>NC_139550.1:2767103-3967103 GCF_965153285.1 Podarcis tiliguerta
CTTTATTTCACTTAGCTTTTGAGTCAAAACAGGATTTTCTGTTTGCTGACAGTGCAGCCTCAACCTATTATCCAAAAATCAACCTGGGCTTGTTCTGCTCCACTGCAGTATCTCCCACAGCTATAACAGTGTTAGCATTTGAACTCATCTGGGTCTCATGACACAAACACAGGTGCAACTCTCAGAGTGCTGACATAAGGGGAAAAACTTGCTTTAGTGAAATTAAGTTTAAAAAAACACACAGGGGAATAGATATGGGCAGGAATCTATATTTTAAAACAAATGCTCTATTGGAACTTACAGAAAAAGCCAGATGGAGAGCTAGTTACTAAGATGAACTGCATGTTGATGGTGTGCAAAAATATTTTAACTTAATACCAGTCTTAATCAAAACTTATTAAGTAAAGCTTTATGAGTACAATAAAGGAAAATAATTAATTTTGACACAATTTAATTAATTTACAAATAAAAGTATTTATACCCCCTTCTCATTAAATATCAGAGGGGTATACAGCAGTTGCTCGTTATTATTACATTGAGCACCTGTTATCTACTACTATTTTCAGTAATTTTA
This sequence comes from Podarcis tiliguerta, assembly GCF_965153285.1. Classification (NCBI taxonomy): domain Eukaryota; kingdom Metazoa; phylum Chordata; class Lepidosauria; order Squamata; family Lacertidae; genus Podarcis; species Podarcis tiliguerta. The sequence goes on from NC_139550.1 coordinate 2,767,678, forward strand.
AAAAATCTTTTTACCTTTTGAGGGGGGGGGAGGCATTTGTGTCACAGAATATTTTTAAAGTTCCATACATAGAATCATAGAATTGTAGAATTTGTATAGTAAGCCTGCAATTGTTACGTTCTGGGGATCACCCCTAAAGCCAAAATTGTGTATAGTCAAAACACATTGGGTTCAATGCCTTATTCATTCTGTATTATTGATCTCCGTACTGAAATTACTATGTCTTATAAGTCACTTTCTCCCCTACAAACTTTTTCATAGCTGGTAACAGTTTTGATAACCTTGCAAAAACCAGTTTGTTCACTCTTCCTTAAGCTTAGCTGTCTCCAAAATGTAACTCTAATAAATCATGTACTGTATTTTTTGCTCTATAAGACTCACTTTTTCCCTCCTAAAAAGTAAGGGGAAATGTGTGTGCATCTTATGGGGCAAATGCAGGCTGCGCAGCTATCCCAGAAGCCAGAACAGCAAGAGGGATTGCTGCTTTCACTGAGCAGCGATCCCTCTTGCTGTTCTGGCTTCTGAGATTCAGAATATTTTTTTTCTTGTTTTCCTCCTCCAAAAACTAGGTGCGTCTCTTGGTCTGGTGCGTCTTATAGAGCGAAAAATACGGTAAATGCCTCCCTAGAATCCCAAATTAATAGTAGAATTAATATATGGTGGTTCATTTAATTGAGAAATGCCAGCAGTGGTTTTCAAAATACTGATTGTGCAACATTATCCTTAACGCATTTATCTATCTATCACCCTGGTTTTCAGCACAAAAGTCTCTCAGTGCAGGAGCAGCAGCAACAATAAAAGCAGCAACTACAGCAAAAGGCAGTCCTTCCACACTTACAGTATAATGGATGGGAATGAAAATCAAAAGAAGCAAATTTAGGCACCAGTTCTTAAAGTTACATAGTTCCTTAAACACCAGCTTGAATGGAAACAGCTCAGATTGGGGAGGAGTCAAAAGGCAACTGGTCTGTCAGTCTGTCTGATGGAGTGGGCTTTCATTCCCATCTCTCCCCCTGCTGGAATATTTATGGTGCAATCCTATACCTGAATGAGTTGGGGGCTGAGGCTAAAGTGGCTTAAAATGTTGTCTGATGTAAGTTTAGAAGTGTCACATACTAGAGCTTTATTGTTGGTCTAAAGTAGCAATTGCCAAACTAGGCATTGGGAAGAAAGCATACACAACTCTTATTTGTTTTATTTTTTTTTCTTTGCTACTTCCAAATAATCGGACCAAAGAGCACATTTGTGGATGCTTACTCAGAAATAAACCCTGAAATGTTACGTTTTTAAGATGTCAACCTTCGTCTTTTGTAACACTTGCATGTTCCAATGTGTACGTTAGGATATCTGTTTGTGCTTTTTAAAAAGCAAAAACTTCCTTTTAGCAGTAATTTTAGAAGCCTTGGAGCATTGAGAAAATGTGACTTTTTAAAGCATTTGTGAAATATGGGAGAAATTATAGCAGGAATAAGCACTATTTGTGCAATTAACCAGCGAAGCATCACATATTCCAATGGATTCGTGTAAAAAAAGTAAGTGTGAAAAGTTCATAGTGGACTGCCCGAACTGATGTGTTTTGAATGAATGGCGGGGTTCGTCACTCGAATTTCCCTGTGTCACTTTCATTCCTGCCAAGTAAAATCATCTATTAACTCTGCAATAACTACAGTCTACTCAGAGCTGAAGGCAAAGCCTTTGGGTTCGAAAGGGGGTGGAGTAGGTTTTTTGCGTTTGTGTTTTTACGGAACTGTAGTGAGTGGAATCGTGCACAGACCTTTAACAGAGATGATGTGCGTGTTTTGCATTGACCCTCTTCATACTTCCAGGGATAATGTCCGCTGTTACAGGGAGCATCAGCCTTCATTAAAAGCAAAGATCTACTATTAAGTGCCGAGAGTAGAAAGCCTTTTGTCGAAGCTTGTTCTTCTTTGCTTCCTTCCCTTCCTTTCCAACGGCTGAAATAGGCACCACAAAGCTGGTTTTTTAATCGCACTCCTGCCCCTGCATTTTTCCAACCCAATTAGGCCATTACCAGGGCTAAATGAGGCATAGAGCCTCCAAAAGTCACACCGTCGTCCCGGAGATGGAACGTGTGTTGCCGTGGACTTGGCAGGGAGGTGAGCTGGCTGATGCTCACTGAAGGGTGACCCCAGGTGTTTGCACATTCCAGCTTGGGCAGAAAGATCACCTTCACAGAGAGAAAGTGTAACCAATATATTTCGGGTTTTGATAAAAAAAAAAATACACTTCCAAAAATTATTTTAAGGGACATTGTGCGCTTAAGCAGGGCTGCCCTCAGTTTGGATCCTTTGACCTGCCCCACCTATTCAACAACATTCTTAGTCCTTTCTTTGTAGGACTGTCTGGCTACAGAAGTGTAAAATGACACACATTGGAGCAAAAATATCTCAATTTCACTTATATGCTCATGGGGTCTGAACTTGCAGTGACAGACCAGGAGTAAGAACTTAGGGCCATAGTCAGTGTTTGAAACTCGGATGTATAATTTGTTGTTGTTTAGTCGTGTCCGACTCTTCGTGACCCCATGGACCAGAGCACGCCAGGCACTCCTGTCTTCCACTGCCTCCCGCAGTTTGGTCAGACTCATGCTGGTAGCTTCAAGAACACTGTCCCACCATCTCGTCCTCTGTCGTCCCCTTCTCCTTGTGCCCTCCATCTTTCCCAACATCAGGGTCTTTTCCAAGGAGTCTTCTCTTCTCATGAGGTGGCCAAAGTCTTGGAGCCTCAGCTTCAGGATCTGTCCTTCCAGTGAGCACTCAGGGCTGATTTCCTTCAGAATGGAGAGGTTTGATCTTCTTGCAGTCCATGGGACTCTCAAGAGTCTCCTCCAGCACCAGAATTCAAAAGCATCCATTCTTTGGCGATCAGCCTTCTTTATGGTCCAGCTCTCACTTCCATACATCACCACTGGGAAAACCATGGCTTTAACTATACGGACCTTTGTTGGCAAGGTGATGTCTCTGCTTTTTAAGCTTGGCACCAAATGGCTCCTTAACCCAGGTTTGCCGTTGTGAAAACGGAATGCCGAGTTGCCATTTTGGGGCCGGATGGCTTGAAAGTTGTATTTTTCAGTACAGCTTTTTGGTTCCTGAAATTTATTCTGTGCGGATAAAATATAATGAATAGAATTCTAGAGGATGTGTTGCTTGTGTCTGAAAACAGTCAAGATCCAAGAATCTGCTGGCATGCACCTCCAGTTGGTGGAGACATCAGGCACCATCCTGGCACCTGAGGTTCTTCACCTGGTTGCAAGTGGCCAATTGCAAGGTGCACGATGTGCCTGGCAAAATTCCAACGCTGGTCATAGTAGATAGCTTAATGAAGAGGCCAACCCCGTGTGCATTGGTCATGAAGAAGGCAGATTCCATACTAGGGATCCTTGGGAAATGAATTGAAAAATAAAACTGCCAATATCATAACGCCATTATACAAATCTATGGTGTGAACAGATAGCTCAGTTGGTAGAGACTCTTCATCTCAAGGCTGTGGGTTCAAGACCCATATTGGGTGAAAGATTCCTGCATTATAGGGGGTTGAACTAGATTACCCTCATGGTCCCTTCCAACTCTACAATTCTGTGATTCTGTGAATGCATTTGGAATACTGTATACAGTTCTGGTCACCTCAAGAAGGATATCAAGAAGCCAAGTTACAGGGAACCAGGCAGAGGGCCTTCTCAGTAGTGGCACCCTCCCTGTGTAACGCCCTCCCACCAGATGTCAAAGAGAACAACAACTACCAGACTTTTAGAAGACATCTGAAGGCAGCGCTGTTTAGGGAAGTTTTTAATGTTTGATGTATCACAGTATTTTAATATTTTTTGGAAGCCACCCAGAGTGGCTGGGGAAGCCCAGCCAGATGGGCGGGGTATAAATAAATTATTATTATTATTATTATTATTATTATTATTATTATTATTATTATATTGCAAAGTTGAGAAAGGTTCAGAAAAGGGCAACCAAAATGATCAAGCGGGTGACCTATTAAAGAAAGGTTTCAGGGTTTGGGACTTCTTAGTTTAGATAAAAAGCAAGTAAGAAACAACATGATAATAGTTAATGAAATTATGCATGGGGAAAATGGATAGAGAAGAGGTGTTTTCTGTCTCTCATAACACTAGAGCTCATGGACCTGCAGTGAAACTGAATGTGTGAGGATTCAGGAAAGGTAAAAGAAAGGACTTCTTCTCGCAGCACGTAGCTAAACTATGCTTCTGCATACCAGTTGCTGGGAAGAGTGCTCTGCTGCTTTGCATCCTTCTTGCAGGTTTCAGAAAGACAGCTGGTTGGCCACTGTGAGAACAGGATGCTGGACTATATGGGCCATTGGCCACATTCTTACTTGAGGAGGAAGTGCACAGGAATTAGTTTACATTCTGCCTTTCTCTCACCTTGGGACCCAAGGCAGCTTACATGTGGTTCCCAGACCATCATCTATCCAGGCACCAACCATACCTTGACCTGCTCAACTTCAGTAAGGTGGTGGTCTCTTGGTCTTCAGACCACACTTTAGAAGTGTGTGTCCCTAGGAGGGTGTTACCAGGGTGGTGAGGGGGTCTGGGAACCATGTCCTCTGAGGAACTGGAGGGGCAACATCCCTAGGCCTCTACCATCTATTTTATGGAAAGAAGAAGAAGAGGAGTTTGGATTTGATATCCCGCTTTATCACTACCCGAAGGAGTCTCAAAGCGGCTAACATTCTCCTTTCCCTTCCTCCCCCACAACAAACACTCTGTGAGGTGAGTGGGGCTGAGAGACTTCAGAGAAGTGTGACCGGCCCAAGGTCACCCGGCAGCTGCATGTGGAGGAGCGGAGACACGAACCTGGTTCACCAGATTACGAGACTACCGCTCTTAACCACTACACCACACAGTGATCATGTGATCAGCCTGCTCTCAAGGCAGCTTGCAGTTGAGTTCAATAGACAACTATTGAATCTAACTGTCTCCATCACACCTTCAATTAATCCTGTTGTCAGGAAAATGCAGGTTATTAGGAGATTTGAGAGCTGAGAAAGAAAGTGCAGGTGCTGGAGGCGGTTCTTCCTCTCCCCAATGGTTTGATGGTTTTTATTGATGTATATGCTTTTGCTTTGAGATTTTTTGAATCATGATGCTTGTGTATGCCCCTTTTGAGCTGTAAAAAGAAGGCAATAATAATAATAATAATAATAATAATAATAATAATAATAATAATAATAGTAATAATTTCACTCTTTGTGCGGGTCTTCTTGTTTCAGATTTTTCATCTTATTCTAAGGAGCAACCATGATTAGGCTTGGAATGGCAGAGAATGTGATGATGATGATGATGATGATGATGATGATGGTAATAATAATAATAATAATAATAATAATAAAATTTATACCCCGCCCAAAAAAACTTCCAAAAAAACATTAAAATACTGTAATACATCAGACATTAAAAGCTTCCCTAAACAGGGCTGCCTTCAGATGTCTTCTAAAAGTCTGGTAGTTGTTGTTCTCTTTGACATCTGGAGGGAAGGTGCCACTACCGAGAAGGCCCTCTGCCTGGTTCCCTGTAACTTGGCTTCTCGCAGTGAGGGAACCACCAGAAGGCCCTTGGAGCTGGACCTCAGTGTCCGGGTGGAATGATGGGGGTGGAGACGCTCCTTGAGATATACTGGACCGAGACCGTTTAGGGCTTTAAAGGTCAGCACCAACACTTTGAATTGTGCTCGGAAACGTGATTTGCCATGACTGGACTTGGGTTTGTCATGAACTGGTTGCATGACAACTTGGCAAGGCACTTTCTCTCTGCCTCGGTTCCACAATCATAGTAGCAATGACCAACATCATGGAGATGTTTTGAGGCCAAACACAACAAGGGTCATGTACAAATTATTCAAGGAGCTGGTGGCTAAGTTTTAAAGCCCTGAACCCGAAAAAGCCACCTTTTACCACACAAACCTGTCCAAACACTACATTTATCTACAACTCCCTGCTCCTATCAACGTCCCCACTCTCCCAAACCTGACAAGGGCTGACTGGGGAGAGTGCTATGGTGGTTGTGGCACCACTTATGCAAAATGCCCCTCCTAGCCTGTCCCCAAATGTTGCGACAAAGAGGAGGCAGAGACCCTCCTCTTTGTCCAGGCTTTCCAATAGGGTTGTGTACAGGTTTTAGTGCCTGTGTTGTTCTGTTGAATTTTATTTATTTGTCTTGCCTTGCTGTTTCTGCGATTTAAAAAAATTCATTTCGTTGCATTTGCTCCTTGTCACTTGTAACGTGTGGGCTGCCTGAGGTGTTTTGCACTGTAGGTAGCCTATAAATACGTTTAACAGCAAAATAATGAAGGACTTTGAGATCAGAGATGTGAGCTGTGGACATCATGATTTGTAACCTGACTTCGGGGGTGATTCTGTTGACAGGCATAAGGCGCCCTTTTATTGTGAGTGATGTGTTGCTTTCCCCCACCGCAAAGTAATTTATTTAAAACCATGTACTGTATATTATCAAAAGACTCAGGAGGAAGGAAACTGAATGAATCTGTAAGCTGCGTAGTGCAGTGTTTCCACTCCCAAACCTTTTCTCCCTCATAGAATCATAGAGCTGGAAGAGACCACAAGGGCCATCGAGTCCAACCCCCTGCCAAGCAGGAAACACCACCAGAGCACTCCTGACATATGGTTGTCAAGCCTCTGCTTAAAGACCTCCAAAGAAGGAGACTCCACCACACTCCTTGGCAGCAAATGCCACTGTCGAACGGCTCTTACTGTCAGGAAGTTCTTCCTAATGTTTAGGTGGAATCTTCTTTCTTGTAGTTTGGATCCATTGCTCCGTGTCCGCTTCTCTGGAGCAGCAGAAAACAACCTTTCTCCCTCCTCTATGTGACATCCTTTTATATATTGGAACATGGTTTCATGTCACCCCTTAACCTCCTCTTCTCCAGGCTAAACATGCCCAGCTCCCTTAGCCGTTCCTCATAAGGCATCGTTTCCAGGCCTTTGACCATTTTGGTTGCCCTCCTCTGGACACGTTCCAGTTTGTCAGTGTCCTTCTTAAACTGTGGTGCCCAGAACTGGACACAGTACTCCAGGTGAGGTCTGACCAGAGCAGAATACCTCATGGACCCCTTTAAAATTGCTGGTGATCTTGACAGATCACTTGCTGATCTTTCTGCCTGTTATAGAAGTTGCAATATGCTGTGCTGTGTGATTTTTAACTGTGTTTTCATTGCTTCTTGTCTTATTCAGTGGTACCTCAGGTTACGAACTTAATTGGTTCCGGAGGTCCGTTCTTCACCTGAAACCATTCTTAACCTGAGGTACCACGTTAGCTGATGGGGCCTCCCGCTGCCGCCGTGCCGCCGCACGATTTATGTTCTCATCCTGAGGTAAAGTTCTTAACCTAAGGTACTACTTCTGGGTTAGCAGAGTCTGTAACCCAAGGTGTTTGTAACCCGAGGTACCACAGTATTGAATTCAAACTGCAATACAATAAAATGCAACAGAAGTAAACGAAGCAAGAAAAAATACAGTGAAAATCAATATGAATGTTGAGTGCTGACATGCCACAGACCACCCAACTGATGCTCACAAACCACTGGTGGGTCATGGACCACAATTTGTGAAGCCCTGGCATAGTGCATCCCTTATTGGGGAAGAGGCACAGTCTATGGACAGGTCAGAGTGCACCTGAGATAACTTCTTTACATCTCCATTTTCTTTTTAGGGGGTCTTGAAGATGGGCTCCGTCTAACAAGCGACGAGGAAGCAAGAAACTGCTGGATTGGGTCAATTGCGATGGAGAAGACCACTGAGGAGATGGTGGAATTATGGCTGCTATCCTGTGGCTTACCGTACACCAAGCATCCCCACCAGATCCGCAGTGCGCAGTGTTCAGAAGTGAAAAGGCTTGTTGAAGGTTATTAGGCCTGCTCCTCTTGTGTAGCCATTTTGAAGTTTGCAACCTCTGTCCCTCGTGAAAAGGAGGAACGATGACTTTTTATAGTTTCTGTTTGCTTCTCTTTGCGTTTACTTGGAATACCTCTGCCTATGCCTATGGACCGAATCAAAGGGCACAGAAGAAAGGAGACATTATTCTTGGGGGGCTGTTCCCCATTCATTTTGGAGTGGCTGCTAAACACCAGGATCTGAAATCTAGACCAGAATCCGTTGAATGCATAAGGTGAGTCCAAGCGAAAATGTGTTAACAGTCGCTCACTCCCAAAGCCTGCTACCCACCAAGTTCAAACTAAGTGCTGCATTGCTAAGTAGTAAAGCCTTGTTCTGTTGTTATTTAAGTGGCCCAGCTTTCCAAGGCTGCAATCCTAATATAGATTTAATAAATGAATGCTTTTTAGTTTCTGCCCAGGAACTGTTGGAATCGACCCTTAGAGGGAGCCTCCATAAAAATAACAACTTGGTAGCCCAGTGGCTACGATTAGGGTGTTGGCTTCTGCTGAGGCTCTCCAGCAAGACTGATGTGAAAAAAAGGAAAGATTGCAGCCTACGAAAGAGGCATGGGGGACATAAGACTATAAATAGAATTATTATTTACCTGCTTCCCATCCCCACCAGGCTTTGTGAACAACCAGAACGGTGTCTGGTAAGTTTGCATGCCCTGAAATGAAGTTTTACAGTTGATCTTAGGGGAAAAAAGTGAATGTACATTTCAGTAGCTAGAGCAGGCTCCCAAACTCTGTTGCAATTCTTGTCCCCGCAAATGTGTAGGCTGAAAGTTTCTTTACCATAGCTGTCAAGCGTCCCTTATTTGGCGGGACAGTCCCTTATCCCAGCGCCGTGTCCCGCTGCTGTCCCTTATTGATGATGTCCCTTAAATTTCCCGGGTTTCAAAGGAAGCAGCTCCTCTCCCTCCCTCCCTCCCTGCCAGCCAGGGAGGAGGGAGGCTCCAACTGTGTTGCTTGGCTGCGTTGCTCACCCAATAAGGAGTCTAAGAACGACTGGGGGGTGGAGCTTGCATGCCTTGTGCCAATCAAATCGGCCGCGTTGCCTGGGGACTCGCCTTTGCTCAGCGCTTCCCAGCGGAGAGGTGACGGTGGTTTTCCTTGAGGCTTCGTTTGGCTGCTGGCTGGGCTTTCTGCCTTTGGCTCGGAGGGGCTCAGAAGTCGAACATACCTGTGCTTGGAAAATCCCTTATTTTGGCTGCTGATTCCTTATTTTTGAGGCTGCTGGTCCCTTATTTTCAAATCTGTAAGTTGACAGCTATGTTCTTTACCCAGCACTGATATAGCACAGTGGTGGGCAAAGAAACTACAGATCAGCTGTGAAACTTCATTTCAGGGCATGCAAACTTATCAGACAAATACATACCGTAACCACCTCCTCCTTTGCTCCCACAGTAGGCAAAATTGGAGCAAAGTGCATTGGGAGCACTGAGGGAGGGTGGAGGAGGTTAAAACTACCTTGCTATTACTGGCCTGACTCTGAGAGCTCTCCACAGATGTGGGTGCTATTGCCCTGCATTCTGTTAGTGACTCGTGGAGGTCAGCAACTGGAGTGCTTGAAGCCGATTGGTTTTAGAACCATCACAAAAGTTTTAAATGCAAATAATTGTTCGGATTGACTAGGGGTCCAGGTGGCTAGGATAACTCCTAATGGGAATAATAAGAGTTTTCCAGCCTACCTTTTGGAACCTACTTCCCCAAAATGACTAGAACCATGGAAGTGCAGTGCCTGCCCTCCCCCTGCATGTGCTATCCCTAAGAACAGGCATCCCCAGACTCGGCCCTCCAGCTGTTTCGGGACTACAACTCCCATCATCCCTAGCTAACAGGACCAGTGGTCAAGGATTATGGGAATTGTAGTCCCAAAAACAGCTGGAGGGCCGAGTTTGGGGATGTCTGCCTAAGAAGCAGTTCCGGAAGGATACCTTGGTCAATAGGTATTTTTAAAAAATTGAGAGGTCCAGAAGAATCGACAACGTTACACATATCGCCTGTCACTATCAGAATTAATCTTGGTCGGTTTCAGCATGTATGAAATGGCCAGTTGTTCTTCAGTTTTGAGTTTACTTCTTTGAAATGAATAGAATCATAGCCCTTTGATGGAAAGATAGACTTTGGCCATGCTCCTTAGTTTACTCAGACACTTGTTCTTTACTCTTTTCCCCGCCTTCAAGCCAGTTGTCATTATTTTAATTTCCCCCCTCTTTCTCGTAGGTATAATTTTCGTGGTTTCCGTTGGCTTCAGGCCATGATCTTTGCCATTGAGGAAATTAATAACAGCCCAACGCTTCTTCCCAACATGACTCTGGGATACAGCATATTTGATACCTGCAACACGGTCTCCAAAGCCCTGGAAGCCACGCTGAGTTTTGTGGCCCAAAACAAGATAGACTCTCTGAATCTGGATGAGTTCTGCAATTGCTCAGAGCACATTCCCTCCACAATCGCAGTGGTGGGAGCAACTGGTTCTGGGATCTCTACTGCCGTGGCCAATCTTCTGGGTCTCTTTTACATACCTCAGGTACTGAATATATGCTACTCTTTTCCCCCGAATGTGGAATGTGTGTGTGTAGCATGGGGGCTTTTCAGCTCATTAACACCAAAGAGCATTCAAAATCCAAACTAAAAGCAGATAAAACAAATCACAGCCAGCAAGACTAAAGTACACAAAAGACTGGCAGAATAAAGCTTGAACGTAATTTGTCGGCTACCTAAGTCCTGTCTCCATGTTGGCCATTTGTAATTGGGTTCTGCAGAGTTCTGTCTTTTCATGCTGGTTAGCATCTACCTGAAGGTGCTGGAGGCTATTGGCTGAATTCTGCTGTCAACAGTATGCTGATGACAAGAAGTACCTCTCCTTTCCATCTTAAGACAGGGAAGCAGATCTTATCTATTCACTTAAGATATTTCTTAACCACCCTTCATTAGAAGTTTCCAGGGTGGTGTATAACAAACCAGGGAAACAATTTGCACAATATATATATAGTCTCTCTCTCTCTCTCTCTCTCTCTCTCTCTCTCTCTCTCTCTCTCTCTCTGTGTGTGTGCATGTGTATGTGTGTGCGTCCCTAAAGGAGTCACAAATTAAAAGGAAGTCTAAAACACAAGGGAAATGAAGAATCAAGTCTGACTAAAATTCCATCTGAAAGGATTTAATCTGGCACTGGAGAGACTGGATAATTGGCAGAATATATACAGTGGTACCTCAGGTTACAGGCGCTTCAGGTTGCAGACTCCGCTAACCCAGAAATAGTACCTCGGGTTAAGAACTTTGCTTCAGGATGAGAACAGAAATTGCGCAATGGCGGCGCAGCGGTAGTGGGAGGCCCCATTAGCTAAAGTGGTGCTTCAGGTTAAGAACAGTTTCAGGTTAAGAACAGACTTCTGGAACAAATTAAGCACATAACCAGAGGTACCACTGTACACTGTACAGTGGTACCTCGGGTTAAGAACTTAATTCGTTCCGGAGGTCTGTTCTTAACCTGAAACTGTTCTTAACCTGAGGTACCACTTGGGAATTATGGGATCAGAACTACCTAAACAGTATAGAAATTTATTTATGTATGCGACCACAGCTGCAAGAATGTTATTTGCCCAAAATGAAAGGAAGAGGACGAGAGAAGAATGGTTACAGAAACTAATAGAGTATGCAGAAATGGCAAAACTTACCAGGAGAATAAGAAATCAAGATAACAAACTTTTTAGAAAGGAATGGAAATAGTCTATTGAGTATTTACAAACAAACTGTAAACAGATCAAGATATTGGCAGGATTATTGTAAAAACCTGCAGTTTCAAAAATATATATGAGAATAGATAAATAAAGGAATAAGTTAAGGTAATTTGGAGTATGCAGGAAAGGTTGAAAATAAATGTAAAGAATTGCAGAAAGGGGGAAGTGAGTCGAAGTCAGAAATGTTAAAATTATGGTTGAATCATTATTGTAATGTATATAAATGAAAGCTATAAATAGAATTATATGTAAAAAAGGAGAAACTTTAATCCAGAGAAAGCAGAAAATGCTTTGTTCAGTGGAAGTGCAGGCCTAGTGATAGGGATAGTTTGTTTTGGGTTAGGTAGCACTCTACATTTAAAAAATCAGGTTTGTAGATTGGGGGGGTCTGATGTTGCTTATATAATGTCAGGCTGTGTATACACCAGATGTTTAAAGGACATGAATTCCCCCAGAGAATTCTGGGAGCTGTAGTTTGTTAAGGGTGCTGGAAACTGTAGTGCTCTGAGGGGTGAGCTACAGTTCCTAGGATTCTTTGTGCAAAGCCATGTGCTTTAAATCTATGGCACAGATTTGCTTTCAGATGGTAGTGGTGACCAGAAGTGTCTTAAACTGGTGTGCCAACTAGTGTCTGTTCCTAGTCATGGTTGCACGTGGCTTCAGAAACTGGGTTACTGTGAAGCACTCTGAGGGGGGCTGCCTTCGAAGAGTATTTGGACATCTGGTTCAAACTGCAGCTATCAGAATTGTAACGAGCTTTCCGATTCCTTTATACCAACCTCACTGGCTGCTTGTTTCATTTATGGGCCTAATTCAAGAGGCTGGTCATCATCTTTAAAGCAGTGGCGTAGCGTCAACTGTCGGCGCTTGGGGTGGGCAGACATGCCCTGGGCGAGGGACCGCCAGCCCAGCCCTTGCCACCGACACTGCCAGAGCAGTCCCACCCCCACTGCAGCAAAACAGAGCTGTGCTGAGTCACCTGCTTTAAAGCATATATAAAGGTCAAGGGATCCCTGACCATTAGGTCCAGTCGCGGACAACTCTGGAGTTGCATGCTCATCTCACTCTATAGGCCGAGGGAGCCGGCGTTTGTCCGCAGACACCTTCCGGGTCTTGTGGCCAGCATGACTAAGCCACTTGTGGCGAACCAGAGCAGCACACGGAAACGCTGTTTACCTTCCCACCGGAGTGGTACCTATTTATCTACTTGCACTTTGACGTGCTTTCGAACTGCTAGGTTGGCAGGAGCAGGGACCAAGCAACGGGAGCTCACTCCGTCATGGGGATTCGAACCGCCGACCTTCTGATCAGCAAGCCCTAGGCTCTGTGGTTAAACCCACGGCACCACCCACGTCCCTTACTTAAAGCATATATACATATTCATGCACACACACTTAGACATACATGTACATACACAAACATATACTGTATATATAAACACATATACGTATATATAGATATATATTGTGCTGGGGTTGCAGCTGGGGTGTTGTGATTGGCTGGTGCATCTGTTAATAGCTTGTATTTGCTTGTTTTAATTGGCTTCATTATATGGAAGTTTCAGTATGAGGCAACCAACAAATATGAGGATTATCTCCCACCACGTATTCTGCTCCATCCACTGTGATCAGCAGGAGTATCTTCTGTATATATCCTCCCACCATCTGGGCACAGTTGGTAGAAAAAAGGAACAAGGTCTTCTCTCTTGTTGCTCATAAGCTGTAGCATTCCATGCCGTGCAGTTTTTATCTCCCACCCCCGGCCTATTTGAAGAATTTTGTTTGTCCTTAGGCAAGCCTCCGCTTGATTCCCTGCCTTCACCTTTCTCTTGCATTTTAGTCTCATTCATGATATTTTTTCTGTGTGTTTTCTTCTGTGTGCTGCAAATCTCTTGGGTGCTCCACTGGAGTAGAAAAATATAAAGCTTTAGAATCATAGAATCATAGAATCATAGAGTTGGAAGAGTCCACAAGGGCCATCGAGTCCAACCCCCTGCCAAGCAGGAAACACCATCAGATTTAAAGTTAATTGGTCTGTTTATAAAATGTTTACAGTCCTAGTGTCACATATGCTATAATTTATTGGAGCATAAAATGAATGTAGTTGGTTCAAGGACAGCCCCGCATAGACTCTGTTGCAGTAATCAAGCCTGAAGGTTATGAGAGTGTGGATTACTGTTGCAAGGTTTCTCTGTCCCAAAGATGAGACACAGTGTTCAGAGCAGACATAGCATTCAGATGTTTAGTAATTTAGAAGTATAGAGAGTCTGTGATGTTGAAGTTGTGTGTCGAGGTCCCCAGGGCCGCCGCAATAACTCACACATCACACAGATTTTTTGTTTAAGATTTTTGGCATAATTTTGGCCACAACTTTATTAAAATACAAATTTGTGAGTGGTTGCTTAGGCATTGGTTGCGACTATCTGCCCCCACCATGGGGGGCAGACTGACATTCCGCACGATGCGAAAGTCAGAATAGGGGAATACACTTGGGGGTACCGTCGGAGCAGGGAACCTGCCCTCAGCCCTCCCCAAATGCAACCAGGAGCTCATTGCTATGGCCCGAGCCCCCTTGACAGAGTGGACAAGCAATAGTTAGCCCCCGATTCCTTTAACGGAATCCCTTGCAGCAGCAGCAGCATTAGAGGGGCAGGCACAGCCAATCCATGCCCCTCAACCAACCAAACCATAAACCAATGCCTAACCGCAACCTTACAAGTTGCGATGATTTGCTACGCAGTAGGCAAAAACCAAATGGCCCCAGCCAATCAGCCAGATGGACAAAATTCCTACCGGGCCCCTGCCCCAAGAGCAGACGACCCCATGACAGGCATAGCAAGGTCAAAGCGAACAACCCTAATTCTAGGGAGGGGGGGACGGGCAATCCGATGCATGGTCGAAAAGAGGAAGCCCTAGCCTCGTGCAAGGAGTTTTAGCATTTCTGGCTGTCAGTCAACAAATGGCAACATTAACTTCTTCCCAACAAGGGAAGCCCCAATCGCATCAGTGGCCAACGGTCAATTAGCCCGCCCCCAACTTTGGAGTTTCCTGGCGGCCCCCACCGCAACACGTGCTCTCCATGAAGGAGAACATGCTTTAGCAGTGGAAACTACGTCTCATTTGGAATCAGAGGTTTGCTTTGAACACCAGCACCCCAAAGCCCTCTTTTGTGCATTCCCACTGGTCCTGTCCCACCGGTATATGTGTGCATATGCAGGGATATATGCAAGAAGGACACCTAAGTGTGAGCTTCCACGTGATGGGAAACCCCTGCAATCAGGAATGCCTCCCCATTTCCTGAAAGCATTTGATCCGTATTTAGAACCTCAGTTTGGAATTTATGGGTCTTCTAGCTTTGTCTTTGTTTGTCTCTTGGATGTGGCTTCCTGTCTGTGCCAGCTTCTGCTGCTAGGAGAAAGATTAAAAATAATATATGTATAAGACCCAGCATAGGGTTCTTTTCTATTTACTCATCCCCCAGCTAACTCATTAGCAGTGGAGGCCGTGAAGGGCATATAATTTACTTGGCTCGCATAGATAAGGAGGGCAGAGAACTGGACATGATTAGGAGGAAAGTTTATTCTCCATCAGCTTTGGCTTTCCAAATTGCCAATTATCAAGCCATTATGGGAAGATACCAGTTGTTTTTATGGAAGCATATCTCATCTTTTTTCATGGAAGCGTATGTCACTCCCAGATGAGAAGCAGTTGGATAAGGTTCCGCAGACGGAAGCATTTAGACTGACCAAGCAGCAAATGAATCCTGCTTGCCATCCAGCAGATTGCACGGGGAGGGAATATTGCTTCGTTTGCCTTTCTGAGAAAGCATGCATGATTTCTACCAAACGAGACAGAGAAGGCATGGGTGGAAGGTCATTCTCTTTCTCTTCCCCCTCATGCCCCCCATTTTGAGGGTTGCAAGTTGTTTAGTACTCCAAATGTCAGCCCTTTGGAGAAAGTCTTGAAGGAAACTTTCAGCACCGGATTTCTAGGAACCCTCGCATCTCTTGTTCTTTGAGAGGCAGTGTCAAGCAGGTTTTAGGTCAAGTAGATTGTTTAAGTCACCAAAGGGGAACCAGCAGCATTTGTTCCCATTCCAGAAGTTGAAGGCAAGTTTCATGAACAGGTCAGTACAGACAGTGGACTCAAGAAGTGATTCTCAATATTGATTAAAAAACGGGAGGGAGTCGTTGCCCCCACCCCGTGAATTCTAATGTGTGCTAAAGGCTGGTAAAGGTAAAGAGACCCCTGACCGTTCAGTCCAGTCGCGAACGACTCTGGGGTTGCGCACTCATCTCGCTCTATAGGCCGAGGGAGCCGGTGTTTGTCCGCAGGCAGCTTCCGGGTCATGTGGCCAGCATGACTAAGCCACTTCTGGCAAACCAGAGCAGCGCACAGAAATGCCTTCCCGCCAGAGCGGTACCTATTTATCTACTTGCACTTTGACGTGCTTTCGAACTGCTAGGTTGGCAGGAGCAGGGACCGAGCAACGGGAGCTCACCCCATTGCGGGGATTCGAACCGCCGACCTTCTGATCGGCAAGGCTCAGTGGTTTAGACCACAGCACTACCTGCGTCCCATGCAAAAGACTGGTAGCTGCATCAAATGGTAAGGCATCCTACATTAACCAGTTGATGAGCTGTCCAGCTGCATTAGCAAGGTGTGCTCTTGAATTTTAGAACCTCATGGCTGGAGTTGTCTTTTAAGGAACAGCTAGCTTGTATTTCCCAGTTTTCAGATTTTTTTCCAAAATTCTAACATAAGTGTCTATATTTTGAAAGAAAGAAAATTGCTGTTTGCTGATAGCTTCTTCTCAGTGTATTCTATCAGAAAAAAAAACAAATAAATCCAAAGGTGGATTCTTGCTTCCAAGCCATAAAGCCACTCCCGAACTAAGGAGGGTGTGTGTGTTGCGGACTCACGACCCCATCCACATTCTCGCGGGGCTGGCGCCAGCCCCGCGGGACTCTGAGATTCCCATTCCCCATTATTATTCATTTCTGGCAGCGCCAATAGGCTGGCGCTGGGGGCGGGCCCACCTGAGGGCACTTGAGGTCAGGGCAGCCCGGGCTCGCCCCTTTCCTTTCTCTGCAGCAGTTAACCCAAGGTACCACTGTATTTGACTGTCAGTAAGGCCACCCGTACTGACATCCCCGTGACAAATCCCCGTGACGACATCCACCCTTTCGAATCCCCGCAACAGGATGAGCTCCCGTTGCTCGGTCCCTGCTGCTGCTAACCTAGCAGTTTGAAAGCACGTCTGTCAGGGGTTCAGGAGCAGAGGCACAGGAGAGGGAGGAAATAGAGAGCGAGGGGGAGGAGTCCGAAGGAAATGTCAGCGATGACAGCGGTCCGAGGTCTCTGAGTCTTTCCAGTGAATCGGAAGATTCACAGAAAGGGGCTCCCATGGTCAGGGCAAGGGGGGTGCCTAGGGGGACACCCCAGGAAGAAGGGGCCAGAGGGGACTCAGAGAGCAGCAGCTGGAAATCCGGACCAGCGTCCACACCAGAGGGCAGTAGGGGGGAGGAGTCCCAGGCATCGGGATCAGGCGGCGGACTACCAGCGGGAGGACATGAGCCAGGAGTGGCCACGCCTCCATCGGAGAGCGAGGAAACGGTCGAGAGGAAGGTTGAAGGCTGCGCACGCGCGCCAAGTTCAAATGTACAGGAGGGTGCAGCAGTTGGCAGCCCGGATAGGGAGCCAGGTCCTAAAGCCCGCCGAAGAGAGCGGGAGGAGTCAGGGGGGTCAACGTCAGCGTCAGAAGAATCCAGGAAGGAAGGAACCCCGGGGGGTAGCAGGACCCAGAGGAGAAAGGAGAGACGGAAGAGGTGGAGTAAGGCTAGAGTCTTAAACTGGTGTACAGGGGGCGGAGATTCAGATGGAGCTTCATCGGTCTAAACCCTAGACGTAGAGCTGGGGCGCTCCGGTTTGAAAATGGAAACTATACTTCAATAAAGACCTTTGTACATTACTACCGGCTAGCGTTGGTCCTCTGTGAGCTGGGACCTAGAGCCAGCTCTGACAACGTCAAAGTGCAAGTAGATAAGTAGGTACCGCTCTGGCGGGAAGGTAAACGGCGTTTCCATGCGCTGCTCTGGTTCGCCAGAAGCGGCTTAGTCCTGCTGGCCACATGACCCGGAAGCTGTACGCTGGCTCCCTCGGCTAATAAAGCGAGATGAGCGCCGCAACCCTAGAGTCGGTCATGACTGGACCTAATGATCAGGGGTGCCTTTACCTTTACTTTTAAGGCCACCCTAGAATGTTGTCTCCTGTCATTAATATTTGTCTTTGGACTCCATGCAAAAAGTCAATTCAGGCATGGTGTGCTTTGCATTTTCACAGTGAAGACATGCGCAAATAATTTCTTCAGGGTTTTTTCCCCCTTTCCCTTTTGTTGTGCTGCTTTTGTGCACCTTTAATTCCCTTTATAGTCCTGGGTGTAATTATGTAGGACAACTTTCACACAATTAACATATGAACGGGGTTAATGAGGGGAGGGGAGCCAGTCTGAGTGAGGGAAGAGGGGTTAATCAGAGTAGGATGAGAGAGAGTATAGAACTAGGCCCCATCTGCACCATTTATTTAAAGCAGTATCATACCACTTTAAATAGTCATGGCTTACCTCAAAGAATTCTGGGAAATGCAGTTTGTTAAGGGTGCTGAGAGTTGCTAGGAGACTCCTATTCCCCTCACAGAGTTGCAATTCCCGGAGTTCTCTGAGAACAGGAATTAAGAATTAAACTACACTCAGAACTGACCCATTTGTGGTCCCTGTGTGCTACACAATCTTGTTTAGCTCCCTAATTAAAACCTGCCTCTGTCAACTTCACATCTGCTGGTTGTATGTGCTCCACTTCAAAGTCATTGCGCACCCCAATTTTTATGCTCTCTTCCACCTATAACCAGTGACCACATTCATTTCTGTCCACCTCTGCATGTGCAACTACATTGATAATACATTTAGAGCCTATGCAATGCACAATTTACAGCACATGACTTCCCCCAAGAGAATCCTGGGAACTGTAGTTTGTTGAGGCTATTGGGGGTTGTGAGTCTGGGGTAAAACTACAGTTCCCATGATTATATGGGGGAAAGCATGAGCTTTAAATTTCTGTTGGATGCACTTCAAACATATGGTGTGGACCTGCCTAGTAGCCTAGATTATTTTATTTTATTTATTTAATGAATTTATAGACAACCCTATAACTGGAGATCTCAGGGTGGTATCCTGATCAGTCCTTGGTTTCCTCCCTTTCGTTTCTGTCAAGAGTAAAGGAGGAGAGGAGGCAAAGTGTAACTTTTTCCCCCATGAGGAAAGGAGAAGGATTCTAGGTGATTCATTTCTGTCCATTTTTCCATCTTATTGTCAGACTTCTTAATTACACAGTCTCAGCTGCCTATAAACTCTAATTCCAGCTTCCCAGTGAGAATTCAATTTCAAGCGTACGTTGGGGGGAATAAATAGTTACGCCCAACCTTCTTGTCTATGTAATTCTGGGTATTTTGCACCTTAGTAGATGGAGCATGACACAAAGTTTGATGTAACCAGGTGGAAAGACAGGCTATAACATGTTTTAAATGTTTGTGTTTGGGGCATCGCTTTCCTCATACACCATA
The DNA here is from genome assembly GCF_965153285.1 of Podarcis tiliguerta. Taxonomy (NCBI): domain Eukaryota; kingdom Metazoa; phylum Chordata; class Lepidosauria; order Squamata; family Lacertidae; genus Podarcis; species Podarcis tiliguerta. Next base: position 2,786,974 of record NC_139550.1, read on the forward strand.
AGAATTCCAAGATGACAAGAGCCAAGGAAACCTTTGCTGACTTGCTGCTTTTACTCGGTTTGCTTAACTGCTTTTTCGCTGTCCCCTCTCGCAGGTTAGCTATGCTTCCTCCAGCCGTCTGCTGAGCAACAGGAATGAGTACAAATCTTTCCTGCGTACCATACCCAACGACGAGCACCAGGCCACCGCCATGGCAGACATTGTCGAATACTTCCGCTGGAACTGGGTGGGCACCATTGCGGCAGATGACAATTACGGACGGCCAGGAATCGAAAAGTTCAGGGAAGAGACCGAGGAGAGAAACATCTGCATTGACTTCAGTGAGCTCATCGCACAGTACTTGCCTGAGGACCAGATCCAGCAGGTGGTGAAAGTCATTGAGAATTCCACAGCGAAGGTGATAGTCGTTTTCTCAAGTGGGCCAGATCTGGAACCGCTGATCAAAGAGATTGTCACGCGTAACATCACTGGCCGGATTTGGCTGGCCAGTGAAGCCTGGGCCAGCTCTTCGCTGATCGCTATGCCAGAGTTCTTTCACGTCATGGGTGGCACCATCGGATTTGCTCTGAAGGCAGGGCAGATCCCCGGCTTCCGCAACTTCCTGCGGAAGGTGAATCCGAGGAAATCTGTTAACAATGGATTTATCAAAGAGTTTTGGGAGGAGACTTTTAACTGCTACCTGGCAGATAGCAACAAAAATTATCCAGGTTCTGCTTCTTTCCAGAAGAGCCGTGAAGAAGGCACTGGAGTTGGGAATGGCACAAGTGCCTTCCGCGCCCCCTGTACTGGGCATGAAAATATCACCAGTGTGGAGACTCCCTACATGGATTATACTCACCTGCGGATATCTTACAATGTATACTTGGCCGTATACTCAATTGCCCATGCTTTGCAGGATATATACACTTGCACCCCTGGGAAAGGACTGTTCACCAATGGGTCATGTGCTGACATCAAGAAAGTGGAAGCATGGCAGGTAAATTTTTCCGCCGCAGTTACAGAATTGCTGTACGCTGTGTTTACAAGACACAAAATTGAACACCATACATGCATTGTTAGAGGTCTTCTTCAGTGCTTTTAGCAAGAGCCTAACCATGGGAGGTGTGGCGTGTTGGGTGATACATTCCCCTCTGGTTTCACAGACCGTACCAATAAGCCAGTGTATCTCAAACCTGGGTCTCCAGGTTGTTGGGCTACAACCCCCATCATCCGTGACACTGGTTCTGCTAGCTAGGGATGATTGGAGTTGTCGTCAAACAACAGCTGGACACCCAAGTTTGAGAAACACTAACAGGCTGTGCTTGGCAATACCCTCCCTTGTTTTTGTTGTCAGAGGACACATAGGAGCCATCATGGAATATATCGGCATGCAGGAAGAGGAGGCTCTCTTCAGGGGTTAGGGCAGAGGAGGACATGGCAGGGAGCCAAATCATTTAGCTCACTGGTCTTCAGCTGTTGAGTCACAGCTTGAACCAAGGTACCGTAGGTTGCAACAGGAGCACCACCACCATGCAAATATATGGTAAAAGATAAAGAAATGGGTCCCAAAATGCATGTTTGGGTTAAAAGTGGGTCCTGGGTCTGGAAAGGCTGAAGATGCTTGCTCTAGCTCACATTTTGAGTCAGTTCTACTATCTTTCTCCCTCTCTGCTACATTGGTTTGTTTAGTGATCCATCCATCCATCCATCCACTTTCACCCACCCAACTTCTTCATTCTGTTATTCTTCTCCACTTACTCTTTCAGGTCTCATGCACTGATCCTTTTTATGTCCTTCAAAAAGCTTTCCTATTCCTTCTCTTCTCTTCTCTCTGTTTCTTCAGCGTCTCAGAAGCTCCCTAAATCTCTGGTTCAGCACGTGTGGCAGATGAGCGCTGCCTCTCCAGCGTTGCTATGTGGATTATTCATTCTGCCATGCCTCCATCTCTTCTGCTCTCTCCCACCCACTGAAAAAGGAGGTGGGGTGGTAGCTCAGCAGTTTGAATCTGGGGGTGCTCTAGGGCTTGTAGATATCAGATGAGCTCAAGAATCATATACAGTGGTACTTTGGTTTGCAGACGTCTTGGTTTGCATACGTCTTGGATTACAAACCCGTCAAACCCGGAAGTGCATGTCCCGGTTTGCAACCCTTTTTTGGATTATGAACAAATTTTTTTGGGAGGCCCCATTGGCGAAAGCACGCCTTGGGTTACAATCTGTTTTGGTTTACAAACGGACCTCCAGAACAGATTATGGTTGTAAACCAAGGTACCACTGTATAGTTCTTTTAAAATTCCCCATGTGTGTGGGACACATACACTTTCATTCAATAATATGCCTCCTTCGTTTTTGTTCTTCCTCTCTGCTGTCTCTAAGGGAAGGTTTTTATGTCTGTGCATCATAATGAGTACTGCATCCCACCCCCTTGATATGGTAAGCTGCACCTGAATTTTAGAGGCATTGTGTTATTATAGGATTGAGGGGGTTGGTTTGGATGCCGGTTTGGTCCCCTCCAGGCCTGTGGTACTATATCTGTAGGGTGGGATTCTGTAGTAGAAGGAACTGCTGAAGTGGTCAAACCAGTCTCTTAGTTACCATATTTTCCGCTCTATAAGACGCACCAGACCATAAGACGCACCTAGTTTTTGGAGGAGGAAAACAAGAAAAAATATATTCTGAATCTCAGAAGCCAGAACAGCAAGAGGGATCGTTGTGCAGTGAAAGCAGCAATCGCTCTTGCTGTTCTGGCTTCTGGGATAGCTGCGCAGCCTGCATCCGCTCCATAAGACGCACACACATTTCCCCTTAGTTTTTAGGAGGGAAAAAGTGAGTCTTATAGAGCAAAAAATACGGTAAGTTAATGGCTGTTTTCAAGGCTGTTAAGCATCTTATTTACATGACTAAAGAGTTGGCCTGTTGGCTATTAAGCAGCTTGTGATTCCTTTCTTACTCATATTCAAATTTTATACCGCCTTTTATCTGAAGATTCCAGGGCACAGTACAACATTAAAAGCATCATTTACATAGCACAGTAATAATAATTAATTAATAAAACAATCACAGAAAAAGAAATAATAACAACAGTCCCCCGCCCCGCTTTTAAAAAGCCATACATTGTTTAATGGCCAAAGGTCTGGATAAAGAGGAGTGTTTTCACCTGGCACCTAAAGATGGCACCAGGCAAGCCTCTCTGGGGAGAGCATTCTACAACCAGGGAGCCACCACCAAAAGGCCCCGTTCTCGTGTTGTCAACCTCTAAACCTCTCAGGGAGCAGGGACACAGAGAAAGGCCTCAGATCACAAGCACTGGGTTCGGGTCGGTTCATATGGGGAGAGGGGGTCCTTAATATTTTGAAGTCGTGAGCAGTGACAGCTTTCAGAAGTAGAGGGCAGGCGTCCCCCCACCTCTCCTGGCTTAAGGCCATGTCATACAAGGTGTTGGATAATAACAGACCAGAGCCCAGCTTTTTTTGACACAGAGGCTTGACTTGCTTCCTGTTCTGAAACTCACTGGTGGAACAAGATCTGTTGGAGGGGCCAACGGCATTAACTCCCCATCTTATGCTCAGCTTGCATAGATGTGTCAATAAAACCATATGTCACGAAGACACCACAGTCCCCAGAGACTTTCATTCAAAAGAAACGGAATCCCTGAAGTCTCTCACTGCTGTGGGATTGGTGATGAAAGCTTGGGGTCTGGGTCTCTCCATCCTGGGGCTGCTAATGAGAGCATTCATGAGCACTGGGTTGGTAACCTCCAGAGTGCATTGTACTCTGGAGGATTTTTTCCACATCAGGTAGCAAGATGTGTGCAGCAAGCCCAGTGTTTGTAGCTATCCCCATATAAAGTTCACCCTGAAGTTCTCCCTCTGCGCTTGTACCAGAGTAGACGGCCGTGTGCAGAAAGCAAGTGGCACTCTTGTTGGTGGGAACTGGCTGTTTTGTTCTGGTGTTGTTTAAATTGTGAGGAGTTGTAGCAGATGACTTAGCAAGTCATCCATAAAATATTCGCAGAGGGAGGCTGGTAGTTTGACTCTGTGTCACTGGGTTCATCTAATGGGAAACTCCTGAGCGTCAACGAAACACTTATTTCAACAGATTAATCTCTGTAAAACACTGGTGCGCTCAACGTAGTGACATTTGCCTTTCCATTAATCAATAGGTGGACTTTACCAGGGATTTTTTTTTATATATGTAAAATAATTCAAAGTCCATATTGTTTTCAGTCTTAGGAAAAGAGTAGGTGGATCTGATACATTAGTTGTAGAGCGCATGGTTTGCATGTGTGATCAGTATTATTATTATTATTATTATTTATCAGTTGCTTTCCTCAAAAAAGCAACTCAAAGCGACTTTACAAACAGTAAAGCCAATTACAAAAAACGCAACTAATTAAAAACCTAAAACACACACACACACACACACACTGTGCAATTAAAAGGCAGGTATTACAGTCACTTCAAATTAAGGGCTGAAAGCTGAAGAAAAGGGAAAGCTTTTGCCTGATGCTTAAAATTGGATAAAGGTGGCACCACTGAACATCATGGTGTGTCATTGTTTTATTGTCACTAGCACAATATATACTATTTTGTACTTGAAGGAGGGAAGTAGGAGTGTATGGTTGAAATTATGGTTGACAGCAAGATAGGAAATACTGTTAATATGGGAGATGATTTGGGAAAAACCACACCGTGAATGCCGTAACAGGAACCGCCATAACAGAAATGGAAAGGGAGTTAGGAGTTCACAATTTAAGGTGATGTATTGACTGGAAATAGGGATGTGGGTGGCGCTGTGGGTTAAACCACAGAGCCTAGGGCTTGCCGATCAGAAGGTCGGCGGTTCGAATCCCCGCGACGGGGTGAGCTCCCGTTGCTCGGTCCCTGCTCCTGCCAACCTAGCAGTTCGAAAGCACATCAAAGTGCAAGTAGATAAATAGATACCGCTCCGGTGGGAAGGTAAGTGGTGTTTCCGTGCGCTGCTCTGGTTCACCAGAAGCAGCTTAGTCATGCTGGCCACATGACCCAGAAGCTGTACGCCAGCTCCCTCGGCCAATAAAGCGAGATGAGCTCTGCAACCCCAGAGTCCGTCACGACTGGACCTAATGGTCAGGGGTCCCTTTACCTTTTTATTGACTGGAAATAACAGAACAGGATATGGATCTTAAGATATGGGTTAATCCATAAATGACTATAGTTTCAGAGAGTAGCACCAGCCCCGTGACATTTTTGCTGTGAGGTCCCAAAGGGTATTATTTGGTCCCCAATTTTAACATCTACATGAAGTCGTGGGGAATGGTCACTGGAAAATTTGGAGAGAGGCTTCACTGGCGTGTTGATGAAACACAGCTCTGTTTCTCTGTTGTGATTGAGTCAGGACAGAACCCAGACTATGACAATGCCACAGATGGGAGACTTAGGTTGAGAGAATAGCAGCTTGCCTATAGCCACAGTGAGCATTCATTCACAAAAGAAGCTGCCATTCATCATTCAGTCTCTTCGCCTATTTGACGGTTGTTTTTTGGTGGCATGCTGGACTGCAGTTTGTCCATTATCACGACTGATACCTTAGTAATTTCGCTCACACATGTTTGCCCAGCAGTAAGTCTCACTGAGCTAAATGGAGTGTACTCCCAAATAAATGTGCATAGACTTGCCTTCTTAGCACCTTATGAACTACAGTACATTAAAAAAATAAAATAAAGCTTACTAGAACGTCTTCTAATGCTGTAAACCATCTTGAGATTAGTGTGGAAGATTATATATAAATGTGTTTTTTAAAAATGCTATGGGGTGTATCCAACAATTAGTCTTCCCCATAGTAGACCCAGTACAGTTTATGTACCCAACTTAGTCATGTCTACTAATTTTAACAGAGCAGGTCTACTCTGAATAGGATTAATATTGCATATATTGTCGTAGAATTGTATCCAAGTGGGACCCTGCTTCAGTGTGCTTTAATGGTACAGTGGTACCTTGGGTTACATACGCTTCAGGTTACATACGCTTCAGGTTACAGACTCCGCTAGCCTAGAAATAGTACCTCGGGTTAAGAACTTTGCTTCAGGATGAGAACAGAAATTGTGCGGCGGCGGCAGCAGGAGGCTCCATTAGCTAAAGTGGTGCTTCAGGTTTCAGGTTAAGAACGGACCTCCCGAACGAATTAAGCACTTAACCCGAGCTACCACTGTATAGCATGTATATATGCAACCTACAGAATGTTTGAAGATGTTTTTTCAGTGGGGAATGAGAACTGTGTGGTATGGATGGCTGGAACAGAAGGACTGAGATGATGCTCTCCAGGAAACCCACACATACCCAGACGTATTGGTGCTTCCACATAGCAGTTTATTATGGACCTGTGCTGCTCGTTCATGCTAGTTTTGTGTAGCATCTACATGATGCCATCCTCAGATTTTCCCATTTAATCCAGATTTACTGTTTCTGTGGGGCCTTTTTAGTTGACAGATTTTCTGCAGAAATGGTAAATCTGGATTAATGTGGGGCAGGGGAGAGAGAGAGAGTGTGTGAAAGGCAATTTGATTGGAGTTACGTTGCGTGGATTCTGCAAAAACCCCCAAAAAGCGTGAATGAGCAGCTTGTGAGTCCTCAATGAACTGCCACGAAGAAGCACCCTTTGTGCCCCTGCCCTTCTGTTCCAACCGCTGCCCTAGTCATTGTCATTCCTCCTGCAAAGTCATCTTCAAACATTCTGCAGGCTACAAAGGGCTACCGTACGTCCATAAAATCCTGGACATCGCTGGGATTTTGATTCCGAAAATGGTGTGCGGGTGAACATTTAAATGCATGGCATCCCATGTTGTAAGTGGGGGTGGTTTTTTTGCCAATTTTATTAAAACTAGCTGGAAAAAAAAGCTCAACAACTTTGACACCCCCCCCCCCCAAAAACAAGGCAACCACGTTTTTGTCTGGATTTACATTTTCTGAAATATGGCAACCCTAGCATACATGCATGCCTCCTCCACAAGAGAGTCAATGGTACCCCCACTCTAGTGGTACCCCATTTACATCTCTTTATTCCCCTCTCCCCCCACTGTTCATTTTTATGAGGAAAAATAAAATGCAATGTTTGCACCAAGGTGTACTCTAGGCAGTGGCGTAGCATGGGGGTGCAGGGGGGGCCGGCCGCACCGGGCGCAACATCTGGGGGAGGGGGCATGCTCGCACTCGCAGCTCTCTGCCCCTACCTGGCTCACTCACTCTCTCTCACTGCAGGGCTGGCTGTGCGAATCCCATCCGAGCCGCCGGGTCGCTGCCCACTGTGGAGGGGAGGGTGCCAGGCGTGCGGTGCGGTGCGGAGAGAGAGCGAGGGACTATCTGGGGGAGGGACAGTGCAGGGGGGGGGCGCAAATTACTTGCCTTGCCCCGGGTGCTGACAACCCACGCTACGCCACTGACTCTAGGTCTCAACCAGTGGAATGTATAGATTCTCCTTCCTGCACACTTTGCATTTCCCAACGGATGGGGCATTTTTCATAATAATATATCATCATTGCCTTCCTCTTGAACGAATGCTTTATTCCCCCCCCCCCCAAAGCATTTTTGAAAAATCCACATCCTCTGCCCTCATCACTGTGTGACTTTTGCAGCTTTTTATAGGTTACAGACTGTCAATGATTAGCCAAAACAATTCACTGTTAAGGACTTGTCATGTATGTTTTGTAACTAAAGATAGAAACATAAATGCCAAAGAATCAATTCAGCGGCGTTTAAAAAGAAGCCCAGTTCATTCAGGGCAACTCTGTGCAAGGGCTAAAGGGGTAAAATTAGTATATTAGGCGAGTAATATGAAACAAAAGGTCTTGTTTTAAGAAGACCATGGGGCAAATGACTGGGGGCTGCTGGTTTGAAATGATGCTCACGGAGAAGGACGCCTAATCTTCCAGCTCTCCTGTTGATGCGTCTGCTTCCGAGTGACAAGAACAGAAACTCTTCATCGCCTCTCCTCTGTTTAGCACCTGCTTTTAAAACCATGATAGCGGGAAGGGTCATTATCATTTATCACACACAGAGGAAAGGATTTATGAGGGTGTTAATGCAAAGGAAAGAGGGTGCTGTTTACTATTACATTAAATAATGAAGGACATTCTACTTCATTGCTTCCCCCCCCCCATTGGTTTTCCTCTCTTCAATGAAAAAGGAAGAGAGGGGAGGGGTTGATATTTTCAGTAGCCCTCAATGGGTGGGTTCAGCTAAGGACAGAGATAGAGGCACAATCCTAGCCCTCTTTCCTCAGAAAAAAGTCCCACCCATTTCACTGGGATTTATTTTGAAATAAGCACTTTTAACTTGGAAGTGAACAAGTGGCACTGTGGTTTAAACCACTGAGCCTCTTGGGCTTGCCGATCAGAAGGTCAGCGGTTCGAATCCCCGTGCCGGGGTGAGCTCTTGTTGCTCTGTCCCAGCTCCTGCCAACCTAGCAGTTCAAAACCATGCCAAAAGTACAAGTAGATAAATAGGTACCACTCCGGCGGGAAGGTAAACAGCATTTCCGTGCACTGCTCTGGTTTCGCCAGAAGCAGCTTAGTCATGCTGGCAACATGACCCAGAAAAACTGTCTGCGGACAAACACCGGCTCCCTCGGCCAGTAAAGCGAGATGAGCGCCGCAACCCCAGAGTCGTTTGCAACTGGACTTAACTGCCAGGGGTCCTTTACCTTTTTAAGTGAACACAGTGGGACTTACATCTGCATAGACATGCGTAGAATTGTAAGTGATTGCAGGCGTGTGCTTGGATTAGAGGACTGTGTTTGGGTTCATAAAGGACAGTATTTTAAGAAGTAAAGATGGAAAGTTATTTTGCAAAGAATATAGCAGTGGCGGGTGCTCTCAGTGCACAGCTAAGGTGCGCTGTTCATGTTCTTTTTGCACAGCCATGCCACACCCTCTGTACAATGAGTCGAAGTCTGTAACTTCCCACGTGAGAGATTTCTGTGCTGTTTGCAGCAGTGGTGCTATCAGTGCGCTCTCCCGCAGCACATCATTCCTGAGCTGCTTCCACAATGGTCATGTATTATGGAATAGCCACACTTCATTCACTCACTGTTTTTGAGGCATCTGCATGATATTGTGAGTAAAACATCCTGCTCTTGAGCTTTCCCCCTCAATCTTCTGACACAAAGCACAAAGGAACAAGTGCACAGCCTCCATAGGTAAAGATGACCCATTGTGCAGCTGTTCCAGTACTTTGCGGAGGGCAGGGATGTTGCTGGTTATGGTCTGTATGGATCCCTCTTACCATTTTGTTCTCTGTGGTCTGTCTCTCCTCTCTTGGAGTCAACTCTGTCACTTTAACCTTTCCAGATAGCATTGTCTTTACATCAGTGTCACCCCAGTTGCAGCCACAAGCTGATCACAGTGAGGATTGAAGCTGGTGTGTGTGTGCATTTAACCCTTTCCCCCATACCATGCTTCAGATGCAAATCACCCTGCCCAATATTTGGGCTAGGGACTGCTTTCTTAGCTGCCAAATATCATTTGAATTCCAGGCATCTGGAAGCAATCCTCCTATGCCACTTCTTGTTTGAAGCAAAACAGCAATGAATAGGTGCACTAAGACCACCCATGTCTAGAAGCATCCCTGGTGTGTGGGAGCAATTACTTACATTTCCTTTTGCGTGTTCAGACCCAGAGACCTCCCCCCTAAATAAAGACACACTTGACTCAAATTTTAGTTTTGTTTTTTGGCAGAATTCAGGCCACAACTTTATTGATTACAGAAAATGAGTGGTTGCAATGGCTCTGGTTTGACTAGCTCCCTGCACCCTTGCAGGTAGCGCTGACCCAGAGCTCTATCATAGGTCAGCCAAGGGTGAACACCTGAGGTAGGTGGAAAGCCCAGGAATGGACTATGTCCACTCCCCAGATGCTCCCCTGGACTCTGGCACGGGCACAACCCCCTCTCGGGGGTGGACCAAACCAAGTTGAGTCCCTGGATTCCTTTAACGGAATACCCTTCACATAGGGATGGCGAGACCGTTCTCCCATCCCTATCACCTGAACCAGTGCCTATCCGCAACCTTACAAGTTGTGACGATTTGCTATGCGGCAGGTGAAACCCAAATGGCACCAGCCAATCAGTCAAGTGGGGAAAATTCCTGCCGTGCCCCTGTCCCAACGACAGATGACACACAACGGCTTAGCAAGGTCAATCGCAAAATGCCCTAAATATAGGAAGAGGTGGGTGGGTGTTCCGATGCACGAGCCAAAAGAGGGAGCTCTGGGTCACGTGCATAGGCATATATAGGTCCCTCGATCCATCTAAACTGCACCCCATTGGCCAAATTAAACCCAGCAACGAGGGACCTACCAATCGGGTGTTGTGGCTTGTCCAGTATTCCCACCCACAACACAGGAGGTCCGTCTCCAGGTCTCACCGCAACACGTGGCCCTCTTTGAGGGAGGACACACTTTCCCTTTGATAAATTGGACTCTGATCCAAATATTTTATTGGGTTACACAGTTCCCACTCCGCTCCCCCCCCCAGGGGTGAGATGGGCCCAGGTAACACTTGGACAGGGCTTTTTTCCAGGTTGAACTCAGTTCCGGCACCTCTCAGGTGGGCACCATTGCCATTATAAGAGAACAAGGGAGGTGTTCATGGTGAGTTCTGGCACCTCTTTTTCTAGAAAAATAGAAGTGCCCTTGGAGATTCCTTTGGATGGGAAAGCACAAGAGAATTATGTTGTCTTAGTAATAGTTTGCTTACAGATATATAAGCAGAGGATATAGGAAGCAAACCATAAACTCTTACTAGAGTTGGCACTAGATCACCTAACCCTGTAGCAAATTTACAGAGAGAGACTTTATGTCTCAAGGTGCATCATCCGTCATCTCACAGCTACAAATTTTCACCCTAAATTCAAAATGTCAGATTTGGCTTCAGGTGGTTTCTCTATCCCGTCCGGTCTAGTTATGTGGGGTGTAAACTTCTCAAACTCTTGATGATTTTAGATTCCAAAAGCAGAAGAGAGGGTGCCACCTTTCAGGAGATCAACGACATTATTTTGGTAATTCGCTGGCCTCTCACAGAGATCATTAAGGCAGACAAATATGCAGAAATAGTAAACTGGAAAATTAGTTTTGGCTTATCACCACTTCACATTGAGGAAAAGTGCAATGTTCATTACAGACGCTGTCTAATGTCAGTTTCATTATTTACATTAGGTACACATTTATTCAGCTGAGCCCTACTCAGCGTAGACCCATAGAAACTAATGAACCTTAATCACGTATATTTACCGGTACTAGCGTTGAATACCACCCTTTGATACATACATATGTATATGTTGCATTTATATCATACCTTTTCCTCTTAAGGAGCTCAAAGCAGTGCATATGGTCTCCTCTAATCCTCACAGCAACCCTGTGAGGTAGGTTAGGCTGAGAGGCAGTTGAGTGGGGAGTTGAACCCTGGTCTCCCAGCCCTGACACTCTAACCACTATGCCACACTGGTACAGCATTACTCAAATTATAATACTCAAATACATAAACCAGTCTGACAGTTTTGCACATGGAAGATAAAGCAGGGCTCTATTCAGTGGGAGGCAACGTATTTTTGCGCATGGTATATCCTGGCTCAGTCATTGGCATCCCCAGTTCAAAGGATGCACAGAAGCCTTTCAGAGAAGAGGACAAGTCAAGCTGTCTCCAGCTACACTAATGTGAGAATATTTGTTTGGAAACAAATGCGTCAGGTGTGTTTCAGGTTGGTCATTAGCTGAGCGTGAGCTGGTGGACTGAGCAGATGGTCCAGGTGTTGCTGCTTCTCCTGATTCTGATAACATTTGCCATTTCCCCCTACCCATCTTGCTCCTGCCGCACTTCCATTTTCATGACGTGTTAATATTAGACAAATGCCATTGCAGCACTAGCGAAACAAGAATGAGGGTAATAGAATAATAGAAACTAGCATCTTTAATAAGAGAATCCTATTTTTAAAAAGTCACAAGGTTTTCGGCTCTCACGCAGCTCTTCATCAGGTATTGGGGTTCAGAGCCATATCTCTGTTGCTTTTTCAGTTTATTTGCTTTGTGTGCACTGGGTGCAAGTAGAAGTTGAATTAGAACTGTAATAGCCGATAATAGTTAGGTTTGCTATACCCAAAAGGCCGAGCAAATGTCTTGTCATCTTGTCCCATCACATTTGTTGGCACCCGTCTGCTTTGAGAGACAAAGTTGTGCACCTATTATTTATTTTTATATTTATATTATTTATATTATTTATATTATTTATATTATTTATATTATTTATATTATTTATATTATTTATATTATTTATATTATTTATATTATTATTTATATTTATATTTATTTATACCCTGCCTTTTTCACTGACAAGGATTCAAGGTGGCTTACAGATAAAAATTACCTGCGCTTACCTACATGAGCATATCCAATATACTGCATAAGAGACCAGTTCCACAAAACACTTTTTAAAAACTTTCATGGTAATCTCATCAGTAAACCACAGCAATTTCTAGAACGCTCATCATGCTAGTTATAGTTTCAGGCTGTGAACACATTAGCCCTTACTCAGGTTCCAGTGCGTTCCCACCTTGCTATTTGAAGCCAAGTGCACATGAAGAAGAAAAAGAAGAATCTTTATTTGCATCAGCCACTAGCCATAGCAATAAAACAAAACACAATGTACTGAAGATAGAGGTAAAAACTGGAGGTTTACATCAATAATCAAAGAATAGATCTTACTCTAATTGCCCCTGCTAATTTTTTTGCAGTTTTTGCTGTCACCTGGTTATCTTGATCTGCTAGAGGGAAGAGCACACTAGCAATGGTTGAGCAACTAGGAATGGGCAATAATAGAGGGGTAATAACCTCAAATCTTTATAAAGAGTGCAAGCTAGAAGCACATGAGCTGTTGATTCAGTACTGCCTTCTCCACGTGGACATAAGCGGAATTTTTTGAAATCGACCCTCGAGTATAGCTGAAGGCAGTATATGTAATCTTGCATAAGTGAAAGCACATCTGTGTACTGGAATTGTTAAATTTTGCAAATAGGGTGCCAACGTATCAAAATGACTAGGTGGAAAATAACCATACCATGGACAGAATTTCCTTATTGTGGCCAAATTATTCTGACACTCAATATCATATAGGCTCTGTCTAATTAAATCATTTGCTGAAGCCCAGCGTTAATGACTGTTGTGGTGATAAACCAGAAAAGTAAAGCTTTTGGATGACCGTCTAAGAAGCAGGGCAATTTAGATCTAAAGTGCACATGAACATTAGCCACAATCCATCTATAACCTATAGTTTCTTGAGAAGTACTGCTGTTTGACGCCTTTTCTCTCAAACCAGCTTCCATCCAATTTGAAAAATGGGTGGCGCTGTGGGTTAAACCAGAGAGCCTAGGTCTTGCCGATCAGAAGGTCGGCGGTTTGAATCCCGCGACGGGGTGAGCTCCCGTTGCTCGGTCCCAGCTCCTGCCAACCTAGCAGTTCGAAAGCATGTCAAAGTGCAAGTAGATAAATAGGTACCACTCTGGCGGGAAGGTAAACGGCGTTTCTGGTTTGCCAGAAGCGGCTGAGTCATGCTGGCCACATGACCTGGAAGCTGTACGCCGGCTCCCTCGGCCAATAAAGCGAGATGAGCGCCACAACCCCAGAGTCAGCCACAACTGGACCTAATGGTCAGAGGTCCCTTTACCTTTAAGCCGCAATTAAGCTGAGTGGGTGGGCATTTGAGGCATCCCTTGCAGATGTGTAGATGGCAGCATCACTGAATACTATTTGGGGGTGGAGGGTTGCAAGTGCAGAGAAGCAAGTGCAGGTAAAGCACATTGGGTGAGGACTTCCGTGTCCCCTCTGTGGCTTGGAATACATCAGGGAAAACCAGCACCGCTGTGTTTCAAGTCACTATAGTATGGTTAGTTTTTCACCTTTCTCTTTGAAAACTGTTCTCTGAATAGCTACCATGACGTTTAAGAAAACGGTATTTTTGTTTGTTAAATTCTTAACTTTTTTTGGACTAAGTTATTATAGTCCTTGTATCTAATGTTAGCCTGTTTCACAGAAATTAAGCAACCGATCTAAAGGACTGCCTTTTCGCACAAGTCTGTCTGGATACAGTAATCATTAAGGTTAGACGGGTCAGTCCTGAGGCAGACTGTGTCCCTTTTACATGTGTGCATATGTCCTCTTCAATTTCCATGTGGATTTACCCACACACACACCCAAAACCTGCACACATATGGCGTGCTTATTTTTAACTACTAAGAATACAAGCTGGTCTGAGATCTAAAACAAAACAAAAACCACAGGCACTAACTTTACCACATGGAGCAGCTAAAAAGTGCAACTCCGGTCATGTCACATGTGTGTTGAAAATGTGACTGGAGAATAATGGCACCTGAAGGTGTTTTGCCCCAACCAGGAACCTTGTACTGGAAAAATCGTGGCTGCCCCCATCCCACACCTGCCATGTTTCTAGAAGGCTCTCAGGGACATTGTTTGCAGGAACAGATAGTCGTCCCTTTTTGCCCATGTCAATAGCCACTACAATATTTCTAGTTGGGACAGCACATCAACACATCATATAACTCTTTTGCAACTGAATTTTCAATGTGAATGATAAGAGTAGCATTTAAAGCCACTTTGAGCAGCTGGTACTTGTTTTTATAAGTGTGTGTGTGTGTGTGTGTGAAGTCAGCCCTCAGACCACATGAAACAAATTTGTTGCAATGCTTTTTCAATTGTGGTACCCTGCGTGTACTATTTTTCTTCTCAACGTTCTTTTAACACCAGACAAAGACTTTTTCATTTAACCAGGCTCACCAATTTGCCATTTTAAGCTGGTTTTAATCTACTAGTTTTTGACAAGTACTGTTGTTTTGTTTTGTTCTGCTCAGGTTTTACTGTTCTGCTACTGTTTTTATCTTGATACTGCATTTTAATGGTGTGAGACATCTTGGAAGTTCTTAAAACTGAAAGCTGGCATAAGCACATTTTGGGGTTTTTTAATTAAAAAAAATCAGCACACAACTTAGCTCACTTAAAAGAAAAGTATGTGTTTTCGTTCATTTTCAAGCATTCCATGGAAATACTTGAAAAGCCTTGAGAGGTGTTTTTTTTAAGGCATTTAGAATCATAGAGTTGGAAGGGAAGGGACTACAAGAGTCATCTAGTCCAACCCTCTTCAATGCAGGAATCTTTTGCCCAACATGAGACTCAGACTCACAACTCTGGGATTAAGAGTCTCATGTGCCTCCAACTGAACTCTCTCAACCAAACACATTCTTTTATCTCACGCCCTTCCACTACCAGCCCTTTCCCCACCCCAAATACCTCTGAGAAGATTAAAGTGAAAAGGAAAAAATTGGGAGGCAGAGAAAACTACAAATCCTATGCTTCCTGGCAGAACTGAATATCCCTGGTCCCTGAAAACTCCCTGACAATGGTGTCATTTCCAGTTCAAGAGAGGCTAGTCAAGTGTCTCTAATAAGTCTTTCCCCAGCATCTATAGCCCTCTCTCCCTTCTCAAAAATAAGAGGTTTATTTTAATTGGGGGGGGGATCATAGAATTGGAAGGGGTCACAGGGGTCATCTAGTCAAGAGTTTCTAAAACATGAGTCTCCAGCTGTTTTTGACTACAGTTCCCATCATCCATGACCACTGGTTCTGCTAGCTAGGGATGATGGGAGTTGTAGTCCAAAACAGCTGGAGACTCAAGTTTGGGAAACCCCAGTCTAGTCCAACCCCTTTGCAATGCAGGAATATCATCTCACACCCATTTGCAAAAGGATGTATAAAACAACCCAAGCATTTGGAGGGAGAAAGGTTGTTTTCTGCTGCTCCAGAGAAGCGGACACGGAACAATGGATCCAAACTACAAGAAAGAAGATTCCACCTCAACATTAGGAAGAACTTCCTGACAGTAAGAGCTGTTTGACAGTGGAATTTGCTGCCAAGGAGTGTGGTGGAGTCTCCTTCTTTGGAGGTCTTTAAGCAGAGGCTTGACAACCATATGTCAGGAGTGCTCTGATGGTGTTTCCTGCTTGGCAGGGGGTTGGACTCGATGGCCCTTGTGGTCTCTTCCAACTCTATGATTCTATGATTCTATGAGTCTATGATTTGACAAGTTAATGTTTCAGCAGCAGCAGCTGCCATTTCTGTTTCTACCTAACTTCAGGCATTTTAATGGCTTTTGATTTTGGCACAGCAGGGTTGGTCCGTCAAAAGATGCCAGTATCAGTGATGGCCTGATTCAGCCTATATCTGTATCCTTCTCCGTAGGTACTGAAGCACCTGCGGCACTTGAACTTCACAAACAACATGGGAGAGCAAGTGGATTTTGACGAATCCGGGGGCCTGATAGGGAATTACTCAATCATCAATTGGCACCTGTCACCAGAGGACGGCTCCATTGTCTTTGAGGAAGTTGGACACTATAATGTTTATGCCAAGAAAGGAGAGAGGCTGTTTATCAATGAGAACAAGATTCTGTGGAGTGGGTTCTCGAAGGAGGTAAGAGACACCAGCCACCCCAAACTAACATTAATATTTATCAACCTTTCCCACAAGGTACACAGATCTTTTTGGGCTGAAATTCTTTCCCATAGCCAATGGCAAGGTTCTGTTTTCTTGGGTCCTGCTGCACAGAAAGGGGGGGGGGAATGCATCGTTTTTGTTGCCGCTGCCTGGTTTTATGTGGGTGAGCAGCAGGCAAAGTGTGCCTATGTGTGTAGTATCAGTCAGTGGCGTAGCGTGGGGGGTGCAGGGGGGGGCTGGCCGGACCGGGCGCAACATCTGGGGGGGGGGCGCTCGCACTCACAGCTCTCTGCCCCTACCTGGCTCCACAGGTTAGGGGGCGCAAATTACTTGCCTTGCCCCGGGTGCTGCCAACCCACGCTACGCCACTGGTATCAGTTCCTGTCCTCCACATCCTAGTGCTGGTGTTGCCATTTTGAATGCTGTATAGCAGCGTTTCCCAAAGTGTGGTATATGTACCCTTGAGGGTTCCATAGGTAGATGGCAGAACTCTTTATTTTACTTTATCATAGTCTTCCTAGCTGCAGAAAACAATCCAAAGATAAAATAGCATTACTAAAACTGCGCCTGTAAGACAAAATTCTCAAAAGGGGTATGCGATTATTGGGGAACACTGCCATTAAACAACATGAGGCATCTGCCTCAGGTGGCAGCTGCTGAGGGGCGGCAGTGAGGAGTTAGAGGACGGAGCTGGGTGTGCCCTGCACTTGCCTCCCGGAGATCCCTCCTGTTGCTATAAGCCCTTTTTGTCCCGCTCCTTTCCATTGATCTCCCAGCCCTGTGCCTGGTGCTAGACTCACAAGTGCACTGAGCTTTTTGGGGGGTCCTTCCTACCTCTGAGCGCCAGCAATGCTTTCAAAGGAAGGCATACAGATTTACACACAGCCTCAAGCTGCTGTTGCCTTGCTATTTAGTAGTTAATTAAATTGCTCCTATGTTGTTATACATAGGGCTCATCCAGACTTGCCCTTGCTCTGTTGCTTTGCCTTGGCGAAACCCGATCTTTACCACTGAGCTGGAGCAAATGTCTATCAAGTGGATTGAAGTTTGTTCCGATTGATCGCTAAAGAGCAGGTTTTCCAGGAGAAAGCAGGTCATTGGGTTGTTGTTTTTATTTTTATTTTGGATTTTGTGGTTTTATATTTTGATTTTATTCTGCAAACCGCCCTGAGACCTGCGGGTATAGGGCAGTTGAAGAAGAAGAAGAAGAAGAGGACAAGGACATAACTGCTTGGACAGACCTGTCCCTAGGAAGTGCGGGACAAGCAGGAAACTGCTTGGACTCGTGATTTCTGGGCGCAAGACAAGTGCAGGTCTGGATGAGACCACAGCTGGCAAATTGTTGTGGTTCCTGAGGGGGAAAGGCCACTCCATGAAATTGTTCAAATGCTAAGCAACATTCAGCACCAGACCACTGTTTCAAAAGTCACAGTTTTGATTTCTGCTTCCACCTTGTGGCTCTTTGGTATACATGCAGAAATCTGCCATTAGATCGTGTGTGGCAGTTCCCTGCAATGCCAGGCAGCAAGGATTGCTGGGGTGAATCACAGCATGGATTCTGAGCTTGTTTCCTCTCTAACGCAAAGCTAAGTTGGGGCAACAGCTGTTGTGCATATCAGCCTTTGAGAGCTACACCACCATGGAAATTTCTTGCCACTGGCAATGAGAAACAACCCATTACCGTGTTAGATACTGACAGATAATGCAGATTCCAAGCCATCAGCAGTACAAAGATCACCCTTGTGTTTTATCATTTTTCAAGTCAATTTGGGGCTCACATTTTGGAGGAACAGGCACACCGTTCCCTACCCACACCCCAGCCCACAATATGGTTATACCTCTCTAGAGTCCCCTATGACAAACTTTCTGTCACCAACCCATCCTTTGAAGCAGCTGCAAGGACCACAGTGTCCCGGGAGAAGCAGCAGCAGACCCTGTCTCCTGCCTCCTCTCTGCAGCTAGTGGTAAGGACTGGGCCCCTTGGGTGGAGGGCCCCCTCCTTGGTGCTGCACGGAGGGATGGAGCTGGTGACATGGGCAGCAGCCACTCCTTTCTGAGAGCCTTTGCTACTTAACCAATATTCTATACAGTGGTGCCTCGCAAGACGAAATTAATTCGTTCTGTGGGTTTTTTCGTCTTGTGAATTTTTCGTCTTGCGAAGCACGGTTTCCCATAGGAAATGCATTGACGGTTTCCCATAGGAAATGCATTGACGGTTTTAAGAAAAAGGCACAAGACGTTTTCGCCTTGCGAAGCAAGCCCATAGGGAAATTCGTCTTGCGAAGCAACTCAAAAACCAAAAAACTCTTTCGTCTTGCGAGTTTTTCGTCTTGCGAGGCATTCGTCTTGCGAGGTACCACTGTATTGTATTTCTTGCACACCGCTTAGAGATGATTGCAGTTAAGCAGTACATAAATCGCTTTAATAGAATGGAATAAAAGAATAAAAATAAAAGAGCGGTAGCTACCAGTGGCGTAGCGTGGGGGGTGCCAGGGGTGCGAGCCGCACCGGGCGCAACATTTGGGGGGGCGCAAGTCCAGAGGGAAGGGACAAGCAATCGAGGCTTGGTTGGGGGGAGGGATCGTCGTCTCCGTTTGGCCGGCCACCCTAGAGGAAGCGGGAGGGAAAAGAGCCGCGCAGCAGCTGCAGCAGCAGCAGGGAGGAGGAGGTGGAGGAGGAGGAGGTGGAGGAGCAGCAAAGCCGGGAGGAGGAGGGCAGGATCCAATCCGAGCCTGCTAATCGCTTGCTCAAAGAGGCAAAGGAAGAGGTGGAGGCGGAGCCACTGGCCCGGCAGGGAGGAAAGTTGGAGAGAGCAGCGCGCCTGGGCGCAGCGAGGTTGGGTAGGTGCGTGCGCCCTGGCTGGCTGCCCGCCTCCTGGGCTCAGTGCCTCAATGACCCCTCCAGCGGCGATGGGAGAGATCGGGGGTCTGGGCTTCCGAGATACCCTGGAGTGAAATCCTGCTTCACCTTCTTGGGAGTCCCTCTCTTATGCTTTGGGGGGGGGGGTAGCAAGGGGGAAGAATAATGATTTCCTCCACCACCAGCCCCAAATTCTATAGTAAGAGAAATTGGGGGCCAAGCCAACTGGGGAAATGGTGAGTCTCTAACTATAGAGCTCAGGTATTTAGGAGCAAGCTGGCTCTGCCCATAGGGAGGAAAAGCACTCTGTGCAAGCTCAGAAAACCCACGCCATGCCACTGCGCGCTCGCACTCGCAGCTCTCTGCCCCTACCTGGCTCACTCACTCTCTCTCACTGCAGTGCTGGCTGTGCGAATCTGATCCGAGCTGCCGGGTCGCCGCCCACTGTGGAGGGGGAGGGTGCCAGGCGTGCGGTGCGGTGCGGAGAGAGAGCGAGGGACTATCTGGGGGAGGGACAGTGCAGGGGGGGCGCAAATTACTTGCCTTGCCCCAGGTTAGGGGGCGCAAATTACTTGCCTTGCCCCGGGTGCTGACAACCCACGCTACGCCACTGGTAGCTACTTGCTTGCCTGGTGAAGCAACCACTGATTCTCCTTTTTTCTGAACATAAATTTTTATTGGTTTTCAAACAGTTTAACAAATTCAATCCAATTTCAATGCAGTGTTCCCTTAAGATTTTGGCTTCCCACCCTTCCTCCCACGATGTTTCTATTCAGATAATTAATCTACTGCCCTAAAGGTAATATTTCTCTAAAACATCTGTCCTACATCTGTCATTCTCATTCCTTTGCTTCAAGTCCTGCCTTCCATTTCATTTGCCTATAATATTTTCTCAGATAATCAGAAAAGGGTCTCCATTCAAGCGTTTCTTCTTTTTGCTCTCTTATTTCTGACGCCAATTTCGCCATCTCCTGTCTCTCCCCTTTCTGCTGCTGCTCGTGGTCAGCGCTGCTACTCCCTTGCCAATTTGCTCAGGTGAATGGTTGGCAGTGGAAGAGAAGCCTCCAACTGTCCTCTCCCTCAGTGGAAAAGGGGAGGCGCCGCCACCACAGACAGTGGCATCTAGTAGTTGGCAGACCTGCTATCAACCCTCTGTGAGTAGCAGCCTCCACCTGGAGGGCTTTGCCTCATACCTCTTCCTGCTTGGTGAAGTTCATTTTCTCTCCTCAGTCCCTGGAATTAACTGGAGCACAGCAACTTTATCTAGGTTTTCACACTCTTCCTGAGGACTGTGCCTCTTTCTGCTCACGGTTGGTTTGTTTTTAATTCCTTCAGGTGCCGTTCTCCAACTGCAGCAAAGACTGCCCGCCAGGCAGAAGAAAAGGCATTCTCGAGGGGACAGCTACTTGTTGTTTTGAATGTGTGGAATGCACGGACGGGGAGATCAGTGATGAGACAGGTATGGTCTGATGCGGAGAAATCAATGCTTTGCTCTTTTCTGCTTGGAGACATTTCCCAAGGTGGAGTTGGAAAACGTATTTTGAAACTGGAGCTCACAGTCAAAAGGTTTTGGCAAATTGAGGATGTAGCAGTGTTGTCGCAGAACCTCTGGAAGAATTTCATGGCCTCGTTGAGGGAAGTCAGTTGTCACAGCAACAAAATAGGAAGGTGTTTGTTTTGAGTGGTAGAATCAATAGTAGATCACAGCTCTTAGAAACTTTGTTTGCAGTGCCTTCACCCCTTGGTAATATGTCCTGAGCAAGGACAAAATTTGGCTTTTTTATTGATCTTCTCAGTAGGTAGCCTTCTTCTGCCGCTGCTGCTGCTGCTGCAGTTATGTCCTTGTCTTCTTCTTCTTCTTCTTCTTGGAATTTCTGCCTTCATATTTTTAAGGAAGGGAAATAATTTGTAAAAGAATGAGCTTTCCTCTTATCATCTACTGCCTGTCCCTTTGGCCTTTTTCTGTATATCTGTGGCCTTTTAGAAGTGGATGGAATGTTTGTAATGTATTGGGTCATCATCTTTATTGCCCCCCCCCCATTTTAATGTGGGCTTTTGCTTATTTTTGTTTGGTTGCTTGTTTGGTCACAAGTCACTTCAGGTTGCATTGGGCAAGATAAAGTATCTAACAAATTTAATAAAATGATGATGATGATGATGATGATGATGATAAGGTTAGCTGATACAGGTGTTGTGGCCCTCTGTGCATAGAGCCTGCAGGGGCAACTACAACCCTGACACCCCTCAAGGGCTCGTGTTCTAGGGGTCTTGCACCAGACCCCCATCTACCTCTCAACAAACAAAGAAAAAAGACGGATGAGACCTTGCAGGTCACCTCAGCCTAATGCAATGACTTAGCCAGGCCCTATATTGTCATTTTGACAGATGTTTAATGTTCTTAAGCTTGTAAAATTCCATGTGTGCTTTAATATTTATTCATTGCTTCATGTAATTTGTTGATGTAACCTGCCCTGGGGTCCTAGATCACTTTAATAATTAAATAAAATGAGCCAGAGTTGGTCAACTCTCAGGCAGCGGATAAGACAATATGCAACACACATGCTGTTGAGGTTCAGAAATTTTTCTTTTCTTTTCTTTTCTTTCTTTCTTTCTTTCTCTCTCAAGAGTGTCTTGTCTTTTCCAGATG
Source organism: Podarcis tiliguerta (assembly GCF_965153285.1). Classification (NCBI taxonomy): domain Eukaryota; kingdom Metazoa; phylum Chordata; class Lepidosauria; order Squamata; family Lacertidae; genus Podarcis; species Podarcis tiliguerta. The sequence continues at coordinate 2,808,983 of NC_139550.1, forward strand.
CTAGTGCCTGTGAGAGGTGTGATGAAGACTTCTGGTCCAACGAAAACCACACGTTCTGCATTCCCAAGCAAATAGAATTTTTGTCTTGGACAGAGCCGTTTGGGATCGCGCTCACCCTCTTCGCTATACTAGGCATCTTCCTCACATCGTTTGTCCTAGGGGTCTTTACCAGATTTCGCAACACACCCATCGTCAAGGCCACAAACCGCGAACTCTCTTACCTCCTCCTCTTCTCCTTGCTTTGCTGCTTCTCCAGCTCCCTTTTCTTCATCGGGGAGCCCCAGGACTGGAACTGCCGCTTACGGCAGCCGGCCTTTGGCATCAGCTTTGTCCTCTGCATCTCCTGCATCCTGGTGAAGACCAACCGCGTCCTCCTGGTCTTTGAGGCCAAGATACCCACAAGCCTCCATCGCAAGTGGTGGGGCCTTAACCTCCAGTTCCTCCTGGTCTTCCTGTGCACTTTTGTGCAGATAGTCATCTGTGTCATCTGGCTCTATACGGCTCCCCCTTCCAGCTATCGGAATCATGAACTGGAGGACGAGATCATCTTCATCACCTGCAACGAGGGCTCCTTGATGGCACTGGGCTTCTTGATCGGCTACACATGCCTCTTGGCCGCCATCTGCTTCTTCTTCGCTTTCAAGTCCCGCAAGCTGCCCGAGAACTTCAACGAGGCCAAATTCATCACCTTCAGCATGCTGATCTTCTTCATTGTTTGGATCTCTTTTATCCCAGCTTACGCCAGCACCTACGGCAAATTTGTCTCGGCGGTGGAGGTGATCGCTATCCTGGCCGCCAGCTTTGGGCAGCTGGCTTGCATCTTCTTCAACAAGGTCTACATCATCCTCTTCAAGCCCTCGCGCAACACCATCGAGGAGGTGCGCTCTAGCACCGCTGCCCACGCCTTCAAGGTGGCTGCCAAGGCTACGCTGCGGCGCAGCAATGTGTCCCGCAAGAGGTCCAACAGTCTTGGAGGCTCCACAGCCTCGACCCCATCCTCGTCCATCAGCAGTAAAAGCAACCATGAAAATCCCTTTTCACTGCCGAGTCCAGTGGACCAGCAGCAGCCACATGGGTGCAAGCAGAAGGTGAGTTTTGGCGGTGGGACTGTTACTTTCTCGCTGAGCTTCGAGGAGCACCAGACAAATGCAGTAGCCAACCGGAATGCAAAGCACAGGAACTCACTGGAAGCCCAAAACAGTGACGACAGCCTCATGCGCCACAAGGCCCTGCTTCCTCTGCAACCCAGCGAACCACGAGGCACCGAGCCCAACTTCCAGATGCCCTCAATTCAAGACTCCAACACGCAGGAACCAGTAATGGCAGAAGCCAAGCAAGAAGTGCAAAACTCGGAAGAAGAGCAACCTTCTTTGTCGGATGCATACTTGCGGGATTTTGTAGGCAATGACTCCATCCTAGAGAACGCCATTCATTCGTAATCAAAGAAAAAGGAGTCTGTTTTCCCCGCTCTTCTCTAAAACGGGGGGAAAGGACTGGATACATCTGCAACACAGCCAGCCACTTCTTAGGGTTAGAATCAGCAGGATAAACTCACCTCCAAAGGGCTGTCGAGGGTGGGAGGGGGAAGAAAATGCCTAGTGATAATTTTAGTGAACACCTGTGCAGGTTGTGGAAGATATGAGGAGAAGAAACCCGTTGGAAGGACTAGTACCCCCCCCCCCAGCTGGGTTTTAGCAGATTTTTGTGTGGAGCTTATCATCGTTCTACCCTAGTGGTCCAAGGCCACCAACTTGCTGGTTAGTGAACATCTCTGAACAGTTCTAGTAACGTGCTCTGCTTTTACATTGATGTATATTATCCCTTTTCTTCGTGGTGTGTAATAGCCCCTCTTTATATGTAAATCTGCTTAGCCATATTGCAACCAGGAAAACCTTTCTGCTTTACACAAAACAGGACATGTGGTTTGACTTAGGGGAACGTCATCCTCCAGGCCCTAGGCAAACGTGCTAAATGAATTTCAGCTGTTGCCCTCCACGTGCAAAGTATTTAAAAATAAGAAGACATCGCTCCTTGTATTTACAATCAAAAGATTAGCCGCTTTATGCTGTTCCCAATGTCTCATAAAAGAGGAATAACGTCCTGAGAAACATCGCCGCTTTATGCAGAGCTGCTGTCCTCCCAGAGATGCGTGCCCAGGGTTGATTCACTTGGTGGGCAAAAATGAAGGGCAGCCTGTGCTCCTGGGGAATTTACAGAGATCTCAGTAACATGTGCCCATAACTTAATTTAGGCTACTGTTGTTATGGCTTTTGTGCTGCAAATGGCTGGCATTTTATTACAGCAGAGGTCAACCATCCTCTTGGGCACGTTTGCAAACCAGATACCGTATTTTTCGCTCCATAAGACGCACCTAGTTTTTAAAGGAGGAAAACGGGGGGAGGGGGAATATTCTGAATCAAATGTTGTACTAAACTATTTAATAAACCACTGGTATATCAGAGTGAGAGGGACAGGAGCTGTATGTTTCTTTAGTGTGTGTGCTCAAGGAGCGACGAACGGGGAGACCGCACGCCCCCAGACGGACCCAACACAGGAACACCTGCAGCCTCCTCTTGTGTAAGCGGCTCCTCTCCCGCTTTGCTGCTTTAAAGTGAGCTGAACTGGGGAGCTGATCTGCAGCTCGCTTTAAAGCAGCAAAGCGGGACAGCAGCCACTTACACCCGTGTAAGCGGCTCCTATCCCGCTTTGCTGCTTCAAAGCGAGCCACGGAGGAGGGAAGGAAGGGGAGCCGTGGATCCTTTGCTCGCAACTGCAGCAGGATCCAACCGCCATCCATAGGCATTTACTCCATAAGACGCACAGACCTTTTCCCTTACTTGTTAGGAGGAAAAAAGTGCGTCTTATGGAGCGGAAAATACGGTACATCATTGTGGATGCCCCCCACAGCCGCACACAGAGCAGCCTTTTCAGTTGGCTACAACAGAACGCTTCTTTCAAGTCTAATTTGAACAGGTGTCCAGGATCCTTTTTGGGTGCTTGTATATCCATAACTGCCTCATTGGTCAGCTCTGCTCTGCCATTTGTACTGTTCTGTGTTAACTTCTGTCAAACCCATGGCTCTTTTGGGGAGTGACCCAATACATCTGCAGGCATAATTGGGCTAACAACTAAGCATGAAAGGAAGGAGACAGTCTAAAAGAAAAGGCTCTGAAAAGTGAGGAGTCACATCCCCAAGGAGGCCTCATTGAACTTTTCATAGCTGCAGAAGCACACGGTCATTAATTACCTGAGGTTTCCCAAGTCAGGTGTCTAGCAAGTTAAAACAATATTTATAGCAAACAGTTCGGGGAATAATAACCAGGCCCCAGGACACTGAGGATCATTTTGGAGATTAAATACCTGGAAAGCTAGGCTCTATTGCAGAAAGCAGCTGACAGCCCAGGGTCCTTCAAAAAGCTTCTCCAAGGAAATGTATGAATGGGAGCCTTAAATAATGGCAGACTAGCACAAGATAGGCATGTCCCCTGTTTTGTTCTTTAGGAAGAATTAAAGCGGCTAGCCAGTGGTAGGTGTGGCTGATGCTTTTGCTAAGGGTAGAATGAAACGCCATGATCTCTGTCACCCTGACTTCTGCAACTGCTGGAGTTCCAAAATGTATCTTACAGATAGCAGAGGTTGTTGTGGCAGTCAAGACCTAACAGCTGACTCTTGTAAGTAGAGAATGCATCCATAAGTAATATTGGACCTGCCCCTAAGAGAGAAAACTAAGGAATCTATGACTGAATACTTTCCAAATGTTTGCAGCTCATCGAACAGCTCTTCTCCCCCAAGTACTTGCAGTTGAGCCACATCATATAATGCTGCACAGTGAGCGCAAAACTTGAGAAATGCATCAGGTAATCACCAACTTAGAAAGTGTAGCATATGAAAGGGCAGGTGTTGAATGTCCATTGAGTGATACAAAGGAAAGTGCGTAGCTCTGCCTATCTATATTTTGTGCTCTACTATTTGTGAGACCAGAGAACACAACACCCAGCGCATTGTGAAAATGTCAGCACCAAGTTGTCATACTCAAGAATGTGACATGTAATGGCAGCATTGTCAAAGGTTTGCTTTCCCCCTTGTTTTGTTAAAAATCCTTTAAAAAAGTAGACTTTCCTGCTCAGCAAGAGTCTCTTGTATTTTAGCCGTAGATCTTACTCCTCATATTGAGGTTAAAGAAAGTCATGGCGTTGAGCCTGGCCTCTTATATTTAATCCTAATAATTCTTCACTGGCGTTTTAAGGGTTTAGTGATAGGATAGTGTTGTGCTAGAAGGGCCCTGACAGTGAGCACCATTACACATACACTAGAAAGGAGTTTATACTTTATGTTTCAGGAACCGCAGTGGACTATCATTTCTGAGGTTGCTTCACTTGTTTGTATACAGTCATACCTCGGGATAAATACGCTTCAGGTTAAGTATTTTTGGGTTGTGCTCCGCGGCGACCTGGAAGTAACGGAGCGCGTTACTTCCGGGTTTCGCCGCTCGTGCATACGCAGATGGTCAAAATGATGTCATGCCCATGCGCAGAAGTGGCGGAACTCAACCCACGCACGTGCAGACGCGCTGTCGCATCTTGCATTCTGTTCGGGATGCGAACGTGGCTCTGGAATGGATCCCGTTCGCATCCTGAGGTACCAATGTGTGTGTATACACACACACACACACACACACACACACATGCACACACAAGCTGGGCAGAAAAATCTGGCTTTTGTAAGAAAAACAAAAAAACCATTTGCATTCAGATCCAGCAACCAGAGTTTGCAGGATACCTACCCACAAGTGCTAGTACTGAACTCTGAGCATGGCTTTCTTCTGATGCAAGAGAAGTGCAAGTCCGCAGCACTCTCCCCTGCATGGCTTAGAGAACTTCCTTGCCTTTAATCCCCGGAGAGTGTGGAATCACCCTGCCTTGGCACAGTAGCAATAAAGGAGACAGCAGTAGGTCAAAGCCAGCTCAACACTGTTGATGTGGTTTTGAAGTAGGTTGTATGAATGCAGCCGGAGTTCAACTCATGGTGAAGTGGTCATACGACATGTCTCTCCATCATGCATCCAGCATGAAGCTTAATCATTTTGCTTCTGGCACCCTGCAGTGAGTATAGGCTGAGTTGCATGACTTTCATCCCATGCAAGGCTTAACACATATACGAATGGGGGATGTACTCCCTTACTTTGTGGAAAAGGCAGATTAAAGGCATGGCTTCCTAATGGCATATCACATGCTGTTTGCCTTGTACACATGGAAGTAGCCTAAGGGTGCACCCAGATTGTAGTTTCGAATGGGAAAGAATGGGCACCCAGTACACACACACACACACACACACACACACACACACACCCTTCTGTCCTTGCTAGTCCACATTTCAGGTTGAAGTGTGTCGAACAAGAGCCGAGCTCTGAGTTCAACAAAAAGGGCCTCTTCTTTGGCAAAATACTTGTTCTTTTTGCGTCCCACACTTGCCCTGCACTCTACAAGCATTGAACCAAAAGCGTGAGAAGCTTGTCTGTCTGCCTCTGCACTTTCACAACAATTCCTTACCAAACTAGTGAGATTTTCTTTTTAACAGCCATTAAGGACTAGCTAGCCAGCATATTTTAACAATGTATGACTTAATAAATCACGACTATGGCCAATTTAATTTTCCATTCAAACAATAATAATAATAATAATAAAGTTGAAAAACCAGTTGTTGCCTTACAGTGCAATCTGATGCATGTCTGCTCAGAAGTATGTCTGTCTTTCCAATGGAGCTTACATCCCATTGAATTACCATTTAGTGATTAAAAAGATGAAAAGAGCCCTGCTAGAGCAGACCGGAGGTCCACTTAGGTGCAATCCTGTTCCTAACACTTACCAGCTCAAATGCTTCTATGAAGCGCACATGAGCTGTGCATGAAGGCAACATCCATCCAACAACTGGTATTCAGGGACAGACTTGTCTCTGGACCATGATGGTGCATGCAGACCTCAAGGACCCAGCAGTCCTCACCTGAATGCATCCAATACCCTTTTAGAGCAATCTCTGGCATAGGTCACCACCACATCTCGGTAGCAAATCCCCTATGTCAATATGTCCCTGAGTAAGAAGTAAGGTAAAGGGACCCCTGACCATTAGGTCCAGTCATGGCCAACTCTGGGGTTGCGGCGCTCATCTCGCTTTATTGGCCAAGGGAGCCGGTGTACAGCTTCCAGGTCATGTGGCCAGCATGACTAAGCCGCCTCTGGCGAACCAGAGCAGTGCACGGAAACGCCGTTTACCTTCCCGCTGGAGCGATACCTATTTATCTACTTGCACTTTGACGTGCTTTTGAACTGCTAGGTTGGCAGAAGCAGGAACCGAGCAACAGCTCATCCCGTCGCGGGGATTCGAACCGCCAACCTTCTGATCAGCGAGTCCTAGGCTCTGCGGTTTAACCCACAGCGCCACCCGCGTCACTTGAGTAAGAAGTACTTTTATTTTGCCTATCCTTGTCTCAGCTGCCACGCAAGTTCTTTGTGTGCTTCTTGAGTGCCCGTGTTATGGGAGAGGGACAAAGAACCATCTTTAGCCAGTTCCCCACACATTATTATTTTATAAAATTCAGTATTTGGGGTGGGGGGTGGGGGCGCGACGACCACCCAATTCCCCTAATAATCTTTGCTCTAAAAGTTCAAAGCCTCCGTTTTCAAAGTCCTCCTGAACATGGACAGTGGGTATCAATAGTGGCACTTCCAAAAGGGACAATAATGTTAAGAGAAAGATTCTGCAAGGCAGCGATCCCACTTCATAGCACCTCTAGGTCGGCCCAAGAGAATGTGCTTTCTGAAGGGAAGGCAGAATCACCTTGGTGGAGGCTGCCTTCAGACTTCCTAGGGTTCTGCAGCAGGACACAGCCTGATCCTCCAAAGGGAACTGCTGGCCAAGACAATTTCAGTGGCCTCAAATGCCACTTTGGAGCACCAGGCCGTAAAAATGGATTACTTTTCATTTCTTTTTTTAAAGAGAGGCCGGTGTTCTGAAGCCTCAGAATCTGCCTCACGACGTCGGGCCTGCCAGCTTTAATAGAATACAGAAAGCTTTGCTGGAGTCTTCACTCTATCCTTGTACACGACAGTTATTTTAACATTTGTTAGTGCATTGTAATATTTATAATGTGTGGCTGAGCGTCTTGTCTTCAACTCAAAAGGAGCACAGTTGCCTTTTGTACTTTGCAGCTGCAAGTAAAGTCTGTTTTCGGCTGATAATGTCTTGTCTTCTTGGCGCTGAGGGTGAAAAGAGGCCTCTCCCCGCCTCTCAAGCCGGCTTGTTTTTGTGTGTCGGTGTTTGCTGGCTATTCTCATTCAGAATAGTCTCAGTTATTCACACTTGCTCAGTCCAAAAACAAGAACTGGTAGATGCTAAAATTAATCCTAGACAGGGTCATAAAGCTACAGGAACAATTCAGTAAGAACATTCATTACGGAATATTGAGCATCTATTGTGAAGGCATTGTGAAAAGACTTTACGAGTGCCCTTGATTATCAATTTAAGGTGCTTTTATTCCATTATAAGGTTTAATTTTAAGGTTTTATTCCATTTTAAGGGAAACCCTTTAAGCATATTTAGCACTTACTTAACTCTGAGTGTTCAATGCACCACACACACACACACACACACACACACACACACACACACACAGAGTATGTTATCTCACTAATCCTTAAAACCATTCCTGCAGAGAAGGATTTCCCAAACTTTGAGGTTAGCAAGTGCATAGAATTATAGAGCTGGAAGGGACCCCCCCCCCCAAAGGTGATCTAGTCCAACCGCCTACAATGCAGGAATCTCAACTAAAGCGTCTGTGACAGATCACTAGAGATCCCTTTGCAAGATGGCACCTTGTTAAAAATGTAATTTAGCAAATGAGACGAGGCACAGACAACGCTGCTGCTCTGCTCTACCAATGAAATCTCCTCATCCACTGAGATTGAGAAACTACACAGCTGAAGGGGGAAAGCATCAGCCTAGTCATTTTAGCTTTATTCTGCAGAGTAGGACTTCTGAATGAAAAGGGGAGTATCAAATAGATGCCGACGTGAAGGATAAGGGGGAAAGGAATGCAGAGGCTCCCACAATGGAACGCTTTCACGCTCAAGAATGAAAAGCAGGCAGCTTCATTTGGCAGGTTTAATTCTTTTTCCCTTCTATTATACAAAATATTTTACAATTTAAAAACATTTCCCAACAAAAATCATATACAGATATTTATAATTAAAGGGCCCAATTACACAGAAGGGGAGATTCATATGCACAGAGATAACCAGTCCCCCTTTTACTTTACAAAAGAGCTAAGGGGCAGAAGGATAATTAAGACATAGGTCTGCCCTGATCTTTTGAAGTGCGTCAGTTAAACCCCATTTCTGCCCTGCCCCCCCCCCCCCCAATGTACATCGCACTGGAGAGCTTACTCCCTTCGCTCACTTTTTCCCCGGGGCGAGTTGGGACAAAACACAACACTGTAGAAAATACGCTATGCTGGTGCCCAGTGAGATATGTCCGATCGTTTTGTGTTGTACCTTAAAAGTTAGCAGCACCTTTTTGAAGACGAGAGCCCAGAATTCCACACCATGATTCATTCATCCCTTTCGAAAAAAGACACTTAAGTAGAACGATCATGTAAAACGGTGTGCCAAAGACACTACAGAGAGGTGCAATTTCAGCGCACAGATGAAGTGCAGGGGAAAGTATAAACATTTTCCTGCTCAAGGGGATTTGATCCGCCGGAGAAGGCAAACCCAGAAGATGTTAAGGGAGACCCGAAAGCCAGCTAGCTGCTGCTGAACACAGACTACAATTCTCCAATGGTAGGTCCAAGATAAAACCATGAGTGCCTGAACAGCCCTGGACCGAAGACAACTGAAAATGCATTGACGTGTAGTTCTCTGAAACATGGGGGTGGGAAGTGAGATTGGGGGGTGGGGCAGGGGAGAGGAATGAGGTGTGCATATGTCGGCAGATGGGGAGTTGTGGGCAGGGGAGATCAGCGCTGGCGAGGGCTCATCCTGCACTCGCAGGGGAGCCTGTCGAAGAGTCACTGCTGAATCCCAAAAGCTTGCAGCAGTGTTGGAAGGTCCCGGGCGTCAGCCGCCCCATAAAGGTCACTCTGGCCCAGCATGGAGAGCGCCATACGGAGGGTGCTCCAGATGTTGTCAGACATGGCCCCCTGCTGGCCTCGCGGCCCCCGGCTCTTCTGTTGCATGTGCAAGGCCTCCAGGAAGTGCTCCACAGCCTCCCTGTTTTAAGACGGCAAGAGAGCAAGTGTCAAAGGGAAGCAGAGAGAAAGGAACATGGAGGAAAACCCAGTAATTGGGCATGGCGTCAGGAACAAGCCAGCAGTAAGCCACACCATGGAAGTTGGGAGTTAACTCTTTCAATAGCAAGAACAGGTTTGACACAGGAGTGTTGGGCCTTTGCAACTCATCTCAGGTGTTGCCCCCTTGAAGCGGTTGCTGGGACAGTTGCCTAAGTCCCCTCCTCCCCAGGGCTTGTCTCAAGTAATCAGAGACTGTGCCTGCATGAAGCCTACTTCTCCGCCCTCTTCATGCCTCTGCTGGTTCTGGGAGACCAGGGTGGGGGAGTGAGCTTTTTGCAGCAGGAGGGAGAGACACCTGTGACTCTTAAGAAGCTGGACTCATCTCTGCCTCTTGGCCTCCAACTTACCTGCTTCTGCTTCTGCCTCTGCTTCTGGACTTGTTTCTGCCACAGACTCTCCCAGCTCACTAAGCCCTGTTACCTCTTCAGCTTCCAAAACCTCCTCCCCCCTATGTTTTCCCTCTGTCCACTCACTGTTGTCCCACCACCACTCCCTGGGCTCTGAGTCCTCTTCCCTTGATGGTTCCTCACCTGGTGCCCTCCCCCATTCCTCTGCATCCAACCAGCGCATGACACAGGGCGAGATCAAGGCAGCAGTTCCGGGGCTCCCACACTCTTCCATGCTCCCTGCTTGTCAAGCAACAACTCCCCAGGAGCTATGGAAATACATTGGTAACAGACGCTGCTCTACTCCTGCTTAACCCTTGCAAATCATAAAGCCAAGTCAAGAAGCCAGTCACGGCCAAACCAATCTCAGCTTGTCTGCATGGAAGAAGCATCACTATTATTATTATTTTGCTCGTATAGTATTTTTTAAATTAGTTTTCAAGTACAATAACCCAATAAAAGCCTCATTGTCAATACCAAATTATAATACAATTAATAATGCCAATTGTCCAGATGCCAAATTACCGTATTTTTCGGCCCACAGGACACACTGGCCCATAGGACGCACCTAGTTTTTTTTTTGGGGGGGGGGGGAATAAAGAAAAAAAAATTACCCCCCCCCCCCCCCCAGGCGCGGGATGCTGAGCGAGCCCCAGGCTTCGGGATGCAGGCTGCTATCCGCAAGCCTGGGGAGACCGGCGCGACTTCCCACCGGTCTCCCCAGGCTTGCGGATATCTGCCCGAAGCCCGGGACGCGCTCTGCTGCGGTGGGCTGCAGGCTGCTCTCCACAAGCCTTGGGAGCCTGGCGGGAAGTCGCGCCGGGCTCCCAAGGTTTGCGGAGAGCTTCCTGAAGCCTGCATTCGCCCCATAGGACGCACACACATTTTCCCTTCATTTTTGGAGGGGGAAAAATGCGTCCCATAGGGCGAAAAATACGGTATATTATTTTGTTGGCCCCCTGTGTGCTAGAATTGATGATTCAATAATTCACTGTGCATTTCGAAATTTAACTCTGCATTCCAAAAAATCATCACCAATTTTTAAAGGTGCCTCTGACCCCAGGTGACAGGTAGTATTTGTCAGGGAACTGGAACCATAGAACCCACAGACCAGGCTCCAAAACAAAGACATATCCACAGTGCTTCCAGTTAAAGGATTGATCCAACCTATAGAAAGGCACGGAGAACTCTTTCCTTTAAGCATTCAAACAAGGAACACCAAGGGTGAGTGAAGGTGACCATTTTGACCTGGTAATGGCCTGGTGGCAGGCTTCTATTCTCTCCTCATCTCAGAACACTACCGCTTGCAAAAAGCAGCCCAGCTGGTGGGGTGGGGAGGACTCCGGGCTCCCTCTTGAAATGCAGCCCCTGCCCCCCCCCCAGCAGCTTCTGGTTAGCTTCCTCTTGGGAAAGATTTCAGACTTTCCCTGAGATGCAGAAAAGCACAGCTGACAACTGCCTGGGCTCCGTCCACATTCCAAAAGGCGAGCGAATCATTCTCAAGAAGAGCCACAAAACCACCATCAGAATGGCGCCGTTTTCACCAGATCTCAAGAAGCGGACCCAGAATTTGGTCAACGGCTATGGGGGCATAGGGGGTGGAGGCAGCCTGACCTTTCCTTGTCCCTCTTTGCCAACCCTTAAGCCGCTCACCTGTGGGCGCCAAGGTTGATGCAGCTGATGCCGAGATTGTAGCGGGAGCGGATGTAGCCGGGCTGCAGTTCCAAGGCATGCCTATAGGCTGCCACAGCTTCTTCACTCCGGTTTCCATTGGCCAAAGTAGCCCCTAGTTTGTTCCAGAGGAGATGATCCTGCGAGGAGACCACAGAGAGCCTTATTAAATCCAGGAGTTCTTCCACAGAGACATTCAAGAACAACACATTCCTTCCCAGCTTCCAGACCCCACCCACTGGCGACCCCTCTATCCCTCAAGTTCCCCATGATTTTAAAAAGCTCACTGGTACCCACATTGCATAGTTATTTATAGGTCCAATTCCAAGTGCTTTTGTTTAGAAAACAGTACTTTTCTGAGTACAACTCAAAGTGTTGGTGCTGAGCTTTAAAGCCCTAAACGGCCTTGGCCCTGTATACCTGAAGGAGCGTCTCCACCCCCATCGTTCTGCCCGGACACTGAGGTCCAGCTCCGAGGGCCTTCTGGCGGTTCCCTCATTGCGAGAAGTAAAGCTACAGGGAACCAGGCAGAGGGCCTTCTCGGTAGTGGCACCCACCCTGTGGAATGCAGTCCCATCGGATGTCAAGGAGATGAGTAACTATACAACTTTTAGAAGGCATCCGAAAGCAGCCCTGTACAGTGGTGCCCCGCAAGACGAATGCCTTGCAAGACGGAAAACCCACAAGACGAAAGGGTTTTCCGTTTTCAGAGGCGCTTCGCAAGACGAATTTCCCTATGGGCTTGCTTCGCAAGACGAAAATGACGAAAATTTTTGAGGGTTTTTTTCCGCTCCCCAACCCCTTTTTCTGAAGCGCTAAGCTGCTAATAGCCTTTTAGCAGCTAAACCGCTAATCCTTTAAGCCTTTAATAGCCTTTAATAGCCCTTAAACTGCCAACAGCGCTAATAATGCTAATCTGCTAATGGGCTTGCTTCGCAAGACGAAAAAACCGCAAGACGAAAAGACTCGCGGAACGGATTCTTTTCGTCTTGCGAGGCACCACTGTATAGGGAAGCTTTTTAAAGCGTAATGTTTTATTATGTTTTTATATATGCTGGAAGCAGCCCAGAGTGGCTAGGGCATCCCAGTCAGATGGGCGGGATGGAAATAATAAATTATTATTAGTAGTAGACGTTTAAAGCCCACGACAGCCTAGAATTTGGACACTTAAAGAATTGCCTTCACCTTTATGAACCTGCCTTTGCCTTAAAGTTGATGAAAAGACTATGGGCTTTGATTCTGAAAATGAAATAAACATCCCCCCCGCTTAGCAGGGTTCAAGAGAAGGCCAAGTCCAAACTCATTTGCCTCTGGTGCGCTCTCTTTTCTATGTGGGCACATTTATTTGTTCTTTGCATGGTTGAGCATTCAGGTCAGGCAATCCCCACACCCGCGAACTGAGCGGTGCAGCCCTGGCGCAGGATTCCCACCCTGTAAGTCCACCTCCCCAACCTCACACTTATCTCAGCCACGCTTGCGCTCACGCCTTACATTGGGCCGCGCACTCAGCGCAGCAGTGAAGCAGTCCACAGCCTTCTCGTACTCGCCGCTCAGGTTGAAGAGAACGCCCAGGCCACACTGCACATCAGGGTCCACGGCGGAGGTGTTGCTACGCACAGCCGCCAAGAAGAGCTCCTTTACTTCCACAAAGAGCGAGCTGGGGCGCGTGCGGAAAGGACAGAGAAATGTACAGGTAAAAAAGGTAAGGGATCCCTGGACAGTTAAGTCCAGTCAAAGGCAACTATGGGGTTGCGGCGCTCATCTCGCTTTCAGGCCGAGGGAGCCGGCGTTTATCCGCAGACAGCTTTTCCGTGGCATGTGACCAGCATGACTAAACTGCTTCTGGCGCAACGGAACACTGTGCCAGAAACCAGAGCGCACGGAAATGCCGTTTACCTTCCCGCCGGAGCGGTACCTATTTATCTACTTGCACTGGCGTGCTTTCGAACTGCTAGGTTGGCAGGAGCTGGGACAGAGCAACAGGAGCTCACTCCGTCGTGGGGATTCGAACTGCTAACCTTCTGATCAGCAAGCCCAAGAGGCTCAGTGGTTTAGACCACAGCACCACCCGCGTCCCAGAAAGATATACAACAGGGTAACGAATCACAGAATTGCAGAGCTGGAAGGGAGCCCTGGGGGTCAACCGGGCCACCCCCCCCACCATGCAGGAACCCCATCTGTATTTCCCCAGTCCTCTTCCATCCTCGCTTTCCCCTGTTCCCCACACTCACTCGGTTAAAAGGGAGCCCAGGATGCGCTTGGAAGGCCCAAGGCCCGGGCTGGGGCTCCCGGCTTCCTCCTCCTCCTTCCCTATCAGATGAGCATAGGCTGGCTTGTGGCGCAACCAGTCGCGCAGGGTCTCGCAGGCCTGCTTCTGCAGAGACTCGTTGGTGAAGCTGACCGCCAAAGCCATGAGTGCCGTGAGGTTCCCGGGCTGCAGCTCCAGGCACCTGTGGGAAAGAGGTCAAAACATGCAAGTCAAAAAACTGAAGGGGATCATTACTGTAACCGCAGAAGGAGGAGGAGGGAAGGAGCAGGTTTCTTGTTTCTTATCTCAGAACAGTCTTACCAAAAAGAAAAGCAGCCTCCTGAAATGCAAACCCTCCCCAGATGGAAGATCTGCAGCAGCTACTGCAAATGTTCTGGCTGCAGAGAGCTCCTAAGCCTGGAAATTCGTAACAAAGCTCTTCCCCCACAAGAAGGTTTGCAACTGGGCGGCACTGAGAGATGGACCTCTGCCACAAACCTGTGTGTTCCGTCCTGTTAACTCTCAGGTTTTCATGCTAAAATAAGGTGCGGCGAGCGTCTGCCAAAGGCTCAGGAACTGTGAGGGAGCTCTGTGGGCTGCCATCAGTCACGCCAAGAAAAAATGTAATTCTTCACAGCTTCCTGGCTCTGCTTTCCTTTCCCCAGCTGCCAGTACATTACAGGTGTCATCCTTCCTTCGCTACTATCCTGTAGTTTGAGCACAGTGTCAAACTATTGTATTTTGCAAAGGATGTCTTACGCCAGAGACTTGCCTAGCTTTTTCATGTTGCTTGCTTTCCACAAGGGGTTTGCTGTTCCTGGCCCCAAAGTGAGCAGAATTGCAGTGGCCTTGCGCAAATCTATGGCACAGCTACATTCAAGAATACTGCATACAGTTCAGTTCCCCCATCTCAAAACAAGGGACTAATGATAGAGCAGAAAGAAATGCAGAGAAGGGCAACCAAAATGATCAGAATTTGGGGGAGGACCTCCTCTGCAGGAAAAGGCTTGGAATATTTTAGTTTATAAAGCAAAGGAAGACAACTAGGAACCAAATAGGAGGCTGTGATGACTGTGCTGTCTTTAGGGTCAAGCCAAGGTTCAGGAACTCATAAAAACATTTTTAAAACTTTATTAAAAAAACAAGGTTTGTTGGAGAAAGAGGGTTTCAAATGACAACACAATTTGAAGCAACTCGGAAGCAAGGAAAACAACAAAACTATCTTATCTGGCTAAAGATTAAGTAACACACAAGATTCTGGAAGTTGAGCAGCAGGGCAGACTTAAATCTGGAATCATGACAGGAACCTTTGCGATGAGAGCTACTACACAATAGCCCAAAGCCCAAATTTAAGTGAATGATGGCCAAGGTCTCATAACCCGAGGCAGCCAATCGGGATGTCCAATTAGTACAGCGTTCGAGAAAATGGGTATTCACCCCTCCCATCCTAAAGGAGCAAACACCTGTTTGCATCACGAGTTCTCAACTCATTTTCCATTAGTCCAGAATTTCTAGCAGCTTGCAAAAAACAAAAACAAAAAACCAACAACCAAATTAGGCTTAAGGGGGACTGTTTCTTCACTAGCGAGAACATCACAATATATTACCAGCTAAGCATCACAATATACTGATATATCATAATGTTTTAAATAAGGACGGAACTATATAAAGGGGAACGGTAGCGCTGGGCGATATCTGGTTTTCAACATTGTGATATATCATTTGCTAAACATTGAGATATATCACAATGCCTGAAATAAGGATGGAGCTATGTAGAGGCATTGGCTGGCTTCACAGTTTTCCCCATACTGTGATTTTTGACACACACCATGATTCGCAATCTATCACCAAGTTCAAAAGTTAGGAAACTGGTATCATAATATGGAGTTCAAACTGGTTTTCTACGATATATCAATATATCGCCCAGCCCTATTCTCCACAGAGGCTTATAAATTTATGAATGGCGTTCCCCTTTCTCATATCAACGCTCGGACTCGGGTCACGGAAGAATGAGGCTTAAAGTTTCAGTATACCACCAGTATCTCTAGCCATTGGGTTTCCGGCGTCATTCTAGACCTAGCCTCTGCAATTCCCAAAAAAGAAGCACAACCTCAAGGCGCTGCTACTCACTTCCTGAGAGCACTGATGGCTAAAAGCTCCTGCTCATTCTCTGCTTGCGTCGTTCCCAGGTACTGCCAGGCCTGAAATGGAGACACAACAAGGAGTCAGGGCTGTTTTTCCAGTGCTTACCAGCAGTGCTGAAGAGTAGGAGCGAGTACCCAACTTCTGAAACATTTCTGCGCCCTCTCCCCAAAAGTGCCCAACTTCTCAGCGCTCCGAAAGGGAAGCGAGTCCACTCAGGGCCAAGCCAGATGCTGCCCATTTTCCCATCGCCGGGCAACTCAGCAGCTAGCACAGGGCAACAAAGCAATGAGCGCTGACCCAGTTTGTCTTGAGAAAGGGCCAACACCCCCCGGCAACCTTCCTCCATCTGACCCCGTCCCAAGGAGAGGAGAGGAGGCCCGGCTCTACCTCCCTTCACTCACCTCCATGTGATCCGGGTTCTGCTGCACAGCAGCCTCAAAGTACAAGACGGCGTTGGGCAAGTCGCCCTCCTCCAGGCACTTCAGCCCTTCCTCAAAGGCCTGGGGATGATCATGCACGGGGTTCTCTTCTTCAAACTGGTATCCCTACCAGGGAGGGAGAGTAAAGTTGCTGTTGTTGCTTTTAAAGTGGATCTTGCAGCATTTGCTATTTTATTCAAGGGGCGGAGGAACACAGACCGTTCATCCCATAGCAAGGAGACCCAACAGTGTGACGCGACATGAGCCAACAGTGTGACGCGGCAGCTAAAAAAGCCAATGCAATTCTGGGCTGCATCAATAGGAGTATAGCATCTAGATCAAGGGAAGTAATAGTGCCACTGCATTCTGCTCTGGTCAGACCTCACCTGGAGTACTGTGTCCAGTTCTGGGCACCACAGTTCAAGAAGGACACTGACAAATTGGAACGTGTCCAGAGGAGGGCAACCAAAATGGTCAAAGGCCTGGAAACGATGCCTTATGAGGAACGGCTAAGGGAGCTGGGCATGTTTAGCCTGGAGAAGAGGAGGTTAAGGGGTGATACGATAGCCATGTTCAAATATATAAAAGGATGTCACATAGAGGAGGGAGAAAGGTTGTTTTCTGCTGCTCCAGAGAAGCGGACACGGAGCAATGGATCCAAACTACAAGAAAGAAGATTCCACCTCAACATTAGGAAGAACTTCCTGACAGTAAGAGCTGTTCGACAGTGGAATTTGCTGCCAAGGAGTGTGGTGGAGTCTCCTTCTTTGGAGGTCTTTAAGCAGAGGCTTGACAACCATATGTCAGGAGTGCTCTGATGGTGTTTCCTGCTTGGCAGGGGGTTGGACTCGATGGCCCTTGAGGTCTCTTCCCACTCTATGATTCTATGATTCCCCAGAGAGGACGTTCTCTGTGGGCTCCGGGGAAGATTTCCTCGTGAGTGGGAGGGGCAGCAGGGCTTTGTTGAGGCTGCTCAGCCTCCCTGCCTAACAGCTGGCGTGTGGGGTAGCGCAGCAGCAGCAGCTTCCCTGTGCATCAGCTGAGCACCCCAACACAGTCTCTCCAGGGTGCTCCCCACTTCTGAGTTCTTAGCACCACGTGTGTCATGCACAAGTTGGGAGTTGCTTGTACCTACATTTTATATTTTATTTATGACTGTTACTTCATAAGTTGTTGTTGTTTGATGATGATTCAATTTATATACAGTGGTACCTCGGGTTACATACGCTTCAGGTTACATACGCTTCAGGTTACAGACTCTGCTAACCCAGAAATAGTACCTCGGGTTAAGAACTTTGCTTCAGAAATAGAGAACAGAAATCGTGCTCCGGCGGCGTGGCAGCAGCAGGAGGCCCCATTAGCTAAAGTGGTGCTTCAGGTTAAGAACAGTTTCAGGTTAAGAACAGACCTCCAGAACGAATTAAGTTCTTAACCTGAGGTACCACTGTACTGCCGTTTATCAAAAGATCCTAGGGAGGTGTACAACATTGAAAATACATTACAGAACACCAACGATAAAACCATAATACAGTGGAACCTCGGTTTTCAAATGTAATCCGTTCCGGAAGACCGTTCGACTTCCGAAACGTTCAAAAACCGAGGATCAAAGGGCTATCGGCAAATTCAATGGAGTAAAATGAGAAACGAGCCTCAGAGAAGCCATTTGACTTCTGAGGCGCATTCGAAAGCGGATGTGTTCACTTCCAGGTTTTTGGCATCCAAAAGTTTTAGAAGCTGAGACGTTTGAAAACAGGGGTTCCACTGTAAAAAGTATAACGGCAGACAGCCTAATAATAAAACAGTAATCATCACAGGTCATAGTCTATCACAGGCCATGGATTATTCAATAGCCATAGGCCTGGGTAAAGAGGGAGGTCTTTGCCTGGCGCCTAAAGACATGTAATGATGGTGCCAGGCAAGCCTCTCTGGGGAGAGCATTCCACAGACAGGGAGCCACCACAGAAAAGGCCACGTCTCTTGTTGCCTCCCTCTGAATCTCTCTGGGATGAGGGACCTAGAGAAGGGCCTCAGATGACAAGTGCAGGGTCTGGACATTGTAGAAGAAGAAGAAGAGTTTGGATTTGATATCCTGCTTTATCACTACCCGAAGGAGTCTCAAAGCGGCTAACATTCTCCTTTCCCTTCCTCCCCCACAACAAACACTCTGTGAGGTGAGTGGGGCTGAGAGACTTCAGAGAAGTGTGACTGGCCCAAGGTCACCCAGCAGCTGCATGTGGAGGAGCGGGGAAGTGAACCTGGTTCCCCAGATTACGAGACTACCGCTCTTAACCACACCACCACACTGGCTCTTTGTAGTTTTACTAGGCATTGTATAATTAAACACACAGAGAGAGAATTCTGTACCCACTTGCTCACAATCTGAGGTTGAGCAACCAATAGGGATGAGGAGGCAGGGTGGGGGGAGAAGGAGAAGGCCCCAAGCAGAGCCTCTGCAGGAGTACCTTGTCATAAGAGGAGCTGGCAAGATCCTCGTAGTCTGTTAGCCAAGGGTGGGCTTCTGCGTCTCGCTTGGCCATCTCCTCCCACTCAGCCTGGAGCTTGTCCCAGAAGTCCACGTCTGACTAAAGAAGAGGGGGAAAGGAAGGTGAGGGAAACCCACCAGGTCTCTCAAATGAACGCAGCAGAAGTCTCACTCCAGGGCAAAGCGTTTACAGACTTACGATTAAATACAATAAACTCTGCTTATAGAGATGGGAGACACAGAGGCATACCAACAAATGAACATGTTTGCATTAGGGGATGTCCTGAAGTAGAGGACCTTATGCATTATATCTTCCACTGCTCCTTATATAACAAAGCAAGAGAAAGATTTTTAGCACCTATAATGACAAGGTCACCTGGCCAGAACCCCTCCGACATGAGTTTATATTTCCTTTCAGACACAGATAAGTATGTGACCTGGCGTGTAACACTCTTTGCAACTGCCGCTTGGAAAATTAGAGCAAATTATATAGCCAAGGTAGCCACCAACTGTAAAGGAGATGAATTTATTTGATTCTATCTACATCAAGCTAGGGACGCAGGTGGTGCTGTAGGTTAAACCACAGAGCCTAGGACTTGCCGATCAGAAGGTCGGGAGTTCGAATCCCCGTGACGGGGTGAGCTCCCGTTGTTCGGTCTTTGCTCCTGCCAACCTAGCAGTTCGAAAGCACGCCAAAGTGCAAGTAGATAAATAGGTACCACTCCGGCGGGAAGGTAAACGGCGTTTCCGTGCGCTGTTCTGGTTTGCCAGAAGCGGCTTAGTCATGCTGGCCACATGACCCGGAAGCTGTACGCTGGCTCCCTCAGCCAATAAAGTGAGATGAGTGCCACAACCCCAGAGTTGGCCACGACTGGACCTAATGGTCAGGGATCCCTTTATATTCTATCTTTATCACCAAACTCCAAATATAATTGCACATTGTATTAGTTAACATTTTTTTAATATATTAGTGGCCATGTGATAATTTTAGCTTATAAATTTTATTGTTTAATGTCTTAACTTGTATGTTAAAGTACCTTTATGGCTCTGTTTAGAGTAGGTAATGTTTTGATAATATAAATATTTTAAGTTTTTTGTATCAATCCAGTATATTTTCTTCTAATTGTTGAATGATTCTGTGTACATTGTGGCAGCCTTTGGCTATGTGCAATAAAACTGACTCACTCCAGGGAAGCCCTGCCCTCACCAGTTGTTACGTTACCTCCACAGCAGTCTTGGCTTCCTCAAACTCGTTCTCCAGGCCCAGCGTGTCTGCAGAGTGTGCAAACTGATCTACCCAGGCTTCAGATGTGTTCTAGAAAGAGAGCATAGAAGGTACTTTCCCCCACTTCAAAGATGGATAAAGGGTGCAGCCCTGTCCCATTTCTTAACAAAGCAACAACAAACAAACCTATGGTCACGTCAAGCATACTCAATAAACACATGAGACGTAACCGGCTGTGTTCTTAGATAAATAAGATATACTATTCATAGTATCAAATTGTAAATTTTAACAGAAGTAACTCATAAAGTTCAACAAATGAACAAAGCGGAAGAACTAGTGGATCAGATCATTCTATAGGCAGTTCATGCATAAGGTCCATCCGTGTAATGGTGTCCATTCCACCTGTCTGTTCATAAAGTCCAAACCATCCACATGAAAGGTTGTTGTTGTTGTTTAGTCGTGTCCGACTCTTCGTGACCGCATGGACCAGAGCATGCCAGGCCCTCCTGTCTTCCACTGCCTCCCGCAGTTTGGTCAAACTCATGCTGGTAGCTTCGAGAACACTGTCCAACCATCTCGTCCTCTGTCGTCCCCTTCTCCTTGTGCCCTCCATCTTTCCCAACATCAGGGTCTTTTCCAGGCAGTCTTCTCTTCTCATGAGGTGGCCATATATTGGAGCCTCAGCTTCAGGATCTGTCTTTCCAGTGAGCACTCAGGGCTGATTTCCTTAAGAATGGGGAGGTTTGATCTTCTTGCAGTCCATGGGACCCTCAAGAGTCTCCTCCAGTTACAGTTCCACAAAATCCTTTCACAAAATCTAAGACAAGGATTTCCGGAATACTGGCCTTGTTTCGCCATCCTGGGCTTCATCAGTAGTTAAAGCTCATATGTGGTATTACAGGACAGTGGATCTTATGGCATAGTAGTTGCCTTTAATGTGGATGGTTTGGACTTTATGAACAGACAGGTGGAATGGACACCAATGCATGAACTGATCTACTGGGCCTTCTGCTTTCTTTGTTTGTTGAACTTCATGAGTTACTTCTGTTGAAATTTACAATTTGATACTATGAATAGTATATCTTATTCATCTAAGAGCACAGCTGGTTACGTCGCACGTGTTTACTGTCCCATTTCTTGGCAAACAATATGGCGGGCACAACAGAGTGAAAAAAATTGGGCCTACAGGACAGAATCATCACTGGAAGGCCTGCGCTGTGGGTCTTCTCTGCCCCTAGACTACATACACACTGCTCTTTGTGCAAGTTGACACTCCCAACACTGAAGACGTTGGTTACTGGCCACACAAGAGCATGTTGCAAAGCAGCACACAGCCCGTGAGCAGCAGAGCTCTATCTGCTGGGAGTCCTACCTGCTGCTGTATAAACTCAGTTGCCCATTGTTCTGCCTGATCCTGGTCTCTGGGGGTAATGGTCACCCGATTTGCCTCGATGGACACCCTCCCATCTCCAATCTGGCGGACAAACTTTAGGAACTGCATGAAGAAAGGAGACACAGGGAGAGAGACCATCACTATTCATCCCTCGGCACAACCGCTTCTATCTGAACTAGCCTGGACCGTCCGGACTGAGCAGAGCCAGCAGGAAAGAAAAGAGGAGGCACATTCGGCTTCCTTGAGGGAAAAGGAACCTGGGAGCGGGTCCCTCTCAAGCGGTAGCCGCTTAAAACAGTTGAACAGGGTCAGAAACTCTTATTTCCTTGAAAGTAACTCCAAGAATAACACCAGGCTAGAAGGTCTAGGCCCAACTTCCACCCTTAGCTCAAAGCCCTTTCTGGCAACCTTTCGCTTGGATTGGAAGCAAGAAGATCAGGGAATATCCAAGTCCCAATTCTTAAAACAAGACTGCCATTTTTTAAGGAGTGAGGGCAGAGAAGGGAGGGGTGTGTGGGGAGAAGAATGTGTGAGAGGAGACAGACATAAATATTTTGAGGAGGAAACAAAACGTTGCCTCCTCTGAGGGTCTTCTGCTGGTTCCCTCATTGCGAGAAGCGAAGTTACAGGGAACCAGGAAGGCCTTCTCGGTGGTGGCACCCTCCCTTCAGATGTCAAGGAGACAACTTTTAGAAGACATCTGAAGGCAGCCCTTTATTGGTTTTTAACGCTTGATGTTTTTATTATGTTTTTAGATATGCTGTAAGCTGCCCAACAGTGGCTGGGAAATCAGAGGGGCTGTTGGTCAAGCACTCATATTATCTGTGCCCAGTTCCCTACAAAGAGAACTCTAGTCTCTTTTTTTACCTCAGAGTCATTCAGCTTTGGGTCATCCACTTTTGCGAGAAACTCATTGGCAGTTTTCTTGAGGTCTTCTTCAGGCTGGTATTCCTCATACCTATGATCAGAAAGAATAAACGTGGTTCAGGAGCAAGCTAGGAGGATGCTATGTACTTAAGCGTTTGACACAACCACCACAAAAATAAAATTTTGGTGTGTTTATTTTATATCTCCCAACCCTTCGGTTTGCAATGCAGCTTTCTAAAACGATCAGTACACAAGCATTTCAATAACAGCATTTGAAAACAGCCTGCACCATCAACAACAAAACTAAAGCCATACTTAGGAACAGAAAGAGAAAGGCAAATGTATTGAAAGGCAAGGCCAGAGGGCGGGGAGAGTCCTTCAAGTGAAAAGACAAGATTGCGCCAGGAGAGCCTTTCTGGAGAGAGATTTCCATATCACAAAATGGCTGTCCCTGGGAAAGGTGAGTTGTGAGTGCCTGGAGGCGGTTGGTGGATGGATGGCGGCTAACAGATTGAGGTTGAATCCTGAGAAGAGGGAACAGGAGGCGGACGGGTGTGGGGGACTCCCTGGCCCTGAATGGGGTAACTGTGCCCTTGAAAGAACAGATGCACAGCCTGGAAGTCATTTTGGACTCACAGCTGTCCATGGAGGCGCAGGTTAATTCTGTGTCCAGGGCAGCTGTCTACCAGTTCCATCTGGTACGCAGGCTGAGACCCTATCTGCCCACAGAGTGGTGCATGCTCTAGTTATCTCCCGCTTGGACTTCTGCAATGTGCTCTACATGGGGGTACCTTTGAAGGTGACCTGGAAACTACAACTAATCCAGAATGTGGCAGCTAGACTGGTGACTGGGGACAGCCGCCGAGACCACATAACACCGGTCTTGAAAGACCTACATTGGCTCCCAGTACGTTTCCGAGCACAATTCAAAGTGTTGGTGCTGACCTTTAAAGCCCTAAACGGCCTCGGTCCAGTATACCTGAAGGAGCGTCTCCACCCCCATCGTTCTACCTGGACTCTGAGGTCCAGCGCCAAGGGCCTTCTGGCGGTTCCCTCATTGCGAGAAGTGAGGTTACAGGGAACCATCAGAGGGCCTTCTTGGTAGTGGCGCCCGCCCTGTGGAACGCCCTCCCTTCAGATGTCAAGGAAATAAGCAGCTATCTTATTTTTAAAAGACATCTGAAGGCAGCCCTGTTTAGGGAAGTTTTTAATATCTAATGCTGTATTGTTTTTAACACTCGATTGGGAGCCTCCCAGAGTGGCTGGGGAAACTCAGCCAGATGGGCGGGTTATAAATAATAAATAATAATTATTATATATAAAGGGGCCTCTAAAGATCATCAAAGTGTTCGGCCTCCTTAAGAGGGAGAAGGTGGTCCAAAGTCATAAAGGGCTTTCAAAGTTAAGCACCTATGTTTTCAGTAATGCCCAGAATACACCATGAACCTTGGGGGGAAATCCTTAAGCCCTGGTTATGTTCCATTTCCCCAGCGTGAATCAGCTGTCTAGCAGTCACATTCTGCTCCAGCTGAGATTTCAGAGTAGCCTTCAAAGGAGAGCTCCACATATAAAACATTGCAGTAGTCCAACCTAGGTAAAGGGACCCCTGACCATTAGGTCCAGTCATGACCGACTCTGGGGTTGCGGTGCTCATCTCGCTTTACTGGCTGAGGGAGCCGGCGTACAGCTTCCGGGTCATGTGGCCAGCATGACTAAGCCGCTTCTGGCGAACCAGAGCAGCGCATGGAAACGCCGTTTACCTTCCCGCCGGAGCGGTTCCTATTTATCTACTTGCACTCTGACGTCCTTTCGAACTGCTAGGTTGGCAGGAGCAGGGACTGAGCAACGGGAGCTCACCCCGTCGTGGGGATTCAAACCGCCGACCTTCTGATCGGCAAGTCCTAGGCTCTGTGCTTTAACCCACAGAGCAACCTGCGTCCCCCTGTAGTCCAGCCTAAAGGTAAACATAGGTATCAGCAGCCATTTCTGAGCAGCTCCCTTATTAAATGCCTTTCTCCATTCAGTTCACTATAATTCTACTCAATATGGCAGGGCAACATGGAAAACAGCAGCCCAGAGAGCTTCAAGGTTCTTTGTCCAGATAACAATCTCCCTCTCTCTCTCTCATTAATCCGAAAAGCCTTGGAAAAAATACATTAAACTGAAGACCTCTCTGTCATGGTGTAATTTTAAACCTTTCCCCCTGGGGCCGCAGGAGAAGCCAGCTGCTTCGTGAAAATGGACCCGTCTACTCAGAACTCGGGCAGAGTGCTACTCTGAGCTGCAGCGTGGATCAAATCCCAATATCTCGCCGACGTCACTGCGGGAAGTAGCAACAGAGGTACTCACCATTTATCAGCCAGGGTCTGATCTTCCGATTCACCCAGCCACAGCTTCTCCTCAGACTGCTCCAAATATTCTTCGGCCCACTTGGCAGGAGACACAGACAAGGGGTCTTTGAAGAAATAAATAATAAATAATAATATTTATACCCTGCCCACCTGGCTGGGTTTCCCCAGCCACTCTGGGTGGCTCCCAACAGAATATTAAAAACACGATAAAACACCAAACATTAAAAACTCCCCTCAAAAGGGTTTCCACCCCCTCACCAACACCTGTCCCACCTGTAACCTCAGCAATGAACTCCTGGGACCAATCGGCTTCATTGTAATCCGTTGAGACGTCCACTGTGCTGTCGGCAGCGCCAAGGAATTCTTGCGCCCAATTCTCCGACAAAGCCAGGGCTGCCACACCTGGAGCTGAGAAGAGGAAGCCGGAGGGAGTCAAAATGGTGCTAGCTCAGGTGCTAGTGTCCTACTGCCCACAAGGATGAGAAAGGTCCCTATGGAGCAGAATTGGCTTCCCTGTCCTTCTTCCCAATCCATCCCCTTCCTCGGGGGGCACATCCCCTTCAACAATGGGTGGGCAGCCATCACCGCCATTCACCCAAGAAATGTTTTGCTGGTTTCTGTTCATGCTACGACTCCCAAGCCAGGCGTCTTACCTCTCTGTGGAGCCTGCCGGAAGCTGGACTGCTCAATTTCCTGCATCTCGGCCAGCAGGTCATCCATCTTGAATGTTTGTGGGGCACGGGACAGCAGGGGGCCATTCTGCTCTTGAAGAAACTCTGCCACCAGCTGCCAGAAAACATAATGTCAGCATGTGTTATGGCCGGGTGATCTATCATCCCAAACCAGTTGAAGGCCACATCATTATATCCATTTCATAATTTTTGACCTGGCATTATATTGTGGATCATGATGTGTGTTGGGGCTGGGCAATGGATTGTCCAAAACTGGTTTGAAGTCCATATTGCGGTATCGGTTTCATAATTTTTGAGCTGGCAATGTATCTCGAATCATGACGTGTGTGTGTGTGTATGTGTGTGTGTGTGCGCGTGTGTGTGCACGCGCTATGCAAAATCACAATGTGGGAAAAGATGATTCTGTCAATTCCAGCAGCTCTCCCGGCTCATGCAGGGGCGCAGAGAATCACAAGAGCAGGCACTAGGAAAAGAATCACGATGTAGAGAAAACCGCGAAGCCTGCCAATGCCTCTACATATCTCCATCCTTATTTCAGATGTTTTAGTAACATATTGGTATATCGTGATGTTTAAAGGTAAAGGGACCCCTGACCATTAGGTCCAGTCGTAGCCGACTCTGGGGTTGCGGCACTCATCTCGCTTTATTGGCTGAAGGAGCCGGCGTACAGCTTCCAGGTTATGTAGCCAGCATGACTAAGCCACTTCTGGTGAACCAGAGCAGCGCACGGACACGCCGTTTCCCTTCCCGCCGGAGCGGTACCTATTTATCTACTTGCACCCGGAGGTGCTTTCGAACTGCTAGGTTGGCAGGAGCAGGGACCGAGGAACGGGAGCTCACCCTGTCGTGGGGATTTGAACCGCCGACCTTCTGATCAGCAAGTCCTAGGCTCTGTGGTTTAACCCACAGCGCCACCTGTGTCCCATCGTGATGTTTAGTATCTGTTGAAAACCAGATACTGCCCAGCCCTAGCCTGTGTGCGAGGAAACAATACTGAGTGGGTCAGGGAGAAGGAGGAAACAAAGGAAAGAAACATGGGGCGTCTTACTTCATCTTCAGAGGCTCTTCCAAGAGGTTTGGACACCTGCAGAAGAGAAAAAGATTGCTACCCGATGGCAGAATAGAAATCGCAAAGGATTAAAGAGTTGCATCCCCCAACGGATTTGTGCTTTCTTTATCTCTATGCATTATTTTTTTTTACAATTTCAGGACAAATGGGTATTATTCAGGCAGAGATGGGGTGGGGAGATAAGAAGGCCTAACATTAACCACTGAGGGATTATTTTCCTTTTTTAAAAAGAGGAAGCGGTGATTCTGAACAGACAGACACTAGCAGGAGTGTGTCCCTGGATGAGAGATAGACGA
This sequence comes from Podarcis tiliguerta, assembly GCF_965153285.1. Classification (NCBI taxonomy): domain Eukaryota; kingdom Metazoa; phylum Chordata; class Lepidosauria; order Squamata; family Lacertidae; genus Podarcis; species Podarcis tiliguerta. The sequence goes on from NC_139550.1 coordinate 2,835,570, forward strand.
TTCCCCGCTCCCCAAAGCGGTACCACTCTCCGACTCCCCTTCCCGCTTTGCCAAACTTACCACCTCAGGCACGGGGGCATTGGGAGGCCAAGCCAGGGGTCCCCGAAGCCCCTCCTGCTGCAAGCCTTTGTCCTGAGTGAAGTGGCTGGCCAGCTTCATCAGAGGATTGGAGCCTCCGCATTCCGGCTCCACCAGCTCCCTCATCGCCATGGCGGGAGGCAGGAGACGGCCACAGCCCCACGACCCTCACCTGCCCAAGGGAAAAGCAATGGCAAACCATGTAGAGTCACAAGGCTGTTATTACTCATCTCCTGCACCAAGGTAATCTGGCGAGGCAGGTTTCTGACACTGATGCACCGGAGAGATTACTCAACGGACTGAAGATATGACTACACTCGCAGCTTACAAACAGATGGCTTATAGATATAGACTCTGCATGGACAAATATAATGACATTTGGATGTGTTTATACAATACAGTGGTACCTCGCAAGACGAATGCCTCGGAAGACGAAAAACTCGCAAGACGAAAGAGTTTTTCGTTTTCTGAGTTGCTTCGCAAGACGGATTTCCCTATGGGCTTGCTTCGCAAGATGAAAACGTCTTGCGCCTTTTTTTAAAAACCGCCAATTCATTCCTATGGGAAAACGTCAATACACAGTGGTGCTTCACAAGACGAAAAAATTCACAAGACGAAAAAACTCGCAGAACAAATTAATTTCGTCTTGCCAGGCACCACTGTATACAATATACAATGCACAGTGGTACTGTGACTAAACATATATGTTTAGGATAATAACAATACTTATATAGTAGATGAGCAAATATGGAATTGAAACAGTTTGCGTATATAGCAAGAGAGTAAAACTTTTTCTGCACATATTATTTTTTTGCTGCTTTATTTTGTTCAATTGAAATATTGAATTATTATTATTTTGAAGGCAGCCCTGTACAGGGAAGCCTTTTGATGTGTAATGCTTTATTATGTTTTTATATTACACTTGATCTTAGCCAAATGGCCGAGAAGCAGGTGCAAGTAAAATTATTATTAATAGTAATAATATACACAAAAAGCTTTTGTAAATGCATAAGGCAGGTTTACAAAAATTGGCAACAACTGAGGCCCCATTTGAACTGCACATCTAAAGGGGGATCACATCACAGCTTCCCCCAAATAATCGTGGGAACAGTTTGTGAAGGTGTGACAGAGTTGAAACTCTCAAAGTTCCCTCTGAGGAGGGATTGACTTTTAAGACACTCTGGGAACCATAGCGGCGTGAGGGGAACAGGGGTCTCCTAACCACAGCTCCCAGGACCCTGAAACTACAGTTCCCAGGATTCTTTGAGGGGAAGCCATGGCTGTTTGAAGTGGCACATCCTGGTGTGGAAGGGGCCCAAGGGAGGCAGGATACGGGCAGACATTCCTCTGCCCACTTCCCGTGCCCGCAAGAGCAACACACCTGCACACGAAGTAATCCGGAATAATTGCCACTTGCAAATGATGCAACCAAACAGCAGCACCACCTACAGCAGCAGCCGCCTCTCAAGATGAAAGCGCAAGGAGTGCCAAGTCCGACCAAAGGTTGAACCAGCCCAAAAACAAACCCAGAAGCCCCTTCACAGGCGACATTTTCACACACATGCCTAAAAACGTAACCGTGCGAATGCACCCACACACCCGCATCATGCAGGCACTTCGACTGGGGGAAGGCAAACCCCACAGGAGCCGAGTCCGAAGGTTCGAGGTCCCTTTGGGCCCCCCAATAAAATATTTGAGGGGGCTACCCCCCCAAAAAAAGTTGATGGGCATGGTGCGCGTACACTGCATCATGCGATCGGTTCTGTGGGGCGGGGCTTACCTGGGGCCCCCAATATTTCATTCCAGTTTCAACTCCCACGTTCGGCTCTGGCCTCTCCCGACTCCTGACGATGTGTAGAGGTGGGATGCGACTCTGCACATGCTCAGGGGTGCTCTCCCCGTGGCTACTTCGCAAAACCCAAAGGCTGAGCCTGGCTGACTGGTCCTCTAGGGCTGGCTGGAATGGGGGGCGGGGGGGGGGGACGGTAGATTCCAAGCCAAGCTCCCAGGCAACTCCCTTTCCACGCATCTCAGCAACGTCTGCACGGGGAGGCGGTGGGGGTGGGCGTGCTTGATGCCTGGACCCCCCCCCCACTTGCACGACGCCCCCCCCAAGCCAGCCGGGCTCCCCCCCCCCCCCCATCCCGCCAGCAAAACAACTCACCAGGCTTTGCAAGGCCTCGCTGCCTCCGGCTGCGGAGCCCCTCCCTCCCTCGGCTGGGTTCCTAACTCGGGGCGGGGGCGGAGGGGGGGTCCGGCCAGGTGCTCCGATCCGGGGGGGGGGCTCGTCGGGGCTCCTCCTCCTCCGCCCAATGCAACGCCGAGCTGCAAACTCCCGGCCTGGATCTTGCAACATTCGCGAAGAAAGCAGCCCGGGGGCGGGGCCAGCTCTTAAAGGCACAGGCGCCACTCCGGGGGGGGGGCAGCTCTTTGCAAGGTAGCGGGGAGGAGCCGCCTGGCGTCGGAAGTGGAAGCCCGCACGGACTCCCCGGCGGCGCATGCTCCTTCCTCGGAGGTGGAGGTGCTTGGAGCTTTGCTGCTTGGGAGCGAGTCCCGCTGAGCTTGCAAAAATCGGCCTTTCTTAAAAGCCCTCTCCTGGGGCGATCCCTCGAGACAGGGTTTGTTGCAGCAAAATCAAGGAGGGCGGCTTGCATTGTTCAGGGCCGGATTTAGTTATAAGCTGGTGGTTCGAATTTCCCCGACATGGATGAGCTCCTGAGCTCCCGTTGCTCGATCCCTGCTTCTGCCAACCTAGCAGTTCAAAAGCACATCACAGTGCAAGTACAGTGGTACCTCGGGTTACATACACTTCAGGTTACAGACTCCGCTAACCCAGAAATAGAGCTTCAGGTGAAGAATTTTGTTTCAGGATGAGAACAGAAATCGTGCTCCAGCAGCAAGGCGGCAGCAGGAGGCCCCATTAGCTAAAGTGGTGCTTCAGGTTAAGAACAGTTTCAGGTTAAGTACGGATCTCTGGAACGAATTAAGTACTTGAGGTACCACTGTAGATAAATAGGTACCGCTCCGGTGGGAAGGTAAATGTCGTTTCTGTTCACTGCTGTGGTTCGCCACAAGTGGCTTAGTCATGCTGGCCACAAGACCCGGAAGCTGTACGCCGGCTCCCTCAGCCAATAAAGCGAGATGAGCGCCGCAACCCCAGAGTTGTTCGGGACTGAACCTAATGGTCAGGGGTCCCTTTACCTTAAAAAGGGACACGGGTGGCCCTGTGGGTTAAACCACAGAGCCTAGGACTTGCCGATCAGAAGGTTGGAGGTTCGAATCCCTGTGATGGGGTGAGCTCCTGTTGCTCGGTCCCTGCTCCTGCCCACCTAGCAGTTCGAAAGCGCGTCAAAGTGCAAGTAGATAAATAGGTACCGCTCCGGCGGGAAGGTAAACGGCATTTCCGTGCGCTGCTCTGGTTGGCCAGAAGCGGCTTAGTCATGCTGGCCACATGACTCGGACGCTGTATGCCGGCTCCCTCGGCCAGTAAAGCGAGATGAGCGCTGCAACCCCAGAGTCGTTCGCAACTGGACCTAATGGTCAGGTGTGCCTTATAAGTTAGCACCAAAAACCTTGAACTTGACTCAGTAGCAGATTTGCAGCCGGTACAAATACTGCAAACAACATGCAAATATATAAACAATATGCTGACGATAGTTTGCCCCCACAAGCCCCCTAGCTGCTGTGTTCTGCATTAGCTGCAGACCAGTCTCAAAAGACGTGAAGCTACCAGTGCATAGACAACTGATCACACAACCCCAAACCAGGTTAAGACGAGCGCTTTGACTTGGGCCAAAAATGGAGAAACAGCCAAGGCAGGTGGAAAATAACTGGTGTCTTGGGATTGCATCAGACAGTCCCAATTAAAAAGCTTGCTTCTCAGTCAGGGGCCCACTGAAGTTTCTATTCCTGGACTATTTTCAAAGGCAGTCCCACATATGCACGCTCTTGGGAGAAGGCCAGGGCTCACGGATATACGGAAGATCTAGACTGTGCTGGGCAAGATTTATGTCTGCAGTTCTACAGAACTGCTACTAGTCAGAGCTGACTGTACTGAGTTAGATGGGCCAATGTTCTGACTCAGTAAGAGGCCGTTTCTGATGTTCCGGTGCTGCAGTAATTGATAATAAAGAAACTGTTAGGAGCTCAAAGCTCTTCACATATGTAATTGTGGTACAATAGCACATTCAGGTATGCCAATATTATATGGTGGGTATATTTATAGGAAGGAGCTGAGGGAACGATGGGTTGCCATACCAGAAATCACCCTATCAGGGTCTGAAGTTGGATGAAATTGGAGCCAGGCATTTTCCTGCTCATAGCTCACACCATTCCGCAGCTTCATCTGGTGGCACTCTAGCATTTATATAAAATCCCACTGTTGCACCACAACATATTTGCACTAAAACAACTTCATCCCAGCAGGAAACTGGAATCTCCAGTATTCAAGGGGGGGGGGATCCCTATTTTCATCGGATAAATGTTAAAGGGTATGGAGTTATGTGACCCACAAGCCAAGGAGGTAAGTAACTACAAAATCTCTAGAAGACATCTGAAGGCAGCCCTATATGGGGAAGTTTGAAAACATGTTTTATTATGTTTTCATCACTGCGAGATGTGAGGTTACAGGGAACCAGGCGGAGGGCCTTCTCAGTAGTGGCACCCGCCCTGTGAAATGCCCTCCCATCAGATGTCAAGGAAATAAACAACTCTCTGACTTTTAGAAGACATCTGAAGGCAGCACTGTTTAGGTAAGTTTTTAATGTTTGATGTTTTATTCTGTTTTTAATCTGTTGGGAGTCACCCAGAGTGGCTGGGGAAACCAGCCAAATGGGCGGGGTATAAATAATAATACATTATTATTATTATTATTATTATTATTAAACTGCTCAGAGTGGCTGGGGAAACCCAATCAGATTGGTAGGGTGTAAATAGTCCTTTTCTTCTTCTTTGGCGATGACTCGTAGCCGAGTAAGATTGTCTTCCATAAAAACGGTTTTAACAATGAGTCCGTAAGTGACTGTGGAGGCCAATTCTGGATCCACACATCCTTCCACAGTGGGGACATTGGTCCCCGGGCGGGAGTTGATCACGGTGTGGATTTGCCAAGCGTGCCTTCCTCCTAGCACGTTTCTCCCTTGCGTCCTGAGTTTGAGTGTCTTCGAAGAAGTCCTCAACAGCAGAACAGGCGGATGATAACAAGCGGTGTAAATAGTATGATGATGATGGAATAGGATGTCCCTATTTTCAGTAGAGAAATGTTGGAAGGAATGGTACTTTAGAGGGGGCGCTAATGTAAATAAGGGTCTTGCCATGTGACACAGGCCTGTATCATCTTAAGAGAAGTACATGCAGAGGTTGGTAACTTGAGGCACAAACACTTATACTGGCTTGGTGGAGAAACTTCCTTTTAGGCCTCTTGAAAAGCCCTTTTTAAAAGGAAGTGCTTCCCAAGGAGAACTGTGCAGAGAGATGAGCACAGTGGCGTAGTGTGGGGGGTGCCAGGGGGCCCGGCCGCACCGGGCGCAACATCTGGGGGGGGGCGCTCGCACTCGCAACTCTCTGCCCCCTGCTAAAATCCACGGGTTAGGGGGCGCAAATTACTTGCCTTGCCCCGGGTGCTGACAACCCACGCTATGCCACTGGATGAGCAGATTCCTTCTTGCATTGCCTAAAGGACTGCAGGGCACCAGCCTGGGAAAGACCAGTAATTGGGACTAACTGTGAGACAGGGACCTCGTTGTGAACCAAGGCGCCAGGAGATGCTCACAAAAGATCCAAGGGGGCCACATTTCACTACCGACAGACGAACCAGGCATGTTAATCTGTTCTGGAGAACAAAGTACAACCTATCAGACTGCGCTAGAGGGAGAGGTCAAATCCAGTCAGCTAGAAATAAAGACTTTGCCGGATCAGCTGGCACAAAATGCGTAGGCAGAGATAAACAGTCCAGTGGTGAAAGCCGGGTCAGCCTAAGGTGTTTTGGCACTTGCGGCAAACCCCAAAATGCTACACCCTCCCTGCCAGGGAAGAAGGGGGTGAGTGAAGATCTACACCCGGATCAAGACAGGAAGAAAGATTGATACTGGGATCTGCGGCTCTTGAGGATCCGGTCGCCTCACCTTGCCTCCTAGGGAGGCTGGCCCTGGGCAGAAGACTCTGCAAGATCTAGCAAACCTGGGATCAGCTGCTGAGCTAGAAAAAGAGCAAACTTTTTAAGCGTGGAAGAGTTAACTAGGGTTTCCCAAACTTGGGTCTCCAGCTATTTTTGGACTATAACTCCCATCATCCCTAGCTAACAGGACCAGTGGTCAGGGACAGTGCCGGATTTAGATATAAGCTAAACAAGCTATAGCTTAGGGCCCCACTCTCTTGGGGCCCCACAAAATATTTTAAGGGGGGAAAAACACACACCGGGATGTACATTTCCAAAATTTAAGATAAAAAACAAATAAAATAAAACCTACGTACAGCAACAGTGTTTTGTGTTGTGTAGGCTCATATGATGTAAGTAATGGTAAGCCTGCTAGCCTGCTCCCTAAAATATCACAAAAAACAACGACAATTTGTTGTTGACAAAGGACAGCTGGACACATAAAGGGCCCCATTACCTTCAGTACAGTGGTACCTCGGGTTACATACGCTTCAGGTTACGGACTCCGCTAACCCAGAAATAGTGCTTCAGGTTAAGAACTATGCTTCAGGATGAGAACAGAAATTGTGCTCTGGCGGCACAGCGGCAGCAGGAGGCCCCATTAGGTAAAGTGGTGCTTCAGGTTAAGAACAGTTTCAGGTTAAGAACGGACCTCTGAAACGAATTAAGTACTTAACCCGAGGTACCACTGTAATTTAGGGCCTCATCAAACCTAAATCCGGCCCTGGTCTGGATGATGGGAATTGTAGTCCAAAAGCAGCTGGAGACCCAAGCTTGGGAAACCCTGAGTTAAACCAACAGTCCTTGGTCAGATTAATCTACAGAAGCCCATTTCATTCAATGAGAAAAAATCTTTGGGAGGTCTATCAAACCCCATTTAATGCTATATCTTGGAATGTTTGCTTACAGAGAAACAGAGAAGGGACATTTCCATGTTTTCACTATTGAGGTGCTGCACCCCCCCCCCCATTTTGCTGGAACTAAAGTGATGCTTCTACAGGACTCTGTTATCTGACACTGCCATACACCAGGGCCAATAACTTTCTATACTCAGAATTAAATCTCATTCAGCAGAGGTGTCCTGCTGAAATTACCTCCCTGTGAATCCTGCCTTCTTTTTAATTACTAGCCCCTCTTCACTGGGGGAGGAAGGGAGACTTTAAAGGTTGGTTTCCTCTCATAATTTCTACCAGCCCAGATGGCTGGTAGTTTCCGAACATGACATCCCATATTCTTTCCAGTGTACAGTAGTTTGAATGTGACCAGCGGCCACTAGAGGGCAGGGTGTTTCGGTTTTTTTAAAAAAATAAAGATTCCAAAATAATAGTTAACCTAAGTCAACTTCTCTTGCTCCACAGTGTATTTCTGAAACAAATAGATTCCTCTGCAGGAGCAGTTTCACTTGAATATGTGACACTTATGCACACTTCAGTGGCTGGGCTCAGAGCCATCCCAGCACTGTAATGTTCAGCAGCCCAAGACATCTTGTTGTTGTTGTTGAGTTGTGTCTGACTCTTCGTGACCCCCTGGACCAGAGCACGCCAGGCACTCCTGTCTTCCACTGCCTCCTACAGTTTGGTCAAACTCATGCTGGTAGCTTGGAGAACACTGTCCCACCATCTCGTCCTCTGTTGTCCCCTTCTCCTTGTGCCCTCCATCTTTCCCAACACCAGGGTCTTTTCCAGGGAGTCTCCTCTTCTCATGAGGTGGCCAAAGTATTGGAGCCTCAGCTTCAGGATCTGTCCTTCCAGTGAGCACTCAGGGCTGATTTCCTTCAGAATGGAGAGGTTTGATCTTCTTGCAGTCCATGGGACTCTCTAGAGTCTCCTCCAGCACCATAATTCACAAGCATCCATTCTTCGGCAATCAGCCTTCTTTATGGTCCAGCTCTCACTTCCGTATATCACTACTGGGAAAACCAGAGCCTGAACTATACAGACCTTTATTGGCAAGGTGATGTCTCTGCTCTTTAAGATGCTTTCCAAGACATCTTAGAACCCGAAAAAGGAGCTTCACTCCCCTGGGCTGAGTAAGATCTGCATCAGGAACAGGACGTGAGGAGACCAGCAGCGCCTCCTGATTGCAGAGGACATCCTAAGTTAAAGTGGGGACTTTCCGGGATCAAATCAGAAACGGGCAAGACTTCTGAAAAATGGGGAGACGTGGAAGGCCTGGCTAGGGTACAAAATCACTGTGTTTTAAAAAGGAAAAAAAAAGGCAGAGCTAATGATTTGCTGGCTACGTACATTTCTTCTCTGCCCGCCGTCAGCAAAAGATTCCCGGGCGGTGCACCAAAAAATTGAATAATGCAACTTAGTTTGCAGAGTTGCGCCAGAGAGGGCGGCATTTCACGTAGAGCTGCGACCCCGCTGGCACTTCTCCGAAGCCAGCCAAGCTCTGGGCGTCTCACACCCAGCCAGGGGTTCGGGAAACCGGAGCAATTCGGCTGAGATCGGAGGCGGGGCAAGCGGCGGTGAGAGGGCGGAGTGGGGTTTGGGGTGGCCGGGCGCGACGAGGGCGGAGCTGCTCGGGACTCAGCCGGAAGCCGGAGGGCGCAAAGCACGCGGCACCCGCCTCGGAGCGCTCACGGGATCGCCTGCGCGCAAAGATCGGCGAGGGAGCCGTGCCTGGTTCTCGACGGCGCGCACGGAAGAGAAGGCGCGGCGCAGAGGAAGGATGCCCCGTCGGAGCACCGCGCTGCACCTCGCGGCCGGCGGGTGAGTAGCCACGAGGGAGCTTCTTTTGCGCGTCCCAGGCGCGTCTGCTCGTAATCGGTTCCCCGGGACTTGCTGCCAAGGGGAACGGCAGGGCCGGATCCGCCGCGTGCCCATGGGCAAGTCTATCCAAGCCTAGGACGCCGACCTTCGAGGCACGACTGACCTTGGAGGGGCACCGTTTTCTACAAGTTCCCTGTTGCCATAAAGTTCTGAAAATAGTTTGCTTTTATAGTTTGAAATGTTTTATCCTTTCTGTTTTGGAAAAGAGAAGTTTGCAATAATAATAATGGTGGTTGAAGAGATTTCGAGTTGCAGGGTTGGGAATGCGCCGGCATGGCAGCTGTCAGCCATGTTGATCTCGTAGAATCCTACAGTTGGGAGGGATCCTGAGGATCATCTAGTCCCCACGCCCTGCAGTTCAGGACTATGCAGCTGACCCTTACGGGGATCGAACCTGCAACCTCGGCCTTGTCTGCGCTGCGCTGCAGCCAACTGAGTTGTCCAGCTGTGTTTCCAGCAAAAAGACAGCCGAGTGCCCAGATTCTAAAGGAGTGAGGCCGGCTCACATGTGTCGGTGTAGCAGCGCTCCTTCTTGTGGGAGGAATGGGGTAGGAGGAATGTGTCAGGATTGTGTGCCAGAAGGAACAGAAAATGTCAGAGGTGCCGGATGCCTTAGCTTCTTTTCTTGGTTCACTGTCGGTTGCTATCTTGGGCCCATTTGTGGTCACCTTCTCTTCCTGGCACATGAGCCATTGCACCGTGAATTCCACACACTCAAGTTGTGCGAGGACTGCATGAAATGATCTGCAAGCCTATCCACGTGGGGAAACTGACCACCCATTTAGTGTGATTCCCTGTACGATTCCCAGTCACCTTTACAACAGCTACCAGTATTACTACTGTTGTAATGCTTGATGAGAACCTGAGGCTGATGGAAGAAGTGACCTGCCTGAATAAGCAGCCCTATGCACGCTTGCCAGGAAGCACTTTGCATTTCTGCAAAAAAACCCGAAAAGTTTTTAAGTCATGTAATTGATGATTTATAGAGCCACCCGTCAGTTACTAAAAAGTGATATTTTAAAATGCAGTACAGGCTAATTAAAAAACAACAAGCAAAAAAATCCACATGAGTTGCGCTCTTTGAGGACCTGCAAAGCAGCAATTGGCTCCTGTGTGCAAGCTTCTTAAAAATAAACTGAGGGTGCACTAACACAAGGAGCCTAAGCGAGCAGGATCAGAGGGAGGGAGCAAAGTTAAGGGGTAACATTGGAGTGGAGTCCCTGAGACGATGGAATGGTGCCTTGTACACCTCCCTCCGGCAGCTCCTCCAGCCAAGCTGGTGCCAAACATATTACAGTGGTACCTCGGAAGACGAAAAACTTGCAAGACGAAAGAGTTTTTCGTTTTCTGAGTTGCTTTGCAAGACGGATTTCCCTATGGGCTTGCTTCGCAAGACGGAACGTCTTGCGCCTTTTTTTTAAAACCGCCAATGCATTCCTACGGGAAACCGTCAATACACAGTGGTGCTTCGCAAGACGAAAAAACTCACATAATGAAAAAACTCGCAGAACAAATTAATTTCGTCTTGCGAGGCACCACTGTACTACTCTTCATTCCCGTCAGCGAGGAGACACTGCCCAGGCTTGCGCCACAGGGAGGTCACTTTGGTGCTGCTGTTCGGCTTCACACTGGAGGCGCACTCCATTGTCTCTCAAGACAGAAAGATGTCAACGCCTGCATTAATAACGGGCTTCATCTATTACCGTACCCATAAAATTGTTCACATTATCCAGCACCCATCCTTCACTGGCAGTCACAGAGGTCTGCTGAGCTTCGCCTGGTGATAGGATGGAGGAGTTGGACCCGGCAGGTTCGACTCAACTTCTCCCACAGTTGAGATTAGGTAAAGGTAAAGGGACCCCTGACCATTAGGTCCAGTTGTGGCCTACTCTGGGGTTGCAGCGCTCATCTCGCTTTAGTGGCTGAGGGAGCCGGCGTACAGCTTCCGGGTCATGTGGCCAGCATGACTAAGCCGCTTCTGGCAAACCAGAGCAGCGCACGGAAACGCCGTTTACCTTCCCACTGAAGCGGTACCTATTTATCTACTTGCACTTTGATGTGCTTTCGAACTGCTAGGTTGGCATGAGCAGGGACCGAGAAACGGGAGCTCACCCCGTTGTGGGGATTCAAACCGCTGACCTTCTGATCGGCAAGTCCTAGGCTCTGTGGTTTAACCCACAGCGCCACCTTTGTGAGTGTTTAAATGCCTGAACGGGGCTATGTAAGTCACAGAATTCAGTTTTCTGAGTACAGTGGATGCTCAGGTTATGAATATGATCCGTGTGGGATGCACGTTCGCAACCCGTATCTGCGCAAGTTGCAATTCTGTGCTTCTGTGCATGCGCGACCGCTGAAACCCGGAAGTAACCCATTCCAGTACTTCTGGGTTTCGGCAGTCCACAACCCGAAAAAACGCAACCTGAAGCGTCTGTAACCCGAGGTATGACTGTACAGAACTTGGATCTGAGTGCAGGATTTTAGTTTAGTGCTGCTGCTGCTGTTGTTGAGGACTCAGCCCTGGGGAAGCTCTGGGGTTCTTGCCTTCATCTGTTCTTCCCCTTAAGTGGAGGCAGATGCCTCTGGGAAGCCAGGTGCTATTTGCTGTATTAACTGATATAACTGTATTAACTGAAACGTGTAATATCTTGCCGTTCCCTTTGTGTTTATGAGAGTTTGACTTCGCTGTTCCTCTGAGGCCGTGCTCTTATGAATACACTCAGGCAGTGGTATCTACCTCTGAAAAGGGTATTCAAGAGGGCATGTCTTAAATCTGTAGTGTTCACACCTGGGAATGTGTAGTGCTGGGTTGTTGTTTTCCCCCCAGCAGGTGGACTACATTCAAGGTCAAACTGCACATTAAGTTCTTTAAAAACATGCTTAATGCAGCTGCTTTTATTTTAAAGGAAAAAGAGCTGGTTAGTCACTGTTGCTGGTAAGGGGAGGCAATTTAATATTGAACGATAAATTACATTCTTTCATCTTTTCCTCTGCTCTGCTGCAAAGGCTGGAAAAGAGGAGGAGGAGGAGGGATCCCTTGAAAGCCACCCTCTGGTGCAGTGTTAGAAACTCAAATATACCGTATTTTTCGCTCTATAAGACGCACCAGACCATAAGACGCACCTAGTTTTTGGAGGAGGAGAACAAGAAAAAAAAATTCTGAATCTCAGAAGCCAGAACAGCAAGAGGGATCGCTGTGCAGTGAAAGCAGCGATCCCTCTTGCTGTTCTGGCTTCTGGGATAGCCGCGCAGCCTGCATTCTCTCCATAAGACACACACACATTTCCCCTTACTTTTTAGGAGGGGAAAAATACGGTATATGCTAGGTGCCAAATGGCCCCCTTAAACCAAGGTTGCAGTTGCCAAAACAGAAAGTCCGGTTGCCATTTTGGGGCAAGACGGCTCTAAAGTCTTATTTTTCAAAGGATGGACTGACTGTGATTCGTCTGGCTGGTCCAGATGACAACCTTGAGCCAGGTTAAGAGCTTTGAGAACTTAAAAGAAGAAAAGTCACTTGATCCAACGACAGTCCGCATGTATATATATTGGCCCATTCCGACTTCTTTTTGTTAAAGGTGACCGCTCAGGCTTCACAGAAAAAAGGAATTTGGTTCCAGAAATTCATTCCGATTGTGCAGATGAAATATAAGCGATAGAATTCTACAGGGTGGAGTATTTGTGTGTGAAAATGGTCCCGATCCAATGATCCCCAAATGTTGGAAATGTCAGGTACCATAGGTGCCAACTCCCTGGGTGCCCGAGCACCCACAAAATTCCCCCTTGAAGGGGCCGGGCACCCACAAAATTCAGTGCCAGGGCCATGCACGCTGCATGGCACCCATGGTCATGGGGCCAAGTTGGCACTTCTGGCACCCATCCTGGCACCCAGGCATCTTCACTTGGTTGCAAGTGCTTGAAATGCGCCTGGCTAATTTCAAACCCTGTGTGCCACCCAACCACAACCCCCCACCCTTGGTAATTTTGCCAGCTTTGCCTGCCAAGGTAGTGCCATAGCTGACATTCTTCCAATGTAGTAGAACTTCTGTTGAAATCTGCCGACTTCCACCTGGTTATATCTTCAGGAAAAGCATGGGGCCTTCGTCTCCAGAGACCCTGCACACTATCACAACCTTCTAAATGGCTATATCCAAAGTATTGCTCTGAAGCAGAATGGGAACAACATCTTACCGGGGCCGGGCACAAGAAAATGGGTTCTGCCTGGCAAATAGGGGCAGCAGGAGCAAGTGGATTTCGGCTACTCCTTTTTCTCTACCAGCTGCGCTGCTTACTCTGAAAACCCGGTTGTCCTCCTTCATAAGGCGTCCTCAGAACAACTCTAGAAGGTTATTCCTGGCCTAGCCTTCCAACTGCCCAACAGCTGTTCACACCCAGCCTCTCTGACCTGCTACCCTTCTGCTAACTCAAGCTGTGCAGGCGCACATCCCTTGAGACGGCAAAGGGGCTTTGCTTGCAAGAAGCACCTCTGCAAGCTGAGCAGAAGACAGACACAGTTGGTTAGGTCTTTGGTTCGTGGCCAGGTCTCTCTTATCATCATCTGTCTATATTCTGCGACGGCAGAAGAACGGGAGGCTCAGGGTTGGGCCAGGAAAGGCCATCTAAAGATGTTTCATCTTCTCTCGGCAAACAAGCCCTCTGAACGGAAGGAGAAATAATTGGTTTCTTTCTGCCAGCCTTGTTGCAGGAATTGCTGTATCCATTGGAAACAGTTTCCATGGTGCATTTTAAAAAAGTACTTAGTTATTTTCTGCTTTTGGAGGCAACCGTTTCGACGCTGTGCTATCATTTATTTATTTGCAAGAATTGTTAAGTGGTGTACACGCTGTACTTATAGTTAAAAGATTAATATATTTGGCAGAGTTTCCAGGTGGTTTGAAAGAAAGGGGGGAGGGGAAGGGGTGATGGAGTTAGGAGACCCTTTTTCTGGCGTTGTGGACACGTCCTAGTCCTGGTTCTCACAAAAATCAAGCGAAATAGTAAACCTGTTTCTGGACAGGTTGTGCCCAGATGCAGGTAGGGAGTTCACAAGGTTGAGCTCTCCTTGCTTTAAAATAAAATAACGCTATCCCCGCAAGCAGAAAGCAAGCACGTCAGGGAAAATGTGTCATCCCGATAATCTAATCATTGGCGCAGAGGGCTTGTTGCTTTTGTATGGAAGAGCATCCAGTCTGCCGGCTTGCTGCCTGAAGTTATGCAGGCCAGGCACCCGCTTGTCTGCTGCTAGTGAGAACATGAATGTATAGGCAGATGTTTCAAGGTATCCAGCTACTGGCTAGTGATCTCATCTCAGCCACTGACTCCCAGTTTCTAACTGTTCGGAAGCTCAGGACGGTTATTCAGAGAAAACAACAACAGCCCTTGCCTCCACGAAGAGGTCATTCCACAGTGCTTCAAAAACTCTTCATGGCAATGACATTTTAAAGCAAGCCTCTGAGCATGTGAAGAGTGAGGTGTGGCCACCAGGTTAAAAGCACCCTGGTGGGAGAACTGGATTGTTCCAAGGGGTCCCTGTGGAGACTGTGTTCAGGGTCAAAAATGTGTGCAATGGCTTTGAACACCCCCACAGCTGCTCTGTTGCATCACTTGCCAGGCAAACTTCGTCAAGGCGAATACCCTTCATGAATGTGGAGCGGTAAATCGAGAACCTCTCACCTTGCCAGGATCCGCTCACTCAGCTAATGTCAAAGCAAAACCACAGGCTGCTGCTGTCAGTTAAGGGCTGTCCTAGCAAGGGGGCCGGTTGCGTAAAGTGCAAGGCACGTCCCGGCCAAATTGGGGCAGCTCCCGCCGCCACCGCCTCCAGCTCCCCCTCTCCTCCCCGCGCGCTGGCAGTGCGTCACACAGACACCCTTTGGATTTGCCAATGATTAGCACACTGACGTCTTGGCTCCGGCCTGCTGTGAGCAGGGCTCCAAAGTCCACAGGGGAGGAGGTGGCCCAAACGTCACAGCTTTGCATTCTGGCATTGCCCAACACACTTCGTTCTGCTGCGAGGCTTCCCCATGTTGCCACGGCCAACGGGCACTGGGTGATCTTTGGAGCCCGGCAAAAGGAACAGATCCTTCTGTATGTTGGAGAGTCACATCGTCCAATGTAGTAGAGATTGCTTCTAAGCAATCCAGCCTCACGCTGGGAGTTCTCAGCTCAGGTGGCTGCGGTGGAAATGGAAGCCGAGCTGTCTTGATTCCGGATTCATTAATCCAGAGCCGGTTTATCATAGAATCATAGAGTTGGAAGAGACCACAAGGGCCATCGAGTCCAACCCCCTGCCAAGCAGGAAACACCATCAGAGCACTCCTGACATATGGTTGTCAAGCCTCTGCTTAAAGACCTCCAAAGAAGGAGACTCCACCACACTCCTTGGCAGCAAATTCCACTGTCGAACAGCTCTTACTGTCAGGAAGTTCTTCCTAATGTTTAGGTGGAATCTTCTTTCTTGTAGTTTGGATCCATTGCTCCGTGTCCGCTTCTCTGGAGCAGCGGAAAACAACCTTTCTCCCTCCTCTATGTGACATCCTTTTATATAGTTGAACATGGCTATCATATCACCCCTTAACCTCCTCTTCTCCAGGCTAAACATGCCCAGCTCCCTTAGCCGCTCCTCATAAGGCATCGTTTCCAGGCCTTTGACCATTTTGGTTGCCCTCCTCTGGACACGTTCCAGTTTGTCAGTGTCCTTCTTGAACTGTGGTGCCCAGAACTGGACACAGTACTCCAGGTGAGGTCTGACCAGAGCAGAATACAGTGGCACTATTACTTCCCTTGATCTTTTATGTGGTTCTGGCTCTGCACATAGCTAGCACAGCAGCCCCACTGCTCCCTAATATGGATTAACCCCCAATAGAATGCAGCCTTCAAGAGGAAAAAAGGATGCCTATTCCTATTGACATCCAACGCCCTTTTTAAATGTGTTGTGGGGGGGGGGTGAGGAGGTTATTCATCATCATCAAACCTTTATTGGCATCACTTACAAACATTCAGAATAAATAGGCCAGTGCGATCTCGTCGCCATTTCAACAGTACAGACATTTGCCAAAGGAAAGAAGAGGCGAGCGATCTATTCCATCTCTGGGGGTCTCCAGCAAGGGCAGGATCCTGTAGCATACTTCGGCGACAAAAGAATAAAATAGAGGAACTTAGTTACTGTCTTGGTGAGCTCCTGGTCTCTCCCCTGTAATAAGAAGCATATAACCTCTGTCTCTGGTTTCCATGTTGGAATATGTAGATGGTCTAAAAATTGTTGGCGGAGATCATCATACATTTTACATTTAAGGGCCACGTGAGCTAGAGTTTCCACCAGGTGGGCATCACATGGGCAGATCCCATCTCCTTCTGCCATACCCGCAAACCTACCCAAAGGAGGTTAGAAGGATTAGAATTGAACCTAGCCAGCGGGGAGGTGGGGGGTTATTGGGTTGTTCTTGTTTCCAGTTTATTATACATTTTGTGATTTTATATTGTGATTTTGTGTTGTGAAACACCCAGGTATAGAGCAGTCTAATAATAATAATAATAATAATAATAATAATAATTGATCTGTCCCAACTCTCTCCTGTCTTTGAAATGGAAAATCTCAAATCGTTCCCCAAACATGCAAATCGATCGGAAAACTTCTCTCCACCCCCTCTGGATCCTCATTACAGAATTATACTCTACAACCATATATGTTCTATTCCTGCACTGAGAGAATACCATAAGCATTTATACTAGGCTGTGAATATACAGCCCATTTTGATGCAACTCAGAGCTAGGATGATGGACCCCCCCCCCCGAAGATTTTTTTGCTTTCCTTGGGGCTTTAGCAAAACACCACCACATCCTCATAGTCCTTGCCGTCCTCTTAGTTGGACATCAGAACCGTTTGCTCAAAATCTACAGTTTAATTTCATTCTAATAATGAGATCTATCTTCTACTCCGATATTTCTTTTTACATTTTCTAAATATGAGATGTCCCCCCGTAAAGAAACAGAACTTCCCATAATATCCCACAAAGCCTCTAACAGCTTGAAGGCAATGACTCAAAGAGCAGAGGCCTTCTTCGAGAGCGCAAGACTTTCAAAAGAGGCAGCGTTTCAAACCCAATTTGAACATATCTAGATTCCCCGCATTCCTATCTGAGGTCTTTTCAGTTTTTATCTGGTCATACATTGTCCCCCCTTTTTTGTCTCCCAGTCTCCTGGTCTAGTTTAAAATGTACATTAACTAGAGAGGCACAGATTCTCCACACTGATAACGAAATTTCAGACAGTTTTGGTGATTCTTGTGGATAGCATTTAGAATTTGGACTGCATGCCTGAATCGTAATTTGCTTATACTGCCACTGATGTCAGTTGCCCTGTGACCTTCTGGGGAAGGGCAGGTTAGGAAAATCTTAAT
This sequence comes from Podarcis tiliguerta, assembly GCF_965153285.1. NCBI lineage: Eukaryota > Metazoa > Chordata > Lepidosauria > Squamata > Lacertidae > Podarcis > Podarcis tiliguerta. The sequence goes on from NC_139550.1 coordinate 2,852,971, forward strand.
AAATAGACAAATGGAGCCCCTTCTTATGAGACTTTGGGGGCACCCCTGCTGCGAAGAGCCTTTGAAGCACTGAGGAATGACCTCCTCATGTAGGCAAGGGGTGGTTTGTTTGGTTTTTGCCTCTAAATAACTGTCTTGAGGATAGCCTCTGAACTGTTAGAAACTGGGCGCATAAGCTGGGTGCCAAAGGACAGGGTTGTAGTTGAAACGTTTGGGCAAGATTGCTCTAAAATCTTATATTTCCAATGATGGACTGACTGTGATTGATTCTTGGTTAAACACCTGGCTAGTTCAGATGACAACCTTGAGCTAGGTTAAGAATGTTGAGAGCTTAAAGAAGAGAAGTCACTGGATCCGGGGAGAGTCCACATGGGGTAAATTGAAGACAAGCTTCAACAATTAACTATAACGTCGTCCGCTACTCCTGCTCAGGCTGCGCAGAAAAAGCAATTTGGTTCCTGAAATTCATTCTGATTATGCAGATGAATGATTAAAACGGGCAGAATTCTACAGGATTAAGTGTGTGAAAACAGTCGAGATCCAATGATCACCAGGCATGAGACGTCATGCAACATCCTGGTGTCCAGGCATCTTTGTTTAAAAATTTTTTTTAAATTAAGTTTTACATTTTAATCATCAAAATATCATAGCAAATAACAACAACAAAATTACAGTTCCAGAATTTCCCCCTCCACCACTTCCCTCAATTTCCTCTTCTGGTTTTTTTATACATATTAACTTCTCCTGCTTGTTTTGATATATCTTAAGTTTAAGATAGGGACGCGGGTGGCACTGTGGTCTAAACCGCAGAGCCTAGGGGTTGCCGATCGGAAGGTCGGCAGTTCGAATCCCCGCGGCGTGGTGAGCTCCCGTTGCTCAGTCCCTGCTCCTGCCAACCTAGCAGTTTGAAAGCACGTCAAAGTGCAAGTAGATAAATAGGTACCGCTCCAGTGGGAAGGTAAACGGCGTTTCCGTGCGCTGCTCTGGTTCGCCAGAAGCGTCTTAGTCATGCTGGCCACATCACCCGGAAAAACTGTCTGTGAACAAATGTTGGCTCTCTCGGCCAGTAAAGCGAGATGAGCGTGCAACCCCAGAGTTTTCCACAACTGGACCTAATGATCAGGGGTACCTTTACCTTTACCTAATTTTAAGATCATTTTCTCATTTCTCATTTTCACATCATCATTATAATTCCGGTTGTTGTTGTTATTTTTTTAATTGTCAATGTTTAGTCAAAACCTGCTAGTGAGTCCATATCCTTACCTTGTTTCTGTGGGTATAACATAAATGGTTCCCATTCATTCTTAAAATCTCTGTTGCCCTTTTCTCGAATTCCCAGGCACCTTCACTTGGTTGCAAGTGGCCGATGGTTGTGTGCAAAAGGCGCCTGGTTAATTTTGAACACTGCCTCTGAACCTTGCCCTGAACCTGCATTTCCTCTTCCCTCTTCCCAGATTTGGGGGCACGGCTGGAGCCATCTTGACCTGCCCTTTGGAGGTGGTGAAGACCCGCCTGCAGTCTTCCTCGCTGGCCGTGAGGCCGCTGTGCCTTCCTGCGGTGCAGATGCAAGGAGTGAACGGAGCCCTGATCCGCCCCGGACTGCCCTCCATAGGGGCTCTTCAGCTCTTGAGGTGAGCGGCTGAGACAGGAATAGCTGTGGGGGGTCCTTGTGAGGTTCCCAGGGGTGGGATTCCCTTGTTTTGTACCTCCTCTTGCGGTGGCGGCGGCAGCTTTTCCTGCCCCCCGAGGCAGAGGGCGGAAACTGACCTTCTCGTTCGTTCTCTCCTTTCGCAGAACCATCCTAGAGAAAGAAGGGATCCGCTCCCTCTTCCGAGGCCTGGGGCCCAATCTAGTCGGAGTTGCACCTTCCAGGTAAAATCCTGCTTACAAGGGCAGGGTTCTTGTTCCTGGTTCTCCAGGCGGAACTTTCACAGGGATCCTCATTGAAATGAACCTTCAGAAGGGTCCAGAAATCTCCTGCTAGGGTTGGGTGATACCTGGTTTTCAACATCGTGATAGAGCACCAGCTAAACATCGTGATATATCGCAATGTCTGAAATAAGGATGGAGCTATGGCATTGGCTGGCTTCGTGGTTTTCCAGCATTGTGATTTTTGCATAGTGCGTGCGTACGCACCCCCCCTCATTCACGATATATTGCCAGGTCAAAAACCATGAAACCAATATCACGATATGGGCTAAAGGGGGACACATCTGAGACCCATGACCTTGGGTTGTGCAGTCTGCTGGTGGCTGACCAAACAACGGAGTACTTGAGTCATGCATTTGTCTAGTTTTTTTATATTATACAAAGGCTCAAACGGCCTCTGAGCCTTTTCGATGCTTTTCCTGTAAACTGCAGATCATTGTTCGTACAGAGCAGAATCCGGAGGAGAGACAATAAGCATGCAAATGAGCATTTCTGGCCACCACAGACGTCACATTCACATGGGAAGGAATCGAGAGCTGCTTTCAGCCTTTAAACCCCTGGAATCTGGGCAAGAGCGCAGGCTTACCGGGGCGAATCTAGAGCAGATTGCTTGTTGTTGCTTCTGTGGGTTAAGTAGCTTAAAAGGACTCAATTCCTTTCCCTCCCCTTTTCCAGGGCCATTTATTTTGCTGCATATTCGGGCGCCAAGGAGAAACTGAACACGGTGTTCGCGCCGGAGTCTAAGAAAGTTCACATGCTTTCGGCAGCCTGTGCAGGTAAAATGCACATCTGTTTGGGTGTGCTCGGGTCATTTCACCTGTTGTGTTCCGAGCTTTGAAGAAAGGTCAAGAGAATGTGTTTTTTAAAATAAATATGATTTACCGCAGCAAGGAGTAAAGGAAAACTCCTAGATACGCATTTGTGCCTGTGTGCTATGCAGCAGCAGACAGTGTGGCAGAGCAGCACTGCTTACCTGACCTCCTGGTTATGTCACTGCAGCACAGCTGGACGGAGAGGAGCGTGGCAGCAGCATGGTTGGCATGGTAGATCCCACACTGCTGGCGCATTTCCAGTGTGCCAACCTTGCCACTGCTGCACCCTTCTCTGCCCAGTGTGCTGCAGCGACTTCAGCTGGAGTTTCAGATGAGTGGCATAACCGCACACCTTCAAATTCTGGGCTTACACGTGTATATATGTGGCAAAGCAGGGGTGCGTGCCATCTTCATATATGCCTGCTAATACAGTGGCACCTCGGTTTTTGAACGTCTCCATTGACGAACATTTCGGTTTTCGAATGCCGTAAACCTGGAAGCAAATGCTTTGGTTTTCAAATGCGCCTCGGAAGTCGAACCGGAAACGCAGCTTCCATATTGAGTTTCCTGTTTTGAGGCTTCCGTACTGAGTTTTTGGTTTTCGAACGTTTTGGAACTTGAACAGTCTTCCGAAATGGATTACGTTCGAAAACCGAGGTACCACTGCATGGGTGAATGCATTTTCCTCCTTGCATCTGTGAAGGGGATGTTGCAGGTTTGAAGCAGCCCGTTGCCTCCTTCTTTCTGCTTTTAGTGCTAAGAAATGAGGTCAGGCAGAGGTGGCGGGTGGCAAAGGGGAAGGCAGAGCGAAAGCTAAAATCCATGGGTAGAACTCACAGTCTGGGTTAAGCTCTTGCACAGCCGCCACTGAATTCTATGAAACAGTTAAGCTTGTAATTTCATCCCATTGAGATCAGCTGGATATGAAAATTTTGGATTAGATGCCAGAGAACCTCAGAACAGGTCTCTACAAATTGCAAATGTCTTCCGCAAAGCACAAGTTTCACCTTGGTACCTTTAACTTCTCCTTCCCGCAGGAGTCACTTCTTCCACTTTGACCAACCCCATCTGGCTGGTGAAGACCAGAATGCAGCTGGAATCCAGGTAAGGAAATCCTGGCTGTGTACCAGTTCAGAACATTGTTTTGAGACACCTGGACTGGCAGAATTTGATTCCGGACATAATGGAAGACTGGTAGTCAAGACAAGCCACTTGCACATAACGGCAGGAGGGCATTTGGGTGTATGCTGCAATTCCATCGAAGCTCAGAATTTGGTCACGGAGCACAGAATTCTGCTGCCTAAGAACCTGAGTCTCCCCCCCCCTTAATCTCTTTGAAGTTGCAAATGAATATGCAAAAGCATGCCCAATGCTGGGTGCATCTCAGTAGCCAAACGAGTTCTGGGTCAGATTTCACATGGTTAGAAGGTGGGGCAATAACCCTCCTGCCCCCTCACTGACTAGAAGCCAAATCAAGCATGCAGAATAAGAAACAACAAACATGCAGAGTGTCTCTTGATTTCTGCGATTTGTGCAGGTTGCGGAATTCAGTTTCTTGGGGCACAGAATTCAAGTTGCCATGGAATTCAAGTTTCATTTATAATGCAGTTTAGTGCATTAAATGAGAAGAGCTCAGCAGTTCCCGACTGCGTTTTCTGTTCTCTGCAGGGCCAAAGACGAGCGACGCACCAGCGGCTTCCAATGCGCCATGCGCATTTATCACACGGAGGGCCTGCGAGGCTTTTACCGCGGGATCACTGCCTCGTACGCTGGCGTCTCTGAAACCATCATCCATTTTGTAATCTACGAGGCACTGAAGCAGCGACTCAGAGAGCATCGGTCGTTCCTGACTCCCACTCCTATCTTTTCGCCATGCAGCCAGGACTTCCTTGGGCTGATGGCAGCAGCCGCCGTTTCCAAAACGTGTGCATCGTGTATTGCCTACCCACACGGTGAGCTGCTCTGTGTTCCAAGCTCCCCTACCCCACAAACCTGTCTGGCCAGAACTGGAGGAGCTTTCTCCAGAGGACTGGATAACTAATCTCTTTCCTCTTTCCTTCCTGCTCCCTGCAGAGGTCATCCGGACGCGGCTGAGAGAAGAGGGCTCGCGTTACCGTTCCCTTGTGCAAACTCTGCAGCTTGTGGTCCGGGAAGAGGGCCCTGGCGCTCTTTACCGGGGGCTCCTGACTCATCTCACCCGCCAGATCCCCAACGCGGCGATCGTCATGGTCACCTATGAACTAATCATTCATCTGGCAACCAAAATGTGATGCTTCCCCTTCCCTGAGAATTGGCTCTTGTTGGCATGTGCCTTTAGGAATGTGAAGCCTTGATAACGATGATCACATTTCCCCATTCCGTGGTTCGATGATGCCGTGGGAAAGGCTTGGAAGCTAGTGGCCTGTCTGTAATCTTTTGTTTGCGAGCCTCGGCAACTGAAGGATGTCTTCAACCGTGCTGGGCCTCTCATCAGACGCCTTAAAAGACATCAGTGGGCAAGGGACCACTCAAAGATGCAGTTGGACAGATGCAAGAGTTTTACATGCAGAAGGAACAATGCAGAAATGTATGCGTACGGAGGGCTGCTCGGTTTGCAAACGCTCTTCCCCAGTGCCCCTGCCTGGCCAGGCTCCAGTGTGCTGGTTGTGCAATTCAGCGCAGAGGAAAGCGTTCTGCTCTACTTCCCCTGTGGCCCAAGTCCGGCTTGCCAGTTGGCCGGGGAGGCAGAGGGCTTGTATGGAAGCCACGTAAAATGAAAGAAAAGCGCCAGGGAATTTTCTCCAGGAAGCGGAGCGGTGCATCAGTGGTTAGTCTCAAAGGGAGGACTCCCCTGGCACTGACACCCTGCAATGGGCCTCCAACTCTGGCTGAAGACATTGATCTTTCCCTCCTTCCCTTTTGAGTTTGCCGCTGGCAACTTGCCATCTCCTGAAGGCAGGCAGGAGGACAGCTGTGCCCTTGGAAGTTCAGGGTCGGCTCCTCGCCCCTGCTCACGGAAGCACAGAAGCAACATAGTCAGAGAGCCCTGGGGGTTGTGGTCCCTGCTGTAAAGAGAAACGGTTCGCTGTGGACAACTGGCAGGCTACTTTCTATTGCCTTGCTTATGTATGTATTCCACTGTAGAGCTTGCCTCCCGAACAGGAGGGTCATGGGGAGAACAAAGGCATCTAGGATGGGGTATCTTTCAAGGGGGGCAGGATGTATCTGCTTCAATGGGGTGAAGGGTAGCAGCCTGAAGGTGAAATTTGGTGTGTCCTCCTGTGCATAGCTTTATGGGGGTTCACTGACTTCTGACTCCATTTGTTGCATAGGAGTAAGGATGCAACACATTCTTAGACAAACCGAAATTATTATATGTTTTAAGTTAATGTTTCTTTGTGTTTTTTAATAAAGTATTTTATTTTAAAAAACAACCAATGTAAGCACAGTTCATTTGGTAGAGTATGAGAACTCTTTTCATTTCATGGTTGTGGGTTCGAGCACCAAGCTAAGGAAAAGATTGCGGCATTGCAGGGGGCTGGACTAGATGACTCTGGTGGTCCCTCCCAACTCCACAATTCTCTGATTGCTCTTTACTAGGATCTGGTGCCAGACTCTTCTACATTGTTAAGACTTGCCCAGGAGCCCAGAGGATGGGGAGACCCTCTTAGTGAACCATTGCAGGAAGCAACCATTTTCTTACTACAGTGGTGCCTCGCAAGACGAAATTAATTCGTTCCGCGAGTTTTTTCGTAGAGCGTAGAGCGAGTTTTTTCGTCTTGCGAAGCACCACGGCGGGGAGGGGTGAGGAGAAGCAAGGCAGCTGCCGCAGCCGGTAGCTCGGACTCACCCGCGCCTTGTGGACACCGCGCAAGGGCGGTGGGCAGCGGCACGGGGCAGCTGGAAGGTCAGAAGGTGGGAGGGAGCCGGAGGAGCGGGGAAGCGAGCGTGCGACCGTCGCCATGACAGGAGAGGCAGGCCTGTTTCGTCTAGCGAAGCAAGCCCTTAGGAAAATCTGTCCTGCGAATCACCTCAGAAAACGAAAAACCCTTTCGTCTAGCGAGTTTTTCGTCTTCCGAGGCATTCGTCTTGCGGGGCACCACTGTAATGAGATATTGGAAGACCCTCAGCCTTTATCCCTTTTCTATTCTTGTAATTACTACATGGGGTGGAGAAGTTATTAAAAGAAGAAAGCTATCTCACTGAAGGAAGAACGTCCATTATTCCAGACCTTACATTTTAAAATCCTTTTTTATTTTAAAATCTGCTCCATTTTTCTTCTTCTTCACATCATGTATTTCCTTCACTCGTTATTGGAATATTATTGACAATTTTACAAAGCGACACAAGCTGCAGGTCTTTTTTGTTTGTTTGTTTCTTTGCATCAAACAAGAAAACAAGAATGAACCTCAAACAACGACATTGAAAAAATATACAATATATATATATATAGTATCTTGGGGTGTCTTGTCGTACCCCTGGGCTTGCTGCCACGGCTCCAATCCCCGGTCCTCTCCCTTTTTTATCATGCCAATCCAGTTTACCCTTCTCTGGAGCGAAGGGGGTCCTCTGCCGGAGACCAGAGTTAGGGGGCTCTGCCCCACTTGAGCTGAAGCAAGCGGCTGGAGAGGTGGGAGGAGCCAAGGTTCGGGTCAAAGAGAGGCTCCTCCCCCTGGGTGCTGCTATCGAAGGGCAGCAGACAGAACAGTGGGCCTATGCTGGGGCAAGGTCAAGTGGACATCTCGAGAGCCAGATTTTATGGGGGGGGGGGGGAGCCAATCTGAGGCACGAGGCACCATTAATCCACCGTGATGCTCTTGCATTCTGTTCCATTTTAAAGACACGTGCGCAAGAGAACTTCCCGGTGGATTGTGCTCCGTGTTAATTCGTGGGAAGGGAAGGTGCCAATTGGATTCTCTGCCTCATGCGCCAAAATCTCATGTCTTAGGGGTCAGCCTCCGCTGTGCAAATACAAGAGGCCTGGAGAATGCAGAGCGGGGGGCGGGAAGAGAAGGGGGGGAGGCCAGACACATACCCCCACCCCCCAGTGACTAAACATAAGCAGGACCTCCCTCTCTCGCTGGCGTTCCTCTCCCCCATTCATCGCATGCCTCTAGAAGCGGCAAGGGGCATCGTGCTTGCCCACAATGCGCTGGTCATCGGCCACGTCTGGGCTGTCCGGTGATTCAGAGTCACTGCTTTCCTCTTCCTCCTCTTCAGCTACTTCTCTGACGGTCGACCCAGAAGCTTCTGCTGCCCTCTCCTGGCAGCTCTGGTATGACTAGAAAGAGAAGGTAAAAAGGTAAAGGACCCCTGGACGGTTAAGTCCAGCCAAAGGCGACTGGGATGTGGCGCTCATCTTGCTTTCAGGCCGAGGGAGCTGGCGTTTGTCCACAGACAGCTTTCCGGGTTCTGTGTCCAGCATGACTAAACCGCTTCTGGTGCAATGAAATACAGTGACGGAAACCAGAGCACAAGGAAACGCTGTTTACCTTCCCACTGCAGTGGTACCTATTTATCTACTTGCACTGGCATGCTTTCGAACCGCTAGGTTGGCAGGAGCTGGGACTGAGCAACGGGAGCTTACCACGTCATGGGGATTCGAACCACCGACCTTCTGATTGGCAAGCCCAAAAGGGTCAGTGGTTTAGACCACAGCGCCAGCTGTGTCCCTAAAGAGAAGGAGGAAGTGACAATCGAGCAAAAGGCTTGGAATAGCCAGGGAAAAGGCCAGAATGATTTTGACTGGCTGGCTGGCTGAGAGATGCCTTGGACAGAACCGTAGCTACGGGGAGGCTAGCCTGGTTTTTTTGCCCCAGTTGAAGCCTTCAGAGGGGTGCCCCTGAGACTCCCAGCCTATGTGTGTGTGTACACAAATGTGTGTGAAGGGGGTGCCAAACTGGGTCTTTGACCGAGGTGAAATAAAGCCTAGTTTCGCCCCACCTTGGACTCCAGTGCTGTGGGGCACGAGACCCTCTTGAGGTGACTGTGCTGTAAGATCGGGACTCACTCCCAACGGTGTAGTGTTGGTTGTCGCCGCCTAGGGCAGGCACACGTACTGGGCATGGGGGGGGGGTCCAGCTCAGCCCTCCCCACTGCAGTGACCCCATTGGAGCAAGGGGGGAGCCTGGCTGGCCAACGTGGCCCTTGGCTGGTGAAGAGGAGCACTGGACTGGGCTTCTCTGTGGTCATCTGCATGGCTGCACCTGGTTTGTGCCCCCTCAAAAGTTGTGCACCCGGGGCCACGGCACCACTGGCACGCCCACAATATGCCCCTGCTCTCCATCTGGATTCAGGTGTAAATGTATGAATAAATCATATTTCTTAAAGCTACAACAGCCTCTGCCACGTCTTCAATTCTGCAAAGGAGCACAGAACCCTGGAATCACATGCACGGCTCGGCACTGATTGGTGTTGCTTGCAACACTGGTGTCAGAAGTGGAGTCTCTTTCCACTCACCTCCATGGGGTTGACGATGATGGTGAGAGCAGAGTCGTCCCAGAACATCTCGCTCTCCTTGGCCTGGGCACCTCCGTGGCTCTCTGCGGACTCGCCTGTGCCCTCGCGCTCGCCCCCTCGCCTGTGCAAGGAGTGGATGCGTAGGACGCCCAGGATCACCATGAGGGCCAGGAAGCCCACGCAGACCACAATGATGATGGTGGCAGCGCTGGGGACCACTGTGGGGAAAGAGAAAGGGGGAGGATAAAGCCAGCTTGTTTCGTGGCTGCCCACGGAGGAGCTAGGATGTGGTTCCGGAGGGCAGGCTTTTCGTTGCAGAAGCTGCATATGCCACACTTCAACGGGACACCCTCCCTAGAACCTGCCGCTCCCAAGATGTGGAGATGGCCGGTGGTTTAGAGGCCTGTCGAAAAGGAGTAAGAGGATTCTATGGAGAACCGGTCTAGCACCCATGGGAGCTAAATGGAGCTTCCAGGTTCAGAGACACTATATCTGCATACAGTAAGGCAGTTCGTCTGCCTTTCGCTCATCGAGAGTACAGATATCCTGCCATAGATTCCTAGTACCACCCCAGGCCTTTGCCTTGGCTCTTTTCAGCTGGTATTCCAATGATCTCCAGTTTCTCCTTTCATGTCCTACTTAATATACATTGGCGGCCTGCCCTTTCCTGAAAGCTCAAGCATATATAAAACAGATCAGCTGCTAAGGAAAAGGCACACAAGCCATTTAGGGCTTTAGAGGTAAAAATAGCATCTTGAATATTGGGAGTCCCTGCCCTGGGTAGTGTGCCTAGATACCTCACTGACAGCACCGAAGTTAAAGACTTATTGCTTGAAAAAACGTTTATCTGGCTGTCCCAAGTCAAAGGGAGAAGTAACAAGGTACAGGGGTACCTCGGGTTAAGAACTTAATTCGTTCTGGAGGTCTATTCTTAACCTGAAACTGTTCTTAACCTGAGGTACCACTTTAGCTAATGGGGCCTCCTGCTGCCACTGCACCGCTGCTGTGCGATTTCTGTTCTCATCCTGAAGCAAAGTTCTTAACCCAAGGTAATATTTCAGGGTTAGCGGAGTCTGTAACCTGAAGTGTCTGTAACCCAAGGTACCACTGTAAACTACCATATTTTTCGCTCTATAAGACACACCTAGTTTTTGGAGGAGGAAAACAAGAAAAAATATATTCTGAATCTCAGAAGCCAGAACAGCAAGAGGGATCGCTGCGCAGTGAAATCAGCAATTCCTCTTGCTGTTCTGGCTTCTGGGATAGCTGCGCAGCCTGCATTCGCTCCATAAGACGCACACACATTTCCCCTTACTTTTTGGGAGGGAAAAAGTGAGTCTTATAGAGCAAAAAATACGGTACTTGGTAAGAACTCTTCTTTGTTTATCTGCTTCTTGGCATCCCACTGTGGAGGGATAGGATTCTCTGAACACCTGGACTAAAGTAAAATACACTGGGGATCCAGTCACAGAGCTAATCAACTTTGACCCCGAAATTGAGTGTGCCACCCTCTCTCACCCCCCTTTTCTCAGTCAACCTGCCACTTCACAGTAGCGCATCAATCGGGACGTACTGGAGTTGCGGTGGGGGTTAGCCAGGCTGTGGCCAGAAAGTTCTGGAGGCAGATGGTGTCCACGGTGCATGAACTGCTGTGCGCTCATAATGTGGTTCGGGTGAGCGGCTCTGTTCATGTTGTGAAGGACGTTGACCTGCAACGAGAAACCCGTAGTCTTGGGGATTCTTGGTTCCAGGCTGCTGACACCAACCTCAGCCGCAGCCCGATTCACAGACATTTTGAATTTCCCACCCTCCCTTGCTTACCTCAACGGTGAACTCGTTGCTGGAGTAACGGCCGTTCATCTCAGTGCAAGAAAGGCGGAACTTCCTCTCGTAAAGGGCGGCGCCATGATGGATGCAATAGGAGACTTGGCGAAGGATCTCCTCATAGACAGCAATGCTCTCCACGCCTAGAAATGGGGAAAGATACCCAGGCGGAGGTCAGGGGTGGGAGGGGAGGATTAAAGCTTCCAAACTGGCTGAGCTCAGGCTTTGCAATATAAACTAAACTTCCCATGCAAAACCCTGCATTATCACTGCAAAACAGAGGTGGCTGAAAGTGCATATAAGTGCTTAAATTCTCCCTTGCAAGTTAGGTAAGGTAAAGGGACCCCTGACCATTAGGTCCACTTGTGGCCGACTCTGGGGTTGTGGCACTCATCTCGCTTTATTGGCCGAGGGAGCCAGCGTACAGCTTCTGGGTCATGTGGCCAGCATGACTAAGCTGCTTCTGGTGAACCAGTGCAGCGCACGGAAACACGGTTTGCCTTCCCGCCAGAGCGGTACCTTTTTATCTACTTGCACTTTGACGTGCTTTCGAACTGCTAGGTTGGCAGGAGCAGGGACCGAGCAACGGGAGCTCACCCTGTCGTGGGGATTCGAACCGCCGACCTTCTGATCAGCAAGTCCTAGGCTCTGTGGTTGAACCCACAGCAAGTTACTGCAAGCCTTGCAAGTTACTGCTCCTTCATTCCACCTTTCCTCATTGCACAGTTTACCTCATAAATACATCTTTACCTCATAAATGAGCATCTCAAATTCAGGGTCAGGAATGAAGCCATAGCAGGGAAGTGGGGGAGATAATGGGTGGGTAAGGATTAAGCATTACCCTCACGGCTTCTTCACTTCAAATCATCCAGTTCACACGCAGTTGCCAATAATACAGAGCCTATCAGGCTTCTAGCCTACCCAGAGACCTAGAATGCGGATGTGTTTCTAGTTTCCTGCTGGTTTTATTTTATATTATTAAATTTTAGTGGGGTTTTTTTTTACTAATAATTTTCTTGCTTGATTCTTTTCATAAGATGCTTTTTAAAATATATATATAATCACGAGGTAAATAAATTCCATGTTTAAACCCTCTCCCAACCCCTGTTGCAGTTTACTTCCCTGAAGTCTGCTTTTCTTGCTTTCCCCCGTAACCAAACTCACTTCCATTACTGGGGCTTAGATAAGAGACAGAAATACCTGGGTAGAGAGATGCAGGGAAGGTGGGAGGAGGGGTCTGTGCAAATATGCCACTGCACAACTCATTTGTCATTAAAATCCAATGCACGCCCACCCACCTACCCTCTCTGTAGATCAGTGTTTCCCAAACTTGGGTCTCTGGCTGTTTTTGGACTACAAGTCCCATCATCCGCAGCTAGCAAGCTCACTGGTCAGGGATGATGGGGATTGTAGTCCGAAAAACAGCCAGAGACCCAAGTTTGGGAAGCACTGTTATAGATCATTGGGGCAGATCTGGCTTTAACAAACCACTACCAGTAGTTTGGAAGGGATGCGGGTGGCGTTGTGGGTTAAACCACAGAGTCTAGGACTTGCCGATCAGAAGGCTGGCGGTTCGAATCCCTGCGACGGGGTGAGCTCCCGTTGCTCGGTCCCTGCTCCTGCCAACCTAGCAGTTCGAAAGCATGTCGAAGTGCAAGTAGATAAATAGGTACCACTTTGGCGGGAAGGTAAATGGCGGTTCCGTGCGCTGCTCTGGTTCACCAGAAGTGGCTTAGTCCTGCTGGCCACATGACCCGGAAGCTGTACACCAGCTCCATCAGCCAATAAAGCGAGATGAGCGCCGCAACCCCAGAGTTGGTCACGACTGGACCTAATGGTCACGGGTCCCCTTTACCTTTACCTTACTGGTTTGGCTGTGAGGAGATGAATAACAGAATCATAGATCTGTAGAGCTGGAAGGAACCATGAGGGTCATCCAGCGCAACATGGGTCTCAAACCCCTCATCCTGAGATCAAGAGTCCCATGCTCTACCGTCTGAGCTATCCCAGCGTATGGGATATATGAAAGCTATCCGTTGGGTAACCAGGGCTTTATCATCCCAGGAACCCTTCAGCATGTCCAGACTGTGTTGTGATGGAGAAGGTGGAGGCCAGAAAAGATGCACACCTGTGACGCTGAGGTAGGCAGAGGTGTTGATGAGCTCCAGGCCTCGCTGCTGCAGCGAGGCTCCATCTAAGACCAGGTACTCCCTCTCAGGGTCCAGGTCTTCTCCTACCAGGGAGATCTCGCAACCATCCAGATTGTGAACAATCTCGTCCGACATCCGCGTATCTGCCACTGCAAGGGAGAGAAGGCAGGGAAGACTTACGAGAGAAGGGAATGAACCACATTTAATTGTTGCATCCACACTCCACCCTTCCTCCCAAGGAGCTTCCAGAGATGCACTTAAGCCGCTCTACTAAGCAGTTTGCATCAAAATGTGGGTTTGGCCAGGAAAATTATATTGTAAAGGTGAGCACATGCAGTGGTCAGAGGTGCTGATAGGATTTTTTTGGGGGGGGGCAAGGAAGATGCCCCCGCCCTCTGGGGGCCCTCACACCACACCCCTTTCTCTGCACCCTCATCCCCAGTTACCATCCAGATAGGAACTGGGGAGAATAGGATCATTTTCTTTCACTCACTAGAAACAAAAAGGGGCTCATTTTCCTGCCTGGTCTTCTGCTTCTTAGCTTACCTTTCTGTTTCTCTAACCTTTCTTGAAAACAAACAGCTTACACCCATTCAGTATAGAAAGGGGAACAGAGAGATGACCGGCATATTTTATTTTATTGCATTGCATTGCATTTCTGTACCACTTAATCAACAAAACCTCTAAGCTGTTTGCATAAAATATGAATCAAAAATACTGATGAAATGAGATATAAAAACAAATTGACCTAAGCAATTTAAAAATACAAAACGGATCCCCCCCTGCCCCGGTCTGGCTTAATCTCCATTCAAGTTTCTTGCTCCTTCACTGTCCTCAGTGGCTTCCCTTCCCTATTTCGCCCTTGATTACCTCCTAATTTTAAACCTCTCCACAATCTTTGCCATCTACCTCTCTCTTCCATCTCCTTACACACCTCCCAACCTCATTAAAGCAGCTGATGAAGCTTTGATTCCTTCCTATTCTCTTGTTCCCAGCTCCATTTCTCACTCTGCTCCTTAGGGGGAAAGGCAGGTGTAAAGCAAAAAGAGTTATCATCACAGCATGTCTCTCTGCCACGGGGAGCCTGGATTCAGAAATGAAATGAGAGACATGTGCGATAGGGAACCGTACAGCCGGTCTTGCTCAGCTGCTGGTCTGGGTCCCTCTGCATCCCAAGTTTAAAAGCTTTGCATAGGCACACATACACAAAAGGACATTTGTAAAAAACATGTGCCAAACAACTCCCAGGAAAGGAGGAGGGCTGTTGGGTGACATCACAGAGGGCTGCCAATCAGCACTGTGCACAGCCTGGTTCTACTTCACATTTGCAGAATCACTTTTTTCAGGGCTCGACCCTGGAGAAGAACAAATATGTACAGGAGGAGTGCTCCGAAATAATTACCTCTGTCTTTGTCCTTACTGCTTTTGGAATACACTCGCACTCAGTCTTCGCCTCACCTCTTTCCCAAAGATCATAACTGCCCTGCTCCTCATCTTTCCTCCCTTATCACTCTCTGCTGGTTAGCCATCCCTTCCCCACCCCTTCTCAGCTTCCTCTTTCTGTTTCTGGCCTTCCATGCCATAGCAACCCCCATTTCCTCTATCCAGTGAACACTGGGAACTGTAGTTCTGTGAATGAGCTTAAGGATCTCCGAGCAGCCTCTGCAAACTATAGTTTCCAGGAACCAACATGACAATTATGCTATATGACTGTGTGTTCTTTCTATATAGTGTTTCACATCTCAGACGCTGGAGAAGTATGTTGTTGTTTAGTCGTGTCTGACTCCTCGTGACCCCCTGGACCAGAGCACGCCAGGCACTCCTGTCTTCCACTGCCACCCGCAGTTTGGTCAGGTTCATGTTTGTAGCTTCGAGAACACTGTCCCACCATCTCGTCCTCTGTCATCCCCTTCTCCTTGTGCCCTCCATCTTTCCCAGCATCAGGGTCTTTTCCAGGGAGTCTTCTCTTCTCATGAGGTGGCCAAAGTCTTGGAGCCTCAGCTTCAGGATCTGTCCTTCCAGGGAGCACTCAGGGCTGATTTTCTTCAGAATGGAGAGGTTTGATCTTCTTGCAGTCCATGGGACTCTCAAAAGTCTCCTCCAGCACCATAATTCAAAAGCATCAATTCTTCGGCGATCAGCCTTCTTTATGGTCCAGCTCTCACTTCCATACATCACTACCGGGAAAATCATGGCTTTAACTATATGGACCTTTGTTGGCAAGGTGATGTCTCAGCTTTTTCTCTGGAGAAGTATAATTATTATAAATGGAAAAAAGAATATGTTAAATGGTCTCAAGAGGGTTTTGTTCATATTACTAGGGCTGGGAAGTCCATATCTTTCCAGGATCAGATTGGTAAAATGTGACACTTCCTGCTTCTAGCAAAACGGCCTACTTTTTCTGCATCTGTTGCCTGGGTTGTCACACAAACACACACAAACAGCCCTGTGCTGCTACAGCATCTCTACCGAAGCTCACCTGTGCCATGCCAGCTCTCGTCTTTCTTGGGCTCTATCTGATGTGAAATGGAGCAAGAAATCTGGAGGTCAGGAAAGAGAGGGACTCCCTCTGGACCTTCGAAGTCGGAGACAGGCCGGGCAAAGTGGGAACTGCCGCTCAGTAAGATCTGAGGAGCATCAGGCTGAAGCACAACCACGTAACCCTCCACATCCGGGATGGAGACACAGGATTCCTCGCTGAAGCATCTAAGAGAAAACAGGAGGAAAAAGCACCCCTTGATCCCAGTCTGCAAGAAGGCAGGATTCCCTTTTGCTCCTCAGCACCAAGGGACACCTTTGTTTCTAAGAACACATTTTTATTTTTTAAAAATGGATAGCCTATCCTTCCATGTAATCAGTGTCCTGGGCAGCTTGTATTTAAAGCAATACCATTAAATAGTTGTAAAATAAAGAGTAAAAAACCACAAGTGCAGAAAATAAAAGCAGCCTGAGAACAAGGGGATAGCTAGCTTTCCTTGGTGGTAGACCCTTGGATTATGTTGCTAGCTATCCAAGCCTATTGTGGAAATCCCACCATTATCTTTCAGGGGAATTAAATCTCAGCTACCCATTTCCACAAAGCATGCTCACATGAACCAGTAAGTGCCATTCCTCCCTGCTTTCTTTCTGCAGAGCAAAGCAGGATTCTTATAAGTACTCAAACTATCAATCCAGAGTTGTTAAAAGCAAAAGCAGCAGCAAAGGGAACAACACAGGCAAGATGAGACTCTTAATGGAGCCACATTGCTTCTACTGGGCCTGTGGAACTTTAAAGCTTGCGCACCCTGTCGCCACCTGAAGACTTTTCTGCATCTCTAATCCAATACTAATGCCGTGTCGTGAGCTGAAAGGGCGGGCTAAGCTACAGTGCCTGCAATTCTTTAAGTGAAGTGATGCGCTTCAGATTTTGTGCGTTAAAGGTATCATGTGCACACACCCTCAGGCTCCTGTTTGTTCTGTAAAGTCCCACATACAGTGGTACCTTGGCAGTGCGGGATTTACGTATAAGCTAAACAAGCTATAGCTTAGGGCCCCACTCTCTTGGCCCCCCCCCCAAAAAAAAATTAAAGGAAAAGAAACCTGGATGTACATTTCCAGCATATATTCAATACAAAAAGCAGCAACAATTTGTTGTTGACAAAGGACAGCTGGACATATAAAGAGCCCCATTACCTTCAGTAGCTTAGGGCCTCATCAAACCTAAATCCGGCCCTGTACCTTGGTTCTTCAGCTTAATCCATTCCGGGAGTCCATTCGACTCCCGAAACTATTCAAAAACCAAGGCGCGGCTTCCGATTGGCTGCAGGAGCTTCCTGCACTCTAGCGGAAGCCGCGTCGGATGTTCAGCTTCCAAAAAAAGTTTGCAAAGCGAAAAACTTATTTCCAGGTTTGCGACCTTCGGGAGCCGATTTGTTCAACAACTAGGCCGTTCGAGAACCAAGGTACCACTGTATATACAATGGTGAAACTGAGCAAAGAAGTAAAGCTGTAATAATCTGAGCAGCAGAACCTATCTGCCCACGACTAAAAAAGGAAGGCTCTGCTGGCTGAAGCCCAGAAGGAGGCAGGTTATGATGCGGCCGAAGCTTTGACACTCACTTGACAGTCGTGGTGAGCTTGAGGGGTCGGACTCCTGGCGTAGCGAAGCGCAGCGAGTTCATGTAGGCGACGTGCTGGATGGCGTGGTTGAAGGTTTCCACGTCGTCGCCCTCCAAGGTGAGGAGAGACTGGGAGGGGTTGACGTGAACCTGCAGGGCAAGGAGGAAGCCAACGGGCTTTGAGGCAAGGGCTCGGGCTGGTGGGCCGAGACACACAGACGCAGGAGAACACGAGGAGATTCTGCAGGAGGCAGGAGCAGGCAGGAAGCCAAGCCAAGGTGCTAGCAGAGGGAAGGAAGGGAGGTCATGCCACCAGAGGGCAAGGGGGGTGGGCACTTCCGGGTGTACCTTCATCCCTTTGCCAAGGCTGTCAAAGTCGCTGTAGTCTAGCCCTTCGCGACAGGCATAGAGACACTCTATCACCTCCCGGCTCTCCAGGCTGCCAGGGCGCGCAGTGAAGCCAGCCAGGTAACCGTGGAAGTAGTGGTGAATCACCAGAGGGTCTCCTAAGGGGGATACAGGAGGAGGGATGGTGTGAGAGACAGATGGAGAGAAAGGGGGAGAAGAGAACACAGACCACAGAGGAGGAGGAGGAGGTGGAAGATGCAGGTGGGAGGAGAGGCCAAAGAAGAAGGAAGGAGAGTGGGGGGGGGGGGAGTCTTGGATGCGCAGCCAGCTGAGAAACAGGGAGACGGCAGCGCGGGAGGTGGGGGGTGGCGAGGAAAGAGGACAGACCTTGTTTCCTCTTTGTGGTTTCAGAGAGTTCGTGAGGAGGAAAAATTGCCCCGAAGACCATTTGAGGCAGTGGGGTGGCGAAAGGCAAAAAAGTGGGATTCTCGAAAGGTAACACTTTTGAGAAATTTTCCACACACAAACATCATGATCAGCATCTTTATTTAGACATACATACATACATACATACATACATACATACATACGCCACTCATCTGGCCGGGTTTCCCCAGCCACTTCTGCAGCTCACAACAGAATATTAAAAATACGAAAAAATACCAAAGATTAAAAACTTCCCTAAACAGATGTCTTCTAAAAGTCAGATAGTTGTTTATTTCCTTGACATCTGATGGGAGGGTGCCACTACCAAGAAGGCCCTCTACCTGGTT
Organism: Podarcis tiliguerta; assembly: GCF_965153285.1. Taxonomy (NCBI): domain Eukaryota; kingdom Metazoa; phylum Chordata; class Lepidosauria; order Squamata; family Lacertidae; genus Podarcis; species Podarcis tiliguerta. Next base: position 2,871,342 of record NC_139550.1, read on the forward strand.
CCCTGTAGCTTCACTTCTCACAATGAGGGACCCACCAGAAGGCCCTCAGAGCTAGACCTCTGCTCCAAAAAATGTTAACCACGTTGATGCAACTTATTGTTTGGTTTGTTTGAACTGTATTTGTTAAAAATAATAAAAATTAGGAGAAGGAAAGAAAAAGCCTCTCACAGACCAGCTTTGTTCCACCTTCAGGCCCTCTCACAAACCACAGAGATTAAAACACCATCTTGCCCAGAAGAAGCTACATTGGCAAAGTCACCCAGGTGCCAAGACTTTCTTCCCAGAGGGGTGAGGGAAACGGAAATGGCCATGTACAGGGAATGGCATGCATGAAGAGAGGGGAGAGCCATGCGTGGTGAGAGAAAGTCAACTACCTTGCCCCAGATCCGTAGAATTCTCATTCACTTTGGCCTTTTCTTTGTTTCTTCCCTCTGCAAAACAAAAGTGAAATTCAAAATGTTGAACAGGAGTCACCCCCTGGGTGCTTCTTCGAACTCTCTCTACCAGTAAAAGTGAATAAGCAAATGAATTCTTTGCTGCCCTTTCATGACATCCAAAACCACCTGCCTGAGGCTGCTGCCTCACTTTGCCTAATGACAGGGCTGGCCCTGCATGGGCAAATGAGCAGGGCCGTCTTTACCCAGGGGTGCAAGGGGTGTGGGGCACCTGGGCGCTGAATTCTGGGGGTCGCCAAATGTATACCCACTGTATACTGGTCCCTCTCGATCAATGGCAGTGAAAAGCAATGGAGCAAAATCCCCCACACCCATAGCGTCAAATATTCCCGAGAGTCAGGAAACAAAAGAAGATTGTAACAGGTGAGCAATTCCCCCCCCCCTAAAAAAGGTCAACAATTTTTGCTCCCGCCCAGAATTTGGGGGTGCTGGGTGGATCTTTGCACCCCAGCAGTACATATGCTAAAGGCGGCCCTGCGACTGAGGCAACCAAATTGTCACACCTCAGAGGTGCCGTCTGTAGTTCGGGGAAAAGGATATGAGACTCGTTGCAATCAAAGGAAGGGGGTGGCACTGCAGATTTTGAAACCACGAAGCTTTCCCAAGCTCATTTTCTGGAAACTTGAAGGCCATTTCAATGGGAGTTTAGCATTGTAGCCTAAGTCAGTACGGCACATTATTTTAGGTTTTCCTCAAAGGAGCTGGGAGGACTGCTCCCCCCCCCCCCCGAACCATTTTAAACTTCAACGTTTTTGGAACATTTGCATCCCACTCTGAGGAACCCAAGAAAACTGAGTCTCCACTCCCTCTGCCTATTTTCCAGTCGCTCGGAAGTGCTCACCGGCCCAGCAGGCTCCAATCATGAGGGAAGATTCACGCCGTGGGGGATGGATGAGGCCATTGTCATGGATCAGCGCAGGGTCGTAGGAGACGCCGTCTACGTAAAGCGTCACGGTGGGGAACTCAAGGTTCAGGGCATAGTGGTGCCACTCATCATCGCAGACCTGCGAGCGGGGAAAAGGAGAGATCAGGACATACAGCGTCCGTGTCTGTCGGTGTGTTTGGAGAAGAACAACAAAGATGGCGGTTGATTCCTCACCTGCTCCAGTTTCCAGAGGAACTTGACAGGCCTTGCGCTCTCCAGCAGGGGCCAGTAGAGGAATGCTATGCGGCAGCCATGCACACTGAGGGAATAATGGGAGTATCCGTCCTCTGCAGATAGGGAAGGAGGCATCAGATTCAGCAGTTATGGCCAGTCTGTCCTGATTCACCTAAACCAGGGGTCTGCAACCCGCGGCTCCGGAGCCGCATGTGGCTCTTTTACACCTTTGCCACGGCTCCGGGGCGGATACTAGCGAGGGGAGGAGGCGCATTGTGCGCCCCGACACTCCCCACTGTGGCGGGTGCTGTACTGGCTGTGACGTCGCATGGGGGCGGTGCGTGCGTTAGTCACGCACCGTCCCGACGTCACCTTCCCGCCCACTACATTGTAAGGAGCATGTATGCTGGTCACTGCATTGAAAGGGGGCATGTACGCTGGTCACTGTTTTGAAGGGGAGTGAAGAACACACACACACACAAAAAGGTAACTTGTTAATTTAATGTTTATTTCTATGAGGAGGAGTAATTCTGAGGGGTCAAACAAAGAAATAATAAAAAAGTGACAAAAAAGTTATTTTTATAATGACGAGTTTTGCGGCTCCCAGTATTTTTTCTTCGGAAACAGGTCCAAGTGGCTCTTTTTGTCTTATAGGTTGCAGACCCCTGGCCTACAGTCATTCTGCTCTCTCAGATGCTCCAACTGCCCCGGTTACTGGGGACAGTTCGGAGACCCGTCCTTGGCAAAAAAACCTCTGCCCCTGTTTTGTCCTGATCTGGCCCTCAGGGGTTAGATTTCTTTAGGGTGTTGTTGCCATTTTCTTTTTTTAAATAAAACGTGTTGACCTGCACTTGCCCTTTCTCCTAGGTCTCTAGAAGTATTCCTCAGCTCCACCTCTGTCTCACATATTCTTAAGGGAAAAAAACTTGTTCAAAGTTTGCTTTTCAGCAAACGAGGAGTCTAGGCAGGAGACAATTTGCATCTTTCACGGTGCTCCAATAAAAATAGGCAAAGGTATACCTTACTTTACGGGTTGTTGTTTTTTATTTAAAAAAACTATTGTTAATAGTTAACTGTGCTATTCCACTGCAGCACAATTCTAGTATACAATTTTTAATTATTTTTTTTAGTAAAACAAAAATAAAATTAACAAAAGGCTCCCCGCAGTACAGGGCAAGAGTACTGCAGCCTTATACCGTATTTTTCGCTCTATAGGACACACATTTTCCCCTTCAAAAATTAAGGGGAAATGTGTGTGCGTCTTATGGAGCAAATGCAGGCGCCTTGGCTTCAGAGATAGCAATGCAAAGCCTCTGAAGCACAGAGGGAGAGCTCCCCCTGCGCTCCGGAGGCTTCACGTTGCTTTCGCTGAAGTCTCTTGAAGCCCCCGGAGCGCAGCGGGAACTCCCTCTGCACTCCAGAGGCTTCAGGCGGCTATCCGCAAGCCTTCGGAGCACAGCAGAAGTTCCCGCTGTGCTCCGAAGGCTTGCGGATAGCCGTCTGAAGCCTGGAGAGCGAGAGGGGTGGGTGCACACCGATCCCTCTTGCTCTCCAGGCTTCGCTTCGCTGGAGAGGCACTGCAGAGTTTTCCCTCTCTGCGCAGCGCCCCTTCAGTGAAGCAGGAGGAGAAATGGAAAGGGCTCCGTTTCTCCTGCAGCTTCGCTGAAGGGGCATTGAGCAGAGAGGGGGAGAATTTTTTCCCCCTGTTCTCCCTCTCCTATGGTCCGGGGCGTCCTATAGAGCGAAAAATACTGTAGATGCTCCCTCCCCCCCTATTCCGATATTTGCCACGGGGAAGGAAACGGCTCTTACCACTTTGCATGGTGCTGCAGATGACGGTCTCTTCCTCCCTCTTGCCCTTGCTTGGGGTCACGCCGTGTTTCATCCACAGGGACAAGGTGAAATGGTCGCTCAGGCCTTCAAGGGCGCCGGTCCCACTCCCCATGGGCACCTGGGTTGCCTGGCTGCCATTGAACCAATAGATGAGGCTGCTGTCCTGGCTGTAATGGACTGAGAGCCGTGCCGTCCAGTTGGCCATGGGTCCAGGAACAGGGAGCAGGTCTACCTCACCTGTGGCAGCACCTGTCAAGGGCAAGAGAGGAAAATAAGAACAGATGAGGCCCATCTGAAAACGGGTGGCTGGTGTCCTTTGCTAAGGGCAAGACGAGACCAAGACACTTTGGTGACCGATAATGGAAAATCCATGAGACACCTCTCTCCCCGATTCTGCTAATTAAGCAGGGGACACAATATACTAGAAATATATCCAATGAAATGTTGAAGAATGGCACAAAGCAAACCCTACAGTGCTCTGGTGCAGATCCTGTGCATCTCAATGGGCCTTGAGGAGGACAACTTTGCACTCTACGCCACATGGGTCAGATCTATGTGCCTTAAAGGTAAAGGGATCCCTGACCATTAGGTCCAGTCGTGACCAACTCTGGGGTTGCGGCGCACATCTCGCTTTATTGGCCGAGGGAGCCGGCGTTTGTCCACAAACAGATTCCGGGTCATGTGGCCAGCATGACCAAGCTGCTTCTGGCAAACCAGAGCAGCGCACGGAAACGCCGTTTACCATCCCGCCGGAGCGGTACCTATTTATCTACTTGCACTTTGACGTGCTTTCAAACTGCTAGGTTGGCAGGAACAGGGACCGAGCAACGGGAGCTCACCCCATCGCGGGGATTCAAACCGCCGACCTTCTGATCGGCAAGTCCTAGGCTCTGTGGTTTAACCCACAGCTGCCACCTAATTTTGCTATATGGTACGAATGCTTCTGACTAAGGGCACCTAAAGCTGCTCCTCACCCAGTTTTGCTGGAAGAAAATATTGTGAGGCAATTGACCCATGGTCTTTGAAGTTCCCATCCATCTCTACACCCGCACACAACCTAGTTCGCTTCCTCCCGCAAGCACCACTCGGTGCGATAAGGGAATACGCACCACAGAGTTTGCGCAGCGACTTCTCGGAGTAATTGTCGCGATCGCAGCCTTTGGCCACGTGGTTTGTCTGCAGCTCCACCGTGGCCTGGATGTTCCACAGGGGCTCGTCGCAGGTCTCCAGGTGGATGTTAGGGAAAAGAGCGAGGCTGCCCGTGCCTGGGGTGTACTCTATCCTCTTATTCCAACCTGTGGGGAGGTTTTTAAATGGGCAAATCATGTTGTTTTATGTTTACAGTTCACATTCCACCCATTGGCTGGTTACAACAGAGAAAGTAAGTACAGTCATTGATATCAAAGCAAATCAAAACCATGCATTTCCCAACAAATGCGACCTCCATGCGTCAGGTCTATATGTCGTCCCCCCCCCCCACTGTGCATTTATTAACACCCAGTGGCGTAGCGTGGGTTGTCAGCACCCGGGGCAAGGCAAGTAATTTGCGCCCCCCGCCCGCGCTGCACTGTCCCTCCCCCAGATAGTCCCTCTCTCTCTCTCCGCACCGCACCGCACGCCTGGCACCCTCCCCTCCACAGTGGGCGGCGACCCGGCGGCTCGGATCGGATTTGCACAGCCAGCACTGCAGTGAGAGAGAGTGAGTGAGCCAGGTAGGGGCAGAGAGCTGCGAGTGCGAGCGCCCCCCCCCAGATGTTGCGCCCGGTGCGGCCGGCCCCCCCTGCACCCCCCACGCTACGCCACTGTTAACACCCTCCAAACTATGCCAGGACCTGGATCTAGAATATGGCCAGGCTGGTGTAACTGGCACAGACTCGATAAACCTCCCAGCCTCCTTGATCATTACTGAGGTCTAGCCACATGGAAAACTAATCCACCAACTATTTTAATTATTGAATGGATTTCTATCCGAACCTTCCTTTGAGGAAATATTCCTTTAAAGGACATTTTAAATAAAGAAACAACACTGTCAATTACAGTACACAGGCTTCCCATGCATAATAACAGATCTTAGTCTTAGGTTGACTAAAGCCCGAATATCTATTTCTATCTGTCTATCATCTATCTATCTCTCATATATATTCTTTCTGTAACTTTTCCCAGGGCACAAAACAGAGCAAACTAATGCAGTCATATTAACTGCTCTCATACATAATACATATTTTCAATATATATGAGAGGTAGTTAATATATATCAGGCCATGTAGTTTAAAATGAGCTGTTATTCATCAAATAAAGAAGGCAGAAGAGGTAAAAATAAAAGGCAAAGTATCTGAATGATCCCTTGGTCAGTGTTAGAAACTGAGATATGAAAGCTAGGAGCTAAATGGCACCTTAAACCTAGGTTACGGGCACCGAAATGAAATGTGTAGGAGCGCTTTTTTTATAACAATAATACAAAGCTGAAAATGAATGAACTGCAGCTAAAATCTTATATTCATTTTTCACATGGTCTATTCCTCATCTGAAGACTGCAAAAAAACAAAGCCATACTCCCCCTGCCTGCCCCCCCCCAATATTCTTATGGGGGTCCCTTCTCCAGTCCTCAGAGAGTGGCTAGATAAAGGTCCTCCTTTCGTTCCAGCAGTGGCAGTCTTAATCTGAAATCTTAGCAGTGCTCCCATGTCTCAGAAACTGCTCGCATTAATGAAATTCTCCATTGCAAAACACACCTAGAACAATGGCAGTTTTGAACACTGCCCTTGGTGGAGTCACCGGGCGGAAGGAGGAGAAATATGCACCATGGAAATAAAGGCTTCCTACCTTGCCAGCTGGGCTTACAGGTGGGCTTCACCTGGATCTCGACCTCTGCATCATCAGAGGCGCGTTTCTTGCCACAGTCATAGGCTGTCACTGTGAACTTATAGAGTCGCTCTCCACTGTACTGCAGTTTCTCAGTGTTCTCAATGTTCCCTGCCGGAAATAGAACGGCCTTGAAGTTAGAGAAGCAAAGAACAACAGATACACACACGAGGTCCAAACATCCCTTTATTGCCATTGCTAGGCTGCAGCAAGCACAGCCTCTCATCCACAGCTATGGCATAATCCACACATCCTGGGCATTCATAATGATTTCAATAATCACCCAGTAACAAGATCCAGCTGTTTCCATTCTCCAAGCTACTTCCAAGCTACTTTATGCATCCGCATTCATGAGTACTAGTGTTACACTGGTGATTTCCATGCAAAGCTTGTAAATTATACAGTGGTACCTCGGGTTAAGAACTTAATTCGTTCTGGAGGTCCGTTCTTAACCTGAAACTGTTCTTAACCTGAAGCACCACTTTAGCTAATGGGGCCTCCCCCTGCCACTGTCGTGAGATTTCTGTTCTCATCCTGAGGTAAAGTTCTTAACCCGAGGTACTATTTCTGGGTTGGCGGAGTCTGTAACCTGAAGCGTATGTAACCTGAGGTACCACTGTAAAGGGCTTGTGCTTATCCCTAGATGCTATGGGGAGTTTTCCAGACAGGGCCTCAAACCTGCCCTTCACTCTATGTGTGTTTATTGCAGGAAACACCAGAGTACTATGATTATTTATTCAATTTATAGAATCATAGAATTGCAGAGTTGGAAGGGATACCGAGGGCCAACTAGTCCACCCCCGTGCAATGCAGGAATCTCAACTAAAGCATCCATGACAGGTGGCCATCGAATCTCTGCTTAAAAACCTCCAAGGAAGATATCGTGTCCTTCCTCCTATATAGCCCAAAGCAGAAAACACCGCTCTGAAAACGGTTGAAAATGACAGGACACATAGGGTTACCACTACTGCAAAAACTCTGACATGGGCCCTCTGCATATTGCATTTTTAGGTGCACACCAATGTTGTGAAGTGTGCATGGGACAAACAGGTGTGATGCCAGTTAGAAATCTACAAACAAATGTTCAATTTAAAGTTTATAAAAATTGGGTTTTGGAAAACCGTTACAAGGATTTGCAATGAAATTCAACTAAGGGGAAATGAGGAAGTTGCTTTATAAAGTTAATAACTGTTAGTTTCAATAAGGTTATGATTTATGTTTGTTATGTTTGTTGTTTTGTGTTTTTGTTTGTCGTTAATATTGTAAAAATCAATAATTTTTTTTTGGGGGGGGGGGAAGAAATCTACAAACAGGCGAAACGCCATAGCGTATGTGTATACCCAGTGGCTTGCTGCTATAAAATGTGCGGAAAGATCAGTAAAAGTATGAGAATCAGCATCAATCCTCACCGATGTGGCTTGCCTTTAAGTGCTTTCTGAACAAGTGGCAAGAGCTAAGCTTGCTAGGTGCAATCTCTGCTAACATTCGCACGCACAACCTGGCAATCTGGTTCCTGCAATATAGTATTTGTTGACCTTGAAGTATGTGTGGATGCATTCATACGTGCCTAAGCCCTATCCGCACTATACGTTTAGACCAGTATCATACCGCTTTAAACAGGTCTGGCTTCCCCCAAAGAATCCTGGGAACTCTAGTTTGTAAAAATGTAAGAGGACCCCTATGTCCCTCACGGAGCTAAAATTCCCAGAATTCACTGGGAAGAGGGACTGATTGTTAAACCACTCTGTAAATTGTTCTGTGAGGGAAATAGGGGGTTTCTTAAAAACTCAACTTTACAAACTATGTTTCCCAGGATCCCTTGGGGGCAAACCACAGCTGATCAAAGCAGAGTGATACAAAGTTATATTTGCCATCTCGCAAAAAAGCAAGTTCCAAACTTGACAATATACTGGAGATAATTGAACTGTTTTAAACTGCAAAGTGGCATCAAAGGTTGTGTTCAGGAGTGAGAACTGCCGCAGAGGTAGGGGCTGTTTAACCTTCATCGTTCATGCCATTTCCCCTCTCGGAACTGCCACCTCCAGGTTGTTTTCCAGTTTGTGGGGAGAAATACCGTATTTTTCGCTCTATAAGACGCACCGGACCACAAGACGCACCTAGTTTTTGGAGGAGGAAAACAAGAAAAAAAATATTCTGAATCTCAGAAGCCAGAACAGCAAGAGGGATCGCTGCGCAGCAAAAGCAGCAATCCCTCTTGCTGTTCTGGCTTCTGGGATAGCTGCGCAGCCTGCATTCGCTCCATAAGACGCACACACATTTCCCCTTACTTTTTAGGAGGGAAAAAGTGAGTCTTACAGAGCAAAAAATACGGTATATACTCCTTGCCATTCCTGCCCTGAAACTGGCAGTCCTCTGCAGCTGCGTTTCAGTAAAAAAAAAATATCATCCAGACACACCCAGAGGAACATTTCACATGTTTCCCAAGTATCATCTGGTTTGCCCACAAAACAATTATCAGTGGTACAATTTGCAAGTCTGCACCAGCACCGCTCCACAGTTTCCGGTGCAATTCAGCAGCCAGAGGCCTGTTTAGGTTCTCACCATCGTTGTCAATCAGGAAGGGGACGTTGGGAGTCAAGATCTCATAGTAGCAGATCTGGCTGTACTGAGGGGAGCAGTCGCCATCAATGGCTTCCACACGCAAGATGCGATCATAGAGCTTCCCTTCTGTCACCGCCACACGGTAAAGGTTCTCCACAAAGACGGGAGCAAACTCGTTGACATCGTTCACCCGCACGTGAACCGTGGCCCTGAAGATAGAAGAAAGGTCAGCGGCTCCTTTCTAAAGAAGAGAAATGCTGGGCCTTAAAGCTGCCTGTCTGAGGCTGAACCCCTCCATTCAGAAATGGAAGACCTGGCTGTAGTTACTCAATGTGAGGCGAATGTACTCTTCATATGCTCAGGGGCAATGCTCTTTTTCTAAAAGAAAAAAATGTTTAGCTGTACTCTCATTTTGACTCAAGAATATCACCATTTTATAGTTCAAATCAGGGAAAATAAATACAGTAAATGGACAAAAGTACAAAGATGTTTAGGGGTATGTGTACCCCTGCGTCCCCCCAGGGGGAAAAGCGCTGCTCAGGGGCATTCTTTTTGGGCAATACACCTCAATGATGGCTGTTTCCAGGACTGAGTTGTGATAGTTGCTGCTGTATGTTTTCGCAGAGGTGAACTCCCTCTATGAGGATTAATCTTTTGGGATGAGGGAAAATCTGTGCATGTTCAAGTTGGTAGTCTAACCTTATAAATGAAAAGCTTCCTTAGAAAAGCGTTGCCGCTGCTTCAAAGTAATAGCTTGGCTACCCTCAACAATCTAGCCGTGATGCAGGGACAGAATGCCCCACAGGAAATGATACTGAATTAAGACCATTAGCCTTTTCCCCACAGGACATTCTGTTTCAAGAATGCAACCTGACTCTGAGGTGATCGCAAGACTTTTTTTTGGGCTCCCCTCATCTTTAATGTTAATACTGCCACCCCAAAAATTCCTGCTTCAAAAAGTTGTCTAATTCTAAGAATTTTCAACAGAAGGGATGTTTTATCTGTAGGCATGAAATGGATGGCAGTCTTTCTTTTTCTGTCTTTCTCTGACAAAAATAAACACCCTTCCCTCACTTCAAGTGGCTGCTGGACTGCCTTCACCAGCTAATTGGTCCTGCCAAAGGATCAGGGGTGGCGGTAACAGCCCGGCTTTAGTGCTAATGTGTGGCTCAAATTTAAATCCTGGGTCAGTTTGGTGCTGCTGACAAGGAGCGTCCCCAACAGTACAAACTGCACTTCAGAATGAGAATATGAGGCCTCCTATGGGCCACAAAAATAAAAGTATGGGGAAGAGAGGGAGTTCTAAAACTGCCCCTTTCAGTAGAGGTCTCTCGGGCAGTAGCTGCCAGGCAGAAGGCAAGAAAAAGTGGCACTGGTTAAAATCCCAAAGAAACCTACAAGAGCTTGTGTGGTGTGTCCTACAGTGTCCGTATTTATGAAATGTACAGTCGTACCTTAGTTCTTGAACTTAATCCGTTCCGGGAGTCCGTTTAACTCCCAAAACCCTTCAAAAACCAAGGCACAGCTTCCGATTGGCTGCAGGACCCACAGAGGATGTTTGGCTTCCAAAAAACGTTCGCAAACCAGAACACTCACTTCCGGGTTTGCAGCATTCGGGAGCCGATTTGGTCAAGTACCAAGGTACCGCTGTACTGACAGCAGAAGGACCACCAAAGTAATGCCAGATTTATTTATTTATTTTCAAAAGAAACATTGCCTCTACTATATACTTTCAAACATCCCACAGCCATCTGACAACAGATTATTTCACATTTCCAAAAATGAACAGTATTTCTGTGGGGAAGGGGCTCAGTTAAGGACACTGTCCCATACGATAGCTCCCTAAAAATCTCACCAGATGAAAAGGAAAACAAATATTCAGTCTTACTTGTGGGACTTCTTGGTGTTGGCACCATCAGGTCCTTCTCCACAGTCATAAGCCTGGATGGTGAAGGTGTGCTCCTTGTGAGCTTCGCAGTCCACCGGCTCTTTGGCCCGGATCAATCCTTCGCCTGTGGCTTTGTCCAGGATCACAGCTTCAAAAGGCACCCCTGCCCCATGGATCCGGAATCCACAGATCTCACCTAGTTTGCCAGAAGTATGAAGCAGAAATAGGAAAAAAGGGAATGTGAAGAAAGAGCTTATCTCAGAGGCAAATATTTCCGTTTTCCTGCTGGACAACCATCCACCATTCCATTGCACCGCACATGCTCCCCACATGAGCATGAGGCAGTTGCCACAGCAGAAAGTTCTGGATGCCATTAAGGTCAGCCAAGTGGACAACTACGAGATCTGAATCTGAAAGGAAATTCTACTATTCAAGACCCACTGAAATGAAGGGGAGTGCTTTTTGTGGGTTCCCCTCAGTGGAGCTGGGAGAATGCCACTCGGGATTTCCTGCCTCAGACAATCACAACATCTTAGGCCAGACCACAAAGATCCAGCTCACACAAAATGGCTGCCGAACGGGAACCATCTGAAACGGCACCCATGGGGCAGCTGCTGCATCTAGCAATCCGCTTGTATGGAGTCAATTGCCATCATTTCTCCCAACACCACTGAGAATTTCTGTTGGTGTTTCATTCGTTGGAAGGCTAGACTGGAAAGCCATGTATCTACAGGGGCGGACTTTGGTAATACGATGCCCTGAGCAAGGACAAAATTTGGCACCCCCTAAATTTTTCTTATTTTCGGAGTAATTCTGTTTAGTACAGTTTGCTCATATAAATGTAGGTATTATTACTATCACCACCATCATTTTGCACCCCCTCCGCTTGGTGTCCTGTGAGGGGGAACCACACACACCCCCATAATTCTGGCACTGCTCCTTACCCAGACTGGGTTGCCCTCTGCCCATACTCTTCCTGGACTGTGGTTATGACCCTCTGCCAGGGTCATCACAGGACACAGTCCCTCTACCAGAGACCTCCACATATGAGAAAGTGAAAGAAGCCCCAAGACACTGGATGCCCTCCATTTCGCACTGAGGTTTCTTTGCCCAACCCTGACAATCCCTGCAGAGGCGGATTTAGGGGAGCACTGCCACACTGGGCAGGTGTGCCAAATTTTGGCGTAGCACTGAAATTTGTGACCCCACTTATCCTTCCTCAGAAACTCCCCCACTTCTGCAGATCCTGCCTTTATCCGTCCCAAAGGCAGCAGGATCACAGCCCTACCAGAGGGCATTCCTCAGGAACAGTGGCGTAGCGTGGGTTGTCAGCACCCGGGGCAAGGCAAGTAATTTGCACCCCCTAACCCGTGGATTTGCGCCTCCTAACCCGTGGATTTGCGCCCCCTAACCCTAACCCCCAGATGTTGCGCCCGGTGCGGCCGGCCCCCCCTGCACCCCCCACGCTACGCCACTGCTCAGGAACTAAGTGCAGATCCTTTAACTGAGAAGATATCTCTCCTGGGGAGATAGGACATGAAACACCCTCCCTCCCTCTCCCTGGAAGTCTGTTTCAGCCCTCAGTGGGATCCAGATCACTGCCGACCCAACACCCAAGGTGCATAGCTGTCAACGTTTCCCTTTTTTGAAGGGTAATTCCCCTGAATAGGATTCCTCGCAAGAAAAGGGGAAAGTTGACAGCTACGCCTAGGTGACTGCTGATCTGACTGAGGTTCTGCTGGCTAATCAAACTTTTGTCTCTGGCTTCCACAGCGCACCATCTAAGATTCTGGCTTTGGGCTTCAACGGCACACTCTGTCTAATTCCTGCCAGGTCCTGCAGTCTAGCTTCAGCCGGGACTGCAGATCCTCCTCAGCCCGACCCGTGGGAAGCCGCTCCTCTGAGGACAGAAGCTCTTGCTGGTAATAGCCGGAAAACCTATTATGCGCAATGCTTATCCATGTGTGTAATTTAATTTTGATTGTATTATTGTTTTATCTAAACAATTTAAATACCATTTAACTCTCAGGGACTGTTCAGTTGGTAGAGCAGGAGATTCTGAATCTCAGGGTTGTGAGTTTGAGCCCCACAGTGAGCAAAAGATTCCTGCATTGCAGGGGGTTGGATTCTTCATCAGAAGAATCTTTATTTGCCTCAGCCGCTAGCCGTAGCAATAAAATAAAATACAGTGTAACTGGAGATGGAGGTAAAAACTTCAGCTGTACAAAAAATACATTCTGGAGGTTTGCATCAATCAAATAATAGATCTTATTCTAATTGCATCTGATGAAACTTTTGCAGTTTTTGCTGTCACCTGGTTAACTTGATCTGCTAGAAGAAAGGACACCGTAGCAATGGTTGAACGACCTTGTGGTCCCTTCCAACGCTGCAATTCTATGTTGGGAGACCCTTATTCCCCTAACCCCTGAGCTACAATTCTCACAGTGGTTTAGTAACCAATCCCTCTTCCCAGCAACCCTGAAGACCAAGCTTCCTCAACCTTGGCCCTCCAGATGTTTTGAGACTACAGTTCCCATCATCCCTGACCACTGGTCCTGCTAGCTAGGGATCATGGGAGTTGTAGGCCAAAAAAACACCTGGAGGGCCGAGGTTGAGGAAGCCTGCTGAAGACTGTATGGTCGTGCTAACAATTCTCACCAAGAGCTCTCAGCACTCTTTGGGGGAAGTCACGACTGCTCGAAGTGGTATCATATCAGTTTAAATCAGGCATAGGCAAACTCGGCCCTCCAGATGTTTTGGGACTACAACTCCTATAATCCCTAGCTAACAGGACCAGTGGTCAGGGATGATGAAAACTGTAGTCTCAAAACATCTGGAGGGCCGAGTTTGCCTATGCCTGGTTTAAATGCATGGTGCGAATGTGGACCTTAAGATTTCAGGAGCGATGCCGGCCCATGGAGGCAGTAAAGCCCAGAGTGAGTCGGTCATTCTGCAAGAGATTTTGCAGATGAAGCTAAGCTCCTGAAAGCTTGGATCAAATCCTGACATGGATGGCCGTATGCTAAACAGTACAGAAGCAGGAATAAAAATTCCCTCTCCTATAAAACTATGAAAGGTGCAAAATCCCTGTCCTCGTTTGCCTTTTACCACCCTACTTGCTGCTCCATATGCAATATTCTCCTGCTACCCTTCTGGCACTCCTTCAGCATGCAAAAGACGAGCTCTTTGAAAGCATTGAGAGAGCATAAATTGCTGCACAAGGAGCATAGTCTGGATCCACCCCTCAGTTTGGATCTTTAAGGGTCAAGATGGACATTGTGTTAAACACATGACTGGCTCTTGCATGCATGTAAGCTTTGGATAAACTAACTAAGAGCCGCCAGAGTGGGGAAAGGAAGTAGAATCCAGATGAGGCTATTAAGTGGGAACAAAGGGTTAAATCTCCTCTCTCCCCAAGATGCAATACCAGTCTGGAGCTGGCCCTCCAGCAGCTGCTATTAAGTTAACAAACAAGAAACCAGGCAAGGGTGACTCTTCGTCTTAAAGTCACATCCAGTTTGGCTCTATACAAATATAACGAAAATTTCTCATAAATCTGCCTCCACCATCCAGCCCGTGAATACAAAAACACTTGGATAACTGACATCCACTTAAAAACAAATAAATACTACAATTGTAATTTAAACAGTGTGGATCGAATTAAATAAATTCAAAGCAAACGTGTGCTAGCGACTTACAAGTTATGATGCCTTCATGCAGTGTACTCAGCGCCACCACTACAAAGTCTCTCGCTGCAGCTAAGGCTGCACAGAAACATTATCTAAGAATGCCGTGATTCCGCTTTCGTACCTTCCTCCCACACGTCTTCCTCTCAGCCACATACCTGCGTAGCGCAATGGAGCATCTTTGTCCAGAGCAAAGAGCGGGGGGTTCAGAAGGACTGTGTTGTCGTTCTCCATGACGATGCCCTGATATTCAGCCTCGATCCATGGCTTGTGCTTGTTGGCTGGGGAAATTCGGGAGTGTAAAAAGGGTGGTGAGCAGGAATAAAACCATTCAGGTATACGCACGAGTTCACGTCCATGTTTTTCCACACACCTTGCCGGCAGCCCTGCATCCTCCTTGTACCTTTCTTTTAATTATATTTTCCCAACAAATTTTATTATTGAATTTTAATAAGAACAAGAAATAAAGGAGGGTGTTTTTTGCTTTACAAAAAGGTCAAGTTGTCACAATTGCCAAGTATAGGATACAGCTAAAAGCTGTGTTTTAACAAAAAAATGTTTAGGAGGGGTACTCTCATTTTGACTCAGGAAAATCACCATTTTATAGTTCAAATCAGGGAAAATAAATACAGTGAATGGATGTTTAGGGGTATGCATATCCCTGCGTCCCTGCAGAAAAAAAGAACTGGATATATGATTTGCTGAGTCAATAATAAAACGCACCAGGATATGTGCTCTATAATTACAAAGGGCTCCATGATCTAAATCAGAACAACTGCAAATTTTTATTTCAAAAAGGAAGAGAAAAAAATAGCCTTGGACTGTAGTAAATCCAGACAGTCACATAGTCCTGTAGTACCCTACATTCCTGAGCCACAGCTTTTGTATATAAAATAAGATGAGACCAAATGGCAGAGAAGCTAGCTTAATGACACTTCTAGCTTAATGCAGGATTTTTTCCAATAAAGATTTTCCAAGTCCTTATACCTTTCCCTCAGGATACAGTTCTACTTTTCACAAAAACAGAGAAAGTACTTGAGGGGAACCCAATAACTCGCCCACACAAAAATAAATAAAAAAATCAGCTTAGGTTATGAATGGCTTTGAGTGCCATCCCATCTATATTAAACATAATACGTTCCACTGAAACAGTTTGACTTACTTCTGAGAAAACAAGGATGGGATTGGGATGAGCGTTCCGTTGAAAGCAACGGGATGCAAATTAATTGCAAATGAAGATATAACTAGCTTTAATTGGATTTAGGGACTCGGGATTAAGGTCGTCACATTCAGCAGTTGGCTGATCAAATATTGTTAAACATTTCCAAGAATGCCACTGTCTGGATCCTTGCTGCTTTTATTTTATCATCGTGTCAAGTGTGCAGATAGCTCAGGTGGTTGGAGCATGAGTTTGGTAATGCCAAGGTTGCAGGTTTGATCCTCAATCCGAGGGGACAGCTGCATATTCTTGCCTTGAAAGGGTTGGACTTGATGTTCCTCAGGGTCCCAACTCTACAAATCTATGATTCTATGTGTTAGCAAGGTCCCCTCGCCCGGCAGCAGTCAGAGGCAAACTGAGAGGCGTAGCACAGCTTCTCCCAATGGCTGCCTGCCATGGCTGCGGATGTCTCCAAGCAGGGACACATTTCATCAAGGGCTAGAGTGCCGAACCAGGACCTGCGAGTCCAGGGTTCAAATCCCCACTTGGCCATGGAGATCATTGGGTGACCTTGGGCCGGTCACTGCCTCTCAGCCTAACTTACCTCACAGGGTTGTTGTGGGGAGAACTATGTGCACCACTTTGAGCTCCTTGGGTCTCCAGATGTGGTTGAACTACAACTCCCATCACCCCTAGCTAGCAAGGCCAGAGCTCAGGGATAATGGGAGTTGTAGTCCAACAACATCTGGGGACCCACAGGTTGAGAACCGCTGCCTTAGAGGGAAAAGGAGGAAGTTAAATGTGATATATGATAGACAGATAGATAGATGATAGATAGATAGATAGATAGATAGATAGATGATAGATATAGATAGATGATAGATAGATAGATGATAGATAGATAGATAGATAGATAGATAGATAGATAGATGATAGAGATAGATAGATAGATGATAGATAGATAGATAGATAGATAGATGATAGATAGATAGATAGATGATAGATAGATAGATAGATATAGATAGATGATATAGAAGGCTGAGTGGCCTTGAAGCTCCCTAGGATGAAGCTGAGCCAATCACGAACTCTCAGCCTGACCTACTAAACAGGGTTGTTGTGAGAGTTATGCATGTTGCCCTGAACTCCTTGCACAAAGGGTAAAATAAAATATGTAATAAAAATAAATAATTTGCAGCATTTTATTTTTTTTTACATTAACAACATTATTTTACAAAAGCAGTGGTCCGTTTTTGGATTTTTTTGTTAAAGTGATTATTAATGTCAGTATCAAACCTACTGATTGGTTCTGTATTGTTGTCATAATGTCAAAAGCTTTAGAGATAGTTGATCATGATTTGTCAATATTTGACCGGGCAGCTCCTCAACCTTTCTCAGCAGCTAGACAATGCTTTTCGTTTGTTTAATCCTTTTATTTCTATGTACGCACACAAGCCAACAATACCAACAACATTCTGCCCAGAAAGATCCTTACTCAAAGCATCTCACGATGTAACATAATAATAATAAAGTATCCTGAAATCTCATAAATCTCGTGGTTTGACATTTATTTGATGGGGTTGAGGATGTGGAAGCTTGTGAATTTTAGCCCTGAATTCAGAGAAAATGATTGCGGAACGACGGAAAGCTATCTATAAAAAACCCCCGAAACCCATCTGTTTGCTTTGACACAATAAGAAGCTTAAAAATAGAACCTTCGACGACTCTCTAGCAGGCGCAAATCATCACCGTCATTCTAGGCAGTGCCATCGATACATTTCACATGCAACCAATAATTTCATAAGCAGACCGTCAGATCCCCACCCGCAAGGAGCTTACAGCTCCTGTGTTTCAACAGCAGACGACAGGATAGAAGGAAAAGCAAGAGTAACATTGAGGGAAGGGTGTGTGAGAGCAAATGCAGTCGCCCCTAGCTTGTTTTGATTGGAAATGAGGACTAAAGGGTTATGCCTAAGACCCCCAAGGAGAAAAGCAGGTTTTCATCATTCACGCCTGAGGCCTTAAGACGCTCCCTTGAAACAGCCTCAGCTCAGCTTTCTCCATGCATCACCCACCCTGTCCCAATATCCCTTGCTCTGCCCTGGCATGTGCCATATTCCCCTTGGCCCCTCCTTGTTGCCCAAAGCGCTAATCCCGTTGGCTGGATCCGGTCCAGACTCAACATTGAGGCAGCAGCCGGCAGGAGGCTCTGAAAAATGTCACAGGCCCAGAAATAGCAAATTAATCTTTATCACACAACCTCCAGGGCAGGGAAAACAAGAGGAAGGTGGGGGTGAAGAGAGAATGCAAAGAAAGGGAGAATTGCTATAAATTAACACGCTCCCTCCCCACCAACCAATCCCTGATAAAATTGGGTCTCTGGGATTAGATCACAATGGCCTAGTTGCGACCCCCAGCTCATCCCTCACAGAGGCAACAGGGCTCTGTCCATTCACAACTGAGCAACGCTAAAGCCCTTGGGAGGATATTCAGATATTCATGCTGGAGCAAAATGTGGATTTGCATCAGCCTGTCTCTCCACTGATGTAGGGGCATCTACAAGATGTCCTCCTCATCCCAGTGTTGTCCAAATCTTTCCCTATTTAAATGTGGGGGTTTTCAATCCCAGTTGGAAAAACCTGCATTTCAAGGTGGAAATGTCCGGAACATCACAGGGAAGGGGTGCACATTTTGTTTCCAGTACGGACAAGCCCAATGTCTCAAAAGCACAGTGGCGTAGCATGGGGGGTGCAGGGGGGGCCGGCCGCACCGGGCGCAACATCTGGGGGTTAGGGTTAGGGGGCGCAAATACACAGGTTAGGGGGCGCAAATTAATTGCCTTGCCCCGGGTACTGACAACCCACGCTATGCCACTGCAAAAGCATCTACCTTTAGGGAATTTCCCCACCTCAGAATTTCCCCAGTTCTTGCAGTGAACCACCCCACAGCCTTATGGTGTGGAACTGGCATTAGTGGTGACCCTAATACTCTGGGTTTTTATTCAGGGCCAGCCCTGCCTTTAGACAAAATGTGGAAACCGCCTCAGGCTGCAGATGCCGGAGGGCCAGCACATCTCTAAGGTAGCCAACTGCCCCCAAGGTGTGGTGGAAAAATACAGTTCTCTTGCCAGTGTTGAAATCAGATTCTGCTACTCTGCCACTTGGGTTCTGTACTTGGACATGGGAGGGGCATCGTCTTGTCCTTTGCCTCAGGCAGCGAAAGGTCACGGGTCAACCCTAAGCCCATTTATGCTTGCTGAGGATTTCCACAAGGGTGCCTTAGAAGGATGCCATTTTGAGACACTGATTCAGAAAAAAGAATTTTGCCTCTTTTCCAGAGTGGGAGGCTGATACACCTGGCCCACTGGACACAATCCAGTGATAGGTTCATCTGCTTAAACCTCCCTGAAATGAAGAGTTGTTGCCGCACTAAAGCATGAAACTTATGAAGGTGATCTTCCTGGCAGAGTGGAGTCGGTGTTAATTAGCAGAGCTTTATTTCTCTCTCTTTATTTTAATCTCGTCTATTTCTTCTTCTTCTTTTTCCTCTCTCTTTCTATTTTTCCTGCTTTTCTTTCTCTCTCTCTCCTCCTGTGTTTCTGTTGTATTTTAGTTTTGGACAAAGATATATATATATTTGATACTAAGTTTTGCATTTTTCTTTATAAAGAAATTTATTCAAAGGAAGAAAGAGAATGCCATTTGGATTTTCCAACAAAACGTCTTAGGCCAGTCCACATGCCAGGCATCAAGGCCATCCTTACGTTAGAGAACTATCTGTGTGACCTCCAAGCCATACACTGTATCTACAGCTGCTACCATTTGTGCAATGACCACAGCACTCAAAAAAGCACCACCAGAGT
The DNA here is from genome assembly GCF_965153285.1 of Podarcis tiliguerta. Lineage (NCBI taxonomy): Eukaryota > Metazoa > Chordata > Lepidosauria > Squamata > Lacertidae > Podarcis > Podarcis tiliguerta. The sequence goes on from NC_139550.1 coordinate 2,890,745, forward strand.
CACAAAAAGGGGTGCAGGTATGTACACAGCTGCCATGTGGAGCAAGCAGTCCATGCAAATGTAGCCAGGACCTGAGTGTGGCCCAGATGCAAGTCCACTGATGGCTCCGTATCTCCTGAGGGTCTCCCATGGGGCACTGCCTGCAAGTGAAAATCAGTCTATGGGTCCAGGCCAATTCCAGGGGTGCTGAGCAGGGTGGAGAGAAAAATAGATAGAAGAAAATCCACTCTGTCATAAGAACACCTGAACTGGAGAGCTCCAGTGAACATGTTTTGCCGTGTGTTCAAGACAAGAGCACCCTTCCTTACAGAATTCATTACAAGATGTGGTGTGGTGACAGCCATTAGCTTTGATGACAGGATCGGCCCTACCATAAGGCAGAAGGAGGCTGCTGCCACAGGCGGCAGATGCTGGGGATGTGGTGGATGCCAGCAAAGTGTTGCGCACCAGAGACCTAGTAAGCCAGCCTGCTGCCCTCAGGTATGACAGAAGCTGCTGCCACATCACCAGTGTCGAAACAAGAATCAGTTACCTGTCCAGTTTTGTTACATGGAACCAAAGGAGGGGAGAGCCATATAGTCCTTTGCCTCAGGCAGCAAAATGTATTGGGACAGCCCTGTTTGACAGCTTTTGAACAGCCTGGGACCAGTGGCGTAGCATGGGGGGTGCAGGGGGGGCCCGGCCGCACCGGGTGCAACATCTGGGGGTTAGGGTTAGGGGGCGCAAATCCACGGGTTAGGGGGTGCAAATCCATGGGTTAGGGGGTGCAAATTACTTGCCTTGCCCCGGGTGCTGACAACCCACGCTATGCCACTGCCTGGGACAGAGGTGCCATCTTCTCAAATTGATTGAGGGGGCCATACATGATGTACTGATGTTGTGTGTGCATGACATCACAAGGACGCCCTCTGAACACTGAGAGGCCCTGGCCTCCTCAAAAAACAACCACCATGGAGGGGGCTGCCCCTAGGAGTCCCTGCACTGGACAAATTCAGCAGCATAAGGTTAGGTCTATCACATCACTGGTGATGGTAGCTTTGAGTGTGCCTTTGAGTACCAGATGCTGAGGGCAAAACACACAAGGGGGGGGGGGGAGAGAGAGAGAGAGAGAGAGAGAGAGATGCTATCACTGTGCTCTGTTTGGGATCTGCTGACTAGGCTCTACTCCCAACAAGGCAGTTCTTTTGCACTTATATTCTCGTGCATGTCTAGCATCCAATACCAGAAGGCACTATTGAAAAAAATGCCTAGAAGAGCTGCCTTTGGGGACTATGGAGCTTTGGTGGGTGTTGTTATCGTCCCCCAGTGGAACAGCAGCCTGCAACTCTGAGGAAGAATAGATGTGCAAAACCTGGGAAGGAATACGGGGGGGGGGGGGACAGGGACTGGGGGTTTGGAGACAGGGGAAGGAAGCCACAGGGGGTCTGCAAGGTAGGATATTCATCTCACCAAATTGATTTCAAGGTTGTCATACTTAAAAACCCAGCAGAACATCTACTATTTCCCCTTTCTTGCTGGTATGCTGCTATTTCTTGCTTGTGTGACTTGCCACAATCCTGCATAACCTATAACGCAACACACACATTCCAATCTCGCACCCTATTCTGAGTCCCCATATATTGCCCCTTGCCGCCACCCCACCAATGGAAAACAGGAATTTGCTGCTGTGCAAGATACCCCTGTTGCTGGGGTAACAAGCAAGGTAGCCGAGGAATAAATCCTTTACTTTTCCCGTCTGCCACTTGAAGAGCCCTTGATGATTTCTTCAGAAGAGGCTCCCCCGCCCTTTTCCTTTTCCAATTGGGGACTTGGGCGGATTCTGAACCTCCCTGAGAAATTCCAATGAAGAGGCCAAGCCAGGCACCAGTGGCTGCATCGTGTGCTCAGAATCGGGTATCAGGGAGAGCAAGAATATCTATTCCACTTGATCTGCAAAACCAACAGGCATGCTGAATCCCAATGTTGCGGCAGAGCTCCCCCCACCTTCCTCTTTCACACACACACACACACACACAAGGTTTGAGGCAGGAGAGCAGTGGAAACAGAAATCAAGTCTCCTTCACACTCTCCCTCCTTCCTTCTGCTGCGTGCGATGGCAAAAAACCTCCTTCATCCCACCCGCAAATGTTTAGGTGCTGCCTTTTCCCCTTTCCTGAGTTTCGCGCACCTTTCTACCCCCCAAGGAGACTTTCTCTCGTGTTGCTGGTGCCCACGACCACAGATCTTGCAACCTCTCTCCCTCTTTCTCACACACACAGATGCGTGTGTGCGTGTTTCCAAGGTCCGTGCCTCGAATGCTGAAGCTGTTGCGCCGTGTTCTGCAGCTCCCCGTTCAGCTCTGCAGCTCCCCCCCCCCCGCTCTCTCTCTCTCTCCCCCTCCTCAAATAGATTATAGATTTCTCCATAATTAATCCGACAGACAGGCGAACAAACTAGGACCTAAGGCTGTGAAGAGGCAACCCGGGGAGAGATGGGGAGGCTGGCTTGGGTGCTGTACAGAGAAGCAGAAGAAGAAGCGCATCCATCGGGGCGATGGGCAAACAGCCACAGAAGAGGGGGCAGATGAAGAAGAAGCCCCATCGCGTTTTGAATCGATACGGGCTGGAAAACATGGGCTGGGCGTGTGCCAAGGGAAAGGCGAGGGAGGGAGGGAGGTGGGTGGGTGGCAGATAAACAGGAGAGGCGCACAAGTGGGGGCAGCAGGAAAGGACTTGAAGCAGCTGCAGGGGGAGCGAGCAGGTGGGAAGACGGAGAGCCAGCAGCGGCGAAGGGGCGATGGCTGGCTGGGCTGGGCCCCGAGAGGGCGGCGAGGGGAGCCTCTGGAGTTGGTGCCCAGCTCCGTCTCTGCACACAACACACAAACACACACCCCCCGCAGCCCCAGGGATGGACGGATGGAAGTGGAGCCAGCGTAACAGCTGCGCGCCCAGTCGGACCAGATGGCTGGCTAGGATCGGGGAGGCGCGGGCGGAGGGCGCAAGCCACCCACCCACCTACCCGCCTGCCTGCCCTCTTCCTCTTCCTCCTCCTCCTTGGGGAGCCCTGGCACTTGCTGGCCCGCCGTCGAGGAGCTTCCCCGCTCCCACGCCCTCTCTCGCGCGCTCACCTTTGTTGCCGAGGGCGCAGGCGAGGACGAGCAGGACCAGGGGGAGCGCGGCCAGGGGCTGCCCCCTGCCCATCTTGGACGACCACCCCAGCGGGACGCGCGCTCCGGCCGCTGGCAGAGGGGGCTTCGCGGTCGCCTCGCGCCTGCTCCCACCCCACCTCCAGGCGCCGGCTGGCGAGGAGGAGGCGCTCGCTTGGCAGGGGGACCGAGCGCAGGCTGGAGACCGAGGACAGCTCCGGCTCGCTGCTTGGCGCTGCCTTCACTGCCCAGCCCAGCCCAGCCAGCCCAGCCCCTGTACTGCAGCATGATGTCAGCAGCGCCCGACGCTGATTGATGGGCGCTAGCAGCCAATGCGAGGGGCTCGGGAGCCAGGTGCTGCAGGAGAGGGAGGGGACCGAGGTTGGGCGGGGGGCGAAGGGGGAGGGGTCCCGGGTTTTTTTCTCCCTGGGGAATCAGGGAGGCGGGTTCCTGCGCACGCGCCGCGGGCTGTCGAGGCTGCTGGGTTGGGAACTTTAGAGGGGACTTTGGTCGAGTTGGGGCGTCCTGGCTCATCCTCCCCGGTTTCTCCGCTCCATAGTTGGCACGGAGCTGCGGAGAGAGAAAGCGGCCTATAAATAGCATGCTTTATTCATTAAATTTGTATGCCGCCTTTCATCTGTAGAACTCAGGGCGGTTCACAACTTGAAAACAGGAGGGGAAAAACACTGAATGCGTAATAAAGACAAGAAACAACAACAAAATAAACCAATTACCCCCTCGTACCACAAAACGTATTTAAAAGAATATAGGATAGTGGTTCCCAAAGGATGGCAAGGACAATTGCTCTGTAGTATACGGTAGATCAAACCTATCCATTCTGAAGAAAATCAGCCCTGAGTGCTCACTGGAAGGACAGATCCTGAAGCTGAGGCTCCAAGACTTTGGCCACCTCATGAGAAGAGAAGACTTCCTGGAAAAGACCCCGATGTTGGGAAAGATGGAGGGCACAAGGAGAAGGGGAGGACAGAGGACGAGATGGTGGGACAGTGTTCTTGAATCTACTAACATGAGTTTGACCAAAATGCGGGGGGCAGTGGAAGACAGGAGTGCATGGCGTGCTCTGGTCCAGGGGGTCACGAAGAGGCGGACACTACTAAACGACTAAACAACAATATAGAATAGCATCCAAATAATTTTTCTTGGAAATACAACCAGAAATCCACACCTCTCTTCAAGAGTATTAGCTATTCTTCTACAATATTCTCTGACAAACATGAAACATCAGAAAAGGGAAAGACTTATTGGTGTCGATGAGGAGATGAGAGTTTGTCTCAAGTCAGACCTCATATAAAGGAGATTACCCCGCAAAAGCAAGCTCACACCTCTCATGGAGTTTGGATACATACTCAAAGTACATATGGAAGAGCCTTGTTCATAATTATATTTTGGGGATGACTCTAGTCCTTATGTAGCTGCATTGTTTTATACTTTATACTTTCTGGATGTCCCATGATCATATTATAAAGTACCGTATTTTTCGCCCCATAGGGTGCACCGGCCCATAGGGCACATCTAGTTTTTTGGGGGGAAATAAAGAAAAAAAAATTTCCCCTCCCCCAGGTGCGGGGCTGGGGCGGGGGAAGCCTGAGCTTCCCCCAACCCCAGCCCCCAGAACAGGCTGCTCTCCGCAAGCCATGGGAGGGCTCCTGCGGCTTGCGCAGAACTACCCAAAGCCCGGGCACGACTGCTCAGCGCGCCCAGGCTTCGGGATGCAGGCAGCTCTCCACAAGCCGTGGGAGCCCGGCGGGAACTCCGATGGGCTCCCAAGGCTTGCGGAGAGCTTCCTGAAGCCTGGAGAGCGAGAGGGGTCGGTGCGCACCGACCCCTCTCGCCCTCCAGGCTTCGGCAAAAGCCTGCATTCGCCCCATAGGACCCACACACATTTCCCCTTCATTTTTGGAGGGGAAAAAGTGTGTCCTATAGGGCGAAAAATAGGGTAGTTGTGTTCTATGTTACAAATCAAGCACTGCTAGAAGTTGTTCCTTTTTTGTTTTCCGGCGTGTTTCTTATCAAAAAACACAGGGCTGGTTCACATGTGTAGGTACGTGGTACAATCTTTCACCGGCCCAGCACACAGCACTTGATTTCTCTAGGGTGACAGTATGAGCTGCCTCCACTAGAGAAACCTTTTTTGGATTTGTGTGACACAAAGGGTCTGATCTACTGTGAAACTATTGAAGCTTAAGCTTCAGGGACCCTAATCTCAGAGGGGTGCCCACTTTAGTCCACACTGGTTTAAAATGTTGGGTCTAGTAGACCCAATATAAGTCACACAACTCGAAAACTATAAAGCATAGCAAATTTTTGTTCACACCAATAACTTTGATAAGTGAGATAATCCAGTACAGTGGTACCTCAGGTTACATACGCTTCAGGTTACATACGCTTCAGGTTACAGACTCCGCTAACCCAGGTTAAGAACTTTGCTTCAGGATGAGAACAGAAATCGTGCTCCGGTGGCACGGCGGCAGCGGGAGGCCCGATTAGCTAAAGGGGTGCTTCAGGTTAAGAACAGTTTCAGGCTAAGTACAGACCTCCGGAACGAATTAAGTACTTAACCCGAGGTACCACTGTACAGCAATCTTAATCAAAAATATGAGATGTAGTTGTTAACAACAACAACAACACTGGGCAACAATTTTTTACTTTTTGAATGTTGTCTAGATTTCTACAACTGATTTTGGGTATTTTTGCACTGCTGAATCAGGAAATGGTATCCGTTTCTCTCCATCAGGTCAGGTTTCCTGTAAACTGAATGGTGGGCATTGATAAAGGTAAGTACACGTAAATTGCATGTTGCTTCACCATTTTTCAAACTTCAGGGCTTGAACTTCCATTTCTTGGAACTCCTGGAATGCTCAGCGGCAGGGAGGTCTCTCTTCAGAGTCCAACAGTAGTCAGCCATCATGACTGCGTCCCAGCGACCCTGATACCTGGTCTCCATCTCTTTCATGCCCTGATGGAATCTCTCCCCCTGCTCGTCACTCATTGAACCCAGGTTCTCAGGAAACCCGTCCATATGTGAAAATAGGTAGTGCATCTCGACGCTCATGTTGCAGCCCAGGTTTCTGAAAGCAGTCAGCATGTTGTTGACAAGTTCTGCGTAGTTTCTGGCCTTATTGTTGCCAAGAAAGTTCTTCACTACCAGAACAAATGCCTTCCACGCTTCCAGTTCCACTTCATTCATTGAGTTTCGGAACTCTGGATCTCTGATGAGCTGACGGATCTGAGGACCGTCAAAGATGCCAGCTTTCAACTTCTCCATGGTCAATCCTGGAAAAGCCTGGCACAAGTAAGTGAAGCAGTCACCATCCTTGTCCAGAGCCTTGGTGAACTGCTTGATTAAGCCGAGCTTGATGTGCAGCAGTGGGAAGAGTATTCTGTCTCTGTCCACCAGAGGGTCATTGATGACGTTCCTTTCTTTGCAAGGCACCAATTCCTCTCTTCGTGTAATGCTGAGCACAGTCCCTACTATCCCACATGCACAGAAAACATGGGTACTTGGTGAAGCCAGACTGTTGTCCCAACAAAAAGTTCACCATCTTCAGGTCAACACAAATAAACCACTTATGCTGATCATAACCAATTTTCTCCAGCACATACTTCACCGCTTCATAGTTCTCCTTCAGTGTACTCGAGTGAGCCAGGGGTATAGAGGCAAACTGGTTGCTGTTGTGTAGCAGAACACATTTCAGTGATCGCTTGCTGCTGTCAATGAACAGTCTCCAATCTTTGGGTTCGTACTGTGGCACTCCAAGCTTGAGCAGAAGCTGCGCAATATCTGCACAGTACACCAAGTCCTTCTCTTCCGAGAAAAAACGGAGGTACTCTTGATGCCTGTTGCGGAAGAAGCTGATGCGAGCACTGTCAGAGAGGAGGTTTTTTTCCTTCAATCTGGATGCCAACAGTTCGGCAGAGTCCTTTGACAAGCTGAGGTCACGAACTAGATCATTCAACTCCTTTGGGGAAAATGGATGTGGAGCATCATCTTCAAGAACCACTTCTTCTTCTTCATGTCCTTCAACACTGGAGGCATCTTCGTCACTAATGTCAGGAAGTTCTCCGAAGATAGACACTGGAATTTCATCACAATGAGCTACAGGACGACGTGCTGATTGAAGATCAGGATACTTTGTGGGATGGCTGCCCCATTAACTTAGTTTTGATCCCCCAACTTTATGCTTTGCCGCACCAATTTATGGAAGATTTCGAGATTTTATGACTTCAAACTGATCCCTTTTCAACATAATCACCCAGAACTATCGGACCTGAATACTTCTTGTCATTAAAATAATCATTTCCAATCAAAACAATTATCAGACATGGCATTTTACACCCCCCCAACTTCTTCTAAAATGCTCCACACAAGCGTACATGTGAACAAAAACGTAAAAAAACAACATGTGGCCATACCTCAAAAACTTGACCTGATTGAGCAAAACCAATGTGATTTTTGGATTCAGCGCATCAGATTCGTCCTAAATCAACTGAAAAAACACAGACAACAAATTTTTTGTTGACCAGTGTAATAATTGTGGTGATCTGTCATGGAGCAACCCCATTGAAGAAGATACCAGTGGTTTCCCAGAACTCGTTGCTGGTTGCAAAGCACCCCCCCATAACAGTTCAAGCTTCAGAGCCCCCCAAAATGTAGGTCTGCCACTGGTGTGATATCAGGTAAAAAGGTAAAGGTAAAGGACCTCTGGACAGTTAAATCTAGTCAAAGGCAACTATGGAGTTGTGGTGCTCATCTCACTTGCAGGCTAAGGGAGCCAGCGTTTGTCCACAGACAGCTTTCCGGGTCATGTGGTCAGCATGACTAAACCACTTCTGGCATAACGGGACACCGTGACAGAAGCCAGAGCGAACAGAAATGCCATTTACCTTCCCACCGCAGTGGTACCTATTCATCTACTTGCACTGGCATGCTTTCGAATTGCTGGGTTGGTAGGAGCTGGGGCAGAGCAACGGGAGCTCACTCTCTTGCAGGGAATTTAACCGCCGACCTTCTGACTGGCAAGCCCAAGAGGCTCAGTTGTTTAGACCACTGTGCCACCCACGTCATCAGGTGGGATGTAAACCCCTGCCTGGCACTTGATCTTTGGTGGATCATCCACACATGAAAGTCGCCACATAGTATCATAGAACTGTAGAGTTGGAAGGGACCATGATAGTCACCTATGATATCTGCCATCACAAAGTGATGGAAGTGTGTGTGAATCAGCCCATAGATATTGCATGGTCCCAAGGTAGAGGCAGTTTTATGGTAGCATGACTGGTTCAGCTGCATTGGACAGCCAGCACTGTAGGGGGCACTGCAACAATGATGTAGAACGGAGTGTGAAAGGTAGTAAAAGGTAAAGGGACCCCTGACCATTAGGTCCAGTCGTGACCGACTCTGGGGTTGCGGTGCTCGTCTCGCTTTATTGGCTGATGGAGCTGGCATACAGCTTCCAGGTCATGTGGCCAGCATGATTAAGCCGCTTCTGGCGAACCAGAGCAGTGCACGAAAACGCCGTTTACCTTCCTGCTGGAGTGGTACCTATTTGTCTACTTGCACTTTGATGTGCTTTCGAACTGCTAGGTTGGCAGGAGCAGGGACCGAGCAACGGAAGCTCACCCCGTCGTGGGGATTCGAACTGCCGACCTTCTGATCGGCAAGTCCTAGGCTCTGTGGTTTAACCCACAGCACCACCCGCGTCCCCAAATTTTAGCATTGCATGGGATGCTGCAGAAATTTGAGAGCCCAAAGTTCACCACTGATGAACAGCAGTTCACACATCTGCAATGTATGATAACTTGAATGACAGTGAGTGAGCGAGCTAGAGTTCACTGACATTTAATGTGGATAATGAGCCTCCTGCCACTCCATTAATTCGCCACTGTCCATGTGACAGTCTCCTCCAAATCACTGCCTTCCCACACTTTCCCCTCTCACTATCCAGATTCTCTCATACCCTCTCCTTTTCAGAGGCATGAGAAAAATCCAGACTGAGGAACATGGGTGTAGCCAGGGGGGGGGGCAGCCGTCCCCCCTCCATCAAGTAAAACTATAGAAATATTTAACTAACTGACCAATCACATCAGTTCTGCCTCCCCTAACAAAGTCCTGCCCACCTCCCCCCCCCAACAACAAAAATCCTGGCTATGCCCATGCTGTGATTTGAAGGGAAATGTCCTATGGATAACAGAGAATGAATGGAAGTACAAGATGAGGCCCAAGTCATTGCATAATATTGAAAAGGGTGGTGTTCTGAAGTGACTCATTCACACTTACAGCCATCAAGTCAACTGAATTTGCATGTGTGAATGAGCCTGAAGAACATGCCAGACTGACAAATGGGGGCTGGGTGGGAGAAGAAGAGAAGAGTTTGAATTTGATATTCCGCTTTATCACTACCCGAAGGAGTCTCAAAGCGGCTAACATTCTCCTTTCCCTTCCTCCCCCACAACAAACACTCTGTGAGGTGAGTGGGGCTGAGAGACTTCAGAGAAGTGTGACTGGCCCAAGGTCACCCAGCAGCTGCAGGTGGAGGAGAGGAGACGCAAACCCGGTTCCCCAGATTACGAGACTACTGCTCTTAACCACTACACCACACTGGCTCTCCATGGCATAGGAGGCAGAAGGAAGAAGGTACAAAGGCAATCCATGCTTTGTATACATATATGAGCTGGTAAAGTGGAAAGGCCAGCCCTCCTCCAGCTGCAAACTCAGGAGGCTAAGCAAGATGCTGTCTCTCAACCTCCCATCTGCAATATGGACATCATAACAGCACTGGCCTGCTTTATTTATTTACTTTATTGCTTATTTCCTGAAAGTTATATGCTGTTTGATTGTAGAGGGGGAAACCCTCAAAGCAGTTGACAAAAAAGCAGGAATAATAGGGATTACTGGACTGGTGGAGAATGTAAAGCTAAAGGTAAAGGACCCCTGGATGGTTAAGTCCAGTCAAAGGCAACGATGGGGTTGCAGTGCTCATCTCACTTACAGGCCAAGGGAGCCGGTGTTTGTCCACAGACAGTTTTCCAGGTCATGTGGCCAGCAGGACTAAACCGCTACTGGCACACGGAGGACTGTGACGAGAGCAAGAGCACACAGAGACAATGTTTACCTTCCCGCCACAGTGGTACCTATTTACTTGCACTGGCGTGCTTTTGAACTGCTAGGTTGGCAGGAGCTGGGACAGAGCAACGAGAGCTCACCCCATTGCAGGGATTCAAACTGCCATCCTTCCGATCGGCAAACCCAAGAGGCTCAGTGGTTTAGTTTAGTGGTTTAGGGGTCATAGAATCATAGAATCATAGAGTTGGAAGAGACCACAAGGGTCATCGAGTCCAACCCCCTGCCAAGCAGGAAACACCATCAGAGCACTCCTGACATATGGTTGTCAAGCCTCTGCTTAAAGACCTCCAAAGAAGGAGACTCCACCACACTCCTTGGCAGCAAATTCCACTGTCGAACAGCTCTTACTGTCAGGAAGTTCTTCCTAATGTTTAGGTGGAATCTTCTTTCTTGTAGTTTGTATCCATTGCTCCGTGTCCGCTTCTCTGGAGCAGCAGAAAACAACCTTTCTCCCTCCTCTATGTGACATCCTTTTATATATTTGAACATGGCTATCATATCACCCCTTAACCTCCTCTTCTCCAGGCTAAACATGCCCAGCTCCCTTAGCCGATCCTCATAAGGCATTGTTTCCAGGCCTTTGACCATTTTGGTTGCCCTCCTCTGTACACGTTCTAGTTTGTCAGTGTCCTTCTTGAACTGTGGTGCCCAGAACTGGACACAGTACTCCAGGTGAGGTCTGACCAGAGCAGAATACAGTGGCACTATAACTTCCCTTGATCTAGATGCTATACTCCTATTGATGCAGCCCAGAATTGCATTGGCTTTTTTAGCTGCCGCGTCACACTGTTGGCTCATGTTAAGTTTGTGGTCAACCAAGACTCCTAGATCCTTTTCACATGTACTGCTCTCAAGCCAGGTGTCACCCATCTTGTATTTGTGCCTCTCATTTTTTTTGCCCAAGTGCAATACTTTACATTTCTCCCTGTTAAAATTCATCTTGTTTGTTTTGGCCCAGTTCTCTAATCTGTCAAGGTCGTTTTGAAGTGTGATCCTGTCTTCTGAGGTGTTAGCCACCCCTCCCAGTTTGGTGTCATCTGCAAATTTGATCAGGATGCCCTTGAGTCCATCATCCAAGTCGTTGATAAAGATGTTGAATAAGACCGGGCCCAAGACAGAACCCTGTGGCACCCCACTAGTCACTCTTCTCCAGGATGAAGAGGAACCATTGATGAGCACCCTTTGGGTCCGGTCAGTCAGCCAGTTACAAATCCACTGAGTGGTAGCATAGTCAAGACCGCATTTTACCAGCTTCTTTACAAGAATATCATGGGGCACCTTGTCAAATGCCTTGCTGAAATCAAGGTAGACTACATCCACTGCGTTCCCTTCATCTACCAGGCTTGTAATTCTGTCAAAAAATGAGATCAGGTTAGTCTGACATGACTTATTTTTCAGAAATCCATGCTGACTATTGGTGATCACAGCATTCCTTTCGAGGTGCTCACAGATTGTTTGCTTAATGATCTGCTCCAGAATCTTCCCTGGTATTGATGTTAGACTGACTGGGCGGTAATTATTTGGGTCCTCTCTTTTCCCCTTTTTGAAAATAGGGACAACATTTGCCCTCCTCCAGTCTGCCGGGACTTCGCCTGTTCTCCAGGAATTCTCAAAGATGACTGCCAGTGGTTCTGAGATCACATCTGCCAGTTCTTTTAATACTCTTGGATGCAGTTCATCTGGCCCTGGAGACTTGAATACATCTAAACTAGCCAAGTATTCTTGTACTATCTCCTTAGTTATTCTGGGCTGTGTTTCCTCTGCTGAATCATTTCCTCCAAATTCTTCAGGTCGGGCATTGTTTTCTTTATCGGAGAAGACTGAGGCAAAGAAGGCATTGAGGAGTTCAGCCCTTTCTGTGTCCCCTGTTTGCATTTCACCATCTTCTCCTCTGAGTGACCCCACTGTTTCTTTGTTCTTCCTTTTGCTACGAACATACCCATAGAAGCCTTTTTTGTTGCTTTTAACCTCTCTAGCAAGCCTGAGTTCATTCTGTGCTTTAGCTTTTCTGACTTTGTGTCTACACGTGCTGGCTATTTGTTTGAATTCCTCTTTGGTGGTTTCCCCCCTTTTCCATTTTTTGTACACATCCTTTTTTAATCTTAACTCAGTTAAAAGTTCTTTAGATAGCCACCCTGGCTTCTTTAGGCACCTTCCATGTTTCCGTCTCATTGGTATTGCCTGAAGTTGTGCTTTTACTATCTCCCTCTTAACAAACTCCCAGCCATCATGAACTCCCTTTCCTTTTAGTATTACTGTCCATGGGATCTCACCCAGCACTTCCCTAAGTTTTATGAAGTCGGCTTTCTTAAAGTCAAGAAATTGAGTCCTAGTATGCTTGGCTGCTCCTTTCCGTTGTATAGTAAACTTCAGAAGAGCATGATCACTTGCGCCTAATGATCCTTCCACTTCTACCCCATTAACCAGGTCATCGACATTGGTTAGGACCAGATCTAAAATGGCTGTTCCTCTTGTTGCTTCTCCCACTTTCTGGACAATGAAGTTGTCTGCAAGGCCAGTGAGGAATCTGTTTGACCTTATGCTCTTGGGGTGTTAGGGGAGGGGCAGTATACCTCTGGTGGTAGACATGTTGTGCTCCTTCTGGGGCAGTTTGCCCACCTTTGGTTTCCACCTTGCACTCAGCTCTCACCTGCGGCTCCTAGAAGCTGTCAGCATGCAACAGCAGCTACACCCCAGGAATGGCTTCCACCGGCTGGCTAATCCAGGTGAGGGTAGCTGGTGAGTTAGGGACTTCCCCTGCATGCAAAGACAGGCTCTGGCGGATTGAGCAGATGAGACCAATAGTGGGTCCAAGAGTCAAGAAGGTGGTTTCTGCATGCACTGCAGAGGGAAGTGAGGGGCAGATAGGGCTCGTCAACCTGGGAAGGTAGCCCACCTAGGAGAAGGAACACGCTGATCCTATACCTCCATTGCCTTGGGAGAAGATGAGACTATGGAATAAACCCTACACAAATTCAGAGTGGAGTCCCTAAGACGGTTAGATGGTGCCTTGTACGCCTCCTTCCAACAACTCCCTGTCACCAAGCTGAAGCCAAATGTATTGCTGTGTTTTCCTTTGGGAGGCAGAGAGGATGAGAAGGGGGATCTAGTTGCCTGGGCAGCCTAGGACCTCCACACACACTGTGGTGGACATGTAAATTTGTGAAGCATTTCTGGGAGATGATATATAATGAAATGAAAAAAAAATGTTCAAGAAAACTTTTATGAAAAGATCAGAAACCTTTTCGTTAGGAATATTTGGAATGCAGATCCCCACAGATCAAAAGAATTTATTTCTCTGTGCAATTATGGCAGCCCGAATGGTGTGTGCTCAGAAATGGAAAGAGAGTAATATCAACAAAGGAAGAGTGGCAGATGAAATTAACGGAATATGTAGAATTAGCAAATTTAACTAGAGATCAGGGAGTATTTAAGGAAGAGTGGAAAATGTCTGGAGAATATCTGAAGACTTATGTTAAATAGGTAAAGCGACAGCAGGGCTAGTGTAAATTCAGCAGTTCAATAGCATAGAAGATATAAGATATACTCTGCTTGTGCCCCAGAGAGGTCACTTTGCTAATGCAGCAGTTTGACTCCACCCCTGGAGGTGCACAGCATAGTCTATTGAGACAGACAGGTGCCAACAACTGGGCTAGTGCTGGGGAAGTGCTTCAAAAATGCAAAAACACTACATGCAGCTTTGAGACATGCAAGGCTGAGCCGAGACACCTTCAGAAACATTAGAGAGCTGTGTCTTGATATGTGCAGAGAGAGGGATTTTTCTCCCTCAAGATGGCTAATCCTAACTCCTTCCACCGCACATCTGGGATTTACAGTGAAGGATGGACTGGAACTTCCAAGGAGGACTGAGTGTTGGTACCTCTCTTTCTGGTATTTAAACACTGGGGAACCAGCTGTATTAAGTTTGCAGTGGCCAGACCGGGCAAAGCCGGCAAAGCAAGCAACAAAGCGAGCAATCCTGTAGGCCAGGGATGGGGGCTTGTCTTGTGCCCCCCCCAATGCCTTTGAACCACAACTTCCACAATCCTTGCCCTTTGTCCATGGCAGCTGGGACAGCTGAGTGCTGGACTCCAACAACATGTGTCCTTGCCCTTCCTATAGGCTCAGTGGCGTAGCGTGGGTTGTCAGCACCCGGGGCAAGGCAAGTAATTTGCGCCCCCTAACCCGGGGCAAAGGAAAGTAATTTTCGCCCCCCCCCCCGCTGCACTGTCCCTCCCCTAGATAGTCCCTCTCTCTCTCTCCGCACCGCACGCCTGGCACCCTCCCCTCCACAGTGGGCAGCAGCCCGGCGGCTCGGATCGGATTCGCACAGCCAGCACTGCAGTGAGAGAGAGTGAGTGAGCCAGGTAGGGGCAGAGAGCTGCGAGTGCGAGCGCGTGCCCCCCCCCAGATGTTGCGCCCGGTGCAGCCGGCCCCCCCTGCACCCCCCACGCTATGCCACTGTATAGGCTCTTAGTTAGGTGAAAAATCCCCTTGAATTCCATGGGGAAGGAGAACCTTTGAGAAGAAAGTGAGAGTTTCCAAGGCATGCTCTGTTTTATGGGGTCACAGAGTGCCGAAACAACTAAGGGGACTAAACAGCAACAACAAAACCACTGGACTGCACGATCCTGAGCTGAGAAACCCTTGGTCCCATGCAATTTGCTTTAGGTCAACGGTTCTCAAAAGGTTTGGGTGGCACAGCACACTGGCATGGCAGGAGAAGATGGTAAGGGTTGTGGGAAGATTCAAGGGCAATCAAAGAAACATTTAAACATTTCAGTGTAGTATTGTATAGTATCAAAATATTTTTTTGAAAAATATACAACCGAAAACAGTATCCACATTCCTCTCTCTTCAAAAGTATTAGCTATTCTTCTACAATGAGCCTAGGGCTTGCCGATCGGAAGGTCGGCGGTTCAAATCTCCGCGATGGGGTGAGCTCCCGTTGTTCGGTCCCTGCTCCTGCCAACCTAGCAGTACAAAAGCACGTCAAAGTGCAAGTAGATAAATAGGTACTGCTCTGGTGGGAAGGTAAACAGCATTTCCGTGCGCTGCTCTGGTTCACCAGAAGTGGCTTAGTCATGCTGGCCACATGACCCGGAAGCTGTACGCCGGCTCCCTCGGCCAATAAAGCGAGATGAGCGCCGCAACCCCAGAGTCGGCCACGACTGGACCTAATGGTTAGGGGTCCCTTTATCTTTATTCTTCTACAATATTCTCCGCGACGTATTGCTGTCACCAGGGATTTTCAGCTCTGACAAACATGAAACATCAGAAAAGGCAAAGGCTTCTTTGTCTCGATGGGGAGATGTGAGTTTGTCTCTAAATCAGACCTCATATAAATGAGATCGCCTGGCAAAAGCAAGCTCACACCTCTCACTGAATTGTATACATGCTTATGGTACATATATAAGAGGCTTGTTTATCATTATATTTTAGGAACGGTTCATGTTCTTATGTAGCTGCGTTGCTTTATGATCCTGAGATCATATTACAAAGTAGCTGCATTCCAGGTTACAAATCAAGCGCTGCTAGGAGTTCCTTTTTGTTTCCAAATGTATTTTTTATCAGTAAAAAGTTGTTACAATTTGTATTCTGAAAGTGTGGCCCCGAGAGAAATAAGTTGTTTTAGGGCAAACCAGGTTTCTGGGGTTTGCAGGACCCTCGGGGCTGCTGTGTGTGAGAGATGATCCCGAGGATGCGGACCCTTTTTTAAGCCATTGGAAACCTGACAGTCGTTGCGCATCGTTCCTGGAACAGCGCAAAGTCGAGCTGTCCCTTTAAAGTTTTTCCTCTTTTCTTTCAGCGCTGTGTGTGTGTGTGTGTGTGTGTGTGTGTGTGTTTTAAAGTCTTAATCGGAAGAAGAAAAGAAGAAGAAAGGGGGAGGGAGGCCGCCTTCCCGGCTCCTCCCCCGCCGCGTCCCCCCACCTCCCGGGGGCCGGGGCGAAGCGACTCTTACGGCGGCGAGATTTGGGAGCGCAGCGGCGCTATATAAGCCGAGGCGGAGAAGGGCAAGCGAGGAAGGCGGAGAGACAGACCCGGCGGCTTAAGGCATCCGGCAAAGTCAGCAGACGGCTCGGTGGGGCGAGAAGCCGGAGAAGAGGCTTTCCTTTCCTCCGGGTCTGCTCTCTTGTCGTGTTCACACGTGCAGCTTGGCGCTCTTCTCTCTCTCTCTCTCCCCAGCGGCTGTTCTTTCTCTCTTCCGTTCCTGCTCCTGCCTTCCGATGCCTCCCAATCTCACCGGCTACTACCGATTCGTCTCCCAGGACAACATGGACAACTACCTTCGTGCCTTAGGTAAGCGCCAGCCTCTCTCTCTCTCTCTCTCTCTCTCTCTCTCTCTCTCTCTCTCTCTCTCCTTGCATTGTAAGGGGTTGGACTAGATGACCACGGGGTGTGGGTCCCTTCCAGCTCTGTAATTCCGGGATTCTGTTATTCTCTCTCACACACTCATTCCCCCTTTCACACCAACCCCACAAACTCTGAGAATGAATTTGATGCAATGCTTAATATTCCCTCTCAAACCCCCATGAAGACCTAACTTGAAGATCTGGAACATATATAAAAACATTAACTGGAGCATGTGCAGAGTGCCTCGGGGGCCCCACATGAGATCCTGGAGCTGGGCCCCACATATTTTTGCATTAGGACCGGGGTCCCTTCTTGCAGTATGCTTCAGTGATGCTTTTTCAAGATCTTGGCATCTGAGACCAAAGCAACTTAGCATCTATGTGGTAATTTTGAAGGGTCTAGCCACTGGCTACCAACGTGGCAAGCCTTACCACAGGTCTGTAAGGTAGGTCTGTATTATTAACCACTGTATTGCCAATAGGAGAGTGAGTTTGTGGAATGAATGAGATTCAAATATGGACTTCCTGAGATGTAGCTCCATTTCTTAGCCAGGGTCCAATTTTCTAGGTGCGGGAAAGAATGCACAGATATTAAAATAATTGTTTTTTAAATGCTATATTTAATTGCATTTTTACTTGAGTTTACTATGTTGGCTGCATCTGGGGAGGGAAGACGGGGTGTAAGTTTCAATATACATGCCTGAGACGGATGTGTTCTTGTGCCTATCCTCCTGATAGCTCAGTCAGCAGAGCATGAGACTCTTATTCTCACAGTCATGGGTTCGAGCCCCACGTTGGGCGAAAGATCCCTGCATTGCAGGGGTTGGTCTAGATGACCCTCGTGGTCCCTTCCAGCTGTATGATTTGATGATTCCTTCCTTACTAAGGGTTGGGCAAGGTGGCTTCAACACTGGAGAAGTCTTCTACAGCAAGGGCTAAGTAACAAGAAAGGCCATTGCTGTTTCTGTATACAGTGGTACCTTGGGTTAAGAACTTAATTCGTTCTGGAGGTCTGTTCTTAACCTGAAACTGTTCTTAACCTGAGGTACCAATTTAGCTAATGGGGCCTCCTGCTGTCGCTGTGCCGCGGCGGCGTGATTTCTGTTCTCATCCTGAGGCAAAGTTCTTAACCTGAGGTACTATTTCTGGGTTAGCGGAGTCTGCAACCTGAAGTGTATGTAACCCAAGGTACCACTGTACTAAGCTGTTACAGTCGTACCTTGGATCTCAAACACCTTGCCTTCTGAACAAATTGGCTCCGGACGATCAAAATCTGGAAGTGCGTGTTCCTGTTTTCGAACGACTTTCAGAGGTCAAACGTCTGGCGCATCTTCCAATTGACTGCAGGATGCTCCTGCAGCCAATCGGAAGCCACGCCTTGGTATTCAAACAGACTCCCAGAATGCATTCTGTTCGAGAACCAAAGTACAACTGTACTTCTCCTTCTGCATCACAATTGCATGCACACAATTGATCTATCCAACTTATTTTCTCACGCTGTCGTATGTTAGACATCAATGTCGCGCTAAGGAAGCTGGTTTGCCTCCTGAAGCCGGAGAAGGAGATCATCCACAACGGAAACCACATGACCATCCGCACGTTGACTTCGCTTCGGAATTACATCATGGACTTTGACCTTGGGGTTGAGTTTGAAGAGGACTTGGGACCAGTGGATGGACGCAAGTGCCAGGTAAGAAGTGGAAGCTTGTCTGCCCTTGGACTGCGGGAATAGACCCGTTCGGTGGCCATCCATGAGAGAGATTTCAAGAGGAGAGTTACAGTGTTGACATGGCTTCACACACATTGATTCTTGTCCTTGAGTTGTGCTCAGGGGCAGAGGAAGGGGAGTGCGGTGGGTGCAGGCCGCCCCAGGTGTCTCCATGAGGGGGGGGGTGACAAAATGCCAGGCTGCACTCACCGCAGGGCCTGCAGTGCCCCCGAGCCAGGCATCTCTCCTGGGAGTGACGTGGTAGCTTGGGCTCCCGCAGGCTCCGCGCTGCTCCAAACTGTCTGTCTGGCAGAGCATCCTGCTCCAGCTTGCCCCACCCCACGGGCGGCTGGCCCCATCCCCAGGCGCTGGGCAAATGTGCCGCCCCAGGCGCCCAACTTTGCCACTGGTTGTGCTGGCTCAGCAGTGTTGTCAAAATTTCTGTTCACCTGACAAGCAGAAAGAAGCACATTTGTGCAAATAAAAACCAGTCAGTAGAGCAGCCTACTCACATGGAAAGGAGTTAAACAACACACACACACACACACACACACACACACACACACACACACATGGAAGGCGTAATATTCATCTCTATGAGCTGGGGGTGCAGAAATGCCTACTCATAACATCTCCTCCCATGTTGCACTGTTCACACAAGGAGACAACTGAACTCACGTGAGTTGCTTGTGCCAACTGAATCTTATTTGTTGCCCAAACTAGGCTCCATGTCAAGCCTGCACGACTTGTAGCACAACTGCTACCTCTAGTGTACTCTCAGATGCTTGACGGGGCCTCTCTCTTTTGCATACATGCAGCAAAACAAACTCGTTGACCTCTTGTGGGCACTTTTCATCTTTGTGAGTCATGGTTTCACTAGGGCTGTGCTTCTGATACACCAGCAGCCTGGTTTTGGGAAAGGATGTGTCTGGAACAAAAACATCTTTCAGTGTCTCCCTCTCTTTCCGAGGTGGCTTTTATTAGGAGCTCAGTATTCTGTATTCAGTATTTTATTAGCTCAGTATTCAGTATTTTATTAGGAGCTCAGTATGTATATTGTGTAAATTTTTGGAGAGCCAGTGTGGTGTAGTGGTTAAGAGCGGTAGTCTCGTAATCTGGGGAACCGGGTTCGTGTCTCCGCTCCTCCACCTGCAGCTGCTGGGTGACCTTGGGCCAGTCACACTTCTCTGAAGTCTCTCAGCCCCACTCACCTCGCAGAGTGTTTGTTGTGGGGGAGGAAGGGAAAGGAGAATCTTAGCCGCTTTGAGACTCCTGAAGGGGAGTGATAAAGCGGGATATCAAATCCAAACTCTTCTTCTTCTTCACACCAGCTCCAGTCTAGGAGTGGGGCAACTTCGTTTGTAGCTGCCAGAGATGTTAACCCTTTAAGGAGAACTCCGTTTTACAAATGAGGGATAGACAAACACTTCATCAATGGCTAAGCACAGCAAATAAAATGAAGGCACAGCCTCAAATAAAGGTTTTGGAAATAAAGGCCATGGGCAGAGGAAGTAGTAGTGATAGTAGAAATAATTTTTGAAAGCTAATGAAGGGTTTGCCAAACATTCAAAGTTGCTGGCTTTCTTTTTGGTAATTTGAATGGCATTGGAAGCTAGGCCCATATTATCCCCAGATGGGGGTCTGAGAGTGAGTAGCTTGTCTAACGAGATTATGACAAAGCCAGTCAATGAACTTTGTATTAATTTGCTTTTATTACTAAATGTATACTGCCTCCAGATCTTGGAACAGTGGCTAAAAATTGCATTTGATATCTGTGGGGTTAATGGGAGAATTTCTTATCAAGAGTTCTTTGCCTAAAACCAGCCATGGTTGTTTTCACACCTGAATAAAATAATAATATAGCCCTTCTGGAATTAGTTACTGGGGTAGCTGTACTCCACCAGCTATATCTCAACTTCAGGTCATCTCACCAGTGGCGTAGCGTGGGGGGGTGCAGGGGGGGGCCCGGCCGCACCGGGCGCAACATCTGGGGGTTAGGGGGCGCAAATCCACAGTTTAGGGGGTGCAAATTACTTGCCTTGCCCCGGGTGCTGACAACCCACGCTACGCCACTGCATCTCACCATTACTGCTTCCATTTCTGGAACTCATCATGCATTGCCTCTCCCTTGATTGAATACAGTTGTACCTCGGTTGCCGAACGGCTTGACTCCCGAACAAATTGGCTCCCAAATGCCGCAAACCTGGAAGTGAGTGTTCCGGTTTGCAAACGTTTTTTGGAAGCCAAATGTCCGACACGGCTTCTGCTTGAGTGCAGGAAGATCCTGCAGCCAATCGGAAGCCACTCCTTGGTTTTTGAACAGTTTCAGGAGTCCCAGAATGGATTAAGTTTGACAACCAAGGTACCACTGTATTGTTATTGTGGGCTGGGATGATTTGTGTTTTGTTTCATTTTTTTAAAAAGTCATCCCACTGCTATAGATTAAGAACTATTTTTTAAAAGGGAGGCATGTGGTTGATATCGGGGGTAGGAAAACTGCCCTCCACCAGAGGCTGCTACCTGAAGCAACTGTCTGCCCCTTACTATAATGTTCTTTTGATATTTTAAAGCTTGGCAAGAAAAATAATAATTGTTGGCTTCTATTTTATTATTATTATTATTGCTGGCTTACTCTTCAAGCAATGGGGTGATATGATAGCCATGTTCAAATATATAAAAGGATGTCACATAGAGGAGGAAGAAAGGTTGTTTTCTGCTGCTCCAGAGAAGCGGACACGGAGCAATGGATCCAAACTACAAGAAAGAAGATTCCACCTAAACATTAGGAAGAGCTTCCTGACAGTAAGAGCTGTTCGACAGTGGAATTTGCTGCCAAGGAGTGTGGTGGAGTCTCCATCTTTGGAGGTCTTTAAGCAGAGGCTTGACAACCATATGTCAGGAGTGCTCTGATGGTGTTTCCTGCTTGGCAGGCGGTTGGACTCGATGGCCCTTGTGGTCTCTTCCAACTCTATGATTCTATGATTCTATGGTCACTGTCCTGGAATAGCCAACATTTATTTAGTTGTTCTGTCTTTTACTCTTTCCTTGCCACAAAATTATACAGGAAGAAAGTTGAAATGCAGCCCACCTAGCTCAAAAGAGAGGGCATTAACTGAAATCTTAGCAATGTGAGAAGACTTCTGTAGTGCACATCTGGACACTCTTTCTCAAAAGTAGATCCCTCCTTGTGGAACTTCCTGTAATCAATAGCTGGGTCCTTTCAGGTGAGCAGTAGGGTTGTGATTTTTGGCAGACACAGCCCTAAGGCATAAAGGTAAAGGTAAAGGGACCCCTGACCATTAGATCCAGTCATGACTGACTGGGGTTACAGCGCTCATCTCGCTTTACTGGCCGAGGGAGCCAGCGTACAGCTTCCGGGTCATGTGGCCAGCAGGACTAAGCCGCTTTGGCGAACCAGAGCAGCGCACGGAAACACTGTTTACCTCTCCGCCAGAGCAGTACCTATTATGTACTTGCACTTTGACGTGCTTTCGAACTGCTAGGTAGGCAGGAGCAGGGACCGAGCAACGGGAGCTCACCCCGTCGCGGGGATTCGAACCGCCAACCTTCTGATCGGCAAGTCCTAGGCTCTGTGGTTTAACCCACAGCGCCACCTGTGCCCCTGTCCTAAGGTATAGATGGTGTAAAATCAGCAGGCTATAGAACAAACTCGCTCATTCAGATACTTGGGTGTACTCTATTGAAATCCTCTCTTGGAAGCGCCGTACAGAGGCAGTGGAAGTCAAAGCACAGAAAAACATAAGGGCATTGATGGAGTTCTGTTACAATAAGAATGGGCAGCTGATTGAACCTGCCCGAAAGATATTTGGTAGCAAAGTGCTTACTCAAATACTCTATGGCACTGAAATCTGGGGCTCTGGTTTGAATTCCATTAAAGTTTTGGATCAGTAACTCTTCTTCATACAGAATCTGGGTGGCCAATAATTAAGGCAAGAGCGAACATGCTCAGTTAAAGTATATTTTAAAAATTGCTGCTGTGCCTGTTGAGCATTTTCCTGCTCTGTGCTATATGGAATTAGGAGATAACCAACACTGGAAAGCAGCTTGTCAATATATTTTTTTTTTTTACTTTTAATTTAAAATGCAGTAAAATAGCTACATACAAGTTCAATAAAACAGAGAATACAACACAAAGCAACACATAATGTAACAATAGCATTTCCAAAGCTTTTTGAGCTTGTCAAGATGTTTTAGATTATTGTTGTTTTCCAGAAATGAGCTATGCTTTGACCTTGAATACAGTAAGTATCAACTAAGGGATTGGCGCTTCTGAATCGAATCAAGAGGGGACCTGAAACTAATTAGAAACACCATATTTTCCACACTCGAGAACAGAGCATTTTAGACCTAGTTATCTGACCAAACTCTCACCGGCTTCCTTAGGAAATGCCTTTATTGAGCTGTGTTTCCAAGTGATACAGTGATTGCAGTCTTGGGTGGCTGCTACAACGAGGTCCCCGTACATGGACAAACTTTGTATTTGTGGTCATCCTCAGGTAGAAGACATAATCTGTTAGCCTGCCCCTTATATTTAGACCCAAGAGATCACTTTCTGAAACCTTTGTTCCCACAAGCAAGCAGGCACACCTTGGCAGAAATGGTCTGGTTTTCTTTTGAGTGACAATGATAGCTTCATAACACAGGGAGTGACTCTCTTAAGTACTGGCTGCAATAAAAGGAGCGGTGAAGGAAAAAGGAGTTAGATAAAATTGTAAATTGTTGTGGTGACTCAGAGGTTTAATTTGAAGTCAAACTGGATTTGAGTTTGTCGGTGTCTTTCTCTTACATCATGGATGTTGGCTTGAATTATGGATATTTGACCCGTATTGTTCTATCGGTATTGTTGCTGCAGGTTTGCCATGGCCTTTGGCTACAACAATAAACTTATATTTAAAATAATAAAATTTCAACTCCATGCTGAAACCTAATAATTTTGTACTGGGGAGCCACGTTAACACTGGCCATTAGAGAGACATTAAATTGAACAAAGAGAACTCTGATCCTCTTTTTAAATTCCATTTTAACAATTGACACATCAAATTCAGGAAAACAATCTAGAAAAAGCCATAGAATTAAAGCAACTGAATTGTTGCCGGAGACCAAGTGGTCAGCCTTGGGTAAAAAGGAAAAAAATGCAAAGATTTGGGAAGTCATATCTTGGAAGTTTATTTCTGCCATACGCATAAGTTTTAACCAATAATCAGAGAGATGGTGGTTTGTTTGTTTGCTTTGGGGCTATTTGTATACCATCGTTCAGCCGAAACAGTTCCCAGGGTGGTTTACAAGCAAAAGACAGGCTCCCATTTCAGTTCATAATAAAAACCAAAGGTACCCTGGGATGCCTGAAATAGTCTTTAGGACCTTATTCTGAAATGATTCCAAGTTGGGCCATAAAAGCACCAGACTCCTGGGATGCCTAGTAGCTGTGGCTATAATCTAGCTATCGGGATTTAAAAAGTGGAACATATTGTTTTCTCCAGTAGGTTCTACACAATTTCAGGACCACAGCAACCCTGTTCTATTTTTGTGTGTGTCCTGTTTGATCAAATGGCCTTTCCAGAAAGCAAAATCCACAGACACTGGTAAAATTTGACCATACTGCTCAGCATTTATAGTGCTCTTGAGTGTTGAGATTCCTTCGTTATTTTGAAACAATTACAACAACCTTGTAAGGTATATCAGTGTTATCCCCACACTGTGGACTGGGAGCTCCCTAGTGAATTCATCGCAGAGGTCTGCAAATTAGCCTGTTACCTACTACAGTCATACCTTGGTAGTTGAACGCCTTAGTTATTGAACAAATCGGCTCCCGAATGTTGCAAACCCGGAAGTGAGTGTTCCAGTTTGTGGACGTTTTTTGGAAGCCAAATGTCTGATGGGGCTTCTCTGGCTTCAGGAAGCTCCTGCAGCCATTAGGAAGCTGTGCCTTGGTTTTCGAACCATTTCTGGAGTTGAACGGACTCCCAGAATGGATTAAATTCAAGAGCCAAGGTACAACTGTACTTCTATTCAGTTTATCCGGCTCTGTGTTTTTTTTATAGTAAAGTGGATCTGTCACATGTTCTACACCACCCTAGAATTGAAGGCGTATTCTGTTAGCTAACAATATTGCCGTCTCTGCTTTCTCTTGCCCCCCCCTTCAGACAACCGTCTTCTGGGATGGAGATCAGTTGGTGTGTGAACAGAAAGGAGAGAAACGAAATCGAGGCTGGAGACACTGGCTAGAAGGAGACCAGCTGCATCTGGTGAGGACGGGCAGCCTGAGAAGCTTGCCCCAAAAACAGAGGAAGCCTTTAGGCGAGGCAATTGGGAGTTTTCTGAAGCATGGGCCAGTCCTCTCCTTCTATAGCTCCGGTCCTGAAAAGCCAAAGCTAGGCCCCATGAGTTATGCCTGTCATCTATGGAGGCAACGGCCCCTTGACAAAAACATCCTTTCCCAAGAGTTCAAAAGTTGACTTGGCTCAGCTCAGTGGGAGCCACCCATTGTCCTGCATCTTCCTTGAAATTTGACCTCAGCTCCTGGGGCTTTCTGTAAGGGAGCGGGGAAATGATTAAGTCAAAACACAGCACCTCTGTGGATGACACTCGTTTCAAAAACGGCTTTAGTGTTGCTCACAAGCTCTGTGCATGGCCCGTGCAGGATCTCCACACAACTGCCAATGCAACAATGCTGATAAGCTGTTTTAAGGGGAGGGCGAAGCAGTGATTCACAGAAGGTGTCCATGGCGTCTCATTCTGTGCTGTCCATTAATTCACGGCATCTCCCACTGCCATCACCCTCTGCTACCTCAAGTATGAAGGGATGACCGCCATCTGTGCTGGATAACTGTACCAGAGGCTTGGAGGGAAAGCTCAGCTGCAGATGCCTGTTGTATTCATGGAGAGTCTCTCGCAGGTCCATGAAGTTGCACAGGTGAATTGATTTAACAGGGAGCAAAAACATCTGCCTTGCTCTCAAGAGTTAGGCTACAAAATGAATTTATTCAGAGTGTTCAGAGAGATGCTTGAAATCAGAAGACATCTGCTAAATACAAAAACAAGCTGTTGTGGCATCTTTTTTTAAAAAAATATTTTTTATTAAATTTCGATTTAACAAACCAATCATATCATATTAGTTATTCCAAATTATATCAATACAAATCATAAACTCCAAATATTTAACCAAATTTTTATTTTTTTTGTTGGGGTACCCATGCTTCGAGTTCACTAAGGGTCCAATTATCTCATATTTCTGCTGTTTTGATATTCACAAGTCCCATCTTCCCATCTCCTTATTGTTATCGTATTTCTTCTTAATAACCTCCGAGTTGTATCCACAGGCGAGTTGAAGCAAGCATTATTTATGTTTCTGTGTGAACTTTTGTAATGCTCTCTCGTAATTCATCTCACGCGGATCCAAAAGTCCTGTTCAAGTGGCCGGCGCCATTTTCGTCAGTTCCGATGAAATACAGTCTAAGCATCTGCGCCTTAATTTTTCCAGACCAGTTGCACCATAAATCAGTCTTTCCAGAGGAGTTTTTGCCCATTCAGGTATACAATCCAAACATGATAGCAGAACAGTGGCTCACCTCCCCCTTTGACTGTTAAACTCGCAACAAAGTCTGTCTCATAATGGCGGATCCCAAAATAACTGCGCCACAGGAAAGCCTTTCATTCTTTCCAGATCTTCCACAAAACAAAGCCTTTGGTTAATATTTTTATTTCCACACAGTTTATCTCCAATCTCACTTGCTGTCAATCATGTGACGGTTCTTCTAGGGGAGGGGTTGATAGGTAAATCATAATGAAAAAGAACGAAAGCCAGCCCCTTTCCGTTCCATTTCAACATACCGACATAGCTGTCATTCTTTGATGTAATCTTCTGTTCATTCCGTCCCATCACTCTTGACTTCTCAGTGGTAGATTTAATTAGCAGATAATACATCCTTACTTCACTCGAAACATGTGCATTTACTTTCTCCAATTATTTTATCTTAAGCAATGCAACTAGTTTCGCTCTTGGAAGTAGCGTCCAGGAGATCTAGAACTCGCTCAAGGGCTTTCTGTCCAGTGCCCCCACCCCCTCCTTCTTTCGAACTCGGGGGTGATTTATGGGCATCCGCGGGCAAGGCAGCATCTTCCCATCCCCTGGGAAAATCACGGGAGGCTGATATACTCCCATAATCAGCCCCTAAATTACCTCATGTGAGCCGGAGAGATGGTATTGTCGGCCATCTTCCAAGGCGCCCCTAGCGCCCCCCGACATCTTAAAGCCTACGATACGATAATAAAATAAAATAAAATAAAATAAAATAAAATGCCAGTTCTGGCACAAAGCACTTTTCTTGTTGCTGTTAGCTTATTATTGCATATAAGCTAAATACAGTGTTTTTTTTAAAAACTAAGCTGAGTAACATTAACTTTGGAGAATGAAGCCACAGCACTAATGATGGAAGTGCGTGTTCATTCACTCACGTGATTGGCTTGAACTGCATGTCTACAATTTTATCTGCTAAAATGCTTTATACAAAAAAGCCTCCAGTTGCCAGATTGACTTTGGCTTGCTGATCTTCCTTGGTGACATGCAACTATTAATGTCTGTGAGATCCAAGCAGAGCAAATTGCCCAAGTGCAAGGGGTGGGTCGGATTTCATTTGGCTTCTGAATGGGCTCTTCCTATACTACAGAAAGAATTTGGGAACCATATATCCTAGGCAGTAAAACTTCCTGTTTTTAAGAACAAGTAGCTCATGAGTTGCTATTAAGGGTGGGATACAGAACTGATTGTGTGTACGAGTAAATTCGTAGGAGATGCTCTTTAATATATACTATTGCAAAACGAATGTGAGCTGCCACTACTGTACAGTTGCGGGATTTCAGTTTCATTCAGTGACTTCTGTGCAGGAGAGCTTCCTAGTGGATCTTGTCCATAGAGGAAGTTGGAGAGGCCCTCCTTTGCCAGAGGATATCCCACCCATGTCCACACAGAGAACACCGGTCAGGCAATGGATTATCACTCGGAGTTTGCACACAAGATGCTTAAAGCAGAATCTCCATTTGAGCAGCCTCTCCCCCCCCCCCCCGCATGTCAAGATGCATGTCATTATTGGTATAGACATTAAAGTATTCAAAAGTCAGCACAACAATTGCTCTTAAAATGCAAGTAATTGCTGTATTTTAATTTCAGAAGCAGGCCCTGGAACCTTGCTATTAGTCTTACCTGCTCCCAAGCAGCAGTCCTACACTTAAATTTGCTGTCTCGACGCTACTTGCGTCATGTTGTGTGACTTGAGTGTTGTCAATCCAGGACAAAAAAACACAAAAGAGAAATTGGACGTACATGGTAGCTGAAATGGGTTTTCCCATTACTGTTATGAGCTGTTTTAAGTTTCACAAATGAAAAATGCTCCAAAGGTCTCAGGCCTAAAGAGTCTCCTCCCTCACTCTTTTTTTCTCTTTTTCTTTTCTCTCTCTCTCTCTCTCCTCCTAGCGTTTGACAGCAGAGGATGTGGTTTGTGTCCAGGTTTTTCAGAAAGTGAAATGATTCTTAGCAGCAAGCGCTAACTGCTGGATGCAACAGGCATTAGAGCCTCAAACTGGGACCAGAATCGAGCCATCAGCTTTACATTCCTTGTCCTGAACCTTTTCTTTTGGATTAAAATAATACAGATGACGAACAGCTTGGCGTTAATGTGTTTTTGTTAACTGCTGCCTGCGCTGGCTTTTGTTACTGAATAACGTAGATACGTAGGCAGGTTCGTCTTCCCCCTTCCAGCCTGCCCTCTCCATACTTTGGGTTCACATCCTGCACTATGACCAACTTTGCCCTCGGGGAAAAGTCTCTGAGCGTTTCGGCTGACTGATATTGCCTCTGGCCTGCCAGGCTAGTGGACAGAGCAGGGTTTGTGAGTTATGGCTCGACGATATCAGCTTTTCAACATGTATCATCACCTAAACATCGCGATATAGTGAGACATCGCAATGGTGAAAAGGAAGGCGCATTGGCCCTGGCATCACAAGGCACTGGGGTAAAACTGACACAGTTCCCTCTGCCACCAGTGCCTGGCACAGGGAGGAAGCTGGCAGCAACAGGAGAAGGACGGTAAGGCACAGACAAGCCCTACCTGTGATATATTGCCATCACACACTGGCCCTGTATCAATGGGCAATGTATCAATACATCACAGACTCTACTGTGAGTCTGTGTAGAACAGGGGTCAGCAAACTTTTTCAGCAGGGGGCCAGTCCACTGTCCCTCAGACCTTGTGAGGGGCAGGACTATATTTTGGAAAGGAAAAAAAAAAAAGGGAACGAGTTCCTATGCCCCACAAATAACCCGCAAAATGCATTTTAAATAAAAGGACACATTCTACTCATTCCCAGGCCGTACACGGGCCGGATTTTGAAGGCCCCCAGGCCTTAGTTTGCTTACCCATGGTGTAGGAGCTAGCCTACAGCTACCCAAAGTCCAAGGTTGGAGATAGAAAGCAATGCTTTCAAATAGAATTGCTAACCAACTTCGTTATATAAAAAAACAGCAGGAGATAATGTGCAGAAAGCAGTTGCAACAGTGCTATGTTGCATGATACTAGTTATCATTATGATACTAGTTATCATTAACACATTGATAACATCATCATTGCTAGGTAAATACTGTATCATTATTATCAGTATACCTGAAGGAGTATCTTCACCCCCATCATTCAGCCCAGACACTGAGGTCCAGCTCTGAGTGCCTTCTGCCAGTTCCCTCACTGCGAGAAGTGAGGTTACAGGGAACCAGGCAGAGGGCCTTCTCAGTAGTGGCACCCTCCCTATGGAACGTGCTCCCTTCAGAATTCAAGGAAATAAACAACTATCTGACTTTTAGAAGACACCTGAAGGCAGCCCAGATTAGGGAAGTTTTTAATGTTTGATGCTTTATCATGTTTTTAATATTCTGTTGGGAGCCGACAAGAGTGGCTGGGGAAACCCAGCCAGATGGGTGGGGTATAAGTAATAACTTATGGTGATGATTACAAAGTGGGGCTTTTTTCCAGCCAGAGCTCACCAGATCTCAGTTCCGGCACCTTTCAGGTGGACTCCATTGCCATTCTTACAGAACAAGGGAGAAGTTTATGGTGAGCTCGAGCACCTCTTTTTCTAGAAAAACAAGCACGGGTACAAAAGCAAAATTCACCTTTGTTGCCTTGGCCCTGCCCACTGCTGGCATTTGGGCCTTGAAATGTTGCCCAGAAGGGAATGTGATTCCCCACCCTGATGTATTGCGGCAGTAAAGAGGTATCTAAACATAGCAGATGTATTCAGATCAAAGAGGAAGCGTTCAAGCACACAATCATTTGCTACACTTATTTCTTTAAAGAAAGAAGAAATCATAGCCTTTGCCAAAACCAAATTTATGATTAATGTCTTCCTGCTAAGGAGCTCAAAATGGCAAAAAAAATGGGCATTTTCCTTCCTCCATCCTCACAGCAACATCCCTATGAAATAGAGCCCTGTCCCCTTCATGGCTGAGCCGGGGGAAAGGCTTGGGAAGGGAGCTGCTATGTATGGCTATAGCTTATGAGCCTAAAACAAGGATGAAGAAGTCTGTGGTCTCTCTGAGGTTGTTGGACCCGCCCCCCAACTGCCATCAGCCTCAACCAGCAGGGGTGGGTGATGGCCTAGGCATCCCCAAAGCATCTTGAGGGCCACAGATTCCTGCTTGAGGCAGCTCTGCTCCTTGGTTAGTGAAGGAACAGGGAGGCAATGCACACAGGCTCAGGCAGGCAAGTCTAGTTATCTCTGTGCTGGGGAAAACCCAGAAAGTCATGCAGACAGATTTTGCCTGCCAAAACCACACTCTGTTTGAGGATGTCCTAGCGGCTAGGACCTAGGCAGGGAGTGAGTTGGGGATAGGAAGGGGGGGACTGGAGCTTCAAGTTGCAGCGAGATCCTTTTCAGAATAAGAGTTCTGGCATCCCAGGCAGAAGGGAGGAGCTACTGGTAACAAAGGACAGTGCTCTGCTGGAGAACTTCAGCAAAAGCGTGTCTGTAGTTCAGTCATGAGCGGAGCAAGGACATTCCTTCATCTTAAAGCGCAGGGTGGAGATGGTGCAGAGCAAAGTTAAGAATGTGAAGCAGGATGCATCCCCCTGGAGCCCCGCTGTAAAGCATCGCTCAGAGCAGCAGCAGAAATCCTGGGCATGGTTTATGAAAAACAGGGGTTCAGCCGCCTTAGCATGTTTAATTCTTATTCCTGCGAGGAGCAGAATTACTGAGAAAGAACCAAGGGTGCTTCCAGGTGGGTTGATTGTGAAGCCGATGCTTTTCTTTTGCGTGTTTCACAGCACCCCCACAACTCGATGATCATTGAAATACTTTTAAAAAATAATATTTAATTCAGATTCCCCTTTAACATGGAAAATCCTAAAAATAACCCCTGCTGGTGTGGACACTTGTCAGTGCATTTTGGGGCGGAAGTGGAATGTGTGCAGTTTGTTGCATGCATTGTGATGTTTTGACGGGCGGCCTCTTGTCACACTACTATTTCCATTTGCTCCTCACCAGGTGCAATATATGTGTGCCTATCTCCACCAATTGTCCCATGCAGAAGGCACATTTGAATTCCAGCAACCCAGCTGGGAGACATTATGCTCTTGAGATCTCACCACGCTGTACACGCAAAGGAGTATCTTGAAGGCTGTAATTCTGGTACATATTTTGGGCTTAGAATCATAGGATTTTTTTTAGAGTTGGGAGGGATCCTAGGGATCATCTAGTCCAACCCCCTTCAACACAGGAAGATGCAGCTGCCCCATCCGGGGATCGAACCTGCAACCTTGGTGTTATCAGCACCATGCTCTAACCAACTGAGCCATCTGGGCTTAAAAAGAAAATAGCTTTTAATACAGAGGTTTTGCACAGGACCTCTTCATCCAAGTCTTATGCAAGTTAGGCGAATGCCGCTTTCACACAATACCTCGGTATATTCTTGTTTATTATTTAATGAAAATTGATATTGCAGCCCTTTCCTCCAAATAAACACAAGACTCCATTGTGCATGCTGCGAAATATGATCGTTAAGGATGGCAACTTTGCTTTTCTGCACTTCGTGGCTCGATTTTCTTTGAAAGTGCAGGTTCACAGGTACAGAAATACCTGTGTGCGTGCCCAGAACAGAACAAGGCAGCTGATGGCAAAGGACGAGTGAGTGGGAGAGGTGCAACTCCACCCCCATACATACCATTACGCTCTGCTCACCGGCTTGGGCGGCAAAGCAGAAAAGGAACGATGAAAATCCGTGGCTGAAACCAAGAAA
This sequence comes from Podarcis tiliguerta, assembly GCF_965153285.1. Taxonomy (NCBI): domain Eukaryota; kingdom Metazoa; phylum Chordata; class Lepidosauria; order Squamata; family Lacertidae; genus Podarcis; species Podarcis tiliguerta. The sequence continues at coordinate 2,922,374 of NC_139550.1, forward strand.
CCGGAATGTGGGGAAAGCTAATGGGACAAAAGTATGCACAGGAAAACCAGATCCTTGTGAGCTAGTTGGGATCTAAGGCTCCTGCCTGGAAGCAGGTCAAGTTCTTGCAAATTTCCTTCCCTGGGCTGCCTTTCCCAGCTATAGGTGTGCAGGCTGATCTGCATGCAGATTGCGCTGGTGATGAATGAGAATGTATTGGGCTTCATTCCAGATCTGCACTCCTTTTTCAACTTCCAAGTGCTAAAGTTGGCCCTTTGCAAAAGAGGTAGTAACTCTACCATGGTTTCTCTGAATAGCTGCTTGGGACATGCTAGCCATCCCATCCAAACTCCTGCAGTTCTGCCTCCCCCTCCCCCCCAATTTTAATCCAAATGTTCAATCACACCGTTTGCCAAATATCACCAGCCGGTCCCCTGCCTGCCTTCCTTTCTCCACCCTGCAAGTCCCACATGCCCCTCCTACCTTTCAGAAGCGTTATAAACTTGATAGTATCATGGGCGAGGGCATAGATATTGAACTGCCAGCAACCACATTGAGTGTTAATAACTTTATCCATGAAACTCTAAAATTCAGCCTAAGGCAAATGAACACTCAGAGCGCAGAGCCTGGTGCAGGGACAAAGAGGAAGAAAATTAAGCGTTGTGGTTTCCTAAGGGTGTGGAGTGGCATTGGGCAGTAGAGCAACATTCTGGTTTTTAGGGCTCGACCCATATTTTGATTGTATGGTATTGTGTAACAATGAATTTCCTTGGGAACTGGAGCTTTCTCGTTCTATGGCTGTGCCTTGCGAAAAATCTGATCTTACCTGCTGAATTGGATCTGATAAGATCCGTGGAAAACCCACAGAGAGAAAACCCACAGAGAGATTTTGCTTAGCCAAGCTTCAGTTCAGTGGGTAAGGTTTTCGTAAGGCAGAGCTGCAGAGCAACAGGAAAGCTCTCAGACCTGGGGGAACTAATTGGTACACAATACAAGCGAAATACAGGTCAAGCGAAAGTGTGGATTGAGCTAGATTGTGCATTTGCCGGGCTTCTTCAAGAGCACAGAAAAAATAGGATAACATGGTAACAATTCAGCTTTTGGAGAATCTCCATTTTGATTTTTAGGATGCTTCCAACTTCTCTCTATATTGTGGGAGAGATGCAAGCACATACCAGAACTTTAGGTCCGTGCAATTAAAGTGGATTAAAGTGCTCTGTCACCCTAGCACAACAAATCCACTTAAAAATATCTACAGACTTTTTGCAGGTCGTCTGAAGGGGACCTAAGTCTGATTCTTTTTTAAAGTGGATTTGTTGTGCTAGGGCGACGGAGTGCTTTAATCCACTTTAATTTCTGGTAGGAGCTGGAATCCCCCCTGCAAAAGAGTGACAATCTGGAGGCGGTCTTATTAATTATGGCTTTAGTAAGGCAGGATTAGTTCCTCCCCACCCCAGTCCCCTCTAGCAACAGGAACAGTACAAAATCCTGGGGCTGCCCCCAGATTGTCATTATTTCGTGGAATGGATTCAAGCACATACTGGAAATATAGAGTTGCTCAGTTAAAGTGGATTAAAGCACTTTAAAGTGGATCAAAGCAACAATTCTACTCTTTAAAAAAGGACCACTGACTTTTTGCAGTTAGGAAAGTAACAGTGAAATGCGCGTGCAAGTGATGAGCAAATGATAAACAGGAAGATGTCTATACACCTGGCAAGAAAATCAAGCTGGATGCTCATTGCCATATAATTTCCCACAAACAAATCTGATTGCATGCCGAATAAAGACCAGAGACCGTGTAATCATCATGCAAACTTTGAGCAAAGAAATCAGGTTGGATATGCAATAAAGAGGAACTGGAGGAACCGTTAATGAGGAAGTTGCTAGATTTAATGTCTGTGGAGATCTGCTGGAAAGTGTGTGGCAATTCTTGGTGAACCCTCAGAAGTCAGAGGAAGGTGATTTGTGATGGGTGGGTGGGGGTTTTGTGCCTTCTGTAACTCCTTGCCTTCCTCCCCTTGACTAACAAAACAGTAAACTTTGCAAAATAAAATAAATTATGCAAAAGTACCCATTTTATAATTTAAATTGTCATGTTTATGCACCCTGAGCATCTGCTTTGCATGCAGAATACCCCAGATCAATCGCTGGCACCTCTGGGTAGGGTAGGGACAATCCACTGTCTGAAATCCTACACTGCCAATCAGTGTAGACTGCACCGAACCACATGGGCCACTGGTCTGGCTCAATATAAAGAAGCTTTCTCTGAAGACACACAGCCAACTAGAATCAAGGCAGATGCACAGCAGATATTTAAAGTGCATCCAAAGCACATGATGACCCCCCCCCCCCAGAGAATACAGGGAACTATGGTTTTCCCCTACAATATAGTACCCTTACAAAACTACAGTTCCCAGGATTCTTTGGGGTAGTCATGTGCTTTTGATGTATGTCTGGTGTGCTTTAAATGTATGGTGATCTGCTCTCACTCTTGTTTGCCAGCAGCCTATCTCAGTATAAGACAGCTTTCATACATCTCATATGTGAGCAGTGCACTGGGGACGTGAGTGGTGCTGTAGTCTAAACCACTGAGGCTCTTGGGCTTGCTAATCGGAAGGTCGGCGGTTCAGATCCCTGTAACAGAGTGAGCTCCCGTTGCTCTGTCCCAGCTCCTGCCAACCTAGCAGTTCGAAAGCACGCCAGTGCAAGTAGATAAATGGGTACAGCTGTGGCGGGAAGGTAAATAGCACTCTGGTTTCCGTCATGGTGTTCTGTTGCGCCAGAAGCGGTTTAGTCATGTCGGCCACATGACCCGGAAAGCTGTCTGCAGACAAATGCCAGCTCCCTCAGCCTGAAAGTGAGATGAGAGCCGCAACCCCATAGTCGCCTTTGACTGGACTTAACTGTCCAGGGGTCCTTTACCTTTTCTACCTAAAGACTGGCGAACTCCATGTTGACATGTCCCAGGGAGGTTACTTGTATTTCTGTTCTTCCAAGCTCCCCATTTCCTCAATCAGCAAGACATTTCAGGGGAGCACTCCCCATGCTTTGATTTTCTTTGGAGGTGAAGGCACTGGAGATGTTTTTTTGAAAGTGTTGCTTGAGGCTGTCCGCTTCTGCATCTGATGTGGGTTGGAGCTTTGCAAGGCTCACAACCTTTGCAGTTAAGGCACAACTGAACTGTTTGTGCAACAGTTTTACTCCTCTGGAATCTGATTGTGAAAGCTTCTGTCCATCACTCCGTCTCTGTGGGGACAGCAGAGGGCAGCAGAACACAGCAGAAAGGAAAATACCTCTCTTGCCCAACTGATTTGGAAACTAGTTATCTCCCCCTTCCCTCCCTCTCAGCAAGGTCTGCCCCAACTTCCCCGAATCACGGCTTAACAGGGTTAAGTGTTGTTGAAATCTGTTTGCTGCTCCCAAGCACAGACCACCAGAACGGGAGGGAGGAAGAGAGTTCACCCAAGTCTGCAAGCATGTGAGTGTTGACTGTGTGGCGAAGGGAGAGGGTGGCATGCGTAACGGTAGCAAAAGGATTCGCTTGACTCTGGCAAAGCCTGGGGCCAAATCTAATATCCAAAGACTATATTACGGTGTCTCCATTATTAAATAATGCTGGATGCATGGACAAAGCATGGTGTCTGGGGCGGCTGCCAGATGGGTGTTTGTTGTGGGATGGGTGCTCTTTGGGCACGCAGATTTTTTCGCAGTGTGCACCCGACTTCATTGGCATCAAAATGCCAGCCTATATTTTGTCCCCATTTACTCTTTCTGGGGAAATTTCAATAAGGTTTGAAACAACAACCAGGTATTGCCAACACCCCCTTTGCAATACAGTGGTACCTCAGGTTAAGAGCTTAATTCGTTCTGGAGGTCCGTTCTTAACCTGAAACTGTTCTTAACCTGAAGCACCACTTTGGCTAATGGGGCCTCCCACTACCGCTACACCGCCACTGCGCGATTTCTGTTCTCATCCTGAAGCAAAGTTCTTAACCCGAGGTACTATTTCTGGGTTAGCAGAGTCTGTAACCTGAAGCGTCTGTAACCAGAGGTACCACTGTATCTGCATGGACCATTTGCAGTATTAACCTCAACTGGAAACCCCCTGGGAAGTGACCTATAGAGCGGCTTTAAAGGAGTGCAACTTACAGTCTAAAGATGTCTCTAATCTGGCATGTTCTCAGTCTGCTCTAGTAGCCCCCTGAAGAGGCTGGCACTACCATTTAGATGCTTCTCTTATCTCAACAGGGTGCCTCTTCCAAGGCGCTTTGTAGTCACAACCACACTAGTCTAAGCAGGGGTTGTATAGCCTTTAGTTCTTGCGAATGGCTGATGATTTCCCTCCCAGCCCCTTCTCCAGAAAGTTTGTGGCCTTCAGGTCTAAGGAGCTGTGCACAGAACATACTCAGAGAAATAGCAAAAACAAAAGCTGCTGCCTTGAGAGTAGTGGAAGCGAAACTAAGAACTGCACAAGAGGATTGTGGCTTCTCGCTAGGCCTCAGTGCTGCCTGCAACTCTTCCTCACTGGTTCCAGGGTCTCTGAACAGATGTGCATAGCCATCAAGGACCACCAAATTCATGATGCTCTCTTGCTGTCATGCCAGTTCTGAGGGATCCAGGTCTTTAACGCTCCAGTCGGCGTGGCTAATGGCCGGGGTTGATGGGACCTGGAAACCAACAACATCTGCAGAGCCAAAGACTAGCCACCTCACATTTAATGGGTGCTGATTTACGCGTTTTCTAGGAAAAAAAAATAGGACCCTTTTTAGTGCAGTTGATCAGTTCCCAGCACATCCATAATTGTGCCCAAAGATTCAAGACCCAGTTCCACATCTAGCCCACATAACGAGTTGTTTTATAGTGTGACTATGCCATCATCACTACTGCACAAGTGCAGAACTGAGTGCAGAATTCACCAGTCTGCTAAATATAAGCTTCTATTTTTTTCCTTTTTTAAAAAGCAAATTTTTAGCCCTTAAGGCTACACATATAAGATTAAAATTACACAGGGAATCCCTGGTGTAACATCTAAATCACGAATAGTATCTAAGCCAGATATTTAATATGACTTAGGATCACAATCTAGCTCCTTTGCCCATCCAGTGACTATCAGAAACAGATGCAAAAACATTTCAACGTAAGCAGATTTCTCATAGTGCTGAATGTGAGGATCTTTAAACCAAGTTCCTTTTCCTTTTGGTCTTCATTCTCAAATGTGTGTGTGATGTGTTTACAGGTTTCCCCAACTCCTCCAACTCCTCCTTCTGCAGGGAGCTTTCATCTGTGGAGTTGTCAGTTCCATGCCAGCCACAAGGAAGCTCTTTGGGGAGGTCAGGTCCCCCAATTACCCCAAGCCGTACCCAAACAACAATGAAAGTACCTGGGACATTTCTGTGCCAAAGGGTTTCAGAGTGAAGCTGAATTTCTGGCAATTCGATCTGGAGCCATCTGAGGACTGCACTTATGACTACGTCAAGGTGTGTGTGTGGACAGAGCCTGGGGTGCAGAGGGGGTGGTAGAGGAATTGCTGCATTTCAAAGTGGCTGAATCTCCATTTTGCATAGCTTGGCCCCACAAGTCTCTGCTCTGTTATTATGGGGTGTATGGGGTATTAGGGGTGGGGCAGTACCTCACCACACGGGTGGCGCTGTGGTCTAAACCACAGAGCCTAGGGCTTGCCGATCAGAAGGTCGGCGGTTCGAATCCCTGTGACGGGATGAGCTCCTATTGCTCAGTCCCAGCTTCTGCCCACCTAACAGTTTGAAAGCACATCAAAATGCAAGTAGATAAATAGGTACCGCTCTGGCGGGAAGGTAAACGGTGTTTCCGTGCACTGCTCTGGTTCGCCAGAAGTGGCTTAGTCATGCTGGCCACATGACCTGGAAGCTGTACGCCGGCTCCCTCGGCCAATAAAGCGAGATAAGTGCCGCAACCTCAGAGTTGTTCACGACTGGACCTAATGGTCAGGGGTCCCTTTACCTTTACCTCTAGTACCTCTGCTGGGGGACATGATGCACTCCTTCTGGGGCAGTTTGCCCACCTTTGGTCCCCACCTGCACTCAGCTCTCACCTCCTAGAAGCTGTCAGCATGTGACAGCAGCCACACCCCAGGAATGGCTTCCAATGGCTGGCTAAACCAGGTGAGGGTAGCTTAAGGTTACCAGATGTCCCTGTTTCCTGGGGACAGTCCCCAGATTTACAAATCAGTCCCCATACAAAATCATATCATTCCGACTGAAGTTGAAAAGTGTCCCCGGATTCATTGAAAAAAATCTGGTAACCTTAGGGTAGGTGGTGAGTTAGGGACTTCCCCTGCATGCAAAGACAGGTTCTGGTGGATTGAACAGATGAGACCAATAGTGGGTCCATCGCTCAAGAAGGCGGTTTCTGCATGTACTGAGGAGGGAAGTGAGGGGCAGATGGAGCTCATCCACCTGGGAAGATGGCTCATCTAGGAGAAAGAAAGCTCTGATCCTAAACCCCTGCTGCCTAGCAGGACATCTTCAGGAGAAGAAAAGGCTAAGGAGTAAACCTGTCAGGAATGAGCCAGCTCCCAGAGAAGATTTGCAGCCAACTGCAGAAAGCAGCCAGGAACAGAGAAGCTTAGATGTTAGTCAGACAGGAGAGAGCCAGCAGCTGCAGACTTCGGTTCTTCCTGACCTTGACGAAGTGGCTGTTAAGACAGTAGCTGAGAGCAGGCACAGTCAAAGCTCCCAGGAAGAGGTTGGAGCTGATCCACTCAGCCCTAAGAGTCTGTGAATGGGAGGGCTGTTAGATAGGAAGCAAAACAAGAGACGTAAGAGTCAGAAGTTCAATTTCTTCTGTTGCAGCCGGAAGAAGTCTTCAGAAGGGTCATCTTGAGTAATGATGCTGGAGGCTTTGTCAGAGCTGCCAGAGCTATCTGTTTGCTTTTGCAATAAATCCCCCTTTACCTATGCCTACTGTGTTATCAAGCTGGGAACCTGGACTCCTGACAAAGCCCTGCACAAATCCAAAGTGGATGGCGCCTTGTAAGCCTCCTTCCAGCAACTCCTGTAGCCAAACTGGTGCCAAACGTATTGCTCTGCTTTCCTTTGGACCACATCAGCGAGACCAAGAGGGGGGTCTTGTTGTCTGGGCAGCCCAGGACCTCCATCGACACTGCCCAGACTTACACCCAGGAGAGGTCACTTTGGTGTTGCTCAAGCAACAGTTTGACTTCACCCATGGAGGTGCACTCCATTGTCGAGACAGATGGATGTCAACAACTACCTTCCAAGGGCCTTTCCCTCTTTTTCAAACAGCTAGCCAACATACAACAGCAGCACTGGTTTTTTTAACCCCCCCCCCCCCAGTTTCAAAAACAATTCACCACAACATGGCGTCCTCCTCAAAGAGACACCACAGCTTAAGAAATGGAAGCCAGAAACCCACTGGGATTGGGTGCATGCAGACCTAGGGATGAGGTTCTTTAGATCTTGGTCAATTAAGACCACTGTTTCTAATGCTTTCTCTTCCCCTTACTGCATTCTGGCAGATCACAGCCAACAAGAAAGACTTAGGCCGGTACTGCGGCCAGCAAGACTCAACCACCGGCAACCACCCTAGAGGCAAAGAGATTTTGTCAGCTGGGAACCGAATGCGGCTGCTGTTCCACTCCGACTTCTCCAATGAAGAAAATGGCACCAACGTCTTCTACAAGGGCTTCCAGGCTTATTATCAAGCAGTAGGTGAGCATAGAGCCTCCATCCTCTGCAGAAGGGGACAGGTGGGGCTGATGCAAATGATATCAGTCTGACTACAGCCGTACCTCGGAAGTCGTACGCCTTTCGACTCGAACGTTTGGGTTCCCGAATGCCGCAAACCCGGAGGTGAGTGTTGCGGTTTGCGAATGTTCTTCGGAACCCGAACGTCCGGTGTGGGTTCTGCAGCTTCTGACTGGTTGCAGGAGCTTCCTGCAGCCAATCGGAAGCCTCACCTTGGTTTCCAAACGTTTTGGAAGTTGAAAGGACTTCAGTTTGATTTCCAAGGCACGACTGTACAGGCAGAGGCCTGACTGGGGAGTTATGGACACAGCTTACTGCTGTGAGTAGGGAGGGGTCTCTCAGTATAAAGTCGCCCCCCTGTGTCAGGTGTGTTCAGACTACCATCCATTGCGCTCTCACTGCTAGTTTCCAAAGCTGCATGCACACAATAGTAGGCACAACTCATACTGATCCTGTAGTTTCTTGACAAACACTGCTGTTTAGTGTGGGGTTTTCCCCCCCAAACCAGCTACAGTCTGACTAGAATTGTTTTAAAATTGTAATTTCTGATTTTCAATTTTATACATTTCAATAATTTTACTATCATTTTAACATTTCGAAACTTGACTTCCTTCCCCCTCTTTCTCCAGTTCCTTAAATTTATTTTTTAATATTTTCTGCATATTCCAAATTAACTTAATCATTTGTTCATCAACTTTAAATATTACAATAATCATTTGTTCATCAACATTAAATCTTATAAAACTGCAGGTTATTACAATAATCTCGCCAATGTTCTTCTCTGTTTACAGTTTGTTTGTAGATATTCAATAAACCATTTCCATTCTTTTATTAAAAGTTTGTTACCTTGATTTCTTTTTTTCTGGTAAGTTTTGCCATTTCTGCGTATTCCATTAGTTTTTGTATCCATTCTTCTTTCATCAGGACTTCTTCTTCTCTCCATTTTTGGGCAAATAACATTCTTGCCACTGTAGTCGCATACATAAATAAATTTCTATACCCTTTGAGTAGTTCTGTCCCTATAATTCCCCAAAGGAAAGCTTCTGGGTTTGTTTTTTTTACAAATGTTATTTTAAACTTCTTTTTTCAATTCATTATATATCAATTCCCAGTAAGCTTTAACCTTACTAAAGGTTAAAGGTCAGTCTGACTAGAATCACAGAGCATAGAATCACAGAAGGAGCGTCTCCACCTCCATCGTTCAGCCCGGACACTGAGGTCCAGCGCCGAGGGCCTTCTGGTGGTTCCCTCGCTGCGAGAAGCCAAGCTATAGGGAACCAGGCAGAGGGCCTTCTCGGTGGTGGCACTTGCCCTGTGGAACGCCCTCCCACCAGATGTCAAAGAGAAAAGCTACCAAACTTTTAGAAGACATCTAAAGGCAGCCCTGTTTAGGGAAGCTTTTAATGTTTAATAGGTTATTGTATTTTAGTGTTCTGTTGGAAGCCGCCCAGAGTGGCTGGGGAAACCCAGCCAGATGGGCGGGGTAGAAATAATAAATTGTTGTTGTTGTTGTTGTTGTTGTTGTTGTTGTTGTTGTTGTTATAGAAGGGACTCTGAGGGTCATCAAGTCCAACCCCCTGCAAACCTTTAAGCCAAAGTAGTGTATAAACCTTTTCTAACTCTCGTTGTGGGATATCCCCAGACTTGGATGAGTGCGCCCTTGAAAACGACGTCGAAGATGGCGCACCTCGGTGCCAGCACTTCTGCCACAACTACATAGGGGGCTACTTCTGCTCTTGTCAGTCCGGCTACCGTCTCCAGAGTGACCAACATTCCTGTAAAGGTAAGAGGACGAGCCAGGCTGTATGCACACTATACCTCTGAAACACATTTGAAGCACATTTCCCTTTGCAAAGGATTCTGGGCACTGTCGCTGAGGCCTCACAGTGTCACACTTCCCAGCAACCTTTAACCAACACTGCCCAGAAGTCTTTTAGGGAAACAGTGTGCTTCGAATGCACGCTGTAAAGTTATAGTGTGTATATTGCAGAAAGCTAATGGGTGAGAATACGGAGGGCTGCTGCATTATAGTGCTTATGGAAAGCTGTGGTCCAAGATGTCAGCCGTTGAAGACTAATCACATAATAACAGAAGGAAACGTTGAACATTAAAAACTTGCCTGTATTGGGAATGTTTTATTACGTGTTTATATGTGCTGGAAACTGCCCAGAGTGGCTGGGGAAACCCAGCAAAATGGGTGGGACATTATTATTATTATTATTATTATTATTAATTTCTTAAGTAAGCCACTCTCTCTTGGCCTCAGTCTCACACCTGCAATGTATAGAAAATGGTAGTGGTTTTTGCTACAGTGTGGATGTAAAGATTACTGTAATCATAGCATGTGAAGTATTTTGAACATGGCAAATGCTGCACAAATGCTCGGTATTCCTGTTTTAGCCGTGTGCTCCATACTGAAGATAAAACTGAGTATGGATTAGCTACCTTCATAATCCCATTTAATCTGTTGCATTCACAGTATGGGTCATCGGAGCGACAAAAGGGGAGCTTTTCCTGCACTTTCAATCCGTGTTGATATAGTTGAGGTCTATAATCTGTGTTAAGGGACACGGGTGGCGCTGTGGGTTAAACCACAGAGCCTCTTGGGCTTGCTGATAAGAAGGTCGGCGGCTCGAATCCCCGCGATGGGGTGAGCTCCCGTTGCTCGGTCCCTGCTCCTGCCAACCTAGCAGTTCGAAAGCACATCAAGGTGCAAGTAGATAAATAGATACCGCTCTGGCGGGAAGGTAAACGGCATTTCCATGTGCTGCTCTGGTTCGCCAGAAGCGGCTTAGTCTGTGTTAGAAATTGTGGCTACAGAACAGGGACCGATCATTCTTCCAGTTGAATGGTGTGGTGAAAGAGAGAAAAATGGACCACCTACAAGGAAAGGATGCTCTGTGGGTCCCTGGCTTTCAGCAAACCTTATTCTGCTTCCTTGCCCTACAGTGAATTGCAGCAACGAACTGTTCACGGAGCAATCTGGGTACTTGTCAAGCCCTGGTTACCCTCAACCCTACCCAGCTGATTTGCGCTGTAACTACAGCATACGAGTGGAGGCAGGCCTGATCATCACACTCAAATTCCTGGAGCCTTTCGAAATTGATGATCACCAGCAAGTCCGCTGTCCTTATGACCAGCTCAAGGTATTGTAGACCACTGTACCCCCCACTCAGCCCTGCTTGGATCATAAATGAGGAAAGAGGGATGCTCCAAAATGTACAAATATCTGCAATCTATCTTTGAAGTATCTAGTTCTCAGCATGTGGAATAAAGAAGTCCTGCTCTTTTCTTGAAAGCCATTTTTTGAATAGATCGAGAATGTTGTTCTGTATGTTCATTGCCATCTTCCCTGCTGGCTGAACTTCTTTTGGAAAGAGAAATCATTAGAGTGTTTTTGAAATAGCTAATATATTTGCAAATACCATTGTTCAGCCCGGACACTGAGCTCCAGCTCCAAGGGCCTTCTGGTGGTCCCCTCACTGCAAGAAGTGAAGCTATCAGGAACCAGGCAGAGGGCCTTCTTGGTAGTGGCGCCCGCCCTGTGGAATGCCCTCCCATCAGATGTCAAAGGAATAAGCAACTACCGGTATCTGGCGTTTAGAAGACATCTGAAGGCAGCCCTCTTTAGGGAAGTTTTTTATGTTTGATGTTTTATCACATTATTATTATTATTATTATTATTATTATTATTATTATTATTCTGTTGGGAGCCAGCCAATGGGCAGGGTACAAATAAATTATTATTAGTAGTAGTAGTAAGTGTAGTGCTGAATAGCGTTCACACTCGTACGGCCAGCAAATCCTTCGCTCCCAAACTCTCTGCTTCTCCCCAGATCCAAGTTGGTGGGGAAGAGGTTGGCGAATTCTGTGGCACAACGTCTCCAGGAAGCATCGAAACCAATGGCTCTTCGGTGGACGTCCTTTTCCACACGGATGATTCAGGATACAGCCATGGGTGGAAGATCCGGTACAGCACAGAAAGTAAAGTATCCCCATCCAGCAGACGGAGATAAATGGTACTCAGCCATCTGCCTCCGCTTCCTTCATTCCTCTCTTATCTCCAACAGGAGTCCCTTGCCCACAGCCTGTTCCAAATGATGAGTTCACCATCATTCAAGACCTACAGCCATTGTATCAGTACCAGGACTACTTCATTGCCAGCTGCAGGACTGGATATCGGCTGATGGAGGTGGGACTCATTTATCTAGGGCTGCGGACACACATTTGAAGCACATTTGCCCCTCAAAGAATTATCGGCACCCCAGTTTGCCCCTCATAGAGTTACAATTCCCAACAAGCCTTAATAAACAGCAGTGCCCAGAACTTTTTGAGCAGGGCAAGGAAGAGACTCCACTTCTGACACCATTGTTGCAAGCCGCACCAATCTCTGCCTAGCAGTGCACAAGATTTCAGGGGGTCTTGGCTCTCCATTGGTGTCTGTGTTCTTATGGGGAAATTAGGCACAATGGCAGTGCAGGATTAAACCCTGTAGAGACCCCTAGGCAGTCAAAATCTCAGGAGCCCCCTTGCAAATTATTTCCTAATACGTTTCTTTATTTTACCAATCAACAATTTTAATAAGCTAAATCAATATTATTTTGATCCATTGTTGCGAAGGCCCTAAAAGGGCTCCTCTGTGTATTTGGCAATCCGGCACTGCAAAAATGGAGGCTAGTGTCTTAATAATATCTGGCTTATTTTACACTTATATGCAACCTTTAGTCTTCAGTCATAGAAACACGGAACTGCAGTTGGATGGGACCAATTAGTCCAACTCCCTGCAATGAAGGGGCGCACAGCAGGAGCACCCCTAAAGGTGCCAACTTACCTTTACGGCAGCACGACCAGCCTCCTTTTTGTTCTGCAACCTGTCTTGGTCTCCAGGGCACATACAAGCATGATTCCTTGTGTGACTTCATCAACACGTAGGACTAAAGGCTGGCACACACTTTGGACCTTTGCCCAGGTGCAGTGGCGTAGCGTGGGTTGTCAGCACCCGGGGCAAGGCAAGTAATTTGCGCCCCCTAACCCGCGGATTTGCGCCCCTAACCCTAACCCCCAGATGTTGCGCCCGGTGCGGCCGGCCCCCCCTACACCCCCCACGCTACGCCACTGCCCAGGTGAATTAACTCATCACATGCTAATTGCTGGTGCTCAGAAGTAGGTTTACACACATGAATCTCAATTACATTAGCGTAAACGCTTATTAAACACCCCAAAACCTTTAGAGAAGGAAAGAATGTGCTTTGTATGTGTTTTAAAGGTATAATGTGTACATGGAGTGGCTTCTCCATTACTTTAGCTCTCTGCCTTCTAAGCCTTTCCCTCCTCTGATGACCTCATGATCCCTCAGGCTTTGGGTGTGTGTGTGTGTGTGTGTTTTCCTCCATTCCTAAACGCTTCTCTTCCCTTTTACATCTCCCAGTTTTTATCCTAGGAACAGTTTAAGGAATATGTCAGGGCAAGAGAAACATCTGATTCAACAAATATTTATCTCCCAAAGGCATCTGCGCTTGTGGATCTGATTAAGGCAGAAAGAGATGTGGCGATTGCATAATTTCTGGCCGGCGTCATGAATAATTGGGGAAATCGAAAGTAGAGCAGAACAAACAAGCAGGCCTGAAATTGATCCAGTGTTCAGCCCCAGAATTTGTTTTGGTAGTTGTGACTCAGCTCTGCCAGGATCTAAAACCGCATTTCGCCAACCTGGTGCCCTCCACATGTTTTGGTCTCAAAGCAGAGATGATGGGAGATGTTGGGAAAGGCTGGTTTAAAGTAGCAATGGTGAGTTCCTTTAAGCATGTCCAAGTATGGTGTAGTGGTTAAGAGCGGTAGTCTCGTAATCTGGGGAACTGGGTTCGCTTCCCCGCTCCTCCACCTGCAGCTGCTGGGTGACCTTGCGCCAGTCACACTTCTCTGAAGTCTCTCAACCCCACTCACCTCACAGAGTGTTTGTTGTGGGGGAGGAAGGGAAAGGAGAATGTTAGCCGCTTTGAGACTCCTTCGGGTAGTGATAAAGCGGCATATCAAATCCAAACTCTTCTTCTTCTAAACATGCTAAGCCTCCAGCGCCCTCCACACTTGATATCTAGGGTAGCAGGGTATTCAAGGCAGAGGGTGTGGATTCTGTGCAGAAGTTGAGCATCAGAATATATATATATTGTCAGGGAACTGCCATCGGCTCAGGGGCGAGAGGTTAAAAGCCGGATGGATTACAGAGAGCCCCCAAAGATCGTGGGAAGCAGACGATGTGGTGCCAGGACACCTTGCCTGAGCAAAGTGGGGAGCAGAGAGGTCCTCCGTTACCCACGCGCTCCCTGCGCAGTAGGCTTCCGCGCCGAGACGGGAGGCGCAGATTGGGCTCCAAGAAACTACTCTGCTGGGGAAGGTTTAAGGGCCGCCCACTCACAGATTCTGCCAATGAATGAGCCAGCCACGGGAGAGTGGCGCTCTGCACAGAGAAAGTTTATTTTGGCATCAAAAGCAAGGCTTCACAGCCGAGCAGGGAGGCATTTGCCTACTTGCTCTCGAGCAACCCCTTGGTACCTTAACACACACACATATCCACAATGAAAATAAGAGAAACTGGCACCCAGTGATCCTGAATCTGAGGTAGAATTTTGAACAAATTAACAGATTTTTTAATTTATTTTTTTTAAAGAAGAAGAGTTTGGATTTGATATCCCGCCTTTCACTCCCTTTAAGGAGTCTCAAAGCGGTTAACATTCTCCTTTCCCTTCCTCCCCCACAACAAACACTCTGTGGGGTGAGTGGGGCTGAGAGACTTCAGAGAAGTGTGACTGGCCCAAGGTCCCCAGCAGCTGCAGGTGGAGGAGAGGAGACGCAAACCCGGTTTACCAGCTTACGAGACTACCGCTCTTAACCACTACACCACACTCGCTCTCACAAATTAACAGATTTTTAAAACAGTATTTGCTATCTTAAGATATAGGTCTTCCACCCACCAGCCAGGATCCAACAGGTGGGTCATGAAGCCATCCCAGGTGGGGTGCAGCAAAGCTATTCTTGTCATTTTGGACTCTAGCTAAGGTTGACCAAACCAAAGCAGCACTATATGTAGGAGCCTGAGCTAGAACACATTGCTCATTTTATCAATTTTCATGAGTGCTGCAAAGTGTCAGGAGAAAGGCAAAACAAAACAAAACAAAATAAGAAAGATAATTCTTGTCAACTGTAGCTTGTCAGCTTGCCTTCCTGGAGCCATGTCTGATGTGAGGGAGCTCTCTATGGCACAGGGACACTCTGTTCACCTCCTAGGCTGTTTTTATGCCTTCCCAGACTTCTCTGAAAATGGAGGTGTGCCGGGCACTAGAACACTGAAAAGTCCACTGTGGTGGGTGGGGGGGTTGTGTAGCGGTTACAAGTCTTTTCTATTAAAAACAAAACAAAAACCACTGCTTTTCAATAGCTTCTCAACCTTTTGACTAACAACAAGTGTACAAATAATTGGTTTTTGTTTAGTAGTAATGTTACAAGAAGTTTGGGGACAGGAGAACAGCTTCCTGAGACCAGTGTTAGAAATTCAGATATATAAGCTAGGCACCAAATGGCTCCTTAATCCAAAACTGAATGTATAGTTGCCACTCTTATGTTTCAAATGATGGACTGACTGTGACTGATTCATCTGGTTAGTTCAGATGGCAACCTTGAGTCAGGTTAAGAGCTTTGAGAACGTAAAGAAGAAAAGCCACTTGATCCAGGGACTGTCCACATATCGATTGGCCTAGTGACTAGTCCAACTGCTTTTTCTTAATGGTGACACGGACCATTCATAAATGTAGGGATAGTATTCCCAACTGTGAGCAGGGCAGGGGGTGGTGTAAGTGAAGTCAAGCGACAACAATTAGCTATGACGTCGTCCACTGCTCCTGCTCAGGCTGCACAGAAAAAGCATTTTGGTTCCTGAAATTCATTCTGATTGTGCAGATAAAATATGGCTGGTGATTTCTACAGGATGTGATATTTGTGTGTGAAATCAGTCCTAATCCAATGATCCCCAGGCATCGCAAGTGGCCGGTTACCTGGTTAATTTCGACATTGCCTGAGACAAAGGTAAGGGGCATAGCTGTCTGCAGGGACTTGCCCAACCCTCGGCTGCCTTTTTGTTTTTGAGCAGGGTGACAAAGCACTGAAATCCTTCACCGCTGTCTGCCAAAAGGATGGGACGTGGCACCGCCCGATGCCCCGATGTGAAAGTGAGTAGCTAGTCACAGATCTGAAGTGCCGTATTCTTCACTCCATAAGACGCACCTTACCATAAGACGCACCTAGTTTTTAGAGGGGGAATGCAAGGGAAAAAATATTCTTTCAAGGGAGCACTGAGCAGTGCCTGTATGCATCCCAGGCTCTGCTCAGCACTTTCACGAGCCGCGTGGAGCGTGTGTGCAGTGCTTGCAGGCTTTTCCCCAAGGAGGGAGAAGGGAGAAGACACATTTTTAGGAGGGGAAAAGTGCGTCTTATAGAGCGAAAAATACGGTACTATTAAAAGATGGCAAGTTGCCAATGATTTTATTCATTTATTTTAAGGTCATTTAGTTGCTAGAGGGATGGGGTGGGGGGCAGCCTTCAAATGCCAAAACATCTAGGGCTAGGCCTGTTCCCAAGGTCTAGGCCCCTTCTGCACTCAACCTTGAAAGCAGCATCATACCTCTTTAAGCAGTCATGGCTTCTTCCCCCAGAGGGAAGGTTTTGGGAAGGATGCTCATAATTGTTCGGAGACTCTTGTTCCTAAGCAAAAGCGGGACATTCTGGGATCAAATCAGAAACTGAGATGGTGTCTGTAAATCCGGGACTGTCCCTGGAAAATGGGGGGGTGGGGGTGGTCTGTAATCATTTCCCATGGGGGAAGGGTCTGTTTGGAGGGTCCTGCTTGGAGGGTCTGTAATCATTTCCCCATGGGTGGGAAGCCATCTTGAGGGGTGTGATTTATTTTTTTAGTAGGCAACTAGTAGCAGGAAATCACCACTGAATGATTGTGACTGAGCTGGACTTTGAAAGGATTCCTGAAAGAACGATTCCCTCCCCTTCATTTATTTGTCGATTTTGCCTCATAGTTGTGAACTGCGGCGAACCAAAAAGCCTGACCAACGGGGACTTCAGCTATGAGTCCCAGCCAAACAATAACAACTACCTGTCAGTTGTCAAGTACAGCTGCAAAGAACCCTATTACCGCCTTTTCAGTAATGGAGGAGGTAAGTCCTGCTCAGCACAAACTGTGCCCCCCTCAGTCCCAATCCTTTCCCATTCTGTCTTTTAAGCATTGCTGAGAATTGTATACCTGTGACAGGTAAAGCTACGGTTCCCGGGAAAGAATGTGCTTTGTGTTATGTACTGAAGTTCTCACCCTGGGCCAGCAGGGGGATACTGTGGATAGTTATGCAAATGAAGGATCGAAAGTGACATTCAGTGATTGGATAGTTTTAGAAAGTTGCTGCAGTAACGTTGTACTGGAGCTCTATATAAGCAGGCTGACTGAACCCTTCAGTTCAGTTCAGTTCTGTCCTGGCCTGTGAATAAACAAGAGCTGTTGAAGAATCGCTGTGTCGTCTGATATGTTCACCTACAACTTAACACTTTGAATGTGCTTTAAAGGTGACGTGCGGACGCAGGAATTCCCCTCCATTCCACGAGGGGCCTCTCAGCCATGTTCACAGCCATTTCACTACGGGATTCCACTTTTGTGGCATCTGCCCATGGAAAATAATTGCCTCACAAAGTCTGCATGATCCCATTAGGGCAGCAGCACAGGGTGTAACTCTGGCATTACTGTACTTACTGTACTTTTCCGTGTATAAGACTAATTTTTTTTAAATTAAAAAATCATGCTAAAAAGTGGGGGTCGTCTTATACATGGGTGGTGCATAGGGTGGACGTTTGATTGGTTGCTGCTGCAGCTGTCAGCAGCTATTGTGCGTGTTATTGGTTGCTGCGTCAATGGGTGATGTTGATTGGCTGACGCTCGGGCATTTGTGCGGGCGATTGGCAGCTTTTGCTGGCGATGGGACAGAAGGGAGGCAGATTTTGTGACGCGTGTGGGTAAGTGATTTCCAGCAATCCCTCCTTAAAAAATCTCAACAACTGGGTGCCATCCTCCACCCCCAATTTTCTTAGAGTCCCCCCAAAATAGGGGGCATCTTATGCATGAGGGCGTCTTATAGATGGAAAAGTACGGTACTGTGTGGCAGAAGCTGCAAAAGCAGAAATGGGTCAGTTCTGGGGTGCGGGGGGGGGGGTTAATGCTATTCTGCATTAAAGACACAAGGAAGGTGGGAAAGTAGTTAAGGCGAGAGAAGCAGTACAACCGCTGGGTCTTGACTTTGGGAACTGAAAAATAATAATAATCAGAAGTTGTTGCAGGTATGTGGAGAGAGAACTGAATTTGTGATTGGAAAAAATGAGAAACTGTAATGAATGTCAGAAGAATACTGGAAGGAAGTTATAAGGTTTTAGCAGAAATGTTATAAAGAATTAAGCAAAAACTGATTGTTAATGGGTTGAAGTGGAAAATTTAAAGTTAGATTGTGTTAAGATAAACTATAGAACAAAAAATTGAGAAAGAGGGAACGGATTTGCTGAATTAGCTAATCTGAACTAGAATACAAAAAAGGGAGGTGTGAGGAAGTCGAGGAAATAAGTAAATGAAAGATAAAGATATGGAAATTGGATGTGCTTTTAAATGTTTTGGGTTTTTCTTGTTTTGATGTATTGTTTTTTCCTTTTACTTTTGATGTATTGTTTGTTAAATTCTTTATTTTTTTTCTCTTATACCTTTTTTTTTTGGTAACTATAAAACTTCTAATAAATATTATTTTTTTAAAAAAGGGAAAAAATGAGAAACTGAGAGAACTGTTCCTTCCAAGAATGGCTCCTTCCATCCCAGCCTGTGCCCTTACAGAGTCGAAAAACCGAGGTGTTTAAGCAGGCAAAGTTTATTCAGACTGTGCTCTCATTATTCTGGTTTCCTTCCTCAGATATGTATACCTGCTCTGCTAAGGGGTCTTGGACGGACCAAGATGACCATGAGGACATCCCTGTGTGCCTGCCAGGTAATCGGCACTCTTCCATCCTCCTCCTCATCTTGTCTAAAAAAACAAACAAACCAGGCAAACACTGCAGAAAAGAGCAAGACAGAACATGAGGTTAAGGGAGAGGAGGGAGAAAAGATGGGATCGAAAACAGAGAGACAACAGCCTGATGGTGAAGCACGTTCTCTCTGCCCTAAGATTCTGAGGTTCAAGCAATTCCTGGTTAAAAGGGATCTTTGACAGGGATGGGCGATTTATTTTGTTGGAGTGGGGAGGGGGGGGGGAGAAACAGATTTTTGTGTCAGGCACTCCGTTCCTTAGTGTCCCGAAGGTTAGGTTCCTTCAGGTGAACAGTCTGCCGAAGGCAGAGGCAGTGAGTAAGGGTGGAGCCCACAGCTCAGGTGAGAAGTCGAAGCTAAAGCTGAGGGACACCGTTGAAGAGGCGAGAAGAATCAATGAACCATTGACTAGTATTTGATGTTATTCTGCCTCTAGTCCTGGTGTTAGAGTTTACCCATCATGAAAAGTAGCCATTTATAGCCTTATCCTCTACAATTCTATGATAAAGCCAGTGCTTTTTTTCCCCTTCTTCTAAAAAATGTTTAAGGGCACTCTCATTTTGAATCAAGAAAATCACCATTTTATAGTTCAAATCGGGGGAAATAAATACAGTAAATGGACAAAAGTACAAAGAACATGCGTTGCCTCATATTACACAGCTGACAGCTCACAGTGACTTCCACATTGGCACGAGGTTGTGTGCACTAACATCTTCCCGATTCCACACATCCACACTCCACACTGCTTCACACATTAAACGCTCGCTTTCATCTGAGACTCAGGAAACACCGTGACAGGAAATAAGGCTGTCATCGGGGTTAGCAACGGAACTGATGATTCACCATGCTAGAGAAGAAACTTAAAATTTTAGTTTCTTCTCCCATTAGAGTCACAAAATGTTTAGGGGTGTGTGTACCCATGAGTCCCTCCCAGAAAAAAAGCACTCAATAAATCCACCCAGCTTATGGTGGTGAATGACACAGTTTAACACTGTTTAAGAAGAGTATGTTCTCTTATCTGTCCTGAATCTCCAGGTACTGGGCTAAGTGTGTTAATAATAAGAGCAAATGCTGGTGGGGGAAAGCTGATTACGTGGGGAAGGTCTGACATGTTCTGTTAAGAGCGAATGGAAGCATTCAAAATAAGGAAATGTCACGTGGGAAATGGGAAAAGGCAGGAGGCTGTCGCCTTTCTTGACCATATTGTCTCTCTTGCAGTCTGTGGAAGACCGGACAATCCCATCCAAATAACCCAACGGATTATTGATGGCCGAGTGGCGAAAAAAGGCAACTTCCCATGGCAAGCGAAAACAGTTGTCACCGGACGTGGAGGTGGGGCATTGCTGGGTGACCGCTGGATCTTGACTGCAGCGCACAATTTGTACCCCAAGCCGAGCAGTGCATCTCGGATGGCTCAGAGCCCTGAGCTCTCTGAGGTTATTAAGAAGACTCAAGTCTTCTTGGGACACACAGATGTGGAGGAACTCGTAAAGCTGGGCAATCGCCCCGTCCGCAAGGTTTACATCCACCCAGCGTACAACCAGAGCCTTCCGGAGAACTTTGACGGGGACATTGCCCTTCTAGAGCTGGAGGACCCAGTGACACTTGGGCCTGACATGCTGCCAATCTGTCTCCCGGATCCAGGGAACATCACCTTCTACGCTCAAGGACGGATGGGTTATGCCAGTGGCTTTGGAGTAGAGAAGAACATCCTTGCTTACCAGCTAAAATACGTACCGATTCCAGTAGCAAGGCGTTCATCCTGTCAGCAGTGGCTGAATGGGCAGAAGATTGACGGCCGGGACCCAGTCTTCACAGAGAACATGTTTTGTGCAGGTTCCCCTCACGAAACAAAAGATACCTGCCAGGGGGACAGTGGGGGGGCTTTTGCTGTGCACGACCTGCAGACTGGGCGCTGGGTGGTCTCAGGGATTGTTTCTTGGGGCATCGGTTGCGGCAACGGCTATGGCTTTTACACCAAAGTCTTGAACTACCTGGACTGGATCAAGGGCATAGTGGGGAAGGATTGGGTCTCAATGCAAGGGTCAGATTAACATATTGGAATGTAAGCCTCCGTTGCGATTCAATGGAAGCTCCCGCCATTTTGTAAAGAAGTGTCACCTCCAATGTATTGTTTCATAGCTCCCTCCCAGGAATGAATAAGTAGGACCTTAACTCGCGGTTTAGCAAATCCTCTTCATTAATCAATCTAAGGTTTAGCTGGTTGATATAACAATCAAATAAATGATAGCTTGTTTGAAACTCTGTCAATGTTATAATCGCTAAAAGATTTCTGTACTACTTGCTTTAGTAATGGACAGATAGAAACGACGTATTATATTCCTGTGTCACTGTCCCCAAAGGAGCACAGTATGCCTTTGATTACATCCTTGTGCTAGGAAGAATGCTAGTTTCTTGTAGTTAATAAGGCAGCTGCAGATGTTGTCAGTGGATCCAAATATGTCAGGCAGGGGTGGCTGTCACAAGGGATAGTCATGGGCACTATATTCAGGATCAGGTCCATTCTCCAAAAGGTGGTCCAGGAGCCGGAATCTGACATCCTCTCCTCCTCCATTTCTTTTTTCTTTTATAATATGTTTTATTGAATTTCCACAAATTTCACATAAAATTTCCATACATAATAATTTTTCTTCTGTTTTATCGACTTCCCATCCCATTTTCCGTGGTGTTTTTTATTCTTATTGCCACAGCTTATCTTCACTCTTCTATACCATAGCCATAATACAATAGTCTCTAATCATTTCTGGTGTTCATAGTTCAAATCCTGATCACAAATCCATCATATTATAATATTTCTTTAAATAGTCCAACAGGGGCTTCCGTTCTTCCATCCTCCTCCATTTCTTAAAGGTAAAGGTAAAGGTAAAGGTACCCCTGCCCGTACGGGCCAGTCGTGTCCAACTCTGGGGTTGCGCGCCCATCTCGCTTAAGAGGCCAGGAGCCAGCGCTGTCCGGAGACACTTCCAGGTCACGTGGCCAGCGTGGCGAAGCTGCTCTGGCGAGCTTGCACCAGCGCAGGACACGGAAATGCCGTTTACCTTCCCGCTAGTAAGCGGTACCTATTTATCTACTTGCACTTTGACGTGCTTTCGAACTGTTAGGTGGGCAGGAGCTGGGACCGAACGACGGGAGCGCACCCCGCTGCGGGGATTTGAACCACCGACCATACGATCGGCAAGTCCTAGGCGCTGAGGTTTTACCCACAGCGCCACCCGCGTCCCTCATCTAAAATAAAGTCATTGCCACCTATGAGCCTAACCCGCGTTAGGCTCATCTCAAATAAAGTCATTGCCACCTAGCAGTGAGTTTTACACTAGTGTTGGCAGTGGATGAGGAACAACAACAAAAAGGCTGTTGTGCTTATTCTGCCTTTAACAGGATAATGGCCCACAAAAATTAGCAGCTGATACTTTTCACAGTTTGGAGGAAATCATTCCCTCTTAATGTCTGCAAGCTACTAATAAAGGCACAGCTACAGTAGCTAGGGGACGCGGGTGGCGCTGTGGGTTAAACTACAGAGCCTAGGGCTTGCCAATGAGAAGGTCAGTGGTTCGAATGCCTGCGACGGGGTGAGCTCCCATTGCTTGGACCCTGCTCCTGCCCACCTAGCAGTTCAAAAGCACGTCAAAGTGCAAGTAGATAAATAGGTACCACTCTGGCGGGAAGGTAAACGGCGTTTCCGTGGGCTGCTCTGGTTCGCCAGAAGTGGCTTAGTCATGCTGGCCACATGACCAGGAAGCTGTAGGCCGGCTCCCTCGGCCAATAAAGCGAGATGAGCGCCGCAACCCCAGAGTCGGCCATGACTTGACCTAATGGTCAGGGGTCCCTTTACCCTTTACCTTTACAGTAGCTAGATCAAATGTTGCCAAGCCTACTTCACTTTTGGAGATTCCTGGGCTATTGCATTCAAACACCAAAGAGAGGTTTAAGTGTAGAACATCTCTAACCACTTTTGAGCTCGCTCCCACCGCCCAAAACAGATAAAACATTTCTCCATGCCTTGATTCAAATTTGGTAGGACTGCTGAGAGCTAGATAAAATGGCTTCACATTCTGCCCAGGCTACAACTGGGCTCTTTGTGGTTAAGGGGCAACGAAGGACTGATTCACACATGCATATTTATCGCTTGGTGACTGCCCCATCCAAACTTTCATGTTTCAATGGAGCCATGACAGATCTAACATGACACACAGAACTTTCACATCTTAATGCTTTTGAAGGGTAGCTGATGATCACACAGTCGTCAAGTGTACAGTACTCAAGTGATAAACGTGAATCTGTGAGTCAGGCTTTAGCCCAGTTGTTCTTCCTTTAAAAGGTTATTAGTCATACTTCTTCAAAGAACGTACTTCACTACTAGTCAAATTATCTGCTGATGTTTTTTCCTAGTGCAACTACTCTACTGAGTAAAGCTATATTAGTGCAATACTTTTAATCCAACTCTTGATGGGGCAATCCAGACTTCTAGAACCTGTCCCGCTATTGGCTAAGAGATTCTCGACCACATCTTATGTGCACCCCAAAGAATGCTCCTGCCTAACTGTAAATTTGCATTTATTGCCTCACAAAAATGGCATTCTACAAATATTAAAATTACTGCTGCACAAAACTTTGGGTTCTGTTTTAAGCCTCTTCTGTGCTTTTCTGTTTTCACTGTATACATAAAGCCATCATGCTAACCCAACGTTCTTTTGCAACCTGCCATGACCCAGGAAATACAACGGGACTTTGCAAAGACAGTGCTACCTTGGTTCTCGAACAGCTTGGCTTCCGAACAAATTGGCTCCCAAATGCCGCAAACCCAGGAGTAAGTGTTCTGGTTTGCAAACGTTTTTTGGAAGCCAAATTTCCAGCACAGCTTCTGCAGCTTCTTACTGAGTGCAGGAAACTCCTTCAGCCAATTGGAAACCTCACCTTGGTTTTCAAATGGTTCTGGGAGTCGAACGGACTCCCAGAATGGATTAAGTTCGACAACCAAGGTACCACTGTACACAGGTTTGGCAATGCAGTTGGAGGGACAGGTGTGTTTTGAGTACGTGGGGGTCAGCAGGAGCAAAGATGGGGCTAAGGCATCACCCTGAACGCACCCCTTTTCTTTCTGCCACATAAGGGCTGCCATTCACTTCAGTGGGCAAAAGTAAAGGGCTGCATTTGGAGCCCTGTTTGCAGAGCAACTAAAGCCCAGCCTTCATCCTGAGAATGACAGATGGTCAACAGAACCTTGACGGGGCACCTTGTCTCACAGGGATCTCTTTCCCCCTAAACCAACCATGCTGTCTGGGGTGATGGACACTGCAGTCTAAAACATCTGAAAGGCACCAAACTGGGGAAGATTCTTGGAAAGCAATCCCGAAAGCCTTCTCACCCCAGGACAACAAACCGTGTGTCTACACAAAGCACAAAATCTAGGAGGCTTCAGCTCCCCACATGCCTTTTATTAAGCCACTCGGTCATTCAATAATCACTGTTTCCCTACAAAACTCTGGGTTTCACCTGCTGGTAGTTATTAGGTTTTTTTGGTGGGGGGTAGCAGATCAATTTCTGTCCCACTTTTCAGCCTATGCCTATACATCCTATGCCCTTTTAAAATGTGTTTTTTTTTGGGGGGGAGGGTATTAGGTTGTTGTTTTTATTATGTGTTTTGTGGTTTTATATCTTCATTTTATTCTGTGAACTGCCCTGAGATCCTAGGGTATAGGACAGTATATAAATAATAATAATAATAATAATAATAATAATAATAATAATAATAATAATACCACCTGGTCCATAGGGTGGTCACACCCACCCACCCACTACATAAAAATCATTTATCCCAGGTAAAAGGAGGCAGGGTGGGGTGCCCTTTTTCAGCTTTCTGTTTAGAAAAAGGAAGTCAGGACTCAAAGCTTTATGACACCCCAGGAGAGCCTGTGAACAAATGGCTAATGGGAATTGCAGGAACAGGACTTCCCTGCACATCTATCTCCCCTGAGTTCCTCGTGACCTTTCAATCCTTCTGTCCCTCCTCTTTGGAAACTCCTTCAAGCCTTCTCTTCCTCTTTGCCACTCCCTGAATTCAGTGCTTTGGGATAGCTCTGCTCCTCCAAAGGAATTTCTAAGATGCAGAAATCTGGGGATTTTTATTTTTTTTATTTTAATGAGGAAAGAATGTTACTGTTTTGGTAGAAAAGATCATGAAACTGTGTCTTTGTTTTCTCCTAGTTATTGAGCCCAGATGGGGAAAATCCCAGCCTGCTTAGTCATTATTTCCTAGGATCCTGATCCTGGTGTTTATTTAAACAGCTGCTGCTACAGCTCTATTTTGCACATGTAGTATCCCAAGACATAACTAAGAGAACCCCGGATTTCTTGAATTTCCTTTTTAAAAAGCACCTTTCCAGCTATGTCACCATTTTATACAGCTCCGGTTAAGGCATGTGAGCTTGAAGGCTTCCTCTGGTGCCTGCCAAATCTCCCAGCATCCTACTGACTGACTGCTCAATGCCCACTTTGTTATGGGGTCTCCATCTTGAAAAGTATATATTGTTGGAGGAGGAAGATGGAAAAGCAATAGTCTTTTGCCTCTTTCAGCACAATGTACTTTTCAAGACATGGATGGTGCCTGAGCTTCTGAACAAATGGTGGAGCAACTGGGAGGTGACAAAGGAAAGGGAAACAATCTGTGAAATGGGTGTGTGGGTGTGGGTGTAATATGTGACCACTGGCATGCTGCAGGAGTCAGCAGAGAGTGGTGGGGGGAAAGTTCTGAGTGCTTACAGCCCCCCAAAGCTGGATCCAGTAATACGGATTTTCCAGATCCTCCAAGTGTCTCCTCTCCCCCAGGGACATAACACCAGTTATGTCTCCATGAACACAGTCTTCACAGTGAGTCCGTAAGTGACGGCAGAGGCCAGTTCTGGATCCACACGTCCTTCCACAGTGGGGACATAGGTTTTCGGCTGGGAGTTGATCATGGTGAGGGTTTGCCAAAGGTGCCTTCCTCTTAGCTTGTTTCTCCTTTTCGCCCTGAGTTCGAGCGTCTTCAAAGTCCATGTTGAAGTGTAGGTGGGTTCCCACGAGGCAAGATACAGTGATAACAGCAAGAACCTTTATTGAACTAACAGAACTGGACAACAGGGACAAAGCAACTGCTTATACAGTGATACCTCGCAAGACGAATGCCTCACAAGACGAAAAACTTGCAAGACGAAAGAGTTTTTTGTTTTTTGAGTTGCTTTGCATGACGAATTTCCCTATGGGCTTGCTTCACAAGAAGAAAATGTCTTGCGCCTTTTTCTTAAAACCGTCAATGCATTCCTATGGGAAACCGTCAATGCATTTCCTATGGGAAACCGTGCTTCGCAAGACGAAAAATTCACAAGACGAAAAAACTCACAGAACGAATTAATTTTGTCTTGCGAGGCACCACTGTATACATTTCTGAAGGCCCGGGCCACTCCCACTCCCTATGTCTAAACTTCCAAGCTGCGAATCAGGAGTCAGTGTTTAAGAGCCAATGACAGAGGCCCAAATCCTGAAATGTTCTGTGATTGGATATCATGTATTGAATCAGAACACAGGAGATCAGACTCAAGCTCAGGCAAACACATACAGTGGTACCTGGGTTTAAAAACAGTCCGGTTTAAGAACAATTTCGTTTACAAACTCCACAAAACTGGAAATAGTGTCCCAGTTTGAGAGCTTTACCTCGGTCTAAAAATGGAATCCAAATGGTGGAAGGGCACCAGCGGCAGGAGGCCTCATTAGGGAAAGCGCGCCTTGGTTTAAGAATGGTTTTGGTTTAAGAACAGACTTCCGGAATGGATTAAATTCGTAAACCGAGGTACCACTGTACCATTGAATACATAATACATGACACCTTTGGTATAGGCTGATTTCCAATTGGAGCCCTTGCAGGCCAATGTTTCCCAGTTATCAGTGCTTATACTGATAACTTTAACTTTTATTTTATATACTGATAACTTTTATTTTTAAGATTTCAAATGAGCTTCAGAAACCACAACCATTTTTCTAACAATCAGATTTGTGCAATAATGAAAAACAGTGGTTTCTCCAGATCTCCCTACTACGCTTCCTCGCCTCTTACTGATTTAACTCTATATTACCGTATTGATTTCTCCTACAACCAACTTCCTGTTTCAGAATGCAAAATGCCTATCATTTTAAGACAACATAAAATGTGAGTGTGCAAGGTTGTGTTGATTTGGGAATTCCTGGATGTGTGCTATTGTGCAATTCCTAGGCAAACACGTTTGTTTCTTTTTAAAAAAAAATGCACACTGCTCATCTGATTCTTGCACACACACGTTTGTACAAAATTAACACATTTAAAGCAACAAATTAGAAGACTGTATTGAAGAGGAAGGTGGTTTTGATTTTTCAACTGCAAATACATGCACGTTTCGACTAATGAGGCCAAATTTGAATGGAGTCAAGGTGGATTCTAAGTGCGATCCAGCTCAAATATGGTCAAGCCCAAAGTTTCACAAAATGTCAATATTTGACTGCCAGGAGCAATACATTAACAAAGCAGTAAAGATCCTTTGCAGTCTATGGGGGGGGGGGTCAAGAAGGCAGCACACATGATTCTGCATTTGGTTCTCTTTTTAATATAATCCAGCTGAGTATGTGTTACAAGCAATATGTAATGTATTTGTAAAATCAGGGCTGCGTTCAACATACAAACGTAGCTGTGGAGATTCTGTAGCAGCAGCAGCAGCAGCAGCGAGGGCTTGTTCCAAGGGTAGGCGAACTATCACAGGGAAATGCTCCTGTCTTTCTGTTGCACACAGGGCATGCTGTTTCCCCCCACTATGCGTCAGTGGCAGCAAACCAGACTTGGTTGCACTTCCTAGTGGCACCTCCCTCAATCCAAAACCACCCTCCAGGTAGAAAAAAACTTACTGCAATAGAGATATGAGCATTATAGATTGTATGGTCATCTGCTAGAAAGCTTCTACAGCATCACTGAGGACGAGGAACTGTTTCTCTCCCCCTCCCTACTTTTGGAATGGTTTTTAAGGGGTTTTGGTTTGTGCTCTTTGCATAAACTCCCAACATTTTTCTGATGGAAATAGGGATGTCCTAAGGAAGAGCAACAAAGGTCTGTATAGTTAAAGCTATGGTTTTCCCAGTAGTGATGTATGGAAGTGAGAGCTGGACCATCAAGAAGGCTGATCGCGGAAGAATTGATGCTTTTGAATTCTGGTGCTGGAGGAGACTCTTGAGAGTCCCATGGACTGCAAGAAGATCAAACCTCTCCCTTCTGAAGGAAATCAGCCCCGAGTGCTCACTGGAAGGACAGCCCATAAAGCTGAGGCTCCAGTACTTTGGCCACCTCATGAGAAGAGAAGACTCCCTGGAAAAGACCCTGATGTTGGGAAAGATGGAGGGCACAAGGAGAAGGGGACGACAGAGGACGAGATGGTGGGACAGTGTTCTCGAAGCTACTAACTTGACCAAACTGTGGCAGGCAGTGGAAGACAGGAGTGCCTGGCATGCTTTGGTTCATGGGGTCACAAAGTGTTGGACACGACTAAATGACTAAAAAACTAAACAACAACAACCAAGGAAAAGCAGGACATTCCAGGATCAAATCGGAAACCGGGATGGCTTCTGTAAATCTGGGACTGTCCCTCGTTTAAGAACAAATCCAGCCCGAAAGCTTTTAGTTGCTCTATTTGCTTCTCAAGAAAATGGGTTGTGTAAAGAAACTGGCAGTGCACGGACCTTCACTCCAACCTCCCCTCTCTTGCATTACCAGTATTTCTCTAACTTGGGTTTTCTGCTGTTGTTGGACTACAACTCCCATCATTCCTGACCACTGTCCCTGCTAGCTAGGGATGATGGGAGTTGTAGTCCAACAACAGCTTGGGTCCCACTTTGGAGAAATGCCACGAGCCCAAAGGATTGAAGAAAACATCAAGGGAGCCTGGTGCCTTTACAGACACAATTGCATCCTTCTGGTCTCATTCTGGCTCATGACGTTTGTGATCCAATCCACGTAATTTGACACCTTAGTGTAGAGGCCGTAGGTGCCGCACTTTGGCCCCCAAGAAACCAGGCCAGCGACATAGTAGTGCAATTCGTCGTGGGGATATTTGACAGCAAACGCCCCACCGCTGTCTCCCTCGCAGCTGTCCTTCCCGTTGCCCCCTCCACAAATCATATTGTCTGTGAACACATAGGTGAAAGCATCTGCTGGGGGATCTGGCCTCACGCTTCGGCACCTGTCCATGTTAACCACAGGGATCCGGGCGTACCTAAGGTTTATCGCCGCACGCGTCTTAGGCGTCCTGCCCCAGCCAGATATGTAGCCCAGGATCCCCATTGGCAAGTCGTAGTCGGACGATGCACCAGGCAAGCAAATGGGCGAGATGGTAGGACCCATCGTCAAGGGTTTCGCCAACTTCACCAGAGCAATGTCATTGTCAAAGTTTGTCCGGGGCTGGTTGTTTGCCATTTCCAACCAGTCAGGATGGACGATTGTGGCTTCCACATCCAGTGGCCTAGCGCCTTCCATGGCATTTGCCCCAATGTGAAGCATCCCTGCGTGGATGACTGGGCACCGGGTCTCATCCAGCACGTGAGCTGCAGTCAGAATCCAGCGGTCCGAAATCAGAGCCCCACCAGCATGTGGGTATTCAAAATAGATTTGCCAAGGGAAGTTTCCTTTTTTGGCAGCTTGGCCTCCAAAAATCTTCCCCGCCCCTTTAACGGGCTCAGAGGGAACTCCGCAAACTAGAGAAAGGATAGAACAACAACAGCAGAAATAAGAGCTTGCGAGCAGCAGGAAGACCGGATTTGCACAAATGAAATAATCAAAGCCATTTATGTTCACTGACGTGAGGGAAAGCAAGCAATAACTTTAGGGTAGAGGGTTCAAGTTGAATCCGGTTTTGGGACCTGTGGGCATGCATGCTTGTGGACCTCTTCCAAAGTTTTTGCTTGCTGTAGCTTATTAACTTTGCCCAGAAACATTAACTGGGTAGTACAGTCGTAATCTTGGAAGTCAAACAGAATCCATTCCGGAAGTCCATTCGACTTCCAAAACGTTCAGAAACCAAAGTGCGGCTTCTGATTGGCTGCAGGAAGCTCCTGCATCCGATTGGAAGCCGCAGAACCCATATCGGACATTCGGGTTACAAAGAACGTTCTCAAACCGGAACACTCACTTCCGGGTTTGCGGCATTTGGGAGCCAAAACGTTCAACTTGCAAGGCATTCAGGACCCAAGGTACGACTGTTTTGAGAATGAAGCCTGCTACACACATATCTATGGGCATAGCCATGGGGGGCAGCTCCCCCCCAATCAAGTAAATAAATAAAAATACTTAACTAGAAGTAGAAATAAGCAGAATATTTGAAATTGAAATATTCAATTTCGCTGAAGATGTTGTGGCGCATTCTAGCGACGTGACTGGCAACCCGAGTGAGTGATAGGCATGGCTTCCGCAAACTGACCAATGGTGTGGCAGGTAGCTTGGTTCTGGAACAGGACAGGTGGGTGCCCTGTCCGTCCCCCCAACATAAATCCTGGCTACGCCTATGCATATATCCCCATTCTGAGATTGCTTGCTTGCTTTATTTATTTAAAAGACTTACTGCTTTTCAGAGAAATTGTTTCACAAAGAATTTTACGACCAACGAAGTATGGTCGTAAAGTATGAAGTATGAAGAACAATAAATAAACAGCCCATTAAAAATAGCCCAATAGGTATCAGTTGCGGGTACGCAGGAGGGGGTGTTTTGTTCTTCAGAACCTGCAGGAGCCCACTAAAACCAAGTCCCATCACAGCTGAATGTACACAGCAGACAGACTAAGGCTGGGTGCAAAACTATTAGAAACTAGCTGCAGGTTCAGCTAATGTGCCTCATCTTCTACTGTGGGTGTTATGTACTGAGTTGAATAGGATCAAACTGCAGCAGTCTGATTGGTCCTAGAACAATAGGATTCAGAATGCAGCAGTCTGATTGGTCCTAGAACAATAGGATTCAGAATGCAGCAGTCTGATTGGTCTGCAGGAGCCACCCAATCCAACTCCAGGTGGAAGTGAATCCGCAACCTGATTGGCCTACAGGAGAATCCCGGAACTGGCCAGTCACGTGGGGCCCATTGTGTAAATAATGTATATAAAGCAGACATTTCGGGGGAACTTCCATTCCTCCTCACTACTATGAGCTGAATAAAAAGCATGAAATCCACACTCGACTCCGAATATATTTCAGTGGGTCTATGCCCTCTTCCCTTTTCCTAACCCCCAAGATGGCTCTTGAAACATGGAGCATTGTTGCTTCCTGCAGGACTGGTGCTTTGCGGAAACATCTAAGAGGAGAGCAGGTTTTAAAGCTCTGGTTTTCAACCATCTCGAATCATTGAGGCAATTCAAGAACATGGCCCAGCAGAGGAAGCAAGAATTTTAAAATATTGGCAGGCTCTTCTGTAAACTAGACAATGCGGGTGGACTCTTGTCACAGCACTTTGACCACAATATCCACATTTAGAAATAGAGGGCTGTGTACCGTACCTGGGACACAAACCGGAATCTCCGTTTTTTCATCTTCATCCACCCATTTCCCACTGGCTGAACACCTATAAAGTCCTTTCGGAATAAAAGAATACGTTGCACTATTTAGTTGTTTGTTTTTAATCTGCGTTTCATACCCAAATGCAGGCGAGATCAGAAAACAGATTGCAGGCCATTGGTGGCCCTTTGGCCAATTTCTAGCAAGCCATGTAGTGTCTGCTTGTCCGTGGGATTCCTGTAAATAATGTTGGCTCCAGATCTGATCCAGCAAAGCACTTCTAAGGTGCTTAACCAAGAATGGACACACTGGGCCGCTTAACACAGATTAGCTATGCTTTAATTCCATGTTTCCCAAACTTGGGTCTCCAGCTGTTTTTTTCAGACTACAATTCCCATCATCCCTGACCACTGGTCTTGATAGCTAGGGCTGATGGGAGTTGTAGTCCAAAACCAGCTGGAATAAAATGAGCGACAATGCCTTGAGGAGTGCCTGAGCTCTCATCGACTTTGGAGGGGGCAGACTTCTCAGTAGGGACGTGGGTGGCGCTGTGGTCCAAACCACTGAGTCTCTTGGGCTTGCAAATCGGAAAGTCGGTGGTTTGAATCCCCGTGACGAAGTGAGCGCCTGTTGCTCTGTCCCAGCTCCTGCCAACCTAGCAGTTCAAAAGCACGCCAGTGCAAGTAGATAAAGAGGTACTGTTGTGGCAGGAAAGTAAACAGTGTTTCCATGCGCTCTGGTTTCTGTCACAGTGTTCCATTGTGCCAGAAGCTGGCCACATGACCCAGAAAGCTGTCTGCGGACAAACCCTGGCTCCCTCGGCCTGAAAGCGAGATGAGCGCTGCAACCCCATAGTCCCCTTTGACTAGACTTAACCATCCAGGGGTCCTTTATCTTTTTACTTTTTATGCCTCTTAGCACTATCCTACATCCCACCCATTGCATCACCTCTGCACAAGCTTTGTGCATGCAAGCAATGAGAATGAATGCTCAAAAAAGAGGTTGCCTGGAGGAACCAAGGAACGGCCACCTTGGCTACAGCCCCCTTTGATTCACATCAGCTGAAGAAGGTGGAAGCAGAAACACTCTGCAGGAAGAGCTTCACATCCCTCTCTCCTTGTTCATCTCAACTTTGTTCTTTGGTTGTCTCTCTCTCCAGTGGCGTAGCGTGGGGGGGTGCAGGGGGGCGGCCGCACCGGGCGCAACATCTGGGGGGGGGGAGTGCTCGCACTCGCAGCTCTCTGCCCCTACCTGGCTCACTCACTCTCTCTCACTGCAGTGCTGGCTGTGCGAATCCGATCCGAGCCGCCGGGTTGCCGCCCACTGTGGAGGGGAGGGTGCCAGGCGTGCGGTGCAGTGCGGTGCGGAGAGAGAGCGAGGGACTATCTGGGGGAGGGACAGTGCAGCGGGGGGGTGCAAATTACTTGCCTTGCCCCGGGTGCTGACAACCCACGCTACGCCACTGTCTCTCTCACACACATGCACACGCCGTAAGTTTTAACTCTGCTTTGGAAGGAACCGTTTCAGTGTTTACGACTCATTAAATTCTACACTGACTCTGCCTGTAAGAAGAAAGCAGCCGCTTTTGACGGTGTTGCTTTAGTGGAAGCAAAGGGAGTGAAAACACACCAACCAGTTTCACAACGATACTGGGATGAAGCGTAAGTGAAAGACTCTTGGAATGAGTTTGTCATAACATTGCCACCTCTAATTCTGTAAATCATAAACTAAGTACAATGACGCTCTTTTTAAGCTCTGAATCAGATGCTTGGATCTGAAGAGGATGGGACAGATTATTACCTTTGCCCTGCATTGTATAAAACTCCTCGTTGCATGAATAGCTGATCGTGTCTTGATACTCCGTGTTGTCCTCGGTTCCTGATAGGTAAGTGACTTTCCCATTTGCAAGGTGCTCAGGCTCACCACAATTTACGGCTGCCGGGGGGGGGGGGGAAAGATGGGGTGTTAGACTAGAATCTTCACTCTGCTGCCACCTGCCACCTCACCCTGGTCAACCCATATTCCGTCAGGCCTGAACATACTTTCCATTTCTTCTTTTTGTATGGTGCATAAAGGAGGGATCGCCAACCTTTTTGGACTAGGGGGCACACTTCACATTTTGAGAAATTGGTGAGGGTGTCGGTCGCAAGATGGCTGCCATGGAGGGGGTGTGGCATAACGCAAAATCGGAGAGGCAACGACCTGTGACAACCTTAGGCTTACCATGGGAAGTTGGTTATGTCCTGCTGCTTCTGATTATGGTCCCTCAGTACCAGGAAAAATATTGTTACAGAAGTTGGGCACCCCCCCACACACACTGTCTGCCAGAGGTCTTATGCTTCTTTGGAGAACTGACACACAGTGGAGACTGCCGTAGCTTTAAAGAAATATGGTTTATTCACCTATTTACACCTTCAGTCTGCCTGGAGTCCAGATTGTACAGCATGGTCATTTCAAGAGGGGCTTGTCTCCCACAGCCGTGCAACCCTGGAGTCCAAGGCATCTATCTCAGGCCAGCCTTCAGCCAACCTGCCCAAGATGGATCCCAGTCCTTCTTCCTCCTTCTCCTTCCCAGCAACCCCTGCTCAAGACTCTCTTTTTCCTGTCACCCCACACCTAGTTACCCTGGCAACCTTCCCCCCCCCCCCCCCCGTCTCTGTTCACACCTCAGGACAAGTGGGGAGGACAGTTCTCTCGCATTGCCAATGACCCTCTATTGTTTCTTAATGGTCCTAGCTCGGCCAGGTCATTTTGAACAGACTAGCTCAGGAATTCCTCTGCAGCTTGTATTTCTCCCTTCACATTACAAATAATCAAAATCCTACCATTTATTAAGTTCTAGGGTTTAGCCCCCCACAATCTAGAACAATATACAAGCTATAGGAATCACTTATCTACACATTTGGTCCCACAGCTTTCTTTCTAGGGTGACTAAATACTCCCCCCCCCCAAATGAGAGCTCAAAGGTTGGGGCACCTGCCCAGGGGAACCACTGAAAGCCTTCATGGGTGCCAGTCTTTAACTTCCAAGTTATCCTTTCCTATTTCCATCTCCTTCCAGGACCAATTGCCTAGAACTGGAATGGCATAAATTCCCTCTCCATTGAAAAGTCCCATTTATCTCGGGTAAGCCAGACAATGGTGTTTAAGCTTGACTATACTGAGAACCAGTGCCTTTTTTCTTAAAAAATGTTTAGGGGTACTCTCATTTTGACTCGAGAAAATCACCATTTTATAGGTCAAATCGGGGGAAATAAATAGAGTAAATGGACAAAAGTACAAAGCTTCACTAAATGTATGTGTACCCCTGCATTCCCCCCCCCACTCGAAAAAAGCACTGCTGAGGACCACTATTTTGGTTGCCTTATTACTTTGTGGATCACTGTATTTTCTTACCTTACACAGCCACCGCAAAGGGGAACAATCATTCTGTGTGGCTGCCGTCCAGCTCAGCTATGAAGAGTGTTATGAAGGGAGCTGGAAGTTTCTTTGTGATTACTCACACTGCTGAAGAAGCAAGCTGCTTTCCCGTTTAAATTTAGAAGTGGCTTGCCTCTTCAGCATCTTGTCAAAACTTCAGAAAGCCTCCTGCTTCTCAAGTATTCTTCTCTGTTATGACCCCTGTGGTCTCAAGACCAATTGAAAGTATGTTATGGACCACCAATATAGGAAGCCAAGCACTTACGGACACATTCGAGATCAGAGTTGCTCCACTCGCCATTGCTTTGACAGACAGAGTAGAAGGATGTGAGGCTGCCTTTTGACTGAAGGGAACAGAATTGAGAGACACTGGAGTTAATTCATTGGTTGAAAAATGTATCAGAATGACATACACACTGCTCTCTCTCCCTTGTTACATGAGGGGAGTCTTGGGCCCTTGTGTAAAGTGAGAAGATATATGGAGAAGATGCAAAAAAGCTGTTCAAGGAGGTGGAACATTTGCACTAAGCAAGACTGCTGGCATTTCATCTCCAAGCTTACTGCTTGCATTTAAAAGCATGGGGCTAAACAGAGTTTAAATCCCATCATGAACAGTTTGATTGCAAGTGTAGGAACTAGCCATTAGGCTGGTCTCCCCCTTTTGTTATCCAGTTTATCAAAGAAACAGGCTACAGACTGAAAATGAAGTTTAAAGCATGTATTTTTCTCACAGTCAAGCATTTGTCCTTAGCAGCAACAGCCGTAAAAATAAAGGCAGGTAAAATACTTGTGTTTACAGCAAAAATAGCTTCAGGCAATTGCCTGATGCTGGAGCAAGCGGACAGATGTCCATATACATGGCCGGTGGAAGAGAGAGAGACAAAACAGGAAATACTTCCTTGCTTCTTCCTTCCCAGGAGAGGATGGGAAACAACATCCTACAGAGCCTTCTCTACCAATTACATTTCTATGGCCTGAGTCTGCCTATCAGCAATGCAGCTCTATGGTCTTAATCCCTTCACTTGCTAACTAGCAAAACTTTGTGTTGTTAGATTTGACTACATATCTGCCACACTCAGGGTCTTAGAAAGGGACCTAAGTGTAGGTTTCAGGAGCACAGTGACTGATCCTGCAGCTGAAGCATCATATCTGGCCAGCTTAAGGGCCAGGGCGTACCTCTGTAGCTATTAGCTTTCTAGGAACTGAGGTTTCAAGATGGGGGGATATATCCTGAGGACTCTGCTGATCATCTGATGATTTCTGTGGCAGAAGTATCTCCTTGGGGTTCAAAGGAGGAGATGCAGGTTCTGGTGACTTCAGCATCACATGCAACACACCTGGAGTAGATTCACCTCCTCCTCCTCCTCCTCCTCCTCCTCCTGCTGATGTTGCCAGAGGGCTGTGTCTCTCAGGATTCCTGGTCTGTGGCCATGGCACCAATTGTCAAATACTGAGGGGAGTGAAGGGTGGCTGGTGACATGTCAACAGCCCTGCAGATCAGACAATGGCTGCTGGCTCTTTGCGCTGCTAATACTGCTGGCCACAGGAGGCTGATATAACAGCCCACAATCCACCTGGCCTGGGACGTCTGGTGATATGGGAGGACCAATCTGGTGCCACCAGCAAGTATAAAGACTTTTATTGTGGGAAGCTTGTCCCTGAAGGAGGCCACACAGCTCTCATTTGGTGAATCAAGCCATTGGCTGGTCCCAGATTGTTCCTAAAGGTAAAGGTAAAGGGACCCCTGACCATTAGGTCCAGTGGTGACCGACTCTGGGGTTGTGGCGCTCATCTCGCTCTATAGGCTGAGGGAGCCGGCATTTGTCCGCAGACAGCTTCCAGGTCATGTGGCCAGCATGACTAAGCTGCTTCTGGCGAACCAGAGCAGCGCATGGTAACGCCATTTACCTTCCCGCCAGAGTGGTACCTATTTATCTACTTGCACTTTGATGTGCTTTTGAACTGCTAGGTTGGCAGGAGCAGGGACCGAGAAACAGGAGATCACCCCGTCGCGGGGATTTGAACCGCCGACCTTCTGATCGGCAAGTCCTAGGCTCTGTGGTTTAACCCACAGCACCACCCGTGTCCCCAAGATTGTTCCTAGGTAGTTGTTTATTCAGCCAGCCAATCTGCCTGAAGCTTGCATTTCAGAAGACCTGGCTGCCCACTGGTCTGGGCCCCTGACATCAGTGCAGAAAGAATCCTCTCTCACTGCTATGTTGAGATGGAGAAGAGGCACAATGCATATCGGTGTAGAAGTAGCAGCAATGTAGTGTTCATGCCAAGGGGATTCTCAGAGCCTAACTGACCTTGGTGGGCACGGACTTACCAGTACAATCTCATAGCCTTTGACACAGGTCACCTTCACTGAATCCTTAAAGACGTAACGTTCTCTCACGGGTTCCATACTGGAACGCGGAATGACAGTTTCTTTGCAGGGCATTGCTTTGCAAATGGAAGGGGGGGGGAGGAAACCAGTCAACAATCACTGAATCACCTGGCACACGCTCTCTCACACATGCACACGCCCCTTGTCATTTTCTGTCCCCAGCAGTCACAGCCAAGTCAACAGAAGCCATGCTTTTATTTAACGCGACTTCCTCTCTGCTCTGAGGGTTAATGAGCCTCTTCGACTCTCAACCGCATCAAGAAGAGGAAGAAGCAGAGGTTGGCGCCCATTGACAGGCACAGACACGTGATTCCAGTATTGCCCCCCTCCCTCCTCCCTGTTGAGTTCTACAAAGGCAACACCAAGATTCAGGAGGAGAAAGGCTATCTGCCTTTTCTGTGGGATCTGGCACAGGACCATGACATGACAGGCAGTGCCTCCCTTGCCCTAATGGACCAGGTTCCACTGATGAGGAAGAACGGATTGGTTCACCCTGTCTCCTGAGAGCTAGCAGCTGTAGCCTGCAGGGCCTTCAGCTAGAACCCTTGTTCCCCTTTCAATTTCCCCATTGCCCACCAGAGATCAGAAGATTTCTCAGATTTCTATGGGTTTTACAGAGGTGGATTTAGGGTGACTGGTTGGTGGAGCCCCGGGGTTCCTGCAGGGGCTACTGCAACTATGATGTAGAGTGAAAGGCATGAGGAGGTGGAATTTTGGCGCTGCACAGGGTGCCACTGAAATTCAAGACCCCAAGGTCCCCATTGGGTTTTCCTTCTTTCCCTGCTTCCAGTTCTGGTGGGGCTCATCTCTAGCCAGGAAGCCACTTGTCAACACACCAGCCAACCCCTTAGATGTTCTGCCAGCAGTGCACCAGATTTGCTAGTCTTAGCTATACCTAAATACCCATTCACAATTTGGGTGCATAGCAAACCTCAAGTGTTCTCTCCTGCAGCAATTCACCCCAAGAACAACTGCTCTCAGAAACAGCGGCCATTCTGCTTGAATGGCATTCCTTGTCTGCAATTGTTTTCTCCTGCACTAGACTTCCAACTCAAGGGGCACCTTTGCTACTTGCAAGCACATGCCCATTCTCCTAAGAACGACACATATCTCTGTCCCAGAGCGCTCACGCGTGTGCCCCACAGGTTTGCTCTCATGGGATATCTACTCACGATCCCCAAAGTAGCGGATTTTCCAGCCTCTGCCTTGCTCTGACTGGTCCGTTTGGAAGAAAATGTCAAGTATATTGCTTCTAGTCTTGATTTCTGGAGGGCCAGGGAACGTGTTGCCACAGTAGGGGCCAAATTGCTGGTCGCCTGCTGAGAACTGCAAGAAGAACGGAACAGATTAAGGAAAAATAATAGAGGAAGACAAAAGAGGCATATTTAACAGGAAATGCGTCTAAAAGAAATACACTCAAGATCTGGAGAGGAGAAGGCGTATGGGAAGCAGAAATTTGGGACTTGAGGGATTAAGGATAAAGAGGGGAGGGGAAGGGAGGGGAGGAAGGGGAATAAAAGATCAGGCTAAGTTCAAATTGAAAGCCAGGTGGAATAGCTCTGTCTTACAGGCCCTGCAGAAGGAAGTTAAATCCTGCAGGGCCCTGGTCTCATGGGACAGAGCATTCCACCAGGTCGGAGCCATCACTGAGAAGGCCCTGGCCCTGGTGGAGGATAATCTGACTTCTTTAGGGCCCGGGACCTCTAAACTATGATTATTCATGGACCTTAAGGTCCAGACCATAAGAGTGTGTGTACCTATGCAGTCCTCTCTTTCCAATGTCCTCAGGTTTTCCCCCTTTTAGTTTACTAAGCTGGTGCGCAAACAACAGCGTGGTGCTGCAAAGGCAAGCAGGAGCCAAGGGCGGACACCGTGCCCCAAACCAGGCCTCCTGCTCCTGCCCAAGTGTGCCACAACCCCCAACGGCAAATGTTCCCCTGGGACTCCGGTCTGCCATTTGGCTTCTCGGGATACACAGCTAAGATGTATTCAGAACAGGAGCAAAGACAGCCCTCTCTTTATCTAAGCCACCACATACTCTCAAGGCGTCAGGGCAGTTTCCTTCCAAGTCAGCCGGCTCGATGTCGAAGTCCTTCTTGCCAATGGTCAAGACCACGCGGTATCCTGGCTCCAGGATGACACGGTAATCGCAGTGCGAGTTCTCAGGGTACAGGCTGGGGTAGTTGGGGCTGGTGATCTCCCCGGACAAGTCAGTGAACACATTCCCGGTGCAGTTCACTAGAGTTTAGGGAAGAGAAACGGCCAGGAGATCCGTAACAAAGTCAGATTACTTGCTGCTGAAGCCAGCGCTCTTCTAGGTATCTTGCTTAAAGCTACAGTGGTGCCTCGCAAGATGAAATTAATTCGTTCTGTGAGTTTTTTCGTCTTGTGAATTTTTCGTCTTGTGAAGCACGGTTTCCCATAGGAATGCATTGACGGTTTTAAGAAAAAGGCGCGAGACGTTTTCGTCTTGCGAAGCAAGCCCATAGGGAAATTCGTCTTGCGAAGCAACTCAAAAAACAAAAAACTCTTTCGTCTTGCAAGTTTTTCGTCTTGCGAGGCATTCGTCTTGCGAGGTACCACTGTACCTCCCAAAATATCTTTTGCCCCTTGTGTTAAGGCCCAAATATTAGATGGGCTAAAGTATCAACAAAGGGCAACGCTTACCGGTAATCAATGGCATTTTTACCACCCTCATGGCATGTGTGTGTGTGCTTGCACACGGATGCATGCCGCGTTTCCATCTCAGAAAACAAAATATCATGGGCTTCTCCGATAAGTGTCAGTAATAGTAAAAACTTCCTGATATCAGTTCCCTTGGTGAACTCTCACTGTTTCCCTTAAGCTTTCAGACTCAAAACACCAGCAAAGCACCTTCCTTCTCTTTATATTTCAGGGTCATTTTGCAATAAGCAAAAGCAAATTAGGATGTTTGTTTAATATTATTTGTTGCATTATCATTTTTTTGCTACCCGTTTCTAACTTGTAAATAAAAGGTTTTCTGCAAAAATACATGTATTTTAAAAAACACAAAAGTAACTGATACTGCCAATGAAGCAGGATTATTTTCATATTCCATATTTTCTTTTTTCTTATTAGATTTTCATAACTTTAACCAATTAATTTCAATTATTTTATACAGTTCTCTTATGAATTGACTTCCCAACTTTCCTTCCATGTTGTTTTTAATCCCATCCCTTTTATTCACTGCATGACATCATACATTTCACCTAATACATATTCCTCTATTATATCACATATTTCCTCCAATGCATCTCTCTGTATTTCATATATTATCATTATTTTCCTATTGCTCAAATTTCAAATCCTGCCGGTGATTTCATCCGATTATGATATATTCCATATTTTCTTAAAATGAAATTCTGCTCACAGGTAATCCAAAATCCAGGGAAGCTGGATTCTGTAACCTGTATTAATAAAGGTTATCAAGAAAATGTGCATAATTTCACTTAATCTCTGTGTTTATTCTGATATATGCTATTTTGCATGGTTTTTTGTTTTGTTTTGCTGGGCACAGAAGAGATAAGGACAATGAAGCCTTTTGGCTTCTGAGATTTTAGCACACTTTCAAGCATATATTAAACAGCCATAAGGACTAGAAACTTTCTCTTTAAAATAAAACAATTAAAGCAAATATTCTCAGGAGGCTGAAATGTGTGTCCAGTACTACACTGTATGCTTTTTCTGTGCACCTAGAGGATCATGGCAAACACACAGCTCTGATTTTAAACTTTTGTTGCTACTTGCCTGTGTTTTCCCTGTTCAAGTGATTTGAAAACTAATAATAATAATAATAATAATAATAATAATAATAATAATAATAATTTATTTATACCCTGCTCATCTGGCTGGGTTTCCCCAACTACTCTGGGCGGCTTCCAACAAAACACTAAAATACAATAAACCTATTAAACATTAAAACCTTCCCTAAACAGGGCTGCCTTCAGATGTCTTCTAAAAGTTTGGCAGTTATTTTTCTCTTCGACATCTGGTGGGAGGGCGTTCCACAGGGCGGGTGCCACTACCGAGAAGGCCCTCTGCCTGGTTCCCTGTAGCTTTGCTTCTCACAGCAAGGGAACCACCAGAAGGCCCTCGGCGCTGGACCTCAGTGTCTGGGCAGAACGATGGAGGTGGAGACGCTTCTTCAGGTATACTGGACTG
This sequence comes from Podarcis tiliguerta, assembly GCF_965153285.1. Taxonomy (NCBI): domain Eukaryota; kingdom Metazoa; phylum Chordata; class Lepidosauria; order Squamata; family Lacertidae; genus Podarcis; species Podarcis tiliguerta. The sequence goes on from NC_139550.1 coordinate 2,963,743, forward strand.
AGGCCGTTTAGGGCTTTAAAGGTCAACACCAACACTTTGAATTGTGATCGTGCTGGGAAACGTACTGGGAGCCAGTGTAGGTCTTTCAAGACTGGTGTTATATGGACTCGGCGGCCGCTCCCAGTCACCAGTCTAACTTCTGCATTCTGGATTAGTTGTAGTTTCCGAGTCACCTTCAAAGGTAGCCCCACGTAGAGCGCATTGCAATAGTCCAAGCGGGAGATAACCAGAGCATGCACCACTCTGGCAAGACAGTCTGCGGGCAGGTATGGTCTCATCCTGCGTACCAGATGGAGCTGGTAAACAGCTGCCCCGGACACAGAATTGACCTGCGCCTCCATGGACAGCTGTGAGTCCAGAATGACTCCCAGGCTGCACACCTAGTCCTTCATGGACACAGTTACCCCATTCAGGACCAGGGAGTCCTCCACACCCACTCGCCCCCTGTCCCCCAAGAACAGTACTTCTGTCTTGTCAGGATTCAACCTCAAAATGATGCCATGCTGCCCAATACTACCTGTTATGATATGCTGGGGTTTCTGGCTTAATGGGCTTTAGCATGAATGAGTAGTGTGCTGCCGCACATTGCACAATTGCTTCCAGTTTGCTCCTCCCATGGACCAAGCGGAAGAAACAAACCAAGAAGGCTTGGCTTCTTGCAGCCTTCAAACCAGGCATCATGGTTTGAATGTGGTTTGTTGCTCCCTAAGAAGCCACTTTCGGTAATTTCCTAGCCATCATGCTTTGCGAAGGAGACTTGGATCAAGAGTACTGGGAAGCCAAAGATTTCTCCTGCTTGTCCCAGGCGAGGAGCGAAATTGGGATGACTGAGCAACATGCGCCAGCATGCTGTGATAAGAAAAAAATCTAGCTCGTTAGTACATGGAAACAAAGCCAACTTTTCTTTTCTACTGTATTTTCTGTGACAGGTTGTTGCTTTTAAAATGTGACTTATTCTTTCGTAATTTTAAAAATCTTAATAAGAAATGAGAAACAAAAATATATATTCAAGTGAATTAGTGCCAAGAATTTGCACATGCCTGTCTTGACTGTGTTTCCACTGGGCTTGGCAAAGTCACACCAGAAATTCCATGACTCCGTTTTCTATGCCCTCACTTAGTCTCCCACAGTTGAGCAACATATTTCTAAGATTCAAGGGCTCAGATCTAAGTTCTGAATCGTGAATGACGTCTATGCAGGCTGCATCTCGCTGCCCCCTTGGCCTGCTGTATGACACATTATCTAAACATCCTTCAGCTGCTTTTTGTAAAAAGCCAAACCCTTTTTACAGATTCCTCATTCTAAGTCTCCTTCCATTACATTGGGGGGGGGGGTGCGGTCCTAGCTCCCAGTGTTTGGGATGATTTAATTATATTTCTTTATTATGCAATGCTAGTTTCTTTTCCTTTCCTTGTGAGCAACCGCAGTTTCTTTCCATTTATCAGCCTCTGTGGAAGTTCACAAGCTGCAAACCCTTTAAAGTGCAATGTTTCTCTCAAAGAAATCTGGGCACTGTCCAGTCATACCTCGGGTTACAGACGCTTCAGGTTGCGTATTTTTGGGTGGTGCACCATGCCGAACCTGGAAGTACCAGAACGGATTATGTCTGGGTTTCGGCGCTTGCACATGTGGAGAAACACTAAATCACGCTTTGCACATGCGCAGAAGCACTGAATCACGACCCGCGCATGTGCAGACACGGTGCTATGGGTTGCGAACGTGCCTCCTGCACGGATCATGTTTGCAACCCGAGTGTCCACTGTATTTTACTCCTCACGGGGTTACAATTCCTAGAAATTCTTTGAGGGTGTGTGCGCTTTGAATGTACTTTAAAGGTATAGTGTGTAAACAGCCACAGTTCCACAATAGACTGCGGAAGTTATTCCCATTTCAAGTACCGCATCAGCAGTGGGGATGAGGACTGTGATTGCTGGAGCAGTAGCAACCAGGCTCCTACCTCCGCATGTCTTCAGATCCTCGTGCAAGAAATATTCAGGTGGGCAAGAGCAATAGTAGCCACCAATATAGTTGTTGCAGTAATGGCTGCAGGCCTCTTCCACAAAATCTGTGCATTCATCCACATCTGCAAGAAGTGAACAGAGATGGAGGTAAGAATGTGTGTGGAATATCATAAAAGGCAGAAAGGAAAATAGACAGTGGGATAAACACTGTGCTGGTTAAGGGAGGAGAGGTCCTTCATTTAAAGTAGAGTCCCAATTATTCCTTCTTTTTTCCAACCCTCACACAGCCTCCCTGGAACACCCAGATTCAGGTAGGGCCTGCCACTTCTCATAAACTTCCACTTGCCTTCCTCTCAAAGTTCAGAGCTTGACCCCCCCCCCCCCCAAGTGCTTAAAAGACAGTCATCTCTTATGGGATCCAAAACAGATCTGTAAGCAGCCTTGAGTGCCGTAAGGGGGAAAGGTGGGTCAGAAATAAATAACTTTTATTTGGGCACTACAATTTAAGAAGGATGTTGACAAGCTGAAACATGTGCAGAGGAGGGCAACCAAGATGATCAAGGGTCTGGAAACCAAGCCTTATGAGGAACGGTTGAAGGAGCTGGATATGTTTAGCCTGGAAAAAAGGAGGCTGAGAGGAGAAAGGATAGCCAGCTTCAAATATCTCAAGGGCTGCCACATGGAGGATGGAGCAAGCTTGTTTTCTCCTGCTCTGGGGGTTAGGACTCAAATCAATGGCTTCAAGTTATCACCCAGGGTGACTATTGGGAAGTTTGTGGTCTTTTATGCACACAACCATCAGGCCATTTCAGACCACACGTGACAGTTCCTCAGAAACACCTCCATTCTTGGTCAACTCCTAGTTCTGCAATCTATGTACTAAATATGCAGATATGTACTAGATGATGGCGTAAGTTGTTATGATATCCTTGCTATAATTCCTAAACAATTTCCATAACCAGTGTTCTTATTACTCTGCCCTTCTTCTTAGCTGGGGGGTAGGGAGAGATATTTAATCTTGAAGTGGGCCCTTGAGCCTTGCTAAGAATCTGGCTTGTCCAGTCAGTGCAATCTGAAAGGGTTCCTCCTATAGCCATCCCAAAGCATTGCTGGGAGGAATACGATATCTACAAAGTGTTTCATGCACCAGGATGAGACAGACCAGGGCTTACCCTCTGCGATGTAATAGGCAGCAAATCCAGTGAATCGCTCTTCATTGGAAAAGTCAGACTGAAAGGTGACTGTCAACGTGTTATATGGGACATGGAATTCTTCCAGGACAGGAGAGCCAGGAGTGCGGCTCTTCTTCTGCCCACAGAACTGACCCTCAATGTGGTTACCAATCAGGACCTAAAAGTGACAGGCACACAAGACAAGTCTCTCTTAGCTTCTGTTATAGAAATAGATTGTAGAGGTAAAGGTAAAGAGACCCCTGACCATTAGGTCCAGTAGCAGACAACTCTGGGGTTGTGCGCTCATCTTGCTTTACTGGCCGAGAGAGCCGGCGTACAGCTTCATGTGGCCAGCATGACTAAGTCGCTTCTAGCGAACCAGAGCAGCGCATGGAAACACCGTTTACCTTCCCGCCAGAGTGGTACCTATTTATCTACTTGCACTGGAGTGCTTTCGAACTGCTAGGTTGGCAGGAGCTGGGACCGAACAACGGGAGCTCACCCCGTCGCGGGGATTCAAACTGCCAACCTTCCGATCGGCAAGCCCAAGAGGCGCAGTGTTTTAGACACATCGGTTCAGCACCAGCACCCCCCCATTGCTCTGTATCTATCTGCCCCAGCAGTGGAATGGGGTCCCTGTACCTTCACGGAGTCATATTGGCAGTTTTGAGACGGCTCTATGTCCAGGTGGGTGAAGTAAAGATGGATGCCGTAACCAGGAGGCACGCTGATTTCCCAGGATTCCAGAGCATTGTTGGGGTATGCTTGAGGATAGTTTGGAGACAGGATTTCCCCGTACATGGAAGCTGCCTCAGTGCAAGCCAAGAAGAAGCAGGAAACAAAGCCCCTAAATAGGAGAAAGGAATATTGATAGGTAAAGGTAAAGGTAAAGGTAAAGGGACCCCTGACCATTAGGTCCAGTCGTGACGGACTCTGGGGTTGCGGCGCTCATCTCGCTTTACTGGCCGAGGGAGCCGGCGTACAGCTTCCGGGTCATGTGGCCAGCATGACTAAGCCGCTTCTGGCAAACCAGAGCAGCGCACGGAAACACCGTTTACCTTCCCACTGGAGTGGTACCTATTTATCTACTTGCACTTTGACGTGCTTTTGAACTGCTAGGTTGGCAGGAGCTGGGACCGAGCAACGGGAGCTCACCCCATTGAGGGGATTTGAACCGCCGACCTTCTGATCGGCAAGTCCTAGGCACAGTGCCACCCACGTCCCTCTAAATAGGAGAAAGGAATATTGATAGTGGCTACCAATTCTACTCTCTGCCCCCTCTACCTATGACCCAAGGGGTGGAAGAGTTAAGTCAACTTGATTCAGCACCCCTAAGCAGCACAGGGTTGCTTCTACTATCTAGGGAATAGGTGGTAATGTTGCACTGCTGAAAACACAACTGAGGGAATTTGGTTCCTAGATTTGAGGTCAGCAACAGGGGCCACTGAGGAAGATGCTTTTCTTTGTTGGGTAGTATTTAGCCCTTTGGCAAACGAGGAGTGTGGACAAGAAGCATCTTCGGCAACTATTACAGTGGAACCTTGGTTTTTGAGCATCTCAGAAGCCAAACGTTTCAGAAGGCAGACGCCAAAACCTGCTTCCATTTTCGAACACACCTTGGAAGTCGAATGGCTTCCGCTGCATGTTCCCCCCCCCCCCAATGGATTTTCCCAGGCGCCCATTGCTCCACGGTTTTCAAATGTTTCGGAAGTCGAGCAGTCTTCCGGAATGGATTACGTTCAAAAACTGAGGTTCCACTGTAGAACAAAGCCACAAACTCTTGTGGGGAGAGGGGTGTGCGCCTTGCCTGCCTCCCCCAACATCTTCCTCACAAAAGCAAGTTGCTGGCCAGAGTCTCACCTTATTAGCTCATATTTTCAATAACTTACCAAGTCTGCAAGAGCTCCATCTTGGCCTTCTTCCTCAAATCCACTGTGGCTGGACTTCAGATTTAGACAAACAAAGCACGCTGGCTTGTTTGTCTTCTTCCCCTGCAGCAGGCCTGGTTGGTGGGCAGAGCAATGGAGTTAAAACCCAGCTCACGGAAGCCATAGGCACCCAGGCCCTACTAACCTTTAGCAAGGGAAACTGATTCCTAGAGTAGCGCAGGGTGCAACATGATGCACGCTTGCCCGCAAAGTGGCAACAGGGTCATTAGCGCCATGTAAAGGCAACAGGTCAGGAACTGAGCCAAAGAGAGAGATTCATCACAGAAGTTACCTGCAACTTATGCAAGGCAGCTATCTCCACCCCACCCCTCAAAACAGCCATAGAAGCTTAGGAGAACCATCATTTTCTTTCCCAGAAAGGCTGACACCCATAAGGAAACATTTAACTCAAATGCTAATACTCAGATTCTGGGTTTTTTATATATAAAAAACAAGTTTTTTAAAAGTTTTTACCTTGCACTCCTCGTCTCTGCAGCTGTTTCTCTCTTTGTCTGCCTCTTCTATCTCCCTCTTCATAATCCTCACCGACCCTTATCCACATTTCTGAGCTGTTAATGTCACTTAATTGCAGACCTCCATTGCCCTCTGCTGTTTGAAAGATGCCATCCTCCAGCTTTACTAAGAAATCCTATCCGAGAGTGAAAGTTCTAATAGTCTCTGGTTGCACAATCCTCTGTTTTTCTTTTTTGGCCAAGCCCAAGTCTGCGAGATGGGGAAGGCTGGATCCTTTCAAACGGGGCATTTTTCGGGGAAGTCAGGTGACTTCTGCAAAGAGAACAGGGGACGGGGAATTCCAGATTGGGGGGAAAAGTTCAAACATTATGCAATCTTCCCTCGCCTTTTTGTTTGTCGTCACCTCCAATCACTTTTCAGAAAGGGCAAAAAACAAACACGCAAAACACACATGGAGAATTAGAAGCACCCAAAAGACGAAAACAGGTTTCTTATCATGTATGTTTTTTGTCACACTTATTTAGTGTCTATATGGTCACATATGTAGGTATGGCTAGAAACATATATCCTGATTACCAAGAGTAGAAACAATTTTGAGGTGTTGTTTTTTCCGCATCATTAAAACAGTGATATTTTTCTAGGAAAAGAGGTGCCAGAACTCACTGTGAACGCCTCCCCCTTCTCTTATAATGGCAATGGGGCCACGTGAGAGGTGCCGGAACTGAGTTCCAGCTGAAAAAAAAAGCCCTGCATGAGACCAAAAAGTCAAGCAATGCGAGAGACAACAGAGTCTCATGGTACTTTGAAGACCCTCCAAGTGCCCCTAATTTCCAGGGGCAGTCCTGGATTTACAGAAGCCGTTCTAGTTGCTGATTTGATCCTGGAATGTCCCACTTTTCCTTAGGTAAAGCTAAAGGGACCCCTGACCATTAGGTCCAGTTGCGGACGACTCTGGGGTTGCGGCGCTCATCTCGCTTTACTGGCCGAGGGAGCCGGCGTACAGCTTCCGGGTCATGTGGCCAGCAGGACTAAGCCGCTTCTGGCGAACCAGAGCAGCGCACGGAAACGCCATTTACCTTCCCGCTGGAGCGGTACCTATTTATCTACTTGCACTTTGATGTGCTTTCGAACTGCTAGGTGGGCAGGAGCAGGGACCGAACAAAGGGAGCTCACCCCATCGCGGGGATTTGAACTGCTGACCTTCTGATCAGCAAGTCCTAGGCTCTGTGGTTTAACCCACAGCGCCACCTGCGTTCCTTAGGACGTCCCTATTTTCATCAGCAAAATGTTGGAGGGTATGGTAGGATGCCCCCGTTTTCTTTTTTCTACATCAGATAGGAGCTTCCATACCAAAGTCCTTTTGTGCAGCCGAAGCACCAGTCTTTTTTATGATGACCTGGAAATGGAACTGCAGTTGTGTTTCTACATTCCACCACGTTTAGCTTTTTCACAATGCTACAGCCACACAACTAAGCCAAAAAATGGGTGAATATTACTAAGTTGGAACTGGTAATGTGATAGGTTTTCAGCATGTTGACTCAGAAGTAAATTATGTTCCTTTCAGAGGTAGTTCTTCCCAAGAAAGCGTGTTTAGAATGGCAGCTTTCAGTCTGCAAAGGTCTCCCATTTGATGTGGTTTAACATAGTTCTGCTTCTTCTGCGATGCTGTAGAAACTATTACTTAATTGCTCTCTTTTTAAATTGCTGGAAATTTCATGGCTGATAGAGCTGATAGCAGGGCAAAACAGTGATGCTGAAACGCATTGTTAGGTAGACGTGGAAATGAAATTTAGCCACAGATTAGTAGCAGTCTAACAATGCCTCCAAAACATATGGAAAAAAGCAGAGTGAATGCCTTTTCCTCATTTCTACAGGAAACAGTGATAGAATGGAGTGTCAGCGGATTATCACATCCTCCAATGTTTTGGGAGGGCACTTTGGGGTGCTCCTCCCACATTAGAACCCCCATCATAGGCTCACTTGCACCTGCCACCACCCACCCGCCAACTTGCTCACTCACTCGCTGTCACTGGTGGAGGAATGGTGGGCGGGGGGAGTGTACCGCCCCCAGCACCATCAGGGAGGGGGGTACCATCGTAGCCGCCCCCCGCCCCCCCGGACATGCGCGACACACCTCCACTCCCATCGTTCAGCCCGGACACTGAGGTCCAGCTCTGAGGGCCTTCTGGTGGTTCCCTCACTGTGAGAAGTGAAGCTACAGGGAACCAGGCAGAGGGCCTTCTCGGTAATGGCACCCGCCCTGTGGAACACTTTCCCATCAGATGTCAAGGAAATAAACAACTATCTGAGTTTTAGAAGACATCTGAAAGTAGCCCTGTTTAGGGAAGTTTTAATGTTTGATCTTTTATCATGTTTTTAATGTTCTGTTGGGAACCTCCCAGAGTGTCTGGGGAAACCCAGCCAGATGGGTGGGGTATATTATTATTATTATTATTATTATTATTATTATTATTATTAGCTTGGCTCAGGTGGGATTTATAGACAAGCAACATCCGGATAGCTACAGACTGCCTAACCCTGTGAAACATCAATCTCCAGCTCCACATACATAAGGGCAGCAGGGGGCAGCATATCACAACTTAAAGGGCACCATCTCAATGGCCCAACTGATTTTGGAGACCAACTCTCTCTCAGCATGGTCCACTGCCCCAACTTCACCGAATCCAGCTAACAAGGTTAAGAGCTTGTTGAAATCTGTTTGCAACCCCCAAGCACAGAGTACAAGAGCTGGAGGGAGAAAGAGATTTAACTCAAAGGTAACAAAAGGGTTGGGACACGGGTGGCGCTGTGGGTTAAACCACAGAGCCTGGGACTTGCTGATCAGAAGGTCGGTGGTTCGAATCCCCACAACGGGGTGAGCTCCCGTTTCTTGGTCCCAGCTCCTGCCAACCTAGCAGTTCGAAAGCACATTAAAGTGCAAGTAGATAAATAGGTACCACTGCGGCGGGAAGGTAAACGGCGTTTCCGTGCGCTGCTCTGGTTCACCAGAAGCGGCTTAGTCATGCTGGCCACATGACCCAGAAGCTGTCTGCGGACAAACACCGGCTCCCTCGGCCTATAGAGCGAGATGAGCATGCAACTCCAGAGTTGTCCGCGACTGGACCTAACGGTCGGGGTACCTTTACCTTTACCTTAACGAAAGGGTTTGCTTTTCTCTGACAAATGCCAGGATTAAATTTGTGTTCCATAACTACAGGTGCTTCCACACTAGGAGCATGAGGCACCTCAAGAACCTTGTTGGTGGAACATTTATAAGAGCACCGGCATTGAATTCCACCCTTGGTGGTTACTCCAGAGTCGGCAAGCCTTATCGACTCACTTTTTATGATATTATAATCCAATCACTGCCTGCCTTTTATCTTCTTTGAGCCCCTTTTCAGACTGTAGAAAAGCTGGGGGGGTTTTGTGGGGGAGAGAGAACAGAACAGCACAACAGGTACGGATTTCATTAGTCCTACTCTTCCATCTATTTTTAAAGATTTATTTTTACATGTAGCTACATTGTAACACAAATTCAGTATCAGCACTATCATCACAGCGTACCTTTTGATCTATTTTAAAAAAATGATATCTTCATGTATTAGGGCTTAAATGCATAAGTGTTTAGCACAGATTAAAATGTTGATTCCTACCCCCAGTACACTCTCTCCCAGTCTTTCTGTTCAGTGCTATTTTATTGTCTCCGTGGGATTTGAACACCACTCTGAATTACAGCAATTTTATTCAGTAGTATTGATGGATCAGACCAAGTAAAGTGCTTTAAATGCATGGTATATATATAGCCTGAGCTTGAGTGCTGGAAGATAAGAGGAAAAGATTTATTTCTCCACATCATTCGTAATTTTATAAGTTTCTGTCATGTCACTCCTTCCCCTCCTCCATGAGCCAACAAAATAAAACAACAAAAAGTCTTCATATTCTCCAGTCATTTCTTGTAGGGAAGGGGCCCAAACCTTTTGATTCTTAACAACTCTGAGAAGGCAGGCAAATTATTATCTCTATAGTGCAGTCTGGCAGAGGTGTGAAGATTTCTGAAGATAATTTCTTGCTTAAGACCACTCTGAATTCGTGGTGGTGATCTTTGAGTCAGAGTTTTTCCCAAGGTCATTGGTTGCTTTCCTAATCACCAAATAAGACTACTTCTTCGGAACTGAGGAATATTAATTCTCTCTACACAGTCACTGGTCACCGCCTTTGTTTCCAGCAGCGCCGCTGTGTTTTTAGCAGATGCACGGTCAGCAACTCATGTGCAAGTCGCCTTGAGACAGTGGCTGAGAAGGAGATTGATAAATCACTTGTAATAATAATGATGATGATGATAAACCCAGCCCCTAGTACTGAAGCTTTCCCCATCAACTCCATCTTGGCTGCCGGGAAGCCTGCACCATTTGAATTCCTGACTTCCAGGCAAGCGCTTGAAAGGTAAAGTGTAGGGGTGTGGGGTGGGGTGCCCTGAAAATCCCATTAGCAGCCCCTCCTTTCCTCCCAACTAGTTCAGGTTGTCTGGACTCTCACAGCATACTGCCTCTTATAAGTGGTATGTAAATGGCTGAAATACATAAAATTCCAGTTTCTCTGAATATATATATATATATATATATATATATATATATATATGTATGTATGTATATACACACATACAGAGACTCCATCTCCTCAGAGTATTGCAAAAGAACGATGTCTTTTTTGGGGAAAAAATATTAGAAATTTCAACACAGTAATTTTAACAAAAATACATCATCCACATTGTTTCCCCCCCTCCATTTTCCCCCTCCCCCTAAACAAAAAACCCAACCTCCCACCCACCCACCGGACTTCCCTCAGCTCCTTTCTCTGGTTTCTCAACACATCTTTCTGTCTGCATGCTGTAAAATTGTAAAGATCCTCAAATTATCTATCTATATAAGGTAAAGGTACCCCTGCCTGTACGGGCCAGTCTTGACAGACTCTAGGGTTGTGCGCCCATCTCACTCAAAGAGGCCAAGGGCCAGCGCTGTCCGAAGACACTTCCGGGTCACATGGCCAGTGTGACATCGCTGCTCTGGCGAGCCAGAGCCGCACACGGAAACGCCGTTTACCTTCCCGCTAGTAAGCGGTCCCTATTTATCTACTTGCACCCAGGGGTGCTTTCGAACTGCTAGGTTGGCAGGCGCTGGGACCGAACAGCGGGAGCGCACCCCGCCGCGGGGATTCGAACCGCTGACCTTTCGATCGGCAAGCCCTAGGCACTGAGGCTTTAACCCACAGCGCCACCCGCGTCCCTATCTATATACTGTATTACAATAAAGAGTTTGTGAATGTTTAGTCAAACAAAAGAACAATGTCAATCAACATTTGATGATCTCCTTCTACCGGTCCGCAATAGAAAGTGTCCTTTCATACTGCATCACGGTGTGGTACGCTGGTTTGACATCAACGGATAGGAAGTGCCTACAGAGGGTGGTGAATACAGCACAAGATATTATGGGCCGTCCCGTGAATCCACTGGATGACATTGCGAAAGAACGTTGCCTCAGGAGAGTGAGGAAAATTCTCAGGGATGATTCACACCCTGGCCGGCACTTTCTTGATCTCCTGCCTTCGGGCAGAAGACATAGAAGCATGATTAGTCGCACCAACAGGGTAAAGAACAGCTTCAATCCATGGGCTGTTAGGCTGCTGAATGAAACGATAACAACAGGGCAACTGACTTTTGGGTTTGGTGGGTGTGCGTCAGTAAACGAGGGGAATTAAGACTAAGAGAGCTGAGTGGGGGGTGCTCGTGTAATCTCACTGTATACAAGTTGTACAAGTGACAATAAAGAATTTTTTTAAAAAATACAGTCTGCCTTGGTAAAGGAGAAAACTGAGTTCCCCTGAAAATTCTGGTTGCTGAATGTTCCAAACGGCCAGTAGCCTGGAGTTATGATTTGTGCTGTTGTGAACATTCAAAACAAGCTGCATTCTAACTGCCAAGGAACTGAAAGGAGCTCCAGTTGCTACAGTTACCGGATCAGACGAGCTCCAGTCTTTTCAGATCTTTTAGGTCAGACGCAAATAAAGAAGAACTGGGAAAAGCCCTTGAGTACTAGAGTCCAGGGTAGGATACAACAGGAATAAAACAATAATTTGAATGGAATGTACATGAGAGCAACAAATTGGATACTGTAATATCCAGGATTGGAGCCATCCCATAGCCACAGAACTGAGCTTGGCATAGATTCCGTTTTCATTTGCCTTTTATATCTCCCCGAAGTAGTGGAGTGGTCTTTGAACTCAAGTTTCACAGCAGTGCCACATGGCCTTCGATTTAGCCTCAGGGTTGGGCTCTCAATTTCCATGACGTTTTCTGGATCAGTGGCCACTGCTTCTTTGGAAGAGTCTATTTCCATGAATCTCCAGAAATACTTTTTACCAAGAACAAGCGTTCTGCTTCAGAGCTGCAGTAAAGTACCCCACATAAATAGAAGCTCCGATGCATTGCTCTTATGGAAGGAGCAGTGATCCCAAAACTTCAGGGAACTTCCTTCCTTCGCTAGGGTGGAAGACATATTCCAGGAAACTGAACACGAATGTTCCTGCAGCGAAGTCCAGAATGGCTCCAATGGGGGTGTGGGGAAGAGAATAAAGATGAAACTTTTGTGTTTTCTGGGCTTGAAGACATTATACAGGGCATCCAAGAAACTGAGCACATTCGCAGTGGAGGCTAATGGCACGAAAGCCTGAGCAATAATCATTTCGGAGGGGAAGGACTCATGATCGGCTAGTTCTGTGCACAGTACGTTTATCTTCTTGATGGTAACTCCATGCAGAGAACAGGTGCCCCAGAGCCCAATCCCTACGAGGCCAGGGCTGCTGATGCCCGCAATGTTGTCGGCATACCACACCATCCATTGGACACTGGCAGATGCGCATAACGCAGCTACGAGAGCCAAGACAAACGCATCCAGTTGGAAGCAAGATAGCCTGCAGAGCAACCATACAGGAAGGGAGCCATAAGCTTTAGCTCAGGTATTGGCAAGGTGGGCAATTGAAGGCGTCATACCTGACAGGAAGGGAGCATGGCCACTTTGTACCACCAGGTGAGCCACTTCTGCATGTAGGATGGGGCAAGGAGCCTTTTCCTTTTTTAAATAATAATAATAATAATATTTATTAAAGTTTAATAGTTACAGAGAAGGAAAAAGAAAAAAAGAAAAAAAACAATAAAAAATTTAACAAGCAATGCATCAAAGATAAAAATAAAAAAACAGAAAAAACAATACATCAAAACAACAAGAAAAACAAAACAAATTTAAAATCATCCAATATTTCCATATCTTTACCTTTCATTTACTAGTTTCATCGACCTCCTCACACCTCCCTTTTTTGTATTCTAGTTCAATTAGCTATTTCAGCAAATCCTTTCCATTTTTCTCAATTTTTTGTTCTAAAATTTATCTTAACACAATCTAACTTTAAATTCACTTTAACCCCTTAACCATCAGTTTTTACTTAATTCTTTATAACATTTCTGCTAAAACCATATAACTTCATTCCAGCATTCTTCTAACATTCATTACTTTTGCTATATTTCTGTAAATATACTTTAATTTTTTTCCAATCTTCTTCCACCGACTCTTCTCCCTGGTCTCGGATTCTGCCAGTCATTTCCGCCAATTCCATGTAGTCCATCAGCTTCATCTGCCATTCTTCCCGGGTGGGTAGGGAACCTTTTCCAAACCAGAGGCCACATTCCCCCATGGCAACGTTAGAGGGCTATAGTTAGCAGGGGACTGCTGACAAAGTCGGTAGTGCAAAAGATGTGGCAATTCTCATGGGACAGTGGCGTGTGGTCAGTGGACCAGGGGGAGTAAGCTAGTCTCTTAAATGTTCCCCTGGTGCTTCCTTGTCAAAGCCCAGGAAGCTTCTGCCTGGCTTAGGGAGGGAGGTGCGTGACGTCGCTCCCACATCACGTTTGCAAACTGTTTCCCTACGAAAAAATTCAGGCCTGGAGTCTGGGACTGGAGCAGTCCTTCCAAGGTTTGATTGGCTGGAATGTGTCCTTGGACCATTCGTCTTGCTTGCTTAAGTGAGGGATGGAGCGATGTGAGAGCACATGTAGCAGTGGCACGCGGTGAAATTTTTCGTAGGGGAACAGTTAGGGGCAGAGGCACCAGCGTGAGGACGTGATTGGGGGTTGGCGACGTCACGCAAATGGTCAAGCATGTGGGCATCGTGCCTCCCTCCCTGTGGCAGGAAGAAGCTTCCTGAGCTTTGGGAAGGAGGTGCCAGGGAAACATGAGGGAAACTAGCCTAGTCCACTGACCGTACACCCCTGCTCCAGGCTCAGGCTTTGATTTTAACTGGAATGGGCCATTCCGCCCCAAATTGCTGTATGGTCACTTACACAGTTGTTGTTGTTTAGTCGTTCAGTCGTGTCCGACTCTTCGTGACCCCATGGACCAGAGCACGCCAGGCACTCCTGTCTTCCACTGCAACCCGCAGTTTGGTCAGATTCATGTTTGTAGCTTCGAGAACACTGTCTAACCATCTCATCCTCTGTCGTCCCCTTCTCCTTGTGCCCTCCATCTTTCCCAACATCAGGGTCTTTTCCAGTGAGTCTTCTCTTCTCATGAGGTGGCCAAAGTATTGGAGCCTCAGCTTCACGATCTGTCCTTCCAGTGAGCACTCAGGGCTGATTTCCTTAAGACTTACACAGTTCTTGCTTCCCAAATCCCATCCCCACGGCTGTGAATTCCGGCAGGGGCTTCTCTGCATCTGAGACTGAAGAAATGAGAAAGCACAGCATTCCTGGCTTCTTTGTTTGGCCTTTGGGGCTATTCCCAGGTCACACGCCAGGGCCAGCTCGATATATTTTGGCAGCGGCAGCAGGCAATGTGTTTCTTGGGAGGCTGGATTTGCCCCTGTGGATCCTGCCACCCTAGGAGGTCGCCTCACCTTGTTTCATGGGTGGGCCAGCCCTGCCAGACCATCATTGCAGCTTCTCAGCACCTCCCTTGAATGCTTTTGCCCGGCTGGAATGTGTCCTTGAATTGTAATAATGCCTCTTGCTTGCCTGGTTGGCTGGAAGTACGTATATCTGTGGATATACGTAGGAGTCGGTGACATTTGCATCGCTGGAATGTAACCTAGTGAAGAAAGATAATTGTCACATGCATTGCTATACTGACTTCTGCCTTTAAATCCAGCCACCCCTGGCAACAGGGGAAAGTAGCCCTCTGGCTGAAAGTTAGCCCCCACCCTTGTGCTATCATGGACCTGCTTCCTCCAGAAATGTCTTCTCTTCTTTCTTAGTCAATATGATTTTCATTAGACCTTAACAATTTGTGGAGAATAAAGCTTCTGGTGGATATTATGCATTCCCTTCCTCAAACCTTTGGTTTGGACTCCGTCTGACCCTTATGTTTCCCTCCCCTTATGGTTTTGATTTTTGAAATGAGGCTGCATTTTAAATTGCATTTTAACCTGTAATATTTTTTTTTTATGTTTTTACTGAAATTTTATTGGTGTTAGGTGCCCGGAGCCTGGCTCTGGCCAGGGAGGGCAGGGTATAAATAAAATTTATTATTATTATTCAGCCTCTTAACGAGTGATTGTCAAAGGGCGTGGCAGGAAAGGATGGCGAGTGTGGCAGGAAGATTCAAGGACAATCAAAGAAACGTTTAAACATTTCAGTGCAGTCTAGTGTTAACATTTTTTTCTTAATTGCAGAATATGGGTAGATTTCAAAATGAGAGCAATCTGCAGACAATCCTGGTTGTGATGCAGAATTGCCTTTCAAACTGCAGTGCTGGAGAATAGCGTTGGCTATTCTTCTACAGTTCTCCATGACACATTCTTGTGAACGGTGATTTTCAGCCTTGGCAAATCGCAAAGTATCGATGCCTTAGAAGAGTGAGAAAAATTCTCAGGGGCGATTCACACCCCGCCCAGTACCTCTTTAATCCTCTACCCTCGGGCAGGAGATATAGAAGTATAATCAGTTGTAAGGTAAAGGTAAAGGGACCCCTAACCATAGGTCCAGTCGTGGCCGACTCTGGGGTTGCGGCGTTCATCTCGCTTTATTGGCCAAGGGAGCCGGCGTACAGCTTCCGGGTCATGTGGCTAGCAGGACTAAGCCACTTCTGGCGAACCAGAGCAGCACACGGAAACGCCGTTTACCTTCTCGCCAGAGTAGTACCTATTTATCTACTTGCACTTTGACATGCTTTCAAACTGCTAGGTTGGCAGGAGCAGGGACCGAGCAACGGGAGCTCACCACGTCGCGGGGATTCAAACTGCTGACCTTCTGATCAGCAAGTCCTAGGCTCTGCGGTTTAACCCACAGCACCACCTGCGTCCCATAATCAGTTGTACCAACAGGCTAAAAAACAGTTTCTATCCGTGGGCTGTTAGGCTGCTGAACGGAAAATAATATAGTGCAACTGACTTTCGTGGCTGGTGTGTTGTGCGACAAGCACACAGAGTGCAATGAGACTGAGTGTTTGGGGGGGGGGAGGCTCGGTTAATTTCATTGTACACAGGTTGTACATTGACAATAAAGGTATTATTATTATTATTATTATTAACAAATAAGAACGATCAGAAAAGAGAGAGGCTGCTTTGCGTTGATGAGGAGATGAGAGTTTGTTTGTCTCAAAGCAGACCCCACAAAAATGAAATTACCCGACAAAAACAAGCTCACACCTCTCATTGAGTTTGTGTACATGCTTAAGGTACATATGTTACAGGCTCGTTCATAATTGTATTGGGGGGGGGTAACTCATGTTGGGTGACTGATGTTCTTATGTAGCTGCATTGCTTTATACTTTCTGGACTTCCCATGATCATATTATGAAGAAGTTGTGTTCTGTGTTACAAGTCAAGCCCTGCTAGGAGTTGTTGTTTCTTCTTGTTTTTCAATGTATCTATAAAAAAATTGGTGAGGCACAAGTAAATTTTTATTCTGGAAGTGTGGGCCAGAGAAAAAAGTTTGAGAACCAATACCAGTTTGAGTGGGGGGCTCATGAGCAGGAGACAGCTATTCTGTTTTGGGTTTGTCCACCCTTTGAGGGGCCTTTGGTCTGAGTCAGCAGTCTGGTTCTTATGATATTCTTATGGTTGTGGGATATGTTAGTGCTACCACTCGTGTGTGTGTGTGTGTGTGTGTGTGTGTGTGTGTGTGTGTGTGTGACAGAGAGAGAGAGAGAGAGAGAGAGAGAAACTGCCTGCCGTAACTGAGGCAATACTTACCCACATCCCCCTGAAGGGGTTGCAGTGGAATGCAGCATGAAGTGACAGTTTGTTCTGCTTCGTGCGCCTGAGCTGTGTTCCTGTGAGGCAAACATGCTCATATAACTAGATAGTTGGAGTGCTTGGCCTTTGCCAGCTTATCTGCGTGAGAGACACAGCTCTCGGCTATTACAGGGAGACGGCGTGCTGGAGTGATACAGTCTAAGCAAAGTTGCAATTTTCACCAATGGCAAAGAATTGCAGTGAGGGGCGTGGGAGACGGTTGCAGCAGCTGTAACATGGATTCGGCTTTGCCTTGCTTACCCGTGTGGGATCAGAGGCAGTTTTAGGGTAGCGTGACTGGTTTGGCCACACTGGGCACCTCGCTGCAGGGGGCACCACAACAGTGCTGTTGAGATTTGGGGGGGGGGGGGCGTAATTTTAGTGCCACACAGAGCGCTGCTGAAATTTGAGATCCCAACGCCAACCACTGGTGGGATACCTGTGAGCATAGGAGCCAACTCCCTAGGGGCCAAGGGGTCTTCACCCCCTCCAATAAAATATTTGAGATGGCTGACAACCCCCCCCCCCCAAGTTGATAGGCATTGCCATTCAAATGGTGTGCATGCACCACATCATGTGATTATGTGGGTAGGGCTTACCTGCCCCCCATATTTTATTCAAGTTGGCACCCCTGCCCATGAGAGTTTTAGGAAACATTTGAGGAATTTGCTGTCCCTGCTAAGCAGTTTCTTGTTTTTCCTGCTGCCCCGTTTCCCATCCCCGAGTTCTTTGTAAGCACGTGAAACTAGAATAAATACAGCCCCCTCACTTGAGTTATTATGGGTACCTTGTGTGGAGTTTAAATAGGGGTGTTGGTGTGCTGTGATGGGGCTCAGAGTTCTGCCATATCCTATAGTCAAAATGGGGGGGTGAGCAGAACAGTTGGCTGGTGCCCCCCTCTTCCGTTGAGTTTTATAGGAGGGGGTTGAATTTTGCAGTTCTGTTGTTGTGTACAGTTCCACCATTGTTGGGGGCAGAGGAGGACCCTGAAGGAAGACAAAACTGGGAATAAGTCTGTTCCCCTCCCACGTTCCCCACATCCCACTGACATCCTTGCCCTGTTCTGTTGACAGAGTTGTTCCCATCAGAATAGATACACCAGTAGGATGTTGCGCAAGCCAATCATCTGTGGTGGCAACATTCAGTATTTCATGTTCTGCTGGTACAGCAAGTCTTCATAGCCAGTAGCTCAGAGTGAGCAACCTAGTCATTCAGCCTAATTTGATGCTGACTTCGGATGGGCAGTCAGATGCACAGACAGGGCTCCTGAACATAGCATGGCTTAACCTTCTGTTAAAGGTGGAGGGGCCCTTATTTTTTCCACACACACCCCGACAACCTTGGTCCTCCTCTGCCTAACTTTAAAAGCCCTCCTCAAGACGTCATCTTAGAGCTCTGGCAAGAGTGATTTGCCCCCCGCCCAACCAGCAGCCTGCTGGGATTGGGGTGTTAAAAGAATTCCAAGGTCCCAAATATAAAATAAATGTCCATAAATATACAAGGCAAACACATACATAAGTATATAAACCACGTGTCTGAAATAGTACAGGAGAGCAATCCTGAAACCATTTTGACGCTCCCAAATTGACCTCAAATATTTACCTGCAAGGAGGAAGCAAATGGGGAAGCCTCTCCATTGTCTTTTCCTTACCTGTCTTAAGAGCGTATTTGTGTATGAATAGGGTGAGCCTGTGACCTGGTTTCAGGAATTAAAATATTTACCATCGCGAAAGAATGGCCAGGCCACCCAGGTAAAGCAACCAGTGACCAGTAACAGATATCCTGGCAAACAGGATTTCTGCTGCAGACCACCTCCCGTGATGTATTTCTGCTGTAGACCACCCTCTTCTGTGATCTATGTATGATGCTTTGGGGGGTGGTCTTGAGCTACAGGGTGGGCAATTTCAAAAGTCTATATAAGGGCTTGCGCACCATTTTTGGGGGTTCCTCCTCCCTCCTGCATGAGGTGAGTAAGGACTCTGTTACTTTTCAGTATACTCTGGTTGGCCTCTGTTATTTTCTCCTACCTATAGGGGACGCACTTAAGGACTCTATATGGGCTCGGGAATACCCCATGAGGGAAAAGGCACAGGGTTTTTTTCTATAACAGGGGGAAGAGAGAAAGAAAAGGGGGTGGCAGAATGAGAGAAAACGGTATCTGTGCCCCCTGACATATTACCCATATGGCAACCTTATGCAGAAGGCTGGCTGGCTGAGAGGCTAAGGAAGGGTATACAGCCTATCTGGAGTATAGAATGATGTTCTTAAACAGCAAGTGAAAATTCATTTTGTTTAAGCATACCTCGGAAGGAAGCCAGGGACAAAAGTTTTAGGGAAATAAGTTTGCTGCTTAATGGGCCTTCCTTTTTAATCATTATTGCCCTTTTTAAGAATCTGCATTGTTAGGAACTAGCAGAACAGCAGAATGGAAATAGTTATAAAGCAATAACATGGCATCGTTTGTATCATCTAAAGCATGCCATTTTTATTTTTAAAATAATTATAGGCCAGACAATTTATAGGCAAGTCAGAATGGACATCCTTGCCTTTAACAAACTGAAGGACAGCATCGGCTGGGATATTCTTTCTCCCTATCTCAGCTCTGCTTCCTGCACATGTTGTTGCTGTTGTTTAGTCGTTTAGTCGTGTCCGACACTTCGTGACCCCCTGGACCAGAGCACACCTGTCTTCCACTGCCTCCCGCAGCTTGGTCAAACTCATGCTGGTAGCTTCGAGAACACTGTCCCACCATCTTGTCCTCTGTCGTCCCCTTCTCCTTCTGCCCTCCATCTTTCCCAGCATCAGGGTCTTTTCCAGGGAGTCTGCTCTTCTCATGAGGTGGCCAAAGTCTTGGAGCCTCAGCTTCAGGATCTGTCCTTCCAGTGAGCACTCAGGGCTGATTTCCTTCAAAATGGAGAGGTTTGATCTTCTTGCAGTCCATGGGACTCTCCAGAGTCTCCTCCAGCACCAGAATTAAAAAGCATCCATTCTTCGGCAATCAGCCTTCTTTATGGTCCAGCTCTCATTTCCATACATCACTACTGGGAAAACCATAGCTTTTACTATACGGACCTTTGTCGGCAAGGTGATGTCTCTACTTTTTAAGATGCTGTCTAGGTTTGTCATTGCTTTTCTCCCAAGAAGCAGGCATCTTTTAATTTCGTGGCTGCTGTCACCATTTGCAGTGATCATGGAGCCCAAGAAAGTAAAATCTCTCACTGCCTCCATTTCTTCCCCTTCTATTTGCCAGGAGGTGATGGGACCAGTGGCCATGATCTTCGTGTTTTTGATGTTGAGCATGGAATACTGAAGAAATCATGAAAGGGTTCTGGAGTTCAGGAAAGGGCTGTCATAAGTGACTAGGCAATTCATCGGCCTGATCCGGTATGCCCTCCTCATTTTCTTAAGTGCCTTTTAAAAAAAAAGCCAGATGATGATGATGATAATAATGGGTTTTATTATTTTGATGATGAAACATAATTTTCATTATAATGATGGGTTTTTATTGTTTTGAAGATGACGATGGTTTTATTTTAAAAAACCGGTGTGGATTTTATATATATAATTCTTTTTTCGGCGGCTGAACGTGCAATGCCAGCCCAAAGGCCGCGCGCGCCCCTTCGTGCCCGACAGTAACCCCGGCAACGCCTCCTCCTCCGTCCCCCCTCCCTCCCTGGGTCTCTCCTGTCTGAAGGGAGCCAATGAGAAGCGGGGATCCGCCTCGCGCTCGGGACGCCGCCCTTCCTCCCCAATAGGAAACGGCTTCCCCCTCCCTCTCCCCCCTCCCACTTCCAGACGCCGCCCTCTCGCGTGGGGGGGGGGCGGGGAGGCGTGAGTAACCTTTGCCTCAGTTACGCTTCGGAGCCGCTCGCCCCGCCCCCTGCCACCTGTTAGCCAATGAGGCGCGGGAGCTGGACCCCCGGAGGCCAATAGGCCCGAGAGGCGGGGCGCCGCGGGGGGGCGTGGCTTGGGTGAGGGGGCCGCCGCGCCGCCGCCGCTGCCGGTGCTGCCAGTGCCGTTGCCGGGCGTCGGAAGGGGTCACCAGAGCGGGTCCAGTCGGGCGGGCGGAGAAGATGGCGGACGAGGGCGGCGGCGGCGCCGGGGCCGGGGCCGGTTTCCACATAACCACGATCCTGGCGGAGGTGGCGAGCTCGCTGGGCACTTCGGAGCAGGCGCTGCGCCTCATCCTGTCCATTTTCATGGGTGGGTAAGGGACGGGGCGGACCGGCGGGTGGTGGTGCTGCGCGAGGGAGGGAGGGGAGCGGGTCGCGGCTTGCGGGCGGGACACCCCATTCCCACGTACCCCGCGCACACGTGTGTGGCATGGAGGAGGGCAGGCGGACCCTTCTCCGCGTGGAGCAGCTCACCTGTGGCGCCAGGGATACAGCCACACCCGCCCAAAGCCCAGTCCTCTTTCCTGCACATGTTCCAGCTGTTCCCGGGGGGAGGAAGGCGGGGCAGGAATAAACAGAATAATTACAATAACCCGCATATTCTCTGAAATGCACTTCCTGGGAAAACTGGGAGGGAGCCTGTCGCATGTGGTTTACATGCAGAGGAAGTGGGGTTGTGGGGGTTTTTTTGGTAGCCCGTTGCGTCTGGAGGATCTTAATTGTTTTACAAGTAAAGTTATAAGGATAAATCTTGAGGAGCAGGTGCTGGGAAGTAACTCTGCTGGAGAGCCGCTGCTACTTCCTCTTAGTAGGCCACTGAGGGCTGTATGGACAAATAGTCTGATTTACCATAAGGCTGCTTATCCTAAATTGCAGTTGTAGTGTCTGTGTCTGTGTGTGAGAGAGAAAACAGGAAATGGTGGGCTGCCCTTCTGTGTGGGCTTCTTAGAAGCATGTGGCTGGTCACTTGGAAACAGGGAGAGGTTCTTCTGTTTGATCTAGCAAGGCTGTTCTTCTATATATATATATACTGACCTCCATAGCCTTTCTGGTCTCTGTTATCCTTGCCTTTATTACAGATGTCTGCCATAGAGATTGGGATCAGCAAGTTGTTTGACTGACTGTCTGCCAAGGAAGGGGACAGCAAGACTTGCCTACTTTTAATAACTGTGTAGAAGACAGAACTTGAGTTAAGCAGTGTCTTTTCTGAGTCCCATGCAGTGGGTTTCACATACCAGTCTTCTCTCTCGGAATCCATAAAAGCTTATGCTGTAATACATCAGCTAGTCTTAAGGGTCCTGCAGAACTCTGTGTTGTTTGTTTTACATAGCTGTCAAAGCCATAGGAACCCTACTGTCCTTCATTACATGTATGGCAAAGGTGGCTAACCTCTAGGCCTCCAGATGTTGTTGCAGATGGTGTGCTAGGGGAGGGGTAGCACCTCTGCTGGGGGGCACATCATGCTCCTTCTGGGGTACTTTGTCCTGTCCACCTTTGATCCTCACCCTGCACTCAGTTCTTACCTGTGGCTCCTAGAAGCTGTTGTAATGTGATAGCAGCCACACCCCGGGAAACGGCTTCAACTGGCTGGCTAAACCAGGTGAGGGCAGTTGATGGGTCTCAAATTCTTGGCGAGTTAGGGACTTCCCCTGCATGCGAAGACAGGCTCCGGCGGACGGAGCAGATCAAACCAATGGTGGGTCCAGTGGTCAAGTAGGCAGTTTCTGCACATGCCATAGAGGGAATTGAGGGGCAGATGAAGCTTGTCAGCTGGGAAAGGTAGCCCATCTAGGAGAAGGAAAACTCTGATCCTAAACCTCAGCTGCCTTGCGGAACATCTTCAGGAGATGAAAAGGCTAAGGAGTAAACCCCACAAATCCAGAGTGGAGTTCCCGAGACAGTTGGATGGTGCCTTGTACACTTCATTTCGGCAACTCCTGCAGCCAACCTGGTGCCAAATGTATTGCTTTGTTTTCCTTTGGACCATATCAGCAAGGCTGAGAGGGGAGTCTTCTTGTTTGGGCAACCCAGGACCTCCATACACACTGCCCAGGCTTGCACCCCAGGAAGGCCGCTTCGGTGCTGCTAATGTAGTGGTTTGGCAGACAGACACCAACAACAATTCCCATCATCCCCTGAGCTTTGCTAACTGGAGCTAATGGGAGTTAAGAGTTCAACACTCCTAATCTACAGTCACTCCTTGCGTACAGGTGTGTGAAATTAGCACTGATCTGCCATTAAGAGTTAGAACAGTAAGCACAATAAGGGTAGCACGGCTCCTTTCCTTTTTTCATGATTGCGGAGAAGAAGGAAGCAGAAACAGGTGCAGTTACTTTTCACTCCTACAAATGTTCTGTGCACTTCTTTAAAGGTGCATGAGTTCAGCTGCCTGCCTTCTGAATCAGCAATCACCCCCTGGCTACAGCTGCTTGAAACTCCTGGTGGTCTGCCTGCAGCCCAAGTCTAGGGCAGAAAAATATATGAGTGACCTGGGAGCACATATGCATGTCATAAAATGAGTAGTGCTGGAGTTGTAACCTTTGACACAGTTCTAAGCATACTTCCATTGACATATTTCTAAGTAGACATGGTTAGGGCTGGAGAATTTCTAGTTCTGTCTGCCCTATTCCGAGTCCAGCACAACACAAGAAAAGAAAGGGTGGAAGGATTCCAGGTTATTTTTAGATGAAAGAAAGGTTATGTCTCCAAGCATCAGTGAAGATTGTGGGGGCACCATGTTGAGTGCTGCACATTGCTGGGCTCATGGCACCACATGGAGATTGATAGGCAGGCTTGAAAGTAAAGGATGAGTCATAGCTATGTTTTGGATTTGTGGCTTCCCAACAGCCTTTACAATGGATCTGGATGGCGTAGGGTGGTTTTTCTGAATTCTGACAGTCTTCTAAGTCTAATTCACCTAAAACAGATACCCCATTCACCCTTAGTACTCTCTTTGGCAGGAAAGTGTATACCTTCTTTACGCCATTGAATTTGTGTGTGCCATCTGCTGCTGTGCATAAGGATCTGTACGTTGGGGCATGAATCAAACTTGGCATTAGAAGTGAACAATTATAGGACATCTCAAATTTCCTCCTAAAGCCAGCTAGCCAGACGGCTTGGAGAGGCACTGCTATGGCAGGAACTTGCATGTGTTCTTTATCTCTCTCCAGCTCTCATGGTTAATATACGTTTTGGTGGCCCAAAGCTAAGTTCTGCTAAGAGGAAAGCATATCTGTGTTCCACAGAAGCCATCTTTGCAGTTTTGTGTGTGTGTTCCCAGGGTAAAAGATTCCCAGTCCCTCAATTCAGAGCTGCAATGTTAGAATGTTAGTCTTTTTCTGTGTTCCTTTGGATCTCTTGGCATTCTGAAATGTGGATGGTGGACTCTCTTTTTTCCAGGGAGACCTGTTCAGCTAAATATGAATCACTATCACCAGGCTTAGGGACGAGGGTGGCACTGTGGGTAAAACCTCAGCGCCTAGGACTTGCCGATCGCATGGTCGGCGGTTCGAATCCCCGCGGCAGGGTGCGCTCCCGTTGTTCGGTCCCAGCGCCTGCCAACCTAGCAGTTCGAAAGCACCCCCGGGTGCAAGTAGATAAATAGGGACCACTTACCAGCGGGAAGGTAAACGGCGTTCCGTGTGCTGCACTGGCTCGGCAGATGCAGCTTGTCACACTGGCCACGTGACCCGGAAGTTTCTTCGGACAGCGCTGGCTCCTGGCCTTTAGAATGAGATGAGCGCACAACCCTAGAGTCTGGCAAGACTGGTCCGTACGGGCAGGGGTACCTTTACCTTTTATCACCAGGCTTAATTTTAAAATGTTTTGGTTTTTAGATGTTTAGGAATGCATATCAAAGGAAAAAGATAACTGACTGTGTTCAGTTTAACTAGGAGGACTGTATCTTAATTGTGCAAATGAAAACTAGCTCTGGGTTTATGTAAAGACCTCTGCGGGGGAAACCTGAGGTGGTAATACTCCAAGATGGAAGCACTGTGCTTTCAAACAGGATAGTGGCGATACTTCCAATGAAGCAATGCTCTAGGAACCTATTTATGGTCTCTCTTACTTGCTTCTGCCAATCACTTCTAAAAACCAACTACTTCAGCTTAAATTTTCCACATGTCTTAGTCTCAGTTTAGACCAAGCATGATCATGTGTGTCTTCTCAGAAGTCTTGCTAGGTTTAATGAGGCTTCAACCTTTATTAGGAAGCAAGATGGTATTGAAGTTGCTTACAAATAAACATGCATAAGATTGGCAGCAAGGCCATGTTCCTATGCACAACTAGATAACAGTATATTCTGTTTAATTTAGGGGATTTCATTCCTAATGCCTAATGTGCCCATAACTGGAGTATGAGAGTAGTGTAATCCTTAGGATGCTTTGAATTTTAATACGTAGCATTTTCAGTGTGCACCTGATTTCCCCATGAGAAACCACATGTCTACAAGTAAAAGGTTTGCATTGCACATACTGTGGAGAAGCACCCAAACCTGACTGGGAACTCTGCTAAGGTGTGGGTGTCTTAACTAACAGGATCGTGTGGGAAAGTTGGATGTTAATTATTGAGTAGAGCGAGGCAGATCTGCTGATCTTGCTATCAACTGATCTCACGTGAGAAGTATTGTGTAAATGCACTGCACTCCAGAGGTTCAGCATTGTCAAAATGCAGCACATCTTTCTTGAGCCACACAATTCCTTCCTCACTTGGTCAAGAACATTAATGCTAATTTCAGGAGGCTCTTACTAATTTCTTTCTCTTGATCCTCCCTTGCAGGTATTCTGGGATGATTTTGTAAATGAAACTGGAACCAATCTCCTCTTACAGAACCTCCCAGTTTGCCAAACCCGCAGTGGCCATCCAGTTTCCAGAATGTGCCAGAGCCAGTGACCATGATCAGCATGTCACTTGCACCGCCACACTCTCATCCCTTAGGTCAGGGAGTAATTAACTTGTGGTCCTCCAGATGCGGTCCTGCTATTCCCAACACCTGTAACTATTCACCATGCTTCTTGGGGCTGATGGGAGCCCAGTAACACCTGGAGGGGGACAGGTACCCACCTCTGCCTTATCAGGTAGCGGAATGAAAGAAGACAAGTATCCACCAACTTCTTTCCCAAACAAGCTTCTTGTTCTCTTTCTTCTCATTGGGGCACCAGATTTCTCCTAACCCCTGACACCTGTCAGCAGCTTCTTTCCACTAAGGCTTGATGCAGAGCCCTTCTTTCGTGCGCTATTCGCTTCTGGTCAGTGCAGAATAGTTCACTCCCGCAATAACTTTTGCCATTTCCATCCATGCGTCATGTTTTTATGAACAGTGAGAGAGGAGACTTAAAGGGATTGACAGAACAAATCTTGTTTTAAATCTAGACCAATCATTTTTGTAGCTTTTTTTCTGATTCTGTTTTGAAGTGTGCACCCTACTCTTGTGTTCCTTACAAAGATAAAATAGCCTGTCTATCTCAGATGTATCTGATGCTGGTTACATCAGTCTTGTTTATAAGATTAGTGATGGTGTGTGTTACTGCCTGTCTCCTCCTCCACCTGCTCTTACTCTTGCCTTCTGTTCCCTACCCCAGTGTTTCCCAACCCTTTCCCGACCGTGGCCCCCTTCCAACCTTGTCTCCTTCCTGTGACCCCCATGGGCGTGGCCAAGGGGGACAGCAATAAGTAAAAATCAATACAAATTTGAGGTTCTGCCTCCCTCCAACAAAACTCCTGGCTATGCCCACGCCCCGCCCCCCCATCCTACTGGTAGAAAGGTAGCTATTTAAATGTTTTGTTTGTAAATAGAACAGTTTTTATTTATAATTTTAATAATTGATACAAAATACAATTACATAAAATGATAGGAACATAATGAAATATTGTTGAAGCAGAAGAACATAGAATCATGGAGCTGGAAGGGACCCCCAAGCATCATCTTTCTAGTCCATCCCACTGCTATGTAGGAAACTCAGCTAAAGCATCTATGACAGATGGCCACCCAACCTCTGCTTAGAAACCTCCAAGGAAGGAGAGTCCAGAACCTCCCGAGGGAGAGCCATCTTCCGTGAATTATAAAAAGCAAACAATGATTATTTGACCCCAATTATTTGACACGGGGGGGGGGGACCTACAGATACAGTCCAAAAGGCACATAGGGCGTTCTGCATATGTGGGAGAATTTTAAAAGGCTTCACTGACCTGGTGCAAAAAGATCTTGTCATCCGGAGGTGCCCTGGCTGCCTAGATAAAACACTGTAGCCCCAAACACACATACCTGGGAGTAAGGTCCACTGAATTCAGTTCAGCTTTCTTCTGAGTAGACACTAGATGCAAGTCAGCAGCATCAGATCCCCCTCGGCCAGACGGTGGGGTGGATTGCACCCTGCACTTTGCAGAGTCAGGCCCAGGCTGCTACCGGGCCCAGCACTGGCAGCAGCAACAAGCAGCTCTGGCTCTCCCAGCCCTACCCATTGCCACCCCGCCTGAGCTGGGGGTTCTGGATCGCAAGCTCTACTGGTCAAAACGGGAGCCTCAGCGATTGCCCTCCCCCCCCCCCGAAACAAACCAAGACTGCTCCAAGAAAACACACGTGGCAAAAGGGAGTGCTAGGCCCTGGGGGGCTGCCCCCTTACCTGCTTCTGATTGGCCAAGCGGATAGCCAGTCAATCAGGATTTAAAAAAATAATGATTTCCCCCTCTTCACTTCTCACTTTCCTCTGTGGCCCCCTAGGCTTGTGCTATGCCCCCCCCCCCCCAATTTGTGCAATTTTATCTTGTGACCGCCTTGGAATACGCTGGGGGCCCCCAGGGGGCCATATGGTTCCCAGGTTGGGAAACACTGTTGAACCCTACCCAATTCCATTGCCTTTAAGTTATGCTAAGGTAACGGCTCTGCAGGGCTGCATATGTGGGACACTGTGACTGTTCCCTTGTCTGTAAACAGACAGTTCACTATCTCTCTGCCAGGCAAGGTGGTTGTACTTCAAGGCGCACACTCAGGGGCCACTGGGCACATGGAACTCCTAGTAAGCATAAGCTACAGCACTTTACAAA
Organism: Podarcis tiliguerta; assembly: GCF_965153285.1. Lineage (NCBI taxonomy): Eukaryota > Metazoa > Chordata > Lepidosauria > Squamata > Lacertidae > Podarcis > Podarcis tiliguerta. The sequence goes on from NC_139550.1 coordinate 2,991,492, forward strand.
ATGCCCTGTACAGTCATTCATTCTACAAATGCAATCCTATATGGCATGAGCTGGATCTTGTAATTGGATCTTGCCCTAGCTTCGCCTGTGCTTTCAGCACCACACCTTATTAGGGGCAGCTTTACGCATCTCAGGTGAGCGTTGGATTAAAAGTGCATTCATGTCAATGGGCATTGTGTAAGATCTACAGGAAGATAGGATTTTGAACTAATATCCAGCACTGTGATCATGCTCCTCACGTTTTTACCGAATGAATGCTTTCATTTGCTATGTAGTACTTCTGATTTTTCCATGTCATGTCTCCAGCTAGCTTCTTAACTGTCCCAGTCTTCCATATAACAGTTTCTGTATTCATTTGACAGTAGTGTTTTTGGCCCTCGAGTATAAGGTTACCAGATTTTTTTTTTCAATGAATCCGGGGACACTTTTCAACTTGAATGGATTTTGTATGGGGATTGATTTATAAATCCGGGGACTGTCCCTGGGAAATGGGGATTTCTGGTATTCTTTTGGTACTTGAAGTGGAAAGTTAGCCTTCAGCACTAGCATGTTGGCTGTCTTGATGTCCAGCATTTGGGGCTTTCGTTCTCAGCTGTCTAGTGATAATATGATATCAGCATTCTGTACCACTCACACTCCTTCTGCATGTTTTCATGTCTCTGGATGCATTGATACGGTTGGATGCGAACAAGATTCGCAGTGCACAAAGTCTGCTATGTTTCCACCAACTCACTTTGGACTGTACTTGTTCCACAGCCTGTCCCTGAGAAGAAGGGTTTGCTACTGATAGCTCAGTTGGCTAGAGTGGTGCTAACAATGCCAAGGTTGCAGGTTTAATCCCCATACGGGACAGCAGCACATTCCTGTATTGCAGAGGGCTGGACTAGATTATCCTCAGGCTCTGCGATTCTATGATCTTGAGTTGGGTCATTGGTTTATTAGACCAGTACTGCTCACTCTGATTGGCATCAACTTCCCAGGGTGTTGGAAAGAGAGTGATATTTCCTAGCGCAGGAGCCTGAGATGTTTTTACTGGAGGGGCTGGAAATAGAACCTGTGACATTCAGCTTGCAACACCTGTGCTGTACCACAGACAGATGACCCTTCCCAGGTGAGCATTGCCAGGTCCTCAGGAAGTCTAATGTTGGATTATATGACATTCTTTTGGATACATGTTGAGGTCAGGGATGGCCATGCCAGGAGAGAAGCTGAGGGGGCAGTTTGGGGTCACTAAGAAAGGGATCAGAATAGGAGAAATACAAATTTGACACACGGCGTACAATTGATTGGGGAGTTCTGTGCAAACCCCATTGTCACGTACCGCTGGTGCAGCTCCGAACTGTATCAGATAGGGCCCTGACAGGATAATTCCCACAAACATTGATCCCTCTTATCTTACGGGATCGCCTCTCCTGGTATGTCCCACAGAGGAACTTACGGTCTTCAAATAAAAACATCCTGAAGATCCCAGGCCACAGAGAGGTTAGGCTGGTCTCAACTAGAGCCAGGGCTTTTTCAGCTGCGGCTCCAACCTGGTGGAACGCTCTGTCACAAGAGACAAGGGCCCTGCAGGACTTGACATCTTTCCGCAGGGCCTGCAAGACAGAGCTGTTCCACCAGGCCTTTGGTCAGGGCGCAGCCTGACTCCCTCCTTTGGCAATCTTTACAAAACTTTAGTTTATGGTTGCCATCAATTTTGATTTTAATTAATTTTAATTAATTTTAAAATGTTTTTATAATGTTGCACTATTTTAATGTTGTTAGCCGCCCTGAGCCTGGCTTTGGCTGGGGAGGGCGGGATATAAATAAATTTATTATTATTATTATTAATTACAGGAATTTCTGCCCTGCTTCTCAAATAATTCCTAGGGTGACTTACGGTACTATAATACAAAATCCAGTAAAACATTTAAAATGTATGAAAGCACTCTAAAAATATAAGAAGGTAGCAACAAATCACCAGCCGAGATAAAAACTGATTGGGCTAAGAGGCCTGGAAAATAGCCTCTGCTTGCTGCTGAAATGATTTCAAAGGAGGCAGCAGGTCAGCCTCCTTGAGGAGAGCGGCCCACTGTTGGGGGCACCCCAACAGTCCCAGTGGATGTTGGTCACCCCAGTCCCCAGCTGGATGTTGGTCACATCTCCAGTAGAAGGGAACCCAGAGGCGGACCTCACTGAAGATCTAATGGGAGTGGACAGGGAAGGTGCTAGTAAGATCTCCTCCTGGTCCAGACTGTAAGCAGTGCTCCGTGTAAATACTACCTGCTTTTTCTTCATCAAGCTCCTAGGCATAGCCTCTGGTATTATGAGTACGTTGGAATCATGACTCTCAGTTTCATGGTATTCAGAGACTGTTAATTTATGGTTGCTTTACGTCGTCAACTTTGCCAAGAACTTTGCCACCTACCTCCTACAGTCAGGAGCATTCTGAGAATCAGCATTTCTTTTGGAACTCCTTGCTTTTATGGCTGCAAAGATAAGTGTGGAGTGAATAGTGCCCGTGATTAACGACATCATTGCATTGGCAAGGGATGTCATAAGGACAATAATCCACATTGCGTACCAGAACACTTGTGTGTGAATTCATCCCTTAAAATTACTGCTTGGTCCTGGATCTTGATAGCTACTTATTTTTTTTAGTTTGAGAGAAGAGAAGCAGTGCATCTGTGGCTGGAGACCGGCATTAGTTTGTCTTCCGCTTTCCAGGAAAGTTGAAGTGTGACAGCCCTTGCAGCTCAGGGTTCTCTTAGAAATAAGCACTCACCAACTTATTTCTTTTGATCCTACAATCATTACTGGGAAACTAAGGTTGCGCAGATTTCTGCAGTGCTTCAGAAACTTGTTTCACCGGAGGTGCAAGTGTGCTAAATTGGTGACGTGTCATGCATCGTCTCACTTTCTTTTTTAAAAATCTAGTGAGTATCTGCAGTCTAAAAGCTCCCAAGAATGTGGGCTGCTGCTAATTCTGCTAAAAGGATTAGGTGGCACATAAGAAGACTAATGGGATTTGAACCTTTGATTCCATTAGTAAATCATTAAACCTGAGGGTGGGGAGGAGGAAGATTTGAACCTTGAGGCTTGAAGCCTTTGGGCTATAAACTTGTGGATTTGTCAATGTGTTTCTTTAATTTCAAAACAAACAAAAAAGTGGAGTACAACCTCACAGGATTGGTATGAGGGTAAATGCAAGAGAAGTTGTAGCTGTGCTATATATCCGATACTTAAATAATCCAGAAAGCTCTATAGGAGGCTCATAAATAAACCACTTCTTCAGGGGAAAGGAGTGTGAGATCCAATTACAGTGTCACTTGGTTACTAGGCAATATTTATAGCATGGCTGGTTGTACTGGAGAGCAATGGTAAAATATGGCTTGTGTGGCAGATTACACTTACTAGAATCTAGTTCATTGTTCAACTGACTGAAATGTGCAACTGTCAGTCATGAATTGGGGGGGGGGAGAGAAGAGGTGAGGCAAGGGGGGGCTCTTGGTTAGAACTGCGTTGCAGTTCAGAGCGTTGAAGGTCTTGATGCAGACTTACAAAACGTTAGAGAGAGTAAAACTTGTGTAATCAGTGAACTGCCTAAATACGAAATAGTCGACTGAGGAAATTTTACTGGTAAGTTTATCGTCGGTGTTTTGGAATGAGGCGTGTGTGAAACAAATCATTTTAATTTACAAGGGTTCTTTGGGATGGCACGTGGCATTTTGGCCTATCCTGCACCCTAGAATACATTGCAGCTCATCACAGGTTCTTGGTGAACTCCACCTCCCCAACATCCAGGTCATGGGGGTGGGTGGGGGTAGCCAGTTTTGCCGCATCTGCAACAGTGCCTCCAAATGCAGCACTTTAGTTCTTCCTCCATAGGACTGAACTGGAAAAAAGTAAAGGTTTGTTTAGGGTATCAGCCAAAGCTTCGCCCGGTCCTTTCTCCCAAAGCTCTGTTTCTTAGTCACTTTAAATTGTTGAGTACAGAGAGAAAGATGTGGCAGCATCACAGTGAATTGTGCTAAAAGAACATTTTATTATTATCACTATTTATTAAATTTGTATACCACTCTGAAGATCGCATCATCACTTATCAGCATTAGTATGCCTGGAGAGTATTCTGGGTGTGTGGAGAAACCAAGGATGCTCAGCCATTGCCAACCGGCCATTTAAAACTGACTCAGTGGGTGGTGAATTTTTTCTGTCTCCATGGGGCAGATCTTTATCAGGATTAGCCTTGGCGGGTCTGTTAGAAGATTGACGCAGTTTTCCAGGGTTTCTACTTCCAAAGAGTGTCTAAGTTTATTTTTTCTCTGATCATTACATAGTGTTGGACATTTGATGTCATTCTCTTGTCATTGAGAACTGGTGCTCATTTAAAAATGCTGTCATAATTTTGGTATGGTTTGAAGTCTTTATACAATTTTATCTGCCTCTTTTGGGGGTTTTAATTTTGCTTTTTTCCTCAAAAAATGTTTATGGGTTCTCTCATTTTCTACTCATATTGAAATACTGCCCCTCAATGAGTACAAACTTAATTCACAAAACATTTTGGGGTATGTGTACCCCTGCGTCCCCGTCCCCCCCGAAAAAAAACCCTGGAGCAAGGCACTGTTAACTTCCCTGTTCCTCCTTACAGAATGGGCTGAGTCTAGAAGATAGCCATGAGCTCACAGTAAAGTCTTATGTAGCTAATGTGAGTCCTAAATGGCCAATTTGGTGCACCCTCTGCGCCCCCTGGATAGTAGAATAATCAAAAGGGAATGCTTTGATAGAATCCGTGTGTGTTCGTCTGGACTGATCTGTCTTCCTGTTCTTTCCCTATTATAGGATACCCTTTTGCCTTGTTCCAGCGCTATTTCCTTTTCCAGAAAGAACTCTACCTCATACACCTCTACAACACGCTAACGGGGCTCTCGGTTGCCTACTTCAACTTTGGTAAGGGGGGCTGAGAAGATGGCTGCCCGACCAGTGAGTACCAGAGTGGGGGTGGGGGGGTGATGTTGCTTTTCCTTGCAGTCTCTAATTGTCTCGCATTTACCTCCTCAGGGCCGCAGTTCTGTCACTCCCTCATATGTGTCCTCGTTCAGTTTCTCATACTGAGGCTCATGGGCCGCACAGTCACTGCCGTCGGCACGTCCTTCTGCTTTCAGATGGTAAACCTGTTCCTTCTGTGTTCCTCTCTGAGATTCTGATCTTGCTGTCTTTTGCTCTGCCCAGCAAGAGCTGAGCAGGAGCCCGGGGAGTGGGGGCGGGAAGGCAGATAGAGGAAGCAGTGGGTTATCCTCGCGGCTCATGTCTTTCAGATATATCTGATGGCCGGCTATTTCTTCACTGCCACAGAGAGCTATGACATCAAATGGACCATGCCACACTGTGTCTTGACTCTCAAGCTGATAGGTAAGCAATTTTGCTCATCCAGTTCTGTTCCATCGTCGTGCTTTGGCGCCACAGATTCCCTCCTACGGTCCAGCTATGTTTCTCTTTTAAAACAGTCGTGCCTTGGTTTGCGAACGAACACCTTGCGGCTCAAACATTTTGGCTCCTGAATGCCGCAAACTCGGAAGTGGCTGTTCCAGTTTTCGAACTATTTTTGGAAGCCGAATGTCTGATGGGGCTTCCAATTGGCTGCAGGGCCTTCCTGCAGACAATCAGAAGGCACACTTTTGTTTCCGAACGTTTTGGAAGTCGGAACAGACTTCCAGAACGGATTCTGTTCAAGAACCAAGCTACGATTGTATTGGGAAATCCCAGGGCAGATTACATGGGGCTTCCAGTGGCCTCTCAAGCAGATAGTAATCTGGTTCATACTCAGTGAACTGCAACATTGGGTTTTTCAGGCCATTCGGTGGGCTGGCTTTTTGTACAGTGTTGGCCTCCTTGATTATATGGTATCTCTTTCTACCCCTAGGTTTGGTCATTGATTACTATGATGGCAGAAAGGAAGTGGTGAGTGAAATGGAATCATTTTCTTTCCCCCATTCCTCTCAACGGGATTGTGTTCAGGGGAGTTATTGGAGATAAAGGCTGCAGCAATTAGGAAAGGGTCCTATGGAGCAGGCTGGGTACCCAGGAAAGTGTTCCTTTCAGGGTAGAAACCGGTTATGTGTGAACATCTGAATTCCAAACACTTGTACAAACAAGCAGAGAGGAAAAATCTGGTATTACAAGTCAAACGTCAGGCTTGTTAAGAGAATCAGAAAGTTACAGATACAGTGGTACCTCGGAAGTTGAACGGAATCGGTTCTGGAAGTCCGTTTGACTTCCAAAACGTTCAGGAACCAAGGCGTGGCTTCCAATTAGCCGCAGAAAGCTCCTGTAGCCAATCAGAAGCCGCGACTGACGTTCAGGTTCCAAAGAACGTTCGCAAACCAGAACAATCACTTCTGGGTTTGGGAGCAAGGCGTTTGACTTCCAAGGTACAGCTGTATTTGAAAGATGAGGCAGTGAAAGCAGAAAAGGTGCAAGAAGCAAACAAAGCTGGCAGACTTACAAAGCCTTGGTTACAAAGAAAATGGGGCCAAAATTCCTAAGCCATTTTGATCACCGTAACACTACACAGACACACAACTCACTTTCTTACTTTAATGTTATCCTTGGGGCTGAGCAGAAAATGTGCTTCATCCCATCCAAGTGAGACTTGATAAACTTGTCCCATGAGAAGATGACTTTAAACTTCCAGTCTGAGGGGGCGGTCAGCTGGGACGTTGAATATGCTGAAACACCTACGAAGCATTCATCCACTCACACCTGTCAACGGCAGTATCTACATCATGATTCGAGGGGGGTCATGCCTTTGCTTTTGTGCATAAGGGTTCTGGGAACAAGGCCAGAAAAATGAAGGGCTCTTTTAAATGAAGTTTCTTTTAAACAGGCCGCAGGCCTGAGGCAAAGATTACAGATAATAGAGTGATGACTTAAGGAGAAAAATAACAAATAAAGTTGGTGCAAATGCTGACTTTGTATCCTCCTGCTCCTTTGCAAAAACCGCTTGCTTTCAGGTCTATCAAGCAGTATTTCTTCAAGTTAGGACATATGTGGGTGGGAGTGGGGAATAGTTCATTTGAGGATGTTAGGGAGGATTGGGTAGAGAAATGCTATCTGTTACTGTGCCCTTGAGCTTATCATGGCTTCTTCTGTGCCAGTCCCTGCTTCCATTTCTAGAACTCCAGGGAACAAAGCCAGAAAAAGTTGCAGTTGACAAGTCCTTAGGAAAGCAAATACCAGAACAGTTCGCTATTAGGATTATGAACGACACTACAAAGCATGCTATGAACCTAGAGATTTCTGTCCATGATTGACCTATGGGATTCCTAATGGTGGATCTTGTTCTTCAAAGCATTTAGAGCAAGTGAGTTAGGCAGCTTTAAGACTAACAAAAAATCTCATGCATGCAAGCAAAAGCACATTCATGGATGCTGATGCAGTTGTCGGTGTCTTTATTATTTTTCTACAGCAGGCTCTCACTCCTGAACAACGACAGTTTGCTGTTCGGGGAGTTCCTACTTTACTGGAAGTCACTGGCTTCGTGTATTTCTATGGTGCCTTCATGGTGGGGCCACAGTTCTCCATGACACAATATCATAAGCTGACAAGAGGCGAGTTGACTGACGTTCCAGGCCAAAGACCCAACAGGTAATTTTCCTTGCCCCGCTTCCCAGTGCCTGGAGTAATCTTGTCCGTTTCCTGTGTATCCTGGCGCTGCTAATCAAGACTCCAAACATTGCGGGGTGTGGGGCATTCCAGCTTCCTCATGGCGGTGATTCCAAAATCCATGTAAGGGCTATAACTTTATTGGGTCAAGCAAAATATTACAGACTCATGTGCAGTGCCCAAGATTTCAGGTTCTCCCCCCATAAAGGTAGTCATTGTAATTAAAAGCACATAACATTGTCCATTTGAGCCACAGTCCACTTTCCCTTTGTTCTGAAATACTGCACCGCTGGATGAGTGATTGCCTCTCTCTGTGTCTCTCCCCCCCCCCCCCCGGTCCCCAACGTTCATTTCAGCTTTGTGCCTGCCCTTAAGCGCTTGGGCTTGGGCCTCTTCTTCATGGTAGTCTACACTGTCGTGGCCCCATACATCCCTGAGGAATACCTTGTCTCAGATGCATACCTGGTAAGAAGGGCTTGGAGGAGAAAGAGTGGTAACTCAGGAGGAATAGTATTAGTAATTATTATTATTATTATTATTGCTAGAGTATTTGTATGTGGTCTAAACCACAGAGCCTCTTGGGCTTGCCGATCAGAAGGTCGGCGGTTTGAATCCCTGCGACGGAGTGATCTCCCGTTGCTCAGTCCCTGCTCCTGCCCACCTAGCAGTTCGAAAGCATGTCCAAGTGCAAGTAGATAAATAGGTACTGCTCCGGCGGGAAGGTAAACGGCGTTTCCGTGCGCTGCTCTGGTTCGCCAGAAGGGGCTTAGTCATGCTGGCCACATGACCCGGAAGCTGTACGCCAGCTCCCTCGGCCAGTAAAGCGAGATGAACTCTGCAACCCCAGAGTTGGCCACGACTGGGCTAAACGGTCTGGGGTCCTTTACCTTTTTTTATTTATACCCTGCCCATCCAGCTAGGGTTCCCCAGCCACTGTGGGCAGCTCCCAACAGAATATTAAAAACACAATACAACATTAAAAAACTTCCATAAAGAGGACTGCCTTCAGATGTCTTCTAAAAGTCAGGTAGTCCTCGAGGACGTTCCAGGATGGGCGCCACTACCGACAAGGCCCTCTGCCTGGTTGTAAAAGTCCTTAAGTTGATGATGAAAACCAAAAACCTTGTCACTGCTGAGCATTTGAAACAGGGGGGGGGGGGAAGGTTGAATATATATATTTTTTGGGCTTAGTGTGTATGGCTAAAAGTGCACATAGCAAGTATGCAGACTGCCCACCTTAGCTGATCCCTGCAAATGACCAGGGACAGGGCAATTTGCAACCTTATCCGGGCACTGGGCTTAACCTACCCCAGTGCTGTGTCAACCTTTTTATTGCTTTGCTGCTGCTGTCAAAATTAGTCACATTGGGGTGGGGATAGGGGATTTTAAAAAGCATCCTAGTTTTACCTACCACAACCCAGCTTTATATGCCATTTCTCTGTACTGTTGCAACTGCACTTGAGTTTTTTGAGATGAGCCACAGGTTCTTCCCAGAGTTGCATGTTTGATTCATCATTAGGTTCTTGTTTCTTGCCTGTTGCAACTGAGCAGACTCCCCCATCATAGCAAGTTCATCGGAGTCTTGCCTCTGATTTCCAGGGCAAAGCTTACCTCACAGGTTTTTTTTCTTGTTTCTTGCAGGAACAGCCCTTCTGGTTCCGCTGCGTTTATATATTGATCTGGGGCAAGACGATGCTCTACAAGTATGTTACCTGCTGGCTGGTCACGGTAAGCCTGGAAGCTAAACTTGGCCTGCAAAACCGCTTTCGCCTGTTGTGTAAGGCCAAGCAACGTCAAGACAACTTGTTAATCTTCGCCGGTTTCGTTGCAGGAAGGAGTCTGCATCATCACGGGGCTCGGCTACAATGGAAAGGATGAAAAGGGGAGGCCTAAGTGGGATGCTTGTGCCAACATGAAAGTCTGGCTCTTCGAGACAACCCCTTATTTTACAGGCACCATCGCCTCCTTCAACACTAACACCAACGCCTGGGTGGCTCGGTGAGAAATGCTGATAGCTTTTCTGCAGAACAGTTTTCACTTGGACAGAGAGGAGGTAGCCTTTTGTACAAGACCAGAAAAAGTCCTGAGGCTGTCTATTTTTTTGTGTTTACTACCTTGGCCCACTTTTGAAATGTGAGCAGTGCTTAATTTTTTTAAAAAGCATATATCCAGAGCTTAAGGGAAATCAGTCGAAATACCAGTGGGCAAGGACAGGGCTTCTGCACTCACAATTAGCCCAATGTAGTAAGTCTCCTTGTTTGAACTCAGTAGGATTTATACTACTATAATGGCTGACATTGAATCTGCTCCCCCAAGGGATAGCCCCACTGATTCTCTGCAACCAATTCCAGTCAGGCTGGCAGACTGCAGTTCTGAACACCCTCCAGAAACTGGGTTTTGCCCCTCAAGCCCTTCTAAGTCTGGGGTTGGGCCAGGCAGAAGCCATGGTCAGGCAAAGAATATTAGATACCGAGAGACAACAGGACTGCGTAAGGTGCCCCGACTATAAAATAGGAGAAATCGAGAGGGAGATAGCCGTACCGGCAGCATATCTCTTCTTTCTCGTATCTAGAAATGCAAGAAGGGCCTTTACACTCGCCAGAAGCGCGGCTGTTCCCTCGCCAGTCCTGGATGGAGCCTTTAGAAAAGTCCCCTACGCTCAGAGACTTTGCACCTGTCCATTGGGAGAGATAGGAAGCCCAGAACACTTGTTCCTTAAATGTCCCTTTTACGAAGAGGCATGTAGTAAGTTCATTGATCCCCTACTGGTGAGGCTTGCCGACCTCCCGCAAAAGCAAAAATTTGACCTTTTGCTGTTAGGCAGAGATCAGAAGACGACCTGGATGGTGGCCAGATTCTGTGTACAAATCTGTAGGCGCAGACCATCGCCCAACTCAAAACAGTCCAGCATGAAAATCCCCAAACTCAGTTCCGTGGGTGGCTCTGAGTCAACTCCCTGGGATAGTTTATTGTTGCACATTTTTTCTAAATTTATTGTTGTACATTGTTTTAATTGTCTGTTTTAACCATATTTGCACACCAGTAGGATTTATTTCTTGGTTAGATTTACTAAGTAAAGCAATCTTACTTAGTAAATTTATATCCACCATTCTTTGCCCATGGAACTCTAGGTGTAACATAGAAGGCTTCTTTGGGGGTTTCCCAACCAGGAGGTCAGCAAGCTTGAGACCTGCTTAGCCTCAGCAAGGCACCAAAGCACCATGTGCCTTCCCACCATGCACACAAAATCTCTGGGATGTGGGAACCTGTGGCCCTTCAGATGTTGCCACATGGTGTGGCTCCTGGCCCTGCTGTCTAGGGCAGTACCAATTGGGAGTTGAACAACATTTGAAGGGGCCACAGGTTCACCATGCCTCACCTAATGTCTTTGTGCTTAATCCAGCTGCTCCACAGTAGATTCACATGATTACCTTCTTCAGAGCAAGGTGTTCATCCCCAACCCATTTTCCCCTCTTTACATCACCTGGAGTGGTGACGACTATGCAGCTATCCTTATCTTGCAAATTGGCTTGACAAAGTCCTATTACGAATTACAAGCTGGTAACGTTTGGAGCTGGTGGGATCGTGATTTTTTTATACCCTGGGTGGTATTCAAATAGGTTTTAGTCAGAGGAGACAAAATGAATGGACCTAATTTAGTCACGTTCGTTAATTTCACTCAGTCTGCTCTGAGTAAATCTTAGTTGACTACCACCTTGCCTACTCTGGGAATTGTACAGCACCAATCAAGAAAGTGCTTTTACACATGAAATAGAAAATATCCGCTGCATGCCTATGATAGTGGAAATGGATTCCACACAAAGTTTGAGCCCCCAGAACCGCTCATTGAGAAATTAAGCTGGAACGCATGTTGTTCAACTTGAGGGTTTTCTTGTGGGCAAATGATGTCTGTATTTCCCTAACTGAAAAGCATTCTCCATATCTTTTAGAAACCAGTCCAATAAAGAAAAAAATGCATGCAGTAAAATAAAACCTATATGAAGGTTGTCACAACAAATCCAAGATACAGAACACAAATTATGTTAAGTTAGCTAACTAAGAGGTTAGAAGTGATCACCATGGCAGTCTATAGCAATAGATTTAACTTGCACAGAAATCTTGTATATAAAGAAGGCCATAGCGCAGTACCAATGCATACGTCCCAAGTTTGATTCTTAGCATCTAATTAATCTGTTTGCCCAGTGCCGCCCCCCCCCCAATCTAACTAAAACCAGCTATTTCCATAAAATTGAGATCAAATTATTTCTGCTACATGGAGAAAGATAACTTTGAACCAGGGACCACCAGTGTTTTTAAGTGCTGGTTTAAAACCCTTTTCTTTTGCTGTTTGAGCCTCCTGCAGCAAAAAACTAAACCAAAACTTGATGAAACCACCATTACCTTTTTGAGATGACGTCGTTTCTTTTCTTGAGAAAACTAAATGGTGATGAATGCCTTCAGGACTGGCAACTGAAAGGATTTATTGTTTTCCATCTACAGCTACATTTATAAGCGGTTGAAATTCCTGGGGAACAAGTTATTATCTCAAGCACTGTCCTTGCTTTTCCTGGCTATCTGGCATGGTCTGCACTGTGGATACTTGGTGTGCTTCCAAATGGAGTTCCTCATTGTCATTGTTGAGAGACAGGTGAGCAGCTTTAAATGAGTGGTAAAGTCAGCCTCTAGGTCAGGGCGGCCCACCTTTTCATACCAAGTGGGCTGCAGGAGTGCTTCAACACAGAAGCCATGGGCTGCACACAGCCTTATTTCACTGGAGGTGGGAAGCCAGGCAAAAGTTTTGATGTCCCCTCCCAGCCCTCTTCCCAAAGTCGCTGCCTTCCCAGAGGCTTGGGGATAGAGGCACAAGGCTCTGGCAGGGTCTTAAAGCCCTCCCACCTACTCCCTAAAGTGCTAACTAGACTTAGGGAAGGAGATGGGAGGACTCTAGGACCCTGTCAGAGCCTTCAAGCCTCAGCCCCAAAATCCAGGGCCTCGCCCAGCTTTGGTATGGCAGCACGAGGTGGCTCACCTTTATCTAGGTACTATGCCTTTCTTGGAAAGTCCTCCATCAGATCCTATAAATTGGTAACACCAGGTTGCCAGGAAGGATGTGGAATGAAGTTTCTGAATTGGAGGTTAGTTGACTTCATCCTTGTGTGGTTCCTAAGTGAGCAGCATCAGTTTTACAAAGGGACATGTTGGGTTTTGGTTTTTCAGGCTATCTTTTGTGTTCTAGACTGCAGAATGAAAGAAAATGTTTTCTTCTCACTACAGTACCCAAGGCTTTCGTAAATGCCAATGAATCAAACCGATTTAAGATTGGGGGCTATAGGTTGACAGCCATATTAAGCAGTCAATTTATTATACATGTCCCTTGGGTGAAATCTAATTCTGTAGACCAGGCTAGGGTGCCTGTGTTCATCCTACATTTTTGTCAACTCCCAGCTCATGCCCAGCATAGCGGATGGCCAGGGGTGGGGGTCCAGCAACATCTGGAGGTCTGGAGTTTCCCCATCCCTGTAGTCTGGTTTTAGACCACACAAAACTCTGGCTCATGTTGTCTGAACTCAAGCCTGCCCACAAACTAGCTTTTTGGGGTGTTTACTGACCACTTTTAAGACCACTGACAAGCCACAGCTGGGGTTGCTGTTCCACCTTAAGAGCTGCCGCTCATTGGATTCTAGTACTGAACAAACAGAAACCAGAAAAACAGCTAAGACCTGTCCCGTCAGTGCAAGCTCAAACTATGGTGTGGGCCCTTAATTGCTGTTAGTACAAAGTAAGGTTTGGTGTTGTTCTGAGCCTAGCCATGGAGACCAAGTTCTTCTTGTTACAGCTTATTGACCTGGTACACGACAGTCCACCTCTGGCTGCCATGGCCTCGACTACTATCTTGCGGCCTTTCTTCTACGTGATTCAGCAAGCTGTCCACTGGATGTTCATGGGATATTCTCTGGTGCCATTTTGCCTCTTCAGTTTGGAAAAGTGGCTCAAGGTACTGCAGAAGTCTAATCCATGGGGCAAGAGGACTCCCCCCCCCCTTACTGTCAGCAGTAGCATGTCTTAACTCTCGCTTCCTCATTCACTCCTTCTAGGTATACAAGTCTATTTATTTCCTAGGCCACCTGGTGTTCTTCACATTACTGTTTGCAATGCCTTACATGCGGAAAGTACTTGTGCCACGGAAAGAAAAGTTAAAGAAAGCCGAGTAACAACCAAAAGGTAAAAAAAAAAAAGCCATGGGGGTGTGCTACTGCTTCGTAAGCAGAATCAGGTGGCACGCAGCTAATTAATTTTGCTTCTTTCTCTTCCAGATTGTACCACGCGTGCATTTATTATGGGAATGGTAGAAGCATCACCTGCCAAACTTGCTGCGGTCAAACCCATGCAGAGTGACATTGGGAAAAGAGCACAGGGGCAAAGACCCCAGATTGAGGGGGACTGGGGAACTGGCTGCAAACTCTCTCCCCCCTTCTACAGGTTGCCTTATCTCTCAACTTCTCCCTACGGACACTCCAGTCTCTGGAAATGTCAGATGATTGTAAAGCACTTGACGCAGCTGCCATCTAGGAATGGAGCCACCGCCTGACTTTTTCTACTTTCCAATTCTGTTAGATAAAATTGGTCCCAGTTGGTTTTTCACTCGTGCCTCATCTGCTTTTTAAAAAACAAACCGGCTGGGGAAGCTGGTGCTGTTTCTGTCTCCTAGCTTTCTAGGCAAGGGGGAAGATAGGTTGGTCGTGTTCATAAGCTACACAGGAGTATGTGGGACTCCAGACCCACCCGCACTGTTTTGGGTAAATCGAAGGACGATCCTCTGTTGTAACAACTGCTGCGACCCTCCAGCTATTGTTGGACATCATGGCTATGGGGCCACCATAAAAGGCCAGAGACACTGGGAATGACAGCAGAACAATATCTGAAGGGCTTTAGATTTTCTGTGCTATAGGTATACACACTAAGGTTGCTACTTCATTTTCGTACTTTGCTGCATGTCCTTTTATACAACACCAACTGAGCAGAAAAATCTTTTTCCTGCTATGTTTTAACCCTTCTGCATTGGTAGTCACTTCTTTTTGCCTGCCACCTAAGAGAAGGTAAGCAGGGGTAGATCCCTGATACTGCTCCTACTCAGGTTTGTTTTCCCCATCTTATTCAAACAAGCACAGCTGTATATTCAAATGACCTCTTGAAATGCCTAATGAGGTGGATACCCAACCAAAGCAACACACAAGTGCCATCCTGCTGCTTACATACCTCTCTACTGAGACTATCCACCACAATAAAAAAAACAAAACATTTATTTATGCCCCCAAACAAAACATGAGGCAATTCTAACAGGTAGAACCCTGTAGCGCACATTGCTCCAGGACATGGAGCAAGCAGTTAAGTCCAACTGCACAAAGTCCACATTGCATTAGTAAGTTCACACCACTCCCCACATCTCTTCAAAGGCTGTGGTGATCTTGGCACAAGTCAAAGCAGCAGAGAGTGGGTAGTTGCTGATAGAGATAGTCTTTTCTGTGTATTCCACATTAACCTGGAAAAGAAAAGCAACAGCCAGCATGTCAGTGAATGTCTGCATTGTATTTTCTGTACGATACATCTTAAACTCACCAGAGTAACATATGCAAATTACTACCCCCTAAATTATGAGCTTAAATCAAATGTTCTACAGCCACTTTATCCTCAAAAATATTCCTATAATAGGGCATTATAATCCTGTAGAGTAGACCATATGCAACTACATGCGCACACTACCTATGAACAGTGCCTTGCCCTAAGGCCAGCTTGTGTGTTCAAGTGAGATTCCTGACTTACAACTGACTGGTATGGAAGTGGGTGTCTTACCGAGCCATGAGCAAAAGCTCCCACAGTGATAGCTATTGGGTCTGCAGTAGGGACTATGTCACGGACGTCTGTCACAGTAGAGGCTGAGAAGGATGTGCCGATCTTTGCGCAGCCTACAGGGAGGTGATCGGTAACAGGATTCTTAATTACCTAATGGAAGAAAAATGGACGGGCTTGAAAGTAGAAGCAAGAACAATCTTGCAAAGAATCACATAATGAACTAGTAGATTTTTTTTTTTTACCTTTAATAACTTCTGCGGCCCATCAGCTGCTCTGACGCTAAATTTGTGCAGCAACTGAACTGAGGAGAAAAAGGCAAGATATATTTACATTGGCGTTACAGAATAGAGGCATATACTAAGATAGGAGAAATAAATGGGCAGTTCTCACAACTAAAGTATTAAAAATTGGATCTTCCCATTTTTGTAATACTGTGCATGTTCGGAATAGCTTTTCTTACCCTTGTACTATTGGGGCTCACACATCCAATGAAGCTGACTGTTGGAAGATTCAGACTGGAAAAAGAACTTATTCTACATAGTGTAATTCTGAACTAATTGAAGATATAATGGCCACCAGCTTGGGATAGCTTTAAAAGGGCTTTAGATAAATACATGGAGAATAAGGCTACTATAGATGGCTCCTCCCTCTCACATACAACCCTGCATTTATCTCCACTGAAAGCATAAAATTTGAAAGCAAGCCTCTGTCCTCTTACCCATGAGGCCACAAAAACGATCAAAAGTGCGAGGGATTCTTGTCTGGGGATTGACTTCAATTAGAACATTCTTTTCTGTATGGATGTAAACTTGGAGAAGCCCTGCTCGATTCAAGGGACTGTCCATGAGCATCAGGAGGCTCTGGGAAGAAGAGTGAGAAAGAAATAAGCTAAAACTATTCAGAAGTAGGGAAATTCGCAGCAGTAACATCTGTCAGAACCCTGCAATTGCGTATTTTAAAAAGGCAGTGTGAGATTCCAGCATGCAAGTTTGCTAGGAATCTTCAGTGAAAAGAGTAAAGGAAGCATTTGGGAGCATTTGCAATCTGAATAATAATTTTAAAAGTTGCCAACACTATTTTTAAAAGCCGCTGTGTGGGAACTAAGTTTTCCTGTCAATGCTTCAGAAATAGCAACACACCACAGAAGTGACTTAAAAGTACTCTACTTTGATTATGTAGTAGATACATGAATGTACCTGGTGGGTGATGTCAGGTCGTACTGTTCCAGGGTCCCGGCCACTTCGCAGAAGCAACGATTTATGCTTGTCGCAGGTCAGTAGCTCATAGGTTTTTCCAACCTGGACAAATAATCATTTTATTTGTTTACATGTATTTGGCACAATCTTTCTGCAGTGAAGTGTACTCAAGACAGCTTACAATAAAATGTAACATGACGCAAAACTTAACACAAATTGACAATAGAACAGTAAAATGAGACAGTTAAAATGTGCTAAATTGGGAATTGTACAGTAGATTAAAGGTTCCTTAAGTGCTGGTTGGCAAACAGAAGCCTGGCAAGTGGTTTTAGAAAGCCCAAGGAGGACATGAAAGTGGCAGCTCCAACTCCTATCAGAGACCCATGTTTAGAGGTAGAGTACCTCGGAAGGTGGAGCCTCCATGCAGTTACCATGGTCAACTGCCATTAATACATCTCCCGTGATGAATATATTATTATTTACTTATACCCCGTCTTTTTCCCTGATGGGACTCAAAACATCTCCCACCTCCCCACCCACAAGGCTTGATCTACACATAAAGCAGAGGTGAAATAATGTGCTGTTTTAAATCAATTAAATGTATACACAATTTTAACTGTATTAATGTTTAATTGTTTTGTCGGGGGGTGGGTAAGCAGGGTATAAAACAAAATGATTTCTGAATGATTCCCCTACGTGAAAAACCACCTACACATCATAGTGTGGCACATCAGAGATAGGTCTGACACCATCCTTTTGGCAAAATACAGGGCAGTGTGGGGGCAATTCTTTTTCTTTCATCTGGTGCTGAAGTGATTTCAAAGCAATCCATTACAACCTAACAGGATGGCCCTTCTGGAATTTGTCTCTCTCTCACACACGAATTTGTAAATCTGTCTGTACCTGGCTACCCAGAGCTTAAATACAACATCCTTCACACACATGCATTTATTTGGAGAGGATCCCTAATTTGGCAGAGAGAGAGGAAAGATCTGAAATCCAGGACGTAGCATTTTAGTATTGAAATGCGGGGCAATCCTGTATTAAACAGGACAGGTGGCCGCCCTAGAACCCGTCCTTCCTTGCAGGGGGGCGATTTGATTTTTAAGGGGGGAAATTCGAGAACGGGTTATTAACAGTTAATGGCCTTTTAGGCTTCCTCCACGTGAACAGTTCACTTTTTGAATAATAAGAATTACATGTGTGTGGTAGGGGAGAGAGATGAGGATTTTAGAGATGCTTAGGCGAGGCATGGCCAGAAAAAAAAAAGGTCGGGAGCCACTGCCTGAGGGGAAAGGCCGTTCAGCTTCTCCCCTGGAAGCCGCCCTCGGCCGCCCCTTCGCGGCCACCCCGCCGCGCCTGAGGGAGCAGGGCCACCTCCAGGCCCCGCACGCGGCCGCGTCCCCGCTTCGTTCTCAGGCCCCCTCACGGCCCGCCCAGCCCCTTCACCTTCACGGTCTCCAGCGACGCTCCCTCCAGGATGACCAGCAGCCGCCGCTTCCCTGCGCGCTGAGGCGGCAGCGGCGGCCCCCGCTCCCCTCCGCCCGCCGCCTCCTCGCTCGGGCGCTTCCTCGCGGAAGCCGACGCCATCTTGTCGCCGCGCAGGCTCCTCGAGGTCGGCGAAGCCGCTTCCGGTCGCCTGCGGGTGAGGGCAGGGGTCAGGGCAGGAACTACTTCCGGTCCCCCAAGTGACCCCGCCCCCCCACTTCGCTTCAACTGCCGTCTGGGGCGGGAAACAAAAACACATTCGGGTCGCCCCCGGAAGTACTGCCCCCCCGCGAGGTTTTACTTCCGGGAGCCCTGCTTGTCTGCCGGGGAAGCATTTAGTGAGCGGCCACTTCCGGTGTCCTTTTCCCAGGTGAGGCAGCGGCGTGCTTGGGAGAGGAAGGAGAAGGTGAGGGGTCTCTGCGCTCCTTCGAGCCTCTGTAGCTTCCGCGACTCCTTGAGGTGACTCTTCTGAACAGATGGTGCTCCTGAGTAGGGATGAGCTCGCTTTTAGGAGGCCCCGGGGTGCAGTGCTTCTGAGCATGTCAAGAGCGCAGTTCCATGAAGGGGGAGCAGCCTCTCTTTCGTTTCCCCTTCCAAAAAGTGCTCTAATTTAACTAATTAATTAATTTTTATTGTATATGTGTTTGTGGTTGTCATTCGTCATATTTGTTTTATTTTTATGTTTTTTTCCCTTTTTGTTTCATTGATTTTATCATATGTGTTGTGTTTGTATGAAACTTAATAAATATTATTGGAAGTCAAAAAGTGCTCCAAACGTAAGGAGTTCTGTCTCGAAATGTCTTTCTGCCAAAAAGAAAAGGGGGGGGAGAGAACTAATTCGTGTTTTTAACTCAGCGCTTAAAAATGCTCAGTATGCTCAGCATTGGTGCTGCGTGTAAAGATGTAGGATTCATGACTGAGAGGAATCAGAGAGGGACCTTTCTATGTATCCATGCTCAAGAGAGCGAAAAATGGAAACGTGTTTCTGTGTATTGCTGCTTTTCTGGCAACAGGATAGGAAAATCTGCAGAGCTGTGTGAAATACATGGCTTTGGTTTTTCATTCTGTGTTTCTTTCCCCATATGAAGGTTGTCATGGCTCAGAGCCTGAAAGACTTTGCTGGGCGCCTGCCCACCGGCCCTCGGGGCATGGGGACGGCTTTGAAGTTGTTGCTGGGTGCTGGTGCTGCAGCCTACGGTATCCGCGAGTCTGTCTTTACAGGTAAGTCAGTGGTATTTGTGTATGGTCATCTCCTACCTTTTGCACAATGCTTGGTGGTAACTACTGACTGCTTTTGTCTCTCTGTTTCCACAGTGGAGGGTGGCCAAAGAGCAATATTCTTCAACCGCATTGGTGGAGTTCAGCAGGACACCATTCTTTCTGAGGGACTGCATTTCAGGTACCGGGTCAAGAACTATGTTGGAAAGTTTAGAATAACAGGAAATCCCAAGATGTTGTCATTCCCAGACAAATGTTTTCTAACAGCACCTCACCTCCAGAGATTCCTCATTATAAAGCATACAAACCTTAATTTAATTTGAAAATCTTGTAGCATGCCAATATTTTTTATCTGATCACAAACTCCTAAGAATCATTTGTCAACTCTTAGGAGGTAAATGTTTTCTCTCGTGCTAATATAGTTACTCCTTTGGCTAAATGTCTTACTGTGAAAACTTCAAGAAGTGCTGTTCGTGAGAAAGTGAAACCCAAAAATTGAATTGAAGAACACTAAAGATTATTTGTTATTTTAGTGCAGTGTTATCAATGTGAATCAAGTTTAGTTTTCTAAGACATAGTACCAAGAGAAGAAAATGCAGTTCTTGGGCAAGTATTATGGTCTCTATGTTAAAGCACATGAGAAAAGAAAAAAAGTATTTGTAGAAATTCTGTATTTCCACGTATCTGTATTGCTTGGTTTTGGACATTTTAATTTGGTATAATTTCATTTTCTTCCTAGAATTCCCTGGTTCCAGTATCCAATAATTTATGATATTCGAGCTCGGCCCCGCAAAATCTCCTCGCCAACAGGCTCCAAAGGTGAGGTCATAGAGAAGCACATTGTCTTTTGGTTTTGTATTCCTCTCTTCAAGAAACACAGGGTGATGCACATAGTTTATTCTACTTTCCTCTTTTCCCTATTGAATCTTTACAGTAATCCAGTAATGCACGTTAGGCTGAGAGTGTTTGTGTGGATCAAGCTTACCCGGTGAATTTCA
Source organism: Podarcis tiliguerta (assembly GCF_965153285.1). Lineage (NCBI taxonomy): Eukaryota > Metazoa > Chordata > Lepidosauria > Squamata > Lacertidae > Podarcis > Podarcis tiliguerta. Next base: position 3,011,884 of record NC_139550.1, read on the forward strand.
GTGCAGAGAGGGTTTTTTTCATTTGGGTTTCCCAAGTCTGAGCCCAGCCATTACATCAGATACCACTGCTACTTTATTGTCACTTCTTGGGAAGATGTGTTTTTCCATAGCCAAGGTTTAAAGCAAGGGCTTCAGAACAATCTTGTACAGAGCAGCATGAATGGGTGAGATCTGGGTGCACAATCAGAGTTGGAAGGTGAAGCAAGACAAACCACTGGGACTATGCTTAGTTTGATTCTGTCTCTAGACTTGCAGATGGTGAACATCTCCTTGCGAGTTCTGTCGCGCCCAAATGCTGCTGAACTACCGACCTTGTACCAGCGCCTTGGTCTGGACTACGAAGAGCGAGTCTTGCCTTCCATTGTCAATGAAGTGCTCAAAAGTGTGGTGGCAAAGTTCAACGCCTCACAACTCATCACCCAGCGAGCTCAGGTCTGTTCACTTTCCATGCAGGCAGACTTCCCTGTCCCAACTCCACTTTTAAGGGCTACGAAGGTGGGAGGTTGCAGGTTATTGGTGTGGATGCTGCATGCTTCCACTACCTCACTAGTTTTTGATGGTTTAAGCCTTAAGAAATTTTCCATGGGATAGATGAAATCATTTGCAAAGTTTGTCATGATTATGCATTCTTCCATTTACTGAGGCAATCTTCCCTCATTTCCATGTAGCTCAGTTATTTAGTGAAAAATTATTAACTTAGTTGGTGTCAGTTTTTAGACATTGCCATGGTAAGTTCCATGGTAAAATCTGGGGTCATTTAGACATACGGCTGGATACAATTACAAAATACTATCTTTTGGTGGACAACTTTAATGCTGGATTAGGCTGAAAACAATATGGCATTGGTGGACATAATTGTCTGGTTAACTGAGGAGCTAGAAAGTCTTTCCCCCATGAAATCCAAGGACAGTTGTGAGTAGTATCAATATGTTTTAAAGTCACTTCTAAATATCAGATAAAGTTTCTAATGAGATGTGATCTGGCCTTTAAAATCTCCAGACTCTTGATTTCCTCCAGTAGCTGCATTTGGCTCTGGGCCTACCCAGTACTCGCCTCTGGAAGTTTCACATAATGATTAATGTGACAAGTAAAGCGATAACTCTGTAATTTAGCAAAGTAAGGAAAACTGAGTGGTGCTGCAAAAGATACTGCAAAAGATAATGTACTAGCTTTGGAGATTTAATCAATTGCTAAAGAGAAACTGCTTCACACATTTGGCAGAAACTAGAGTAAACCACCTGGAGATTATAGGTCCATAGGTCTGTTGGATATGGCATTGGTTTCTGTATAAACATGACCTTCTGACCAAATGAGAAGAACGAACTAAATCAACATAATTTTTGAAGCATAGACTGGCTTCAGGTATGGAAGGTGTTTTCTTCTGTGTTCTGAACTATCTTATTAATAAGTGTACTGAGAGTTCTAAGAAATCTCTTCATGTATACTTCCCTAAGAGGATTTAACAGAGCTGACCACCAAAGGCTGTGCCTAAACCTAGAGCTTAAAAATTCCTTTGTCACAATTTTATTTTCTAACACATCAGCCGAGGTGACTGGGCCTGGGCTGGCTACTAGCTCTCATTTTTTCTCATCTGCATGTCAGTGACTTGAACATGAAACTCTAGCTTTTTGAATTGGATGCTTTTCAAAGCTCTTGGGGATTCTCATGACTTTCCCTGGTCTGAAGGAAGTTGCCACCTGCTCAGGATAAATGTGGAGGACAAACTGTTGGATTATTGCTTTAGGTGTCTTTGCTTATCCGTCGGGAGCTGACAGAGCGGGCAAAAGATTTTAGCCTTATTCTAGATGACGTAGCCATCACAGAACTGAGTTTCAGCCGGGAGTACACAGCAGCGGTGGAGGCCAAGCAAGTGGGTGAGTCCAAACAAGTTCTGGTCCTTTCTCTAAAGCTGTGTTTGCATAAAGTCAGCTAGGACTGCTCCACAAGCACAAATAGCTGGACATAAGGCCAGCTAAATGGAGTAGGGCTGTTTTTGACTAAATGTGCACAGGACAGGCCTGCAAATCTTTTAAAGAACGAAACCCCTGGAAGTGGTTGCAGAGAGATTCTCACGTTCTCTTTGCTCTTCTTCTCCAGCCCAGCAGGAGGCGCAACGAGCTCAATTCCTGGTGGAGAAAGCTAAGCAGGAGCAGAGGCAGAAGATTGTTCAAGCGGAAGGAGAAGCCACAGCTGCTCAGATGATATCCTTGCTTTGCTGTGGGGAGACAAGCACCACAGAGTTTTCCAAGGGTGTGGGAAGTGGTCTCTTGCAGAATCCCCAAACTCCATATTTTTGAGCTTGGACTGATATAAGAGGCATCACATTGCACGAGTGAAGGGCATCTGTTTTCGGTTACCTAGAATTGCTGGTGGGAGATTTGGGGGTGCTGTTAGGAAGATTTTTGGGTGCTGAGATTCTGAGGAGTTACTCTGCGACAAGAAGTTAAGCAGCAGCTAGAGCTTATTCCCTCCTGAGGACTTTCTGCTTCCCTGTCCTCCCCCCTCGTACCAGCTTTGCAGACAGCATTCAAGTGAATGGGATGCTCAGCTCTTCTCCATCATATCAAGCGTGTTTCCTTAAGCGTGCAGTCCCATTGCCTGCAGAAACTGAGAAAGATGTTGGGACTATTTTATGCCAGCTAGTGTTGCGCTTGTTGATGAGAGCTTTGGAGTGAAGCATTAGGGGGAGCACTCTTGCCAAATACATATTTTCCCCCCACTGATTCATTGATTCCTGGTGTGTAGCAACAGGATGTTTGCAGTTGTACAGAACTGTCTCCCACAAGACTGTGGCTTCGAGTGGAGCAAAGTAGGGCTGTGTTGATCCCAGGTGGGTGAGTTCAAGGAGGTGTAGGTCCCACATTCCAAAATGGTGACATAGCGCCTTAACCTGTTCACATTGGTGAAGCCCTCAGCAAGAACCCAGGTTACATCAAGCTCCGCAAGATCCGTGCCGCCCAGAACATATCCAAGACGGTGAGTTTTAGGACAGTGGAGTTGCTTTCTCACCCCCCCCCAACAGTGCTTTTCCAGGCCAAGTGATGAACCTAAGGCGAATATGATATGCTTCCTCTGATGTGTCTCTCAGCCACACTTATTTATTACATTGGTCTGTGCATCTTAGCAGGGGCCTTGGAGCCTCTGGCCTTTGTAAAAGCAGACCCACATCATGTTCAATGTGCCATACCCAGCTGTGGCCGCTTACAGACCATAATGTGCCACAGGCCAGGAACAGGCTCACAGGAAAAATCAGACACATGGAGAAGCAGAATGAACTGAAGCATTGCAAAGACTGATGGCCCTGGGCTAGGAAAAAAATGTAGGATAGTAGTTCAGAAAGAAAATACTCTGCGTTCATAGTGAAAAAAGGGAGTAAACGAGTTCAATTCTCTTTCAAATCATCGCTGATCTGGTTTCTTGCCCTCACTAGACCACCCATAGTGGTGCCTTCCAAACTTTTCCCAGAACAACAACAGCAAAAAGGACTAGCAAATTATTTTTTAAAAAGAGTCTTTCTGAAATTTTACCTGCAGCTGTTTTTCTTTTCCATCCCCCTTTAAGCTTTGAGACTTACTTTGGCTAACAGTTCTTACAGTTCAGTGTTGAACGTTAATTCTCTGCCATTTGTTTGGAATTGGTTTCCCCCAAATGCTGCCAGAACGAAGTTCTCTATTGAATGCAGTTATTTGTACCACTGGACCTTTGCTTGCATCCTCCTTGATCTGTCCCTTCCTTGCCTTTTACAGATCGCTGCATCTCAGAACCGCGTGTATCTTACAGCCGACAACTTAGTGCTGAATCTACAGGATGAAGGTTTCACTAGGTAAGGGAGTTTATGAAGATACCTCCTAAAGTCTTTTGCTTCCTTCTGTAATGAGCCTTAGGAGCTCCATCCCAAATATGAGTTTCTTGGAGGAATAGCAGAGCTTAAGAAATAAACAATGCCCCTTGTTTTCTGGGTGTTACATAAATGCACATGTACTGTCAGTCATCCATGCACGCTGTGTGTGTGTGTGTGTGTGTGTGAGAGAGAGAGAGAGAGAGAGAGGGAGGGAAATACACATGCACAGCTGTATTCCCAGATTTGTATAAAGACGAATAAACTGAGACAGGCATGTCCTATTCATGGTCAGATCCCAGATTTGGGAACTGGTATGCTTACTTGTTCTGGACAGAGTGGCAATTCCTCTGGTGGGAAGGGTACATAGTCTGGGAGCACTAGTTCCACCTTCGTGCTACAGAGGTCGATGCCCCTCTAGTGACAGGGGGACGAATTCAGCTAAGTAGTCGGGCTAACAGAAGCCAGCACAATTGGACTTTCTCCCTTCTCCTCTTCCTGTGTGTCTGCCACGCCCTCCGCAGATCTGCCCAGGAGGGTTTGGAGAACTAAAACAGTGGGGAGGAGAGGCAAGAGAGTTCTCTTGGGCAACCAGAGATGCTTTCGCTCCCAGAATGAGCTCCTTAGTGCTATGTTGAATTCCACCCAAACTGTTCATTGCTGGTTATACCCATTCCTGGCCTTTCCACAGTTCTCCATGCATTGATAACTTCATTTCTAGAGTACAGAAATGTTCTCCATGTGTGGTTACTCTTTGTTTGGTTCAGGAATTTGTCACTAGTGTACAATGCCTAGACTAGAGTACTCAGCATCATGTCTTTCCACATTCATGCAACACTGGTACTTAAAAATCTGCAATGGCTGCTTATCTGCTACCAAGCCAAGTTCATGGTTTTATTATTAGCACACAAAGCCCTGAGCAACTTGGAACCAGGATACCTGGCGGCCTGCCTCACCTATTTGTACACCACAGCAACCTTTATGATCTTCAGTGTCTAGAAGATGGTCATCTAGAAACCCCATAGAAACAGGCCTTCTCCCTTTGGGATACAGTTAGTTAGTTAATAAAATTTATACACTGCTTGGTTGAAAAAAACAAAACATTAAAGTGGTGTACAAAATATAAAACAGTAAAATCAAGAAAAAATTACAACTCTACAGTGGTATCTCGGTTTACGAGCTTAATCCGTTCCGGAAGTCCGAAACCGTTCATAAACCGAGGCATTCTTTGCCTAATGAGGCCTCCCGCCGCCGGTGCCCTTTCACCGTTTGGATTCTGTTCTTAGACCGAGGTAAAGTTCACAAACTGGGACACTACTTCTGGTTTTGCGGAGTTCATAAACCAAATAGTTTGTAAACAGGGCTGTTCTTAAACCGAGGTACCACTGTACTTTAAAACATAAGACGAAAGTTAAAAAACACTAAAATACACTAAAATTACCTCAGCTTTGGAAAGTATATTTTTATGGTTAGCAGAGTGATAACTGTTTTACTGTTGGCTCGGCTGATTTTAATATGATAGATTTTTGTAATGGGCTTGGGGGGGGGATTTCTGTATTTTTAATGTTTATTTCCAGCAATTCCTGGTACTTGTAAATCTCTCTGAAATTTTGCTGGAAATGTTGTGGTGCATAAATTACCGAAGTTGATAAAACAGTTCTAACTTTCTATGTCTCTCTCTCCCCGCCCCATTCTTCATCACCACTTTTCCGTTGCGCTTCTGGTTACAGAGGAAGGTAAGAGAACAATATTTTAACTTCAAGTAGAGCTGCAACGTTTAACTGAATAAAATTCCCTCCTTCCAGGGAATTGGGGGAAGGAAAGAAAGAGAGACAAAATGGGAGGGTGGTTGCTTGGAATGGAACAAGCAGGGAAAGAGAAATCAGGCCGGGGAGTGAACTACTACTACTCAGAAGAATTCCAAGTTCCTCCCCCCCCTGCTGCTGTTCCTTATGTTTTCTGAGTGGAGCATGTGCTGTTATGATTGACTAAGGCTGTTTCCTGGCGGTGAAGTCAGTCATCCGCTGTTCCTGCTCTGCTTTACTCCAGCCTGATTCTGTTCCCCCCAAAAAGGTTTTGATTTGAGTTCCTACTGAAATGAGGCTGCATTTTAATGTTGTATTTTAATCTTGTTTTTAAGTTGTATTTCAATCAATTGTTTTTATACTTTGTGTTAGCCGCCCTGAGTCTGGTCTTGGCTGGGGAGGGGGGGTATAAATAAAATTTATTATTATTATTATTACTACTACTACTACTATTAGCCCCACACACCCACGTTGTGTGAATGTTCCTCTTTGGCAACCCGCTTTTTTTGTTTCTCTTGCAGTGACAGCCTCCTGATCAAGCAGGGGAAGAAATGAGCTAGCGGCTGCCTCCCAGAACCATCGAAATGACTGGCAGATTGGGGGTTATTCACAGCCGTGGAAGAGCCTTGCACATCTCTGCTGCCCATAAGTCTTCTCTTTGGCCTGGGCCTTCTTTCCAGTTGTCATCTTCACTTCCCAACGCGCCATTAATAAGCCCTTTCTTGGCTCATCATCTGGTTCCTGTTTTTGGGAACTGCCGGCTGTGAAGGCCAGCTGTGGAAACAGACTTCATGCTGAGGCGGGGGGGGGGGGGGGTAAACGTTTTGCTCCCATGGTCACTGATCCCACCCCACCCAGCCTGAAGGACTGGGTACAGGTGGGCAGCAGAGACCAACAAAGGGGTTGGTTTTTAAGTAGATCAGATTGTTGCTCTCCTCTTCCTGCTGGGGCTGAATGAGGCCTGAGTACATATAATCCCCTGTCTCTCACGTCAGCGGAGAGTTTGCTATCTTTGCCCCCTCCCCTGCCCTGGCCCCCGTCAATCACCTCGTCTCAGGAATAGACGGGGCTTCTGCAAGTGCTGTGATCTCCATTTATGTAAGTTCTTTTGCATCGTGATTCACAACTTTATACAAATAAAATCAGGTCCAAAACTCTTCTGATATCATTGTGAGTGAATGATCATTTTGTATGGGGTGGATTTCTTAAAGTCAAGACAGATAACTCATGCAAATGGCTGGGAAGCGGCCCATTCACCTCCCTCTATGTCCTCTGAAAAAAATGTTGCCAGAATAAGCTCCCTAAAGGGCTAAATAGAGTGCAGGTACATGCTTTAGTTCTCAGTCGACTGCTGTGCTTTCCATCTGCTCATTTAGAACTTTGTTAGTTATAACATTCTCTCTTCTTCCTGCAGAAGGTTGCTTTCTTTCGTTTTTGCTGTTACGCAAGAGCAGGTGGTGGTCTGTCAAGCCTGTGTAGAATACAACCCATTACCAAATTCCTTAGCACTACTTACATTCCCCCTTCATGTCTGGTATGGTTCCCAGCCGCAGTCATAATGGTTCATATGAAAACAGTTCAGAAATAATTGCTTTAAAAGTGAGGTGGGTTCTTTGCTGTTGCCATTGGGGTTTCTTGTAAAAAAAATAATTAAAAAACCCCACACAAATAGGGCACATGGGTATGTCATATTTTAATCTCAGACATCCTTGTTGACAACCCTGCAGCATCTGTGCCCCATATTATAAAGCACTTTAGTACTGTCTGGATTTGGGACTGACATGGGAGATGCTGTGTGTGTGTGCCCCCCACCCCCACCCCGGATTTCACTGCTTATTAGCTCTAGGCATTTTTGCATTGGAAGCAAAAAATAAATAACGAACAAAGTTGGAGCTCTCTGAGGCTGGAAGCAGGAAACGACTTCTGGCATGTGCTGTCCACAGCAGATTGACTGAAGAAATCTCCCTGTTTTCCAGCAGCCCCTGTAGATCATTTCCAGAGTCCCAGCAATTTTGTGCACTCTCCTGCAAGTTCAGTACGGAACTTAACGATTTAAAAAAAAAAAAAAAGTCTTCATGCAAATCAAACAAAAATCTGGTTTATTTACAAGTCAAGAAAACCAATCCACTGGATTATAAAATTATCCATTATTTACACACAGCACAGCGGTAAGGTTTGGTGGCTAAGCAGAGGTTGGCATTTGAGCTGGAGGTTGCACAAGGCAAGGATGGCTTTGACCAATTAGTTGAAGCATCTGAGCAGTGGAGAGAAAGACAGGGAACCAAAAAGTGAAGTTACAGAAGCAACGTTGATCCCAAGGCCACTTTATACTGCTTCTCAGCCTGATGGGGCTTGCTGTAATGGAATAGCCTAGGCTAGAGGTCATGATAAAAAGAAGACTCAAGAGCTCAAGACTAAGGGGGAAATGGCAGGAGTTCTAGTACTCCGAAGTGCATTCAGTGGGACTCACAGCTGTGTCTTCTGGGCCCATGGGAACAACCTATTTTTGTTGCTTCTCTCCCCCCAGACATAGAAAGTGTCCCCCCAGATACTTGCTTTCCCAAGAGGTCTAGATAAAAGTGAGATCCGGCTGAATTAAAACCGATCCTTGTGAATTTGCATGTTTTTATATGGAGTCCCACCCACTGCTCTGTCCCGCAAAGAAACCCATCACCAAATCAAAACTTGCAGTGGTAGATGGCACAGCAAAAAGCACAGATTCTGTGCTAGGCAGAGCTCCAAGCACATTAATCCATGGCACTTTTGCATTAATCCTTATGACTGCTGCGTAGAACGACGACAAAACCAGCCAACACATCACAGAACAGAGTGGTGAGCTAGGACGGTGGTTTTGAAGGGCTCCCCTGTAGAAATTAGGCAGTCTCATAAGGACCTGTGCTTGGAATCTTATTTTAGGGTCATGGAAATACTAGAAAGCTCAGGATCAGAAGACCATTGGCCCATCTAGCCAGGACTTGACTGACCATTAAGCAAAATAAGCCCATGCTTAGGGAAATTTTCCATTGACAAGTTTTTAACTTCAATGCACACAAATTGCTCAGCGGAGCATTCATTTTTTTTGCAGCTAAAAATCGCAACTGAACAGCTATGCAACAAGGCAGGCTGGATACCTCATCTCTACGAAGTATAGAACAGATCTGTTGTGTAATATTGGTTTTGAGGATCTGACCAAAGGCTTTGCAATTAGAAAAGGTAGGAGATCCCCCCCCCACCAAATATAAATAAAGTGGAAGTGTACCAAAACAAGCATTATTTTCCATCTTACTGTAGCTTTTGTTTCAGTTCTAAACTATTTTTTTTTTTGTGGGGTGGGGGGGGGCACCAAAATATTTTAAGTGCTTGGGGCCACTAAAGGTCTTAATCTGGCTCTGCATCTAAGCTCAGAATTGTCAACACTGGATGCTGGAAGCTGGTCTCCAGGAATTCAGAGAGGGGTCTCTTCCAGCCCCATCGGGAAATGCCAGGGATTAAATTTGGGACCTTCTGCATGCGAAGCAGGTGTCTTACCGCTGACCTACAGCCCTCGCCCAATAATTGTTATGGTTTGGACTTTAATGGTGGTTGGGGCATGTTTCAAGCATTCAAAAACTGCCTTTTAGAAAAGGGGAAGCCTGGAGAGCCGAATGAATTTGCAAGTGCGCTGGGGAGTCCAAGAGGTGTACGGGATTAGTATGTTGGGTCATAGGAGAAGCAGGAAGAATTGCGTTCATTAGTAGGAGGTGAATGGAAAGGTGACATCTGGATTTCCCACTTCAGGCACCCAAATCTCTTGGGCTAACCCTCCGTAGCTCAGTAAACCTTTCGGAGGAAGTTCTCAGCGGGGGGTTAGACAATTTGTGTCTGCTGTGAGTGGAGCCAGGCAGGTGGAAGATTATCTATGGCGTTATTTTTTCTTCAGCGAGCCCTTTGGTTTCTTCTCCTTCCCTGAAGGCCACTGCTTTTGCCCTTTTTCCTCTTTTTTGCCTAAATTCTCATACAGGGTTGCTTCATCCTTCTGCCTGTGAAAGGAGAAAGGGGAAAACAGAAAGCAGAATGAGCACTTTTAACGATAACAGAACTTAGAATAAAGGGAGGGAGGGAGGAAGTACTGAGTGGAAGATGGGGGTGGCTAAGCTGTAAGGCCAAGCCATGGCCTTGTGTTGTTTTATATGCTGCCATCTCTTAAAATACAGTGGATGCTCGGGTTGCAAATGTGATCCGTGCGGGAAGCACGTTCGGAACCCACAGCGTTCATAACCCGCAGCGGTGCGTCTGTGCATGCGCAAAGCGTGATTTAGCGCTTCTGTGACCCCTGAAACCCGGAAGTAACCCATTCCGGTACTTCCGGGTTTTGGAGGTCCGTAACCCAAAAAACCACAACCTGAAGCGTCTGTAACCCGAGGTATGACTGTATCAGGGAAATATGCGGCAATATGTATTTCCGTAAAACCCTACTGAAAACAGCAGAAACTGATCATTGAAATTGTCCATCACATCATGCCATGTCCCCTTGGACCCATCTGAAAGATGACATGGTGGGTCAGGGACTGTTATTATGATAATTTTATCATAATGCTGTCTATGATTGTGCTTTGCATTTTTTTTATTATTATTATGCTCCATAACATGTACGCTGCCCTGGGACCTTTTGATAAAGGGTGGTATATAAATTGTAGTTGTAATAATAATAATAATAATAATAATAATAATAATAATAATAATAATAATAATAATACTGCTATCACAGCAGGTTGTTGCGTGAACTCAGCTTTACAGCTTGGTGCTGGCACACATACTGCTGAGTCAGCACCTGAATCGGCAATTTGCTTTACATGCTGTGAAAATGGGCTAGTCCTTCCTCTTGCCCCCAAGCACTCAAGCTTCAAGTGGGCCATAGGTGCCAACTCCACAAAAATTCCCCATGAAGGGGTTGTGCAACCCACAAATTTTGGTGCCAGGGCCATGCACACTGCATGGCACCCAAAGCCCCGGGCACCCACATTCGCTGGGCCAATTTGGCGCTCCTAAAGTGGTCTCTCTCATATTTTTTTATGCAGCTCAGATAAACAGGAGGCTACCATTTCAGTAGCTAAATGAATAACATAAACAGAGAAATGTTTTGAAAATGGTTGCTAAAGTGTTCAGTGGATCCGGAGGGTGCTGATTGTGTGTCACACACGTGCCAGCCGACAGGATACCTGCCATACCCTTGAGTCCCTCTTAAACTGAGCGGTGCTGGGGGGAGGGGGCAGACTTCCGACCTGGATTTTGCGCACGTTTTTGAGCCGCCCAAAGGGAGAACCATGTTAAGTGTGTTTGGAGAGAGGACAGGAATGTCATTCCTAAAGCACCATCACTCCAAAAACATTACAGGTTGCCTTTGCCAATGTTCTATTTATCTACACCGTGGGATAGTGACAACCGGGAGAGATGCTCTAACGGCTGCCATGGTTGCGTTCTTACTTAGAGGATTTTCGCGAAGCCTTTATCTTCTGTGCGGGTGGGTAGCTTATATTCCCATATTCAGATTCGCTTGGTTTTCCTTTCGTAGTCTGCAACAGAGAGAGAAAAAAATATGTATAAATCTCTATATAAGGGGATTTATGGCATGGAGCACAGTGGCGCTGTGGTCCTTTGGGCAATGCAGAATTTCCTCGCACAGTGAGGGGCCCCATTTAGTCAGGAAGGAGAAGGTAAGAGGCAAAGCTGCAGGTGCAACCAGGGGGGGGGGCAGTAGTAGCAAGCCATTCCCCCTTTCTCCCCCCCCCCCACTGCCTGACCTGCTATCTCTGGGGGAAATCCTTCTCTTCTTGCTGTAACTCTGGGCCAGGGCATTGGAGGGCATACGACTGAGTCAAATGCAGACCAAAATGGCCATGCCATTCCTAGCAAGTGTATAGCTGGCTGCTTTGGGGTCACACAGAGATTGTGCATGCACACACACACACACATGCACACAGATACCTGGTGTACACTTTGCAATGCCTAATTATACAAGGTGCTAGAATCTAAATGTCTGTCCCCAGCAATATTGCCGGAAGAAGTGTGTCACCCAGCTAGGTAAAAGGTAAAGGTAAAGGACTCCTGGACGGTTAGGTCCAGTCAAAGGTGACTATGGAGTTGCGGTGCTCATCTTGCTTTCAGGCTGAGGGAGCCGGCGTTTGTCAACAGACAGCTTTCCGGGTTATGTGGCCAGCATGACTACACCGCTTCTGGCACAACGGAACACCGTGACGGAAACCAGAGCGCACGGAAACACTGTTTACCTTCCTGCCAGAGCGGTACCTATTTATCTACTTGCACTGGTGTGCTTTCAAACTGCTAGGTTGGCAGAAGCTGGGACAGAGCAACGGGAGCTCACTCCATTGTGGGGATTCAAACTGCCGACCTTCTGATCGGCAAGCCCAAGAAGCTCAGTGGTTTAGACCACAGCTCCACCCGTGTCCCAGCTATGATCTCCTTGAGGACGTGGGGCATCTTCCGTAAAGGAGAAGATGCTAATGATAGTGACCACTGCATGCCAGTCCCATACCTGCATAACATCCAGCTTCTTCTTAGTGGTCTCTATGAACTGGCAGATAGCCATGTAGATAAATTTGTACTGTGCTTCAGTCTGCACCATGCCTGAGCGCTGGGAGCGAACCATCTGAATGGCCTTTGGGATGTCGATATCACAGTCAAACCCTAGAAGGAAGAAAAAGGGGGGGAGGGAGGCGGAATGTGGATAGCTCAGTTGGTTAGAGCGTGGTGCTGCTAGCACCAAGGTTGCAGGTTCAATCCCCGCTTGGGGCTGGACTAGATGATCCTCAGGACCCCTTCCAACTTTGATTCTATAGTGTAATAAATAAATGGGGGAAGAAGTCATTCAAGACTTACAGGCCAATCGTAAGCAAGTGGCACTGAATAAAACAGGGCTTGCTCCCAAGTAAGCAGGCATGGGATTGCTGGCTTTATTTTTCCTTGCACACGGCACTAAGAGCAACATATAAGTTATGAAATATAAAACAACATCACATTCCATAATAAAATATTCTGTAGCAAGCATAGGAATAATGCAGGCCATGATCCAGCAAAGTACGTTTATGTCCCACTGATTTCATTAGGAGGGATGTGCAGCCCAATCCTATGCATGCTTACTCGGAAGTAGGTCCTGCTGAATTCATTCGTGCTTCCTCCCAGAGCTGGCAGCAGCTTTAGACATGTGCTGAACTCTCCCCACTGAGCTCAATGCTCATCCATGAATGGTTGAGATACACCTATCGAAGACATCTAGCTGCTGGATGCTTCCCTGATGTACAAATGTTTGTACAATGTCCTACATTGAAAAAATTTCTGGCAGAAGGTCATAGAAACGGTCGACATGACTGTACGGAACAATCTTAAATTTGCAGAGGAGAATGTCCTTTTGAGTTATATATCCAACACATGGAATCCAAGAAAGGGACAATATAAACGGACTCCCCGCAGCCTTTGTACGGCAAAAAGACAGGTATTGATGAACCGGAAAAATAAAGATGAGGATCCCTTTAACGACTGAAGATATGTACAAACTCGCTACACACGAACAAGTTGTGTACAAACGTAGACTTGCCATGGACAAATTTAACAATATTTGGTTAACTACAATAACAATTCCCCCCCGCTTTTTTGTATTGTATACAATATCTTTTTTGTTGTTGTTCTGTTCTGTTTTCTACATGGGTACTGTTTCTTGTTTCTTCTTCTTTGAGTCTTATTTTACTCTGTGCACTTGTAATTTTGTATTTTTTTTACTTTTCAATAAAGAATGCGAAATAACAAGAAGAAGATGCACATCTTTACCCAGGCTCCCCCCCCCCCCCCCGCTCCTGCTGTGCTGCTACAATGTTCCTTTGCTATTGATTATTGGTTTTAGTTCATGGTTATAATGTAATTTGTACTGGGTTTTAATTCACCCTTGGGTCTCAAGAGGGCAAACAGGGGAGGGGAAGTCCTGTGTCATTTACGGGACACGCTTTGGCTGTTCTCGTTTCCCCATCTACGGGACCAGGAAGGCAAGGGGCTTAACCCTGGCCAGCGTAAAAGAGGGACCAAGGAATAGAATGGCCACCAGGATTCAAAGCAAGAAGTAAAGTTCATCTTTAAATATGAAGAAGGTTGATGGACTATATGGAATGGACGGAAAGGACTGGCAGAATCCGAGACCAGGGAGAGGAGTCGGTGGAAGAAGATTGGAAAAAGTTTAAAGACTATTTATAGAAATATTGTAAAATTATGAATGTTAGAAAAATGTTGGAATGAAGTAACATGGCTTTAGTAGAAATGTTACAAGGAATTAAGTGTAAATAGATTAATAGAGTATTAAAGGGAAAATTAAGGTTAGAATGTATTAAGATGATTACAGGATAGAAAACAGAGGAAGATGGAAAGGAATTGCTGAAATAATTAATGGAAGTGGAATACAAAAAGGGAGGCGTGAGGAGGTCGTGGAAATAAGTGAATGGAAGATAAAATATTGAAATTATTGGATGTGTGTGATGTATTTTAAATTGTCATTGTATTGTATTGTATTGTTCTTTTTTTCTCTTCTTCTTTTTCTTTTTTCTTTTACTTCTTCTTTGTAATTGTTGGAAAAGCAATAAATATTACTTAAAAAAAAACCAAAACAAAACAAGAAGTGACCTAACCTTTGATGGAGATCAAATCCACAATCATATCGATGACTATGATGGTCCCGGTGCGACCAATCCCAGCACTGTAGGGAGAGATGGAGATTAGGGAGACATGCAGAAAAGAGACAAGGCTTCCCTTGCTAGAACCGACCAAGCTGCAGTTAGTCCAAGACTGGTCAGAGCAGCAGTCTTTGGACATCTGCATTTCCCCTCCCAGGTTGCCTTTGTGCCCCCAACATCCAGTATAAGGTAAAGGTAAAGGGACCCCTGACCATTAGGTCCAGTCGTGGCCGACTCTGGGGTTGCGGCGCTCATCTCACTTTATTGGCCGAGGGAGCCGGCGTACAGCTTCCGGGTCATGTGGCCAGCATAAGCCGCTTCTGGTGAACCAGAGCAGCGCATAGAAACGCCGTTTAGCTTCCCGCCGGAGCGGTACCTATTTATCTACTTGCACTTTGACGTGCTTTCGAACTGCTAGGTGGGCAGGAGCAGGGACCGAGCAACGAGAGCTCACCCCATCACAGGGATTTGAACCGCCGACCTTCTGATTGGCAAGTCCTAGGCTCTGTGGTTTAACCCACAGCGCCACCCGCATCCCAGCATCCAGTATACTTAGGTATCTATTGCCTCTATATAAGGAGGTTTCACTTGGCTCTTATGGCTAGTGGTTGCTGATAGATCCACCGCCCTCCGTGAATCTGCCTTGTCCTTTTGGAAAAATTATTTTACGTAAACATCCCTGCTTGAGAGATTAACAAATAAACTACAGTTGACATGTGGATAGATCAAAGAAGAGGGCTTTACCCCAAGTGTGGTTTAATTTCATAGTATATGGCAGTATTCCAGAAAATGAAAAATCCCTCCCACATCAGAATTAAGCTCAATCTGGTTGATCTAAATTTAAACATAGATTATTATATATGGTTTGAGCCCCTCTCCCATGTTCATTAATATACCAACACTTTATTTTGTTTAATTGGTAGCACAAGAGGAAAAGTGACTATTACTCATACTTAATCTAAGCACAACAACCACAAGGGCTCCTGATTAGGTGACGCGATGTTGAACATTATCTGTTAATTTTCTTCTATCCTGTTTCATATTTGTTTTTGTTTAAACCAAGTTCATGAACCAAGAACTTATACATTGACCACTAATAATGAACCAAATGTTGCAGATATTACGGCGAATTTATTACACAGTTTTTGTGATATACAAACGGCATGAGAAGACTTGGTCTGTTTATTTGTATTATTTATTATTCCTATTATAAAGCCCAATAAAAAGTTAGTCCAAATAAAAAATAAAATAGCAGTGATCAGCACTTCTTGTGGAATGTACCTATTAAGACTTATGAGCGGATGCCAAAATTTATCGCTGGTTTATATACCGGCACTGTGATATTTTCCCAGTTTATTTTACTGATCGTTAGAGAATAGATTTCTGTTTGCTGCATATCTAGCAGTGAATTAACAATGGTGCCAACTCACTCACCTGCAATGAACTATAATGGGTCCAGCTCCAGGGATGCTCTCCTGCTTCTGATTGACTTGGTCAAGGAAGCCCAGAACTCCTCCAGGCTCGCTGGGCACTCCATGGTCCGGCCAGATCAGGTACTGGTAATGCCAGATGTCTCGCACAGCCTCACTCTGGAAGGGGGCAACAACATCACACCCTCATGTGGGTCCATGCCTGCAACTCCTTTGTCTATCCCTCAACCCACCGGCTTGCTCTCTCTCATCACGCTTACAGTCAGAGAAAGCAACCCAACGCTCTCCTAACTCTCAGGCCTGATGCCTGGAGGAATGAGATCAGCCCAGCTCTCTGTCTGTCTCTCAGAGGCTTTGATGACTGTCTCCAGAGAGGGGAGGCAGACAAATCTGACCCCCAAGGGACAGGCCGCAAGCAAGTTCTCCTGCACAAGCCCCATAAAAGGTAAAGGTAAAGGTACCCCTGCCCGTACGGGCCAGTCTTGACAGACTCTAGGGTTGTGCGCCCATCTCACTCATGAGGCCGGGGGCCAGCGCTGTCCGGAGACACTTCCGGGTCACGTGGCCAGCGTGACATCGCTGCTCTGGCGAGCCAGAGCCACACACGGAACGCCGTTTACCTTCCCGCTAGTAAGCGGTCCCTATTTATCTACTTGCCCCCGGGGGTGCTTTCGAACTGCTAGGTGGGCAGGAGCTGGGACCGAAAGACGGGAGCGCACCCCGCCGCGGGGATTCGAACCGCCGACCTTTCGATCGGCAAGCCCTAGGCGCTGAGGCTTTAACCCACAGCGCCACCCACGTCCCATAGGAGGCTGTTATTTCAAGAGGAGAACTTTAGACTGGATGCAACCCATCTCTTATGCCACCCCCCAACTGAAGTCCACCTGAAGAGCTTGGTGGGCCCAAGCAGATTCCCGCTGTCTCCACATATTGGCTATCAGAGGAGCTTCACGTGTTAAGATGCATTTTGTCTGTCTGATGTACAGTGGTACCTCAGGTTACATACGCTTCAGGTTACATACGCTTCAGGTTACAGACTCCACTAACCCAGAAATAGTGCTTCAGGTTAAGAACTTTGCTTCAGGATGAGAACAGAAATCATGCTCTGGCGGCACGGCGGCAGCAGGAAGCCCCAGTGGTGCTTCAGGTTAAGAACGGTTTCAGGTTAAGAACAGACCTCCAGAACGAATTAAGTACTTAACCCGAGGTACCACAGTAATTGTCCCGGAGCTGATTAGTCACAGCGTCAGTGTTGCACAGGCCTTGAGGTCCCAGATTCACGAAGGTCTTCAGACAAAAATGGTAAAATAGAAATCTGAACCTCTGGAGTCACTCAGAGAAAAGCAAATGAAGCTGCCCACAGAGGCCTTGAGGGGTGGGGTGGGGAGGAAGAAAGAGGAAACCCAGAACCAGCCGCAGACATTTCGGGGGACTAGCAATTGTTTTCATAGAATATATATGATTCATGTGCTCTGTTATTACAGAGGATACAGCTGGAATCACAGCCAAACTGCAGCACCCTAGTGTTTTCGTGTTGTTGTTTTTTTAAAAAAAAACTTATTTATTAATTTTCCACAAAGAAAAAATAACTTTGCAAATGTTAATATACTTTACGAATTTTATATACTTTTAAAATATTAAAAGTATGAGTAGATTGTGTGCCAGAGATGGAGATGGAATAGCAAACATCCAGGTGTTGGGCAAAATGCTGGGATATTTTTTCCTGCAGGTCCTTATTTTCAGCAATATTTGTAGCGATCAGGGCCATCTTTACCCAGGTATGCAAGGGGTGCGCGGCACCCAGGTGCCAAATTCGGGGGGGGGGGGCAAATGGCATACCTACTGTATACCAGTCCCTCTCAATCGGCAGCAGTGAAAAGCAATGGAGCAAAAGTCTTCTCCGCCCCCCTCCTCCATCGCTCTGATACTCCCCCCCAAAAAAGGCAGTGGCGTAGCGTGGGGGGTGCAGGGGGGCCCGGCCGCACGGGCGCAACATCTGGGGGTGGCGCGCTCGCACTCGCAGCTCTCTGCCCCTACCTGGCTCACTCACTCTCTCTCACTGCAGTGCTGGCTGTGCGAATCCGATCCGAGCCGCCGGGTCGCCGCCCACTGTGGAGGGGAGGGTGCCAGGCGTGCGGTGCGGTGCGGAGAGAGAGCGAGGGACTATCTGGGGGAGGGACAGTGCAGCGGGGGGATGCAAATTACTTGCCTTGCCCCGGGTGCTGACAACCCACGCTACGCCACTGCAAAAAGGTCAACAACTTTGGCTTCCCCCCTCCCCAAAAAAGCTCAATGGAAGTTAATTTGGGGGCACCTAAACTAAATTTGGGGCGCTGGACAGATCTTTGTACCCCGGCCGCACATATGCTAAAGACAGCCCTGGTAGCAATGATAGTAGTCATTGAATGTTCTCCAGGCTTGGTGTACTCACATTGTGGACTGATGAAAGGCAGAGCTGTCGGAGTTTATATTCTAAGGCATCATGTTCTCCGATGTTTTCCACAATGTACGGCCCATACTCTTTGCTGCTGCCCACCTCTGGCCAGTAAGGGACACATTTGTTCTGTTAGGAAACAGAAAGCAGGTTTTGATGGGTGACAGTGGGAACAACTGGAATCTTTGGCAGGCCTTGAATGACTCCTGCAAGGTGACATAACTTATGGATACATTGGATAAGTAATTAATATTACTTATTAATATAGAAGTTAATATAGAATTGTAAAGAACCCACGTTTGGGTGGAGGGAAGTCTTAATACTTTACTATATAATTTTATTTCATTTTCAGCATTTAAGCATTTTTTCTTCTCCTTTTGTACATCTCTGATGGGAAATGATAATTGTGATGTATACTAAAAAAATCAATAAAGATTAAATGCCTCCGCCCAAGAAAGAAAGAAAGTGGGGAGAAGATCACAGCCTGTCCTCTTCATCTAAAGCAAAACTTGGAAGGAAATCTACCACAATAACCACCTGAGGATGGCGAGAGTTCAATAACACCTTACATGCAAACGGCACATGGGTAATAAAAAAACGATTTGACTACTCCTTCACCAGAGTGATTTGGAGGAGCAACAGGGAGACAGGAAGGAAGTCCTTAAATCAGGGATAGTCAATGTGGTCCCATCCAAATATTGCTGACTATAACTTCTGTCACCTCAGGCTATTGGCTATCCTGGCTGGGGCTGATGGGGATTTTATGTAATTAATTAATTAATACCCCTGACACTGCCCTTTACCCCAAAGGAGCATTCTAAAAACATCCTAAAAACCAGTGACCTCAGGGTTGCCAGAAACAGTGAACTTTCAGGCATCCAAAGTCTGGGTGTTTATTTATTTATTTAACCCCCCCCCCCAAAGTCAATAATCTTTCCACAGTCCTGATTTTCCCCCCCACTGAAAAGCCCCCTGTCCCCCCCCAACATCCACTTTCCCACCTTGTGCATGTGAATAATATGGCTCAGGGCGGCTAACTCCAGTAAAATTACAGTAAAAACATAACAGGAAGGAAAAAATCAATTTAAATTGCAGGTTAAAATGCATTTTAAAATGCAGCCTCATTTTAAAAGTAGCCCATAGATCAAACCATAAGGGGAGGGAAACATAAGGTTCAGACTGAGTCCAAGCCAAAGGCCAGGCAGAACAGCTCTGTCTTGCAGGCCCTGCAGAAAGATGTCAAGTCTCGCAGGGACTTGCAGTCTCTTGTGACAGAGCGTTCCACCAAGTTGGGGCCAGTACTAAAAAGGCCCTGGCCCTCGTTGGGATCAATCTAACCACCTTGCAACTTGGGACCTCCAAAATGTTGTCATTTGTGGACCTTAAGGTCCTCTGCGGGGCATACCAGAAGAGGCGGTCCCATAGGTACGAGGGTCCTAGGGCTTTAAAGGTCAAAACCAGCACCTTAAACCTGACCCTGTACTCCATTGGGAGCCAGTGCAGTTGGTAAAGCACTGGATGAATGTAGGACCCTGTAAGGAACCTCGCCGTGGCATTCTGCACCCGCTGGAGTTTCTGGGTCAGCTTCAAGGGCAGCCCCGCGTAGAGCGAGTTACGATAATCAAGCCTGGAAGTGACCGTTGCATGGATCACTGTGGTCAGATCAGGGCGAGAAACCCCACAGGTCAGCAAAGTGGCAGGAAGGGAAGGGTTAACATGAAAAGGTGAAGTAGGAACTGAGCTTTGCAGCAAAGAAATTGGCTGTTGTGCATCATTTGTGTGGAATGTTTGGCAGCACCTTCAGCCCTAGAAGTCTTCCAAGGGAGTTTCTCACAATTCTGGAGGAGATGAAGACCAAGCAAGACAGATGTAATGTATGCTGAGAAGGTGGAGGAATGGATGGAGAGGAATGTCCCCCCCCCCCCTTTCCCCTCCTTACCCTTCCTTTCTCCACTTCTCGAGTGGTCATCACAATGATCCGTGAGTTTTCTTGCCACACCATCTGCCAGAAATCGTTGGTGGTGGCATCCAGGCAACCTTGGCTGGCAATGTAAGTTTTGCTGCATTCCTCGGGGCTGAATAGCTTGTTCTGCAAGTGAGCAAACAGGTAAAATATAAAGGGCCTGGAGCAAAAATCCACCACCACCCTTCTTTCTGGAAAACATGACTCAGCTCCTCACCTTGATGTAGTTGGCATTTATATAATCTGACCCAGGATCTCTGTCTTGGAGGATGACTCGAGAGTGGTCAACTAAAAGAGGAGGCAGCGCAGTTAGTATGTCCCTTGAGGAATGCCCTATGCAAGAGGGGATTTTGCAATCCACTCTCTGCAGGGCTCAAGGCACAAACAGAGGGAGCAGCCTGTGATTTAGGTTTGACGAGGCCCTAAGTTACTGAAGGTAATGGGGCCCTTTATATGTCCAGCTGCCCTTTGTCAACAACAAATTGTCGCTGTTTCTTGTGTTGAATATATGCTCTTCCCTCCCCCTCCCCTTTTATGAAGATTACCCACTCTGAGACCCCACAGCTAATTCTCCCCTGGCCTCCTCGCTGGCCCAAGGAGGACTAATTCAGCCAGCTAGCCCTGGTGACTATCTAATGCTTATTAGATGGATTTCCCCCAAATTGATTTCTGAACTTTGAATTTTCTTGTTATTCATGTTTTTATACTGTATTTTATGCTGCTTTTACAATTAAGTGTTTTAAATTTGTTGTTAGCCGCCCTGAGCCCGGTTTTCTGAACCGGGAAGGGCGGAGTATAAAGAAATATTATTATTATTAGGTAATTTATGGACCTACACAACACAAAACACTGTTGCTGTATGTAGGTTTTATTTTATTTGTTTTTTATCTTATATTTTGGAAATGTACATCCAGTTTTTTCCCCTTTAAATATTTTGGAGCCCCCCAAGAGAGTGGGGCCCGAAGCTATAGCTTGTTTAGCTTATACGTAAATCTGACACTACCTGTGACCAGTGCTATTTTTCTAGAAAAAGAGGTGCCAGAACTCACCATGAACACCTCCCTCATTCTCCTAGAATGGCAATGGAGCCCACCTGAGAAGTGCCGGAACTGAGTTCTGGCTGAAAAAAAGCACTGCCTCAGACTCCTTTGCCACCTGAGTCTGTGGCCTGTGTAGGCCCAGCTTCTGGGTCAAGATGATAGGTGGAACTCCAGACTCACATGGCAAAATGTTCTTATAGCGATTCTTGCCCTTGTTTTCTGGTCTTTGGCCCTCATGCCGTTCATACAAGTTCTTCGTCTCTTGTTTCTGCAAGCTCTGAAAGGGGAAGAGGCATGGAGGAGTGTTTAATAAGGGCAAGCATGGCTTAGAAACTGGGATTCATGGGTACAGCTTGTCTGTGGGGTTGCTGAGAGGTGCTGTTAGTGCTTGCCTGTGGAGGCAGGAGGCACAGGCAACCTCCCTCAGGAACAAGAAGTGACCAACCGGAAGCGTCTCTCCAGCATGAGGAAGCATCCATGTTTACCCCCACCCCCACCTCCCTCTCTTGCATCAAAATTTAAATAAGAAGCGTCTTGGGCAGGTGTTTTTGCTTGTGATGTGCCATACACATCGGTGACACAGAGATAGTCTCCAGCACTGTCGTTGGTTGTCTCCCAAGTTGGCAAGGCTCACTTGACATCAACACTAGGGCTGGACCATACAGTGGTACCTCGTTTTGAGTCCGGGATCTGTTCCGGAGCCCCAGATGCTAGACGAAAAGGATGCACAACAAAGCGCTGCTCTGCGCACGTGCATGGAGCGGTTTGTGCTTCTGCGCATGCGCAAAGTGCGATTTAGCGCTTCTGCACATGCGCGAGCGGCAAACCTGGAAGTAACCCATTCCGAGGCGGACTCAAAATGAGGTACCACTGTATATCAATATATCATCCCAAACCAGTTTGAAGTCCATACTGTGATATTGGTTACATAGTTTTTGACCTGGCAATATATCACGAATCATGATGTGTGCTAGGGCTGGGCGATATATCGTCCAAAACTGATTTCAAGTCTATATCATGAAATTGGTTTTTTTAATATAATTTTTGACCTGACAATGTATTGCAACTCATTGTGTGTGTGTGTGTGTGTGTGTGTGTGCACGCGCTATGCAAAAATCACAATGTGGGGGAAACTGTGAAGCCAGCCAGTGCCTCTACATAGCTCTATCCTTCTTTCAGACATTGTGATAAATCAGTATATTGTAATGTTTAGCTGGTGATACATCACAAAAACCATATATTGCCCAGCACTAATCAACACAAAATAGACTTTAATGTCATTGGCCTAGTCCTATGCAATGCTCTGGAGGGACGCAGGTGGCGCTGTGGGTTAAACACAGAGCCTAGGGCTTGCTAATCAGAAGGTCGGCGGTTTGAATCCCCACGATGAGGTGAGCTCCCATTGCTCAGTCCCTCCTCCTGCCAACCTAGCAGTTCGAAAGCACGTCATGTGCAAGTAGATAAATAGGAACCACTCTGGCGGGAAGGTAAACGGCGTTTCCATGCGCTGCTCTGGTTCGCTAGATGCGGCTTAGTCATGCTGGCCACATGACCCAGAAGCTGTACGCCGGCTCCCTCGGCCAATAAAGCAAGATGAGCACCACAACCCCAGAGTCGATCACGACTGGACCTAACGGTCAGGGGTCCCTTTAGCTTTACCTATGCAATGCTCTGCCATTAAGAGTTTCACTGAGTGTCTTCTACTTTATCCTTTAAACTCCTGCCAAAAATTTTTCTATTCCACTTTTGCAGGCAGCTGAGAATACATCTCTCCATCACAGTTAGTTGCTGCCCTCCAATTTTAATTCTTTTCTATGTTTTTATTATATAGATATATTATTGTAAACTGCTCTAACTTTTCTTAGGATATATCAGGATGCAAATGACTTTATAAATGAATGCATTCTAAAAATGCTAGCGGTCGAAACAATAAGGTCTTGTGGATGCGTCAGTACGCCACCCCCAGTTGAGGTGGGGATAAGCCAAGAACCAGGACAGGAGTAGGGAGTTCCAGACTCCGTAACGCATCGCGAGGAAGAAGAAGCCCCACAGTTCGCCACTCACATCGAACTCCTCCCAGAAACCTCCTTTGGCAGCTTCTTCCTCTTGGCTTCTCTTCTCGAGCATCTGCACCCTGTCCTCAATGTCGGCTGCATTCACCCGGGTGGCGTTGAAAGGCTAGCGGGAGGGGAGGAAAGAAGGAAGGAAGGAAAGAAGGAAGGGGAAGTGTGAGAAACATCATCATCCATCTTTATTACGGCCCAGAGACAAATCATTACAAAGCAATACACAATAAGAAACAAACAGAGGTCTCTCTGGAGACAAGAAAAAGATAAAGTCAAGGAGCAGAGCTCTCCCAGCCACAAAACCAGAATCTGGGCTGCTTATCTCTTTGCTTGGCAGTTACTTTTCCCCATGAGATGGGAGGGGGAATAGCAGGGTTGGTGAGACATCCACCAAGGAGAGAGAAAAATGATCAGTTGAGGGAAAAGGGGAACATAGAATCATAGAATTGGGGAGTTGTTGTGTGCAGTGATACCTTGGGATATAGATGCTTCAGGTTACAGACTCTGCTAACCCAGAAATAGTACCCCTGGTTAAGAACTTTGCTTCAGGATGAGAACAGAAATCGCGCGGCGGCAGCAGCGGGAGGCCCCATTAGCTAAAGTGGGACCTCAGGTTAAGAACAGTTTCAGGTTAAGAATGGACTTCCGGAATGAATTAAGTTCTTAGCCTGAGGTACCACTGTACTGAGCTTGGATCCTAGAACAATAGGCTGGTAGGATCCTAGAATGCAACAACCTGGTTGGCCTGCAGGAGCAGACCAATCAGACCCTAGGAGGTAGTTAATCAGCCTATTAGGCTGGTAGGATCCTAGAATGCTGCAGTAGCAGCCCAATCAGGCTCCAGGAGGGAAGCAGAATCAGCCAATCAGACGGAACACATTGTGTAAATAATGTATATAAAACCTGAGGTCTGGGGGGGGGGGGGATTCACTCTCACTGTTTTACGAGCTGCAATAAAGAGCATGAAATCACTACGTGACTCGAGGTATATTTCAGGAGTTGAAAGGGACCACAAGGGTCATCTAGTCCAGCCCCTGCAATGCAGGAATATTTTGCCCACAACCCTGAGATTCAGAGTCTCATGCTCTACTGACTGAGCTACAATCAGTTCCTGCTGTCCCAAGGTGTCTCTGTGCCCCACTTTACATAGGGCAGCCCTCTATTTTGAAGGTATCCTCCACATGAGGGCTTTCCAGCCCAAGTCAGGCTGAACGGTAAGATTCCAGAAAAAGGTAGAGGAGGAGCCTTGAAGCTGTCCATCAAAACCTTTTTTGGAAGCTGAACGTCCGACGGGATTTCTGCAGCTTCTGATTGGCAGCAGGAGCTTGCTGCAGCCAATCAGAAGCCGTGCTTTGGTTTCCGAACATTTTGGAAGTCAAAAGGATTCCGTTCGACTTCCAAGGTACAGTGGTGCCCTGCAAGACGAATGCCTCGCAAGACGGAAAACCCGCTAGACGAAAGGGTTTTCCGTTTTGGAGATGCTTCACAAAACGAATTTCCTATGGGCTTGCTTCGCAAGACGAAAATGTCTTGCGATTCTTGCGATTTTTTTTCGCTCCCCACCCCCTTTTTCTAAGGCACTAAGCTGCTAATAGCCTTTTAGCAGCTAATCCGCTAATCCCTTAAGCCTTTAATAGCCGCTAATAGCTGCTAAACCGCTAATAGCGCTAATCCGCTAATAGGGTTGCTTCGCAAGACGAAAAAACCGCTAGACAAAGAGACTCGCGGAACGGATTCTTTTCGTCTTGCGAGGCACCACTGTACAACTGTATTTTAAAATGAATATTTTAATTCATCCGTAAGAGGAAAAACTGAAGTGAAAAGCACATAAAAGAATAAAGGGTCATAGACTATTTCTAATAAATTCATACACTGTATCTTATATTGTGTTGCAATTTGTTAAACTATCTTATCACAGTCACTGTAGCATTTTATGCCATTGCTACAGTGACATTAAAAATGTTAAACACCTCTCCAAAAATAAATAAGCATTCATGACTTATTTTGAAACTTCTTGGTCATTAACCCCAAAACAGTGTTTCTCCCCATTAAGGCTATGTCCTTTATCTTCACCCTTAATTGTTGAAATACTCGTGCCCCCCCTTTTGTTAAATGTGGTTGCTACATCATTTGTTCACCAGTTTTGGAGTTTACTCCAGAGGTATTCTGTAATGTGTGACCATAATTCATGAAATTATTGTCCATAGTTTCTTACACAGGGACAAGTCCACCAGACATATGAGTAGGTTCTTTTATTAACGGTACCCAGAACCTATGCTAGTTATTTGTTAAATCCTACGCAGCACCAGATGTTGTAAAAATGTTGCTACCATCTGAAAATTAGCCTCAGAGACCAGACTTTCTACTTTCCTGATCTACAGTTAAATCTGATATTCTACTTCTGCTACTTCCTTATTCTGTTTCTCCATATAGCTACAGTCTTTCTGATCTAATGCCATTAACGCTTCCTTATGTATTAGATAATTTCCCCCTTGCTGCTGGCTTTAACAAAATCTGTGTTTAAGATAACTCCAGTTTGCCATTTTGATTATCCTTCTTACAAAATAACAATAATACTCGAAAGCTGTGGAAATGTGGCAGCTTTAAGCCATTTACTTGTATTTCCCCAAACTGCTTCGCAATCACAATCCCTTGCAAAAAAATTCCAGCTAAAGGAAAAAGGTTTAGGCCCAAACCATAGATATTCCATTTTTTTGAAAAGCCACATAACCGAGATGACTTAAAAACAAACAAAAAACATGCATCATATTACTTTCCATAGACCACATCACATAACAACATGGAATAGAAAAAGTTTGTTTTTAATTTGAGGATGCTGGGTTTTGACCCCAACAAATAACATTGTCTAAATTCTTTCTCATTAATTGTGTGTCCCTCCAGTTCATAGCTGTCAACGTTTCCCGTTTTTTAAGGG
The DNA here is from genome assembly GCF_965153285.1 of Podarcis tiliguerta. NCBI lineage: Eukaryota > Metazoa > Chordata > Lepidosauria > Squamata > Lacertidae > Podarcis > Podarcis tiliguerta. The sequence goes on from NC_139550.1 coordinate 3,038,106, forward strand.
AAATTCCCTTATTCCAAATAGGATTTGTTATGCACTGAGTTGAATAAGATCCAAAAGGCAGCAGTCTGATTGGTCCTAGAACAATAGGATTCAGAATGCAGCAGTCTGATTGGTCCTAGAACAATGCAGCAGTATGACTGGTCCGCAGGAGCCACCCAATCCAGCTCCAGGTGGAAGTGAATCCGCAACCTGATTGGCCTACAGGAGAATCCCAGAAATAGCCAATCACGTGTGGCCCATTGTGTAAATAATGTATATAAAACAGATATTTGGGGGGAACTTCCATTCCTCACTACTATGAGCTGAATAAAGAGCATGAAATCCACACTTGACTCCGAGTATATTTCAGGATTCCTCGCAAGAAAAGGGAAAAGTTGGCAGCTAGGCTCCAGTTGTTTTAGAGAAACATCTAACAAACGTTATTAATAAGAGAGAAAATAAAAAGGGATGGGTAAAGCAGCCGTGGTCTACACTTCTCTGTGTAGCTCTATATCAGTACCTGTCTCAAATACAGATAGGATCCCGATGCCTCTTCAATTCCCGTTTTCTTAAAATGCTCCACCAGGTCAGCCAAGCTGCCAAACCTCTCTGTGCCCCCAATTGTGTACTTCCCCTTCTGCAGGAAAACAAAAAATATATTATTAGTCATGTCCCTTATATATGCAACACGCTTCTCCCGTGCATAATTTTTTGCTGATCAGTTGTATTTCCAATGCTCTGGAAGGTTATGACCAGAACCAGTCGCAAGTAACAACCCTCACATTGCATACACCAATTAACACAAGACACAATCGATCAAGACTTTCTGCTGTTGAAATGAATTGGGAGATCTCAAAACAGCACTACAGGCAACTCTCATTTTGCATGTGTTTGATGCGCACACGACGGAGCATGCAGGCGCCATGTTTTGCACTGGAAGAGGAAAGGACTGGGGCGGAATGGGGTGAGGAAGGATTACGTGTGCTTCACCATAGCTGTCAACGCTTCTTGTTTTTTAAGGGAAATTCCCTTATTCCAAATAGGATTCCTCGCAAGAAAAGAGAAAAGTTGACAGCTATGGTGCTTCACCAACATGTACAATGACCCGGAATGTCATCCCTCCATAAATGCACCTGTATTATTTTCCTACGCAACTCCTATTTGTTTCAACGGAGCTTCCTCAGAAGAACTTCATGGTGGTTAGTACCCCATTCATCTAACACCCATCCTATTTCCCCTCACAGCTCGGTTGTCTAACCAGCTCCAGCAACAGGCACTTAAAGGCAGTGAGAAGATCTAATACAGTGTGATGGCTTTGCTGGCCTTAGATCGGAAGTGTTGCTTTTGACCTATAAAGCCTTAAATGGCTTAGGACTGCAACACCCCAAGGACCACCTCTTCCCATATGAACCTGCCCAGACCCTGAGATCATCTTATGAGGCCCTTCTTCATGTGCCTCCTCCATGAGATGTCCGGAGGGTAGCAATACAAAAACGGGGCCTTCTCTGCAGTGGCTCCCCATCTGTGGAATGCTCTCCCCAGGGAGGTTCCCCTGCTGCCTTCATTATACACCTTTAGGTGCCAGGTGAAAACGTTCCTTTTTAACCAGGCCTTTGGTTGATCCGATTTTTAAATGTTTTGCTTTTTTATGGAGGGAAGTATTGGGTTGCTGTTTTTGTTTTTATTAGGTATTTTGTGATTTTATATCTTGATTTTATTCTGCAAACTGCCTTGAGACCCCCTGGTCTACAAAGGCCTTGGGAGGGGGGGATTATTGATTTTGTTCTGTTCTTATTTTTATTATGTATTCTGTGTTTTTATTGTATTTTTATATTGTGGGACGCCCTAAGAGCCCCCGGGTGAAGGGTGGTATACAAATTTTATAAGTGGGGGAGGGGGGAGTCCTCACATAAATTCCAAGATGGGAGGCATACAAATGTGACAAATAAAATAGTAATTAAAATTAATTAATAAATTAGGCTCACTGGATTCCTGGTTGTCTCTTAATTTTGAAACCATGACAAAGAGAAACATGCCATCCAGTAGCGTAGCGTGGGGGGTGCAGGGGGGGCCGGCCGCACCAGGCGCAACATCTGGGGGGGGCACACTCGCACTCGCAGCTCTCTGCCCCTACCTGGCTCACTCACTCTCTCTCACTGCAGTGCTGGCTGTGTGAATCCAATCCGAGCCACCGGGTCGCCGCCCACTGTGGAGGGGAGGGTGCCAGGCGTGCGGTGTGGTGCGGAGAGAGAGCGAGGGACTATCTGGGGGAGGGACAGTGCAACGGCGGGGGGGGGGTGCAAATTACTTGCCTTGCCCCGGGTGCTGACAACCCACGCTACGCCACTGATGCCATCTAAGGGTGCTCATGGGAAAGAGGTTGTTTTCTGTCGCCCCGCCCCTCGGCCACCTCTCCACAAGTTTCTCACCTCACACATAACCTTGACATGAGTAACTTTAAGTCGTTCTTTGGGGGTGCTAGCGGCTCCAGTGGCATCACCCCCAGATTTAGGCTGGTCGGTAAGGACGGACAGCACAAAGTCACCCGGCTTGCTGAGGCTCTCACGAACCAAGAAAGTCCAAGGTGCAGCCTTAGTTTGGAGTAAGGTCTCGGCAGCTGGGCCAGAAAGATGACCATGGTACCACCTGGGGAGAAGGAGGGATGTAAAACAGAATCAGGCCACAGAAAAAGAGGGTAAGCATGGCTGAAGCATCGCTGGGGTAACAGAAGCAGCATACGACAAAGCATGATGATGATGATGATGATTTATACCCCGCCCATCTGGCTGGCTATCCCCAGACACTCTGGGGGTCTCCCAATAGAATATTAAAAAACACAATAAAACATCAAACATTAAAAACTTCCCTAAACAGGGCTGCCTTCAGATGTCTTCTAAAGTCAGATAGTTGTTTATTTCCTTGACATCTGATGGGAGGGCGTTCCACAGGGCGGGTGCCACTAGCGAGAAGGCCCTCTGCCTGGTTCCCTGTAGCTTTGCTTCTCACAGCAAGGGAACCACCAGAAGGCCCTCGGCGCTGGACCTCAGTGTCTGGGCTGAATGATGGGGGTGGAGGTGCTCCTTCAGGTATACTGATAATAATGATACAGTATTTACCTAGCAATGACAGTGTTATCAATGTGTTAATGATAACTAGTATCTACACAGCACTGTTCCAACTGCTTTCTGCACATTATCTCCTGCTTTTTTTTAATATAATGATGTTGGTTAGCAATTCTGTTTTAAAACATTGTTTTCTATCTCCAACCTTGGACTTTGGGTAGCTGGAGTGCTGCAGCTGTGCAGGCCGTGTTCTTCAGAATTATCTTGTTGCACGACCACTTGACATTCCCATATTGGAGAAGCGTAAAATGTATTTCATAATATACACAGGGAGAGGTAACACTTTGGAGGTAAAAAGGTAAAGGACCACTGGATGGTTAAGTCCAGTCAAAGGTGACTCTGGGGTTGCGGCGCTCATCTCGCTTTCAGGCCAAGGGAGCCGACATTTGTCCACAGACAGCTTTCTGGGTCATGTGGCCAGCATGACTAAACTACTTCTGGCACAACAGAACACCGGAATAGAAACCAGAGTGCACAGAAACGCTGTTTACCTTCCTGCCGCAGCAGTATCTATTTATCTACTTGCACTGGTGTGCTTTCGAACTGCTAGGTTGGCAGGAGCTGCGACAGAGCAAAGGGAGCTCACTCTGTTGCAGGGATTCGAACCACCGACCATCTGACCAGCAAGCCCAAGAGGCTCAGTGGTTTAGACCACAGCGCCACCCTTTTAACACTTTGGAGCAACCATGACAACTGCTCAGGTCATCTCTGCATCACACAACACAGCCAGGGATTTGACATGCGCAACAGCCACACCAATCAGAAAATCCCCATAAGCATTCTGGGATTCATTGGAGTCCGCTAGCCTCTATAAATGGACTGTTGAAATAGGTCCTTCACCCTTCCCGAAAGGAACAGTTGCTGCAAGCCTAAGCCTCAACAGGAAGTGATCTGATGATGACAAGGGACTCGAAGTAAACCCACTTTCAGATCATCCTCCTTCCCGCTAGAGAAAACCAAACTGACAGTGTGTCCTGCAACATGACTAGAGCCGATGACAAATTGGGACAGCCCCACAGTTGCCATGGCAGCCATGAAGTCTGGCGCTCTTGCAGCTACAGCTGCCTTGACACGGAAGTTGAGCTTCTCCCTTAATAAACTCAGGAGTCTCAACACCAAATGAAATATTCCCTGACAGTGTCATGGGCAAGGAGAGTGACTGGGACACCAGCAGATTCCCTCAGCTGTCCAAAGAGCCCAACACAAGGTATAAACACTCCAGATTGGCACACAAATTAACAGAAAGCCTAGAAACAATTCTTGTAATTTTTAGCAACCATTCTTCACAGCTCTCAAGTCTGGGTTCCACCAGTGTTGAATCAAGCATCCAGGAGGACTTAGCTGGGAGATATTATTCCCACCACCTCCCAGTATCTCCCCGACTCAGATCTTGTTAATATAAACCAGCTAGCCTTCTTGTCTGCAATTAAAACACGGCTGAAGAAGATCTTATTATAAATTGTGCTGGCATTTAATAACAGTATCAGTAGACCAGAAGGCAGTCTGATAAACCAACCATGGACTATCTGGCTGAGAGAGAGAAAGACCAGAAATAGCTACAGGCATAAAGTGTCTTGGTCTGAAAGCTGCAAAAAAAATATTCCCCTGACTATTCCCACAGGTATACCATTCTGACACCGTTTTTTGTGTGTGGTCTTCTCAGATTCCTTAATTTGTCCAAAGGTTTTGCTGGCCCCCTACTGTGATTCAGTGAAGCCCAAATGTTTGTGAAGACCACTCCCCAAATAAACGTTTTCTTTCCCCCGCAATTAAATCCTCATTTTTATACTTGAACAGGCCCACTTTGAAAGGTGGCCTAGAGAGGGTTGACTGTGGATCAATGCGGCCCCCAGCCCGAGAGATTTAGCCATCCCCGAAATGCAGGTGCTCCTACGCTTTGAAATACAGAAACAGCAACAGCTGCCACCTTCCCAAAATAGCATTCCTGATTCACTTCTCCTGAAGCCTCCATTTCAGTTTTAACCAAAAGATATGGCGGTTTCATGACACTCATTAGCCGCACTGGATGGGATTCAGCTGAGTTGTCACATGCACAGAGCAAGCTCCTCTCACGCAAAAAGACATCCCTCCTCCTCCCCTGTGCCCTGGGGGATTGGGGGGAAACCCACAGCACGCTTAAGGGGTGCAGGGATCAGACAGGGGTAGTAAAGTCTTGGTGCTCAAGCAGATCTCATTCCCCACCTGCATAACCCACGTAGTCCTACACTGAGCTCCACCCATTGTTTAAAACGAAAGGAGAGTTAAGTTCCCAGCTGATTTTTCCTTCAGCTAGCTATGCATGTCACAATTGTTTCTGAGCAAACTCCGGGCTCTGATGTTTTCAAGCAGTACACGTATAATAACCAACGCAGCACAACAGGAAAACCAGCAGGAGAAGGCACTGAAAAAGTGTGGGGTGGCCATTGCTTGACACAAACAAATAAACTCAAAATAAATGCTCAATAAGCAGGTTGCCTGGAAGTTACCCAGGCCAGGCCAATGGTTCAATTGGTCCAGTTTCGTCTAAATTAGGGCTGCCATACATCCGGATTTTAACGGACATTACCAGGATTTCAAAGGCTGAAGTGATGGCTGGGGGGAATTTCCAGAAGGCAGCGGCTTGTTTCGGATTGAAAAATCACATTTATTTATTTTTTGCATTTTCGTAAAAGAAGAAGAAGAAGAACTTTTGGGGTGTCCTGGTTTTTACTTTTTTGAAATGTGGCAAGCCTAGAATTGACTGCCAGCCATTACCTCAGCCATTCAGAGGTCATTCTCAGCCCTGCTAACTGGAGATGCCTGGGACTGAATCCTGGCTCTGCCACCGAGCTATGGCCAAGAAAGCTTTGAAGGGAGGCATAAGTGAGCCTACTTGGCTGCTGTTATGCTGTTTCAGGGCATCTTCAAAGTGGCGTAGCCTAAGGGGGTTGTGGACCCAGACACAAAATTCTGAGGGGGCCCAACCCACAGCAAGCTCCCTCGCTGAGACCGAAGCACACACATCATGGGCCTTCAGGGCTGTGGTGGCACCTGCTTCTCCTTGTGGCCGGTGAAGGGATGCCCGCCCCGGGCAGAACCACCCCCAGCCGGAGCCCAGACTTTTCCTGACCTGCGCCAGGCCTTCCCTGGGGTCTCCCTCCTGGCGTGTGTTCTTGGGAAGGTGGCACCCCAAGGAGGGAGAGCAGAGAGGAGAGACACCCACTCGCCCAAGACCCCTTGGCACCTGCCCTTGTGTAGGCGGCTTAGGAGAGGTAACTGGGGGAGGGCTGCCCTTGGCATCCCGGCCTGCTCTCCTCCTAGGCCTGCTGCAACTGTGCTCCGGTTCTGCTGGGGCATCGCTAAGCCTGCCAAGGAGCTCCAGTCCAGCCGCTGCTCCCGCCAGGAGCAAGCTAAGCTGAGAGGGCAACTGGCGAAGTTCGCCTATTGCCTCCTCCGTGACACCCGCAAGGAGGTTAGGGAGCGTGGTCCTTGCCTTGCCCCGGGTGCTGCTAATGCATGCTACACCACTGGGCTTCAGTAGGAGGCAGCCCATGAAAAGCCATTCAGCCATGTGCTTGCTAGTAGCACATGCATTATACAGTCTGGACCAGAGACCGCTTTTCTCTACAAAAATTATTTCACACCCAATGACCCAGATTTGGAACGAAGCTCCATGACGCACGTACTTATATGACACATGCTTGAAAACGTAGTTGTGCCATAGCAACCCAGTATATATTTTGAGCTGTAAGTGTAAACATATTAGGCATACCTAAAATCGTAAAATGTGTTGACCCATAAATTCATTTCACAAATTGGTGTGGAACGGGTCTGTAATTAGTGATTGAAATAAACCATTAACAAATCATCTCAGCATTTACATAGCACTTTGGGGCGTTCAAAAACTTCAGGGACATGATCACAATAAGTTTAACAACCACCCTGTAAGGTAGGTCATTATCATCCTAATCACCACCTGTATCTTGTGGTGAGTGGCTTCTTTGGGAGTTCATCACAGAAGTTAGATTTGAACCAGAAGTTGCAGCCACTGCTCTGCACCTGTGTTTGAGAGATAAGATTGTGGATCTCTCTCTCTCTCTCTCTCTCTCTCTCTCTCTCTCTCCCAGCTAATTTCCAATATTGTGTTCCTATATATAACGTAAAGAACCAATAGAATGTCTGTCCCTGATGAGAGAGCACTGCTTTCCAAGTTCTTTGTATGGAAGTTAGTACAGTTGGTGCCCCGCAAGACGAATGCCTCGCAAGACGGAAAACCCGCTAGACAAAAGGGTTTTCCGTTTTGGAGGTGCTTCGCAGGACGAATTTCTCTATGGGCTTGCTTCGCAAGGCGAAAATGTCTTGCGATTCCTGGGGGTTTTTTTCCGCTCCTCACCCCCTTTTTCTAAGGCGCTAAGCTGCTAATAGCCTTTTAGCAGCTAATCCGCTAATCCCTTAAGCCTTTAATAGCCGCTAATAGCCGCTAATAGCCGCTAAACCGCTAATAGCACTAATCTGCTAATAGGGTTGCTTCGCAAGACGAAAAAACCGCTAGACAAAGAGACTCGCGGAACGGATTAATTTCGTCTTGCGAGGCACCACTGTACTTTCCAGAATCTTCCATAGCACTAGCCTGCTGTTCTCCATCTACTATGGAAACTTGGTTTTCTTTCATTTTTTAAAAAATAGCACAACATAGTACACAGTTTTTAAAACAGTTTTGAAAATACGCTAAAAATGCTACACTATCTGATGAAGGCATTATTGACGGCAGAAGCTATATTTAAAACAAAAACAAAAACAGAGGATTGCAAGGGAATAAAAGGGCATGAAAAACCTTCTATCCTTCTGGCCAGTGGCGTTCACAGTGGCAAGACTCTGGTGGTCTTGCCAGCCCCCCTGGACAACTTGTATGGATGAAAGGATGCATGGCTTCCAAACAGGGGCCTGGCCAGACTTGCTATTATCCAGTGGAAGACAGAAGTGCCTGGTGTGCTCTGGTCCAGGGGGTCACAAAGAGTCGGACACGACTAAACGACTAAACAACAACAACAAGATGTCTTCTTGCGTTTGGGGCCAAAATCCTGACATTTTGCTCCTCAGCTGGAAAAACTTACAATGACAATTTGTCACACTTGTTTTGCATCTCAGTCTCATTTTGCCTGACTGAAAAGCCTGAACGTTTATCTGAACTTTAGCATACCTTTTTGCTAGGACACCAAGCTTCAGTCAATAGAATAATGAACTAATATGTCTGTTGATTAATCGGAGGCGTTAAAGCTACACTTGCTTTTTAAGTCTACTTTAGTTTTGGTACGTTGTTGTGACAGGAAATGAAAAATAGCATATTTAAAGATGGCCGCCCTTTTTAACTTCTAAGAGGGGTCGGGTTTTCCCCTTGTTAAGTTAAACTTCAGGTTTTCTTACATTTCCTTCACTCTCTTAAAAAGGGGCCTCTCCTAATATTCTGGTAATTTTCAAATATAAATGTAATTGATTAATTAAACACTGAAAATACACAAATCAATTAAGCATTCTTTAATCAACCCAGAGAGCCTCAACTTGTTACAAATGTGTTTTGAAATTATAGCATAAAACCCTGACTATACATCTTTTACAGTCCCAGTTGAACAATGATTGTGAGTGAGGCTCTTTAGGCCACAGAGCAGAGTGGTTAACCAATCATTTTATTATTGTTATTTCTGGATGGTGTTCAGGCATAAGGAGCTTAGATTATTTTAGCCGTATGTCAAGGATGGGTGCCCAGAGCCTCTATCTCTCTGCAAAGGTGAAGAAACAATGCAGGGCAAGTGTGTGGTGTGGTGTGTGGTATATGGGTTGGTTGTCGTTGTTAGTTGTGGTGGTGGTGGTTTGTGTGTTTTTAAGGATACTGTTGACCTGACACAAATCAAGTTCTGTGGAGTGTACCGTATTTTTTTGCTCTATAAGACTCACTTTTTCCCTCCTAAAAAGTAAGGGGAAATGTGTGTGCGTCTTATGGAGCGAATGCAGGCTGCGCAGCTATCCCAGAAGCCAGAACAGCAAGAGGGATCGCTGCTTTCACTGCGCAGCGATCCCTCTTGCTGTTCTGGCTTCTGAGATTCAGAATATTTTTTTTCTTGTTTTCCTCCTCCGAAAACTAGGTGCGTCTTATGGTCTGGTGCGTGTTATAGAGTGAAAAATACAGTAATTATGGACTCTTTCTGTTTATTCCATTAGGAAAGAAAACAAGATGGCAGTCTGCCACGGATGCTTTAGTAGTATTAGTAGTAGTTATTTTATTGAATTTATATACTGCCCTATAACTGGAGGTTGAGATTCCGGCATTGCAGGGGGCTGGACTAGATGACCGTCGGGGTCTCTTCCCACTCTACAATTCTGTGATTCTAAGATAGATGTACGCAGCAAATACACTAGCAAATAAGAGGCATCCACAGTGACCGCATATTTGCTTCTGCTAGCCCAACAGGCACACGGATCAGAAGATAAACATGGGCAGATACTAGGCGGGACAGGGAGAAATTATTGCTCTGCAGCCCAGCAGTTAAGCTTTTTGTGTGTCTCAAACCGTTAGAGAAGGGCCATGAGATTAGATAAGGCCTGTGCGGTTTGCATCCTACCCTCAAGACCCATGACAATGGGCCAAAAGTATCGTAGGGGGGCGTTGCGCGCCATTTTACGGGGTTCCTCTTCCTCTCCTGTCAGTGAGGGGAGCACCCTGTTGCAACAGATCAATAAAGATCAAGCTTACTAGCTGCTTCTCAATATTCTCTGGTTGGCCTCTATTATTCTCTCCTACCAATAGGGAACCTATGTAAGGACTCTATATGGGCTCTTGGATACCCCATATGGGAAAAGGGCAATTTTTGTTTACAACAGTGGGACCCTCTACGCTGATGCTAACAAGGACAGCTAGCTCCTATAACCAAGAATAAACAGTCAATCCTGTAATATAGTAACTAATTTAAGCTGAAAGCATTTAAATGTGACACTTGTGGGATATAGTTGGAAAAGAAAAAGCTAAGGAGAAAATCCTACACAAATCCAGAGTGGCATCCCTAAGACAGTTGGGTGGCGCCTTGTACGCCTCCTTCCTGCAACTCCTGCAGCCAAACTGGTGCCAAATGTATTGCTCTGCTTTCCTTTGGGAGGCAGAGAGGGGAGTCTTGCCATTTGGGCAGCCCAGAACCTCCAGACACACTGCCCCCGCTTGTGCCCCTGGAGAGGTCAATTCGGTAGTGCTAACACAGCAGTTTGACTTCACCCCCCCCCCCCCACACACTCCATTGTCTCTCGAGACAGACCAATGCCAACAATTGGGACCCACCTAGAGCAAAAGCTAGATGTGTCCTGTTTCTGCTGCCTGACTTGGACTGCAAAAGTTGAGCAGTTGCTCGCAGGTCCAAAGGCGCCAGGCTGGCTGACAAGCTTACACTGGACTCCTAAGTTTTGCATGCCTGGTTTCAGTTAAAGTCAAATGAATCTGACCGAAAGGCAGGGCATAAAACTCAAGAGGAAAATAAACAAGGTGCTTCTTGGGGAAATTTTGCAGTTCCTTCGGCCTTTATTTTGGAAACTTTTATGTACGAAAAGCCCCCACCTGTGGAGCTGCTGTTCTCAAAGCTTTAAAAATGACCCAGACCTGCAGTTGTTGAGTGGGCTCCCTCCTCTTCAGGGAGGAAAGAGTTAAGCTTCACAGCCCTCACTAAGGAGGAAGCCACATGATGGAAAATCTTGGGGTGGGGGTGGAGGAAGAAGAGAGCTGAAAAGCTTTCATAAGTGCCTAGAGGGCAGAACTTTCCAACCGCAAGGGAGGAAGCAGTAGCTTCCCTGACCAACTGCTGAGTTTTGGATGCAAAAAAACCCAAGCAAACTGAAGAGAGGACAAAACGTACATGTTTCCTGTAAGGTGACACCATTAATGAACCGGGAGCGCTCCAACCCCGCAATATCAAGCAGAGTGGATTTCCAAAAGCCCATCTGATTTGATAAGAGAAATTCTGTGTGTGTGAGAGAGAGAAGCCAAAAAGGGCATTTTGCTTGGTCAGATAAGACTTCGGCTGCGTATTTAATGCAAGATCTCTGCATCTCACCTACACCGCAGTTTTCATGTGTGCCAAAAATAGTAAAATAAGAGGAAATCCAGTTTCTAAAAATAAGTTGGGCCGATATTGAAACTTTCACAAGGCGAAAGGCAGATTGTGTGAGATCTACAGATCCGGGGTGGGGCGGATCTCTTCGTACACGAAGGACTGAAGAGTTTTTTCAAAGGGGGAAATATTGAGATGGGGGAAGAGAGATAATCCACCCTGGATAGGGCAGAGGTGGTGCTCAGTTACAGGCATAAACGGGCCTGCTTTCTCCTTACCTTTCTGTTGTTGGATCAGAGCAGTTCAGGGGATACCTCAGGTCTATGATGGTCCCATCCTTATCTTGCAGGGATCCCTGCTGCTGTGTGTAATATTCAACCAGTTCTGACAAAGTGGCAAACTTCTCTCCTCCATAGAGGTCATAAAAGTCCCCCGTATTCTGGATACGGATGTGGGTTACCTGGTCACCAATCCTGCAAGGAGAGGCAGAAAAGTACCTGGTCAAGAAAAGTTGGAGGTGCTAGAAATTGTGGAGGGGAGTGAAGGCAGGCAGGATTAAGCTGCTTCCATGGGTTAACTGGGGTGTGTTGTCATCAGAAGGGTTTAAGCTCAGCATTCGTTTTAAATGCCAGCACTCGGCCCCAGACAAGTAAAGTAAGTTCAGCCTTTCATTTAGGCTGCGGACACACTATTATCTTTAAAGCACATCACACAAACAAGGAATCTTGGGAACTGTAGCTTATCCCCAATGGTGCTACAATTCCCAACACCTGTACATACAACAATTCCCAGGATTCATTGGCTGGGGGGTTGAAGATACTTTAAAGGTATTGTGTGTACACAGTCTCATAGTGGAGTACAGTGGTACCTTGGGTTAAGTACTTAATTCGTTCCAGAGGTCCATTCTTAACCTGAAACTGTTTTTAACCTGAAGCACCACTTTAGCTAATGGGGCCTCCCGCTGCCACCGCGTGATTTCTGTTCTCATTCTGAAGCAAAGTTCTTAACCCGAGGTACTATTTCTGGGTTAGCGGAGTCTGTAACCTGAAGCGTATGTAACCTGAGGTACCGCTGTACCAGATAATAATTTGTGGCAGGGAAACAGAAAAGATGTTATCCAAAAGATATGGCTCCCATTACGCATGTGCACACCTGATGTTTCTTCCAGATAATAAACAGTGAGAGCTTTCTTTCCTTCTGAAGCAAACCAGAGAATTCTATGGGACATGGAATAGTTACCAAAGGTGTTTTTATTTGAAATGGCATATAGAGCAAATCTGGGGGTTCTGAGGAATTTCTGGATGAAGATAAAAGACTAGTTCAGGTAAGAAATTTCAGTATGATCATAGAACTGTTGAGTTGGAAGGGACCTTGAGGGTCATCTAGTCCAGCCCCCTGCAATGCCGAAATCTCAACTAAAGCATCCATGGAAGGGGGATCCACGACAGACATGAAACATCAGGAGGAGCTTTCTGACCGTGAGTCTGTGGTTCTAGTGAAATGTCTCAAGCAGTTGGATTTTCACATCCCTGAGATGGAGCAGAACTAAGCAGGCAGCATCTGCCCCATCATGTGTGTAGCACGACCACGAAGCTGGTGAAGGAAGTCCACAGCCTTAAGGGAGTGTCTGCGCGCTCAGCCCAATGGCAGAACAGGACCTTCCAACTCCAGTTTCTGGCAGCTTTCCAGATGCTGTCAACTTGAGCAATTGGTTGGCAACCGAGGGAGAAGTAAGCTTAGAACCTGGGCTTACTTGGCCTAACTAAATCTGGCCTGCCCATTGTTTAGGGGTGGAATGGGGATCTAGTTGCCGGAAAAGTAGGTTAGGGAAGGAGAAACAGCTATTCCGCCCCCCCCACTTGCTCCATTCTCCTCCACCTTAGCTTTAACATACAGAGGTACCTCGGGTTAAGAACTTAATTCGTTCTGGAGGTCCGTTCTTAACCTGAAACTGTTGTTAACCTGAGGTACCACTTTAGCTAATGGGGCCTCCTGTTGCCGCCGCACGATTTCTGTTCTCGTCCTGAAGCAAAGTTCTTAACCCGAGGTACTATTTCTGGGTTAGCAGAGTCTGTAACCTGAAGCGTATGTAACCCAAGGTACCACTGTATTGTTTTTTCACTGGCCTCCACCCTGGGTTTACCAAAAACTCTCCCATAGCCCCCCATCCCCTGCAAAAAAAAAGGGGGGGCTATACTTTACTTGCTCTCACCCAGAAAAATTCACTCCCAGATCCTGGGAATCATAGAGTTGTATCATGTAGTCCAACCTCCTGCAATGTAGCCATATGCAGCTGTCCCATACAGGGATCGAACCTGCAACCTTGGGGTTATCAGCACCAGGCTCTGGCCAACTGTGCTGTCCAGGCATAAGGAGAAGGCAACAAGCCCCCTATGGTCCCATGTCTCTCTTTAACCCCTTCATTCAACCCATCCATGCTGCAGTCCCCGCTCTCCCACCCAGACTGACTCTTGAAACTCTGTTTCCGTTTGCCTCAGAGTTTTCTGGATACCACTTTAAAAATTAACTATCAGGACAGGCACAAGCGGCTGTTACCCCCATCAATCGCAGAGGGAAACCCTCTGTGCGTCTGTAGGGCTGAGCTATTTATGTGAGGTGGGTCCAGGCGAATGGACAGACAGTCCCATGGAGAGGTCCGTGGAAGGGAAGGAGAATGGTGCTCGGACGATTACCTGACAGAAAGGGAAAAATCTCCCTTGTTCTTCCGGCTGGGGCGAGCCAAAAAACTGCCATGGACTCCTCGTGCTTTGAGTAAGACCTCAGCATCGATGCCACTCAGGTCACGGTGGAACCACCTGGATTACGAGGGGGGAGAGAGAGAGAGAGTAGGAAAATGAGGATATAATAATAAACTGGGAGAAATGGAGGGAGGATGCAGCTTGCTCAACTCAGTCGTCATGAGGAGGATCCCTCAAGACTACTACATCTCAAGAAGGGCCAGAAGGCAGACATTCTTCTCCCAGAATCCTCTCCCCTCCACTTAGTTCCAGCAAAACCCTAGTTCGCACATGCATGTTCAAAGGCAACATCAACCAGTGAGCTTTTCAAGGCGTTCATGTCACACATTCAGCTGTCCTTCATCAAGGCACATCCATACTTTCCTTTCACCCTAAGTGCTCTATAGATCCAGGTTCTTTCCCCAGGAAAATCCGTTCTTTAATGCTGAATTGGAACAAACAGCAATCTGGGCTTCCCACAGATTGGCGTTTGCTCCGATCCAGCGGTAAATAATGGGGGTTTTTTGTGGGGAAAGCGCCTGGGCAAAAAAAAGCGCTCAGATACGGTGCTTTAAAGTGTGGAACTGTACCTAGAAATGTGACACAAAAGGCAGTCTGGATGACCCCTATGTAGGGGGTGGAGGGATGGCTACCTTAGGCATGTGGGAACTGCCTTTGAGGCAACTTTCCTGAGGGAGCAAAATGCCAGCCATTGAGAGCTCTGAACTCTCTCTCAGTCCCAGCCGCCAAATCCATAAAGCTCTACACAACTAACAGAACGGCCTCCTTCCACTTCCACGCAAGCATAACACAACATCCTAGCTGTAGTCCCGGGGCAGGAACTTTCGAAGTCCGGGATAAAGAAGGGGTTGGCCTTCCATTTGCATTCCCAGCTCTTTCCTTACCTCATTATCGTCAGCAGGCAGCAGGCGGAACCGAAAGAACAGCAAAATAATAGAACAACTGGAGGGACTCGCTTTAAGATGTCGATAAAGGAGGAGTCAGCATCGACTTGGCGAGGCTCGCTAACTTTAAATGTTCCTTCGCTGCCTCTGTCCACCTACACCACACGTTTCCGCGGCCTCCTGGCTTCCATGGTGTCCAGTGTCTATTTGGGTTGGTGGGTAGGGGCAGACAGACCCAACCGAGGCAAGTGCTCAGTTCAGAGCTGGCGTTCACTATTACAGGAACAGGAAGCATATCTAACTTATCGCCCCTATACATGCAAGCTGCTCTGCATACACTTCTGCTTCTCCTTTTGGGTCCCTCTCCTTCCGTTCCCTCCTCCCCCCTGCACCAGTATTTCTGGGGGGTTTTTTCGTGGGGAGGGAGGCTGCGAGGGCAAGGCGGCACGTTTAAGTGACACCTGTGGGGAACGGACACCGGCAACAAATGCGGGGATGATACGAAAACAGTGGTACCCAAGAAAAGTACGGGATACAGGATGGATACAAAGGACTGTTTGTCAAGGCGCAGAACACCATAGCATGCTCATGTAACCATTTGGTAAGCTCTGTTGCCCGTACTATTCAGTCCAGAGGCAGGGAGGATTTTGCCACTCTCTGGCTACTTCCCTAGATTTGTGATCAGACGGAGAAGTGTGGCAAGATTTTCCTCACAGCCTTGCAAGATGATATAGGGAAGGAGCCTATCAACTGGTTATATGCATACAGTGTGGTAAGTTACTATTGAGGGAATTATTGTTTTTTTATTTTATTATTTATTAAATTTACATCATGTCCTTCATCCATAGATCTCAGGGCGGTTCACAACATAAAATTACAATGTGAAAGAAGGAAGACGGAGTCTGCGGAACTGGCAAAGAGCAAAAATTAAGAGATCAAAATGACGAAACATTCTCTGAGGATTGGAGACCTTTTATAGAACATCTAAAGAACTATCATAGTTGCATGAAAACATGAGCAGGATTTGAAATATGAGCAGCATTAAGGCGAATAATTTAGGATGGATATATGGAGTGTTATAAGATAAAAAATGCAGCATTAAAGGATAAACATAGAACACCATTGAGGGTGGGGGGTGGGAATACAATGCATAAATTAAAGGTAGTGTTGATGGCAAATGTAAACTTTTCAACACTAAATAAGCATTTTTTTATTTTAAAAAATACAATATATAAGACACAAGATCTCAGGGCTAAACCTTGTAATTCTGGACCATATTTTTTTTGCAGACTTGACTTCCAGAGACTACAAACTTCCACCAGTCCCAGCCAGCAGCTTTTCTGTGGATATTGGTTGGCCATAATAAAGGAACACTTTAGAAAGAAAGCAAAAAACAAACAAACAGCCCACCTCTGTGAATTCTGTTCTAACAGGTCAGAACAGCTACGTGTGTTTGACCTTTAAATATTTACTGCCCCATGCAACCGCTCAGGTGGATTGTGCAATCGCCTTGGCCTTGTGATTCTGTTGCAAGAACCTCCTTCCGAAGAGATGCTGTCTTGCAAAGCTGCATTGCCTTGCTATAACTCTTTGCTGGTCTACACTGCACTGGAACTACACTGAGTGATGCCTGCACAGTCCTTACTTTAAGGGAAGGTATATTTTCAAGAGCTGAGCCAAGGTGGCCTGAAAATGGCCATGGTAAATAGATGAAAAGAACGCTGTTTCAGTTAATCAGACTGAGAGCCAAGGGCTCTATTTAGTGTACAAACATTGCTGTAACCTTTAGATAGGGTTTCCAGGACCAAAAAATGTAGCAAGCCTTCATTCCCACAGAAAGATTTAATAAAGCACTGGTATTCAGTGGATGGATGGAGGTACTCAGACTGGATCTTGACCACATCTAAGATGGGTTGCACCAGAAGCAGCAAATCCATCACCACTTTCTTCTTCTAAGTGAACACACTTTTTGTTATATAGAGGAGGGGCACAGAACAAGAGAGCAAGGAAAATAGATAAATTAGGTCAAAGCACGGTGGAGACTACAAATGGGCTCTGTTTCTCTGCAGACCCACACGAAGAAGACCTTACGCTATCCTAGTCCTGTTAGCTGCTATTGTGTGTGGCAGGCAGAGAGGATACGTTCTTTCTGGAAATTATGTATTTATATTTATTTCACGGGACGCGGGTGGCGCTGTGGGTAAAACCTCAGTGCCTAGGACTTGCCGATTGTCAGGTCGGCAGTTCGAATCCCCGCGGCGGGGTGCGCTCCCGTTGCTCGGTACCAGCGCCTGCCAACCTAGCAGTTCAAAAGCACCCCTGGGTGCAAGTAGATAAATAGGGACCGCTTACTAGCGGGAAGGTAAACGGCGTTTCCGTGTGCTGCGCTGGCTCGCCAGATGCAGCTTGTCACGCTGGCCACATGACCCGGAAGTGTCTGCGGACAGCGCTGGCTCCAGGCCTCTAGAGTGAGATGAGCGCACAACCCTAGAGTCTGCCAAGACTGGCCCGTACGGGCAGGGGTACCTTTACCTTTATTTATTTCACAAGATTTATATACGGCTTAGTTATAACAGCAGCAGCAACCTCTCATTGCATAGGCTTCATAGATTAGTGAGAATGATGTTTCTGATGAAGAAGACTCTAGCCCAAGAAAGCTTATGCCATTAAAAATTGTTACTCTTTAAGGTGGAAGTGCTGCACCCCCCCCCCCAAGTGTCACTATTTTCCAGAGACAGCCATCCCGGTTTCTGATTTGATCCCAGAATGTCCGGCTTTTCCTTAGGACGTTCCTATTTTCATTGGAGAAATGTTGGGGTATAGAGTTATGTGACTCCCGAGCCAAGGAGATAACCCTTAGAAGACATCTGAAGGCAGCCCTGTATAGGGACATTTTAAAATGTTTAATGTTTTATTATGTTTTTATATATGTTGGGGCAACCCAGTCAGGTGGATGAGGTATTATTATTATTATTATTATTATTATTATTATTATTATTGAATAGGATATCATTTTTTATCAGAAATGTTGGAGGTCATGTTGCTGTTGTTTTGCTAAAATTGTACAGTGGCCTTCTTCAGTAGTAATAGTAATAAATTATTATTATTATTATTATTATTATTACTACTACTACTACTACTACTACTACTACACCCCACCCTGGGCAAAAAAAACCCACCCCTCAAACACCCAGGGGGAATTTCCAGAAAATCTATTTATTTATTTTGTGAATTTCCTAAAAAAAGAGTGAGAAACTTCAAATTGTTTTCAAAGCTCAACAACTTTGATCCCCCCTCTTCAAAACAAGCTTCTGTGTCCAGATTTTCACTCTCTGAAATATGGCAACCCTGTAAAAGTAGTTTTGTGTTATGCCAAGCCCATCATGGCAGCCATTTTGTGACTGGCACTCACAAAATGCGAAATGTGCCCACTGGTTCAAAAAGGCTGGAGATCCCTAACAGATAGTAGACCGTTCGGATATTGGTTTCAGGTGCCTTATCACTACCCTTACAATAATTTAAACTGCCACCAACCCCATGTCCAGATCCACTAGCTGTATTTTCCATTCAACAGAGTTTAGACAGAAAAAGAGGAAAGGGGAAATCCATCCACAAGGCATCTCCGTTCCCATCACAACAAACTGACGTTTGATGAAATGCTATAGCATTTCAAGGCAAGCAGAAAAAACTGAAGTAATTGAAAATAA
The DNA here is from genome assembly GCF_965153285.1 of Podarcis tiliguerta. Classification (NCBI taxonomy): domain Eukaryota; kingdom Metazoa; phylum Chordata; class Lepidosauria; order Squamata; family Lacertidae; genus Podarcis; species Podarcis tiliguerta. The sequence goes on from NC_139550.1 coordinate 3,056,623, forward strand.
ATCTGGGGCCAGATGGGATTATGCAGACCCTCCAAGTGTCCTCATTTTCCTGGAATGTCCTGTTTTTCCTTAGGACATCCCTATTTTCATTGGAGAAATGTTGGAGGATATGGTCAGACATCCCTGTTTTCATCAGAGGGTATAAGTAACAATACAGCCTTGAGAAGACACCTGAAGGAAGCCCTGTTTAGGGAAGTTTTTTAACGTTTAATATTTTATTATGTTTTTCTATATGTTGGAAACCTCCTAGAGTGACTGGGGCAACCCTGTCAGATCGGTGGGGTATAAATAATAACATTATTATTATTATTATTATTATTATTATTATTATTGAATAGGACGTCCCTATTTTCATTAAAGAAATGTTGGAGGGTATGGATTATGCAAATCATTGAACAGGGCTGGAATGCCCTATTGAATCCTAAAAGTAAGTACTGTACACTTGTACCTTGATTGTCAAACAGCTTAGTTCTCGAATGTTTTGGCTCCTGATCGCTGCAAACCCAGAAGTGACTGTTCCAGTTTGCGAACTATTTTTGGAAGCCGAACGTCCGATGGGGCTTCTGCAGCTTCTGATTGGCTGCAGGAGTTCCCTGCTGCCAATCAGAAGCTGCGTGTTGGTTTCCGAACGTTTTGGAAGTCAAACGGACTTCCAGAACGGATTCTGTTCAACTTCCAAGGTATAACTGTACTAGTCAGTAAATACTGAATGAACAGCCACTGCATGGGTTTTAAGAGTGAAAACACCCACCAACCGAAAACCGAAAGCAATAAACCCTATCCTAAAGGCATCATTGCCCACTTTGATGGTTATGTGTCATAAATTATCTAATTGGAAATAAGCATGTAGAGTTGGATACTGAAAGACTGCCTTTCTGTTCTGCTAAAATGTGTGGTCAGCATAGCCCCCCAACATCAAAGCTTTTGGTGCCCATAATCTAGAAGGTTAAGTAAACTTCCAGATTCTGTTTCCTTATAGGCAGTTTATGTTTTTCTTCACACATATAATTCTTCAGTGATCAATTAGGTTCCTCAACTCTGCTAGGCAAAAGTTTCGAATCCCTAATGGGAGAGAGACATACCTGCAGGATGGCATCAGGACCTCAGAGGTCCCCCACTAAGAAAGCTTGAGAAAACAAGGTACCACGGCCTACAGTCCTTCTGGAAAGAAAGGAAAGAATACCTAGAAACAATATATACAATATTCAGTGAGCACAAAGGCAGCTCACATAACATCAATAATACAGAAATCAGCCTCCTGTAATTTTAAAAAATATATATGAAACTAATATTGTACAATCGCTGTGCATATCTACTGTAATGTAAGTCCCCTTGAGTTCAATGGAACTTACTCCCTGGTAAGTGTTACCATCTTATTTTTTTATTTTACTTTTTTGCCACCTTAAACTACACGAGGAAAGACAAGGTAGAAGACTTCTAAATTTTAAGAAAGGAATAACGTAAGTACATAAATTGTGTTGTTCCGAGAGGTGTTCGCCTCACAGCAGTCTTTTTTCACTTCTTCTGGGGAGGGCAAGGGACAGTTTTGTTTGTTTCCCTGCTCTTTGACAATGTGTAACATGAGAAAATAACAAAAAATCTAAATAGCAAAAATATGTAGAAAATTTGTTTACAATGCAAATGCTCTGTTCGTGTACTCTTTGGCATGCTGGCTACATTACAGTTTTAACAACAAGTGTGAATTTTCCTGAGACTTATCTATGTGTAGATTATAAAAAAAATTCTCTTGTTTTCTAAGAATTCAAGAGCTGGCTGTATCTCTCAGTATAACTAATTTATTTGCACATTACTGTCACAGTCCAGATCATTCATTCTTCACCTGAGGCTTCTGTTTTTTGTTACAACCATTTAAACACCCCCTCACAATCTAACCACACCAATTTTACCGTTCTTCCTTTTTGCAGTTTCTTTAACCAGTCCGAGAAGCTACGGGGTGGGTGAATGTAAAAGTCGCTACATCCCAACTCTCAATCACATTGATACATCTTCCCAAACAGATTTGTAGAACATTGCATTGCCACCAGATGTGTAAAAAAATCCAATGTGTGCGTTCTGACATTACCAATATCTGCTTTAAGAGAGAATGATATATGCTCCTAATTTTTGCTGCAGTTACTGGGACCAAAACTGGAGGCCCAGAGCAAAGCAAACTTTCCCTGGGGCACCCACATTAAATCCAAACAGAAAAGGCCCAGAACTCACGTTTACCTGCCCGGGCAAGAAGCCTCTTCCTTAGTAACATGGATATAGCAGAAGCAGGAGAAAGCCCCAGTTCAGATGGCTGTTCTAAGTACAAAAGGCTCCATTCTTTCCCCTGGCGAATGTCTCCATGAGCTATAGTTAATAAATACACAAGGGAGTGTGTAAGGGGGGGGGGGAGGCTGAACCTGAGCAGGTAACTAGAGGAGGGACTGCCTGTTTGCTCCACCCCATCCACCTTCTGCAGAGGCCCTGACTGGGTGGATCTGCAAGCAATTTGCAACAGAGACACCGAAAGCAAAAACAGGTTCATCTCTGAGCCAGATACCTCTCTCAAATGCCACTCATCTTTTTTTTCCATGCAGCTTTCTGTTTTAGCCTCAGCACAGATGTCTGCCGCTTTTTCAAAACTCAGGGGCCGCTGTTGGTGGTTTATACAAATGTGCTCTTTTCTCACATGAGCCTTCTTCTTCTTCGCCAGTTTGAATATCGATCCTCCCACAAAGCTTCTGTACACAAGCACTAGCAAAGGGTGCCTAAGAGGCCTAGAGATTGTTTTTCAAAAAAGTGTTATTTCCCCCAAAAAATATTAGTTTTCACAATATTATAAACAAACAAACAAACAAACACACAAGACAAACAAACATAAATCATAGCCTTATTGAAAATTACACTTATTAACTTTGTTAAGTGACTTCCTCGCTTCCCCTTGGTTGAATTTCATCGCATGTCCTTTTAACGGTTTTCCAAATCCCAATTCTTATGAAATTTAACTTAAACATTAACATCCTTAAATCTTCACCTTATGGAATTAAACATATTAATTCATCACTTAAGATAAATAAAATCCTAAGCCTATTAAGTATCTGCAAGCTATTTTCAGTTAATTTAACTTTACAAATTTAGCTAGATAATCATTAAATTTATTCCACTCTTCCTGATACGCCTCCTCCTTCTGGTCGCGGACTCTTCCGGTCAGGTTGGCTAGCTCCGAAAGATCCATCATCTTCATCTGCCATTCTTCTATTGTTGGTAATTCTTGGGTTTTCCACTTTTTAGCTAACAAAACACTTTCAAAAAAGTGTTTATTGGGATTCCATTGTCACCCAAGTGGCAAACTGGAATCTGGTTTGCGCTATTTCGGACCCCCTGCGATGGAACACTGAACAGAATACTGAACATACACGGACAACTTCCTTGTGCAAAGGAAACTAAGCATGTTCAAGAGAAAGTTAGGCTGGAGTGCTCCTCCTTGATGGGTAGTTTTCTAGATGCGGGGATATTTTTTTAAAACTGTGATGGAGAAGCATTCCCTTATGGAAGGCACCACTTGTAGAGTGAAACTGAAATGGTACAGCTCAGGACCAAGATGCAAATGACAGTGATAAGGTTTCCCATAATCTTCCACACCTGCTAAAAAGTTTCTAGGGAGTTTGGACACTTCCCCCTTGCACTTTATGTGATTGAAGTACCTCTCCCTCAAAGCTACTATTAACTGCAGGGACTGGAGACGAACAAGTAGCCCCTTGCCCTTATCCTCTTCATGCCCAATGTCAACTCTAAGGCAAGCGGGGGGGGGGGGGGGGGATGGGACAGGACTTAAGTCAGAGAAACAGTGAAGGAAGTAAGGGTTAACTCATGGGTAGGCAAACTAGAGGGACGCAGGTGGCCCTGTGGGTTAAACCACAGAGCCTAGGACTTGCCAATCAGGTCAGCGGTTCGAGTCCCCTTGACGGGGTGAGCTCCCATTGCTCGGTCCCTGCTCCTGCCAACCTAGCAGTTCGAAAGCACGTCAAAGTGCAAGTAGATAAATAGGTACCACTCTGGTGGGAAGATAAACGGCATTTCCATGCGCTGCTCTGGTTCGCCAGAAGCGGCTTAGTCATGCTGGCCACATGATCCGGAAGCTGTACGCTGGCTCCCTCAGCCAATAAAGCGAGATGAGCGCCGCAACCCCAGAGTCGGCCACGACTGGAGCTAACGGTCAGGGGTCCCTTTACCTTTACCTAGGCAAACTAAGGCCCAGGGGGCTGGATCAGGCCCAATCATCTTCTAAATCCGGTTTTTACATGAGTAGAATGTGTCTTTTTATTTAAAATGCATCTCTGGGTTATTTGCGCGGCATGGGAATTCGTTCATTTTTCCCAGCCCCCGACAAGGTCTGAGGAGCAGTGAAAAACTTTGCTGACCCCTGGGTTAAACCCTTTCCCTGTTTCTTTTCCCAGATTTTAGAAAGGGAAGAGAATTGTTTTTCATGAATATGAAAGACGTCCAGCTCTGTGACTGGATTTCTCACCTCATGTGTAATTTGGCCCTCAGACACACATAATAGGTTTCATTACCTCCAGGAGCCTTGAATCCTGTTTGGAGTTATTCCAAAGCGAAGTGCAGAGCCACTCACAAGCAACAACCAATGACAAAAGGAGCCATTTTAGCATCCTTTATGTTATAATTACCAAGCGGATGGTCACCCACCTCTTCCTTGTCTGTGTAATGGAGAATTTGATTTCCGTATAGTACTGCATTTCCCCTTGTACAAAGGATTCTGCTCTTCAGAAAGCAGGGCACCCAAAGGAGCCGCCTTGAATGGAGACAATATTTCTTGTTCCTTCATATCTTACAAACATTGATTTATGTCATTATATAGCATTGATCATCAGGGACGCGGGTGGTGCTGTGGGTTAAACCACAGAGCCTAGGACTTGCCGATCAGAAGGTCGGCGGTTCGAATCCCCGTGACGAAGTGAGCTCCCGTTGCTCGGTCCCTGCTCCTGCCAACCTATCAGCTCAAAAGCATGTCAAAGTGCAAGTAGTTAAATAGGTACCACTCCAGCAGGAAGGTAAATGGCGTTTCCGTGTGCTGCTCTGGTTCGCCAGAAGCAGTTTATTCATGCTGGCCACATGACCCGGAAGCTGTTTGCGGACAAATGCCGGCTCCTTTGGCCAATAAAGCGAGATGAGCGCCGCAACCCCAGAGACGGCCACGACTGGACCTAATGGTCAGGGATCCTTTTACCTTTATCTATAGCATTGATCACTACAGACTATAGCAAATATTTCAAGAATGTGACTTGTCTGTTCCTCCTGTTGCCCTGGTCATTCAGGAAGTTACTGAGTAATGCAGGTCCCGTCTCCCAAAGGTGCTACGGGGATTTATTTTTGTACGATGCAGCGTAACAAGTAATGGCCATGGCGTTGGAAGAAATGCTCACCAAACAAAAGTTGCTCTTGTACATAATAACTATCTTCCAGTTCATACAATATCTTTTTTTTAAAAAAACCACCTTATCTGAAGTGAGTAAGCAGTTGGCATATTATCAGATACAGATTGTGATCTGCAAGTATTAATAAATGTTCCTGATTGCTAGCGGAAATTTGCCCTTATCGTAAGCTGATTGAAGTGCGTGAAGCGATAATGGAGCTCCCATGGGCCAGGATTTGCCCTCCTGTGTGGGTCGACATGACAGAGAACTGCCTTTGGATACAAGGCAAATTTCATATCCTGTGCCAACTGTCCTGTTTCCATACATTTCTAATCATCAGGGTGCCTTGGGTTACATGCACCCTTAAATTTCAGCGTTCTGCCTCATAGGAAAGTGTCGTAACAGCTTTTCCTTGTTCTTGAATCATTATTATTCCTCTTTATATGCTTGTGTGCATATTCAGAATTCATTCTGGAAGGATTGATACATTTCTGACTGTTATGGCAACCTCTGTCTTCTCCCACCAAGGGTGATTGATGTGTGTGTGAGAGCCGTGCAACTCCCACAATCCAGCACTGTTTTGTTTATGATGCTGCCCTCTAATGTCCGGTGAATTCATTCATTTTAAAATTAGTTTTTGTTAATTTTCAAAACTGCAGAACTGCAAACAAATCTTACCAAAATGAGTAAACAGGAAAAGTTGTATGCAAAACATGAAAAACTATTGCTCATAAACTTATGCTCTTTCCTACAGTATCATTCCACTGCCCATTCCACAAAAGCACATATGCCATGCTGTGACCCTCTGAAACTCCTCCTGTCCTATTTTAAACATAGTAAGGCCTTCCCATATGGAATAAAACTTGTCCTTTTTTTATTTCTTTCCTGAGCAGGTGGAGCTTTTCAGCCAAACCAAAACCCTAACATTAGAATACCAGGTCCCAACAGTGGTTCCCTCAAAATGCTGCCGGAAAGGAATAATTCAAACAATCATTCTTGCCACCACCATCAGGAAACCATTGAGTTTGTAGTCCTTACGCTCTTTGGTTCTGGCCGTCCCAAATGTTTAGAAGCACTACTGCAGCTTTTGGTAAAAGGTATTGCAGAGTAATCTGATCTCCAGGGGTTGCTGGGGACAGAATCCCATCGAACTATTGCTATGGTAGGAGAACTCCCAAAATAAAATTATTCATGAAGTAAAATTATTTCTAGGGAGACATGAACAAATCATTATTCCCCTCCCCTTTTTTGGCCTGGTAATCAGTTTTGTAAAGGAAAAGGGTGGCGCTGTGGGTTAAACCACAGAGCCTAGGGCTTGCTGATCAGAAGGTTGGCGGTTCGAATCCCCGCGACGGGGTGAGCTCCCGTTTCTCGGTCCCTGCTCCTGCCAACATAGCAGTTCGAAAGCACGTCAAAGTGCAAGTAGATAAATAGGTACTGCTCCGGCAGGAAGGTAAACGGCATTTCCGTGTGCTGCTCTGGTTCACCAGAAGCGGCTTAGTCATGCTGGCCACATGACCAAGAAAAACTGTCTGTGGACAAACACCAGCTCCCTCGGCCAGTAAAGCGAGATGAGCGCCAAAACCCCAGTCGTTCAAAACTGGACTTAACTGCCAGGGGTCCCTTTACCTTTTTTTAAAAATCAGTTTTGCAGCATGCTTTGAAGAACTACGTTTTGCATCCTCAATTTCAGAAGATATGTGTGCACCAAATTTTACTTATCCAGACTATGGGAAATCGTTTTAAGAATTTGGATAGCCCAATAAGTGAGCCTAGATAACAATGTGCTTATTCTCCTTCTCAGGACTGAGCCGACTGATTTTATGTGTATTCCAGGTTGTATGTGTGTGTCGAGAGAACAGGAATGGAGCGCATTAAGCAAACCTCTTCTCCCACCAAGGGGCAGGACTCCATCAGAAATATGCAGGGAGATAATTTACAAACAAGCAAAATTTATTCACGAGCACAAAAAATACATAATATACGATGCAAAACAAGGACTGCTCACAGAAGTCAAAAGCATCTCTCATGACAACGGAAAGAAGACGATGTCCAAGAACCAAGTTAACACTGCCGCAAGGGCAGCAGCATAATTTAGACAGGAAAAGGCGGCAGAGGTTGCCTGCTTCATGAGGCTGCCACACCCCCGGCCCCAGTCCCATGGGGAGGCAGTGTCATTGGAGGCAGAAACATGGATTTTAGCTTCCCAGACATGCTTGCAATCTCGGGATCCTGAGACTCGTACGATTTTATCAATCGGGCAAACTTTAGGACTCCTAGGGGAAAAAGGAGGATAAAGTGAAATCCAATTTATTCACCAGAACACTAACTTTTTATTGCTTTTATCACAATGCTCCCCAACATTGCATGACAAGCAAGGAAACCTCTTTTGGCTCAGCCGAGCAATCAATGGGGCACCTTCCTTTTTTGGCCAATTCATTTTTTTAACTGATTTTCAAAAATTTTAACAAATTAATTAAAATTAAAAACAAATTTAAAAGTTGACTTCCCACCCCTTTCCAGGTGTTTCTTTTCTCTCCCTCCTTTGCTGCTCTCACAATAACACACCTTTTCCTAATTTCTATTAATTTCCCATCCTTTCTCAATTCCCACCTGCTGGAGAGGTTTCGATTCCTGCTTAGACTTTTGTTTAACTATAACATTTCCCCAGTTATTCAAGTGGAGTTATTCTTCCTTCATCTATCCATATAAACCGTAAATCACAATTTTTAAATCGTATTTCCTCCAGTGCAACTTGTTAATCTTGCCTTTATGCATTCACAACGCTATAATTAAAAGGGGTAAATTCTATAATCTTCTTTAACCCCAGCATTCTATTCAAACTTCACAATCCTCACAAACATCTGGGGAGTCTCCTGATTCTGCATGTTATGAAGTTCCCTTTAAGCAAATCAAACTTTGACAATATCCATTTCCTCAGGCTTAATCTTCTAGCTGTGTCCATGGTCAGATAATCATAATAATATTAATGTATTATTTATACCCCACCCATCTGGCTGAGTTTCCCCAGCCACTCTGGGCAGCTTCCAATCAAGTGTTAAAAACAATACAGCATTAAATATTAAAAACTTCCCTAAACAGGGCTCCCTTCAGATGTCTTTTAAAAAGAAGATAGCTGCTTATTTCCTTCACATCTGAAGGGAGGGCGTTCCACAGGGCGGGCGCCACTGCTGGGAAGGCCCTCTGTCTGGTTCCATGTAACCTCACTTCTTGCCATGAGGGAACCGCCAGAAGGCCCTCGGTGCTGGATCTCAGTGTCTAGGCTAGATGATGCGGGTGGAGACGCTCCTTCAGGTATACAGGACCGAGGCCGTTTAGGGCTTTAAAGGTCAGCACCAACACTTTGAACTATGCTCAGAAAAGTACTGGGAGCCAATGCAGATCTCTCAGGACCAGTGTTATGTGGTCCGGGTGGCCAGTCCCAGTCACCAGTCTAGCTGCCGCATTCTGGATTAATTGCAGTTTCCGTGTCATCTTCAAAGGTAGCCCCACATAGAGCGCATTGCAGTAGTCCAAGTGGGAGATAACCAGAGCATGCACCACTCTGGTGCGACAGTCCACGGGCAGGAAGGGTCTCAGCCTGCGTACCAGATGGAGCTGGTAGACAGCCGCCCTGGACACAGAATTAACCTGCGCCTCCATGGACAGCTGTGAGTCCAAAATGATGGGATGCAGCTTGCGTTTGTGTCACCTGTAATGGTTCTAGGGGTTGCTCGTGCGTAAGTTGCCGTTACTCTTGGCTAGGTTGCCTGGTTGCACCCTTTTTGTCTGGACAGCCTCAAGTTCCGTGGCTGCCTCAGTCGCTGGCAGAATCCGTCAGTGGGCGTTTCTTGAACCTCTTCCAGCATAGAAGCTGTTTGACGCCCAGTCTCCTCCTACTCTGCCTGCACAGAAGTCTTCTGCGCAAAGTGGGTGTGGGCAGCGGAGTACCTGTGCCCTCTCCGCTGGTCTCCGGCGAGGAGTCCTGGAGCCACCTCTCTGATTCCCCCATCTGCCTCCCTTCTCCACTGGTGTTACGCTGATTTCCTTCCCCAGCGGATGGGCTACCTCTCTCCCTACTGGGACCCTCTCCACCATCCCTCTGGAGCCTCCTCTCCGCCTCCAGCTCCGATGGCAGTTCCCTGACATCACCCCACAAGGAACGTGAGTCAGTCTAGCCCCTTCCCCTCCACTTCAGCACCTTGAACTCACCTTCCCCATCATTGCTGAACCCATAGGCTTTGATCACATCCTGCTGGATCTGAGTAGCCACAGGCAGCAGGAACTGGAGCATCTTCCCCATGTCATTGCAGGCGTTGTCCCTTGCCTCCTCCATGCGCTGGGCGTTTTCCGGCGAACCAAATGCCTTGATCACTTCAGCCAGAACCACTGAGGAACAAAGCAGAAGGACTGTTGCCACTAAGCCGTCACAAACCTGCGAGGAACTTCCAACATTGGAAGACTGGCAGGTCAAGATGGTGGAACACGCAGAGTTGGCAAAGTTGATGGGGGAAATCCAGAATCAGTGCGATGAACTGTTTCAAAAGGACTGGAGCAAAATTATATTTTATACGAAAGAAAATTGTAAACATCTGAAAACGTTTGTAGGTTTGAATTGAAATGTTCTGTAATGTGAATATAAGGAACTGATTTGCATATAATAAGGTGAAATATTAAAAGAAGACCGAAGGTAAAAAAGTGGTTATAGAAATGCTAAGAATTTAGTAAAAATGTTCAGAAGTCAGAAAGAGGAAGGGAAGGAGGTCGATGCTCAGTCTGAGTAATGTATCAGGTTATAGAATTATGTAACAAAATGTGAATATGATAAATATGGAAAACTAAAAAAAAATTATATAAACAAAAACCCTGGCAACCATACACACAGCAAGTGGAACATGCAAGCCATAGGCACTGACTCTATAGGGCTGAGGTGTCTTCAAGTGCCCACAAAGTCTGTTGGGACAGGTTTGTGCCACCCCAGTCTTGAGGGGCCAGGCCTTGCCACGGTGGGCCTTGCTGCTGTGGCAGCAGACCTCGCCGGGGCAGCGGACCCTCCCAATGTTGGGCAGAATTCGGCACCTCCGAGGCAGGCACATGCCTCCACTTGCTAATATTTTATCCACGAGGATCAAATCTCACCCTCGTCTCAAATTTCCTGGGATGAGTTACCTACATGCAACAGCCTTGAAGTGAGGCTCTCTGGGAAAAGGTTTCCAGTGAAGGCGATGCCAAGTTCCTGGAATAAGGAAGATTAAAACGAGGAACCAGCACCATTGTCCCTTATTTCACAGAAGATACTCTGCAACTAAACAGTCCTGTTCAAGAGAAAACTGACAGGAACCGTGGCAAAACCCCAACCCCTCCGTCTCACTGGAAAACCACGGTTAACACAACATTCAGTTTTACACTAGTCTTTCGTGCAATGGCTTTCAATTGTGTGGCTTTCAGGTAATCCTTTCCTTGTAAGCACATCAGCCATGGAACTCCTGTGTGTAGCAGAGGATTCCGGGGAGTGTTTTGAGAGTGCACACTCAGGCCCTGGTCATACATAAACACACACATCCATATTAAAGCATGTCAGGGACAATGCCAAGCTGAATCCTTCCTCCAGAGATGCTCGTTTTGCATGCACACAGATTTATTTGTTTATGAAGGGAGTACCACAAACAGTCAACCTTGAGCCTACAATGGTGCAATGCACTTTACAGCTTTACCATTTGATTCTGCTAATGCAGCAACTGTTCCCGAGTAAAAGCAGAATGCTTTCTTATGCTCATGCTGGGTCCATAAAGAAAGAAAACGTCTAGAATAACACATATCCACAGGCCTTATTTACACATCTGAATGTGTTGTGTTGGTGCACATAACGTCCTTCAGGAAAGCTCGACTGTGATCTTCTCATTAAACACCCCTAATAAGTTTCCATAGAACCAAGTTTCCAAGTCTGAAAAACTCTGCTTCTGTGCAGCGGAGAGAGCCAATCTGCAGTCCACAAATGTGTTCCACAAAGGAATTTAATCTGACCCCTGACTGCCCCTGCTATATTTTAATCAATGTATGGCAGAAGCCTTTTTTCAGGAGATTCTGAAATTATTTTCAGGAAGCTTCCACTACTAAAAACATCACATCTGCCTACGAAGGGCCATTACTGTGATGCTCTTACTGGTTTGAAAATTCTAAAGCAGTGTATATGTTGTTGTTGTTGTTGTTGTTGTTGTTGTTGTTGTTAGCTAACTTTATTAAAGAGCCTCAATATATATATAAAAAAAAAACGAAGATCATGGCTACTGGGCCCATCACCTCCTGGCAAATAGAAGGGGGGGAAATGGAGGCAGTGAGAGATTTTACTTTCTTGGGCTCCATGATCACTGTGGATGGTGACAGTAGTCATGAAATTAAAAGACGCCTGCTTCTTGGGAGAAAGGCGATGACAAACCTAGACAGCATCTTAAAAAGCAGAGACATCACCTTGCCAACAAAGGTCCGCATAGTTAAAGCTATGGTTTTCCCAGTAGTGATGTATGGAAGTGAGAGCTGGACCATCAAGAAGGCTGATCGCCGAAGAATGGATGCTTTTGAATTCTGGTGCTGGAGGAGACTCTTGAGAGTCCCATGGACTGCAAGAAGATCCAGTAGATCCATTCTGAAGGAAATCAGCCCTGAGTGCTCACTGGAAGGACAGATCCTGAAGCTGAGGCTCCAAGACTTTGGCCACCTCAGGAGAAGAGAAGACTCCCTGGAAAAGACCCTGATGTTGGGAGAGACTGAGGGCACAAGGAGAAGGGGACGACAGAGGACGAGATGGTGGGACAGTGTTCTCGAAGCTACAAACATGAGTTTGACCAAACTGCGGGAGGCAGTGGAAGACAGGAGTGCCTGGCGTGCTCTGGTCCAGGGGGTCACGAAGAGTCGGACATGACTAAATGACTAAACAACAACAATCATCATCATCATCATTATTATTAAATCTCAAACTACAGGGAGGTGGATTTCGCCCCCGATGCGCGTCCTCCTCTCACCTTTGGCTTGCTCGGCTGTTAGGGAGACGGGCTGGGCCTGGGCCGAGGCGGCCACGGGGCGCTGCAGGCTGGACATGCGGCGGCCGAGGGGAGCAGAGGCGCTGGCGGCGAAGAGGAGACCCGGGAGATCGGAGCAGGCGGCGCCGGGGCTCCCTCCGCTCCGCTCAGGCGCCGGGAGGAGCAGCCGCGCGTCTTCCTCCTTCGCCCCGCCAGGAAGACACAGCAGCTGCTTTGCAAAGCATCCCTCCCCGCCCCGGAACGTGTGGACCCGCCTTCCTACTTCCGCGCTGCAAACCGGGTTGGAAACGCCCCGCTCCGGCGATGACGTCACCTGAAAGCTAGAGGAAACCTCCCCGGGCAGGGGCAGTCTAGCTGCAGATTGTTTTGGGGGTGGCAAAGCAGCGCTTGGCTTGTTCCCTTTAGCTGCTGTTTCGTTGTTTCAGAGATTCTAATAAATGCGCAATTGATTTGTGAATCCTGCAATATGACTTCGTCTCTTTTGCTGTAATAGTGACACATAGGATTTATTTTTTTTAGTTGCTGCTTTGTTCATAGTGCTTTATAGATGACTGTTTTTTGTAACGATTGCTTAATTATTTTGTATGATTTATGCAGGGCCGGATTTAGGTCTGATGAGGCCCTAAGCTACTGAAGGTAATGAGGCCCTTTATATGTCCAGCTGTCCTTTGTCAACAACAAATTGACGCTGTTTTTTCTGTTGAGTATATTGTTGTTGTTGTTGAGTCGTTTAGTCGTGTCCGCCTCTTCGTGACCCCCTGGACCGGAGCACACCAGGCACTCCTGTCTTCCACTGCCTCCCCCAGTTTGGTCAAACTCATGCTGGTAGCTTCGAGAATACTGTCCAACTATCTCGTCCTCTGTCGCCCCCTTCTCCTTGTGCCCTCCATCTTTCCCAACAGCAGGGTCTTTTCCAGGGAGTCTTCTCTTCTCATGAGGTGGCCAAAGTCTTGGAGCCTCAGCTTCAGGATCCGTCCTTCTAGTGAGCACTCAGGGCTGATTTCCTTCAGAATGGAGAGGTTGGATCTTCTTGCAGTCCATGGGACTCTCAAGAGTCTCCTCCAGCACCATAATTCAAAAGCGTCAATTATTTGGCGATCAGCCTTCTTGATGGTCCAGCTCTCACTTCCATACATCACGACTGGGAAAACCATAGCTTTTACTATACAGACCTTTGTTGGCAAGGTGATGTCTCTGCTTTTTAAGATGCTGTCTAGGTTTGTCATTGCCTTTCTCCCAAGGAGCAGGCGTCTTTTAATTTCATGGCTGCTGTCACCATCTGCAGGGATCATAAATGCCCTATTGATTTGTTAATCCTGCAATGACTTCTTTTTTGCTGTAAAAGTGACACATAGAATTTTTTTTTAGTTGCTGCTTTGTTCATAGCGCTTTATACATGATTTTTTTGTAATGACTGGTTAATTATTTTATATGATTTATGGAGGGCCGGATTTAGGTTTGATGAGTCCCTAAGCTACTGAAGGTAATGGAGCCCTTTTTATCTCCAGCTGTCCTTTGTCAACAACAAATTGTCGCTGGTTTTTTTCTGTTGAAAATATGCTATATGGTAATTTATGGGCCTAAGAGCTATCCAAAGCCATTTGCACATTCAGAATGTAGGCACCCTATATATAGAAATGAGCAAACCAGTGATATTTTAGGGAGCAGGCGGGGCCCATGACTTACATCATAGAAGCCTACACAACACAAAACACTGCTGCTGTATGTATGTTATATTTTATTTGTTTTTTATCTTATATTTTGGAAATGTACATCCAGTTTTCTTCCCTTTGATTTTTTTTGGGGCCCCCAAGAGAGTGGGGCCCTAAACTATAGCTTGCCTAGCGTATACATAAATTTGGCCCTGGTTTTATGCCTTACTTGCGCTGTTCTGTTTTGCTCTATTATGTTACTGTTGTTTATTGCTTGTAAGCCGCCTTGGGATTCATAGAATTGTAGAGCTAGAAAGGGACCCCCAAAGGTCATCCAATCGAACCCCCTGCAATGCAGGAATTAATTTGAATGAAAAGCAGCAGAGAAATACAGTCAGTCGCACAGTCAATCAAATGGGTTGCACAGCAAGGTGCTCCTGTGGCCTGATCCTGCAGGGTTTGCTTGATGGTCTGCTGCCCTGCTGTTTTGCTCCTTCGTCTTCCTCCTCAGGCTATATAGAACGTGTCATTTTGGCTGCATGCAGGCTGTGGGTTGTCACCGGGTTCTTGTACTCCATGACCCACAGATCTGTTAGAGCCCCACATGGTGAATTTCAAAGCAAGAGGCTGACTTATTAATCAGTATTGTTTAAAAGTACCCCCCCCCCGGCGCCCCAACAATTGAAAATCCTCAATTCCAGTCTGATCTCATTTATAGGAGCACAATTCAAAGTGTTGGTGCTGACCTTTAAAGCCCTAAACGGCCTCGGCCCAGTATACCTGAAGGAGCGTCTCCACCCCCATCGTTCAGCCCGGACACTGAGGTCCAGCAACGAGGGCCATCTGGCAGTTCCCTCATTGTGAGAAACCAAGCTACAGGGAACCAGGCAGAGGGCCTTCTCGGTAGTGGCACCCGCCCTGTGGAACGCCCTCCCATCAGATGTCAAGGAAATAAACAACTATCTGACTTTTAGAAGACATATGAAGGCAGCCCTGTTTAGGGAAGCTTTTAATGTTTCATAGATTATTGTATTTTAATATTCTGTTGGAGGCTGCCCAGAGTGGCCACAGAGGCCCGGCCAGATGGGCGGGGTATAAATGATAAAGTATTATTATAGGAGACAAGAGAGATGCAGCTCTTGGTTGTACTGCCAATATGAAGGGACATGATCCGGGCTAAATCAAGCCCTTCCAGTCCTCATTGACTTAAATAGGAAGATATGCTAAAGAGATGCTTCACGTCCATTGGGCTTGAAAATAAGTTAACTCTAGTGACCATAGCTCCCCGAGAACATTTTCTCTAAGCACAATGCATGTTCCGAGGTTCTTTGGCTCAAGTATGATTTGCTCACAAGGACAGGACTTGTACCCACGTGTGAAAATACTGTATGGGGGAACCCAGGCAGGGTCACTGTTTGAAAGCTTAATCCTGCCTCTCTTCCTATTCTATGGATATGAAGGAAAGGAAATGCAATGAAAGAACACATAACGGCTTTTGTAATCTGCAGTTTCATGAGATTTAGGGTGGCTCTCCCCAGCTGCAGCAGAAAGCAGGAATCACTCGGAGCAACAAAAAGAAATCGCTTGACGTTTGTCCACCGAGAACAGAATACGGTTTAGGCGACAGTGACCAGTAATCCCTGCTTGCGGCGCAACGCAAAGCGTCAACAGTGGTGGGAAAAGCAACCGCGTTTTCTGCAGAATTTAGATTTACCCTTGAAAATGAAGCTTTGGGCACCGTAGAGCTCATATGCTAAAAGTAATGGCTTCCGCTGGACACAGTGACTTAAGGCCCACTCCCCTGCCAGTTGACGGATCCTAGGAGCTGGAATATAGGTTCGGAATTTCAAAGGTTTGGAATTTCAAAGCGGAAGAGAGATGGTTTTTAAAGCCACAGGGCTTCTTCAAAATGGGGTGCCACAGAAAAATGGAATAGCTAAATCCTTAGGGTTTCACTGGAGGTTTTTGAACGGTTGCTCCAAGTTTGATGCCCTGCATCTGAAACAACCATAAATGCAAGAGCTATGGTGCTAGTGTGCATCACAGTGCAGTATCTACACTACCTTTCACCACTTAGGTTGGAGTTCCTGGGATAGCTCAGTTGGTAGAGCATGAGGCTCTTAATTTCAGGGTCGTGGGTTCAAGTCCTACTTGGGGTGGGGATCCTTCATTGCAGCGGGTCAGACTAGAATCAGCAGTTCTCAACCTGTGGGTCCCCAGATGTTGTTGGACTACAACTCCCATCACCCCTAAGGCCAGAGCTCAGGGATGATGGGAGTTGTAGTCCAACAACATCTGGGGACCCACAGGTTAGATGATCCTTGTGGTCCCTTCCAACTCTACAATTCTGTGGCTTTTAGCCTACGAAAAGGAAGCAAGGTGTCTTGCAAGGCTGTGAAAGCACCCTCTACTTGTTCAAGAGCCTTTCCATTTCCCCCAGAAAAACCAACCATTTATGGCTGAATCGTAACAGACATTGATTGGGTTTTCTGTGAATTGATGTTTGTTCCAATTCAGTGGTGAGCAGTGGGTTGAAAAGCCTCTCCAACCCGTGCCTAGAAAGCAGAGAGACACGCAGAAGATGTGGAAAAAGATGTGCGGATGAACCCTTTGGGTGGAGGCCTGGCTCTTAAGACAGCCTCTTGTTCTTACTCAGAAGTTCCCCCACAAACCACACTGAAAGTTGTTTGGTCCACTTTTTGGGGTGGAAGCCAGCAGGCAGCTGGTTATTTTGGCTGTTGCTGGTGTACCTAATGTCCTTGTCTGTGCCATGTGCCCACACATCTCCCCAATGAACATCTGCTCGCTATGAAGAGTGCTGCTGTTGAAACATCCATTCTTGCCACCCACCAAGTGGGTAGGTGGGAGGGGAGTAAGAGGAGGGCCAAGCTCACAGGGGGCTAAAATTAAGACACTTGTTGATTTGGCATTTGATAAGCTTTGTAACTTGCTTTTTATGCACATTGTAGCATGATGCGTCACACACTCAGCTATGAGCTGCCGATTTTCCAAGTAAGAGATGAGATTAGGTCAAATGCATCTTTTACTCAGACAAGATCCACTTAACTTTTTATCATGTTAATTAATTCAATGGATCTACTCTAAGGGCTCACTCACACTTTTGCAAAACCCACATTTTTATTGTATTGTGTACCAATAAATTTCCCCACGCCCGATAGCTATTCTCGATGCTCTATGAGTGTGCCTTGCAAAAATCCGATCTCACTCACTGAATCGGATCTTATCAGATGCGTGGACAATCCAAAGAGAGGTCTTGCTTCACTTCAGTGGGCAAGATCGGATTTTTGCAAGGCAGAGCCGTGGAACAGTAAAGGAAACTCTTGGACCCACGGGAATTAATCGGTGCACAATCCGATCCAAACACGGCCAAGCAAGAGTGTGGATGAGCTGCAATTAAGTTAGCTGAATATTACTCAGAAGTTTTTAAACTGGCAGGTTTTTCCGTATTAAAGTTGAAAGTGGGCATTGTGTACTCCCTCCTTCCACGTGCATAAATCCTTGTGCAAGTAAGGGTGCTGTGGGTGAGAACGGTTTATGCATTTCAGCCCTAGAAAAAGAAATAAATTGCACCTGTTGGTCCATCACGTTATTTTACACGAGTATATGCACTGGTGCATTCTTCCACTGCACAGAAGGTATGCCTGGTGAACCCAGTCTTTTCAGTAGTTGATCTCTATCACCAGGGATGTAAAGTGAAGCGAGAGCAGCGGAAAAAACGTCCTCTATCTAAACCTCCCAAACCTGACGCTGGGGATTCCACTAATGCAAGCACAAACCAACATTCTGCTTGCTACTGGAAGAGCAGTATGAACACATAACTAAAGATTCCGTGGTGGTAGTTTGCAAGGAGGAACTGGGTTCATCCAGCCACTTGCCCAAGCACACGTCAGGAGACACTGAACTGCAGAGCTCTGGAGAAAGGAGAGCTTCAGAATAACAACACCACCCCACTCTAATCCAGAGCAACAGATCCTGTTTCCGGCAGTGTCCTGTTCCACTTCCACACTTTGCAACAAAATAGCAGGGGATGTGGTTTCAAAAATCTTATCCTCTTGGTAATAATAGCCCCCGCGGGGCGTGCAGAAAACGAACAAAGCAGAACAGTTTCCAGTATGCTTCTTTTTTGTTGTTGTTGCTTTGCTAGTTTCTTTCTCTCCCCTTCCCCAACCCCTGCCCCACGCTTTTAAGAGCGCCCTTAATATAAAAATTATTAGAATGTGTGTGGGGGAAATTGGGTGTGTAGGGAGATTCTCCTCCCATAGTTGGGCATCTTTTAATGTTCTTATGTAAATATATATGAGGACAGATCAAGATATACAACCGTGAGATTAGACACACACACGGGGAGATCAAGGAACCACAAATTGCTACGCAAAACCGCCACGTCTAACAGAATGTGCATGAGTTAAAAGTACATCAATTGGAAGGGGGTGGAGGGGGAAAGGGGCAGCTGCCATCGTGGAAAGTCCCAAGTGTGCTTTTCTCGTCACTCGGCTGCATCCACCTCCGCCCTCCTCACCCCCACGAGATGGGAGGGGAAAGGCCAGTTGCCATCCTTCAAACAGTCCCACAGCTCGCCATTGCTCCTTCCCTCTAGGCATGGATACGAAGAAAAAAGGCAGCTGCCCTCTTGGAACAGTCCTGTGGCGCTTTGCACCTCTCGGCTCGGCCCCCGTCTCTCGGGGGGCTGAGCAAGAACTTGGCCATGCCTTCTTGAAACGTCCCGCGAGTCTTCTGGACTCTCTCCTGCGTCAAGGCATGGAGGAAGGGGGCTTTTGGAGACTCCCACCATGCCTTTTGAAGTTCCTGCTGACTGGCCGCAATTGCCGGAGGATTGCAGGGGGTGGGGTGGGGAGGGCAGAAAAATAGATGCACGATGGTTTATATACCTTTGCTTACAGGATACAAGGGCACATTTAGCCACAGGTTCGGAATCCTTGACTGGTGTTTGGCGCCCTACTTGTCCTTCCCCTTTCGCCACCCCCCCTCCCGCCAGGGGTCAGCCTGCTTTCGTCCCTCTCCCATTAAACGACATTAGAAGTTGTGTCACTGTGCAGCTTCCAGGGTTTGGTTGGCAAATCTTCCTCTCTTCCTCTCTCTCTCAGAAGCAGCAGCAGCAGCACCAAGAGTGTCAATGACGTCGCCATGGGGAACGGGATCTGCTTAGAGGGGCTTGTCGCTTTCTTTTTTCAGGTGACTGGGGAGAAGAGCAAGGGGGAGGGGAGAAACAGAGAAGAAAGAGTGAACAAAACACCACAAATGTGCACCTTTTATTTTGCTCATTTCAAGGCAATCTTGTTGCTTTCCATTAGCAGCCTTCTTCTGTGTCCAGGGCAGCTGTCTACCAGCTCCATCTGGTACGCCGGCTGACACCCTACGTGCCCGCACACTGTCCTGCCAGAGTGGTACATGCTGTGGTTATCTCCCGCATGGACTAGTGCAATGCACTCTACGTGGGGCTACCTTTGAAGGTGACCCAGAAACTAGTCCAGATTGCGGAAGCCAGACTGGTGACTGGGAGTGGCCGCCGGGACCATATAACACCGGTCCTAAAAGATCCACATTGGCTCCCAGTACGTTTCCGAGCACAATTCAAAGGGTTGGGGCTGACCTTTAAAAGTCCTAAACGGCCTTGGCCCTGCATACCTGAAGGAGCGTTTCCACTCCATCGTCCAGCCCAGGCCCAGAGGTCCAGCTCCGAGGGCCTTCTGGTGGTTCCCTCACTGCAAGATGGGAAGTTACAGGGAACCAGGCAGAGGGCCTTCTTGGTAGTGGCGCCTGCCCTGTGGAACGGCCCTTCCATCAGATGTCAAGGGAATAAACAACTACCTGACTCTTAGAAGACATCTGAAGGAAGCCCTGTATAGGGAAGTTTTTAATGTTTGATTATTTATTATTATGCTTCTAAATTATTTATTTATTTATTTATACATACATACATACATACATACATACATACATACATACATACCCTGCCCATCTGGCTGGGCTTCCCCAGCCACTCTGGGTGGCTTTCAACAAAATATTAAAATACAGTAATGAATCAAACATTAAAAGCTTCCCTAAACAGGGCTGCCTTCAGATGTCTTCTAAAAGTCTAGTAGTTGTTGTTCTCTTTGACATCTGAAGGGAGGGCGTTCCACAGGAAGGGTGCCACTACCGAGAAGGCCCCCTGCCTGTTTCCCTGTAACTTGGCAGTGAGGGAACCGCCAGATGGCCCTCAGTGCTGGACCTCAGTGTCTGGGCAGAACGATGGGGGTGGAGACGCTCCTTCAGATATACTGGACCGAGGCCAGTACTTGTTGGAAGCTGTCTGCAGTGGCATATTATTCTTATTCTTATTCCACTGTAAACGTCCTCAATATCACTAGGGCCCTGTGGCAACAGGAAGGACTTTCAAAACACTGAAACACACTTTGGAAACCTATATTAAGGAGAAGATTGGAAGCTGTTGTGTCTGGGAGCAGGTAGCTTCTTAACCATTCTGTTCTTGGGATTCCTGCTGGTCCCTTCATGCTAGCACAAAACCACACTTGTTCCCACCCCCCTCCCCGCGCAAAGAAGCCACTCACCTGTAGTAATCCTCCTGCGTGGGGAGCGGCACTCCGTGCAGAGGGTGGTGAGCGTGCAGCCACTGCTGCTGTTCCAGGGCCAGGCGCTGGAGCTCTGCTGACTGTGCATGCATGGCTTGGAGCTGATGCGCTGCTGACATCGGAGCCGAGAGAGAGCCTGGCAGGTCTCTGTAGGGGGCAGCTGGAGCCACAGAACAAAACAAGGACAAGTCACATTTTGGGGTGATCATGGCGTACCTCATGGGTTCTTTGCCTTTAACAGCGGCACAAAAGAAGAAGAAGAGTTTGGATGTGATATCCCACTTTATCACTACCATCTGCCAACCTAGCAGTTCGAAAGCACGTCCAAGTGCAAGTAGATAAATAGGTACCGCTCCAGTGGGAAGGTAAACGGCGTTTCCGTGCACTGCTCTGGTTCGCCAGAAGCGGCTTGGTCCTGCTGGCCACATAACCCGGAAGCTGTACGCCGGCTCCCTCAGCCAATAAAGCGAGATGAGCGCCGCAACCCCAGAGTCGGTCACGACTGGACCTAATGGTCAGGGGTCCCTTTACCTTTACCTTTACCTTTATCACTACCCGAAGGAGTCTCAAAGCGGCCAACATTCTCCTTTCCCTTCCTCCCCCACAACAAACACTCTGTGAGGTGAGTGGGGCTGAGAGACTTCAGAGAAGTGTGACTGGCCCAAGGTCACCCAGCGGCTGCATGTGGAGGAGTGGAGACGTGAACCTGGTTCACCAGATTACGAGACTACCGCTCTTAACCACTACACCACACTGGCTCTCAGAATTTCAGGCAGAATTTCAGCAGCAGAGGCAGCTTGCCACGGAGGGCTGAGAAAAGGTGTGCCTGCTCTCATTCCCTCTTCTGTATACCTACCTAAGGCAAGCTGCCTGCCACCTTCCTTTGCATCGGGCAGCAGCTCTCCAAAGCTTTCAGACAGCAGCCTCTCCCACACCCCTCCGTAGAAATGCTGCGTGTTGTACCTAGTGCCTTCTGCATGCCAAGCAGTTGCTCTGCCCATGAGCCACCCGGCCCTTGCTCTGCGCTTTTGCCTCACAGAGCTGAAGCAATGCCCCAGCTGAAATCCACAGTGGGTCTCCTTCAGTTTCCACCTGTCTGACCCAAGATCCTGCAAGCTGAAGATTCTTCCCTTTATCAAATAACAGTAACAAAACACATTCTAATGTAATTAAAAATAATCTCCCGCGTGCTTGTCGATTGGCACAGCGCCTTGGCACTCATTGGCTGCAACCCTGTAAGCCGGGAGCAGATTTATATTCTCGGCAAGCCATTGGTTAGAGAGAGAAAATGCTGCCTGCCCTGTCTTATTTCCATAAATAAAAGGGCAAGAGAAGGACCCAGAGTAGAAGAAGGTGTGAAAGGGCACATATTTCTGTGAAGACCAGACCCCCAGAGTCTATTATCCCACATCCAAGAGATCTTCCCTTCCTCCCTAATCAGATCCTCACTTTTGATTCACAGTTGTTCTGCAGTTCCACGCATGTGCCTATGCTCTCTGCCACACTCAGTCCATTTTCTCACACTCCCGCTTTCGTTCTGTCAGTTCTCTTCCCTGCCCCCAAACCTTGCCCCTGCCGTTGCCTCTATGCTGCACTCCCCCATCCCTGACAGAGATCTTACCAAAAAGCTGGTGGCGCAGCACCTCATTTTCATGCAGTGGGTGAGGAAGGAGCGGATTAGGGATGGTACCAGCTGGGTAGGGTATCCGGGTGAGATGTGACCCAGAAGCCAGTGGATCGATAAGAGGGTGAACGGAGGCGGAAGCTGAGGAAATGGAGATTGTAAACAGTTAGCTTGTGACATAGGATATAGAGAGCAACAGCAGGAAAAAAAGGCTCTGTGTAATATGTAATACAGTCCTACCTTGGAAGTCGAACGGAATCCGTTCCAGAAGTCCGTTCGACTTCCAAAGCGTTCAGAAACCAAGGTGTGGCTTCCGAATGGCTGCAGGAAGTTCCAAAAGCCACATTGGACGTTTGGGTTCCCAAAAACGTTTGCAAACCGGAACACTCACTTCCGGGTTTTCGGCGTTCGAGAGCCTAAACGTTCGAGTCACAAGGCGTTCGACTTCCGAGATACGACTGTAAATTCAAATACTATTTGTTCCTGATTTTTTTTGCATTCAGGCTAAATTGTATGTTAGCATTTATGTGCCATTTTTTCAGTAATCTTTGTAATACCCTTGTAAGGTAGACAAGTATTACCCACACATTGCAGATGGGTATTGGATCCACTGAGAAAAACAGCTATTATTATTATTATTATTATTATTATTATTATTATTATTATTATTTGTCAGGGGTTCAGGAGCAGAGTCACAGGAGAGGGAAGAAACGGAGAGCGAGGGGGAGGAGTCGGAAGGAAATGTCAGCGGCGACAGTAGTCCGAGGTCTCTGAGTCTCTCCAGTGACTCGGAGGATTCACAGAAAGGGGCCCCCATGGTCAGGGCAAGGGGGACACCTCGGGAAGAGGGGGCCAGAGGGGACTCAGAGAGTAACAGCTGGAAATCCGGACCAGCTTCCCCCCCAGAGTGCAGTAGGGGGGAGGAGTCCAAGGCATCGGGATCAGGGAGCGCGCAGGCAGAGGGAGAGCGTGAAGCAGGAGTGGCCACACCCTCGTCAGGGAGCGAGGAAGCGGTCATCCGGAAAGTAAAACGCGCGCGCGCGCCAAGTTCAAATGTACAGGAGGGCGGCAAGGTGGGCAGCCCGAGTAAGGAGCCAGGTCCTAAAGCCCGCCGAAGAGAGGGGGAGGAGTCAGAGGGGTCCAGCTCTGCGTCAGAAGAGTCCAGGAGGGAAGAGACCCCGGGGGGTAGTAAGACCCAGAGGAAGAGAGAGAGAAGGAGGAGGTGGAGTAAGATTAGAGTTTTAAGCTGGTGCACAGGGGGCGGAGATCCAGATAGAGCTTCGCCGGTCTAAAGCTCAGACGTAGAGCTGGGACGCTGAGATTGGTAAATGGAGACTATTCTTCAATAAAGACTTTGATACTGTACTACCGGCTAGCGTTGGTCCTTGGTGAGCTGGGACCCGGAGCCAGCTCTGACAGTAAGCTCTATCTCCATTCTTAAAGTTTTGGCACCAAGAACCTCGCCACGTGAGTTGACGCAGCGAGGGCAGAGGAGGGGTGTTTCAAGAGCTCACAGAACTCAGGCAAGATGACGACGGAAGAGCAGATATCCGCCCTGCAAGAAGCTGTGACACGACTCAGCACGGAGGTAATTGCATCCAGAAAAAGAGAGGAGGAAATGAGTAGCGCCTACCGGGATCTCCAAGTAAGATTGGACGTGATTTCCAAACAGGGGCCACCTGGATCCAAAGCAGAGGGCATTGGATTGGGAAAGAGGGGAGGCAGCCTTGTATCCCATTTTGACGGGAGTTTACAGCAGTACCCCAACTTTAGAGCAGACCTGTTGTTTGCGCTGGATCTGCTTGACAAAGACTTTAGAGATGAAAGAGAGAAAGTGGGGTTTATCCTATCCCATTTGCATGGTGAAGCCAAAACGTGGCTGAGAAATTTATGGAGGGACAATGATCCGGCGCTCCAAGACGCGAAGGCTTTCATTAAAGCTATGGACTCGTGTTTTTTATCAAAGATAGACGTTGATATTGCCAGGAGAGACATACATGGACTTAAGCAAGGCAAAGCCAGCGTGCGTCAGTACCATACGCGTTTCTTCGCACTGGTTCATGCACTGGGATGGGACAAAGCTTCTGCGCCAGTGAGAGATCTCTTTTGGGAGGGCTTGAATACAGAAGTAAAAGCCGAGATTGGAAGGGGGGAGAGGCCAAGGAGCACCCAGGAAGTGGTCCAGAGGGCTCTGGAGATCGGGGTGCATCTGGAGGAACGTCCTTGCAACAGAGAAGAAGGACGTTGGGGAAGGGCACCAGCCAGAGCACCTCCCTTCTATCCCAAAGAAGCAGCGCGTGCGCAGTCCACGCCCTCGCAGGGAGGGGGAGAGGAACCGATGGAGCTCGGAGGTGCCAGGGCTCAGTCAGCTACCAGAGCCCTGACGCCGGGAGCAGTCAAGACGAAGCCTCCTAGAGGGAACAGGAAGTGCTACATCTGCGACAGTGCTCAACACATGGCGAAAGAGTGTCCCCAGAGGCTCCACAAGCACACTGCAGCATCAGCAACAGTGACAGAAGCAACGCAGCAGGGAAACGACAGAGTCTGGCTGGAGGAAGAGGTACTGGGGTCCAGCCAGACAAATCAATGAAACAATCCCCAGGGATTTTGCAGCCCACAGACCCCCTCCCACCCAAACCAGTGGTGCAGCTTACAGCGTCTCTCCAACTGCCCAACGGAAGCACTCTGGAAGTGCCGATCACCATTGACTCCGGCAGCAACGCCGACTTTATAGGACTGGATTTTATTCAGCAGCACAATATACCACTGCTGCCAGCCACACTGCCCCTGAAGGTTGTCACAGTGGATGGCAGGGACTTGCTAGGGGGGCAAGTGGTGCAACAAACGCAACCAATGGTGATGCGGATTGGAAATCACCAAGAGGTCATCAGCTTCAACGTCACCAAACTGTCAGGCACGCCGGTAGTCTTGGGCATGAGTTGGCTGCACAGGCACAGTCCAGCATTGGCGTGGTACCAACGCCAATTGACCTTCGGTTCCTCCTATTGCGCGGAACATTGCATTCTTCGTAGCCAAGAAGAAGGAGGGGAAGACACGCAGCTACAATTGAGCACGCTGCAAGCAGTGCCACGCAAGTACGCAGCGTTTTTGGAGGTTTTCTGCGAGAAGGAAGCAGACAAGCTGCCTCCCCACAGGCCCTATGACTGCCAGATTGACCTCCTGCCAGGGGCGACGCTGCCAGCCGGGAAACTGTATTCCATGTCTGAAGACGAGCTGCAGGAGCTCAAGGAGTTCATAGACCTCAACTTAAAGCGCGGTTTCATCCGGGAGTCGAAAGCAGCAGGGGGCAGTCCTGTATTCTTTGTGAAGAAAAAGGACACGCCCCAAAAAAGGCTTGTAGTGGATTTCAGGCTCTTAAATTCAAAGACCAAGCCCACAGCCTTTCCAATGCCCAAAATAGATGACCTGTGTGATGGCCTGGGATTCCGATTCAGAGGATGAAACAGAGGAATCCCGGCCTGCACAGGAGTCCCCGCCTCCAGGGCCGGCTGAACTGGGGCCAGGCCTAGATGCTGAAGAGCCTGCACCTGTGGCAGTGCATCAGGAGCTGGCCCCAGGTGAAGCCCTTCTGGCCCCAGAGAGGCTTGACGACTCAGTGGCCACAGGTGAGCCTCCTCCAGGGCCCAGTAACCCTTCGGCCTCTCCTGATCTGCAGAGGTTTAGAGCAGAGAGGCGAAGGGAACTGGTTGCCCCCAGGAGGAGTGCTCGCCTTAAGGCCAGAGGAGGCGGGGCTCCTGGGGGCCGGGACCGCCCCCGGCCTTAGAAGAGGATAAAAGCCCAGTCAGCCCGGCCCCAGGTTGCGGGAGCAACGTCGTTGTTGGCTTCGGACCTTCCTGCGTTCGTGTTCCCTGCTCGTGACTATCCGGTACTCCTGTTCCCTGCTCGGCCTCCTGTTCCCGACCATCCGGTGTTCCTGTTCCCTGCACAGCCTCCTGTTCCAGCGTTCCTGTTCACCGCCCGGCACTCTGCCTCGGACCTTGCCCCTCTTCGTGTGGACTTTGCTACACCCAAGGTACCTTACCCCCGGGACCAGCACAGTTTGCTCCCGCCACCTCCCGCACTCCCCCTTCGTCGGGGTGCGTTCGGGAAGAGCTAGAGGCCATGGCTGAACAGGCGGCTGCACTGGTGGCTTTGGCCCAGGAGAACCAGGCCTTGTCTCACACCGTGCAGCAGCTCAGTGACGCGGTTGAGGCACTTCAGCAACGCTTGGAAGCCCTACCGGCTTCTGGGGCCGACGCCCCGGCTCCGGGCAAGTACCCAGTGGCTTTGCCTGAGAAATTTGATGGAGCCCCGGCCAGCTTTCCCATGTTCCTGGCCCAGGCCAAACTGTATATTCAGGGGCGAGCCCGGAACTTTCCTGACGACCGTACCAAGGTGCACTTTTTGATTAGCTTGTTAAAGGACCAGGCGGCCAAGTGGGCGTTGCCGCTACTCAGGCAAGACTCCCCCTTGCTGGCAGACTATACGGGGTTTTGCAATCGTTTGGAGGCCGCGTTCGGCAACCCCCAGAAAGAGAGTCAAGCCAACCGGGCGATTCGGCATTTGAAACAGGGCAAGTCCACGGTGGCCACATATACCACGGAGTTCCGGCTGTTGGCACAGGACTTGACCTGGAATGACTCGGCACTGCGGGACCAGTATCTCGAAGGGCTTTCGGACGAGGTACTGGACCAGTTGGCCACAATGGAACGCCCCACCACGCTGGACACTCTCATTCAACGGAGTCTACAAATAGGCGACCGGTTGGAGGATCGTCGTCAGGCCCGGGGTCGCCGACACTTCCAGTTCACGGCACCAGCTTTTTCCGGCAGCCCCACGGTCACAACTGATTTAACGGAGGAGCCTATGCAGCTCGGGGCAGTGCGGCCACGCCTTTCCCCCGCAGAGAAGGCGCGGCGTCGGGATGGAAATCTCTGTCTTTACTGTGGCGGAAGTGGACACTTCGCTCGGTCCTGCCCTGAGAAACGCCAGCCGCAGGGAAACCGCCAACCCCAGTAGCTGATGGCCCTAGCTACCGGGGGTCCCAAACCGTACAGAATGGGCCCGCACCAATGGACTTGCAACATCTTATGGTTTCGGTACGTTTATACCCTCCAGGTGGGCCCTGGATCCTCACCCATGCTTTGGTAGATTCAGGGGCAACCCGCTCCTATATGGACGCTGCTTTTGCCGCCCATTATCAGGTGCCACTTCGGAACAAGCCAGTACCGGTCCAGGTGGAAGCGATTGACGGACGACTTCTGCGTTCAGGTGCCGTTACTCAGGAGACCCAGCCTCTGGTCCTGTGTCTCCAGCAGCACCGGGAGTTGCGAACTTTGGACATTGCCTCTATGCCCCGCTTCCCCCTGGTGCTCGGGATGGACTGGCTGGAGGCCCACAACGTTCAGATTGACTGGGTCAAACGGACCGTGCACTTCCCAGACCCATGTTCCCATGCTCAATCCGGAACGCTGGCGGCCGCGCCCTCAGAGGAGGCAGCACCCACGCTCCCAGCCGTGTACCAGGACTACCAGGACGTGTTCGAGGAACGGGGGGCAGACCAGCTGCCGCCGCATCGGCCTTTTGACTGCGGCATAGACCTCCAACCCGGAGCGCCTTTACCAGTGAGTCGCTTATATTCCCTAACAGAGCCAGAGCGCGAGGCTTTGCAGGACTTCTTGCGCAAGAACCTGGAGCGTGGGTTCATTAGGCCTTCCACCTCGCCCACCGCGGCGCCGGTGCTTTTTGTTAAGAAGAAATGTGGGGAACTCCGCCCTTGCCATGATTACCGAGCCCTGAACAAAATTACCGTCCCAGACCGGTACCCCTTGCCCCTTATCTCGGAGCTGCTGGAGCGGGTGCAAGGGGCACAGGTGTTCACCAAGCTGGACCTCCGGGGGGCCTACAACTTGATTCGGATCCGAGCCGGGGATGAGTGGAAGACAGCGTTTGGGACCCGGTACGGGCAGTTCGAATATTTGGTTATGCCTTTCGGTTTGTGCAACGCGCCTGCTGTGTTTCAACGCTACATCAACCACGTGTTTCAGGACCTGTTAGACAAGTACGTGGTGGTGTATTTGGATGACATACTGATTTACTCCCGTGACCCGGCTCGCCATGAGGGACATGTCCGGACCGTGCTGCAGCGCTTGCGTGAGCACCGTTTGTACGCAAAGCTCAGCAAGTGCGAGTTCCATCAGCGGACTGTGGACTTCCTTGGTCACCGGCTCTCTCCAGATGGGGTGCAAATGGACCCGGGGAAGGTGACAGCGGTTCAAGAATGGGCGGCACCCCGGAACCGCAAGGACCTCCAGCGTTTCCTGGGGTTCGCCAATTACTACCGGACCTTCATCGCTGATTATGCTCATCGCACCACCCCGTTGACCCGGCTACTGCGCCCAAAGACGCCGTTTTCCTGGGACAAGGAGGCAGAGGAGGCGTTTCAGGGGTTGAAGGCCTGTTTCCAGAGGGCACCAATCTTACAACATCCTGACCCCTCTCGACCCTTTGTGGTGGAGACCGACGCTTCCAGTACGGCTCTCGGTGCCGTCTTGTCTCAACAGATTGGTCCTGAAGCGCCACTCTTACCCTGTGCCTTCTATTCCCGCCAGCTCCTACCAGCGGAGCGTAACTATACTGTGTGGGAGCGGGAACTACTGGCCATCAAGGTAGCCTTTGAGGTCTGGCGCCACCATCTTGAGGGGGCACGACATCCGGTGGAGGTGAGAACCGACCACCGGAACCTGGAGTACCTCCAGACCACCCGCAAGCTGAACCAAAGACAGATCCGGTGGGCGTTGTTCTTTTCCCGGTTCCAGTTCCGGATCCGCTACATCCCTAGCTCTCAGAATCAGAAGGCGGATGCCCTGTCCCGGAAACCTGACGACAACGCAGACACGGTACAGCAAGCAGAACCCACCACGATCCTACCTCCGGCTGCATTCCTGGCCACCCAGGAGGCGCAGCCACTGCAGGTTCGGGTGCGGGAACAGCAGCGGGTCGACGCTTGGGCCCAGGAACGACTCCGGGAGCTGGCTGAAGGGTCCAGCCCACAGTATCCGGGGCTGGTCCTGCATCAGGGCCTTCTGCTGCACCACGGTCGTTTGTACATCCCGCCAGGGCCACTACGGCTGGAGGTTCTCCGGATGGCCCATGATGCCCCAGCAGCGGGGCACTTTGGACGGTATCGGACCACCCATCTGGTCAGTCGAGAGTTTTGGTGGCCCCGCCTGAAGGCTGACGTGGCTCGCTACGTTGCTGGTTGTGATGTCTGCCGGCGCGCCAAGGGACCTACCGGGCGACCCCCCGGCCTACTTCAGCCATTGCCAGTTCCACCGCACCCTTGGCACACGGTTTCGTTGGACTTTGTAGTGGACTTACCCTCGTCTCGTGGCTGTACCTGCCTTCTGGTTTTCTCCGACCATTTCACCAAGATGGTGCACTGCGCTCCCTGTCCATCTGTACCCACAGCCAAGGAAACTGCTCAGCTGTACCTTCAGCATGTCTTCCGCCTGCATGGCCTACCTGAGCGCGTGGTGTCCGACCGGGGCGTTCAGTTCACATCCCGGTTCTGGCAAGCACTACACCGGACCCTCGGGACGGAGGTCTGCCTCTCGTCAGCCTACCACCCACAGACCGATGGCCAGACGGAACGGGCGAACGCGGTGCTGGAGCAGTACCTCCGGTGTTACTGCAGCTACCAGCAGGATGACTGGGTCGACCACCTGGCATTGGCGGAGTTCGCCTACAATAACGCGGTGAATGCGTCCACCCAGCAGACCCCGTTCCAGGCCAGTTATGGTTATCATCCACGGCTGTTTCCAGAGGTGCTGCCGACATCCGCAGTCCCGGCGGTGACGGAGTGGCTTCAAGAGCTCCAGTCCCAGCAACAGCTTTTGGTGGAGCAACTGCACCAGGCCAAGGAAGCGTACAAGGCCCAGGCCGACCGCCACCGCCAGGTGGGGCCGGAACTTCGCGTCGGTGACCTGGTTTGGCTCTCCACTCGCCACCTCCACCCCTCTCGACCTTCGCGGAAGTTGGACGCCCGCTTCACCGGCCCGTTCCCTATCGTAGACCAAGTCTCTCCTGTGGCATTTCGTCTCCGGTTACCCGCAACCCTGAAGGTTCACCCGGTCTTCCACAGGTCCCTTTTGAGTCCGGTGGCCCCACCCGACGAGTTCCACCCGAACCGTCCCCGACCGCAGCCAGTGTTGGTTCGGGGAGAGCCTGAGTACGAGGTGGAACGCATCCTGGACTCCCGATACCGCAGGGGGAAGCTGCAGTATCTCATTGACTGGAAGGGGTACGGACCGGAGGACCGTTCCTGGGAACCAGCGGCCAACGTCCACGCACCTGCCTGCCTCCGAGAGTTCCATGCGACGTACCCCGGCAAGCCGGGTCCGGACCCTCGGTTGAGGGGGGGGCCTGGGAGGGGGGATGGTGTGATGGCCTGGGATTCCGATTCAGAGGATGAAACAGAGGAATCCCGGCCTGCACAGGAGTCCCCGCCTCCAGGGCCGGCTGAACTGGGGCCAGGCCTAGATGCTGAAGAGCCTGCACCTGTGGCAGTGCATCAGGAGCTGGCCCCAGGTGAAGCCCTTCTGGCCCCAGAGAGGCTTGACGACTCAGTGGCCACAGGTGAGCCTCCTCCAGGGCCCAGTAACCCTTCGGCCTCTCCTGATCTGCAGAGGTTTAGAGCAGAGAGGCGAAGGGAACTGGTTGCCCCCAGGAGGAGTGCTCGCCTTAAGGCCAGAGGAGGCGGGGCTCCTGGGGGCCGGGACCGCCCCCGGCCTTAGAAGAGGATAAAAGCCCAGTCAGCCCGGCCCCAGGTTGCGGGAGCAACGTCGTTGTTGGCTTCGGACCTTCCTGCGTTCGTGTTCCCTGCTCGTGACTATCCGGTACTCCTGTTCCCTGCTCGGCCTCCTGTTCCCGACCATCCGGTGTTCCTGTTCCCTGCACAGCCTCCTGTTCCAGCGTTCCTGTTCACCGCCCGGCACTCTGCCTCGGACCTTGCCCCTCTTCGTGTGGACTTTGCTACACCCAAGGTACCTTACCCCCGGGACCAGCACAACCTGCTTGCAACGGTGAGGAAAGGACGCGTTTTTACAAAGTTGGATCTGAGAGGGGCGTACAACCTGATCCGCATACGGGAGGGGGACGAGTGGAAGACTGCCATGTTCACGCCCCTGGGCACATATGAATATAGAGTTATGCCCTTCGGTTTACAAAATGGCGCCCACTGTTTTCAAGCGTTCATGCATCACGTCCTGGCGGGTCTTCTCTACAAGAAATGCGTCTGCTTCTTGGACGACATCCTGATATTCTCAGAATCTGAGGAGACCCACGAGGGGGACGTCAAGGAGGTTCTGCAGCGACTGCAGGAGCATCGGCTGTACGCAAAGCTGGAGAAGTGCCAGTTCGACAGGAAGGAGGTGGATTTCCTGGGCTACAAGCTGTCGGACAAGGGGCTCGCCATGGACAGCGCCAAGGTTCGCGCGGTGTTGGATTGGAAGAGCCCGCGCAATCGGAAGGAGGTCCAGCGGTTTGTGGGGTTCGCCAACTTTTACCGCAAATTCATCAAGGGGTTCGCGATGCAGACAGCGGCCATTACCGACACGCTCAGCTCCAAGAAGAAGAAGTTCATCTGGACGGAGCAAGCGGAGCAGTCCTTCCAGAACCTCAAGCGTCTCTTCTCGTCCGAAGGGCAGCTACTGCATGTGAATCCCAGCAAACCGCTGAGGGTTGAGACGGACGCCTCAGACAGAGCCGTGGGCGCCGTACTGTTGCAGGAGGACCCGCATGGGGACTGGAGACCGTGTGCCTTCTACTCTAGGAAGCTCAGCAAGTCAGAGCAGAACTACACCATCTGGGACAGGGAGTTGCTGGCCATTCATGCAGCATTCAAGGCGTGGCGGCACTTCCTCATCGGGGCCAAACACACTGTGCAGGTTCGCACGGATCATAAGAACTTGGAGTACTGGCGCACGGCAAGGTTCCTGAACCAGCGGCACATCAGATGGGCGGAGTTCTTTGCGGATTTCGACTTCAGGATAGAATACATCCCAGGCGACAACAACATCATGGCAGATGCACTGTCCAGAAAGCCGCAATACCTCGAAGAAGCGGCGCCAGCAGCGGCCAAGCACATTTTCGCCCAGAAAGCGTGGGCGTGCGCTTCCGCAACCGTGGACCTGGAAGCGGTCCGTCGAGCACTGCAGGAGGACTCCTTCGCTCTAGCCAAGATGGAGGAGGTGCGCAAGGGCACGGTGAAAAACGACGAGTTCCAAATAAGGGACGGATTGCTCATCCGCAGAGGAGCACTCTATGTACCGGGAGATGAGCTCCGCGCGAAAGTACTGCAGCAGTTGCACGACGCGCCAACCGCCGGGCACTTCGGCAAGGAGAAGACGGCGGAACTCGTTGCCAGAGATTTCTGGTGGCCCAAGATGAGGGGGGAAGTCGCGGAGTACGTCTCGAGGTGCGACACTTGCCAAAGGGCCAAGTCAGTGCACAAACCTCCGGCAGGACTGCTCGAACCGCTGCAGACCCCGAGCGAACCGTGGGAGAGGGTGGCACTGGACTTTGTCACGGATTTACCCAGCTCGAGGGGTAAAACGGCAGTGCTAGTGGTGGTGGACATGTTCACTAAAATGGCCCACTTCATTCCGTGCGCGAAGGTGGCCACGGCAGAACAGACCGCCAAACTGTTCATAGACCACGTCTTCAGGGTGCACGGACTGCCACGGTCTATCTTGTCCGACAGGGGGCGCCAGTTCATTTCGAGCTTCTGGCAGAAGCTGATGGGTTTCCTGAACGTCAAGATCAACCTAGCGTCGGCGAGACACCCGCAGACCAACGGACAAGCGGAGCGCGTCAACGCCATCATGCAGCAGTACCTGAGATGCTATGCAAATCAACAGCCGACGACATGGGTGGACTACCTGCCACTCGCTGAGTTCGCTTACAACAACACGAAGCACGTGTCCACAGGGGTGACGCCGTTCTTCGCCAACAACGGGAGGCATCCCAGAACCTTCCCGGGATTAGAGAAACTGGGGGAGGGGGAGCCACAGGCAGCGGAAGTCTTGGCGGCGGAATTGCAGGAAGTCCACGATCAGCTTAGGAGGCAATTAGAGCTTGCAAAGCACGCATACAAACTGCAGGCTGACAAGCACAGGAGGGTTGGTGAAGACATACAGGTGGGAGACTGGGTGTGGTTAGCGGCCCACGCAGTGCCGACCAGATCTTTAGCTAAGAAGAAACTCGGACATAAGCAGCTAGGACCTTACCTAGTTGAGGCACAGATCAATCCGGTGGCCTTCCGGTTGACACTTCCGGAGGGATCCAGAATGCACCCAGTGTTCCATAGGTCGGTGCTCACGCCCTACAAAGCACCTCACCGATTTCAGGCGCAGGGCACGGCACCAGACCCGTATAGGGAGGCCCCCCCAAGGAGGGAGTCGCCAAGAAGAGAACCCATCAACCAGGTCACAGAGATTTTGGACTCGAGATGGGGGGAGGAGGGAGTAGAATATTTTCTCGCAAGGGAAGGTACCCCGGCCAGCGCCAACAGTTGGGTGCCGGACTATGCCCTGGACGAGCCTCTCCTCAAAGAGGAGTTTCATGCCTTGTTCCCACACAGGCCCATGCCAGCCGAGTATTTCGACGACTGGCTTTTCACACCCACGCTTTCTACCAGCACGTTCCAGGGATTCACATCGGACGAAGAACCAGCATTAGAAACACGTTCACCGGAGGGCTCGCCCTCGGGGTTTGCCTCAGACCGCTCGTTTTGGTGGGACAATCGAGGAGAGGAGAGGTGGCTGAGGGGCCCTTGGCAGGGAACGGACCCAGAGGGGAACGAGGGTGAGAGGGACATGGACGTGATGGGGGAGGAGGTTGGGTTCGAGCATGGCGGCACGGAGATGGAAGCAGAGGAGAACGAGGTCGGCGAAGACATGGAGGACGAGCCGGATTTCTCTAACTGGATGCACGTCACGGGGGACGAACTGTATCCACCATTCACCCCCACAACGACGGAGCACCCAGCACCCCCGCCGGAGGAAGGGGAGGGGGGAAGGGGGGGCTTCGAGGGGGGGATGGATGTCAGGGGTTCAGGAGCAGAGTCACAGGAGAGGGAAGAAACGGAGAGCGAGGGGGAGGAGTCGGAAGGAAATGTCAGCGGCGACAGTAGTCCGAGGTCTCTGAGTCTCTCCAGTGACTCGGAGGATTCACAGAAAGGGGCCCCCATGGTCAGGGCAAGGGGGACACCTCGGGAAGAGGGGGCCAGAGGGGACTCAGAGAGTAACAGCTGGAAATCCGGACCAGCTTCCCCCCCAGAGTGCAGTAGGGGGGAGGAGTCCAAGGCATCGGGATCAGGGAGCGCGCAGGCAGAGGGAGAGCGTGAAGCAGGAGTGGCCACACCCTCGTCAGGGAGCGAGGAAGCGGTCATCCGGAAAGTAAAACGCGCGCGCGCGCCAAGTTCAAATGTACAGGAGGGCGGCAAGGTGGGCAGCCCGAGTAAGGAGCCAGGTCCTAAAGCCCGCCGAAGAGAGGGGGAGGAGTCAGAGGGGTCCAGCTCTGCGTCAGAAGAGTCCAGGAGGGAAGAGACCCCGGGGGGTAGTAAGACCCAGAGGAAGAGAGAGAGAAGGAGGAGGTGGAGTAAGATTAGAGTTTTAAGCTGGTGCACAGGGGGCGGAGATCCAGATAGAGCTTCGCCGGTCTAAAGCTCAGACGTAGAGCTGGGACGCTGAGATTGGTAAATGGAGACTATTCTTCAATAAAGACTTTGATACTGTACTACCGGCTAGCGTTGGTCCTTGGTGAGCTGGGACCCGGAGCCAGCTCTGACATTATTATTTATTAAATTTGTTTACCGTCCTTCATCCCATAGATCTCGGGGCAGTTCACAACATAATATCTACAGCTACAGAGAGAATTTGCAGCTGAGATGATACTAGGTGCTGGACGTCATTGCTCACATTAACACTCATACCACTCCTCTTCCTCTCATGAAGGGGCCTGATTCATGTAACCAGATCCCTGAGAATCTCAACAAGATTCTAGCTTTTACACATGCAAAGATAGGAATACAAAGAGCCCCCAAAGACTGACTGAATAAAATGTCCAGAGGTTATGTCCAGAGACTTTAGTACTTCAGAGTTCATTTTCCCTCCCTAACCAGCAAAAGCAGAATGAAATTTGCAAAATAAGCAACAATTTTGGGTGGGCGTTTGCTTGATTTGAATAACAGTATTCAAGTGGCAGAATCCAGCATTTCTCTGCAAAATTTGGATTGCAGAAAAAGTCCACAGATAAGAAAGAGGGAAGCAGAGTCTCAAGAGTTCGTCTTTCAACTTGCAGTCAAAGCCTGTAACAGGCTGAAAATACACAGACTATTAATTAATTAATCGGCACTTCCAGGCTATAAAGGACAGCACAGTTCCTTGAAGCTTAACTTCTAGGTGAGGCGCCAAACCCATGTTTGGGTTGTACCTTTCAGACAGAAGGTGGGGGTTCTCACGTGGGGCTCGAACTGACTGCAATAAGTGAAGTTATGGGGAACCAGGCAGAGGGCCTTCTCAGAAGTGGCACCCTCCCTGTGGAATGCCCTCCCCTCAGATATCAAACAGATAAACAACTACTTGACTTTCAGAAGACATCTGAAGGCAACCCTGTTCAGGAAAGTTTTTAATGTTTGATGTTTTATTATGCTTTTATTTGTTGGGAGCTGCCCAAATTGTCTTACAAAGCAACTAGAAATAATAATGTCTACATATTTGAATTATGGTGCTGAAGGAGACTCTTGAGAGTCCCATGGACTGCAAGAAGATCAATCCTCTCCATTCTGAAGGAAATCAGCCCTGAGTGCTCACTGGAAGGACAGATCCTGAAGCTGAAGCTCCAAGACTTTGGCCACCTCATGAGAAGAGAAGACTCCCTGGAAAAGACCCTGATGTTAGGAAAGATGGAGGGCACAAGGAGAAGGGGACGACAGAGGACGAGATGGTTGGACAGTGTTCTCGAAGCTACCAGCATGAGTTTGACCAAACTGCGGGAGGCAGTGGAAGACAGGAGGGCCTGGCCTGCTCTGGTCCAGGGGGTCACGAAGAGTCGGACACAACTAAACGACTAAACAACAACAACAATTTTCACTTTAAGTAGCATGGGACTAGAGACTTCCCTTTTTGTTTCAATGAAATATGAAAAACCTGGAAATGTGCCCCAAACCATCATCCATGTTGTTTTTCTTGCTATACCACTGTGAAGGTCCTGGATATCGCTAGGGGCCTGTGCTTTCAATATTTTGTTTATTCAATGTTTAATATTTCATTTAATATTTTGTTGGGAGCCACCCAGAGTGGCTGGGGCAACCCAGTCAGATGCATAGCCTAGAAATAATGTAATTATTCTGATTAAGGACCGTACTTAAAAGTGATGCCAAGGCAAGTTGGAGAGAGAGGCCCCGCTCCTCACCTGCGTGGATGGCGTCCTGCTGGTGGAGATGGAGATGGGAGTGGATGTGGGAGTGCTGGTGGTGATGGGGAGTCACGTTGAGCATCTGCAGCCGGGCCAAGGGGTCGTTGCTCAGGGCGGCCACCCTTTCAGCATGCTGCCGCTCAGCCGCCAGTCGCTCGGCGTAGGACATGTCGGGCCGCAGGGCAGGGCCGGCCGCCAGCGCTAGCCGCTCCCTCTCCAGGTGGCCCAGCCCCGGGTGGAAAGGGAAAGCGGGGTGCAGGCCCGGTCCGGCCTGCAGAGCCAGCCCCCCGTGCCGCGGGAAAGGATCCATGGTGGCGCTGGGCACGGCGTGGAGCTGCTCCAACTCGGCGGGCTTCACCTCGAAGCCGGGCTTGAGGCGCTCGCGCAGGTCGCGGTCCCGGAGATCTCGCTCGCGGGCCTCACGCTCTCGCAGCTCCCTCTCCCGGGTGGCCGGGTCGCTGCTGTAGATGGCCGGCACGTTGTAGCCCAGCAGTCCGGGGTCCACCGCGCCCAGCGGGACGTAGAAGGGGTGGTTGCGGTTGCTGGGGGACATGACGTGGGGCCGCGCGTACTCGCTGAGGGTGCGGAGCGCCGGCGTGTCGGGGCCCAGGTAGGGGGGGACAGTGGCAACGGCGCTGCCTTGCTCAAACGACGGGCGGTGAGGGACGGGCCCCAGGGAGGCGCACTCCACCGCGCGGCCTTCTTGCGCCACCTTCTGCAAAAGACCAGAGAGAGGCGTGTTCAATTGATTATGTTTCTATGCCACTTTTTAGTCAAATAAACCCTAAAGCGGCTTACAAACAACAGATAAAAATAACATAATGGAACATCACAAATACAGTGGTACCTCAGGTTAAGAACTTAATTCGTTCCAGAGGTCCGTTCTTAACCTGAAACTGTTCTTAACCTGAAGCACCACTTTAGATAATGGGGCCTCTCGCTGCCGCCGCACCACCACTGCGTGATTTCTGTTCTCATCCTGAAGCAATGTTCTTAACCCAAGGTACTATTTCTGGGTTAGCGGAGTCTGTAACCTGAAGCGTATGTAACCTGAAGTGTATGTAACCCGAGGTACCACTGTACAGCATGAATCGTATGGAATACAATACTGTATCAGCTTCTGCCTCCAATTCTGGACTTCTCTCTGTCACAGACTCTTCCCGCTCACTAAGCCCTGTGACCACTTCAGCTTCCACCTCCTCTTCCCCACCTTCTTCCTCTGACCACTCATCGTTGTCCCACCACCAATCTCCGGACTCTGAGCCTTCTCTGTTTGGGAGGTTCCCAGCTGATTTCTCCCACCATTCCTCAGTGTCCAACCGGTCCATGACAGTTACTGGCATAACTGAAAAGGCCTTGTCCCAAGTCCGGCCATTAATTCGTCAGATTTGGCACCAGACCACCATGTTGACTACACCATTGTTCTGTCCAACATTGGCTCTCCTCATCACTGGTGGAAACCTGGCAGTTCCCTACTCTTTGAACTGGGAAACTGGGGCTCCAGAACCAGTACTTACCACACTTCTTTCCAGCTCCCGTTCTTTCTCCCTCTCCCTCTCCTTCTCTCGCTCTCGCTCCCTTTCACGCTCCTTCTCCTCCCGGGCCTTCTGCTCAGCCTCCCTGCGCACCTTCTCCACAAGATCTGCCCGCTTCTTAGCCAGCTTGGAGCCATCCAGTGGGACAAAGTAGAGATCGGTCCGTGAGCAGGAGTTGAAGCCGCGATCCAGGTGTTTATTGAACCTGTGGAAGGGAAGAAGGAAGAAGGCGTCAACGCCCAAATGAAACGGAGAAGGAGGGAAGGCCAAAAGTGGTGAGGACAACTGAGAAATATGCCTTCAAAGGAAAATAGCATGTATATACAGCCATACCTCGGAAGCCGAACGGAATCCAAATCACGGCTTCTGATTGGCTGCAGGAATATCTTGCAGCCAATAAGAAGCCGCGGAAGCCCCGTC
Organism: Podarcis tiliguerta; assembly: GCF_965153285.1. Taxonomy (NCBI): domain Eukaryota; kingdom Metazoa; phylum Chordata; class Lepidosauria; order Squamata; family Lacertidae; genus Podarcis; species Podarcis tiliguerta. Next base: position 3,095,406 of record NC_139550.1, read on the forward strand.
AGATGTTTGGCTTCCAAAAATAGTTCGCAAACTGGAACAGTCACTTTGCAGCGTTCAGGAGGCAAAAGGTTCGAGAACTAAGCTGTTCAAAAACCAAGGTACAACTGTATCTGAATCCTCCAAAACCCAGGAGGGGGGGGGGCAAGCTAGCCTCTCGGGATTCTTCCCTATGCCATTCTGCCTCCCCAGACTATGCCCCTCACAGACCCTGCTCCCTAATTTCTCAAGCAAAAAATATATATGAATTCTCCAATCTGTGTGAGTTAGGTCAATGAAGCCAATAGGCAGAATTCTCCCTCTCTCTTTTGTTGTTACATACTTTATCCTGTTTCCACTAGTGTTGGTGGGGGATGAGGAAAGCAAGGGATGTTGTGGGGCACTAGTGAAGATTGCCCACCCACTTGATCCACAACAAGTCCAATTCTGGCTTCTGAGATTTTCCAAGGCGCATCCTACAGCCCCGAGGCTCAGGGAAGTGTCTGGGGCACATTTCCAGGTTTTTAATACACGTTCGACCTTGGAAGTCAAACGGAATCCGTTCCAGAAGTCCAAAACATTCAGGAACCAAAGTGTGGCTTCTGAAAGCCGTGGGAGCCCCGTCGGACATTTGGGTTCCAAAGAATGTTCACAAACCAGAACAGTCACTTCTAGCTTTGTGGCGTTAGGGAGCCAAAACGTCCGAGTACCAAGGCGTTTGGGATCGAAGGTACGAGTGTATTTCACTGAAACCAAAAGGAAGGGTCTAGTCCCATGCTACTTAAAGTGAAAATATGTAGGCATTATTCTATCCAGTTGCTTTGTAAGAAGAAGGCAGGGGACCACTTTGGCCATTGAGAGCAAAACCACCAGAAGGTGGCTATGGTGCTGCGCTTGGATTGGCGGTTCACGCACAGTGCAGGCCCAATGGCAGAACTTCTTTTATTACAGTCATTCCTTGGGTTAAATATGCTTCAGTTTGAGCATTACTTCCTGGTTTCGCCGCTCGCGCATGCGCAGACGCTCAAAATGACGGCACGCGCATGCGCAGAAGCAACAAATTGCGACACACACACGCAGATGCGGGTTGCGTTCTACTCAGGATGCGAACGGGGCTCCGGAACGGATCCCGTTCACATCCAGAGGTACCACAGTATGTGCTCTGAGATTTCTGAACCCTTCCCGCTCATCCTTACCCCATCTCTCCCCCATTCCTCTCCCTTCCACCCTGTCCCTGGCTCCCTTTCCTTCCTCACCTTGCAGACTGGCTGGCATGGCTTGCCACGTCCACCACCTTGGGGGCTGGCGAGGGGCTCCGGACGGGGGGCATCGGACTCTCCGGGGGCTCGTATTCCTCGGAAGGCTCTTGCTTGATCTGCGCTGCGCTGAGGGGCAGCGGGGGCAAGGGAGGGGGAGGGGCCGGCATGCCCCCCGCAGCTGGGGGGGCCACGGGGGCCGGCGAGGGGGCCTTGTAGCCCCCGCCTGCCGGGGAAGAGGCCAGCCTGTACCCCGGTGGGGTGGCAGCACGGAATGAGGATGCTGAGGAAGAGGAGGAGGAGGAGGAAGGAGGGGAGCCCGGCTTGTAGGGGGCCGGGGGCTGGAAGGTGGGGGATGGAGAGGCCGTCCGCTTCCCATAGGGGGTTACCGAGGGGGGCCCCGCAGGGGGCGATGCCGTCTTGTAGGGGGCTGCCGAGGCGGAGGCCATGGTGGTGATGACAGTGGAGAGGGTGACGGAGGCGGAGGTGACCGGTGGTCCGGCTCCGTGGGCAGGCGAAGGCGGCGGCGGTGGTGGGAATGAGTAGGCCGTGGTGTTTTGCCCCTGGGGGTGGCTGCAGACTCCCGGGTACGTTCCCTGGGGGGCAGAGGAGGAGGAAGAAGAGGAGGTGGTGGAAGAAGAAGAAGAAGAAGAGGCAGAGGACGAGGCGGCGGAAGAGGAAGCCGCAGAGGGGGCCTGGCTGTACGTGGCATGGCCGTGGGGCGGGTAGAGGCGGAGGCCATAGGCGGCGTGGGACGGGTGGTGCGGGCCTGGCTCCAATGGGTGGGGATACCCTCCGGGGGCCTGGGGGGCTGCCGCAGCCGCTGCCGGGCCCCCCGCACCACTGCCATGGCTGTGATGCTGGTGCTGCTGCTGGTGAAGGGCAGCCTGACCCGGGAAGGCGGCTGGAGGGTGTGAGCCGACGTTGCCCAGGGGGCGGCTATAGGGCGGCGGCCCTTGGCTCCACACTGGCTGGGAGGGCATGGAGGGCTGGGTGTACTTGGGGGGCTGGCTGGCGACGGAGAGGCTGCTGGGCTGGGGGAAAGAGTGGCCGTAGGAGGAGCTGTAGCTGGGGAGGGCCTGGGAAGGGGGCGGCAGAGTGTACTGGGCGGCCGAAGAGCTGGGCGGGGGCGGAGCGGGGGCGTAGGGGTAGCGCGAAGGGACGGGCGACTTGTCCTGGCCCATCCCGTGGGGGGGCGGGAGGTGCCCGCCCAGCGCTTGCCCCGCCACCCCCGGGGAGCTGGAGGCGGCCGACATGTTGTTGAGGGGCCTCAGAGCGGGCGGCGGAGGCAGGTTGGCAAGGACGTGGGGGAAAGCGGCCGCGGAGGAAGGGAGCACCGAGGGGGAGTTGTTCGGAGGGGTTTTCTGAGGGGGCAGGCCCCCCGCCACTGGGGCCAAGGAAATGGGGGTTGTCGGGGGTGGGTTGTGCTTGGTGCCAAGGGCTTGTTCTCGCCCACCTGGCGCGGCGAGGCCTGGCCCTGCGCCACCTGCTTTGGGCCCCATCTGGACCACGTTGGCGCCAGAGTAGAGGGGGACGTGGGTCGTGCAGGAGGAGGAGGAGGTAGAGGAGGAAGGTGAGGAAGAGGAAGAAGAGGAATTGGCAGACAGAGTGGGCGGCGGCGGGGCTTGCGCCTGGAAAATCCTCGAGGCCTGGGCCTCAAGTTGCGGCTGGTAACTGCCGGCGGGGCCCGGAGGATGGACGTCCCCTGCCAGGCCAAAGTTTGGCTCTGGTGGGCGAGCTAGGCCCTCTGCCAGGGGGGCAGGAGAGGGGCTCTGGGGGAAGAGTGGGGGGTGGTGGTAGGAGCGGGCTGGCCCCTGGGACAGCACTGAGGAGGAGTCGGAGTCGTTCTCCACGCTGCCAGGGCTGTAGACGCTGGGCGAGGTGCTCCGGTTGTCCTGGTCGATGTCGCGAGGGTCGCTGCTTGTCTCATCGTTGAAGCTGTGGCCGTCGAGGCTGTCAACGTCCGAGGGAGACTGAGGCCTCGGCAGCTCCTGGAGTGGAAAGATGAGTCACAGGTTGAGCAGAGGGTCTCACAAGGGGGAGGGTCCCAGAGGGAGAATTTGGGTGCACAGCAAATTTGGGCTCTCCAAGGGTGGTATGCCTTGCTCACACAAGAAGAACCTGCAGCCATTGTGGCTTGGTGAGGTCTCAGGTATGGAAGCACATCAGCCAGGTAGCCGGACCTAGCACAGGTGAGCACAGGAAATAGGTGAACACAGGAAAGGCAGGAACAGTCTTAGAAGGACCTGGGACAAGACACCTCAGGAGGTGTTTGGGGCACGCAGGGAGAGGAGGCCTGTGGCCAGGGAAGCCCCACCTCGGTTTTAGTTTTCTTTGGGGCATTGGTGTCCTCTCCTTCGCTCTCCGATATCTCCTCTGGGCGGCTTTGCTTGCTTCCTTTAGGGGCCATGGACTCCTCCACCCGACCCTTCTGCAAGGCAGAGAGAAGCCCGGTTAGAAATTTCTTCCCCAAGTTTTGCAATGTATGTTTGTTTGGTTTTTTTGCCTTCTATTAACTGTGGAAAATATAATGTAACTTGATGTGCATGCTAGACTAGCTGAGACTGCTTCCTGTGCTAGTCCAAGGAATGATCCCATTGTTCAGGAAGAGAACGGGAAGGCATTGTGAGGCTTTGCAGGTGATCATATTTTGTTACTTGATGACAGAACACAGGAGAAGTGATTACATAGAACTGTAGAGTCGGAAGGGACCCTAAGGATCATCTAGTCCACCCCCCTGCGATGCAGGAATGTGCAGCTGCCCCATATGGGGATCGGACCTGCAGCCTTGGTGTTATCAGACCACACTCTGACCAACTGAGCTATCCATGTATGTGAGAGTGAAGATAATGCAAATTAACAAGTGGACAATAATTGCTCCAAAGAGGAAGCACTCTGGGATGCATAACTCGGTGCTGCAAAGTATTTGCTCTCGGGAGCAATTATTGTTCAGTTGTTAATTTGTATTGCTTTCACTTGGACACAGTGCTGACACTGAGAATAGCACTGTGAGGCTTTTCCATCCAGGAGGAAGAAGCAACAGACAGACAGACAGACAGACAGACAGACAGACAGACAGACAGACAGACAGATGGATAGATAGTTAGAAAGATAGAGAGATAGATGGATGGATAGATAGTTAGAAAGATAGATGATAGATAGATAGATAGATAGATGATAGATGATAGATAGATATAGATAGATGATAGATAGATAGATAGATAGATAGATAGATAGATAGATGATAGATGAGAGATGATAGATAGATGGATAGATAGAGAGATTAGATGGATGGATGGATGGATGGATAGACAGATAGATAGATGATAGATAGATGATAGATAGATAGATAGATAGATAGATAGATAGAGGTGCTAAAGAATCAGTTGCTGGGTAAAACAACTTCACTCAAAAGGATTTTTGAACAGCAACTATTTTAACAATCTAAGTGGTTTTTTGGAGAAATTTCTAAAACAGCTTTTTTTAAAACGCAATTTTTCATTGAGACTTTCAAAAAGGTTAAGGAAACAAAATCATATTAACGAGGCCATACAAACCCTTGCAAAATCACAACAAAGGTGAATTAAATAAAAGGTAAAAATTCATCGTTGCTTGTTCTAATTTTCCTGACTCTTGATCGGGTCATGATGGTGCAGCAGCATAAGAGTCCCAGAGATGCCGTCTTACTGGTCTCAGGTACCGTGTGCCATGGATGTGAAGAATTCCACAGACTTGCATTCCCCATTGGTGCATTGGGGTAGAACATCTTGTTTCTACTGCACATAAAAACCAAAACTGGGGACCATCTGTTGCAACTCAAATCAGTGTGTTACTGTCACTTCCAATTCTTGAACTGCCAAAGTGTAGCTTGACACAGAAGCTATGATGACCTACCTTGGAAGTTTGCCGGGATTTCTCAGCTTTGCCATCACTGCTGGAAGTGCTGACGCCACCTGGAGAGGCTCGGCCCCGTGTCCTGAGCTCCTCTCGGGGCCCCGGAGTCTCCTTCTTTCTACCACTCCGCATCGACATCTGCAGAGATAATTGACGGAGAGACGAGAGGCTTCTTTCAACGGTCCTGTTAAAGTGTCTCCAGCTTATCCCAAACTGGGGCCAATCCCACCCTGTTCTGTCAAGTGTTTCTCAGGGTTGAATCGCACCATCGCTTTGATGCAAGGAACTAGCAAAGTGATAGGTCCCGTCCCCCCCGCCGCCCGATTATATTTTATTAAGTTTCAACATTTTTAACATATACAAGCAAAGCACAGTTTCGTCTTTTTGCTTTTTTTGTCGACTTCCCACCTTGGTTTTCCATGGAGTTGCTGTTCCTCCCCTTCTGGTGCACCCTATCTTCCATCTATTAAATCATAACCACAATTATTATAATCTAATTACATCTGTTGGTTCATAGCTCAAATCCTGCTCATGAGTTCCATCATGCTATAATATTTCCTTAAGTATCCCGAAAAAGCCATCCATTCTTCCATAAAACACTCATCATTAGCTTCTCTTCATTTTGCTGTTAATTTTGCTAGTTCTGCCTAGTCCATTATCTTACTTATCCATTAATAAATCTGCAGTTTTCACACTGTGTTTCAGGAAACTCTGAGGTTCCTTGGAGGCTTGTCAAGGGTGCCTCGTTGCGGACTTCAACAATGGTGCACAAACTTTCCTGAAAGGCACTCTGCCCATTACTGCTGCTCTTCCTTTCAAATCAGAACCAGTGAAGGCGGTGAAGGTCCTGTGTGAGTGTCTGGAGGCGGTTGGAGGATGGGTGGCGGCTAACAGATTGAGATTGAATCCTGACAAGACAGAAGTACTGTTTTGGGGGGACAGGGGGCGGGCTGGTGTGGAGGACTCCCTGGTCCTGAATGGGGTAACTGTGCCCCTGAAGGACCAGGTGCGCAGCCTGGGAGTCATTTTGGACTCACAGCTGTCCATGGAGGTGCAGGTCAATTCTGTATCCAGGGCAGCTGTCTACCAGCTCCATCTGGTACGCAGGCTGAGACCCTACCTGCCCGCAGACTGTCTCGCCAGAGTGGTGCATGCTCTGGTTATCTCCCGCTTGGACTACTGCAATGCGCTCTACGTGGGGCTACCTTTGAAGGTGACCCGGAAACTACAACTAATCCAGAATGTGGCAGCTAGACTGGTGACTGGGAGCGGCCGCCAAGACCACATAACACCGGTCTTGAAAGACCTACATTGGCTCCCAGTACATTTCCGAGCACAATTCAAAGTGTTGGTGCTGACCTTTAAAGCCCTAAACAATTTTTGGAAGCTGCCCAGAGTGGCTGGGGAAGCCCAGCCAGATGGGTGGGGTATAAATAAATTATTATTATTATTATTATTATTATTATTATTATTATTACTACTACTACTACTACTACTACTATTATATTCCTTCTGCAAGGGGCTGTTGTACATCATAAGTGAAGATTCATGAGGCCCCACGAACCTGACCAGACCCTGTGTGAACCGAATGTACACCCTAGAACAGGAGTAGCCAATGAGGTGCTCCCCAGATCACGCTGGATCACAGCTCCCAACATCTCTGACCAATGGCCAAGTCGTCTGGGATTGATGGGAGTACGAGTCCAGCAACATCTCAGAATATTTTCTCCCGAAAATTCTAAAGCAGGCAAATTATCAAGGTGAGACATTTGAAGGTCTCTGCACTAAAGCTTCCATTCATTATTGGGTGGACCTCAATCTTAATCAGCAGAGGCTGACAGTTTGGGGAGCACAGTTATTTCACTGAAGGACGTTTGTAATAGGGGATTGTAATGGGGGATTAAAAAGAACACTCTTTAGGATGACCTTTCCTCCCAAGAGTGATTAGTTAACTTTAGTCTATTGATTGGTTAATAATCCAGCTTTACTTTTCATATATTGAAAACGCACCTATCTTGAGGGTGGTTTTTTTTTGTGTTAGACATGGCTTTATTTAGAATTGAGTCACTTAATTTATAAATTAAAAGGCAGACAATTAATCAACTGAAACAATTTAACACCCAAATCCCCCCCTTTTTTTGCTTCTTTTATCCCTCCAAACCGCACCCTCCCAGGCAAAGTGGGCCTCAAAAATTATCCATCACCCAGGTGTAGATGGTCCACAAGCGACCAGCTCCCTGCTATTTATGTACATGAGCCCTTCAGCTTTTCCAATGTCCTCAAAGTCTCCCCTGCAGACCCCCCCCTAAGTTTATTCTACCTCATTGCCCAAAACAACTTGGATGGCTTTAAAAGGAGCTGAGACAAATTCATGGAGGGTAAGGCTTCTGGCTATGATGGCTTTGCAACAATACTGGAGAGACCCTGAGTCATTCCTCCTCTCTACCCCGCAGTCTCCTGGGCACTCACGGAGTCTTTATTCTGTCGAGTCTTCATTCTTTTGGATGTAGGGTCCCCATTCTCCTTTGTCCGAGTGGATGAAAACATTAACTTTTATACAGTCCGCCACACAACTATTCCTTGGGAGACTGAGGTGTGAGCCTCAAGGGGAAAAACAACCTCTGCTCTTCAGGGAAAGGGCAGGGAGAACTTCGTCCAAGGATGCTAGGCTCCCAACAATTCCTAAAACAGAGAATTTTGGTTAGTGGGAAGGATTAAGAGGTCTGGAAGGGCTGTGTAGCTGAATCATAGCTAGAGATGTGTTCATTCCTTGATTTATATCCCTCCTTCTTTCCAGGGAGCTCAAGGTGGCGAACAGAACTTCTCCTCCCCATTCTATCTCCACAACGACCCTGTGAGGTAGGGTAGGCTGAGAGGAGGCAGTGGCAGGCCCAAAGTCATCCAGTGAGCTTCGCAGCAGAGGTGGAATTTGAACCCTGGTCTCCCAGGGCCTCATCCAGCACTCTGGAGAAACCCAGCCAGATGGGTGAAGTATGTACCGTATTTTTCGCTCTATAAGACGCACCAGACCACAAGACGTACCTAGTTTTTGGAGGAGGAAAACAGGAAAAAAATATTCTGAATCTCAGAAGCCAGAACAGCAAGAGGGATCGCTGTGCAGTGAAAGCAGCGATCCCTCTTGCTGTTCTGGCTTCTGGGATAGCTGCGCAGCCTGCATTCGCCCCATAAGACGCACACACATTTCCCCTTACTTTTTAGGAGGGAAAAAGTGAGTCTTATAGAGCAAAAAATACAGTATGAATGTATGTATGTATGTATGTATAAATTATTATTATTATTATTATTATTATTATTATAGCATAATGCCCCTTAACCTCAGTTCCTTTCAGTGAATACACAGTTACAATTTAAAACACAACAAATTGCACTAAGCATTTCAGAGCAGCAGAGAGAAATGAGTCTATGCTTTCATTTTGTTCATTTATAGACTACAGTGGTACCTCTGGTTAAGTACTTAATTTGTTCCGGAGGTCCGTACTTAACCTGAAACTGTTCTTAACCTGAAGCACCACTTTAGCTAATGGGGCCTCCTGCTGCCACTGCACCGCCGGAGCACGATTTCTGTTCTCATCCTGAAGCAAAGTTCTTAACCCGAGGTACTATTTCTGGGTTAGCGGAGTTTCTAACCTGAAGCGTATGTAACCTGAAGCGTATGTAACCTGAGGTACCACTGTACTTCCCCCAAAACTGGCAAGAACAACATAAAAAAATGAAATCATTTATTGCCACAAAATACAACAAAACATCGACACTACGACTGCTTATTGTTGTTCCTCAATTATTATGTTGTTGCTCTTCTTTATCTGTTGGAACATTAACAGAGATTCCCTCTCCTTGATCGCATGTCTGTGAAACTGGACTACAAGAAAAACCCATTGCTTCAAAAATTTGCTCAATTCATAACCATGCTACTGATATCCTTTTATAGAATCATGGGTTATTTTAAGCGCCTTATAAAACAGAATTCCCCCACCAAATGCGCTGATAAATTATAGTCAAGAAAATGTACATTACACATGTCTCCCAAAAGGAAATCAAGTCACTGGGCCTTGACCAGAAGATGCAGTCCATTATTTATTTTAATGTTACTTAACAAATTGCATATAGCTGATGACCATTTCACATGGAGGGTCCATTCTTGGCCCCTGTATGTGTAAGTGGAGCAAGTTCATCATGGCAGTTATGCCATGTGTTTTGTGACATTTTTGGTTACTTCCAGGCTTGGCGTGTGTGCTTGTGCACAATCTCACACATTTCAGATGTGTGCTAATAGGGCATCCCCTGTCTACCACTTTCACTGCAGTAAAAACTCTAGGCGATTTACAAGAAATATTAAAAGTATCAATAAAAACATTATTTTTTAATTTAAAATGAACAGTAAATGAGATTAAAACACATCCATATCCCTGTGTCTGGATTTCTGCTTCTTTTCTGACTCCCATTACCATTCTAGGGCCATTGCGATCTGGTTGACTTCCAGCCATGAGCCATGTGGGGTGCCATTTTGCATGGTAAAGTCATTTATTAGGAGCACAGCTTACATGGCTTGGGCTAACTCCAACCATGCCAGCTCATGTTAATGTTGTGGCTCACAGGTGGTGTTAGAACTCAAAGCTAGGTGCTAAATGGCTTCTTAAAACAGGGTTACAATTGCCTAAACAGAATGTCTGGTTGCCATTTTGGGGCCAGACGGCTTAGGAGTCGTATTTTTCAATACAACATTTTGGTTCCTGAAATCCGTTCTGATTGTGCAGATAAAATATCACAGATAGAATTCCAAAGGATGTGTTGCTAGTGTGTGAAAATAGGCAAGATCCTATTATTATCCACCCCCCTCATTCAGCCAGGACACTGAGGTCCAGCTCCGAGGGCCTTCTGGCAGTTCCCTCACTGTGAGAAGTGAGGTTACAGGGAACCAGGCAGAGGGCCTTCTCGGTAGTGGCACCCATCCTGTGGAACGCCCTCCCGTCAGATGTCAAGGAAAGAAACAACTATCTGACTTTTAGAAGACCTCTGAAGGCAGCCTTGTTTTTAATGTTTGATGGGCGGGGTATAAATATTATTATGATTATTATTTGTTGTCTAATCAGGCCAAATGACACTTTAAATCCAGGTTACTATTGCCACAACAATGGAATGTTTATTCACCAGGGGTTTGGGCTACATGACGCTTAAGGTTTTCTTCCAACTTCCAACTACAATTCTACAATCTCAACTACATTGCTTGATGGTAGCTTGCTCTTACAGCAATTTACTTGTCCCACTATGCAGGAAGGAGAAGCAAACACACATAGTGGAAACGGAAATGGATATGGAAATGGAAATAATTAAGTTGTGGGTGAACATATCAGACAACACAGCGATTCTTCAAACAGCTCTTGTTTATTCACAGGCCAGAACAGAACTGAACTGAAGGGTTCAGCCAGCCTGCTTATATAGAGCTCCACTAGAATGCAACTGTAACCATTTTCTGTAACTATCCAATCACTGAACATTACTTTTGATCCCTTATTTGAATATGTGTACCTGAACTATCTACAGTATCCCCCTGCTGGCCCAGAGTGAGAACTTCAGTACATAACAGAAATGGAAATGGAAATGATGTAACTATGGACTAAGGCAGAGGTTTCTAAACTGTGGTCGCCAACCTGGTGGCCAGAAATCTCCACATAGCAGCAATTGGACTCTCACGGGTGGCAAAACGTGCCTGGCTCATTTCCAACACTGAGCAGAACCAGTGAAGCTTTCAGAAGCTCCTTGCCACATTGCCACTTTGTTCCACGGAAAACTGCCCCATGTCAGCACTGACTGGCATCTACGCAAATGTGGATTTGTTAGGACAAATAGCTGCTTCTGTGTTGTCCCCCACCCCCAAGTTTTCACTTCAAAATGGTTCTCTAATCAAAGATTCTCCCCCCCCCCAGTTTTAGGTATAAGAATATGCCCGCAACATCAGCACCATGCAGACAGAAGAAGCCTCTTTCGTATCAGCCTGGAAATCCCTATGTCACCCACCCATCCACCCCATGTTGCTGTTGTTTTTTATCATACCAGGGATGCGGCTAGTGCTGCGGTCTAAACCACTGAGCCTCTTGGGCTTGCCCATCAGAAGGTTGGCAGTTCAAATCCCTGTGAGCTCCCATTGCTCTGTCCCAGCTTCTGCCAACCTAGCAGTTCAAAAGCACGCCAGTGCAAGTAGATAAATAGGTACCACTGCGGCAGGAAGGTAAATGGCGTTTCCGCATGCTCTGGTTTCCATCGTGGTGTTTCATTGCGGCCACGACTGGACCTAATGGTCAGGGGTCCCTTTACCTTTACCTAACATTTATAGCACAGAACAATCAAGTAGATAGGGCATTTTCTTCTGCAAGTCCCATTGAAGTGAATGGAATACATGTTAGAATATAGCGCTGTTCTTGCACAGCTCCTGTTTGTTCCCTTTAATGTGAGATGCACAAGAGAATTTCATGAAGGAATGAGTTTAAATGTGTATATATTGCTATTCAGTATCCTGTAGATGCACTCAACCAAATGTGTGGGTGGGAAGGAGGTATCAATTTCTCACTTATTTCACAAAATCTATAAACCGCTTGATTGTAAGAAAACAAAGAAGAATTAACTACAATAATTTGAGAATTTTGAAAAGGTAAAATAACAAGAAACAGATTAACAGATTCTTCGTTTAAAATCTAATGTTAGGCTGAATACCCTTACTTGGGAGTAATTTCCACTGAACACAATAAGACTTGCTTCCAAGCAAGCATTCTTAGGCTCGTGCTGTAAAAAAACTAGGATCATTTTGCATCATGCAGAGTTTTTGAAAAATGAAAATATAACAGATATTCTGGGTTGCAGAACAGTTAGCAGCTCCTAGCGGTGTTTAGCAGTATTCCCCTTTTTACACGGAAAACATTCACAATTGGACCTGCCCCAGTCGCAAAACATGCCTGGCTGATTTCAAACCCTGCCAGGATGAAGTAGGGACCTCTTGATCTGCAGTCAAATGGCGTACCGTGACTCCGGACAGTCACATGGAAAACTTATCAGGCCCTTTCCCAAAGCTGGTAGGCCAACAGACCATTTCTGACCACCAAAACATCATCTCCTGGATGCTAGCATTTCAAGATATGTAGGCACATCAAGGAACCCATCCTGCTAGCAAGGTAAAGGTAAAGGTACCCCTGCCCGTACGGACCAGTCTTGACAGACTCTAGGGTTGTGCGCTCATCTCACTCTATAGGCCGGGAGCCAGCGCTGTCCGCAGACACTTCCGGGTCACGTGGCCAGCATGACAAAGCCGCATCTGGCGAGCCAGCACAGCACACGGAACGCCGTTTACCTTCCTGCCGGTAAGCGGTCCCTATTTATCTACTTGCACCCGGAGGTGCTTTCGAACTGCTAGGTTGGCAGGCGCTGGGACCGAGCAACGGGAGAGCACCCCGCCGTGGGGATTCGAACCGCCGACCTTTCGATCGGCAAGTCCTAGGCGCTGAGGCTTTAACCCACAGCGCCACCTGCTAGCAAACACCAGCGCAAAACCTCCTATTAGTACAAATGGTTCCTCCTCTTTCTTCCCCTGCCATCTCCCCCAAATCCACTCTGGAGGGACAGAAGAACGCGTAGAACAGCCCACAGCAGGAACTGAGGGGAGATTTTTCTGTCGGGACACCCAGAAAAGCTTTCACGGACGGAACAATCTCCTTTGTGCAGCACTGAATTCCACCCAGATAATCCCTCTCTATCATACCCTTTCGTAGCGCATGTAATATGGCTATAGTGGCCTTTTGGAGTCCCTGGGGAACATTATCTTTCTATAGGTCTGTAACCAACCTGTAATTTGGCAGAACCATGTGTATGACACACATTCACACACCCACACACCCCATAGCCTGAAGGCCACACCTTGGGAAACCACGGGCATGCCCACAGCCAGGAATGTTATGGCAGAAGTTCAGGGGCTGTTTGTGCGTGGGCAGAGCGCATCACGTCAGTATGAACAAGCATGTGTGAATGAGTCAACACCGATGAAACAGCATGGAGAGGTATTGTGTCACCTCCCATTGCCTTGAAGACAATTCGGCAGAGCCACGTTCTGTTGTGAGTTGCCTGCTGCTGGGTAATTAGGTGTCGCACACGTCAATCTGCTGTCAGTTACAGCCTCACACACTGCAATGACAGTGTACATGCATGCAGTGTGGCAAGGAATAACGCTATGCATCTCTGAAACCTGAATCGTCACTTTGCAGCTACTGCCTCCACACCTGGTGATGCATAAAATAAATAAATACATGTTTTACGTATTCAAACGGGGCTGTATACCTCTGCCTTCCTCAACCTTGGCCCTCCAGAGGTTTGCAATGCCAACTCTCATCTGTCCCAGCAAGCACAGCTGTGCTTGACTGGTGGCTAATGGGAATTGTAGTCCAAAACATGTGGAGAGGCCCAGACACGAAAGGGCTTAGCTTGATCCTATAGAACTGGAAGGAGCTGCAAAGCTGGTAGGAGGAACAAAATGTAACTCCAAATAGTGATAAGGAATACGGGGCAGGGGGACGGACAGACACCTTGACAGTTTCTGGGTCCCATTTATCCACTCTGCCCAACGCAGAACAAAAGGACAATCCAGCATTTCACAAACTACTCCTGGTCTTACTAAAAGAAAGCAATTGGACAGGTTTTTGCAGCTTCAAATGGCAAACAAAGGGGGGGGGTGGAGGTGGAAAGAGACCCAATGCCTTTTCCAATCCACCCACCTAGAAAGGCTTTGAAGGATGTTAGCAGATCCAGGCACCAACTCAGAAATCTCCAAGCAAGGTGTCTTCACACAGCCAATGGGACCGTACCACTAAATCGTATGATGTACCGTGATTTACACAGCTGGGACACAGATCTTATCGAATGCAAAGAGGCAGGGAAGGCGTCCAAAATTGCACGTGATAATGACAGAGCCACAGTGTTTGTTGTGGGGGAGGAAAGGAAAGGAGAATGTTAGCCGCTTTGAGACTCCTTCGGGTAGTGATAAAGCGGGATATCAAATCCAAACTCCTCCTCCTAGTCTTCTTCTTCTTCTTCTTTTTCTGACAAACAAGGGGGCTGCTCACTTCACATCTAATGCATGTGTGCATATGTGGTGGGAGTGATTTAAAATGCCAAAGCAGCAGCAGCAGCAGCAGCAGCAGCAGCAGCAGAATAATAATAATAACAATAATAATAATAATAATAATAATAATAATAATTAATAATAATAATAATAATTTATTACTCATACTCTGACCATCTGGGTTGCCCCAGTCACTCTGGGGCAAGGATATTGAACCTTCACCCTCCCCAATCTATCCCCAGAAGTCCCCCCCCCCACTGGATTCCAGTACAGTGGTACCTCTGGATGCGAACGGGATCCATTCCGGAGCCCGGTTCGCATCCAGAAGCGAACGCAACCCGTGTCTCTGCTCATGCGCGGGTTGCGATTCACCACTTCTGCGCATGGGCATGACGTCATTTTGACCGTCTGCGCATGCACAAGCGGCGAAACCCGGAAGTAATGTGCTCCGTTACTTCCGGGTCGCTGCAGTGTGCAACCCGAAAATACTTATCCCGAAGCTACTTCAACCCAAGGTATGACTGTACTGGAAATGAGTCTCGCTGGAAGAAAACAAGTAACGAGCTGCAGAGAGAAAGTGAGTGGAGAAGTTCAGCCTCACCTCCCATGAGACCCTTAGGTGCTCTATATTACACTTCCACCGATCCTCATCTTATGCAAGATTCAGGCAAATCTGTGTATAAAGACGTAGACCTGCCACAGTCATTCGCAAGAAACATTGGTGCAATGGGAGTGGCAAAGGGTAATGAAAGATGAGTGGGGAGTGGGTAAAAACTACTCACTAAGTCACTAGGGACACGGGTGGCGCTGTGGGTTAAACCACAGAGCCTAGGACTTGCCGATCAGAAGGTCGGTGGTTCGAATCCCCGCGATGGGATGAGCTCCCGTTGCTCGGTCCCTGCTCCTGCCAACCTAGCAGTTCGAAAGCACGCCAAAAAGTGCAAGTAGATAAATAGGTACCGCTCCGGCGGGAAGGTAAACGGTGTTCGCCTGAAGCGGCTTAGTCATGCTGGCCACATGACCCGGAAGCTGTACGCCTGCTCCCTCGGCCAGTAAAGCGAGATGAGCGCCGCAACCCCAGAGTCAGCCACGACTGGACCTAATGGTCAGGGGTCCCTTTACCTTTACCTTAAGTCACTAGCTTTCACACACTGGTCTCTAGAAATCAAGACTAGCACAATTTCTGAGCTCCTAAGCCAACCGCAGCAGACCAGACACCGCCCACCAGGACCTTCCCAACCCCATCCCTGTTTTTCCAAGGCAAAAAAATCCAAGCAACAATGACAACAAAAGATTTCTCAACTTAGTGGGCTCCCATACATGGCTGGTTGGCTGTGTTCAGCTTGGTGCATCACCAGTTGTGCAGGCCTGATATAAGTTAAACTGAAAACCAATGTTATGTTTGGGTCTTTGGAGAAGAAGTGGCTGATTCTAGGTCTTTCTGAGACCCAGGTTTCTGAGGTTTTGCAGGGCTCCCTTTGCTGAAGCCCCTTGATTCCTGCACTCCATTCTGTGCCCTTCACCCAAGAAATGGATTAATAAAGTATAATGAACAGAACTCAAAGAACAGATTGTCCGACACAGGCTGCAGAAGTCCTGTCAGTTGAACTGGCCCAAACTGGCCACATTCTGACAAGCCATTTTGTACATTCATACAGGCACAAACAACGAAGAGCAGCTGCCATGCTTCTGTGTCCCTTCTGGAAACAGTCTACCATTGAAAAGGAGTTTCAAGCACAGTCTATAGCAGTGGTAACCAATGTGGCTCCCACCACATTCTGTCGGACTCCAACTCCCATCAGCCCCAGTCAGCGTGACCAGGGATGATAGGAGTTGTAGTCCATCATCAACTTAGCAACGTGACATTTGCCACCCTTGTTCTAAGGCAAATCACAAGTTTGTGAAAATGCAAAACTAAATAAAAGTGATGCTACATCTACAGGAAAACATATTCTCCCTCTCTCAGTTCAGTCTTTCCTGCTTTTTCTTCAAGCTCGGTGGCCAGTATGAACTTTACCCTGTGTTCAGCTCTTTAGGGGAGAGACTCTGTTCCGATTTCTACAGTGGTACCTCGGGTTAAGTACTTAATTCGTTCCGGAGGTCCGTACTTAACCTGAAACTGTTCTTAGCCTGAAGCACCACTTTAGCTAATGGGGCCTCCCATTGCTGCCGCGCCGCCGGAGCACGATTTCTGTTCTCAACCTGAAGCAAAGTTCTTAACCTGAAGCACTATTTCTGGTTTAGCAGAGTATGTAACCTGAAGCGTATGTAACCTGAAGCGTATGTAACCTGAGGTACCACTGTATTGCCTTATTCTTTCTCAATTTTAAAATGTTTCCTTTAAACTTCTCAAAATATATTTCAGACAAGTTGGGGGTCCAAATTTCCCTTCACGCTGCAAAGCTCACGGGTTAAACTTGGGAAAGCAGTGACGTCTGAATCCAACCTGCCTCCCAGGGTTCTTGGGTTAACACCCTGAGCACCTTGAAGGAAGGGCAGGATTCAATATCATAAATGCAATGAATGAATTCAATAAATAAAACATATCGCAACTGTTTTTTTTCCTTGTCTAATGTATAGGTTGTATGGCACATTCTTTTTATAATAGTTTTATGAGATGGTTGTTAATTTTAAAAGCTGTGACTTTGAGCGTTTCCTTGTGAGATGTCTTGAGGGTTCCACAGGGACTCTAAGGCGGGATAAAAATGTTAATAATTTTAAAAATGCCATTATGGTGCTACTTTCCTTCAAAGGGGCACATTATTTTACATTTCAGCATCGTAAACGCTGCTCAGCAGCTAGAGGATCTCCTCCCCATTCATTCCCTAACTATCAGAAGTAAAATGGAAGGAAATATGGATAAATCCAAGACACACCTCTGGACTGAGAGCCATTACTGAAGTTAACCGGCTGACAGACATAACATTATTTTTATTTAAAATAAGAAGAATTTTCACAACGATATTACAATGTGTTTTTCTAGCACTGGTCTCAGTGGGGAGGAAAGATAGGTAAATCCAGTGAAATCTATTTCCAGTTCAATTTCTGTGGAACCCCTTTTCCACAAGGAAATGTGGTTACTAGAATGCAGTAGAACCAACCGCAAATGTATATTGCTCTGAAATGGCAAGATAATAATGGCCAAGCCCAATGGCAGCTCAGCCTTCTGTATGGGTATCAGTTAAGCCAGAGGTAGGGAAATGAAGGCTCCATCTTCTCTGGAGCTGTTTATCCTTCCCTCCCCCCCCCCCCCCGAACAATGCAAAAAGTCCTGATACGGTGGCCAATAAATCCTGATACGGTCCATAGATCTTATATCAATTACACCTGAACTGTCCCATTGGCATTATTATTTGAATATCCACAATACATGGAGTCAGGCCATTGATCTATTGCACGAGGCCATGAAGCTACCTAGCTCAGTAACACTATCAATGGCTATTTAAGGTCTAGATGCTTTACAATGGAGGTGACAGTGACTGAGTCTGAGGCCTTGCATACAACAAAGCAACGTTTTGCTTCAAATCCATCACTTCTGCTCGCTAATAGAAATATAGGAAGCTGTCTTGTACAAAGTCGAGCCAACAGCCCATCTAGGTTATTACTGTCTACACTCTGGGATTTGACAGGATTTTCCCCTTAGCGTTACCTGGAGAAACTAGAGATTGGAAATAGGTACTTCTGCATCTCTACCGCTGAGCCCTTCCTCTAATACAGCCTAGAAAGCATAACAGTGACTCCACGGATAACACGTTTCCCAGTATTCTTAAAACAAAGCAGACTACGGCCAGGCCAAATGATGCCCATCTTTTAAAAACTACTAGATATCAAGCGATGCCCATTGTCATCTCTCCACAGAAGCATTCCTGGTAGAGCAATTGAGCCATGGAAACTATCCTGTGACAGGGGACAGGGAAAGAAGAAATATCCGCTATGTATATCCATGGAGCTCCTGAGTTGGAATAAATCCAGTGGATCATCTTGCCTAACCCTGAGGTTGCATCCCCACATATCCAACCGATTGATATCTTTTCTTGAAACAACTCCAACCACAGCACCAAAACACCTAGAGAGATCTCTGTCCATTTCCTGTTTCCCTGTGATTCCTCCATATTCCCATCATTCCATCCCCGCTCCCATGTTCCCTAAAATGATTCCACGACATTACTGCAAGGATGGGATAGCAATAACAAGAAGAAGAAGATATAAGGAGGAATAGGGAATAAGGGGAAACCATTTTTCCTAGTGCCCATTCTTATTCACCCACCCACATATACATATACATATACATATACACATACATATACACAATATTGCATACATATATTGTACACACAGAGACATCCAGCGAGAGAGAAAGCGGGAGAGCGAGCACAACGGTATTAGAAAAAAAGCACACCAACTGACAAGATACTTTAACTTAGTAGAAGATGTGCCTCTCCCAGCCATGGTTGTCAAGACTGGTCCTATTTTGCGTGGCATTTGAAGAAGCTCAGGGGACCCAGAATGCAAGAGGGGGAGAGAAAAAGACTGATGGCCATATTCAGTGTATCCTACTCCCAGAGTAGTCCCATAGAAATTACTGGACATGACTAACTCAGACTCATTAATTTCAATGGATTGCAACCTTGACTGTTTTCTGGACTATACGGACTAAGAAAAGTGGGAGGTCTCTTCTTTGCAGTCTTGTGGATGTGTCTGTAGGACAACTGGAGAAGAAACACCTAGAGCAGAAGCTTCCATCTTGCCTACTGATGTAAGCTAGCACTCTCTCTCTCTCTCTCTCTCTCCCCAGGTACTGAGCCAGGAAGCCTAATGTTCAAATTTTGCCTCATCTTGGAATTCACTAGGTAGCCTTAGGCAAGACACGACCACCTCATCCTTCACCTCCCACCTCCAATTTGTAAAGCAAGAAAAGCGGCCTACTTTGCTGGACTATTGTCCGTGAAGCGCTATAGCGCCTCAGAACTGTTAAGTACAGAGTTGAGAAGGCGGCTCCAATCACTGGGCTCTCTGGCTAGGTGCATGACGTACTGGGGGGTGGCTCTGGAGACAAGCAACATCTCCTTAATGTTCTACTGGATTGTGGCCTTTCAGGGTGCCTGTTCTATGAAACGTGAAACCTTCTTCCAAGAGGAGAGATTGAGAAGTCCTCCTGCTGTCACTTAAAAGAAGCCACCTTCCACGGAAAAGGCCACGGCTTGGGAGGTGCTGTGGCCTCGCCTGTGCATTCCAGTCTCCATTCATTTTGCACAAATAAGCGAAATGCGCGGTAAGGTTTTTACAAGACCCATCTACTCCGTGGAGGGTGTGAAGAACCAGACCTTGCCCTTCATAAGAGGCACCCTCCTTGTCACCCCCCCCACCCCCACCCAGGAGTAGCGCTACTAGACTATAACTCTCCAGAAGGACACACTGGAATGTCAGGCTTCTGGCTCTCTGGCCGGCTGCAGGATTCGGTTCTATGAGGTCTAGCGGGGCTTCTAGATTATGAGGGGGTCTCCTATGGAAGAATGCAGCTTGGGTGAAGGGGTAGAATGAAGCTGGGGGGGATGGATGTTCTCTTTGGGGTTCTCTTTGAGGTTCTGCAGCATCAAGGGGTTCTAGGCGTCTTCTACTGTCAGGCCCCACGGATCCGGCGCAGGGAGTGGACTTGTTCCACGGGGCTCCACCGTGGAGTTGGCCATCTCTGCTTCGGGGAGGCGTTTCTTAGGGGCTCCCTAAAAGATCCCTTCCGCAGAGCCAGCGCTCTTATGGGGACGGGAGTCGCCAAGAGCCTGGGCAGCGGTGTGTGTTGGTGCGCGCGCGCCCGATCGCTCGCGCTCGGGTGCCTTTTAAACCACGACCTCCCGGTGGGTGGCTGGGGGGTGCCTTCTCTCCTGCGCGCGGGGCTCCTGTCGCCCGATCCCTCCTGCTTTCTGACAACCCCCTTCCCTACTTCGCGCCCTCCTCCCCGCAACCATCCTCCTCGACAGGGAGAGAATGAGAAGAGATGGCCAGGCGCCCGCCCGCCCGCCCGCCGTCCCACCTCCCTCGCCCCGAAACGCACGATCGGTGTCGAATGGATGCCGAGCAGGCGAGAGAGATGGGGCTCCCGGGCTCCTCGCACTTACCGGACTCCGGCAGCGAGGTCGAATGAAGGGGGGAACGAAGGAGAAGGAGGCGCAGGAGAGGCTCGGAGAGCCAGCTGTAGCAGCGGCGGCGGCGGCAGCTGCACAACTCCGTCTTCCCCTCCCTCCCTCCTCCTCTTCCTTTTTCTCCCCGGGACTTCAAAGATGGGGGAGCGGGAAAACAGGATCGCAACCCCCCCCCTCCCCCGCCGTACCTCCAGCCTCCGAGTGGCGTCTGTCGGCGGCGCCCCCCCCCCCCGCCTCCGGGTTCAGGCGCCGCCGCCCGTGCCTGCGCGCTCGCCCATCGCAGCGCCCGCCCGCCGCCTGCCGCCTTGGCCACCTCCCATTTCCGAAGAGCCCAGTACGCGCAAGCAGCCCCCTCCCCTCCCTCCCACCCCTCTCTTTCCAACAACACCCTCTCCCTCTCCGCGTAAGAGCGCATCGATTGCACCCGCCGCTCGCCAGCAGGGGGGAAAGAACTGTTTGCGCCTTAAAGCAAAACGATGGCGAGGGCGCAGCAGTCGGGACATGTTATATAACGCTTTTTAAAAGGCGAGGCGCTGGGGCTGGAGGGGGAAGGGGTTGGTGTGAGCAAAGGCGAGGTCGCGGGAGAGAAATGGAGGCGGACGGGTGCGGGGGGACGGGGTGATGGGGTGCCCCAGGATACGAGGCCTTCTCTCGGGCCTTCGCCCCCCCCTCATTGCGCGCAGTATTGACCCACACAGGGGTGCCAACTTGAATAAAATATTGGGGGGCCCAGGTAAGTCCCGCCCTACATAATCGATCACATGACACGGCGCGCGCGCACACTATTTGGATGGCAATAGCCATCAACTTGGGGGGGGGGGCAGCCCCCTTCAATATTTTATTACCTCGGCCCCTATGAACTGGTTCTTATGGACCCACATGTTTTGGCGCTGCATACTGTGCCGGAGTGGGGTGGGTGTCGCATTGAGGGTACCCAGCTCCGTGAAAGTTTCATTGGGGAGGAAATCCCACGGGGCTGCAGAGCGTTTGCTGCCAAGGCTCTGCAAGATGTCTATAGGATCGGGGCTGCGTAAAGCTCGCGAGCGGCACCTTTCCGCTTTTCGCCGACGGCTCCATCTCTCTCTTCCTTCCAGAGCAGACGTGCAAATCTGGGAGGATGGGGGGCAGTGGTGGTTTCAAGAGAGACCCCTTCGAACGAGAAGGGAGTTCGGAAGAGAACGACAAAATGGGGAAGAATATTAATCTGTCTCCGGCTACAGACGCTCCGAAATGGCTGTGGTTGGAGCTGAGGTCCTCCTGGCTGCCTGCCTCCCCCTTCTTCGCAAGCCCCCTGCCCCCAACGCTTCCCCCCCCCCCTTTCTCTTCCCAGCTTTCCTGCCATTTCTCCTCCCCTCTCAATCCCCAGTACAAAGGAATGGGAGATGCCTGGAGCTTTTTTTGGCAAGGCAAGACTCGGGAGCAACAGAATCTAGGAGCGGGGGAAAGGAAGGAAGAGGCGGATCGGATCCCGTAGGAACTGGATTCCGAGCAAACACTGTGCTCTGGAAAAAGGCAAGGACGAGCGAAGGAGGCTCTGAAGAAGCAGTGATGGCCGGCACCACGGAGGAGGTGGGCAGGCAGCGGTGAGGTGTAATAAACGGAGCCAATTCAAGGGTGCATTCAGACGCACCACCAATGCCTCTGATCCCCGCCCTAAGGTTTGGCAGTTCTTGTCATTTAACTTGTCAAAGGGTTTTGGACATTCAAGGCTGCCAGCTATGGAAGCTTACTGTTTTGCTGGGTGAAAATTAATTTGAACCACTTCTTTCTCAAAGAGCTTTCAGGAGTGCGGCCCCTTTTCCATGCAACCAAATGGAGCCTGAAGGAAAGGGGCTGCAACCAGCAAGACCTTGGCAGAGGGAGCACCATCATCCCCTCTCCAGATGTTACTTGGGACAACGGGGACTTTGGTAGGGAGGAATTGCACTTTCCTTCAAATATTTACCCAGTTGCACTCTTAGGGACTCCACTCTGGATTTGTGTGGGGTTAAGCCAGGCTTCCTCAACCTCGGCCCTCCAGATGTTTTGGGACTACAACACCCATCATCCCTAGCTAGCAGGACCAGTGGTCAGGGATGATGGGAATTGTAGTCCCAAAACATCTGGAGGGCCAAGCTTGAGGAAGCCTGTTCTTGAGCGCTGGACCCACTATTGGTCTTATCCACTTAATCCACCAGAGCTTGTCTTTGCATGCAGGGGAAGTCCATAACTCACCAAGGGATTGAGATCCATCAGCTACCCTCACCTGGTTTAGCTGGCCATTTGAAGCTGTTTCCCAGAGTGTGGCCACTATCACACACTGACAGCTACTAGGAGCCACAGGTGAGAGCTGAGTGCAGGGTGGGATCAAAGGTGGACAAACAACCAACCAGGAGGAGCACAGTGTGTCCTCCATCAGAGGTACTAAAAAGGTAAAGGGACCCCTGACCATTGGGTCCAGTCGTGGTCGACTGGGGTTGCGGTGCTCATCTCACTTTACTGGCCGAGGGAGCCGGCGTACAGCTTCCGGGTCATGTGGCCAGCATGACTAAGCCGCTTCTGGTGAACCAGAGCAGCACACGGAAACGCCATTTACCTTCCTGCCAGGGCAGTACCTATTTATCTACTTGCCCTTTGACATGCTTTCGAACTGCTAGGTTGACAGGAGCAGGGACCGAGCAACGGGAGCTCATCCCATCGCGGGGATTCGAACCGCGACCTTCTGATCGGCAAGCCCTAGGCTCTGTGGTTTAACCCACAGCACCACCCACCTTCCTCCATCAGAGGTACTACCCCTCCCCTAACACACAACTCCCATTATCCCTGATCAACGAACATGCCAGCTGAGGCTAATGGGAGTTGTAGTCCAACAAAATCTGGATGGCCACATGCTGGCAACCCGAGATCTAAATAAGGAAGAAGAAGAAGAAGAAGAAGAAGAAGAAGAAGAAGAAGAAGAAGAGGTAGTTTAATTTTGCTTAATTTTAGAATGGTACAAAATACAGAGGTGTTACGCCACTCATCTCTACCAATGTTGCAAGGTGACAGGTCCAAGAGGTAGCCATGAAACCTGTTCAGTCATATTCTACCTGGTAGTCACACAAAAAGCGATAGCAGGGAGAAAGCATTTCTCCAGGAACTGCATGTTAATGTAGTATTCCCATAACAAAAGCACTTCCTGGAGGGGAAATGTCAGGCACTCCCACCCCCAAAACACACATTAATAACAATTTCACATTTATTGTTCAGGGGGAAAAAGACATATGGGGGGGGGGGGACTAAGAAATCATGGAGAAGAAGATGCAACTTTTCTAGATAGGACATAAGCAAAACGGACTGGTTGAAGGAAAGTCACAAAATTGTAAGTCATCATAAGAGCCAGAGAAGGAAGATTTAAAATCCCTGGGGCCTAGGAAACAAGGAGCCTTGGAACATTATTATTAATTATTTGATTTTTTTTTTGCACCCAATTTCAAAATGTTTCTAGGCAACTTGCACACACAATTAAAAGCAACCATTAAGTTTAATACCCACACGCAGCCATTGTTGTTGTTTAGTCGTTCAGTCGTGTCTGACTCTTCATGACCCCCTGGACCAGAGCACGCCAGGCACTCCTGTCTTCCACTGCCACCCGCAGTTTGGTCAGACTCATGTTTGTAGCTTCGAGAACACTGTCTAACCATCTCGTCCTCTGTCATCCCCTTCTCCTTGTGCCCTCCATCTTTCCCAGCATCAGGGTCTTTTCCAGGGAGTCTTCTCTTCTCATGAGGTGGCCAAAGTATTGGAGTCTCAGCTTCAGGATCTGTCCTTCCAGTGAGCACTCAGGGCTGATTTCCTTAAGAATGGATGTGTTTGATCTTCTTGCAGTCCATGGGACTCTCAAGAGTCTCCTCCAGCACCATAATTCAAAAGCGTCAATTCTTCGGCGATCAGCCTTCTTTATGGTCCCCCTTCATGGATCACTGCCTTGCCGTGGCGAAGGGGCTTGAAGAACTCAGAGAAGCTATGAACTATGCCAAGCAGGGCACCCAAGATGAACAGGTCATAGTGGAGAGTTTTGACCAAACGTGATCTACCTGGAGCAGGAACCGGCAAGCCACTCCAGTATCCCTGCCAAGAAAACTCCATGGACAAAGACAACAGGCACGCAGCCATTAGTCGGCATCTAATGGGCCAGGAACCATTTTAGAGGCTGATCTAAGCTTGGTTGCTACAAGAGCACTACCACGTGCACAAAACAACCAGTTTTAAAATAAGAAGTGGGTCCCAATTGCATCTTTTGGCTAAAGGTGGCTTCCAGACTGATGACTGACTGACTAAATAATGTCGCTTCCATTTGCTACATAGTTAAGTCAGGTCTACAAATGTAGCCGATGGGAGATCTTTTTGAATTCTCCCTTACATCAAAAGCTCCCTGAAAAGTTGGAACAGCAGGAAACAGGCTAGACTAGAAACGTTCACCTTATACATTAAAAGCTCCCTGAAAGTTAGAACAGCGGGAAACAGGCTAGACTAGAAACATTCACTTCTTTTGCCAAGTTATTTTACTCACAAGGTGGCTTGCTTGGCTTTCTAAAAAATAAATAAATAACTCACGCCACTGAACTAAAAATGGCATTTCCCATCTGCAGTCTGAAGTGGTACAGTTAACCTCAGGATTCTTATTGCCTAGTTCTGCTCCTTGTATAGGCCAAACCTGAATCTGTCTCTCCAAAAGGTATGGGATTTTCTAATCCAGGGGAGGGGAAGCAGTGACCTGCCATATGCTGTTGGACTACAACTCCCATCATGCTTGACTGCTGGCTGATGGGAGTTGGAGTCAAACAACATTTTATATTGTGATTTTATGCCCTGAAAACTGTGGGTATAGGGCAGTATGCAAATTTAATAAAAATAATAATATTTGGACAAGTCACAGGCTCCCCATCACCCTTCCACACATTATTCAAAGGTAGAGTGGCAGGCGAATATGGTGGAATTCTGACTTGAGACATTTCAAAATAAAGGTGACTGGGCCGTATTTTGAATCCTTCCCTGTATAAAAATTTCAAAACCATATATGCAGGAAGATTATTAACATGATGGTGCATTCAAAACCATAACCCCCTGCCTTCACTTGGAAATATGTATAAGACCAGGTTCCCCCCCTAAAAAATAATGTCCAAAAATTGGGGGCATCTTATACACGGATAGCTCTCTCCCCATTTTCTTAAATCGGAGTCCCCCCAAATAGGGGGCATCTTATTCATGGGGAGCGTCTTATAGACAGAAAAATACGGCAATTCAGAATTCTGCCACGTCCTTCAGCTTATTAGAATCATAGAACCGTAGATTTGGAAGGGACCACGAGGGTCATCTAGCTCAACCCGCTGCAATGCAGGAATATTTTGCCCAATACGGGGCTCAAATCCACACCCCTGAAGTTAAGAGTGTTGTGGGAGTCCTTGCAGTGTGGCTTCTACATTTGCTGCTACATAGCTATGGGGATATCCATACATGAACTCCACGTGTGCTGAGAGGGCTGTACAGGTTAGTCCCACCCCACTGCTGCTGCCGCCCCTGCTGTCCATGTGTTTACCAGGTATAAGAAGAAGAGATATGAGAGCCATCTCCAAATATCTGAAGGGCTGTCACACGGAAGATGGAGCAAACTGGTTTTCTCCTGCTCTGCCTACAAGTTAAAATAGTAAAAGTAAAGGGACCCCTGACCGTTAGGTCCAGTCGCGGAATACTCTGGGGTTGCGGCGCTCATCTCGCTTTATTGGCCGAGGGAGCCGGCGTACAGCTTCCGGGTCATGTGGCCAGCATGACTAAGCCGCTTCTGGCAAACCAGAGCAGCGCACGGAAACGCCGTTTACCTTCCCGCCAGAGCGGTACCTATTTACAGTGGTACCTCGCAAGACGAATGCCTCGCAAGAGAAAAAACTCGCAAGACGAAAGAGTTTTTTGTTTTTTGAGTAGCTTCGCAAGACGAATTTCCCTATGGGCTTGCTTCGCAAGACGAAAACGTCTTGCGCCTTTTTCTTAAAACCGTCAATGCATTCCTATGGGAAACCGTCAATGCATTTCCTATGGGAAACCGTGCTTCGCAAGACGAAAAATTCACAAGACGAAGAAACTCGCAGAACGAATTAATTTCGTCTTGCGAGGCACCACTGTATCTACTTGCACTTTGACGTGCTTTCGAACTGCTAAGTTGGCAGGAGACTTCAAGTTACAAGAAAGGAAATTCCAACTAAACATTGGGAAGAATTTTCTGACAGTAGGAGCTGTTTGGCAGTGGAACGGTCCCCCTTGGGAGTTCGTGGACTTGGAGGTTGGACGGCCATCTATCATGGATGCTTTAGCTGAGATTCTTGCATTGCAAGGGGGTTGGGCTCTATGATTCTATATGCACACAGCAACCTTCTTGTGGAGGTGTTTTATTCACACACATCCATATGCGCGTAAGGGCACTTCACATGGCTGGAGGTGGGGGAATGGCTGCCAGGTGGGAGTGGGGCTGGTCCATGTGGCTTCCTCACCGTCGTCTGGCTCTGGAGCCGCATGAGCACTGTACACATAAAGCGGTTTCATTCCATTTCAACAGGCATGGCTTCCCCACAAAGAATCCTGGGAATTGTAGTTTGTTAAGAGGCTGAGAGTTGTTGGGAGACGCTGATTTCTCTCACACAGCTACAGCTCTCAAAATGATTTAACAGTCAGTCCCTCTTCCCAAAGAACTCTGGGAATTGTAGCCCTGTGAAGAGAACACCGGATATTGATTATACCTGCATTTTTTTTAAAAAAAAACCAACTCATATATTTTGGCATAAATCATGTCTGAATTCTCACTGCTTTTTTAGGGTTGATTATTTTAGTATACTGTACTTTGCATACATTACATTCATAATTTTCATTTCGTTATGTTTAGAGCGCTGCATTAATGTTGAAAGTGCTTTATGGTATTTATTTCATTTCTACAACAGCCTTAGGTGATAGATTATTAATATCCCCATTTTACAAATGAAAGTTGAGATTGCCCTCCTCAGTCTAAGGCCAATACTCTGCCAACTACACCACTTTTCACAGCATGTGGTTAAGCCACTAAAATGCTTCACTTGATGTGACCATGACTAATCACATACTCCGTGGTTGAAATTCTAGCTTCTGAAATACTTAGAAATGAACAAACTGTGAAGTAATGAAATGCAGATTGCAAAACTCTGGGCTGAGATGAGAACTCGCATTACACGTTTGTGAAATTCACTGCACATGAACACTGTGTTCGTACAGTTGCTTTGCAATAAAAATGAGAAACATCGCAAATCAAATCTTTGTCTTAACTTGCCATGTGTGCTACAAGGAGAGTTTGAGAACAACGTTTAGCATGTCTGTAGCCCTGTAGACTGGTACAGTGGTACCTCAGGTTGAGTACTTAATTCATTCCGCAGGTCCGTTCTTAACCTGAAACTGTTCTTAACCTGAAGCACTACTTTAGCTAATGGGGCTTCCTGCTGTCGCCACGCCGCCAGAGCACGATTTCGGTTCTCATCCTGAAGCAAAGTTCTTAACCTGAAGCACTATTTCTGGGTTAGCGGAGTCTGTAACCTGAAGTGCATGTAACCTGAAGCATATGTAACCTGAGGTATCACTGTATTCTAAATGCTTCTCATATGTTTTTATTAAATCTTACAACAGCCCTATAAAGTAGGTCAGTATTATTCTCATCCCCGTATTTTAGATGAAACAGAGATACTGACTTCTGAGGTAAGTTTACAACAGGACATTTGGACGGTGGACTGCCCAGTTTATAGCACATTTACATCATGCATCACAACGAACAATAAACCACATAATTTAATGGAGTTTACTCCTAGTCCTGAGTAAGTGCTTTTGGAACTATAGCCTTAGCCACTCTGCTATGCTTGTTCTATGTGAGCCGGTTTTTAGATGGAGGCCATATAATACTGTAATAGCACCAGTTGCCGGTGCTTTTTTTCTGGGGGGACGCAGGGGTACACATACCCCTAAACATTTTGTGCATCTAAGTTTGGCCTCATTGAGGGGCAGTATTTCAATATGAGTAGGAAAATGAGAGTACCCCT
This sequence comes from Podarcis tiliguerta, assembly GCF_965153285.1. Lineage (NCBI taxonomy): Eukaryota > Metazoa > Chordata > Lepidosauria > Squamata > Lacertidae > Podarcis > Podarcis tiliguerta. The sequence continues at coordinate 3,123,856 of NC_139550.1, forward strand.
AAACATTTCTTTTTAGGGGGGAAAAGCACTGCCAGTTGCCGTTTTGAGTGCTCAATGTACATTTCCTCAGTGTTTATGCTTCATATTCATATAGCGCTTTCCAACACTCAAAGCACTTCACAGTTGTGATCCACAGCAAACCTGTAAGACAAATCAATTTTACCCTTCCCCATATTGCAGGTAGGGAAACTGAGGCTGAGACAAAACCGTTTGTGTCCGTAGTGCCAATGCGTTGGGGAGGAGCCCAAAACAACAGTGGCTGCCTGCCTAAGATGCCCTTATGGGTTTATGGATGAGGCTTGAGTGGGAAATTCCCAAGTCGTAACTCATGTGCAAGCAGCCTGGTTCAACGCATGGTTGCTACTCAAAACTAAGCCGCCCTTTCAGCTGTGCTCTGCTCCCAAGATGGCACATGCCTCAGCATGTTCGCTAGTCCCACTGATTTCAACGCCACTGCGCGGCACAAACTGTCAACTGATCTGTCAGCAGCCGAGCCAAATCTCTCCCTCACCCCAATACGGTAGTTGATACACAGCATCCTTGTGGTTTGGGGGCAAAAGGTTCTTAGGGTGCATAGAGCAAAATCCTAGTGGTTGTGGTCCCTTAACCCCCCCCCTAAAATATTTGAGGGGGTTGTCCCTCCCAAAAGTTGATAGGCGTTGCCATTCAAATGGTGTGTGCATAGGTGCCAACTCCTAGGTGCTGAGGTCCCTTTGCTCCCCACAAAATATTTGAGGGGGCTGCCCCTCCCCCTAAAAAATTGCTGGGCATTTCCATTCAAATGGTGTGCACCAGGACTAGTGATTGATTGTGCAAGATGGGGCATAGGAAAAGGTAAAGGGACCGCTGACCATTAGGTCCAGTCGTGACCGACTCTGGGGTTGCGGTGCTCATCTTGCTTTACTGGCTGAGGGAGCTGGCATACAGCTTCCGGGTCATGTGGCCAGCAGGACTAAGCTGCTTCTGGCGAAGCAGAGCAGCGCAAGGAAACACCGTTTACCTTCCCGCCAGAGTGGTACCTATTTATCTATTTGCACTTCTTTGACATGCTTTCGAACTCCTAGTTGGCAGGAGCTGGGACCGAGCAACAGGAGCTCACTCCATCGCGGGGATTTGAACCACCGACCTTCTGATCGGCAAGCCCTAGGCTCTGTGGTTTAACCCACAGCGCCACCTGCGTCCCTTAAGACGGGGCATACCCACCCCCCATTTTTTTTTTACTCAAGTTGGCACCCCAGTTGGGCGGTCTAGTTGTGGGTGAGAGTATGCAAGAGAGAGAGAGAGAGAGAGAGAGAGAGAGAGAGAGAGAGAGAGAGAGAGAGAGAGAGAACTATGGTCCCGCTGCTCAGAGCAGTGCTTCAAGCCCCCCTGGTTGTGGGGTGAGCCAGGCCCAGCCTTGCTTTTTCACGGGGGGGGGAGAGTGCCCCCTACTGAAGCCTCTGCGCCATGGCCTGCGGCGCGGCACGCGCTCTTTGCGCGCCTTGGAGAGCGCAACTCGTTCTTCCCTTGGATGCGGGTCAGGACTCCACGCCTGGTCTTTGCTTCCGCCGGCCTGCAACTAATCAACATGCAGAGCCTTGCCTGGAGGATTACACAAACCGCACACACTTCAATTGCTTTCTCCTTCTCTCTCCTCTCTCTGCCCCCCCTCCCCAACTTCGCCTCTCTCCATCTTCCCCTCCTGGAGCCTGTCCCATCCCCCCCCCCGCCTTTTTCCCAGTTACCAGGCAACGGCACAAAGGGAGAGAAGTAGTGCGGAGGCCAAGCGAGGGCCCCGAGTCCTTTGCAAGAATGGAGGGGAATGCGAGGCAACCCAATCAGAGCCTCTGTACCTGGGAAGCGAGCGAGCCAGAATGGAGAGCGAGAGCCATTGAAAGGCGGAGGGGGGGGGAGAGGCGAGGGGGGGGCAGCAGGGAAAGAGGAACACACAGCGATCATGTTCTACAAAGGGCAGGCAGGGCAAGGGACCGAAATGCAGGAGGAAAATAACGAGGAAGCAAGCATCCGCCTCCTCCTCCTCCTCCAACTGGGGTGAAGATAAGAAATGTGACATTCGAGGCGCGAGCTGGGCTTCTGGAAAGATGGCTGGCAGTGCAGTTGAGGTTCCTTTCATTCTTCTCTTCCTTTCTCGCCTTGGAACAAGCCTTAAAATTGCCACATGGAATTTATCTACAGCTCTGCCCACCCCCACCCCCCCGAAAAAGGAAGGGGAGGAGGTTTCCCGAAGAAGAAGAAAAAAACACGTTTAGCTATAGTCATGGTTCTTCCACAGCCAACAACTCCCAAGTGTTTCTTACACCCCCACCTTCTCATCGTATATTTTTGCATTTTAAAAGAATGCCCAGGGCCCCTTTAAACAACGTTACTGAGTAGCTACAAGGGCATCTAAGTGCAGAGCGCTTTTAGCTTGCCACTGAGCAACTGCAGCAGTTTGCCCATATCCCGAGAACCAAGAAGCAGGCCTCCTTCCCAGGCTGATGACAGGGATCCTGTGCAGTCCTGGGCTGCGGCATCACCCTCTTTTTAAGCATAATCCTGTTGCCTCTTCCCTTGGCTGCCTTCTGGGAACACAGACCCAATAAATATAACTGAAGTGTTCTAGCTTACGGTTGTATCCCCATTCTACCACTAACCCTTATCTTGGTCAGGGGAAGGAGGGCTTTTGCTCGATGGTGGAGAGCATTAGAAGCTTCCACATTCAATCCTTGGCATCACCAGTTAGGGTTAGGATTGCACCTTACCTGAAGCCCTGGAGAAGCAATCTGTAAGGCAGTGTAAACAATAACAGCGCAAGGCAGTTTTCCTCTCTTCTTATGCAGTAAGGTAAAGGTAAAGGGACCCCTGACCATTAGGTCCAGTTGTGGCCAACTCTGAGGTTGCGGCGCTCATCTCACTTTATTGGCCGAGGGAGCCAGCGTACAGCTTCCGGGTCATGTGGTCAGCATGACTAAGCCGCTTCTGGCAAACCAGAGCAGCACACGGAAACGCCGTTTACCTTCCCGCCAGAGCGGTACCTATTTATCTACTTGCACTTTGACGTGCTTTCGAACTGCTAGGTTGGCAGGAGCAGGGACCGAGCAACGGGAGCTTACCCTGTTGCGGGGATTCGAACCGCCAACCTTCTGATTGGCAAGTCCTAGGCTCTGTCGTTTAACCCACAGCACCACGTGTGCCCCTATTTCTTATTCATTAACTAGCCTTAAACCTACTTTTCACCACTGGTTACAGGTCATCAGAATATATTACATTGCACAGCTGCAATTTTTTAAAATGTCCGTTGATGGATTTTTCTTCCAAGCTCTGGAGCCCAGGGTCCGTTCTCTTCCAGGCCTGTGCCAGCCACAGAGGTTTATCGCAGGTTATGAATGCACCTGTGAATGTAAGAGGAAGGAAAAAGTTGTAGCGTTGTCCACTGCCTTGTTCTGGTCAATGAGGCCAATCGAAATGCTCCTGCACTTCAAAGCATGAATATCTCTTACGGGCACAATCCTCCAGGAAATTTTCCTTCGCAAGACCTACTGAAATTAATGGGAGCCCATATTGCAATGGTCCCTGTGCAGGAAAATTTCCTGGCTGATAGGACTGCCTCTGTCTTAGTATGAAGGTCTATTCCAGATGATAAACAACCCATGCTACTACAGTCATACCTCGGGTTGAAGTCGCTTCAGGTTAAGCCTTTTTGGGTTGCACTCCGTGGCGACCCAGAAGTAATGGAGCGTGTTACTTCTGGGTTTCACCGCTCACGCATGTGCAGACGCTCAAAATGACGTCACGCGCATGCGCAGAAGCGGTGAATCATGACTCGTGGGTGCGGGTTGCATCCGCTTCAGGATGCGAACGGGGCTCCAGAACGCATCCTGTTCGCATCCAGAGGTACCACTGTACGTTCATATTAGTCACAATCCAGCTCCAAGTGTGATATCCCGTCCACATAAGAGCACGAGAATAGCTCTGTCAGAGCAGACCAAAGGTCCATCTAATTCAGGGGTTGGCAACCTAAGGCCCAGGGGCCGAATCCGGCCCAATTGCCTTCTCAATCCAGCCCACGGATGTTTCGGGAATCAGCATGTTTTTACATGAATAGAATGTGTGCTTTGATTTAAAATGCATCTCTGGGTTATTTGTGGGGCATAGGAATTCGTTCAGACTTTCCCCCCAAAATATAATCCGGCCCACCACATGGTCTGAGGGACGGTGGACCAGCCCATGGCTGGAAAAGGTTGCTGACCCCTGATCTAGTTTCTCACAATGGCTAACCAGATGTCTATGGGAAGCCTCCAAGCAGGACTTGAGTGCAACATCGATCTCCCCACTGGTGTTCTCCAGCAAGTGACATTCCCAGGCATACTGTCTCCGACCGTGGAGGTAGAACAGAGGCATCACAGATAGCAGGACCTGAGAATTTTATCCCCTTTGCAAGTGCATGCTCTCGAGGTGTGTTGGAGTGTGCATGAGAGAACAGTTGCTGCTTAGGTAATAGCCTAATAAAAGTTTAAAAACTGATAGAGGTAGACAGAGAGGAAGTTGGGTATCTTGTGACCATTCATGTGACCAGAAGCCATTCATTGGTTGCCTGTAACATTGGCATGCGCACATCTCTGTGTAGTGATTGGAGCAGTGGTTCTCAAACTTTCTTCTCTGGGCTACACTTTCAGAATAAAAAATTCCCTGTGCCACACCACATTTTTTTTATAGAGAAGAAAAACATTGGAAAACAGAAGGAAACTGAGCGATGCTCACTTTGTAACACAGAACACAGCTATCACCATGGGAAATCCAGAAAGTATAAAGCAATGCAGCTACATTACGTAAGAACATGAATCACTCCCAAAATATAATGATAAACTGGTCGCTTACATATGCACCTTAAGTATGTATGCAAACTCAATGAGAAGTGTGAGCTCGTTTTTGCCAGGTAGCCTCAATTACTGTATATGAGGTCTAATTTGAGGCAAACTCTCATCTCTTGATCAGAGCAAAGCAGCTTTACTGTTTTCTGATCTTTCACATTTCATAGAATCAGAGCATTGTAGAGTGGGAAGGGACCCTGGGGGTCATCTAGTCCAGCCCCCTGAAATGCAGGAATATGCAGCTGCCCCAAATGGGGACTGATTTGCCAAGAGTTGAAAATCCCTGTTCGCAACAATATGTCACGGAGAACTGTAGCCAAGGCTTTCCAAAGGAGGCATGGATACTGTTTCTGGTTGTATATCCAACAAAAAAATACTTTGAAACTATACTACGCTAAAATGTTTAAATGTGGGGTTTTTTTTAGTGTCCTTGAATCTTCCCACCACACTTTCCGTTCTCTAAAGCCACACCCTTTGAGAACTAGAGGGTTAGAGTGCTGGACTAGGACCTGGGAGTGGCTGGGGACCTGAGCCAGATGGGCGGGGTATAAATAATAAATTATTATTATTATTATTATTATTATTATTATTATTATTATTACATCCCCACCTGGCCATGAAGCTCACTGGGTGATCTTGGGCTAGTCACTGCCTCTCAGCCAAACCTACCTTGCACAATTGCTGTAGAGATTAACTGAACTCTTTTTCCAAGGTAAAATGTGGGATCTAAAAGCAATGAAATTATTATCATCGTCATCATCATCATCATCCCACACATCAATTACAAAAGCAATGCGCTGTGTTGGCTATGGTGTGAAAACATGGTTGTGCAAGTAACATAAGCAACTATATATATTTTTTGAAGTGGATAAAATTACTTCCAGCCATCAGCTTCCCTAGCAATGGTAGCTCCTCCAAACCCAGAAAGCGTGACGACAGAAGAGTCGCCTGTTTGAACAGGGAGTTGTACTAAAATAGAGACGGTAGACCCATCTGTTGCTGTCAAGGCTAACCCGATACAGTCTGATGTTTGAGGCAGGCTGTCCAAGCGGCACTCTGCCCCACAGTCAAACAGAAATTGGAATAACTCACAAGTTGCTGCCTTTAAACAACATCCACAATTTGTCAGATTTTGTGAGGCAGTCACCTCACGGCACTTTGTGGCTGCCATTTCTCCCATGTTAAGCCCTTGTCAGCAACCTGTTTGTACACCTAGCAACCAATTACATCTCACGGTGAAGAAAGCCTGACATGGTTAACAGGTCAGGAAGCACGGGGTCAAGAATGAATGCTTTTGGAAAAGCAAATATTAATACAGAACTTGAGACTAGTGCTAGACATTACTGTGTAATGGCTTGTGTGCCTCTCTGTCCTTGTGCTGTTTTGTTTTTCCATATTTTTTTCAAACTTGTTGGTAGAGTATGTTACTTTAGAATTAAAAATAAAAAATATCACCAAACTAAGGTAAGCAACAACCAGATACATCCATTCTATAAAATCACCCACCCTTTCGCTAGTCCGCTATAATCTGCAATCTTATTGTTCCCAGCAAGCCAATGCCCCAGTTGCACCAGTGTAACGTTGGCACAACTTAGTCAAGATTCTCTATAACCTCAGTGCAAAAATTAAGGAGAAAACAATAGAACAGCCAAAAGCATAGAACAAAGCAACCCCACCCGTGTCCTTGTCTACTGAAACACAGCAGCAGATATGAAGCAGATATATTATAGAGTCCTGTTGACCCTCCAAGGTTTCATGCAGGACCACAGAGGTTGTATAAGAATGCAAAGACTCTATATAAAGGTAAAGGTAAAGGGACCCCTGACCATTAGGTCCAGTCGTGACCAGCTCTGGGGTTGCGGCGCTCACCTTGCTTTACTGGCCGAGGGAGCCGGCGTACAGCTTCCGGGTCATGTGGCCAGCATGACTAAGCCGCTTCTGGCAAACCAGAGCACAGAATCATAGAATCATAGAGTTGGAAGAGACCACAAGGGTCATCGAGTCCAACCCCCTGCCAAGCAGGAAACTCCATCAGAGCACTCCTGACATATGGTTGTCAAGCCTCTGCTTAAAGACCTCCAAAGAAGGAGACTCCACCACACTCCTTGGCAGCAAATTCCACTGTCGAACAGCTCTTACTGTCAGGAAGTTCTTCCTAATGTTTAGGTGGAATCTTCTTTCTTGTAGTTTGTATCCATTGCTCCGTGTCCGCTTCTCTGGAGCAGCAGAAAACAACCTTTCTCCCTCCTCTATGTGACATCCTTTTATATATTTGAACATGGCTATCATATCACCCCTTAACCTCCTCTTCTCCAGGCTAAACATGCCCAGCTCCCTTAGCCGATCCTCATAAGGCATTGTTTCCAGGCCTTTGACCATTTTGGTTGCCCTCCTCTGTACACGTTCTAGTTTGTCAGTGTCCTTCTTGAACTGTGGTGCCCAGAACTGGACACAGTACTCCAGGTGAGGTCTGACCAGAGCAGAATACAGTGGCACTATAACTTCCCTTGATCTAGATGCTATACTCCTATTGATGCAGCCCAGAATTGCATTGGCTTTTTTAGCTGCCGCGTCACACTGTTGGCTCATGTTAAGTTTGTGGTCAACCAAGACTCCTAGATCCTTTTCACATGTACTGCTCTCAAGCCAGGTGTCACCCATCTTGTATTTGTGCCTCTCATTTTTTTTGCCCAAGTGCAATACTTTACATTTCTCCCTGTTAAAATTCATCTTGTTTGTTTTGGCCCAGTTCCCTAATCTGTCAAGGTCGTTTTGAAGTGTGATCCTGTCTTCTGGGGTGTTAGCCACCCCTCCCAGTTTGGTGTCATCTGCAAATTTGATCAGGATGCCCTTGAGTCCATCATCCAAGTCGTTGATAAAGATGTTGAATAAGACCGGGCCCAAGACAGAACCCTGTGGCACCCCACTAGTCACTCTTCGCCAGGATGAAGAGGAACCATTGATGAGCACCCTTTGGGTCCGGTCAGTCAGCCAGTTACAAATCCACTGAGTGGTAGCATAGTCAAGACCACATTTTACCAGCTTCTTTACAAGAATATCATGGGGCACCTTGTCAAATGCCTTGCTGAAATCAAGGTAGGCTACATCCACTGCGTTCCCTTCATCTACCAGGCTTGTAATTCTGTCAAAAAATGAGATCAGGTTAGTCTGACATGACTTATTTTTCAGAAATCCATGCTGACTATTGGTGATCACAGCATTCCTTTCTAGGTGCTCACAGATTGTTTGCTTAATGATCTGCTCCAGAATCTTCCCTGGTATTGATGTTAGACTGACTGGGCGGTAATTATTTGGGTCCTCTCTTTTCCCCTTTTTGAAAATAGGGACAACATTTGCCCTCCTCCAGTCTGCCGGGACTTCGCCTGTTCTCCAGGAATTCTCAAAGATGACTGCCAGTGGTTCTGAGATCACATCTGCCAGTTCTTTTAGAAACGTTGTTTACCTTCCAGCTGGAGTGGTACCTATTTATCTACTTGCACTTTGACGTGCTTTCGAACTGCTAGGTGGGCAGGAGCAGGGACCAAGCAACAGGAGCTCACCCCGTCGCAGGGACTCGAACCACCGACCTTCTGATCGGCAAGTCCTAGGCTCTGTGGTTTAACCCGCAGCGCCACCCGCATCCCTCAGGACTCTATATACTTGGCTATAAAGGCTTTCATGGTCCAGGACCTCAATACCTTAAGAATTGCCTCTCCCCATATTGAACTGAACCTGTGCTTGTCACCTGAGGCCTTTATCTGTGTCCTCCATCCCAGAGAGGTTTGGATGGTGGCAATATGAGAGTGGGCCAGAGAGATTCGCCTGGCACCTTCATTATATATTTTTAGGTGCCAGACAAAAATGTTCCTTTTCAACCAGGCCTTTGGCTGATTAATATTCTACAGCCTTTGAAATGTGTCTGTGGGAAAGGGGGTTATTGTTTCACTGTTATGTTTTACTTGTATGTTTTTATCCTGTGTTTTATTCTGTGAACCACCCTGAGATCTTCTTATGAAGGGCAGTATAATGACAACAATAACAATAACAATAACAATAATTTATTATTTATACCCCTCCCATCTGGCTGGGTTTTCCCAGACACTCTGGGTGGCTTCCAACTGAATATCAGAAACAATACAGCGCCAGACATTAAAAACTTCCCTAAACAGGCCCGCCTTCAGTTGTTTTTTAAAAATAAAATAATTGTTTATTGCCTTGACATCTGCTGGGAGGGCGTTCCACAGGGCGGGTGCCACCAACAAGAAGGCTCTCTGCCTGGTTCCCTGTAACCTCACTTCTCACAGTGAGGGAACCGCCAGAAAGCCCTCAGCGCTGGACCTCAGTGTCTGGGCTGGATGATGGGGGTGGAGACGCTTCTTCAGGTATACAGGTATATAAATCTAATCAAATAATCAAAAAAGACTGAATAGAAGTTTAAGTCTCCCACATGTCCTGCCACTCCCCTGCCCCCCAGGGAAATGGAAGAAATGTAAACTGAGTTTTCCAAGCATTGTTATTTGCTCTGATTCAGTGGTAAAGAGAGGATTTCCCCAGGGAATGCAGGGAGGCAAACAGAAAACCATCACACCTGTGTCTAGAAAGCGTGGGACAAACAGAAAACATCTTGGACCCATGAAGTCCAGAACGAGCAGAAATGTGGATGAACCCTGAATCCGACATCCCATTGTGCCACAGTAGGCAGAACAGTTGGAAGCCGATGTGCAGCCATGGGTTTTCTTTGTTCCCCTTTGAGTTCAACGGAAGAGTTTTAACTTACAACATGCCTGTGGTCACTGTAATATTATGCTGGAATCTGGGCCAGGTGAGAGGTTTGAGGGAGCAGAGGATTTGGTGTAAGCCCATTCTTCCTCTGTCAGCACCCTATTTGGAGACTGCCATCCATGGAGTTAAGATGGAGTCAGGCATATGCATACGGAGTGCCCTGCCAGATTATCCCTGACGTCATGCCAGGATAGGGGGATTTACAGTGCATCCTAAAGCCCCCGGGCCAACGTATCTGAGGTGAAAAATTGTGCCCAAATTCCCTTTCCAAGGGCAGCCCCATAAACTTTCTGACTATTGTTGCCTGAAATGTTTTTTGTTTGTTTTTTGTTTACTTTTTAATCTGTCATGTTCAAAACCCCATCAAAACCAGTTCAAGCCATTTGGAAATAAAGAGAAGCTTCTTATTTTTTGAGTTGGTTTAATCACTAGAGGGGAACAGTCAGCAGGGCCCACATTACCTAAGCACTCTAACAGGCATTTTTAGATGACCAAGTCCTGATAGTTATCTATTTTTGTGTGTGCACATATATATATTATAAATGTGTGTGTGTGTACATATAATACACACACACCCTGTGCCAAGGTTATCCAAACTTTGCACCGGAAAAACTGAATCCCGCAATCTTTATAAATTAGGCAAATTAAGCAAATTTTCATATTTGTTATCATGCATAATTTATTCTGCTTCTCCTAGCTATAGGGAGGCATGAGGAGCTATGCAAGGCACTGAAACCTCTTCTCCATCTCTCTCTCTCTCTCACACACACACACACTATCACTGAGCCATTCTTCACAGCCACAGGAACTATCTAGGAGGGATGTGGAACCTGCCCTCTCCAGGTATTGTTGTACTCTGTCTCCCAATGCCCCAAACCAACAAAGCCGATAGTCAAAGGATGACAGGAGTTGTTATCCAACAACAGGTTCTCTACCCTTAAACAAATGAAAACGGGGGTTCTTGTACCCCGTCCTGCATTTGATGCCTTTTCTGTGCTTGCACAGAACTGCAGAATAAATAGAGCGCTGGCCACAGACACAACACCATCAAGAGACACGCTAAATATTAAGTGTAGTAATTGTTTTAGAAGCCACGGTTGGAGCACACAGTTGACAGTGGATAAACTAAGTGGGGAGGGACATTCCAGCTTTCCTGCCCAAACACAAATTTAAAACTCTTAAAGGGGAGAAGCTGCTCTCTGGGGAAAGGAACCAGAAGTAGAAAAACAGCAAGCAGAGAAAATGCTTCGACTCCACACACCTACACACACCATGTCTCCACTATCAGGTCATGCAATATGGAAGTGACTTACAAAACAGAAAAAGAGGTTTTGGACTAGAGTTAGAAACATAAAAGACCAAGGGCCTATATACACTAGGGTTTTTCTTTCTTGAAGTCAGTAAGCAACAGAATTAGGACATACATCTCATAGACATTGCAATTTGTTTTGAGCACATTGACTAAAGTGAGCACTAGCAAATCTGATGTGCTTGCATGGCAAAATAAAGAATCTGGGTGCAATAGAGTGACAAGTTCTGCTGCGCAAACAAGCCCCAGTGAATCAGATGGCACTGCTCTTTACGTAGGTCCCATTCAATTTGATGGCACTTGGGCAGGAGGTCTTGTGCCCTTGATGTAACTGAAACACACAAGTCCCGTACTCCTTCACCGACACGGCTTGGTCCAATATACAAGCCGTCACCGATCAATTTAGCAGCTCCAACGGGCAGTGCGAAGAGGCGATGTTCGCCGGATAGATTGTCTAGTAAAATCATTATCTTCTCTGCCCACAGGACACACATTGTACTTCAAAATCACATTGCCGACGGGAAGTCGTCCAGTTCAGCTAATCATCTACAAGGGCATTTTCCCCAATGCAGTCGAAGAAGGAATGTCAGAGCAACTTACGCCCAAGAGATACGGGTGGCAGCAAATGTTCAGAGTCCAGTTCTGCGGCAAATCTCTATCCTGCCAGATGTTGCTTTCTGTGGGGCTGATAGATACTGAACAGGACTCAAGCCTTTAAAAACCTGATCTGGTATAACATTTATATTATGACGGCATAGCTCTCCCCTTCTCCTCTTCTGAGCAATGTCATAATGTGGCAGTTCTTAGCGTCTGATGGTGCTAATTCTTTACCTTCAAGCTTTGTACTCAAGCCTATGAGGTACAAGTGAAAACTCAAAAGATTTCTGACCCTTCGGATTTTCCACAATAGTCCCTTCCCTCCAAGGAAAAGCTAAACATTAAGGCCTTTTTAATTTAGAAAAGAAAGGATGACTGAGGATGGGGAACGTGTGTCTATGAAATTATAAATGGCCAGGGGCTGCCTCACTACTCGCTCTGCTTCCCAACCCCCTACCATTCACACTGCATTAACCCTCCAGAGCTTCCCCTTCCCGCTGTGTGTGAAGTGTAGGTGAGTTCCCACAAGGCAAAACACAGTGATAACAGCAAGAACCTTTATTGAACTAACAGAACTGGACAATGGGCTGCTGATATACATTCCTGAAAGCCCGGGCCACTCCCACTCCCAACATGATTGGCTGTCTAAACTTCCAAGCTGCGAATCACGAGTCCAAGGGCCAATGGCAGAGGCCCAAATCCTGAAATGTTCTGTGGTTGGACATCATGTATCGAATCAGAACACAGGAGCTGAGAATCCTTAGTCCAGACTCAAGCTCAGGCAAACACAGACCACTGAATACATAACGGTGTGCAACTGCTAAGCTTGCTTTTCACCATCCCAGACCTCTTTCTGAAACCACCTCTCTCTTCTGTTCTGCTGCCCTGCTTTGCACCCCATGCCCACGCCTCCTCCTCCCTCCAACACCTTTTGTGCAACCCTCCCTTGCACACAAACCACCCTTCATGGTAACGTTCTGCATCCGGGGCCGGCTCACCCATGAGGCAAGCTGAGGCAACTGCCTCGGGTGGCAAGATCCATAGGGGCAGCAGATCCTGCCTCCAAGAAATGCATCACCTTCTGCTTCTGCAGCAGCACACTCCTTGAAGTCCAGATCTGCCTTTCCGCCTGATGCAGATCTTCACTCATTCCTCCTTCCCTCGTGTGTGTGTGTGTGTGTGTCATTTTGTGGTTCGCCTCAGGTAACAAAATGTCTTGGGCTGGCCCTGCCTGCATCTTCCTCCTCCCACACAGCGCAGCTACAAAGCACCCATTTCACTTTCCACCCAGCTATGAAGCCACCAATCTTTCCTGTTCTGCAGAAGCTCTCGTGCCCCTGCTCTCATCTTCAACCACATTCCCATGCCTCCTGCTTCCTCTCTTTTTGCAACCCCTCCCTCCTGCTCATTGTTCTCAACTCTCCTTTGCACACTGACCAGCCACATTTCCAGGCCTCCTCCCATTCTGCAGCCCCCTTTGTACACACACACACACACACACACACACACACTCCATGCTCTTAAGAGCAAGCCTGTCAGTTAGCTTGTTCAGTAAGAGAAGGTAAAGTCACTCTGTTGAATCTGGAACTTCACGCTGAAGGCAACATAAGGTATTGCGTGAAGGGTCGGTAGAACATCTGAGGGCTCCACATCCTTTATCTCTCTCCCATGAGGCTGCTGAGGAATAGGAGAGAGAGACTAGTGAGTACAGCGAGAAGGGAGTGACACTAGCAAGAAAAAAGTGACTGCTGTAAACAACAGCAGAGGTTTGAAAAAAGCAGGGATGGAGAACACTGAGAAGCACATGGGCACCCTGATATGTACTAGGGCTGGGCGAAATCTGGTTTTCAGCATCGTGATATACCACCAGCTAAACATCACAATATACTGATATATCACAATGTCTGAAATCAGGATGGAGCTACGTAGAGGCATTGGCTGGCTTCACGGTTTTGCTTGCATCATAATTTTTGCGTAACACACACACACACACGATTCACAATATATTGCCAGGTCAAAAATTATGAAACCAATACCATGATATGGATTTGAAACTAATTTTGGATGATATATCACCCAGCCCTATCACTCATCACGATTCACTATAGTCAAAAATTATGAAAACAGTATCACGATATGCACTTCAAACCAGTTTTGGACGAGATATCCCTAATAGGTACACGGCTGAAGTCAAGCAGATCTGACAGGCAGATCTATCGGGACGGTGCTCTTGTTCATCTCAGTGGAGTGTGTGCAAGAGAAGCTCCTGGTGAGTTACAAGTGTGTCAGGGGCGCAGACTTGCCCCACACAATGACGGAACCCACCGCTGCATGACATCATATGCACTTAATGTGCAATTGGGGGGGGGCACAAGATCCCCATTGCACCCTGGTGGCAGCAGGGGCTGGAGGGCACAGAGGGCAAAGATCTCCTTCTGGCCCCCAACCAGTGCTCTGCCGGTGGCTGTGGGGGGTGGGGAATGCGGAGGGCATGTTTGCAAGTGGGAGGCTGATCTGTTTGGGGGGCCCTCAATACAGTGGTACCTCAGGTTAAGAACTGAATTGGTTCTGGAGGTCCGTTCTTAACCCGAAACTGTTCTTAACCTGAGGTACCACTTTAGCTAATGGGGCCTCCCGCTGCTGCAGCGCCGTCATGGTGCGATTTCTGTTCTCATCCTGAAGAAAAGTTCTTAACCTGAGGTACTATTTCTGGGTTAGCGGAGTCTGTAATCTGAAGCGTCTGTAACCTGAGGTACCACTGTATTGGGGGAGCTCAGCCCCCTGCCCACAAATATTGAGGGGGCAAAGCCCCTTCTGCCCCTATAGTTGGCATCCCTGGTGTGTGTGGTGGTGGTGGGGCAATAAATTGGGCAATAAATATTAGGCCCCCACTGTGCAGCATGTTCTCCAGATTCTTTGTAACATCCTTTCCTGAAATTATGGCTTCCTACCACCTTTCATTCCTCGTACTGCTGCAACTTTAGAACAGAACATCTTATCAGGTACTTCTGATATCAACTGCAATACCTCACAGGGAACATAGCTGGCAAGCCAATGTGGCTCACCACACATTTAATCATTTATTTATTTTTACATTTGCTCCCGTTCAATTTTCACGCTGCTCTTATTATTTATCTGTTATATTTGCATCCCACAAGGCACTTAACAGCTGTATATGGGGTAGAGCTCTGTCTGCCTTTGAAAATTGAGAAAGATAAAACTAAGGAGGAAAGCCCTGCGAGTTACACAGAGCTCGGAGACAGCGACTCTCCGAAAAGCCGCTCTGTAAGCTCTGCTCTGTAAGCAGGGATGAACTGCCATGGCCTTGTTCTACCCACTATTTCACACTTGTTATCTGCACAAAAACATGTGTGTTAGAGTTGGTGGAGTGCAATGTGAGGGCCAAATCTAGGAAGACTACAACGTTTAAGAAATTTGCTTTCAGGAGTTCATGTTCAAAATGACTCATTTGCCAGAGGTTTGGAGGGAGTAGCTGTGGAAAGATGGAAGGGTGTACTCCCTGGTTATCTAGGACCTGCTAAGAGAAATTCTACATGCCTGTACCAGTAATTATTGTGTCCTTACAAACCGCCTCTATGTATTTGGCAAGACAAATACTCTATGCTAGCATACAAACACAAACAAATGTAACATATTAGTCTAAGGTAAAGGTAAAGGGACCCCTGACCATTAGGTCCAGGCGTGGCCGACTCTGGGGTTGCGGCGCTCATCTCGCTTTATTGGCCGAGGGAGCCGGCGAACAGCTTCCGGGTCATGTGGCCAGCATGACTAAGCCACTTCTGGCGAACCAGAGCAGCACATGGAAACGCCGTTTACCTTCCCACCGGAGCTGTACCTATTTATCTACTTGAACTTTGGCGTGCTTTTGAACTGCTAGGTTGGCAGGAGCAGGGACTGAGCAACGGGAGCTCACCCCGTCGCTGGGATTCGAACCGCCGACCTTCTGATCAGCAAGTCCTAAGCCCTGTGGTTTAACCCACAGCACCACCCGTGTCCGTTCAACGTATTAGTCTAACATTCTGCAAATATAAATGCATTTGATCGCTGACCTCAGCATACATTTGATGCTCTTTCTTGTGATAGCACATGCCACAGTAAGACCGCATCCTATGCACGTCAACTTGAGAAAGCCATTTCCCGATCCTGGGGAGATGACGTTGCAGGCTGGGAGCAAGCCCTCCCCACATGCATGGGGCGGGATTGCCCCTGCCCCATTGGATGGTCGTCGGCCATGTCATCCCTAGGCCGTCCAATCCGGGCGGTCCAGGGGCGGGGGGTGGGCTATTTAAACCACCCGCAGTCAAGGACTCGCCCCTTTTCTCCCTGCTTGGTCACTTCTCCCACCCTTAGGTTAGCCTCTTTATTTCTTGACCTTGCTATGGACCTCGGTTGGTCGCCTTGGTTGTCTAAAGGACCTGGTAGGAATTTTCCCCCACTTGGCAAATTGGCACAAGCCATTTGGCTTTTCACCTAAAAGTAATGGTAAAGGTAAAGGGACCCCTGACCGTCAGGTCCAGTTGTGGCCGACTCTGGGGTTGTGGCGCTCATCTCGCTTTATTGGCCGAGGGAGCTGGCGTACAGCTTCTGGGTCATGTGGCCAGCATGACTAAGCCGCTTCTGGTGAACCAGAGCAGCGCACAGAAACGCTGTTTACCTTCCCGCCAGAGCGGTACCTATTTATCTACTTGCACTTGACGTGCTTTCAAACTGCTAGGTGGGCAGGAGCAGGGACCAAGCAACGAGATAATAGATAATAGATCATAGGTACCATGCCCCCTGGATTCCTTTAACGGAATACCCTTGAATTAGGAGGAGGAGTTGATGGGCTTTGAAGGACTTTATAGTGATCTATAAAGTCCTTCAAAGGCCATCAACTCCTCCTAATTCAAGGGTATTCCATTAAAGGAATCCAGGGGGCATGGTCTCTATCCGAAGCCCCAGATGGGGGGGGGGCTATGGCCATGGCACATCCCCTTGTGGTGACCCTGGGGGACTTCCTAGTTGATGTGCATCAGCAGGGCTCCCCCTACTGGTGGTTAACCCTTCCAAGACTCCTGAGGACGGGCAGGAGTCAGATATAGTCATGTGGTTTCCAATGCCTAAGCCAATACCACTCACATTCTGTAACCAATAAAGTTGTGGCCTTTTTCCACCCATTAACCTAAAATACTGCTTTGTGTGTCTTTATTCCACTTCCTGGGAGGGGTTGGGACCTTGCCATGCAACTTAATTCCAAACAAACATGTGTACAGTTTGGCTGTACGTGTGATAGGCTGGAGGCAGCCAATAATTCTTAAGAGAGCTGAAACTGATTTGAAAGACGCACCATTCTGTGCGGACGCGTTGATTTCACCCCACCGCCACCTGCAGGCAAACAGGTTCCGCAATGGGTTCATTTCAATGGGAAAATCTGCAAAACCTGTTTGCCAAATGCAAACATTGGCTGAGTGTGCCCATTAATCCCTCTTTCAAACCACTCTCTGAAAAAACTGTCTCTCCAGACTGTTAGTTTTCAAAGGGGTTGCCACTCCAGGTGGGTATACTCACGCCACTTCTGATGATCCACTCTGATCAAACACGCTTTGCAGGTTTTGGATTGTTTAGGGTTGCCATACATCTGGGATTTCCTGGACACATATATGTAATACAGCAGTCAGAAATCGTTAAAATGTCCATGCATATGGCAGCCCAGATCAGCAACGCCATTTTTGCCAATTTCCCATAAAAATAGCTCAAAAACGGCTTCTTCTTTTTTGGCAATTTTGGTTAAAAACGCTCAACAACTTTTCTGTCTGGATTGTCACTGTTTGAAGTATGGCAACCCTAGGATTGTTAAAACCTGCAAAACCTGTTTGACCAGAGTGATAGGGCTGGGTTGTTGGGTTTTTTTACAAAATTATGCATGTACCTCATAGAAAAGGAAGTCTCCTTCAAAGCGCTTTAAACACTCGTAAAATATAGTTGTCTCTCTTAAATTGCTTTGCGCTGTTAGAATCTATGCTGGAAAGACAATTGCATGCAACAGAAATTTGCAGCAGGATGTACAAAAATGGCAAGACATTTTCCTGCAAGATTGTGGATGCTTTTGCCCCTCCACCTCCCTGTTGCTCACTTTCACTTTCTTCCAAACTACCACCAGCTTTCACTCATCTGCTGGTCCTTTCAGTTTGATCACGCAGGCCCAAAATGCTAGGAATCCAGTCTAGGTCAACATCCCCATTTCCTCCCTTCAGGTTTGTAAATTACAAAGCAAATAATTTATTAACTCTTTCACCTTTTTTTATTATATGGTTAAGCCCCTGTCCTTACATGCCTCTGCCCTCTAGTGGAACACACACACACACACACGGCCAAATGCTTTCTGCAGTTCCATCCTCTTCTTTCCTTACTTGTTGAAGGGATCACATTTTGAAGAGAGGAGCCTGAGACAGGAAATAAAATGGAGTTTTATGCAATGGTCTCTGAACTACAGTTCCCAGAATGCTCCTTGTTATTATCCTTTGTGAAGCTGAGCAAGCTCAGCCAAGGTGCCCACTGTCCTGCCTTAGTCCAAGGATGAGAGTCCATAGCGTTCAGGACTCTGTGGAGCCATTTGATTCCTGGAACTCAGGACCTGGAGCATATGAAAGAATAGCAATTGAAAAAAATAAATAAATTTTGCAAATTTCACACTATGGGCCCTATTACAGTAGGAACTAAACTGATGGCTGCTTACCCTCTGCTAGTACTGTATACAGCCAACATCCCTCTTCCACAACAAGCCGGGATAACTGCATGAACATCTCCCTTCATTGCACATTGCTGAAGATTATTCTCCAGCGGCTTTATGTACCCATTCAGCAACATTTACATTTGCCTTCTGGATATAGGGTGCTTCCAGACAGGGGCTTAATTTGCAAATCGATCGCTGAGATGCCACAAGTGGGACAATTGCCACAGGTTTCTTTTACTTCGTGGGATTTCTTCGGGAAAGGCTAAATCTTGAATAAAATTGGTGGTGTTGGTGGCAGGATATGGGTTGCATACCCTCCAACATTTCTCCAATGAATATAGGAATGTCCCATTTAATAATAATAATAATAATAATAATAATAATACCCTGCCCATCTGACTGGGCTGCCCCAGCACTGAGGCTTCCAACATATATTTAAACATAATAAAGCATTAAAAAACTTCCCCATAGAGGGCTGTCTTCAGATGTCTTCTAAAGGTTGTATATTGAAATAATTTTTTTAAAAGTCTTATATATATAAAAAATAAATGTTCATAAACGTACCAACCAAGCACGTACATAGATATGTGGACCACATGTCTGGAGCAGCACAAGAAGACCGTCCTGAAACCATTTTGACTCCCAAACTGACCAAATGTTTTCTCTGCAAGGAGGGAGGGGGTGAGGGAACCTTCCCATTGTCTCAGGAATTGGGTAATTACCATCTCAAAGGAATGGCCAGAATACCAGGAAAGGCAATCGGATAAGGCATTATCAGATAACCTGACAGACAGGAAAAACAAGAACATTCAAATTTCTGTTGTAGACCACCTTTTCTGTGATGTAGGTATGATGTATGGAGGGGTGGTCTGGAGCTCCAGGGCAGGGAATTTAAAATGTCTATATAAGGGCAGGCACACCTTTGTTCTGGGTCCTTCTCCTTCTCCCGCGTGTGAGGGGAGCACCCTGTTGCAACAGCTTTAATAAAGATCAGGCTTACTAGCTGCTTTGCTTCTCAATATTCTCTGGTTGGCCTGTTATTTTCTCCTACCGATGGAGAACCTACAAAGGACTCTATAAGGGCTCTTGTGTCCCCCATAAGGGAATAAGGGCAGATTCTGTTTACAACAATAGTTAATAGTCTCCTTGGCTTGTGGGTTGCAGAACTCCATACCCGCCAACATTTTTCCAGCGAAAATGGGGATGTCCTAAGGAAAAGAGGGATATTCCAGGATCAAATCAGAAACCTGTGAATCCGGGACTGTCCCTGGAAAATAGGGACACCTGGAGGGTCTGCTGTCTCATGGTCAAAAGTCATTTATTTCTGGAATGGGAATAAATTGCTCTTCTCTCTGAGGAAAACAGAGCTTAATTTGACACAGGTTTAACTAGGAACATAGCTACAAAACCCATTTTCAATGCCAGGGCTTGGCCAAGAACCTTGTGTTTTGAGTCCAAGACCTCGCCTTGTAAGCAACCCATGTCTCTTTGTTCTCTTTTCGGACACAAGGTGGAAACGTTGGCCCCTTTATGATTGGCAAAAAAGTATAAGGCAGCTGAATTGGTCGGAGCAGGCATAAATACATAAAGCGTGACTTTCTTCCCTCGTCCGGTCAATATGACAGAATATCCTGTCTGCTGCAGCACAACTGTAGGGCTCTACCTGCCCGAAGATCAGAAGAAGAAGAAGAAGAAGAGTTTGGATTTGATATCCCGCCTTTCACTCCCCTTCAGGAGTCTCAAAGCGGCTAACATTCTCCTTTCCCTTCCTCCCCCACAACAAACACTCTGTGAGGTGAGTGGGGCTGAGAGACTTCAAAGAAGTGTGACTAGCCCAAGGTCACCCAGCAGCTGCATGTGGAGGAGCAGAGACGCGAACCCAGTTCCCCAGATTACGAGTCCACCGCTCTTAACCACTACACCACACTGATTGACCATATCTGGTCAATATGACAGAATATCCTGTGTGCTGCAGCACAACTGTAGGGCTCTACCTGCCCGAAGATCAGTGTTTGGAGGCCAGAGGTGGCCAGATGTAATTCCTCTCCCACAGGCAACTGGTGATGTAAAAGCTGAGCACTCGCCGCTTGCTCAATGCTGTGCATGTGGCTCAAAATCAAACTTTGATAACCAATGGATACAGCCCTAGCGTACTGGAGACACCATTTTATGCACCCAGCACCTTGTATGCACACAATTCCTGATGTCGCAGGGGATCTGCACATACATTTTTGTTGCTAGTTTGGGATGAATACATTCTATATATCGAGATGGGGAAGGAGGAAGTGTCTAAACTGCAAGATTTGTAATAATCAGGGGAAGTATATTTGTGTGAGAGGTTTGAAATATATTATATCACAGACGCTTTTTTATATAAAAAATCTATTTTGTGGCATTTATCACCAATAAATAAAACATAACACAGTATGTTCCCTGCAACAGATCCATGATAAGTTAGTGGATAATGCGTTGGCTGTGGTTGGAATGGGCTGAAAATAAATCTATCCCCTCCAGTTAATGAATGACTTATTAAATTCAGTACTTTGTCACCTTGTCTCAGTTGTTGCTGTCCCTATTTCCAAAATATCCATCACTGTTAATGTTGGGATGGGAGGAACAGAATTAGTTGTTTGTTTGTTTTAAAAAAAGCAAATTCAAAAAATGAGATTTTTTGAGGATTTTCTTAGAAACTCCTCAAACACCATGCAATTGATTGCAGCTGTATAAAATAGGCAGGGTTGTGGGTGGTAGAATTATGGGATGGGAAGGTCAGGGGCCACACAGCACAGCAGAAATGGACCCCTCCTTCTTGGTGTCTATCTTCTTTTTCCTTACCAGGGACTCAGCTACATTAGTCAAGAAACAGTGTTTTGAATGTGTTATAAACATGCAACATCAGATGGCACCAGAGAGCAAAATAAATTTCTAAACGCTTTTCATAGTGGTTCCCCCCCCCCTTTTGTTATGATGATTTAATTTCTGACTTATTTATAGTGGGTTTTTCCTGTGTGTAGATCCACCTCAGGTCTCAGGGTTTGAGCTGCAACTTCCGGCACTAGCCTCCTTTTCAGACTCTCCAGGGGAAGGAATAACATCTGAGAGTAAAAGGCCAGAGTCAAGGGGGCAGAATATTTTCTCCTTGGCACGATGAGAACTTCTGCTTATTCTGCCTGCTCCCCCTCTGGCTCCATCCCTGACGGATCCATCTACATTTGGCTAGTGAGGTGTGCTATGGTCTGTACTATGCCTAACTCAGGCCAGAAGTGGCTCACCAGGTATGGTGATGCTTAGCTCCCTAGCAGGTGGGTTGCTGCTACTTGCAAGGAGAGAGAAGAGCAAGACGCCAGGGAGGTCAGCGTGGTGCAAATACCCTGTGAGCAATGGCAGATAGAGTCCGCTGGTGCCTTTGCACCATGCCAACTCCCTTATCGCCTTGCCTTACCTTCTTCCAGTAAGCAAAAGCAACCGCCCTAAGTGGAAGTCGGGACGCGGGTGGCGCTGTAGGTAAAACCTCAGTGCCTAGGACTTGCCGATCGCATGGTCGGCGGTTCGAATCCCCGCCGTGGGGTGAGCTCCCGTCGTTCGGTCCCAGCTCCTGCCCACCTAGCAGTTCGAAAGCACCCCTAAGTGCAAGTAGATAAATAGGTACCGCTTTATAGCGGGAAGGTAAACGGCGTTTCCGTGTGCTGCTCTGGTGCCGGCTCGCCAGAGCAGCTTCATCACGCTGGCCACGTGACCCGGAAGTGTCTCCGGACAGCGCTGGCCCCCGGCCTCTTAAGTGAGATGGGCGCACAACCCTAGTCTGTCAAGACTGGCCCGTACGGGCAGGGGTACCTTTACCTTTTAAGTGGAAGTCAGCATAGCAGCTGCCCCACCCAGGGAAGCCTCCTCTCTGATCCAACAATCCAGCCTCTGAATTGTCAGGCGCTATCTTTCAGATTCCTGATATTCTGCTACTTAAGTCTGAGCCTCAACACACCTGCAAATCCGAGCCCCCTCCCCTTGCACAGAGCTCGTCCACTTTCCATCTTCCAGAAGAGAAAGCAAAAAGACATTGAGGCAGAGGCACGATGCTCAGGTGTGAAACAGAATTTAATTTTGAGGGTTGGTCTGTTGGTTGATTTTCTCGTGTGTCTGGGGGTGGGGGGTTCTCCGCTTGCTCAGTTGAGGGTGAAACTTCTGGAGGTCGAAGCAGAAGTGATAGGAGAGCAAGGTGGGAAACAGGTGATGGGGGAAGGAGCGCCTTGTGACCGAACAACCAGAAAGAGAGAGAGAGAGAGAGCGGTCTGAGCAGGATGCTGATCACAACAACACGCCCACAATGCACTGACCCACAACACCCCACAAAGCATGGCATAAGGACCCAGTGTCTTGCAGCAGCACAGGTTGCCTTCGTGTCGCCCGGAAACACAAACCAAAAGAACTTTCAGATCAGTCGCAGGTGTAGGTATGGCACCACACTGACAAACACACACACACACACACCCCGCCCGAAACAAAAAGAGAAAACAAAACTTGAAGGCTGGCAGGGACAGGCTAGAACATACAGAAACTTGCTGTTGACAGTAAGCGCTACAAAGGTTTTAAACACCGTCATAACCCAGGAGTAAAACACAGACTCCCAGTGGCAACGAAGGAGGGGGAACACAGGGCGAACTTCAGCCACGCACGCCCTCGCCACACATCCTGGCAAACATGCTCACAGCACTTGACACCGGGGTGCAACGATGATTCAAGCAGGCCCAGAGAGAAGACACTGCGCGACACACACAAAGCTGGCTTGGAGCAGCGCCCTGGGGCGGGCAGAGGGAAGCTTCATTCTCCACACGTCTTAGGGGGGCGGCGGCTCCAGTGAGAGGCCGGAGGAGGTAGCTGGAATGGGGAGAGGAGACAGAGGAGCCGGGGAAATGGAGGGTGTGGTCTAAAGGGGCACTCAGAGTCTGTGCACTGGGAGGTCAGCAGGCAAGCCAGAGTGTGCCCAGGGCAGGGCTTATAGGACGCTCGGGTTACGGAAGTTGTGCCCGGCAAAGTGGGCTTCGTCGCCAAGCTCTTCCTCAATCCTGTGGAAGGCAGAGAGAAAGGCAGGCCATTATATTCACACCACAGGCCCTGCTTCACAGAGCAGACTTAAACCAGAGAGGGTTAGGATCTGCTGGAATTAAAGCACAGAAGTCAATTACCGTATTTTTTGCTCTATAAGACTCACTTTTTCCCTCCTAAAAAGTAAGGGGAAATGTGTGTGTGTCTTATGGAGCGAATGCAGGCTGCGCAGCTATCCCAGAAGCCAGAACAGCAAGAGGGATTGCTGCTTTCACTGTGCAGTGATCCCTCTTGCTGTTCTGGCTTCTGAGATTCAGAATATTTTTTTTCTTGTTTTCCTCCTCCAAAAACTAGGTGCGTCTTGTGGTCTGGTGCGTCTTATAGAGTGAAAAATACGGTATGTTAAAGGCCCCCGGCTGTACAAGCTACAGGTTGGGAAGGCCCTAGCAGGAGCGTCTTACCCATAGGCCTTAGTGGTGCAGGGCGCCAGGGCGCCGGATTTTGGAGGGTGCCACAGACTGAGTGTCCGGGAAGGAGAGTCAGGGTGCGCTCCCTTCCCTGCTCTGGGGTAGCCCCCTCCTCTCCTCTCTGCTGCCCATCGGAGTGCGCTGTATCCAGCTCAGGGAAGCCCCTTTGCATCCCCTCCTGCCGGGGCTGCCTGGCGGGTGCAATTGGGGGTGGGCGAGGGGCGGGGCAGGCGTGTCTCTCCTACCCCTCTCTGGCCACATCGCTGCCTGCGTGCCTCCCTGAGGAGTCTGCGAGCGGAGCAGGGGAGCGTCCTGTGCAATCCCAGCACTGAGCGAGGATGGGACAGCCGGCGAGCCACCAAATCTGCTTGCTGGCCTTCCTGTCGCGTGGACTTCCCTGGACGGGGGTAGGTAAGGGGTGCTGGGCGCTTAGAGGGAGGCTTCGCGAGAGGGGGCACGGGAGGCCGTCTGGGCTGCAATCCAGGCGCCTCTTACTTACATGCAGTGCCGAGCACGCGTTGGACGTCAAAAAAGGTCAACAACTCTGGTCAACAACGGGGGTGGGGGGGACGGGACGGGGCGCCAGAGAGATATTGGTGCCAGATATGCTTAAGACGGCCCTGGAACTCCATTAGACTTCCAAAACATTCAGAAACCAAGGTGTGACTTCCGATTGGCTGCAGGAAGCTCCTGCAGCCAATCAGAAGCAGTGGAAGCCATGCTGGATGTTTGGGTTCCAAAGAACATTTGCAAACCTGAACACTCACTTCCAGGTTTGCGGCATTCAGGAGCCATAATGTTCGACTCACAAGGCATTCAGCATCCAAGGTATGACTGTATAAACCAGGCGCAGACAAACTCGGCCCTCCTCATGTTTTGGGACTACAATTGCCATCATCCCTGACCACTGGGATGATGGGAGTTGTAGTCCCAAAACATCTGGAGGGCTGAGTTTGCCTATGCCTGGTATAAACTGACAGTGCGTCCCTCAATTTCCTGTGGCATTGCATGATAGAAGCTGAAAGAGATCTTAGACTTACGTGCTGTTCCATCATTGTGTGTGTGATGGTCCACCTACACTCAAGTCTTCCCAAGCTCTGCAATGGTGATTAGTTCCCAAAAGCTGCCTGCAGGCTGACTCCTGCTGGAAGGCAAACTGATAATATGCCAGCATTTCCCCTCTTGTTACTTACCTCATTAACTGATTGTATTTCGCCAGTCGCTCGGACCTGCATGGCGCTCCCGTCTTTATCTGCAAAAGTCAACGTCAACGCAACAATATTTTATGGAGGGTCCGCACCAGAATTACAAACTGGAACAAGCACATCATGAGAAAAGGCATGAGTGAATAGCGGATATTTTAAATTGGCTTTTGCCTGTGCAGTTCGGCAACTCTTTACATCTGGTAAATGAGCCCCCACAGCCACTAGAGGACTGTGAAAAATTGCGTCCCAGTCTTTTTAGACTTGTCTACCCATGTACTATGGGATGCGGGTGGCACTGTGGTCTAAACCACAGAGCCTTGGGCTTGCCGATCAGAAGGTCGGCAGTTCGAATCCCTGTGACGGGGTGAGCTCCCGTTGCTCGGTCCCTGCTCCTGCCAACCTAGCAGTCTGAAAGCACGTCAAAGTACAAGTAGATAAATAGGTACTGCTCTGGCGGGAAGGTAAACAGCATTTCTGTGCGCTGCTCTGGTTCACCAGAAGTGGCTTAGTCATGCTGGCCACATGACCCGGAAGCTCCCTTGGCCAGTAAAGCGAGATGAGCGCCACAACCCCAAAGTCATCCGCAACTGGACTTAGCGGTCAGGGCTCCCTTTACCTTTTTACCCATATACTACCTGAAACCAAAGGGGTACGTTGGCTGCCAGATATGAAATACCTTGGGATTACAGTGGTACCTTGGTTCTCGAACTTAATTCGTTCCGAGAGTCTGTTTGACTTCCGAAATGTTTGAAAACCAAGGCACAGCTTCCGATTGGCCTGCAGTCAAGCAGAAACCGCGTCGGATGTTTGGCTTCTGAAAAAAGTCCCCAAACCAGAACACTTACTTCCGGGTTTTCAGCGTTTGGGAGCCGATTTGTTTGACAACTAAGCCATTCGAGGACGAAGGTACCACTGTCTTTTCAACTCTTCTACCCCACTATTCTTGAATTATCTCTGGCTGTAGAAAGAGATTGTGTCTCTACACTGACATGGTTGTTTCAGCCTTCACCTGTTTCTTCTCCAGAGAACACCCAAGACATGTTTTCTCCCCACCCAGAACTTACCTGGCCGGTACAGAGTCCCACCACCAGGTCCGCAATGAAGGTGTCTTCAGTCTCCCCTGATCGGTGACTCACCATCACCCCCCAGCCGTTTTCCTGGGCCAGTTTACAGCTGTGGAGGGAGACAAGGAACTCAGTGGATTTGCCTCAGTCCCAACAGGTCTAACGTTCTTGGAAGGGAACGCGACTGGGCACTTGTGGAACAGAGCGGTTTGGCTGGACTCACGCTTGGATGGCCTCGGTGACTGATCCAATCTGGTTGACTTTCAGCAGGAGGCAATTGCAGGCCTTGTCTTCCACAGCTCGCTCGATGCGTTTGGGGTTGGTCACGGTCAGGTCATCCCCCACAATCTGAATCCCAACGTTTGCTGTGAATCTGGACCAGGCCTCCCAGTCATCCTGATCAAAAGGATCCTCGATCGAAACCACTGCAGAGAGAAGGGGGAAACGAGAGTCCAGTGGTACCTTGGTTCTCAAACTTAATCAGTTCTAGAAGTCCGTTCCAAAACCAAAGCGTTCCAAAATCAAGGCGCACTTTCCCATAGAAAGTAATGCAAAATGGATTAATCCATTCCAGACTTTTAAAAACAACCCCTAAAACAGCAATTTAACATGAATTTTACTATCTAACAAGAGCACTGATCCATAAAATGAAAGCAATAAACGATGTACTTGCAGTCAATCAGTACATGAATTGGGTTCCACACAGTCACACACACACAAAAAAGAGCCGCAAAAACAAAAACGCACGATAAATACAGTGGTACCTCGGGTTACATACACTTCAGGTTACATACGCTTCAGGTTACAGATTCCGCTAACCCAGAAATAGTGCTCCAGGTTAAGAACTTTGCTTCAGGATGAGAACAGAAATTGTGCTCCAGCGGCGCAGCGGCAGCGCAAGGCCCCATTAGCTAAAGTGGTGCTTCAGGTTAAGAACAGTTTCAGGTTAAGAACAGACCTCTGGAACGAATTAAGTACTTAACCCGAGGTACCACAGTAGCAAAAACAGACAGACCTCAACGTAACACTCAAAACAGAAGTGTGGCACTCAAAACGGAAGTGTGGCACTCAAATTGGAAGCGTAACACTAAAAACGGAGCACATTCGGCTTCTGAAAAATGTTCCCAAACCGGAACACTTACTTCTGGGTTTGCAGTGTTTGGGTCCCAAGTTGTTTGAGTACCAAGGCGTTTGAGAACCGAGGTACCACTGTATTGCAGCAACCCATTGCTCCTGTTCCCATTCAGCAAAGAGCAAAACTCACCTGGGTAATCCCTTACAAAGCTTTGGTACAGGTCACCCAGCTCATCAGCAGAGATGTAGCGGCTGGGGTCATCGGGGGATTTGAAGTCCAAGTCATATTTCCCGTCTCTGTAGAATTCCGATGCGGCCACATCCATGCCGATCACAATCTTGTCAGTGTAGCCAGCTTTCTCAATGGCTTCCTTGAGGAGTTCCAGAGCTGAGAGGTAGGAAAGGAGAGAAACTCGGATTTTGCAAGCATCTTCCATGTTTGAAAATTATATTTTAAGGCTCTTCAGCTTCCAGACCAATTTGTGAAGTGGCCTGTTTATCAAGCATGTAAAGTAAAGGTAAAGGGTAAAGGGGCCTCTGACCATTTGGTCCAGTCGTGACCGACTCCGGGTTGCGGCGCTCATCTCGCTTTATGGGCTGAGGGAACCGGCGTACAGCTTCCGGGTCATGTGGCCAGCATGACTAAGCCACTTCTGGCGAACCAGAGCAGCACACGGAAACGCCGTTTACCTTCCCGCCAGAGCGGTACCTATTTATCTACTTGCACTTTGACGTGCTTTCGAACTGCTAGGTTGGCAGGAGCAGGGACCGAGCAACAGGAGCTCACCCCTTCGCAGGGATTCGAACCGCCAACCTTCTGATCGGCAAGTCCTAGGCTCTGTGGTTTAACCCACAGCGCCACCTGCGTCCCCTATTATTATATATTATGTACCCTACAAGCATGAACCCTAATATAATTGCACAGAGCTTAGACAATAATGCCAGCTAGTGGTTGTTATCCCTCACTTTCTTGTGCTGGGGGATAATCACAAAAGTGTGTGTGAATAAACAGCTAATCTGGAAGTATTTAACAGGATTGAAGTGGTTTGTGTTAAGCAGTTTACCTAACGTATGCATAAAAATGCCAATAAAATCAGATGTTAGAAGCAGGTTGAAGGAAATATGCACAGTGAAGCCTTATGACCAAACAACACATTACATTAAACATAAATTTAACTGTTATGCTGCACACTGAATGATTTCTGCTGTTACACTTCTGGCAATACATTCATAGCAGCTCAGCTCACCCTGAGTAGTTCAGGAACCACATTCTGTACCAGCTGAACTGTCTTCAGGAGCCGTCCTCCGTATACTGTATTGCTATCATTTAATCTGAATTATGGTGCTGGAGGAGACTCTTGAGAGTCCCATGGACTGCAAGAAGATCAAACCTATCAGTTCTTCAGGAAATCAGCCCTGAGTGCTCACTGGAAGGACAGATCCTGAAGCCGAGGCTCCAATACTTTGGCCACCACATGAAAAGAGAAGACTCTGGAAAAGACCCTGATGTTGGGAAAGATGGAGGGCACAAGGAGAAGGGGACGACAGAGGATGAGATGGTTGGAGAGTGTTCTGGAAACTACCAGTATGTAGGGGAGACCAAACTGCGGGAGGCAGTGGAAGACAGGAGTGCCTGGCGTGCTCTGGTCCAGGGGGTCACGAAGAGTCGGACACGACTAAATGACTAAACAACAACAACAATCTGGACGTCACTATGGCATGGCAAACCTAGCAACCAAGTGCCATGTGGATAGGATTGGCAAAGACTCTGCAGACTTTCAGCGTTGACAACACACAATCAAGAGACTACTAAACCACATCGTACTGAATGCAGAGACAAGGAACAAGGAAAGTGGTGGTGTGGCCCTGTGATGGGGAACAGAAGTAGCCAATTATGGAGCCATTAACAAGAGAGTGAGGAATCACTTCTTTTGCTATGCCTGTTGTGGAAAAACTCCTTTTCTGATAAGGCAGCTTAGAACCTTCTTAGCATCTCAGCAATCCCTCACAGAGAGGTGAACATCCCCCAGCCTAGGCCTTGGCTTTGGGAGAGACAGTGCTCCCCCCCCCCCCAAGAAAAATAGGTGCTCGCCATGAAGTTGTTACAGTTAAACCCAGTGCTGGTTGACAACAGCCACATTCACCACCTGCGGAGATGCTAAAAACTACAGCAAACTGTCTCACTTGCTGGTTTGGGGTCAAATAAATGTGCCCCCACCTCCCTTGTTCTCTTAGATTCAGGCAGGTGTTGAGGGCAGCTCAGAAGGGCCCAGTGTGGTTGGGGCAATGCTGCCAGATGGGTGGGGGTATTATTATTATTATTATTATTATTATTATTATTATTATTATTATTATTATTTCGGGTGTCCCTATTTTCATTGGAGAAATGTTGGAAGCTATGCAGTGCCTATGCCAAACCTCTGTTGTCAATAAAATTGTGGCCTGATTTGATCCTCAAGGACAGCCTCTTTCCATAGGAACCTACCCGGACCCTGAGACCATCTTCTGAGGCCCTCTTTCGTGTGCCTCCTCCTCGAGAGGTCTGGGGGGTGGCAACACGAGAATGGGCCTTCTCTGCAGTGGCTCCCTGATTGCGAAATGCTCTCCCCAGGGAAGTTCGCTGGGCGCCTTCATTATACACCTTTAGGCACCAGGCAAAAATGTTCCTTTTAAACCAGGCCTTTGGTTGATCTTATTTACATCCTCTGCCCTTTTAAATATGAGCTTTTTTGGTGGAGGGGAGCATTGGGTTGCTGTTTTTATTTTTATTAGCTATTTTGTGATTTTACATCTTGATTTTATTCTGAGAACTGCCCTGAGACCCCCCCCCCCCGGGTATAGGGCGGCATATAAATTCAATTAATAATAATAATAATAATAATAATCCCATTCAAGCTGGGTTGTGTCATTCGTCACTACTCGGTGGGAGAGGTGCAGGGAGTGCAGAGCCCGGGCAGGCAAGTAATTCCACACTCTGTTCTTGTTCTCACCTTCACTGTTCTCCAGGATGTTAGGGGCAAAGCCTCCTTCGTCACCCACATTGGTGGCATCTTTGCCATACTTGTCCTTGATCACACCCTTGAGATTGTGATAGACCTCAGCACCAATGCGCATGGCGTCCCGGAAGCTCTCGGCCCCAACTGGCAAGATCATGAACTCCTGCATAGCCAGCTTGTTCCCAGCGTGGGAGCCCCCGTTGATCACGTTGAAGGCCTGGGAGAGTTCGGGAAGAAGAAAGACATGAAACTCACTTAGAGGACACCTACACGGTCAATTGACATGGTTCGTGTTAGTTTCTGTTTGCCACTGAGCAGCTGCTTAGAGTCACAAGGCTCTGTTTACATTCCAGAGACAGTCCAGGCTATAGGAAGTCTCATGGGAGAAGGGAGACGGATTAGACATACTGGTTTCTCTGTTCCTTTGTTCCTTTGTTTCAGTTGCTCTCTACTCTCACAGGGTGAGGATGTATTTTTCTGTCTGCGTAGCTTAGAAATAAAGCATAGCATGTAGCCATAAATCTCATCACTTCCGCGTGCTGTTTTGAATTCTCTGCTGAATGGGATGTGCCTGGAGCCTTATCAATCACGTCGGGGGTGACTCGGCCGGAAGATGAGCTTTATCAGCTCGGTCGAATGAAGATCCCGACAGTTCGTGCAGGCCTTAACTGTCATGGCTTCCCACAAAGTGCCCTGGAAGCTGAGGTTCCGTGACGGTCCTGAGAAGGTCTTGTTAGCAACCCAAAGATTTTACATGGAACCAATCACAAGGCTGCATTCCAATGTGAGGTTTATTGCATGAGCTTTACTGGCTATTCTGCTAGTGCTTCCAACCTGATTTCCAACATTCCTTTTCTACTTCGCTACCTGTTGTGTTATGGGACTGTGGCTCTTTGAGGGATATTACATTATGTCATTATGTCGTGCTATTTCAAAAGGCAAAAAAGAACCGTATGCTGGGTTAAACTTCCAGTTTCATCCTGCAAGTGGCAGCAGCACAATCAAGAAAAGTCCAAGCAAAGTTTGCACAGTTTCCAAGTTAGTGGTGTTGCAGATTGATTCCCCGCCTGGAAACAACTGAAATGGAAATGAGTACTAAACTTCTGCTAGCTTCCACCCGATTTCCAGAAGTAGATAGAGAAAATGAAAAATTTCTTGTTTTTTTATTACATACTCTGAGCCACTTAATGGGTTAATGATTATCTAACTGATTGTTGTTCTCTGTTAGCTAACATGTGAATGTTGTAACCTTAGGTCATGTGAGAGGTATTGGGTTGCAAATCTCCCTTTTTGAAAGGGAGTTGCCTTTAGACTTTATCTCCCAAATGCCATGGAAAGAGGATGTAAATGAAGCTCTCCTGAAGAGAGAGTACACAGCCAACGGCCAATGGAGGCCGGAATGAAGGTTGTGCAAAGAGAGAAAGAGACCTTTGCTTATAGGTCTGCTTGGATTATTTCATATTTTGCAAGATGCTGAGCCCATACAAGACATTGTATGGATATTTTGGTTGTATCTTTGATGCTTTGATGCTTATGTTTTGTTCTGAAGAGTTCTGCCAGTAAAAGTTTAAATTTTTATTTTTATGGGCCTGGACAATGATTCATTTCCAAAAGGGGTTAGTTCTTATGCTTCCAGTCACTTCAAACTGCACAAAAATAATATCTTCAACAATGCAGGGCTGAAGCAAGGTTACACTTGCAGTGTGGCGATAAAGGGTACGCAGAGAACTTAGGTAGGTGTGACCAATCTTCTCCTAGTAAGGAATTTCCATTTCCTTGCATATATGGTTACTCTACAGCCTCCGACTTCCCTTTGGGTTCTCCTTGTGAAATCGGGAGTGATTAAATGCTTACCGGTACTGGCAGAATGAGATCGGAATTTCCAGCCAGGTCAGCGATGTGTCGGTACAGGGGAATGTCCTTCTCTGCAGCCGCCGCTTTGCACACAGCCAGGGAGACACCCAGGATGGCATTGGCTCCAAACTTGGCTGTGAACATCGTCAAAATTAGGTGACCACCATCAATGGCCCTTTGCTCAGGACAATTCAACAAAGCAATATAGGATCCCTGGCCCCAAAGATCATACAATAAACTTTTCAGCCCCACAGCACCCGCTACTAGTCTAGCCCTGGATTCCTTGTGTTATAGATTATGGGGCGTTGGCGACTAAACCCTATAAAATAATAGGATTTCGATTAATTGGGATATGCAGAATTGTGGCAGACAAGGAATCCCTGGGCTGGCTTATGCAATTGGAAAATCTGTTAACATGACAAAAGGGGTTGGATTGGCCATCCTTTGGCCTGGGGAGACAGATGGTGCCCAGGTGATGGGTGGGTGTGTTTGCTGTGACAGGAAAAGAGAGTTTTTGAGCAAGGGGGGCTGGGAAGAAGACAGAAGAAGAAAGACTGGGATCCATCTTGGGCAGGCTGGCTGAAGGCTGGCTGGGAATGATGCCTTGGACTCCATTGGCTGCACTGCTGTGGGGGAGAACTCCATGTTGTAAGATCTGGACCCCCTCCATGCAGACTAACATTGTAAACAGGTAAACAGGTAAACAGGTAAACATAGTTTCTCAAAACTATGTCAGTCTCTGCCATGTCTCAGTTTTCTAAAGGAACACAGGTGAGTGCCTGGAACCCCATGGAAACTTGCAGAGAGTGGGGGTGGCACACGACTTTTTTTAACACTTCCATACCTCAGCTAGTGCCTTTTAATCTTGCTGTAAAGTTCCTGGCTGCTCTCCCAACTTGCCCCTCTGGCCCCCTCCCACAAGACTTTTTGTTATGAATAGAGAGGCATTACATTTATTCTCTGTCCCGTCCATCTCCAGCATGAGGCTGTCAATCTTCTCTTGCTCCACGACTGAAAGGCCCTGCAGAAAGAAAACATCTCTCAAATTGGAAGTCTGGATAAAAGGCTGCCTGGGGGACTTCCAGACAGAGGACACTTTGGGCAGGTCCACACAATACATTTAAAGCACATCCG
The DNA here is from genome assembly GCF_965153285.1 of Podarcis tiliguerta. NCBI lineage: Eukaryota > Metazoa > Chordata > Lepidosauria > Squamata > Lacertidae > Podarcis > Podarcis tiliguerta. The sequence goes on from NC_139550.1 coordinate 3,156,961, forward strand.
ACACACATTGAAAGCACATGACTTCCTCCCAAGGCATACTGGGAATTGTAGTTTGTTAAGACTGCTGGGAATCGCCTGCTCTGTGAGGGGGGAACTAAAGCACCCAGGATTCTTTGGAGGAAGGTATGTGCTTTAAAAGGGACGTGGGTGGCTTTGTGGGTTAAACCACAGAGCCTAGGACTTGCCGATCAGAAGGTCGGCGGTTTGAATCCCCGCGACGGGGTGAGCTCCCATTGCTCGGTCCCTGTTCCTGCCAACCTAGCAGTTCGAAAGCACATGAAAGTGCAAGTAGATAAATAGGTACCTCTCTGGCGGGAAGGTAAACGGCGTTTCCGTGTGCTGCTCTGGTTTGCCAGAAGCGGCTTAGTCATGCTGGCCACATGACCCGGAAGCTGTGCGCCGGCTCCCTCAGCCAGTAAAGCGAGATGAGCGCCGCGTCATGACTGGAGCTAATGGTCAGGGGCCCCTTTACCTTTACCTATGTGCTTTAAATGTATGGTGAAGATGTGCTGTATTGTTTTTAACACTCAATTGGGAGCCGCCCAGAGTAGCTGGGGAAACTCAGCCAGATGGGCGGGGTATAAATAATAATAATAATTATTATTATTATTATTATTATCCTTGCTCTTCGGCTGCAAGCTATAGACAGAATTGCAGCTGACCATCTACCCTTCAGTTCTGTCCATTTCTCACTGGTGAACTCTTCTCCTGTCATTTAGAAGTGAGGGCATCTCAACACCATTTTGGCACCCACTTTTATTTATGCTTGTGTTGTTTGTTGGGTTTTTAAAAATAATTCATGAAGTAGCACATTAACGAAAATTTAAAAGGGGTCTTAAAGCACAGGGCAAGATGATAGCAGCTAATCTGACTTCTGAGCAAAAGTGGTTACCAACTGGGCTGTAAGTCCCACATACCCTCCGACATTTCTCTGATGAAAATAGGAACACCTGCTTTTCTTTAGGATGTCCCTATTTACTTCAGAGAAATGTCGGAGGGTATGGAGTTATGTGACCCCCGAACGAAGGAGAACCTTTAGAAGACACCTGTACAGGGAAGTTTTTAAATGCATTATTATGTTCTCATATATTTTGGAAGACTCAGTGGCTGGGGCAGCGTAGTCAAATGGGCTGCGTATGAATAATAATAATAATTATAATTATTTCCCACTTTCCCTTAGGATGTCCCTATTTTCAATGGAGGATATGGTGTTATGTGACCCCCAAGCCAAGGAGATAAGTAACTATACAACTTTTAGAAGACGTCTGAAGGCAGCCCTGTTCAGGGAAGCTTTTGAATGTTTAATGTTTTATTATGGTTTTTATATATGTTGGAAGCTGCCCAGAGTGGCTGGGGAAACCCAGTAAGATGTGTGGTGTATAAACGATAATGATAACAACAACAACAACAACAACAATTATTACATGTTACTACTACTACTACTGTTATGGTATAAGAAGTCCCTACTTTCACTGGAGAAATGTTGGAGGGTATACTAGTCATATTTGCAACTTGCCTAGAAAACTTGATTTTCCCTGCTTGTTTGTAGAAGAAGAGGAGTTTGGATTTGATATCCCACCTTTCACTCCCTTTAAGGAGTCTCAAAGTGGCTAACAATCTCCTTTCCCTTCCTCCCCCACAACAAACACTCTGTGAGGTGAGTGGGGCTGAGAGACTTCAGAGAAGTGTGACTAGCCCAAGGTCACCCAGCAGCTGCATGTGGAGGAGCGCAGAAGCGAACCCGGTTCACCAGATTACGAGTCTACCGCTCTTAACCACCACACCACACTGGCTCTCTATTCTATAGTACAACTGTAGTGCTATTCTATAGTACAACTGTGGGCGGGGGGTGGGAGGGGAACAGGGGGGGGGGGTGTAGTCCTGCAGGACTGCAGCTGGAATCTACACAAATTTGCTCAGATGTAAGCAGTAGAAGGCTGGAGGATGGCAATTGTACAGCCAGAACCTGCACTGCTGTTTTCGATGTAATCTACTAATTAAATAGCAAATTGAAGTGTGTGGTTTGAGGGAACCTAATTCTAGGAAGCAAGCAATTAATTAAAGCGGAGAGCCAGTTAATCAGGGGAATGGACTTGCAGTGCCGGGCATGAAACTGGAAATACACAGCAAGCAGCAGGGCAGGGGCGAGGAACCTGGTCTCCCCACCCTCCTCAGATTTTAATGGACTCAATTTCCCATCAGCCTCAGGAAGCCACAACTCCTCCCGTTGCACCGCAGTCCTGCATTTTCCTATCCACGCCTCCAAAGAGATGGTACTGCTATTCGGCTTTTCTCTTCCTTAATGGATTTTTCACAGTGGGAAAAAAATGGTGAAAGGGATGGCAAAAGGCAGGAGGGTCGGAACACTGTCTGTACTGCCCGTAAAAGGCATGAAGGAGGCACGGAGACTGCAGATTAAAAGCCCCTTCTGGAAATATCCACAATGTTCTTGATCAGCATTTCCCAAACTTACAGTAGGTCTCCAGCTGTTTTGGAACTACGATTCCCATCATCCTTGACCACTGGTCTTGCTAGCTAGGGATGATGAGAGCTGTGGTCCAAAAACAGCTGGAGACCCAAGTTTGGCCTCTTCTGGTTATTGCATCAATGCTCTATCAGGACTCAGCTATACAGATTCAAATAAAACGTTTTAAGTGTGCTTTAAGTGCAGCAGGTGGCGCTGTGGGTTAAACCACAGAGCCTAGGACTTGCCGATCAGAAGGTCTGCGGTTCAATTCCCCGCGACGGGGTGAGCTCCCGTTGCTCGGTCCCTGCTCCTGCCAACCTAGCAGTTCGAAAGCACGCCAAAAAGTGCAAGTAGATAAATAGGTAACGCTCCAGCGGGAAGGTAAACGCTGTTTCTGTGCACTGCTCTGGTTCACCAGAAGCGGCTTAGTCATGCTGCCACATGACCCGGAAGCTGTACGCCAGCTCCCTCGGCCAGTAAAGCGAGATGAGCGCCGCAACCCCAGAGTCGTTCATGACTGGACCCAATGGTCAGGGGTCCCTTTACCTTACTTTAAGTGCAATATGCAATGTGACACTAGATGACAATGGTGAGCCTTATGGAAAAGTCAACGTATTTTTAAAAATGCTTTTTTTAAAAAATAAAGCATTTTCATAACAGTTTTTATATGTGTATAGATTCCATCTCATGCTTCCTTCAGGTTTCAGGAAAGCTGTTGTCCGTACACAGGATTGGTCCTGTCACTGCTCTCTACAAAGGCCTCTGGAGGAAAAGATATCCCTCCATCCTTTGACAGTGCGCACACACACACACACTCACACTCACATGCATGCACACAGAGAGATAGTATGTCGAGCATCCAGAAAACAAAGCAAGTTGAAATGAAGGGACAGATAGAGATTGAGAGAGAGAAAGAGAGAGAGAGAGAGAGAGAGAGAGAGGATGAAAGACCCGCAAGTTGAGCCAAAGAGAAAAGCAAAGGGGGATCCTTACACAGCTCACGAGAGCAGGGGCAATGGTGCTGTTGATGTGATCCACCGCCTGCAGGACCCCTACAGAAGGAAAAAGACACAGAGAGTGTCAGACAGAGGCAGAAGGAAATAAGAGGCAGAGAAAGGAAGGCACACAAGGCCACACACTCTTCACCGTGGAATTTCACTGGCTGACATCTGTTGTTTCGGCCAGCCCAAAAGCAGAAAACACACACAGACACACACACAGAGAGAGAGGACTCTGGAATTCTTGTTTGTCATTCTATGGGCAGAAGCTGGGAATACCCCTACCTTTCCCAAGGAATCTGGACTTATCGTTGTCACGCAGCTCTAGAGCTTCATAGATGCCGGTGGAAGCGCCACTGGGAACAGCTGCCCGGAACATCCCTAGGGAGGAGTAAAAACCAAGGTGGAAAACATTAAGGGGACGAGCCATCAACACCACTTAAGCCCACAACTCTTCTCTGATGAAACAGCTGCCTTGTCATTTTAAGGAAGTTGTTAAATTGTGGGTGAACATATCAGACGACACAGCAATTCTTCAAACAGCTCTTGTTTATTTACAGGCCAGAACAGAACTAAACTGAAGGGTTCAGTCAGCCTGCTTATATAGAGCTCCAGTACAACGTAACTGTAACAATTTTCTAAAACTATCCAATCACTGAAGGTCACTTTCGATCCCTTATTTGCATAACTATCTACAGTATCCCCCTGCTGGCCCAGGGTGAGAACTTCAGTACATAACAGAAGTCACCAGCTCTTTTCTTTAAAAATAATAAAAAAAATACAGCTGGTGTTTTCTAACCAAACGCTCCATAAGAAGTCCACTTACTTCCACTTCCGACTGTTTATGACCAATGAATCCAAAGACTAATTCAATTAAATTAACACCGTTAGGTTAAATCACTTTAAAATACCTGTTTTCAATTTTTTGCTTAAAACCCTGAGCTATCCTTCACAATGTACATATAGGTAGGACTGCCATACATTTGGGATTCCTGGATATATCCGGGATTCATCCGTCGAAAACAGCATCTGGGCAGAATTTCCAAAAACTGGTAAACATGTCTGGCGAAACCTGGGCTTGTGGCAACCCATGTCGGAAGTGTTCAAAAACCTCTCTCTTTTTTTGTAGCTTTTGCTCAACAACTTTCGTGTCCCGATTTTTCACTTTCTGAAATATGGCAACCCTAATTTAGGCCCACTAACTAACTCAAAGGTTTCTGGCTTTGGCCTGGCCTAAACTTCTCTGCATAACTGTTGAAATCCTTGTTGGCTGTGTATGTGTGATGAGATCTGTTGCCAGCTGTGAAGCTCCTCCAGCAATGGTCTCTATCCACCAGTGGCGTAGCGTGGGTTGTCAGCACCCGGGGCAAGGCAAGTAATTTGCACCCCCTAACACGGGGCAAGGCAAGTAATTTGCGCCCCCCCCCCGCTGCACTGTCCCTCCCCCAGATAGTCCCTCGCTCTCTCTCCACACCGCACCGCACGCCTGGCACCCTCCCCTCCACAGTGGGCGGCGACCCGGCGGCTCGGATCGGATTCGCACAGCCAGCACTGCAGTGAGAGAGAGTGAGTGAGCCAGGTAGGGGCAGAGAGCTGCGAGTGCGAGTGCGCCCCCCCCCCCGATGTTGCGCCCGGTGCGGCCGGCCCCCCCTGCACCCCCACGCTACGCCACTGCTATCCACCTTGTGTGCAGGTAAGTCGAAGATCAGAGCAGAATAATGCAGCATCCTATCAGAATCTGTGTACATGCAATACTTTTGAAGCACTTTCGCAGCACATCCTTTCCCGCAAAGGTCACTGTAGTTTATCCCTCACAGTTACTGTTCCCAGCAAGTCATAGCAAACCCATAATTATTAGAGGGAAAGGATGTGCTTTGAATGTGCTTTAAAGGAAGGGTGCATAACACAGCTTTAGAGAGCCTCTTGATGCTATAAAGCAGGATATAATATCCACAGAGTCATAGAATTGGAAGGGACCATGAAGGCCCGCTGCAATGAAGGAATATTTTCCCCAATGTGGGGCTCAACCCAAAAACCCTGAGATGAAAAGTCTTGTGCTGTACCAGCTGAGCTATATTCTAAATTAAAATAAGAGGTTTGTATCTGGAGAAATGCAATTCTCCTCCCTGAGAGTGCACACATCGCTATTGTGTGTAGTGATTTCAATAGTGTAGAAGGCAGACATGGCCAAACTTGGCCCTCCAGCTGTTTTGGGACTACAATTCCCATCATCCCTGACCCTGTTAGCTAAGGATGATGGGAGTTGTAGTCCCAAAACAGCTGGAGGGCTGTTTGGCCATGCCTGAGTCTAGGTACCATAAAACACAAGCACTCCAAGTGTCCCTATTTTCCAGGGACAGTTCCAGATTTACAGGATCCATCCCAGAATTTGATACCAGAATGTCCTGCTTTCCTTTAGGATGCCCCTATTTTCAATGGAGGGTATGGAGTTTTGTGACTCCCCAAGCCAAGGACATAAGTAACTATACAACTTTTAGAAGACATCTGAAGGCAGCCCTGTCTAGGGAAGCTTTTTTAATGTTTAATGTTTTATTATGTTTTTATATATGTTGGAAGCCATCCAAAGTGGCTGGGGCAACCCAATCAAATGGGTGTGGTGATGGTGATGATGATGATGATGATGATGATGATGATAGAATAGGACTTCCCTATTTTCATCAGAGAAATGTTGAAGGGTATGGTACCCACCATTTCATTATTTTCATAGTTAGCTGCAAACAGCTATTTCACTACAGCAAGGCTATCCCCCTTGTAGGAAACTAGATCCAGCATTAATTATATGAACACCAAGAGTGTTTTAGTTTTTTGTTATGTAAATTGAAAACTTGGGGAAGGCAAAGGGGCTGTGCGGGTGGGGTGGCAACATTGAACCATTTCTCTCCGAAGCTGCTTTTTGCATTACACTGGAAGCCTACGCTGGCACCAACGGACGCTTCCTTGAAATGCAAATAGCAGCTTCAGGGCAGCAATTTCTGCTAGACCTCATACACAGGCAGGGGGACAGCTTGGCTTCTACCTCACCCCCCTGGGTCAAGCCTGATGGATAAGGGTGGCAGAGTAAATAGCACTCAGGCCAATGAGGAAATTGCCTGCCCCCTTGAGTCTGCCTTGCCAGGCACAGATTTTACTCCTGAGAAGCTGAACGGGCAGCTGGTGTGCCTCAGTGTTTGCAGTTAAGTACATAAGTAAAGGGACCCCTGACCATTAGGTCCAGTCGCGACCGACTCTGGGGTTGCGGCACTCATCTCGCTTTATTGGCCGAGAGAGCCAGCGTACAGCTTCCGGGTCCTGTAGCCAGCATGACTAAGCTGCTTCTGGCGAACCAGAGCAGTGCACGGAAACGCCGTTTACCTTCCCGCCGGAGTGGTACCTATTTATCTACTCGCACTTGACGTGCTTTCGAAGTGCTAGGTTGGCAGGAGCAGGGACTGAGCAACGGGAGCTCACCCTGTCGCAGGGATTCGAACTGCCGACCTTCTGATCGGCAAGTCCTAGGCTCTGTGGTTTAACCCACAGCGCTACCCGCGTCCTAGTTAAGTACATATTTATGCCAATTAAAGCATTTTTATTTGATTGTCTCTCAGACACCTGACACGGCAAGCGCTTCAGCAATGGATACAGGGCTGGTAGCTGTTCTTCATGGGCTAAATTCTCAGCACCTCGACCCCGAGGCCTGTGGAAAGGTGTATGCGTGTAAGACTGGGGAACAAAACCCAGGCACTGCTGTTTGCTTAAAAGAAAGCCAGGGCAGCGGCAGTCTGAATATGTCTCATTTCTCTGCCTTTCCCAACCATCTCCTGCTCCAAAAGTGGGGATGCATCACAGAGCGTGGCTAAAATTAGATGCTTTTGCTGTGTGGTGACTTTGCTCGGGAGAGGGAGAGAGGCACAGCTCCAGCCTCAGGCCATCTCTGCTTGGCGCCTCCTGCCCTTTCCGGCTCGCTGCCTCGGGACTGAGCTAATCCGTTATCAGCATGATGCCCTGGACTGCGGCTGAGATCCCAGCTGCCTCCTGCAGTTTGCTGCCCCTCCACCAATACGTACCTTTAGCTGTGTACAAATCCACCTCCACGGTTGGATTCCCACGAGAGTCCAGGATCTCCCGAGCGTGAACCTTCTCAATAGACATGGCGGAGCTGGTCTTTCCTGGAGGAGAACAAACAGAGAGGAAAATGGGACCTGGGATTTTGGTTCCAATGCCCTTGCTGTTCCATGATCTCTTACACCACCTCCAGTTGCATCAAATGGCCACTTGGCCTCAGCAGTGGCGTAGCGTGGGGGGGTGCAGGGGGGGCCGGCCGCACCGGGCACAACACCTGGGGGTTAGGGTTAGGGGGCGCAAATCCACGGGTTAGGGGGCGCAAATTACTTGCCTTGCCCCGGGTGCTGACAACCCACGCTACGCCACTGGGTCTCAGTATGGAATGAACGGTGTGATAAGCTTCAAGAGGGTTTGGAGAAACAGCATGTTTAATAATGATGGTGATAAATTTATTTTCAAATTTTACAATACATATCAAATATTCTTTATACATTTAATATTGTTATCAACTTCCTCCCCCCCCCCTTTCTGCAGTTATCTCTTCTTTTTTCTGCCTCTCCAGCATTAAAGCCTAATTATAATGAATCTCTTATACTCAATAGTTTAACTTCACCATCTGGGTGTGTTTAAGTCAGTCCTTACAACAGTTCTTTAGTCAATAAATGATCCACACTCTTGTTTAAAAATCCTCTCCTCTTGATTCCTTAATCTTTCAATATGTTTCGCCATTTCTGCATACTCCAGTAACTTTTGTTGCCAATCATCTTTTATTTGGGGCTAATTCTTCTTTCCACTTTTGGGCAAACACCATTTGAGGTGCCGTGGTTGCGTACATAAATAACTTTTTTTTGATCTTTAGGTATTTCAGATTCAATTATTCCTAAAAAAAAGGCTTCTGGTTTCTTAACAAAGGTCACTTTAAACTTATAATTATTTGTTCCCAGCCCATCAGACTGGATTGCCCCAGCCACTCTGGGCAGATTCCAACATATATAAAAATATAATAAAACATTAAACATTAAAAAGCTTCCCTATACAGGACTGCCTTCAGATGTCTTCTAAAGGTTATATAGTTTTGGGATGCAGATAGCGCTATGGTCCAAACCACTGAGCCTCTTGGGCTTGCCAACCAGAAGGTTGCTGGTTCGATTCTGCGCAACGGGGTGAGCTCCCATTGCTCTGTCATGGCTCCTGCCAACCTAGCAGTTCAAAAGCATCCGAGTGCAAGTAGGTAAATAGGTACTGCTGCGGCGGGAAGGTAAACGGCATTTCCGTGCGCTCTGACTTCCGTCACAGTGTCCTGTTGCACCAGAAGCGGTTTAGTCATGTTGGCCACTTGAGCCAGAAAGCTGTCTGTGGACAAATGCTGGCTCCCTCGGCCTGAAAGCGAGATGAGCGCTGCAACCCCATAGTTGCCTTTGACTGGACTTAACCGTCCAGGGGTCCTTTACCTTTCTACTACAGGGTTTAGGATTACTCATCTCCTTGACATCTGATGGAAGGGCGTTCCACAGGGAGGGTGCCACTGCTAAGAAGTCCCTCTACCTGGTTCCCTGTAGGTTCACTTCTCACTGTGAGGAAGCTGGTCTGCTCCCTCTTCTCCCTCTGACTGCTTTGCGTTGTCCCACCACCCAATCCCCTGGCTGTGAACCTTCTTCCCCTGAGGGTTACCTTGGGAATTACATCCAACCTGTCCATGACAAATAGGAACCCAGCTCACAGCTTGTTTCTTCCAGGCAAACCATGAGGCAAACCAAGAACAAACCTTGGATACACTTGATGGTTTATCTGAAGTCTGAGCTCAAATGTAACACTAAACCAAACCATGGCTTGGCTCCAGACAGTGTAGCAACAGGAACCGTGGAGGAGTGAAGCGATTATGATTTTTCCTCTGAGTATCCACACACTCATGTATCATCATCATCATTATCAATATCACTATCATTGTTATAATTTATTTGATTTATATACCACCCTTCATCGTAAGATCTCAGTGCGGTTCACAGAATAAAGGTAAAGGGACCCCTGACCATTAGGTCCAGTCGTGGAAGACTCTGGGGTTGCGGTGCTCATCTTGCTTTACTGGCCGAGGGAGCCGGCGTACAGCTTCCGGATCATGTGACCAGCATGACTAAACCAGAGCAGTGCATGGAAATGCCATTTACCTTCCCACTGGAGCAGTACCTATTTATCTACTTGGACTTTGACGTGCTTTCAAACTGCTAGGTGAGCAGGAGCAGGGACCGAGCAACGGGAGCTCACCCCATCGCGGGGATTCGAACCGCCAACCTTCTGATCGGCAAGCCCAAGGCTCTGTGGTTTAACCCACAGTGCCACCCACGTCCCCTTCACAGAATAAAACACAGGATAAAAAAAATTAAAATGAAGGCAAAGCAATAATCCCCCCTTCCCACATTTAAAGGGCTGTAGAATATTAATCTGCCAAAGGCCTGGTTTAGCATTTCATGTGAACGGAGCCATTCTGAATGCAGATATTTGCATACAATTCTGTTTCACGTAGCTCTGTCCTGAACGAAAGGATCCTGGAGGTGGGTGGTGCAATTCTGCAGGGTGTCTTTGGTGAGACATGTTGGTCTTGCAGCCGACATGCAAAATGAGTCAGCCGAGTCAAGTAGATTACAGTCACCGTCTCTACCACCTCTTCTAGAAAAAGATAAACCAGCACCCTCTGTTCTGGAAGACCTGCCTCTAATTCACGATGTTTTTGGATTCTACTCTATATTGGTTCAGGACTGGGAGGAAATGCTTTCTGCACTGCCTTAGAACCTTGAGTTCCTATGTTCCAGGGCTGAGTCTTGGGCACCAAAAGGAGATGCTGAGGCCAAGGCCCTGTGAACCAGGGTACAAATGAAGGCCCAGATCCCTCTGACAGAGCACAGTGCATGAGATTCCTGCTTAAATGTCTGGTACAGATTCTGCAGCACAGCTGCTTTCTCTCCAACAGAAAAGGAGCATGCCTTTCTCAAAGAAAATCCTGGGGGGGAGGTGGGGGGGAAGGAACTCATTGCGCATTTGCCAAGGAAAGGTCAAGGAGTCCAAATGGGCTTCTGAATGAAAAGGGACAATGCAAGAGACACACAACTTGCCCCATACTCTCAGTGTCCCAATTTTACAGGGACAGTCCCGGAATTACAGAAGCCATCCCAGTTTCTGATTTGATCCAGGAATGTCCTGGTTTTCCTTTCCCTTCCCCTCCACATCTCAGAGAGCAATTAGAAGTGGTGGGTAAAAGTAAAGGTACTTTTAGGTCCAGTCGCGGATGACTCTGGGGTTGCGGCGCTCATCTCGCTCTATAAGCCGAGGGAGCCGGCGTTTGTCCGCAGACAGTTTTTCCGGGTCATGTGGCCAGCATGACTAAGCCGTGGTGGGTGCAAAAACAGAGTTCTGTTTATGCTGAAAGTAGAATCCCTGTACCAAATGAAGGAAATTGTGAAGCTGGCATACGAAGCCCTTCCTACAATTTTGAAGGGAAAGGTTACTAATTAGCCTCAAATTCTTTAATCGCAGTGCTTCAGCAGCACTCCAAATGCATGGAGTGTTTATTCCTTAATTGTAAATGGAGACTTACACTTTCTACTCAGAAGTAAGTCCCACTGTATCCAATGGACCCGACTCCCAGGTAACTGGTTAAAGATGGTGCAGCCTTATACTGCAATCCTAAGCATTTTTATTCAGAAGTAAATCTCACTGAGATCAATAGGATTTGCTCTTTGGTATGTTCCTGATCATTCTCACACTTTCTCTCATCATTATCATCCTGACAAGGACTCAAGGCAGCATACCACTAACATTTTATTTCATTCCATTTATCTGTCGAAGATGTTGTACATGATCCCTTTCCTCGCTCAGGTTTTTTTTTACAACAATCCTGTGAGGTAAGTTCAGCCGAGAGGTTGGAATTGGCTCGAGGTGACAGGTGTTTACATGATGTCGATGTGTGTGGAAATATCAAATGCGGGAGAAGCTAGCTGATGTACAATAGGATGTCTCTATTTTCATCTGAGAAATGTTGGGAGGGTGTGCAAGCCCTGGCCTATGCTGCAGGGTTCAGCCCCACGGCGGTTTAAGCCAGAGGCCTGAGCTCTGCTCTAGATCCGAGTGCCTTTCATGGAGGCAACGTGCTCCCACAAAAGCAGGCCATGTGGACAAACTTGACATTCTCCTTCCGCATCTCTTCTGTCCAGTTTCCTCTGACTGGAAGCTTACATTGGAATTACATCCCCCCACAGTGGAATATCATTGCCAGAGAGCTAACATAGGTTCTGCAGACATTGATACCTTTAAAGTACATTTGAAGCACATTCTTTCTCTCAAAGAATTCTGGGCCCTGTAGTTCACCTCTCACAGAGCTCCAGTTCCCAACTACCCAGAACAAACCACAGGGCCCAGAACTCTCTGAGGGCTGTGTGTACTTTGAATGTGCTTTCCATATATAGCGTGCATACAAAATAGTTGCAAACTGTTTGAGCTGCGAGGCTGCAGCTCAGGTCTCACCTCAGGTACAAACTGATGCGCAAGACACTTATTCCCCCTCTGGCTGTAACATGGGGGGAAATAATTCTGACCTTCCCTTTTGGGTTATTGTCAGATTACTGAGGTAATATGTCAGGCTTCGCCAACCTGGCAGGCGCCAGATGTTTTTGAGGTGAGTCGTCATAAAAACACCAGATGACTTTTGAGGAGAGCCAAAAGCGCTTAGGCAAGACTAGAGAAGTTCCCACACATCCCCTCCTGATTGTTGCCTGTTCACATTTGCCTTCATGCCGATTTCTTCGTTTGTGTCTGAAGTGAACAACAGCATAGGATTCAGTGCCTCCCATGCTCAGAGAGGCAAGCTGAGTAATCTGACCTTGAGCCTATGAAATCACTGATACCCAGCAGATCTGGGCTATTCCGGAAGGCTTGGGAAGAAGACCGCAGGTTCCATCCGCCTGAGATGGAAGGTAAATGAAATTCAAGAAGCAGGTCTTGGGCCTGAAAGCAACAAGATCATAGCAGAAGCAAAGCAGAGCTGGTGAATTTTCCTTTGCTCTGCACTATTAGGGGTGATACAAGGCATCAGAAAAAGACCTAACCTGCACTTCTGCTTTCAAGACAGCACATCCTTATGATTGATGTAGCGCACACCCATTTGTTACCTTTATACCCTGCTTTGCAGCAAAGTTTGGTTTCCAAAGCAGCTCAAAATAATGAATATCCACAGCACAATCCCTTATTACGTGGGTAGGCAAACCAAGGGCCGGGGGCCGAATCCGGCCCAATCACCTTCTAAATCCGGCCCTTGGATGGTCTGGGAATCAGCGTGTTTTTACATGAGTAGAATGTGTGCTTTTATTTAAAATTAGTCTCTGGGTTATTTGTGGGGCATAGGAATTCATTCATTTCCCCTTCAAAATATAGTCCAGCCCCCCCACAAGGTCTGATTTGCTGGAGCAAGTTGTAAGAAATCCTCTTTGGTTGCAAAGGTGTGATACCGATGTCATCCCGGATTGTGCCTCTGTTGTGAGGAATCTGGCATTCAGACCAGCACCTCCATTGCCACTAAGAATTGATCTGAAGTGCTTGTGCATCTGTGATGGGCATGACTGGAGAGCATGTATGTATTCTGTGCTAAAATAATTATGAAGCCAGGTAATCCAAATTCAGTGCAAAGAAAAAACTGGATTCTGTGACTTGCATAAATTCTGCAGATGGAGCAAACTGCAGAATTTCTTATTTGGCAAAAATACACTATTCTGCAATGTTTTATTATTTGGTACATATTGTTCTGGTTTTGCTAATCCCTAGAAAGGGAGAGGAGCTAAGGCACTGAAGCCTTGGCCCCTGACAAATAGACATCTTATTTCGCAACAATCTTGACTCTTGAAATTCACCAAAGCTTTTCCGGTTATCATTTCAAACAGCCCTTCATAAGGGCTAGAAAGTTGCTTTCTTAAAAATGGAGGAAGATGAATTCTGTGCCCATTCCCACATCTTGCCCTTTTCTGCATTCATGGAATAAGTAGGATGCATAACATCACAGGTGACAAAAGACACACTGTGTCCCGTCCCGGCTTGTGTAATTTTGGGACATTGGATACAGTTATTAAGCTACATCCAATGCGTGGACTTCTCCACTATACAGCATAATTCCCCAGTGGGTTAGCCACTTAAGGCTACACACTTAGCTAGGCTTTTGGCTCCCTGTTTATTAAAAAAAAAAAAGATGATGCACACCCTGCAAGCACAAATTAAAACAAAGTAAGACTGGGTCATGTGAAGACATTTTCCTGCAGGAGGTATATGTGTAATTGTTTACTTACCACTTTTACACCTCGCTCTCCCTGCCAGGGAACTCCGGCAGCAAATATTTGCCACGTGTACAGTGCAGCACTATACAGAAAAGGCCAATTCATTTCAATGTGACTTACTCCCAGGTAAGTCCTCCCATGCACTGAGGTTCTTACCCGCTGCATGTCATCTGTTGCGATTGGTGTGCTTAGGTACAGGATTGGTGCTTGAGGAACGGCACAGGCAAACTCAGGGAGGTGCCCAGAATTATTGTGCTTGCTTAATATACCCGCTTGGGCTCCTTCTCGAAGGATCTCATCGAGTGCTGTGTAATTCTGAAGCAGACCCGCTTTCAGACTTGCTTAGCATCGGCAGTACCACTGTGACAGGTGTCATGAGACCATTTTCGCATCTGTCATCTTCTCTAGGCTACTGGCCCCAAGGGAAGAGACGAAGTCCTCAGGAGAGCAAGTGGTTTGCCCACTGGTTTCGGCATATTTTTTAACATTTGAGTTGTGTCTGCTTATTAACTTGCAGAGGTGCCACTCTGCATGGCTTAATGCGCAAATGCCTTGGGAACATGGAGGAGGTGCAGAAGAATCCTGCCCCCCTTAAACCCATCCCCCGACCAAGCAAGGACTCCTTTCTAGGATCAGTTGACTTGTTTCCTCACTCGCTTCCCGCCTTATTCGTTGTTGCTAAGCTCTTTTGCCAGCAACAGCTACAACCTGGAAAGAAGAATCTTTAGAAGAATGGCAATGCACGTTGACCTGACACTGTGCCACGAAGAGATTTATGAACACCCCCTCCACCTGCATTGTGTGTGACGCAAAGGGCAGGCTATGAACGGGGGGGGGGGGCAGAATGGAGAAGGCCGCAAACACCACAGTAGGTGGGGGGGGAGAGATGGAGCCTGACACAGCGCCGGAAAGAGAAGGGAAAAGGTGCAAGGCACAGCACTGCTAAGGGTTTAGTCTCCTCTGCACTGCCAAAACCTGCAAAAATTGCAGATAACCACGCCAGGAAAAGCCTCTGGTGCCTGGGAATTTCTCCAGCACCTACGCAGGTCTCTATTCCCTTCCCACCATATTCTGCAGCACCTTCTGGGTCGGTATTTCCCGCCGTCAGCTGCTCCAACAGCTGCTCTGCACTCCGAAACGGCTTGCCCAGTCTGCTCAGATGCCACAGGCGCTCTCAGTGGGGGGCAAAGACCCAGGACCGTGGAAACGTCCTTGCCCCAGTGTCAAGAGGAAACCCCCCCCCCATGTGTTTGTGTGCACAGATGTACTGAGGATTCCCCGGGCATCAATATTTCTGCAGCAGAGCCCAAACTGTCAGCAATCCAGCCCAAATAAATTCCCGGCGGCTCATCCGTGCTTTTGCTAGCTTTGCCTTTTGATTCATTCCGGTTCGGACAGAGATTAGACAAAGCCATTGGCTGTGTGCCTGATCCATCCCCCCCCCATCCTTTTCCAAGGGTCCTTGGGTTCAGAATAGGAAGGACTTTTGCAGGCTGTCCCCCCCCCCCCCACTTTCATTCCTACTCATCCTTCCGTCTCTCGCTCTTTCCTGCCCCCCCTCCTCCCACAACTATTTTCCAAGCTAGAAGTGGGGTGGGGGGGGGAGCAGAGAGACAAGAGCACTGTCCTCTAAGGAGGTCAGGGCCAGATAAGCAGGGATAAGGGTTGGGGCGGGAGAAGCAGAACTGGGAACCCAGAGGCAGTCATTGGTACCAAGAATATACAAGCTGCTGTGAGACGGTGCAGTGAGGGCTTCGCTACCCTGGTTCCCATCGCTTCCCCTTCCGTATTAACTGGAGCCCAGGAATCCACCTTATGATGACTTTTGGCTCTTTGGGCAGCGCTGGTTGGCATGGCTGCAACCTTGCCACGCAACTATAGAATTATTGGGTGATGGTGACTGGAGGGGGGGGGGAGGAGAAGCACAGCTTGATCCCTGGGGTGGCAAAGTCCTGTGCTTGCCAGACTCGCTTGCCATCCCAGCAAAGGCAGGCTTAATAGTAGCACCCTCCCCCTCTGATGCCTCCAGCACAAGAACCCTCCAGGTGGGGGCACCTGCAGGAGTCGAGGCAAGAAGAATCTCAAAAGCCCATGAGCAGAGGCTGGAGCAGTGGCGTAGCGTGGGGGGTGCAGGGGGGGCCGGACGCACCGGGCGCAACATCTGGGGGTTAGGTTTAGGGGACGCAAATTACTTGCATTGCCCCGGGTGCTGACAACCCACGCTACGCCACTGGGCTGGAGGACTGGAAGAAGCAGAACCAATCCTTGGGATGGTGGTGGGATAGAGAGGAGACCCCTCCAACATTTCTCTGATGGAAAGGAAAGGCAGGGTCAAATCAGAAAGCGGGAGGGCTTCTGCAAATCCGGAACTGTCCCCGGAAAATAGGGGCACTTGGAGGGTCTGAGATGGTATTTTGAGATGCGGAGGGACAGGGGTTTCGCCTTGCGGGAGGGGACGGGGAAGCCACTTACCTTCCTAAGGCAGAAGCAGGGAGGCTGGCCAAGGCAGCAGCGCACTAAGCAGAGATGGGTGGCGAGAGGAAAGATACAGGATGCGAAGGGGAGCAGCTCTGTCCTCTGAGCCAGGAAGAGCAGCAAAAGCAGCAACAGTGGGATGGAGCCGCCCCTGATAGGGCCTGGGCGGGAGCATGTGACCCAGAGCTGGGATGAGTCAGGATTTCAAGGGAGCTTTGCAAACAGCACGTAGAGGATGGAGAGAGGGGGGGGGGAGGAGGGAGGGAGGGGCGGCGGCGGCGGCGCTGCAGGGATGGGATGCCAAAAACAACACACTCAGCCCGGCTCCACCAGACTTCTTTCCCTGCCCTCCTTTTTTTAATCCACAGTCACATGCATCACATCACATCCCATTCAAAGCGCAGAGACGCTCCTCTGTCTCTCGGCACCTTTCGGGCACTGCGCGCCAGGGAAGCAGCGCTCCTTGGGTCGGCGCTGCGCAGCGCAGGAAGGAAGGAAGGAAGGCGGCTTTGCAAGGCGAGCTGCCGCTCCTGCTCCACTCCGCGAAGCAGCTGGCAGCTGAGCTCTGGAAAAGCGGCTCTGGGCAAACGCCCTGTCTGGGGACTGGCATCCTCGTGTCATTCTGGCGCATCCTCCTCTTGAGCGAGGTCATCCGTTTCCTGGAAGAAAAAGGGGAGGGGGCGGAGTGGAAGAAGAGAGGGAAATTGGGTTATTTCCGGATGAGGGTCTTTCAGGTGGCAGGCGGCCTGATTTGGCAGACACGACACCCGCTTCTTGAGAGCCCAGATACTAAGATCAGAAGAAGTGCTTAATCCACAGAGAGGGTCTTCTGTGCCGACTCTGTTGAAATGGATGGGAATGCGCAGCGGACAGCAATTCTGATGCGGCTCCTGTAAAACTTCCCACAGGATGATTATGCACTACGAGAGAGCATCAAGTCTAACAACCTTAGCGCAAAATTTCTCCTTTCCCTCCAGCTGCCTTCTGCTTTCATCTCTTTTATTAGCGGTCAGCTACTCACAGAATTGTAGAGTTGGAAAGGCCCAGGAGGGTATCAAAACCAGCCCCTGCAATGCAGAAATCTTTCGGCCAGTGTGGGACTCAAACCCATATTCCCGGCATTAAGAGTCTTATGCTCTACCAACTGAGCTAGCCTTGTGCTTCTGTCTGTCTGTCTGTCTGTCTGTCTGTCTGTCTATCTTTATAGCATCTAGAACATATTAGAAGCTTTATAACTAATAAATGGTGGTGATCAATTCTCTCTCTCTCTATATATATATATTCTCATCTGTAGGTATGGCTTTATTCATTTTCGGATTAGCCATAGGATCACAGAACTAAAAGCGCAGAATGCTGATATTTACAGCTTACTCCAGGCAGGAGCTGCAAAGAGTAGGGGCGAAACTAGGCTTTATTTCACCCAGGTCAAAGACACCCCCCCCCACACACACACATGCATTTGCCTACACACACACACACACACACACGGGCTGGGAGCCTCAATGGCGCCCCTCTGGGGGTTTCACCCGGGGGGGAAAAACCTGGCTGCCCCCCTTCCCCCATAGCTATAGCACAGCACAGGGGTCGCAAATGGACTACTGGCAGGAGTTATTTTTAATTTATTGGATTTTATCCAGAAAGGACAGACCCAGATTAAATTGGGGGAGGGAGGAAATGGGCTGGTATTTCAACGCCAATTATGTTGTGTGGATGCTGCAAACACTTCAGTGCATGAGGAGCACCAGTCCTGCCATAAAGCCCCCATCTGGAAGCATTCCTTAGAAAGAAGGAAACCGGGTTCTTGAGTTCTTGCTTCAAAAGTCTTCCCCACCCACGCCCACCAACAGACACTGTTGCTCCCAGTCTGTGCTGGTTCAGTGTCCTGTTCTGGCAGGCAGCCTGTTGTCTGTGACAGGCACCCTGGTCACATGCTGTGGGATTATTGAAAGCAGTGTTTCTTTTTTAAAAAACAAAACATAACATAACTGCCTTTTAGCTAACATAAAAACCCCACACCCTCCTTCGAACCTGGCTTCCCTAATTATTTCATTTGAATTTTCAAATGGATTGAGATTTCATGACTTTGAATGTGTTACTTGTATTGCACATATTTCTGGGAAACACTCACGCCCCCCCCCCAACTGAGTTCTTCATATGTCTTTGGGGGTGCCCCCCAGTTGAGAAATGCGGATGTGAAAAAATGGCTTCATTCATTCTCTCATTCGCTCAGAGTTCTGACACATGAAGAGTTAAGAACAGCTGCCGAATGAGGCTAGCATGCTAGCGGTGGACACCCAGGCCTATGAGAGGCTAAACACAGACTCACAGCATCTCTACTTTCCATGTTATGCTTTCATCCTCCTAATAATGTTCACTTGCCACCTGAAACATCTCAAGATATTTTGCCCAGACGATCAGCCTGTGGCACTCTGTTTCCAACAGTGACCAGCCAGATGTCTCTGGGAGCTCAACAACCAGGGCAGAAAGGCTATGACTTGTGGTTTGCGCCAAGCACTTTGAATGGGTGTGGGTGTCAACGGTTGCCGTTTTCTGCACCTTTCCCAGCTCTGAGATATCCATCTGGAGATGCAAGGACCACAGCGGTGTGCGGTATTCTAACGGTGGCCACGCCATGGATTTGAAAAATGGCATTAAGACTTCTTGTTTCATTTTCAACCCCTTTCCTCAACAATAACATTGTTGTTGAGCAAGACCTCCAGGTCAGCTTTTAACAGAGCAACTAGAATGCATGCGATTGAATTCCGCCCAGAGAGAGCGACAACGCGGGGAGTGATCTCAGGCTGAAAGTGACCAAATTCCTGATTTCAGGCTTTTCTCTTCTTAAGTGAGGATCCACACTATTCATACCACCCCTGCCCCCGTGCTCAAATTATGGGGAGAAACAAATACAGTGGTACCTCTGGATACGAACGGGATCCGTTCCGGGGCCCCATTTGCATCCAGAAGCAAACGTAACTAGCGACGGCACGTCTGCGCACGCGTCGCTTTTCGCCTCTTCTGCGCATGCGCGTGACGTCATTTCAAGAGTCTGCGCATGTGCAAGCAGCAAAACCCAGAAGTAACACGCTCCTTTACTTCTGGGTTGCCGCGGAGCGCAACTTGAATGCAATCAACCCGAAGCGCATTCAACCCGAGGCATGACTGTAAATGAAATCCACGCACTCCTTTCCACCCCCTCCTCTATTATAGCCAAATTTTATCACTTTAAAAAACGGCAGGGAAAGAGGCTGTGTCACCAAAGGGAGGAGAGTATGGTTCTCTGTGGCTCCTGACAATTTGAGCCTTGGCTGTCCCTCCTGCCACCCCCCTTTGTGTCTCACTTCCAGCTCCAGCTCCTTCTCTCTCTCCTTCTCTCTCTCTAGTTCCAGCTCTTCTTCCCGGCGCCTCTGCCGTAGCTCCTCGGCATCCGTCCGTTCGTCCTCTTCAAAGAAATCCTTATCGAGGCGCTCAAGGCGTGGAAGCATCACCAGCACTTCCACCCGGTAGTCCCCCTCCTCCGCGCAAGGGTTGTCTAGCAAGACCAGGGCTCGTAACATGGGCAGTACCAGCAGCTTCGACACTTCCTGGAGCTGCACAATCCCATTCCCCCTGCAGGAGAACAAAGAAGTTAGCAGGTGCAGGAACTTCCACGTCCTCCTGTTGAAAATGTTCCCTCTGTGCGCCCGTTTGGCTCTCTGATGCCAGAGTTTCCCCTTAACAGCCAGTGCCATAGTTAAGTACCTTCTATGCACAAGGCAGTCTTCCTGTGCTGTACATAGGTAAAGGGACCCCTGACCGTTAGGTTCAGTCGTGGCCGACTCTGGGGTTGCGGCGCCCATCTCGTTTTATTGCCCGAGGGAGCCGGCGTACAGCTTCTGGGTCATGTGGCCAGCATGACTAAGCCGCTTCTGGCGAACCAGAGCAGTGCACGGAAACACCGTTTACCTTCCCGCCGGAGCGGTACCTATTTATCTACTTGCACTTTGATGTGCTTTCGAACTTCTAGGTTGGCAGGAGCAGGGACCGAGCAATGGGAGCTCACCCCGTCGCGGGGATTCGAACCGCCGACCTTCCGATCAGCAAGTCCTAGGCTCTGTGGTTTAATCCACAGCGCCACCAGCATCCCTTGTGCTGTACATCCATAGACTCTAGAAATGGCACCAGAGTGAGCCGAGAATGGCAGGAGCCTTTGAAGCATGGCTAGGCCACTATATGGCCACTGGAACCATATAACACTGCTCCTAAAAGATCTATACTGGCTTCCACTACATCTCCAAGCACAATTCAAAGTGTTGGTGTTGATATTTAAAGCCCTAAATGGCCTTGGCCCTGCATACCTGAAAGAGCATCTCCACCCCCATCATTCAGCCCAGACACTGAGGTCCAGCTCTGAGGGCCTTCTGGCAGTTCCCCCACTGCCAGTGATACAGCGTGGGGGCGCATAGGAGCCATGGCCCCAGACGCACAACCTGGGAGGCACGAGCCATGCGTCCTTCCCCGAGAGACCCTACTTTGCGCCCTGCCAATGGCAGGGTCTGGGGGCACAGAGGTTAAAATCACCTTCTGTGTGTCCTGCCCCTGTCTGACATGCCCAGCCACATCTCCCCCCTCCCAATCCTCTGTTTCCTCACAGCCAGCTGGCAGCTCTGGTGGAAAGAGGAGAGTGGCTGGCAATGCTGCCGCCCACTTCCCTGAACTGGGGCACACAAGTGCGCCCCTGTGCCAGGGCCAAAGCGGGCTCCTTCCATGCCCTGCCCCTTGGAGGGTGCGTCCTGTGTACCTGACTTGGGCACTATTTAGATACTCCCTGTCCCTGCTCACTGCAAGAAGTGAGGTTACAGGAAACCAGGCAGAGGGCCTTCTCGGTAGTGGCACCCTCGCTGTGGAACGCCCTCCCATCAGAGAAAAAGAACTACACAACTTTTAGAAGACACCTGAAGTTTTTAATGTTTGAGGTCTTATCATGTTTTTATATGTGTTGGAAGCTGCCCAGAGTGGCAGGGGTATAAATATGATAATGATAATGATAATATAATGATAATGCCCAGCCTATGGGCCCAATTGGGCTCATAGGGCAATTTCCTCCACACCTGACATTATTTGTCCTTGTGCACTGGTGCTGCCAGTGCCCAGCTGAGAGCCTTAAAGTGCACTCTCAGTTGCGCATTGGAAAGTGAGGCTTGCTGTCACCGTCAGTCAGCTGATTGGCAGTGGGAGCAAGGCAGGTGGTCAGCAGTCAGCTGATCCAGGGGTTTGCAAAAAGCACTGCTCAGCACTTTGAATGCTTCCAATCAGCTGATTAGTGCTGCTTCAAAGCACCACACAATGCTCTGCACAAGCCCTACTTCAAAGTCCTGAGATTGCTGGGACTTCAAAGCACCCGATCAGCCAGATCCCGTTTCCTACCTATGCTTTAAGGATGCTGATGTTGAAATTCCAAGTTCTCACTGTTCAGATAGACTGCTCGTGCTCAGGATTGCTAGCTATAGCTACCTATTTTCATAGTTTTCTTATTTTCTCATTCCAACCACTCCTGCTCAGATTTGGTGGCCAAATATGGTTCAACATCTCAATAACAACGCTGTACAGCAGGGGTGGCCCTTCCCAGAAGCTGTTTGGCTCCAGTTCCCATCAGTCTCATTGGCATGGCCAATCGTCAGAGATGATGGCAGTTACAGTCCGATATCTGGTGGGCCGCAGGTTAACCACCCGATTTACAACAAATACTTAAAGGAGCCAAGAACCAGTCTCAAACGTAGACTTGGCTCAGATACCATTCCCTGCCTCCTGTGCCATTTCCCCTCTTATTTCTAAGAGGCCCTGGTGGAAATTCTGTACTACGGGAAACAACTCACCGTAGGTTGAGATACTGGAGAGACTTCAAGCTTGCTGAGAAGCCATCCAGGGTTTCAATCTGATTGTCGCGCAGATGCAGAGTTGTGAGCTGCCCCAGGTCCTCCAGGCCCTCTATTACGGTAATGGCATTCTGGGCCTAGGGGGGGAAAGATGTTGCAATGTAAGAGAAAGACGACACAGTAAAAGGTAAAGGACCCCTGGGCAGTTAAGTCCAGTCAAAGGCGACTATGGGGTTGCGGTGCTCATCTCGCTTTCAGGCCGAGGGAGCCGGCGTTTGTCTGCAGACAGCTTTCCGGGTCATGTGGCCAGCAGGACTAAACCGCTTCTGGCACAACGGAACACTGTGACGGAAACCAGAGCGCATGGAAACGCCGTTTACCTTCCTGCCGCAATGGTACCTATTCATCTACTTGCGCTGGTGTGCTTTTGAGCTGCTAGGTTGGCAGGAGCTGGGACAGAGCAACGGAAGCTCACCCAGTCACAGGGATTTGAACTGCCAACCTTCTGATCGGCAAGCCCAAGAGGCTCAGTGGTTTAGACCAGGCACAGGCAAACTCAGCATCCCTGACGACTGGTCCTGTTAGCTAGGGATGTTGGGAGTTGTAGTCCCAAAACATCTGGAGGGCCGAGTTTGCCTATGCCTGGTTTAGACCACAGCGCTACCCACATCCTCAGACATAGTATTGATCCTGAGTACATCCATATACCCAGCAAGGGTATAACTAGTAACCTGTCAAAATCCAATAGATTTGAGGGCATATCTATTCTACTCTGTTGGTCTGTTGCAGCATGAAAACTCTGTTGGTCTGTTGCAGCATGAAACACAGCATAATCACACATGACATTAACTGCATGCATGCATACATTAACTGCATGCATACAATTAACAGGCCACATGAAGCCTGAGGTTGGTGATACTGAAAACACATGTGTTTGCTCAGGCATTTGGAGTTCGTAGTTAATGAAGCCGTCATCAGTAAACTTCTCTTACCAGGTACAGAGTTTTGAGCTTGGGCAGGCAGAATCCAGCTGTGGACTTTAGGCCGTTTCCCCGCAATTCGATTGTCTGCAGATTTGACAGCTTTTCTGGGTCCAGTCCTGTTATTGCCTCGATCTCATTACCTGGGTGACGGAAGAATTAGACTGTGATGAAAGGGATTCATTTCTCCAGGAGATGACAGAGTATGAGTTTTGTCGTCTAGGGCTAGAGGGACTCTCTTGAGCGTTGCACACCTACTTTTCAGGTTGAGACTGACCAGCCGCGGGTGCCCAATGCCATTGCTGTCTTTGATGTGGTTGCTGGCAAAGCTGGCATGCTGCAGGTAGATCAGCTCATCCAGGCCGGCGCTAGTTAGCCGATTGCCATCCACCTTCAGCCACAGCAGATGCGTGAGTCCTGACAACGGGGACAGGTCTCGGAGCAGGTTTTCGGACAGGTCTACATAACGCAAGTGGATGAAGCCTTGGATGAGGTTGATGTCTGTCAGTTCCCTACCGCAGGATGAGGGCAGAAAGCAATGTTATTTACCAGTGCTAGCTTAAGGTAAAGGTAAAGGGACCCCTGACCATGAGGTCCAGTCGCGAACGACTCTGGGGTTGCGGCGCTCATCTCGCTTTATTGGCCGAGGGAGCCGGCATACAGCTTCCGGGTCATGTGGCCAGAATGACTAAGCCGCTTCTGGCGAACCAGAGCAGCGCACAGAAATGCCGTTTACCTTCCCGCCGGAGCAGTACCTATTTATCTACTTGCACTTTGACGTGATTTCGAACTGCTAGGTTGGCAGGAGCTGGGACCGAGCAACGGGAGCTCACCCCGTTGCGGGGATTCAAACCGCCGACCTTCTGATCAACAAATCCTAAACTCTGTGGTTTAATCCACAGCGCCACCCGCGTCCCTAGTGCTAGCTTACTAGTACGCTTGTCCCAAACTGCTCAATTTTTCCAGGATGCTTGGACAAGGAAATTATCCCATTTCTGGGCAGCTGCACCCATTGGAAGGGAGGAGAAATGGGGGGCAGGTTATTCGTGTCTGTGCACTCACTTTTCTTTGGCCTCTAATTTCACAAATGCATGAGCCAAGCCATTGCCAGTTTTACATAACATCGAAAGGCCTTCCTTCATGTGCTCCTCGGTGAGAGGGTTTGAGACTTGGTGCTGGGGGAAAAGCACAGCAAGAAGAAAAAAGACACCAGATAAAATTAAAGTTGTCAAGCGGCAAAGATTTCTGCTGAATCTTTAAATTTGCCTCTGAATCAGGAGATCAGGCAATGGCGACTTATCCCTCAATCCCACAGATTTTACATACACTGTGCCTTCTCACCTGTGTTAATAATAATAATATATTATTTATACCCCGCCCATCTGGCTGGGCTTCCCCAGCCACTCTGGGCGGCTTAAAAAAAAATTTAAAATACTGTAATACATCAAACATTAAAAGCTTCCCTAAACAGGGCTGCCTTCAGATGTCTTCTAAAAGTCTGGTAGTTGTTGTTCTCTTTGACATCTGATGGGATGGCGTTCCACAGGGCGGGCACCACCACTGAGAAGGCCCTCTGCCTGGTTCCCTGTAACCTCACTTCTCGCAATGAGGGAACTGCCAGAAGGCCCTCGGTGCTGGACCTCAGTGTCCGGGTAGAACGATGTGGGTGGAGACGCTCCTTCAGGTATACTGGACCGAGGCCGTTAAGGGCTTTAAAGGTCAGCACCAACACTTTGAATTGTGCTCGAAAACTCCAGGTGTTACACCTGGAATTCTGTTCACTACAGAAGGCAGGTTAGGGGCCACACCAAAAGACTGGAATGGGGTCAGAGGTGATCAAAGGCATTGCTGCTCTGCCCCTCAGTTTAGCGGCAAAATTAAATGGCAGCTGCAATCTGAGTTGCAGTCTGGCAACCTTAGGTAAAATCAGAGTCCATGATCCTTTACAGAGATGACCATGGGGTGCCCAGAAAGTATGAAACAATGCAGCTACATTACGTAAGAACATGAACCATTCCCGAAATATAATAACCAACGAGCCTTTGCATATGTAACTAGGTGCGTCTTGTGGTCTGGTGCGTCTTATAGAGCAAAAAATACGGTACTTTAAGTACTATGTATACAAACTCAATGAGAAGCGTGAGCTTGCTTTTGGCAGGTAATCTCATTTATACGAGGCCTAATTTGAGGCAAACAGACTCCCAAATCATCAGCATTTGCTCTTGCTCTCATTTTGAAAAGATATCTATTCACATTCTGCAAATTAAAAAAATACTATTTTGATGCTATACTATGCTACACTATGCTGAAATGTTTCTTTGATTGTCCTTGAATCTTCCGGCCAAGGCAGCAGACAAGAAACAGGCCCATCTTGGAGTATTTGCCTTTCTCCACCACGGAAGTCAACAGGGAAGAAATTTATTCTGCCCAATCTAGGGCTGGTGGAATGCTGTGCCATGTATGGGGGTAAATGTGCTGCTCTTGTCTGCCACTCAGATATCACCCGGGACTCCATCCTGTTCTGCTGGCAATACCTTATTTTAACACCCACGGACCAAGCAAGGCTTCCTCCAAATCCTATCACTCCTCCGCCATCAGAACTCACGTACAGGACTTCACCCTTCATCTCTCTCTTTTTTTTAAATGATATTTATTAAAAGTTTTATAGTTACAGAAGAAAAAGAGAAAAAATAAAAAACACAATATATATATATATATATATATATATATATGTAAAAAATTAAAAATTAAAAAATACATCAAAAAGCAAAAAAGAAGACAATACCTCCACCCAACTAGTGAAAAAACAAAAACATTTAAAAACACATCCTTTTTTCACATCTCTATCCTTCAATGACTTATTTCCTCGACCTCCTCCCACCTCCCTTTTTTGTATTCCAGTTAAAAATTAAATCAGCAAATCCTTTCCATCTTTCACTGCTTACTATCGTTTAATTATCTTAATCTATTTTAACCTTATCTTCCTCCAACTCCTATCACTCCTCAGCCATCAGAACTCACATACAGGACTTCACCCTTCATCTCTTCCACTGACATGAGGGAGCCTAACTTTGGTTGAATTGTGTCCTGCATTTCCGAACATAAAAACAAAACAAAAAAGCCACCAATCTGTTACCTCCTCCTCCTCCTCCTCTGGCGCTTCCTTCTCCTCCTCCCCTTCCGCCTCGTCTCCACCTTTCTCTTCAGCATCATCCTTCTGATCTTCGACTTCATCTTCATCATCCGGCTCCTCGTCTGACATTTTCAAGGGCTGGTACAATGAAACAGACTACATTTGGTTTTTCAGCCACTGGCTAGAGAGAAAGAGAGAGTCCCCTCATTCCCATGGAACACGCGCCTAGACTGTGTGCTCCCGGTGAAAGAAATACCCATTATTCATCTCAACCCAGATCCATGCATCCCACCAGCATCTCATCCCATCCTTGGTAGTGGTAGGAAGCACATTTTAGGAAAAGCAGGGGTTGTCAATGTTTTGGGGACTGTGGTCCTATTTGCAAACCACTTGTGGGCACCACACATAAACACCGCAGCCAAACACACAGCGCAACCAATCCTATCAGCTACGGCAGAAAGTGTTAGGATATTTCCGTTCCACCTTAAAAGGGAGCAGGCTTTGAGTCACAGAGTCTGCGTAAATCCTGTCTCACAGGATGTTTATGTTGTGTCTTTGCTTTCGTTTTCTCTCTCTCTGCCGGAACTCTCTCAAGCAGGCAGTCATGGTTTTCTTTGTTCTGACCAACACTGAATAAACTTCTATATAATGCTCTCCTGTGTGCATCTTTCGCTGTGCGAACTCTATTGATAAGAGCGTGCATCAGTTCTAGAATGTGGAAAGCTATTTCTAGAGCTCCTGTCGCTAATTGCTGATACTGCGTGTCTACGGGAGATCGATGGACGTCCGGAGACAATGTGGAGGTCAAGATGGACTTTGTCTCCCTGGCAGTATCCCAACAGAAAGCATGTTTCAAGTCTAATTTCAGCAGCATAGGTGAGGCCTCAGCAGGCACAGGTTTGTCCATGAGTTTGTTGCCGGCATCCATCTCTCTTGAGAAACAGTGGAGTGAGCCTCTGGGGGTGAAGTCAAGCTAAAGTGACCTCCTTGGGGCACAAGCCTGAGCAGTGGGGATGGAGGTCCTGGGCTGCCCAGACAACAAGACCCTCTTCTTCTCAGCTGATGGGGTCCAAAAGAAAGCAGAGCAATACGTCTGGCACCAGCTTGGCTCCAGGAGTTGCCGGAAGGAGGCATACAAGGTGCTGTCCAACTGTCTTAGGGACTCCATATTTGTGTAGGGTTTACCGTATTTTTCGCTGTATAAGACGCACCAGACCACAAGACGCACCTAATTTTTGAAGGAGGAAAACAAGAAAAAAAAAATCTGAATCTCAGAAGCCAGAACAGCAAGAGGGATCGCTGCGCAGTGAAAGCAGCAATCCCTTTTGCTGTTCTGGCTTCTGGGATAGCTGCGCAGCCTGCATTCGCTCCATAAGATGCACACACATTTCCCCTTACTTTTTAGGAGGGAAAAAGTGAGTCTTCTAGAGCAAAAAATACGGTACTCCTTAGCCTTTCCCCCTTTTCTCCAACTCATCAAGGGTTTGAAACCCATCGGCTACCTCACGAGGTTTAGCTGACCATTCAAAGCCGTTTCCGGGGTGTGACCTATGTCACATGCTGACAGCTTCTAGGAGTCACAGGTGAGAGCTGAGTACAGGGTGGGGACCAAAGGTGGACAAACAACCCCAGAAGGAGTGGGTCATGTCCCCCAGCAGAGGTACTAAAAGATAAAGGTACCCCTCTAGGGTTGTGCGCTCACCTCATTCTATAGGCCGGGAGCCAGCGCTGTCCGCAGACACTTCCGGGTCCTGTGGCCAGCGTGACAAGCTGCATCTGGCGAGCCAGCACAGCACACGGAACGCCGTTTACCTTCCCGCTGGTAAGCGGTCCCTATTTATCTACTTGCACCCGGAGGTGCTTTCGAACTGCTAGGTTGGCAGGCGCTGAGACCAAACGACGGGAGCTCAGCCCGCCGTGGGGATTCGAACCGTCGACCATGTGATCGGCAAGTCCTAGGCACTGAGGTTTTACCCACAGCGCCACCCGCGTCCCAGCAGAGGTACTACCCCACCCCTAATACCCCATACACCCCTGGGTACCACACAGGTAACCCCTGCTGTATTTCAATTGGTTCTTGATTTAAGTTCTGGCCACCTGAGGTCTTTTCCCTTTTTTTTACCCTTTTTTTACCCCTTAGCTAGACAGCTGATGCCATCTGGCCTGGATCCCCTAACTGGCCTGGCCACAATGACATGACACCTCAGAAATGTCTCTATCAGCGTAAGGTTGCCCAACAATTTTGAGAAAAAGTAAAAAAATATGTGTGTGACAATCTATATATCAGAGGGTAACAAGGATTGCGAAAATGATGGAACCTGTATACCCCCCCCCCCCCAGGTTCTGGAGCCAGGAGCAAAAGTCTAAAATGCAGGGCAAAAAGCAGCAACGACCAAGCACAACGATGCAATCCTGCCATGTTTTAAACAGGCAAAGGGTTGGAGGGCTGAGGAGCTCAGCCACCTGCTCACCCTTTTTTTTTATTTATTAAATATTTTTTATTAAATTTTCCATTTTAACAATCCAATCAAATCACATTAAGTACTCCAAATTATACAAATACATATCATATAGTCCAAATATTCTGCCAAATTATAAATTTTTGTTGGGGCTTCCCATGCTTCAAGTTGAGTGGGGCTCTAATCATCTGATGTTTCTACTGCCTGGAGGTTTCCAATACTTCCTCCTTAAAATCTTCTTGTTGTTATCCTTCCGCCACCTGCTCGCCCTTAAAAGGGGGAGAAATTTCACAGAGGTGACTTGTCACAGTGCTGAGAGAAGCGGCGCCTGCTCAACTTCTCCCCCTCGCTATTGCCCTCCTGAGCAAACGACGACCCTCGGAGCCTGCGATCCCCAAACCAGCCAAGCCACAGACCCCTCGGCCCAAGGGAACTCTCCCCATCCATGCAAAGACCCTTCCCTGCTAACCCTTCTTCTCCCTTTGCGTGAGGAGGATCCAGGATGCGGAGGAAAGCAGAGCAAGGACAGCTACCCACGCTCAAGCTCCGAGCTGCTGCTGCTGCTGCTGGAGTTTTGGCCGAGGCGAGGCGGCGGCAGGCGAGGTGTTTCCGTTGCTACGGGCCCGGGACGCCGTTGCCAGAAGCCTCCGCTCCCCGGGCAACCGCGACCTGTTGGACGGGAGGTTGTTGTCGCCAAGTGCGGAGGGGTCGGGGCTGGAGCGAGGCAGGCGCGGGCGCTGATTGGCTGAGGGAGCGGCATGATTTGCATGAAGAGGGGCGGGGGAGGGAGGGGAAACCTCACCTCTTGTTGTTGTTGTTTAGTCCTTTAGTCGCATCCGCCTTTTCGTGACCCCCAGACCAGAGCATGCCAGGCACTCGTGTGCTCACAGAGCACACAGGAAATTATCCCAAAGATGCCCCATTGACGTGGATGTGCACTGTGCAAGAACGCAGTGATGCTCCCAAGGCACATGGTTCATGCCAACGGGGCATGCGCAGAACGACTTCCTAGCACATAAGCTTTGTTAAGCTGCTCGCTTTAGCGTTTGGTAGAAGGGTTGTTGTTGTTTAGTTGTTTAGTTGTGTTCGACTCTTTGTGACCCCATGGACCAGAGCACGCCAGGCACTCCTGTCTTCCACTGCCTCCCGCAGTTTAATCAGACTCATGCTGGTAGCTTCCAGAACACTGTCCCACCATCTCGTCCTCTGTCGTCCCCTTCTCCTTGTCCCCTTCTCCATCTTTCCCAACATCAGGGTCTTTTCTAGGGAGTCTTCTCTTCTCATGAGGTGGCCAAAGTCTTGGAGCCTCAGCTTCAGGATCTGTCCTTCCAGTGAGCACTCAGGGCTGATTTCCTTAAGAATGGATGCGTTTGATCTTCTTGCAGTCCATGGGACTCTCAAGAGTCTCCTCCAGCACCAGAATTCAAAAGCATCAATTCTTTGGCGATCAGCCTTCTTTATGGCCCAGCTCTCACTTCCATACATCACTCCTGGGAAAACCATAGCTTTAACTATATGGACCTTTGTTGCCAAGGTGACGTCTCTGCTTTTTAAGATGCTGTCTAGGTTTGTCATTGCTTTTCTCCCAAGAAGCAGGCATCTTTTAATTTCATGGCTGCTGCACAATACAATAAATAAATATCCCATTGGGAAATGCTCAACTCAGACTCTCGTCCTCTGTGAACTCTGTCCTAGCTTCAGCTGAGTGTGTGTGCTGGCTGCCAGCATGGTGCTAGCTGGACTTAAGTCCAAGGCCTTATGTCCCTTATCTGTGTAGCAATGCAATCTGTCAATCCATGGCTGTCAATATATTTTATTTTATTTTATTTTATTAAAGCATAGCTTTAGCTTTCTGGGAGGAATTCAACGTTGCATCATTCTGACCATGCTGGTCAATGCAAGCACTTATACTTGCCAGATAGAAGACGTCCCTTCTCCTCCCCTTCTGTGCTGTTCTGGGGGTTCTTTTGACCCTCGCTCCAAGAGCTAATATGGGGGGGTTGCACAGGGGGGAGGAGAGGGGAGAAAGCCGGCAGGACTTGTTGCACTGGGTGTCCCGCTGGCACAACTGTTTAGTTGAATCCAGGGCTCTCTATATCAAGGGCAGGATTGATCGAATTAAACTGTTCCCCATCTTACTACATTACTGCTGGCTGGCTGAAGAGAGATACATTGGCTCTGCTGGCTTGGAAAGCAGTGCTTCACCAACAACATTGCTAAGTAGGTTTCCCCTGTGCTACCACTGGAAAGCTTCTGCATTATTTGAACTAGACCTTGTCTTATATTTGTGATTTAATGGTGCAGATAGAGGAACAGGTTGAATGCATCCAGCCATTATTATTTTGGATGAATATTCGTGCTATGAGAGCTATGCACTAATAATTTATCTGTAATGTTCCTGAGATTTACATCCCTGCAGTTTATTATCTTGGTGCAAGCAGAGTTGTGCTTTTGTCATCCCAATGTTGATCCCGTTTTCATGAATTACTTGCAATAATTTGCAACAGTGTATACATGCGTGTTTTATAATTTATTTGAGCATTTGAAATAATGAGATGTGAATAAATCTTTGCATTGTTTTCTTTTTTCTTTTGTGTTCAGGGTTAACTTTGTTTTAAATGTTTTGATTTACTCTTGCCTGCTATTATCCATTTCATTCTTTCGTTGTTAGCTGACTTGATTTTCTTTCAGGATGAATAATTCTAATTCACTACGTTGAAATAATGACAGGTGGCAAAGAAAGTGCTGGTGAAATTGACATAGATTATTTTATGTCCCTAGAATTGACCGGAGGAGACTCCTGAGAGTCCCATGGACTGCAAGAAGATCAAACCTCTCCATTCTGAAGGAAATCAGCCCTGAGTGCTCACTGGAAGGACAGATCGTGAAGCTGAGGCTCCAAGACTTTGGACACCTCATGAGAAGAGAAGAGAAGACTCCCTGGAAAAGACCCTGATGCTGGGAAAGATGGAGGGCACAAGGAGAAGGGGACGACAGAGGATGAGATGGTTGGATAGTGTTCTTGAAGCTACCAGCATGAGTTTGACCAGACTGTGGGAGGCAGTGGAAGACAGGAGTGCCTGGCGTGCTCTGGTCCAGGGGGTCATGAAGAGGCGGATATGACTAAACTACTAAAAAACAACAACAACAGAATTGACCACATGAGGGAGCTCTAAGACAGGCTATCAACAATTTTTGGGTGGCCAAAATGACAAAGCACTTCCTCCCCCACCAAATTTTGCTCTGCATTCTCTGTTGCTTTAACAGATCCAGCAGCAACGGCATTATATTATTTGCCTTTTTATATAAAGCAAAATAGCAAACAAACTGCTGGTCTGGGAGGCATGGTTGACGGGTTAACTTTGCACTGTGGGGAGAATCACACCCTGACTATGTTCAGAGCGACTTGGGTTACCACTTCTGTGGTCATGTCCACAGAATGGAAGAGGACAGGATGCCCAAAGATGTGCTTTACAGGGAGCTGGCTTCAGGTACCAGGCACGATGGCAGACCAACTATGCGCTACAAAGATGTCTGCAAATGTGACATGAAGGCTGGCAACCTGGGAATCTCTTTCAGATGCCTGCAGACAGGCAGCCAAGTTGTGCATCCATAGCAGTGACCACAGGAGGAATGACTGCTGGGAGGAGCCCAGAGAGGAGGAATGCCATGGTGCATCTGCAGACCTTCATCTGCCCCACCTGCAACAAAACATGTCTCTCCCATATCGGTCTCCACAGCTACAGCAGGTGCCATCACTCTCTGCTGGATTTGACTGTATCCCCAATGGCACTTGTCCATTGTCTCTCGAGACAGATGCCAGCAGGTTTTCCTTTGCCAGGGGAGGATGAGCAATGGAGGTGGAGAGAGGACTCTGGGAGGCAGGACAGAGCCTCATGGGTCTTCGTAAGGCTGCTTTCTTCAATCTGGCACTTTCCAAAGGTTGCTGGACTCCAGCTCCCATCAGCCTCAGCCAATGGCCAGAGATGATGGGAGTTCATAGAATCATAGAGTTGGAAGAGACCACAAGGGCCATCGAGTCCAACCCCCTGCCAAGCAGGAAACACCATCAGAGCACTCCTGACATACTCCAGACCTCCAAAGAAGGAGACTCCACCACACTCCTTGGCAGCAAATTCCACTGTCAAACAGCTCTTACTGTCAGTAAGTTCTTCCTAATGTTTAGGTGGAATCTTCTTTCTTGTAGTTTGGATCCATTGCTCCGTGTCCGCTTCTCTGGAGCAGCAGAAAACAACCTTTCTCCCTCCTCTAGGTGACATCCTTTTATATATTTGAACATGGCTATCATATCACCCCTTAACCTCCTCTTCTCCAGGCTAAACATGCCCAGCTCCCTTAGCTGTTCCTCATAAGGCATCGTTTCCAGGCCTTTGACCATTTTGGTTGCCCTCCTCTGGACACGTTCCAGTTTGTCAGTGTCCTTCTTGAACTGTGGTGCCCAGAACTGGACACAGTACTCCAGGTGAGGTCTGACCAGAGCAGAGTACAGCTGTAGTCCAAAATTATCTGGTGGCCACCAGCTTAGGAAATTCTGCTGAAGAGGTGCACACTGAATAGCAAAAGGCACAATAACCCTGAAGTGCACCAGTTTTTCAGGTTCCAGTACCAGTTGCCTACCTTAATCTAGTTTTACAGTGGGCTGCTGAAATGATGGAGCCAACTGCGACCTTATGAGAAAAGGGTATAGCAGGAAACCCAAGGTAGTCTGCTGAGCAATCACGCTAGGAAACTTAAGTGAAAGGAGGAGGCTCAGCCAGGCAACCCACATCTTGAAAGGTTTTTTGTTTTTGAAAATACCAAGCATACAATTTAAGACTGCAAGCTCCTCAGGGGCAAAGGTATGCCTTTTTTGCTTATGAAATTCTGCATCAATATCTGTTTGCATCCATCTGCCTCAAGTGACAATGGAGTGCGCCTCTGGGGGGTGAGGTCAAATTGCTGAGGAATCACAGTGCCTGCTGTGGCTGTGGAGACTGGCAACTCCTAACAGCTGCCACCCATGTTGTTTTTGCTACGTTAGCAGCACTGAAGTGACCTCCCCGGGACACAAGCCTGGGCAGTGTGAATGGAGGTCCTGGGCTGCCCGTCCAGACTTCAAGACCCCCCCCCTCCGGGCCTCGCTGATGGGGTCCAAAGGAAAGCAGAGCAATATGTCTGGCACCAGCTTGGCTCCAGGAATTGCCGGAAGGAGGGGTACAAGGCGCCATCCAGCAGTCTTAGGGACTCCACTCCAGATTTGCATAGGGTTTACTCCTGAGCCTTTTCTTCTGTCCTGCAAGACAGTGGGCATGGACTTTTCTCCTGGAAGCCTGACCACAAGGCAGTGGAAGTTAAGGATCAGAGTTTCCTTCAATAGTGCTGCAAAGATGATGCGGCAACATCTTGGTAAGGGCCAAGGGAGACAGTGTATAGAAGTGATGCCACCCTCCCCGTCTGTAGGTTTATATAGCAAATGTAAATTAAATTATCGTGTAGTATGTGTGAACAGCAGCTCAGCAACCATATTTTTTATCTACCTGGTTCAAAAGAAAACAACCCTGCAATTTAGTGGCGAAATATAGTTTCGGCATCCAGCGAACATTTTTGCGTGATCAATGTTATATTTTCCTCTGCGAAAAGCTCAATTTTTTGATAATTGCGTTGACCAAGAGTAAACGATTCTTCCCAATTATAACAATCATTCCTCAGTAGTGCATAAAATCCAGCCCCCTCTCCCCCTTTTTTGCAAGTGATGCCCCCTAAACCACCTGCCAGGACAGATGTGGAATTTAAGATGGCCTGCTTCTAACTAGAAAGCACTCCCATTTCACGTGGGAGTGAAAAATGTAGTTTATATGGCTTCAGGCATGCCAAGGATACTGATTCATTAAAACCAGTGTTATCAATCTTGCCTCAACAGCCCCCAGTCTGCCCTGCCCCTCATTCATTTCAGCTAGTGTGGTGTAGTGGTTAAGAGCGGTGGACTCGTAATCTGGGGAACCGGGTTCGCTTCCCCGCTCCTCCACATGCAGCTGCTGGGTGACCTTGGGCCAGTCACACTTCTCTGAAGTCTCTCAGCCCCACTCACCTCACAGAGTGCTTGTTGTGGGGGGGGAAGGGAAAGGAGAATGTTAGCCACTTTGAGACTCCTTCGGGTAGTGATAAAGCGGGATATCAAATCCAAACTCTTCTCTTCTAAAATATGATTGCCTTCATTTTTGTATGCTGCATTCTCCGGCTTATGCAGCAGTCAGCTCTGCTCACCTCTGAAAGGTATGGCTGAGGGATAGACTTGACCCAAGCTGCACATGGCAGCTTGCTTTGAAATTATGAAATCCAAAGTTTTCCTTCCCTGTATTTGTGGTGGGGAGTGGAGCTCTCCAGCCAAGCAGCCAATAAACAGAACTCTTCATTCTTGCCCCCCGCCATACATTTTCACTCCTTCCTCCAGACACTGTGAAAATGAGAATAATTCCTCCCAAAACATTATGTGAAAATCTTGATGCCTGGACAAGTTCCGCACCACGTTCTCCTCCGTATGACTCAAGGTGAGCCTGCCTGGCAGAGGATCAGAAGCAGCTCATGGCCCACCAACAAATCATGAAAATCAGTGCTAACGGGAAACGCAGGATAACATGACAGTAAAGCAAAATGGTCACTGGCCCAGTAGACCTGAAGGAGCGTCTCCACCCCCATCGTTCAGCCCGGACACTGAGATCCAGTGCTGAGGGCCTTCTGGCGGTTCCCTCATTGTGAGAAGTGAGATTACAGGGAACCAGGCAGAGGGACTTCTCGGTAGTGGCACCCGTCCTGCGGAACGCCCTCCCACCAGATGTCATAGAGATAAACAACTATCTGACTTTTAGAAGACATCCGAAGACAGCCCTGTTTAGGGAAGTTTTTAATGTCTGATGTTTTATTGTATTTTTAATATTTTGTTGGAAGCCACTCTGGGTGGCTGGGAAAACCCAGCCAGATGAGTGGAATGTAAATGATAATTAATAATAAATTATCTTGCAGGCTACACTGTAGTTGTGGCAACAGATTTCAGAGCCTTACGTTCGTTTCCCTTTCTTTATTTCTGTTCGTTGTTGGCTTAGGGGGTGGGACACAGTACGGACGCACATCTTACACACAACACAAGCCACTGGGTAAAGACTCCAACTCGGCTGAAGCGAGAGGCAAGAGGCCCCGTCCCTCAGCAAGGCAGCAAAACTAGACATTGATCAGAAGAAAACAGGCCTCTGTCTAGCTTACAGGGAGAAGAGCAAGGCAGGAAGCCCTGTCCCTCCAGCACAGGGGGAAGTAAACAAAGGCCTGCCTGCAGCTAACCGAGAAATGCCTTGGCAACCGTTGTGTTTAGCAGCCGTGTGGGACAATTAACAGCAAAGTATGGGAAGGGGGGACTTGAAGGGGAGTTCGTGTGACCCAAGTGCAGAGGGTGGGCGCAGGTTTCTACAGTGCCGTGTCTTCCGCCCGCGATGAACTGCACCCCCCCCACTTCGAACGCCGAGCGGCAGCTTTCAGTGTTTTGCGTTGATGATGTCTACAAATTCGGGCTTGAGGGAAGCCCCACCGACGAGGAAGCCGTCCACATCGTGCTGGGAGGCAAGTTCTTTGCAGGTGGGGCCAGTGACGGAACCTGCAAAGGATTACAATCCCCATTTTTTATTATTATTTAAAAAATGCCCAAGGAGGGAGGAGTAACCACACACCAGATAAGGACCAAAAAAACACAATGTCTTTGGCTACATGCCTTTTTCCAAGGCTAATTGTGCGACCCCCTCACAGTGCCTTTTAAAAGCAAAACTGCTCTGGGAAAGATAATGTGGAGAGGTGGCAGGAGTCCTTAAATCCTGTCCAGCTTTTCTGCTATAATAAAATTGTGCACGCACAAACACATATACCCAAGGAGAGCACCTTGGAGCAATGTAGGCAGGTGAAGGGTTAAGCCCCACCGCTTCCCTTTGCTTCTCTGCTCTGAATTGTCTCCTCTCAGAGCAGCCATGCTTTCCAAATTAGGTAGCACGATTACATATACTAGCTAGGCTGACTGTTGGATCAAACCACTGCAAACTGTGGAGGTTTCACCACAAGCAAGTAGCATATAAATGCTACCCCACCTTGCCTTTTAAGAAAACCCTTCTTCTAACCCGCACCCGCAGCTCCTCACAAACCACTTATCTGCAACTAAATTATGTATTTACAGATGAACTCTCTTCACGTTTTCTTTTAAGTTTCTATGCCTACCTTAATTGTTAGTGTTGGCAGCAGGGTCAATCTGGTCATGAAACCATGCTGTCCTAATCTAAAAACCACACAGAAAGCTTGCTGCTCGCCAACAGCTACACTGGGATGGCAATTTGAGGAGGCGGTTCCATAGGCCTGACCATCCCTCCCAAATTAAATCTGCCATTCTCCACGGCAAGCTGCGAGAAGATGGGCGCAGCTTCTGCACTTGAATTGCGGTTCCTTTAATTTTAATTGCCAGTGTTTCATTATTCAATTCAAGGATTGTCTTTGGCAATCCTTACCAAAACCCTACAAAGGAGCTCAGCTTATGACATTTTCCATTCTCCAGTACGAACCATCTCTTAGAAAAGGGAAGTGAATTTGGGCAACATTTTCCTCCCTACCAACATCCATATCTGCTGAGGAGCTTTTTTAGTTCTTGTGGCCTGAACTGGCCCTACTACAGCTTGTAACAGCTAAGGAACTACAACGAACACGCAAATTAACTTTGTGCCCCTTTGAGATTCTGTTTGAGAGGCGCACATCTGAAACAGGATGTTTGCTGTGCGATCGATAGGGGGAAAGGGCAAACTCTTGCCACACTTGCTTTGCGAACAGGGGAGGGCTCCGTTTACCTCCGTAGATGATCCGAGTCGACTGTGCAACAGCATCGGACACGTGACTCTTCAGCCAGCCCCTCAGCTTCTCGTGAACCTCCTGAGCCTAACAAAAGGCAAGAATCGTGTTACTCACAGCGAGCTAAAGGCCATCGGGTCCAGAGTCTCAGAGTGGGGCTCAGGGATATTCCCCATCCTCTGATGCCAAGACCACCTCCAAAGGGAAACAAGATTTGGGAACACGGTTCTCGCTAACCACATCCGTACCTGCTGAGGAGTTGCAGTTTTACCAGTCCCAATGGCCCAAACTGGCTCATAGGCAAGAACCACTTTGCTCCAGTCCTTCACGTTGTCTGGGGACAAGAGAGGGGGACAGTGAGCATTGTGGGGGTTTTTTTGCGGGGGGAGGTAGTCAGGCACAATTTGACCTATTGGGAAGAGCATGTATAGTTGGATGGCAGTTGCAGGGTGGGGCGCACCAAGATTAGACATCTCTAAATTTCCCATCAAGTTATGAAGGTAGAACTCCAGAACTGTAGAGTTGGAAGGGGTCCCGAGGGTCATCTAGTCCAACCCCCTGCAATGCACCAATATTTTGCACAGCGTGAGACTCGAACCCACAACCCTGAGATCAAAAGTCTCATGCTCTGCTGAGCGAGAGGGATTCGAAATAAAGCTGGAAGCCTCCATGAAAAGAGCAGATTCCCAGCTGGAGACATTCAGCTTCAGTGCATGCGGGGGGGGGGGGGCGGGGGACAAACGAGGCCTGAATGTGCACCCCTGCCCCCCCCAAAAAAAACCCATGATACAGAGCACATGAGGACAAATGCCTGCATGGGGCTCAGGTTTTGGGGTAATGTATCCAGAACCCAAAGTAATGAGAGAAAACCTGGGTCACTTAAAAGTTAGTGCTATCCAGAACTTTAAGGAGCTCTGAGCACGCATTTACTGTAAGCAAGTTGTGCTTCCTTTTTCTGGTTATTTGGCTCTAACTTTTGCTAAATACAGACAACCGAACAAGCTTTGTTGCATTGCATTCTTCATTAAA
Organism: Podarcis tiliguerta; assembly: GCF_965153285.1. Lineage (NCBI taxonomy): Eukaryota > Metazoa > Chordata > Lepidosauria > Squamata > Lacertidae > Podarcis > Podarcis tiliguerta. Next base: position 3,195,598 of record NC_139550.1, read on the forward strand.
TTACCGTATTTTTAGCGCCATAGGACGCACTTTCCCCCTTTTAAAAACTAAGGGGGAAAGTCTGTGCATCCTATGGAGCAAATGCAAGGGGGGGAGGCAGGCAGGAAAAGCCCCCAAGAGCCACACACAAGCTTCGTGCGGCTCTTGCGGGCTTTTCCCCAGGAGGGAGAAGGGACCGCCGCTCCCTGACCTGTTCTGGGGCTGGGGTCCCAGCCCCGCGGCTAAAGAGGAAGCCAAGACAGCCAGCGGGATGGATCCCGCTCACTGTCTTGGCTTCTTTGCTCTTTGGGGCTGGGGGGGGGGGGGGACCCGGGCTTCCCCTGACAGCCCCAGAAGCTCTGGGAGAAGCAGACAGGCTACACACAGCCTGTCTGCTGCTCTTTGGGGCTGGGGGTGGAAATAAGATTTTTTTTCTTGATTCCCCCCCCCCATAAAAAAAACTAGGTGTGTCTTGTGGTCCGGTGCGTCCTATAAAGCGAAAAATACGGTACCTTTCCATCGATATATAATTTTATGGTATTACTAAAATAAAATAAATGAGCCATCAAACCTCAAAAACACACTTTCCCCAAAAGGTTTTGGCCACTAGTGTACATGGCATTTCCTGCCTACGGAATGATCTATTACCAAACGTTTTGCCCCATTATTTCAAACGAAAGCATTTCCCTTCCCATCGCTTGAAACCCAAGGAAACTTCTGCACGTTCCCCAGTCCCCTCTTACCAGCAATAGCCTTGGTCTGCTCAAATACCACTTTCTCGGTGATGCCAGCCTCTCGCTCGTCCAGTTTTTCCCCAATGCAGGCGATGACGCCCAGACCCTCAGCCAAGGCGTGTGCCACCTTCTGCCCAATGAGCTGGAAAAGGGGGAGGAGGACAGCTTCAGAGTCCCATACAAACTATACCGTCTCCGCACGCCTCCTTGCTGCAGGTGATTCCTAGCCCAGCGATGGTGGAGGAAAAGAAATCTACTAGATCACCCACCTCGTCGGACTCTCCAAAGACATGCCTCCTCTCAGAGTGTCCCAAAATCACCCAGGTGACGCCAACATCCTTTATCATGGCTGGGCTGAAACAGAAGGAAATAATAATAATAATAATAATAATAATAATAATAATTTTATTTATACCCCGCCCTTCCCGGTTCAAAAACTGGGCTCAGGGCAGCTAACAACAAATTTAAAACACTTAATTATAAAAGCAGCATAAAATACGGTATAAAAACATGAATAACAATAAAATTCAAAAATCAATCAGATAATCCTCAGGGCTAGCTGGCTGAATTGGTCCCACTTGGGCCAGCGAGGAGGCCAGGGGAGAATTTGCTGTGGGGTCTCAGAGCGGGTTATCTTCATAAAAAGGGGAGGGGGAAGGGAAGAGAAGGGAAATAAAAGATCAGGCTGAATTCAAACTAAAGGCCAGGCAGAATAGCTCTGTCTTACAGGCCTGACGGAAGGAGGTTAAATCCCAAAGGGCCCTAGTCTCACGGGACAGAGCATTCCACCAGGTTGGAGCCATCGCTAAAAAGGCCCTGGCGGAGGAGAGTCTGACTTCCTTAGAGCCCTGGACCTCTAAACTATGGTTAGGGCAGACCAGGAAAGAAATCACACCATCTGTTCTGCCACGGGGGTGAAAACCAAATGCTTATTTACTTTTTTAAAATTACCCCTCGCTAAAGGAATGCCAGTTCTTTGTGGCCCCCGGCCCCCAGAGTCCCAGCAGACTAACCTGATCTCTCCTGTGAAAGCTCCCTTAGGCACCTTGTAGCAATTCTGGGCGGCCACACCGATCTTGGCATCGAGCTTTTGGCGGGCAAAGTCGAGGTAGATGGAGGGGGCACCACAAACGACCTCTGGGGACGAGAGGGAGAAAAGCGTCTAGGATGAAGCAGGCGCCCCACAGAGTCTCTCGGCTGCAGACTGTTCCCACCCCAAGGCCAACTCACTCTTCGGGTGCTGGACACAACACACTCGTGGGTCAACTCTACTGGTCGTGCCATGAGGTTCAGAGGGTAACCGTGGGAAAATAAACCTTCCCTTCCTTCCGCCACCAATCTCCCCTTCCCAAGTGTTAGAATCTCAGATACAGTGGTACCTTGGGTTAAGAACTTAATTCGTTCCGGAGGTCCGTTCTTAACCTGGAGCGCATTACTTCCGGGTTTCGACACTCACGCTCAAAATGACATCACGCGCATGCGCGGAAGCAGCAAAACGCGACCCACGCACGCGCCATCATGTCTTACGTTCTATTCAGGATGTGAACGGGGCTCCGGAATGGATCCTGTTCACATCCCGAGGTACCACTGTATATAAGCTAGGCACCAAATGGTTCCTTAAAACCAAGGCTCACAGTTGCCAAAACGGAATGTCTACTCTAGTTGATATTTGGGGCAAGACAACTCTAAAGTCTTGTTTTTCAAAGGATGGACTGACAGCGATTGACTCTCTGTTAAACGTCTGGCTAGTTCAGATGACAATTGTGAGCTAGGCTAAGAACTTCAAAGAAGAAGAGTCACTTGATTGAGGACAGTCCCCATGTATATTGGCCTATTTGGACCTCTTATTCTTAATCGTGACTGCTCCTGCTCAGGCTGCTCAGGAAAAGCAAATGGGCTCGAGAAATTCATTCCATGCAGATAAAATATAACTGATGCCACCGCTACAGGATGGGGTATTAGTGTGTGGAAGCGGTCCAGATCCAAGGATCCCCAGGCACGCGCCACCAGACATCTACACTTGGTCGCCGCAAGTGGTTGAAAGTCAGATGCAAAATGTGCCTGGTTAATTTCAAACCAGGGTGGATAAAAATAAATGGTTTTTAAAAAAATAAAAATTGTATTTTCAAAAAATGCTTTTGGAGAAAAAATACTTCTAAAGATAGTTTTCTATTTAAGTTACATTATAGTCCAAAAGCTATTCAACAGGAAATAAGGATTTGTTTTAAGTTTTTCATGTGTGCTAAAACTCAGTCTGTGTTTTTTTTTAAATTGTTTAACCACATCAGTTAACAAAAAATGGATGCATATGCTATAATGTTATTGTTTTAGTTAAACAAATTGTTTAAATTGTTAAGGAAATGATTGTTTTTCTCCTTCCAATAAAACATAGCAGAAAAGTTGTCCAAATATAAACAGTTAGCTGATTAAACCTCACAATAATCTCACAATTATCTGTCTGTGTATTTCTAATAGTATAACCAAATCAGTAATTTTTGATATAACTGTAAAAAACTACTCTGAAGATTATTCCAAAAAAGGAAACCTTCATCTGGTTGTAAATATTAAGATTATACCAGCAAGAATGAGTCTTGTTGCCTAAATTGTGATTTAAATCAATTTGATTTCAATCAAATCCACCCTGTTTCAAACACTGCGGCCCTCTCTCTTGATGGCGCCATGAGGCCTCCACAGCACTATACACAAGCCCCACAGCACACTGATGGCCATTATTAAGTGTGCTGCTTGCACATCTCACATTCAGTCAGACTTCCGCCTTTCATGATCAATTGTGAATGCACCTCAGAATTCAGCGCTCCAAGAGTTAACAGGGAGAACACAATCAAAAGTGATTTTCCTGTCTCATCATACCTGGTAGCATTTGAACAATAGTCTAATTTGGGGGGTTAAAGCTATCAGTTCTAAAAGCAGACCTGAAAACACACTAGACTGTAGGACAATTGGCCTGTGGAAAGTGGGGGGGGGGGGGAGAGAAAGAATTTGGCTGAAATGAGGCGAAGGGGGAGATTTGGCTGAAGGTGTAAAGGTGGCACCTGAAGGAAAATGAATGTGACAAGGGCAAATTGTTTTTAAAAAGAGATGGGGAAGTTGGAATGGCATTTGCATAGTGATTTTGTGGAGCCTGGGGAAAGGTTTAATGTGAGAATTAAAAGGTAAAGGTACCCCTGCCCGTACGGGCCAGTCGTGTCCAACTCTGGGGTTGCGTGCTCATCTCGCTTAAGAGGCCAGGAGCCAGCGCTGTCCAAAGACACTTCCGGGTCACGTGGCCAGAGTGATGAAGCTGCTCTGGCAAGCCTACACCAGCGCAGCGCACGGAAACGCCGTTTACCTTCCCGCCAGAGTGGTACCTATTTATCTACTTGCACTTGGGGGTGCTTTCGAACTGCTAGGTGGGCAGGAGCTGGGACCGAACGACGAGAGCTCACCCCGCCGCGGGGATTCGAACCGCCGACCATGCGATTGGCAAGTCCTAGGCGCTGAGGTTTTACCCACAGCGCCACCCGCGTCCCAATGTGAGAATTAGAATAGGCAATTGCAAGACTTGGGTGGGGGGCATTGCTAGAGAAGTAAAAGTTTCATGGGGGGTTTGCATTTGGGGGTGAGGCAACTAAAGAGAAAACAAGTGCACAGCAAGGGGAAGAAAGAGCATAGGTTTCCCTTGAAATGGGACGCGGATGGCGCTGTGGGTTAAACCACAGAGCCTAGGACTTGCCGATCAGAAGGTCAGCGGTTCGAATCCCCGCAACAGGGTGAGTTCCCGTTGCTCGGTCCCTGCTCCTGCCAACCTAGCAGGTCGAAAGCACTCTCGGGTGCAAGTAGATAAATAGGTACCGCTCAAACGGGAAGGTAAACGGCATTTCCGTGCGCTGCTCTGGTTCGCCAGAAGCGGCTTAGTCATGCTGGCCACATGACCCGGAAGCTGTACGCCGGCTCCCTCGGCCAGTAAAGCAAGATGAGCGCGGCAACCCCAGAGTCGGCTACGACTGGACCTAATGGTCAGGGGTCCCTTTACCTTCCTTAGAAATGGGGACCTGGTTGGGTTTCAGAACAGAAGACAGGTAAGGGTTTGGGCAGCTCATGGGAAGGAGTGGAGAGCAGAGTCCACAGGAGTTTCTGTGAGGGGAAAACGGGATCTTTTTGGAAATCAAAAAGTTGGGCTTAAAATTAACAAAGACAAAGTCTACAAATCCTGTCTTCCTGATAGTGACTGGGTGTTAATAGATTTTACAGGGTGCCAACCAGGAAGAGATTGTCCTAAATTTGCTAAGTGCTTTCTAAAAATGCATCTTCATGTCAGGTGGGGGAAAGGAGATGAACGTATTTTAGGGGGTTTTCTGGAAGGAGCCTTAGGTCATTGGAGGGGGGAGAAGAAAGGAAGGAGTGATATTTTTGGCAATTTTCCTCTTTGCTTAACACTTACATGCTCTTTTGTTGATCTTTAAATTTACAAATGCGAAGAGAGGATGTCAAAGGCTTTCAGCAACGAAATTTCGCCTCACTTGAACATGGCCTGCCTGAGTGACAACAGATGCTCTCTCCTTGACTTTCCATACAAAAAGAACTTCCCTTCTCAGATGCCGGCCAAATCTTATGCCAAGAGCTGAATCTTAGAGGTGCTGCACAAAATAATACAGCCTGGCCTACTTTTGTAAGAGCGAAAAGTGACAAAGGATATATTTGTAACCCAAGCCGAATCTTTGAGATACTGCTGAAAAAGCCCAAGTAATAAAAGAGTTGCTTTGGTAAGTTTTTCAATGAGGTTAAATGCATCTACTCCCTCCAAATAGTTTTCACTGAGAAAATGGAAATCTACACTAAATCTTATGTCTCAGTCTAAACAGTTACCTTCAGGAAGGTTAACCAGCAAACAGATTGGCTGTCATTTGCCATTATAGATTTATTTATTTTTATTTTTTTAAAAACCAACCCTATCCTATTGACCAGGGATGAGGAACCAGTAGTCCTCTGAATGCTGGACTTTAAATCCCAGTGTTCCTGACCAGTGATCATGATCCCAATTTTCGGAGGGTCACAGGGAAGCAGATGTGCCAGACACATCTGGGTTCAAGGCAGTACAAATAGCATCCTTCTTGGGTGGGGCAAATTCCTTCTTGCTCTGCACTGCTCTAATCCTGAAACAATTCCTGTCTGAGGGTCAAGAGCATGGGTAGGCAAACTAATATCCGGGGGCCGGATCCGGCCCAATCGCCTTCCAAATCTAGCCTGCAGAACGTCCGGGAATCAGCGTGTTTTCACATGAGTAGAATGTGTCCTTTTATTTAAAATGCATCTCTGGGTTATTTGTGGGGCACAGGAATTATTATTTTTTCAAAATATAGTCCGGCCCCCCCACAAGGTCTGAGAGACAGTGGACAGGAGGCCCCCTGCTGAAAATGTTTGGTGAGCCCTGGTCAAGAGAAACTTGAGACTTATAATTTGTTTTTGCAGGCTGGAGCCAGAGCTCAGGGGTAGAACACTTGCAAGTTAAAAAAGATCTTACTGGGGTGGGGAAAGCCATTTTTCTGCACAGGATCCTGGGTAGCCACTGCTGGTCAAAAGAGGTAGCAAAATAGGACTAGACAGACAAGTGGCCTGACTCAGGACAAAGCAGTCTCATATGTTCATAGATATATAAGAGGTTATAAAGATGGAGGGAAACCTAATAAGTGGGGGGGGGGGGGGAAGCTGTGGGCGCTGCAAAGGTCAGAAACTTGAAAGCTGACTCCATGGGGTAAAGGGCAAACCTATTCCCTATAACCAATAATCTTAAGAACTGCTACACTATTTCTTGAGAAAGGGGGCTTTTGGGGTGCGGGCAGCCTAGCGTTTACCTAGCAACATAATCCTGGATGTTTTTACAAGCTGTTCTGTGGCTGGAAGCCTTGCTTAGCCAGCTGGCAAATAGCGGGTAAGAGAAAGCAACAACTGGATAGCTCAGTTTGTTGGAGCACGACGCTGATAACGCCAAGGTTGCAGGTTTGATCCCTGTATGGGGCAGTTGCATATTCCTGCATTGCAGGGGGTTGGACTAGATGATCCTCAGGATCCCAGCCAACTCTACAATTCGACGATGCAGTCTGCATGGGGGGACACCGCAGTGGCATCTCCAACAGAGGGAGGTAAGAAGAAGAAGAGTTTGGATTTGATATCCCGCTTTATCACTACCCGAAGGAGTCTCAAAGCGGCTAACAATCTCCTTTCCCTTCCTCCCCCACAACAAACACTCTGTGAGGTGAGTGGGGCTGAGAGACTTCAGAGAAGTGTGACTGGCCCAAGGTCACCCAGCAGCTGCCTGTGGAGGAGCGGAGACACGAACCCGGTTCCCCAGATTACGAGACTACCGCTCTTAACCACTACACCACACTGGCTCTCAGATCTGCTCAAATCCTGAGGAGGCCATATAATATGGAGGAGACAGAATATCTGGGGCAACTGAGCAGATCAACCTCCCCCCATATAGTTCATCTGGAGGCCCATTTCCTGACCTTTAGCAAGCTGCAGGGATAGAGTTTCCCAACTCCAAGTACAGTAGCTGGTATTTTTAGGCAGCTGCGCCGCCACCTATATTTAGGAACCCTCTCCTCCAGACCCTTTGACATTTCTTCAGGATGCCCCCACCTTGCCCTTTTCTAACCCGAGAGGGACAGCGAAAAGGATCTGCCAGGCAAATTTTGGTCCAGGCATCCCCTTTGCCCCCAGGCAAGGAGTCCATGCTGCAGGCAGAGTCTCCCGCTGGCACAACCATGCCAACCAAAAGCAAGAGAGGCAGACGGGCTAGCTAGTCTCGCTGCCTGAGAACTGGGCATCGTGCCAGCCCTGTTCAGACAAAGAATTCTGCAGCAGACCAGGCCTCAACTGCATCCCTTTTCCCTCTCGCTACATGGCCCTTGTGAGGACTGGTCACATTATTTCCCGGCTTCTCGTCCACTGCAAGCCACCAGTTAACTGTAGGGTGGGTGGTCATGAACACAGCACCCAAAGCACTCTGTGCCACGTGACCAGCGGGCACGCTCTCTCTGAACACAGGGTGACTAATAGTGGGCCTAGTTGCCCTTGTGCAATAGACTGTAGGGATAGAGGAAGCTCCTTCAAAGGTATTCTAAGATTTTTAACCTTTCATTTTTCTCAAAAGGAGGTCAAGAGAAGGCAAAAATGTGCAGGCAGTGCTTTACACAACTGCTCTGCAAGGAGAAAATCTGCTCCTCTCACAACTATCAGTACAAAATCACCAGCACTTGACCCGTTTACTAGTAATATAAAATCTACTTGTATTTTAATCCTCTTTGCATTGAAACAATTAACTTCGCTCTGAGCTTGTGCTTAGGCCTCGGCTGTTCTATGCTGGCCTCCCTGGAAAACCCATCCATGACTATGACTCCATTAATTTCAACAGCTCTACTCTGAATCAGACTTAAGTTGAACAGCACCCTCGGAACTGCCCGCCACAGTATTTCTTCGGCCTTTTGAACCTGCCGACACGTTCCGCCCGCGGATTTTTCTTTCTTTCTTTTATAGTACAATAATGCAGTATTTCCCGGCGAGGAAATAATGTAGCAAGAAAAGCCTATTTTCTCTGCCCGACCGGAAAGCTGTTAAACACAGAAGCAGTAAAAAGTATGTAGCAAGTTTCCTTTCCGGGGCGCAGAGGCTTTTTCGGCTCCCTTCCTCCTGGCAAGAGAAGGAGAGAGAGAGACAAGGAAGGCAGCTCGCCTGCCGGGAGAGGCGGCCCTGGAGTACGTGCGGGCGAGCACGCGGCGGGGGCGAGGGAGGGACCCAGGCATCCGGGCGCCTCCCCCGCCCTTTCCCGAGACCCTAGGAAAGGCACCGCTGCAGCCAAGAAGGGGGTGGATGGAGCGGGCCAGGGAAACCGGCCGGCCTCCTTCACCGGCTCCCCTTTCTCATGCTCCATCCCATTAGAGGCCGCTGCCGATAAGCCTTAAGCGCGTTAATCGCAGACTCCTAGAGCTGGAAGGGACCCCGCAGGGTCATCCAGACCAACCCCCGGCAACCGCAGGCATCTCGACATTGTTTCTCCCCCTGCGCGAGTTCATCGGCGCTCCCCTATGGCGAAGGGGGCGCAAGAGGGGAGACGGGCAGGGCTCGGCGGGGCGTGCGCCCCCGGCCGGTTCCCGATCCTAAATGTGGCCCCCGGTGGCCCCGCTTGCCTCCTGCCAGCGCCTCCGGGGAGCCTGCAGACCCGGGCGCGGGGGCTTCCCCTCCCCTAAGGCTAAGCGCGCGCCCGATCGCGCCCCTTCGGGGCTTCCCCTTCCCCCCCCCGGCTCACCGGTGTCTGCGGGGACCTTGGCGCCATTGAGGGTCTGGATGAGCTCCCCGAGGCTCTTCTTGTCGCCATTCATCTTCCAGTTCCCGCCGACGAAGAATTTCCTGGGCGACATGATGACGGTGGTGGTTGGTGCCCCGGGGCCGCCCGCCTAGATGGATGCGAAGGAGAACTGCGAAGGTCAGAGCGCGCAGCGGCGGCGCAGCCGTTTCCCCGGCCTCTTTATAGGGGCGCGAGGGGGATCCGCCCACTGGCCCCGTGACGTCACGCGGGCCCCGCCTCCCCGCCGCCGCCTCCCTTTGATGTTCCGAAAGAACCCGCGAGCGAGCGCGGAGAGGAGGCGCGTGCGCGCTGGCTGGCATAATTTCTTTGCCGGCGGTGATGTAAGAAGCAGAGAGACTTATCGAATGTACTTCACGTTTCTAAAAGTGCCTCTGTGTCTTCTGTAATCAGGGGTGCCAAACTGAATAAAGTATAAAAGGGGGGGTGCAGGGAAGACTTGCCAAACACAACAGCATTTGAATGGCAATGCCCATTAACTTGGACCCCTGACCATTAGGTCCAGTCATGACCGACTCTGGGGTTGCAACGCTCATCTCACTTTACTGGCTGAGGGAGCCGGCGTACAGCTTCCGGGTCATGTGGCCAGCAGGAGTAAGCCGCTTCTGGCGAACCAGAGCAGTGCACGGAAACACTGTTTACCTTACCGCCGGAGCGGTACGTATTTATCTACTTGTACTTTGACGTGCTTTCGAGCTGCTAGGTGGGCAGGAGCAGGGACTGAGCAACGGGAGCTCACCCCGTTGTCGCGGGGATTCGAACCGCCAACCTTCTGATCGGCAAGTCCTAGGCTCCGTGGTTTAACCCACAGCACCACCCGCGTCCCTCCATTAACTTGAGGGGAGAGCAATAGGTGTAGCCAGAATTTTTGTTAGGAGGGCAGGCTTTATGTTGGAGGGGAAGAACTGCAGTTAAGTATTTTTATTGATGGGGGGCAGCTGCCCTTCCCTGCCCCCCTTGGCTACACCCATGGAGGGCAGTCCCCTGAAATATTTTATTGGGGAGGGGAGAGCGAAGAGACCTCAGGCCTAGGAGTTGGCTCCTGTGTCTCTAATATTTACAATGAAACCACATCTCCATGAACGATTGGAAGTTGCAGTCTCAAGAAACAATGGAGTGTGCCTCCGAGGGTGAAGTCAAACCGCTGGAGAATCACAGTGCCCTACTGTGCCTGCAAAGAGCCATAACTCGTAACTGCTGCCTCCTGCATTGCTTTTGCTGTGTTAACGGCACCAAAGTGACCTTCCTGGGACACAAGCCTGGGCAGTGTGGATGGAGGTCCTGGGCTGGCCAGAAGACAAGACCCCCCCCCCCTCAGCCTCACTGATGGGGTCCAAAGGGAAGTCGAGCAATACGTTTGGCATCATCTCTGGATTTGTGTAGGGTTTACTCCTTAGCCATTTCTCCTCCCAAATATATCTCACAAGGCAATAGGTGTTTAGGATCAGAGTTTTCCTTCTCCTAGGTGGGCAAAAACAAACAAGATGAATTTTAACAGGGAGAAATGTAAAGTATTGCACTTGGGCAAAAAAAATGAGAGGCACAAATACACTATGGGTGACACCTGGCTTGAGAGCAGTACATGTGAAAAGGATCTAGGAGTCTTGGTTGACCACAAACTTGACATGAGCCAACAGTGTGATGCGGCAGCTAAAAAAGCCAATGCAATTCTGGGCTGCATCAGTAGGAGTATAGCATCTAGATCAAGGGAAGTAATAGTGCCACTGTATTCTGCTCTGGTTAGACCTCACCTGGAGTACTGTGTCCAGTTCTGGGCACCACAGTTCAAGAAGGACACTGACAAACTGGAACGTGTCCAGAGGAGGGCAACCAAAATGGTCAAAGGCCTGGAAACGATGCCTTATGAGGAACGGCTAAGGGAGCTGGGCATGTTTAGCCTGGAGAAGAGGAGGTTAAGGGGTGATATGATAGCCATGTTCAAATATATAAAAGGATGTCACATAGAGGAGGGAGAAAGGTTGTTTTCTGCTGCTCCAGAGAAGCGGACACGGAGCAATGGATCCAAACTACAAGAAAGAAGATTCCACCTAAACATTAGGAAGAACTTCCTGACAGTAAGAGCTGTTCGACAATGGAATTTGCTGCCAAGGAGTGTGGTGGAGTCTCCTTCTTTGGAGGTCTTTAAGCAGAGGCTTGACAACCATATGTCAGGAGTGCTCTGATGGTGTTTCCTGCTTGGCAGGGGGTTGGACTCGATGGCCCTTGTGGTCTCTTCCAACTCTGTGATTCTATGATTCTATGATTCTACCTTCCCAGGTAGACAAACCCCGCTTGACCATCACTTCCCTTTACAGTATGTGCAGAAACTGCCTTCTTGACCATTGGACCCACCATTGGTCTGGTCTGCTCAATCTTCCAGTCTGTCTTTGCGTGCAGAATAAGCCGCTAATGCACGTAAGGTTTGAGACCCATCACTTCCCCTCACCTGGTTTAGCCAGCCATTCAAAGGTGTGGCCACTGTCACATGCTGACACCTTCTAAGAGCCACAGGTGAGAGCTGAGTGCAGGGATGCGCTGGTTTAAAAATAAGTTAGCTGAAGCTGATCTGAATTATGTTTGGAATGGTGGCAGGAGCTCAGTGGTAAAAATACATGCTTTCCTTGCTTTAATATATGTCCCAGGTCAAAATTCCAGGTAGGCCTCTCTCTGTCTCTCTCCCAGCAGAGCTGTTATCAGTCAGTGGGCATTACTCAGCCAGGTGTACCAACAGTCTGACTTCACAGGTAAGGTGTGGTTCTGGAAAGGAGCCAGGATGGACCAGGAGTTGTGTAATTCTGCAGAATACCTCCCTCCCCCTGCTTCTCTTTTAGTTTAGCAAAACATTTTCTTTTTCTAAGCAGCTCTGCAAGCAACATGTGTAATTGAAATGCGCAGACGAGTTCTGTTACTTGTTTAAAATATGCACTTACAGCAGCCTACGAAAGCCTGATCTGCATTGATTGGTAAGTTAAAGTTAAAGGGGCCCCTGACCATTAGGTCCAGTCGTGACCGACTCTGGGGTTGCGGCGCTCATCTCGCTTTATTGGCCGAGGGAGCTTCCGGGTCATGTGGCCAGCATGACTAAGCCGCTTCTGGCGAACCAGAGCAGTGCATGGTAACGCCATTTACCTTCCCGCCGGAGTGGTACCTATTTATCTACTTGCACTTTGATGTGCTTTCGAACTGCTAGGTTGGCAGGAGCAGGGACCGTGAAACAGGAGATCACCCCGTCGCGGGGATTCAAACCGCCGACCTTCTGATCGGCAAGCCCTAGGCTCTGTGGTTTAAACAGCGCCACCCGTGTCCCTGATTGGTAAGTTAGTAAGGGTTTATTTGAATCTGTTCACCTTTGCCAACCAGCAGTCAACACCCCTTTTCCTCAACCCCAGCTTTCTGTAATTTGCCCCTTCTTCTGTACTGCTAAGATAATGCCCAGCAGCACAACGTGTTGTTTTAATGTCTTACATAAAACAGTGGCTTCTAGAAGGCTCTCTTCCCGTGTGTGGCAATTTGTGGAACAGGGCCCAGCACATCATCCGTTTCATATTTTGATCTCAGCCCAGGGCAGCCTTGCAAAATAAAAACCTGGAATAAAAAGAGCAGCTTTCACCCACCTGCTCAACCTGTGGAACACAATAAAGCCCCACTTGCCCTGTGTAGAGTCATGAAAACATTCCATACAGCCTGCAATTCTAGCTACACCATTTCCACAAGGAAAACCTTTCCAGATCAGATCAGCACTCTCCCCAAATATCCCCATCTCCAACATAAACATGGGGAAATGCCTGGTGTTGCATAATAGAGCCCGTTCTACCAATGAGTTGGCAAATACCTTGACATTTAGGAAGGGATTCAGGTTTCACAGTTAAAGTAGTTTGGTGATCAAGCCCACACTATTTCTCTGTAAGTCTGAGTAGCTTTAGAAGCATAGTAAAGCAGATCAGTTGTGGGACAGCACATTTATAGGGCTTATGTCTCTGAACATCTGACTAAGAGCATTTGCAATGCCTGCTGAAACCTCAGAAGGGTATCTTGACTGCATGAATTTCCAGTGATTGGAAAGTGTTCCCACTCCTGCATAGCTCACCACCCCTGGTTTTGCAGGCTCGAGGCAGAAGAGATGATGCAGAACAGCATAGAAGTTGGGGGAACTAAAAAGAATGGAAGAAATGTGCTGTGTTTGCATAATTGCAGCTGTTTCTGGAATTGAGTTTCTATTGCATTGGTGCAGAATTTCATTTAGCAGAGAATAAACATTTAGAAAATTCATGTGGCATTAGCTCCTGCATTTATCTGCGCTATAGGGAGGAATCTATTTTGTTTTATGCATGGGGCCTATTTATAATCACAATACAGCATTTATTATATAAGTAAAGGGAAAGCCTCCCCCACTGCAACCCCCGTTTTGCTAGTCAGACACCTGAAATTTAGTACAGTGGTACCTCGGGTTAAGTACTTAATTCATTCCGGAGGTCCGTACTTAACCTGAAGCACCACTTTAGCTATTGGGGCCTGCTGCTGCCGCCATGCCGGTGGAGCACAATTTCTGTTCTCATCCTGAAGCAAAGTTCTTAATCCAAGGTACTATTTCTGGGTTAGTGGAGTCTGTAACCTTAAGTGTATGTAACCCGAGGTACCACTGTACTTAAAACTATTTAAGAGTAGGATGTCCTTTCAAACCTCCGCCTTTCACACTGAGAGAATAGCTGTCATAATATGCCTGAACTAAAAGAACCAGCCAATGGAAATACTGTAGGGGAGGGCCTCTGTATGCTGTATATGGTGTATACCATATACAGCATATGTATATGTATATGGTGGGGGTCATGTCACTACAGAGACATGATCCCCACCCCAGAGGACAGTTTCTGCTCTGCAGCTGTATTGATCCACCAGCTCATACAACTCTATAGGGAACAAGGCCCTGGAAACAAGTGATGAGCACTTTAGATACAAGGCCTGCATGACAGCAGTAGATAGCAGCACCATCACTTTGTCCCTATTGAGAATCATTTTGTTACTCACTACACTTTTAAGTTCTGCTGAATACAGCGGGCATCTTTCTAACTTTTGACTGTGCCTAAAAGTAAAATTCAGTTTTGTAACACAAGCCCAAGCGTGACCAGGCAGAAGTCTCTCTCGTATAATACTCCTTTAGCATAGCAGGCAGGGCCGGCCCACCTGAGAGGCAAGGCAAGGCAACCGCCTCAGGTGGCAGGATCCAGTAAGGCAGCAGATTTCAATGCCAATCTCCACCTCCCCACCCACCTTGTTCCTGATGTAGATCTTCCCTCAGTCCCTTCTTCATTGACAGGGAATGGGGCCACCATTTGCGGGGCTGCCTCAGGTGCCAAAACCTTTTGGGTAGGGTGGGCGATAGATCCAATATATTGTCCAAAACTGGTTTGAAATCCATATTGTGATCTTGGTTTCATAATTTTTGACCTGGCAATATATCACAAATCATGGTGTTTGTGTGTGTTATGCAAAAATCACAATGTAGGAAGAACAGTGTAGCCAGCCAATGCCTCTGCGTAGCTCCATCCTTATTTCAGACATTGTGATGTACCAATAATTCACTGTTTTGCTGGTGATATATTGCAGTGTTGAAAACCAGATATTTTCCAGTCCTAGTAGCAGAAGGGAAAATGAACTGCACTTTACGATTCTGTCCTGGCCCGCGTGAGGGAGGCAGAGGCCTGGCGTAACAAATGCAGAAGGCACAGAAAGCCATGTGAGCAGGATACCAACCCTGTGGACAAATTTGGAGGACGCCAGGTCTGCTTTTCACTCTGATGAATTAATTGAATGGCTCACGGAGCAAGCAGAAAAACAAGGCAAAGCTACTAGAAAATGGGAGTAGATTTTGGTGAGTTTTTCCTAGAAGCAGAAGACATGCTCATCTCCATTAATACCCCCTCCAAAAGAAAAAAAGATGCACTGTATTTTTCGCTCTATAAGACGCACCAGACGACAAGACGCACCTAGTTTTTGGAGGAGGAAAACAAGAAAAAAAATATTCTGAATCCCAGAAGCCAGAACAGCAAGAGGGATCTCTGTGCAGTGAAAACAGCATCCCTCTTGCTGTTCTGGCTTCTGGGATAGCTGCGCAGCCTGCATTCGCTCCATAAGACGCACACACATTTCCCCTTACTTTTTAGGAGGGAAAAAGTGAGTCTTATAGAGCAAAAAATACGGTATTTTGTTACATCAGATCCAGGGCATAAGGCCTGTTCATGGACCAAAACACCATTTGCTGTGACCAACCAACGCAGGCCAGCCTATAATAAAAAATGAAGACTATGAACAAGACCCAATTGCTGGAAGGGGGGTACAAGGTTTTTATTTGATCCTTTGTGTTTTGGCATATAAGGGGCACATGAAGAACTGGTGCTAACTTTACGGCCCAGGTTCCCCCCAGCACAATTCCCAGGGTGGGGGTGAGGGGGGGGGAAGCCGCCCTATATGGTACAGAAAGCCACACGTAACCCAAGTGCTCCCTGCTGTCCCCACCCCTTTCTAAATTGTCCAAGCGTGTTATAGTTACATCAAGAGGAAACATGTTGTGCACAGATGTCCCCTGGGTGCCTGGGTTCAGTGAGATATATATTCCCCCCCTTCTTGCTCTTACACAGAGGTTCAAACCCACCTCCACCCCCGCCCACCAGTGTCCAGAGGGGCAGCAAACTCCAGCTTCCTCGAGGAGGGATACTGCTCCTGGGGCCGCAGCAGTGGCACACAGACACATAGGGGTTGAGAGTTGGCCCTCTTCGTTGCATTCATCGCTGCCATTTCCCCTCCTCCTGCCATCGCCTGGCTCCTACTCCACATCTGGCAGGAGAGCGTCCTAGCTGGAGATTCGCTGGTAGAAGTAGATGTAGCCAAGATCCTTGGGAGGCTTTTCAGAGGCGCAGACTTTCTGGTCGTTGTAGATCACCCATCTGGAGCGGGGCGGGGAGAAGAGGGATTTATTGAAATTATTTATTTTCCTTTTATGAAAGGAAACCAAGTTTCTAGTCCTTGCGGTGGCAAAGAATGCTCAGAAGCGAACAGATCGAATGTCTGCTTAAATCTCAGCAGCCAGAGAGGTGAGATAATAAGATATTCAACATAGCTATTACACCCACAACTCTCAAATGTAAGTGAAACAATGTATCAATAGGGCACAATTATTATTTCCCCCCTCTAAAATGCCACTTTGCGTAATGGGCATTACAGGCTTGGGATTGCTTTGGGGCAGAATTTTGTTTAAAAAGCACACATAGCCCAGCATACGGGCTCTTTCAGTAGCCAAGCTGCCCTTCTGCAATGGCCGATCAAGGCAGTTACAGTGGTTCCTTCCTTTGCATGCGTCTTGGATTACAAACATGTCAAACCCAGAAGTGCATGTCCCGGTTTGCAACCTTTTTTTTGGATTACAACCCATTATTTTTTGATTACGAACAAATTTTTTTTAGAGGCCCCATTGGCAAAAGCGTGCCTTGGGCTACAACCTGTTTTGGTTTACAAACGGACCTCCGGAACGGATTATGGTTGTAAACCAAGGTACCACTGTACAGGGCTTCTTCCTATCTACAAAATTCAAAGACATATTTCACTGCAGACCAAGGGATTGTACTTGTGGCTTAGTGGTTTCCCTCTACGGGGCTTGACCGATTAAAACAAGTTGCCTACAGGGTAGCTTACATATGCACCGGGAGCAAAAAACTGCAAACTTGCTGAAAATTCATGTTTCTAACTTCCGCTTGGACTGCCTTGTTTAATTTTGAGGGTTAGATTGTAAGTAACACAAATCTAGTTGGCTGGCTGCCTTCAGAATCCTTCCTTGTCCACCCCCCCCCAACTCTCTCAAAGGGTACTTTGTTTCCCCCTTACCTGCTATCCTTCTTGATATGACAGACGTAATGGCCACACATAGTGGATGTGCCCATGTGGCTGATGAAGGCAAAAAGCTGGTATTCTGAAAGAGCGAAAGGGAAGAGTCAAGCATGCTTGCTACCCTCTCTGCAAGCTCTCCCTCATACCGCCAGAGGATGGTAGAATTGTAGAACTGAAGAGCTGGAAGGGAACCCGAGGGTCATCTAGTCCAACCCTCTGCAATGCAGGAATCAATGCAGGATCTGGTACATTATGAGACTGGATGAGCTGTCCTGAAGAACAGCCTCATTGACATGTACAGATGAGAGGCCGGCCATGGCACGTGCATTTGTGTGTGTGTGATAATCTGGAACGGCACCAAGTCTGTCTTCAAACACTCCCGTCCCCTTAAAGAAGGTGCCAGAGGACACAAGACTGGTTCAGATAAAATCAACCGAAGAGCCTTTCTGGACCTGGCCAGTGCCCATCTAGTTGTCACCCATAACCACCCAGTTATTTCCAGGAAACAATGGCAATAACCCTTCCTGCATCGTTTGCTGGCTGGCATAAGGAATTCACAGGTATCCTCTCTAATATGGCTATGAGCCTTTTATAGCCCCAGCCACCATGACTTGTCCAATCCCGGATTTAAAGCCACCTAAGACAGTACCTTTCACTGTATCTTATGGGAGCAAATTCTCTAGGTCAATTTGGTGCCAAGCTCCCAATTGGGAGTGGGGTAGGGAGAAATAAATAAGGGCTTCAGGGCTTGGGATGAAGACTGATGGGTGAGGCACAGATCTAGGCAACCACAGTATGGACCACGATGTTCTAAAGCGCCAGGGTACCAAAACTACTCAACCCTCAAAAGCCAAAACTCCCCCAGGGTTGCAGACTCACTTCCAGATCCATCACGCACTTTTGGCCCTACGGGGACAGATTCAGATATGGATTCGGCCGCCGAACGCCCCTCCGAAATGTCCATGGCCGCTTCTGCGTCCAGGTCGTCAATATGGCTGAAGATCCAGTCCACCGCCCGCTCGAGGCTGTTATTCTGCGGAGGAGAGGATTGCAAACAGTCAAGCTAGGAGCCCACCCAATTCTTCCCCCCTGCCCCCAAAGGTTACAGTTCCAGGCACAATGATGCAGAGGAGAAACAGAAGAGGAGGAATGTTCTGCTCATCTTTCACCCTTGACCTACCGTAGCTCTGAGCGCTTTCATGGCCTGATCCCGGGAAAAGCCCATGGAGACGATGGTGGCCACACTGTCTTCTGATGGAGGGTCTGGACAAGCGATGGTGGAACCTGGTCCACTGGATCCAGGAAGAACCAGAGGATTTGCAAAATCTAGAGAAAAGAGGAATGAGGGAAAAGGCGGGAGCCATGGAGTTTTCCTGCCCAACATGTCCTAATCCCAGCAGGAGGAAAAGTTTAATGCCCTGAGAATAGGGACCCACGTTGCTGACGTACCTGGATCATCCATGTGGGACATGACCCAGTTCATCGCCGCCTCAGCCCCACTGTTCCCAGTGTAATACACAGCTTTGCGGCAGGCGTCCGTCGGAAAGCCCATCTCCACCAGTTGAGTAATCACAGACTCATCCAACATGGGGGCTGCAATGGGAGGGGAAAGGGTTAGAGGTCTCCAGAAAGCACCACTTCTGGCCAAGCCCTTCGCGGGATCAGGCCCCAGCCTTCTGCTTTGCAGGTTTTCTCTCTCGCACACACTATGCGCTTTCGCCAAGGCCATGCCTGTATCCAGCAGTCTATGGAAATGGCCACTCCTGCAGCGGCAACAAGCAGTTGCTGGGAGAGGCATAGCCACCTCCCCAGCTCCGCGCACATTTCTTAAAGAGGAGTCAAAGACAGACCAAGCCTGGGATGAGATGGCAAACAATGACCACGATTTACAACACCATGCTTCGTAACGAATACAATACTATTGTTGAACAATATGGGTTCATAATAACTAGGGGAACAATTCTATATGCACTGTGATGTCTCTCTTTTCTTCGTCTTCTTCCTTTTTGGTTGATGTGAGGTATGTCTCCCCCCCCCCCAAAAAAAAAGCATTTTATTTTTTTTAAAGATAGACCAAGCCCTATTCCCACCCATACCTTCCTCACAGGGCTGTGCAACTGGTGGCTCACCAAACCCACATGCTGCCCAGAGGGGCTGGGGTGACCCAGTCAGATGGGTGACATATAAATAAGTTTATTATTATTATTATTATTATTATTATTATTATTATTATTATATGGTAGCCTGCTAGCCAGCAGCTCCATCAGTCTCCTGTTCTGGCCTTTGCCAAAACAACACCCCCGACAAAAGTATTTAAGGAACGGGAGATGGGGAACATCCTACTAGGTCGGTTTCGCCCTTGACATACTACGGTTTCTTTCAGATTTCACAAACCTGATCCTGAGAGCAGTCAGTGGAGACTTTGGTTGCTGCCCTACCTTCAGGTGGGAGATTCAGGCAGACAATAGTGGAGCTTTTCGCCACTGACTTCTGAGAGAGCCAGAGGAATTATGACAACTGGGAGGGTTGTCAAGCCGCTGGCAGGCTACACTTTCTAGCTGGCGGGCGGCTTTCAGTTTGGTGGGCCACAGCTGCACAGGTCTTCTCTAAAGGAAATGTACATGCTGCATGTGACGATGACTGCTAGCAGAGGAGGTGCAAGTGCCCTTTGACAAGAAACGGACTTTGCCAAGGATCGCAGAGGGTTGTTCCTCTGGAATACCTCTTCTGAACGAGGCCTGAAGGTGCACGATGCCCCATCCATTGCCATAACATTTCACTCTGCTAATTTCATGGTGGGATTCAAGGTCTCAGTTAAGGAAGGGTTCGGCAAGCTACAGGGCACCACAGGTCTCATTAGATGGGGAAAAGGTGTGACAGGAGAAGACAGGTCTTAAACAGACGTGCCTCAGAGACAGGATTTGAGAGTGGTTGTTAGGATCCCCTACTCTCGAGTAGGACCCTGGCAGAGGCACATGCCTGACTGGCATGTTCTCTCCCTCCTGGTCGATCGTTTGGGAGCTTCAAAAGCTTTCTTCTGCCCGATCATCACAGCGGCCGATGCCAACAGACATCGGCACACTTACAGATACGCAGAGTATTTCGCAGTTTGCGTAACAGAACTCAGTAGCTCAGCATTTTGGCTAATCTACTTTATTTACATAAAAACACACACGGAGCACTGCAGCATGGTTCCCTCTCTCTCTAGCATCAGACAGCGAAGAGACAAAGGACAATAGTCCCACTTCACGGCACACAGTAACACAAACATCCTGTCTCCATCACTTCCCACTCTGTGGAATGAAGACATACAGAGTCATGTGATAGACAACAATCCCATGACTGCAGACACGGGGAATGAATCTTCAACAGTGATTGACTCAGGCTAAAAAAATAAAAGAAAGGGGGGCGGGTGATTCTCTAGAAACACACCCTGTAAGATTCAGACTTTACAATTCCATCCCTGAAGCCCCCATGATTCAATAGTGGATCCTGAGATGTAGTGTAAGGTGGTGCAGAGTCAGGCAGCCAGCAATTCGACAGAAGAGCTGACAGGAAGACAGACTGAGCAAGGAGAAGGAAAGGCACTGACACAGGTGACAGGACACAAGGAGAGAGAGGGAGGGGGGGTTGAGTGAGTGAGTGAGAGACTCAAGGAAGAGAGGAAAGGAGAAGAGTCACTAACATGTCGGAGAGGAGAAGTGAGGGGAGCAGAAGGAGTCGTCGTCCTCGTTGCCATAGAAACCCAGGCTACCTTTGGGCTCATCTGGCGTCACCAGCGGAGGCGCTATGTCAGGCATCTCCTCCTCCTCAGGCTGCAGTCCCGTCCCCTGGAGCGCAGAGATGTCCAGCTCATCTGGCATTTCGATGGAGACATCTGTCAACGCAAGCAGCACAATGGGGATCAGGTCAGGGATTGCGTCGAAGGTAAACTGGCTAAACAAAGAAGGCTAGCGTAAAAAATGAAAGAAAACGCCACAATCTATGGACGTGCTAACAGAACAAGGCCACCGATAAGGAGAGGCTCCTAAGAATAGATGTTGCGTAGTAGCAGAGACCATGAACCAAGTCCACAGCCACAAACCTGTGTGAGTGTCTGGAGGCGGTTGGAGGATGGACGGTGGCTAAAATATTTAGGTTGAATCCTGACAAGACAGAAGTACTGTTTCGGGGGGACAGGGGGAGGGCAGGTGTGGAGGGCTCTCTTGTCCTGAATGGGGTAACTGTGCCCTTGAAGGACCAGATGCACAGCCTGGGAGTCATTTTGGACTCACAGCTGTCCATGGAGGCGCAGGCCAATTCTGTATCCAGGGCAGCTGTCTACCAGCTCTGTCTGGTACGCCGGCTGAGACCCTTCCTGCCCGCGGACTGTCTCGCCAGAGTGGTGCATGCCCACTTGGACTACTGCAATGCACTCAACATGGAGCTACCTTTGAAGGTGACCTGGAAACTACAATTAATCCAGAATGCGGCGCCTAGATTGGCGACTGGGAGCGTCCGCCGAGACCATATAACACTGGTAATGAAAGACCTACATTGGCTCCCAGTATGTTTCCGAGCACAATTCAAAGTGTTGGTGCTGACCTTTAAAGCCCTAAATGGGCTTGGCCCAGTAGACCTGAAGGAGCGCCTCCACCCCCATCATTAAGCCCGGACACCAAGGTCCAGCTCCGAGGGCCTTCTGGTGGTTCCCTCACTGCAAGAAGTGAGGTTCCAGGGAACCAGGCAAGAGGGACTTCTCGGTAGCGGCACCCACCCTGTGGAATGCCCTCCCATCAGATGTCAAGGAAATAAACAACTATCTGACTTTTAGAAGACATCTGAAGGCAACCCTTTTAGGGAAGTTTTTAATTTTTGATGTTTTATCGTGTTTTTAATATTTTGTTGGGAGTCACTTAGAGTGGCTGGGGAAACTCAGCCAGATGGGCAGCATATAAATAATAAATTATTATTATTATTAACCTACCAGGTAGTTTTAAGCAACCTAACATCCTGTGGTGCACCCCCCTTCATTCCCCCATATCTACAATTGAAGATAATAGTGGCCTACCTCACAAGGGTATTTTAAGGATTACCAGAGAGCTGAGCCACTTTGAACAGTCAGAAACACCATATATCTTTGCTAAGTATTGTCATTACACTTGTCAACTAGGACAGAATATCTGGTGCAGCGACAAGAGTTGCCATGCTGGAATTATGAAGCGTCATTCCCAACCCTGGACAACCTGTGATTTCTCAACATTTTATTTATTTATTACATTTTAACACCACCTTTCATCCGTAGATCTCAGGGCGGTTCACAGCATAAAAATACAAGACGAAAACACAAAATGTACAAAAAACCTTGAAGAATAGCCCTCTTACCGAGTTTTTTGGGCACCCAGTCTAGGCCAAAAGTGAACTTCTTGATCTGGATCACGAGATAATCTGGGAAGGATGCAAACCGGGTTGTCCTAAAAAATGAGAGGAAGAGCTAGTGAAGCGCCCCATTTCAAAAGTTAAGCAACACCCAACCAAGAGAGAAGGGAGACTCCTCAATATAGACTCTCACATGGAGCAGAAGTTGCAAGCTTACAGTTTCTTGGATTCTTGCAAGCTTCCCACTTTCTGCACACAATTGCTTAACTTGCTTCTACTAAGGATGCACGTTGTTTCATACCAAACAAAACCAAAAAATGGAAGCCACCAGTGTCACAAGGCTAACAGAACAAACAAATGAGTTCCAAAGGGGCAACTGTACACTTTTGAGCTGAAGATGTCCAACAATGTGATATGTCTTCCTTCCACAGGTGGAAGGACAAAAAAAGAGAGGTTTACCCTTTGCCTGTGCTGGTACTTTCTGAATTGGAGAAAGGTTTGCAGGTTTCTGTGCAAAATACAGCTGTAGCTTATCAGTTCCTTTAAAACTTTCAGTCCTATTCCCATACACTTTGCTGGACTGATCATGTTATGCGGATGCCTGAGTATCATCTTCCAAAGCAGCTACTCTATTCTGAACTTAAAAATGGAAAGTGTAATGCCGGTGGTCAACAAAAGAGGTTTAAAGACTCTCTCAAGGCAAATCTAAAAAAAATGTATTATAAACACTGACAACTGGTAAACAACTGGGAAGGCCAGTTGGAGAACAGCCTTTACCAAAGGTATCATGGGCTTTGAAGACACTCAAACTCAGGACACAAGGGAGAAACGTGCTAAGAGGAAGGCACGCTTGGCAAATCCACACCGTGATCAACTCCCGCCCAGAAACCAATGTCCCCACTGTGGAAGGATGTGTGGATCCAGAATTGGCCTCCACAGTCACTTACGGACTCATTGTTAAAACCGTGTTTATGGAAGACAATCTTACTCAGCTACGAGTGATCGCCAAAGAAGAAGAAGTTGTCCCACCCAGATCCCATTCCTCTGTGATATGGCTTTGCAGATTGTAGCTAATCAGTCTCCTCCCTGTGCCTGGCATGTGTTTCTTTTACCTTTATTCATTCAAAGCTTGCTCAGAATCCAAGTGTGTTTTAGTGAGTGAGCAATTATGCACAGTGTGTGTGTGTGTGTGAGAGAGAGAGAGAGAGAGAGAGAGAGAGAGAGAGAGAGAAGGATGTTCTCTCTCTCTCATATACTGACTGAATCAGTCCATTCATTGTCATAAATTACAATGAATAGCAGACGGGCAGTTTCTGGTTGTAGACAAGGGAGACATGTTGGCAGAACATCAGGCCATGGCACTTGGCAGCCTTCCAAATGGAAGAACCCGGTAGTTTTCCCATCCACTAGCTAGCAAAACGAGGAGGAAATGGACTGAGGGGAAACAGGATGAAGCAGATATCCTTCACAGGCAGCTGCACCTGTGTGATTGCAGCCACTTCTCTGGCTAAGGAGGCTGTTGTTGCTCAGTCTTCCCCTCCTCCCCAAATTATTCCCAGGTAGGGAATTTGCCAAGGGGCTGGAGTTAACTTTGGATACGAGGGATATCCAAATATGATTTGAGCTATTCCCTCCCAAGTCAAGAAGCTGTGCAGGGCGCGCCGTTCTGGGTAATTACTTGACTAAGGCAAGGCAATAAAGAGCCCCTCTCACTTTCCCAGCTGCCATAGCATCAGCCACAATCTGCACAAATTGAGAGGGAGCAACAGCCCAGGTTTTTGTTTTCTCCACAAATCCTGTGGGCAGTGGGAGAACAACACACCCAACTCATGGAAGATCTGCAGGTGAGGGGAATATCTCCTATGTAAGCTCTAGCCAGGGGTCAGCAAACATTTTCAGCCACTTTCAACATTTTCACCACTGTCCCTCAGACCTTGTGGGGGGCCGGACTATATTTTTTGGGGGGAAATGATGAACGAATTCCTATGCCCCACAAATAACCCAGAGATGCATTTTAAATAAAAGCACACATTCTACTCCTGTAAAAACACGCTGATTCCCGGACCGTCTACAGGCCGGATTTAGAAGGCGATTGGGCCGGATCCAGCCCTTGGGCCTTAGTTTGGCTACCCATTCAGGTAAGCTGTATACAATGAAGGGGAACGTTACCAAACCACGGCACGTCATCCCTTGGTCACTGGTGCTGCAAGGGGAAGCAAATGGGCTCATGCCTTTTGTTTCCGATCATGAGAACCAAGACTGGAAAGTGTGTCACACAGGTTTCTAGCACCTAGGTCTCCCAGTTCAGCTCAAGGTCCCACTCTCTGGGCCTCATCAGCTCTGGTTCGGTGGTGCAGCTTTGTTTCTCAAATCTTATAATATGCATTGTTTGCCAAAGCCACTAATGCCTCCAGCCAGGCCTTCAAACTGTGCCCAATGTCTGCCAACCGGGCCTGTCTGTGCAAGAGCCTGGTGTCTGCCCAGGTGGTGCTCCTCTGCCATACTTAGTGTTTTTCTACATGGGGAAAAGGGGTCCTGTTTTAGGAAAACTGTCCAGTTCTTTGGGAAGATCATTGAACGACACAAAAGCTTCACAGCAGCAGGAAACAACTCCACAATGGCACTAATACAGTCGCACCTTGGTTTTCAAACAGCTTAGTTCTCGAATGTTTTGCATACCGAACGCCGCAAACCCAGAAGTGAGTGTTCCAGTTTGCGAACTATTTTTGGAAGCCGAACGTCCGACGTCCAATCGGAAGCTGCGGTTTGGTTTCCGAATGTTTGGGAAGTCAAACAGACTTCCGGAACGGATTCCGTTCGACTTCCAAGGTACGACTGTACTAAGATGACACAAATGCAATCCTCAGCAAGGTTTATTTCCTTGCATGCCCCGAATTTCAAAGTTGCTAGCACTGCCTCCCTGCTCCCCCAACTCACTTGAGTGCCACAGACTTGGCCTGCAAGGCTGTGCTCCAGAAGTCATCTACTTGCTCTGGGGCCCCATAGGCCTCTAGGCAGGAGCTGAAAGGCACCTTGGCACGGACCAGTTCGGGCAGCGGCTGCTTCTCCTCCTCAGCCTGCCGCTTTCTTTCTTCATATTCTAGCAACTCATCTGCAGGAAAAAGCAAAAAGAAGCACACAAGGGATTTATCATTAGGTTTGGCTACAGGTCATGGAAAATGGACTGGCCAGCTGCAATTTCCATTACATAATTCCCTGTGTCCGCTGCCATGCTAGTGGCAGCATCTTTCACCTTTCTTCTTTCTTAAAATTCTTGCTGGTATGTTCCAAAAACACACACCATCGTGACAAACAAAAACAGTACCCCCCCCCATCCACA
Source organism: Podarcis tiliguerta (assembly GCF_965153285.1). Taxonomy (NCBI): domain Eukaryota; kingdom Metazoa; phylum Chordata; class Lepidosauria; order Squamata; family Lacertidae; genus Podarcis; species Podarcis tiliguerta. The sequence goes on from NC_139550.1 coordinate 3,221,249, forward strand.
AACAGTTTAAAGGGCCATTGATTAATTAGGATTAGAACAGCTATCAACCAGGCACAAATCCTTCTGCAGGGTGTTAAATTGTGCTGTTGCTGTCAAACTTCAGATGAAACTCATTATCTATTATTTGTTGCAGTTTGAATCCTGGTTCATATTGGGAACTAAATCTCCCTTGGTTGCCCTAATACTTATTTTAAATGTTGTGAGGATCCTATGCCCTTTTAAAATGTGTTTTTTTTGGGGGGGTTATTGTGTTGTTGTTTTTTTTTTTAATTATGTATTTTGTGGTTTTATATTTTGATTTTATTCTGTGAACCGCCCTGAGACCTCTGGATATAGGGTGGTATTCAATAAATAGTAATAAATGATCATAGATGACCTCTACGCAGAAAAGTTGGGTGAATGCAGCTGAGCTGATTTTATTGGATTTCTTGGTGGTATTTAATTCTATTGCCCAACCAACATCTGTTTGGCTGGGCAAGGTAACGGGGGAGTTCTTGGTTTGTTTTTGCTTTTATTAAGTATTTTGTCTTCTTATTTTGTGTTTTTGTGCTGCGAACTGCCCTGTGATATTCGGGTGAAGGGCGGTATAAATTTTTTATTAATAATAATAATAACAAAAACCACAGGAAAAGCTCTGCAGTATCCTCTCCCTTAAATCCATGCTTAGTGCATGATGTGCATGCACCCTAGATGACAGATAGGGCAGAGGTGGAGAGACACAGAGGCAGCTGCTATGGACAGGGTTTTAGTGTTACTAGAACCTCATAGCAAGACCAATTTCAGAGTGGAGCGTGGAAAAGATAATTGGCTGGCCGTTATCCTCATGAAAATCACAGGGAAATAATGGAGCAGGGTTTCTCAAACTTGGGTCTCCAGCTGTTTTTGGACTACAGTTCCCATCATCCCTAACCACTGGTCCTGGTAGCTAGGGATGATGGGAGTTGTAGTCCAACAGTCCGAGACCCACGTTCGGGAAACATTGGGGTAGAGTAAGCTTTGCTTGGGGTGGAAAGGAGGCCAATGCTCTTGCACATACCACTTTGAACACAGAAATAAAGGTCTGCAAAGGACGGAGGGGAGGTGGGGAGACACCAGTGACATCACAGCTCCCCACCTTTGTTCAGCGCTGCCTCCATGGGGACCGGCAGCTGCATGATGTAATCAACGCGCTGGGTGTATTTCACTTTCTCCGTGGCCAAGCACTTGAGCTTCTCCTCCACCAAGAAGCGGAAGACCTCGTTGGGGTTCTCGGAGCTACGGCAGTTCCTCTGAGGAAGGAAAATATGGGAACAGGAAGGAGAGGCGTTAGGGCCAGCGACAGCATACATCCTGAAGGGGAGGATCCAGGAGCAAGAATCCAAACAGGCAAAAGCTACTCTGTCCGCCTCTCCTTTAAAAGCCTATGCCAAAGCTTCCAGGCTTCTGGACTTTCAGGAAAGCACTTCCTTGGGCTGTTGAGGAAGCACTCTTTTGGGCCTAGCCAGCACCCTGCCTAAGCCAATGGCACACCCAACATTCCTTATACTCGAGTATAAGCCGAGGGGTTTTTTTTTCAGCATAAAAAGTGTGCTGAAAAAGTCGGCTTATACTCGAGTATATACGGTATTTCCTCTCTTCCAATGACAATACTGTCAGCAGCCTTCTCCCTCTTTCCCTCTGGTGGCAGCATTCAGTGCTGGCCTGCCAAACAACTCTGGCCTGCCAAACAACTCCTAGTCACCGGCCCAAGTACCCTTCCTATCATTTCTATCCAGTAGAAGTAGAAATCCATTTCCTAAAGCCCGGGAATTGTTACCTCCACCATGTTGATGAAGTGCAGGAAGAACTCCTGAGCGTCTTGTTGCCGATTGGTAGAGAATTCTGGATGACCTTTGCCAACAAGTGATTTAAACATTCGAGGTGCGATGCCATCTTGAATGCCCTGCAAGGAGAAGAGACATTTGCTTCAACCAGGAGAGATCCGTAACCAGGGTGGATTTGATTTAAATCAAATCAATTTAAATCACAAGTCAGTAAGACTTGATTTAAATCTTTTTTTTACAGAAAGACTCATTTTTGCTGGTATAATCTTAATCTTTACAACCAGATGAATGTTTCATTTTTGGAATAGTAAATTTTCAGAATAGTTTTTACAGCTATATCAAAAATTACTGATTTGGTTCTACTATCAGAAATACATTAAGACAGATAATTATGAAATTATTGTGAGGTTTACTACGTAAACTGTCCATATTTGGACAACTTTTCTGCTGTACTTTATTGGAAGGAGAAAAGTAATCATTTCCTTAATAACAATTGAAACAATTTATTTAACTAAAACAATAACATTATAGCATTTGTATCCATGTTTGTTAACTGATGTGGTTAAACAATTTAAAAAACAAACAGACTGAGTTTTAGCACACATGAAAAACTTAAAACAAATCCTTATTTCCTAATGAATAGCCTTTGGACTATAATGTAACTTAAATTGAAAACTATCTTTAGAAGGAATTTTTCTCCAAAATCGTATTATTTTAAAAATCTGATTTAAATCCAAAAAATCCGATTTAAATCCAAAAAATCTGATTTTTAAATTTAAAAAAATATATATTTTTATCCACCCTGCCTGTAACTGATTTAGGAAGCCTCCTTCCAAGCTCAGGGACAAATGGGCTTCATAACCCTACCTTCTGGTCCAGCGGCTGCTCTCCATCTGAAGCAGCTGGCTTTGAATATTCCCCAGAGAGTAACCCATGGCCCAGCTTGGCTCTGGAAAAGCAGATAAATGTAATCAGCCCAGGCACGGATAATAAAAGCAGGACCTTGCGAGTTTTAACCTTGCAGCCTGCCGAAATCTTGATGGGCACCTCCCACTTCACACAAAAGATCAGTGTTTGGGCTCTAATACTTGGAGTGCTTTAGGAGCCTCTCAGTGTCAACCGTGTTCAAGGAATTCTGCAAACAGTACAATATGTCTTTTCCACGGAATAGGGATCTCAGGATTGGTGGCATCCAGCTTTTCCTTGAGCTATAGAGCTGGAAGGGACTCTAAGGTGCAGGAATCTCTGCTAAAGCAGCCAGGACAGACAGCCATCCAACCTTTGCTTAAAAGCTTTTTCTTTTCAAGAACAGGTGTGGTGTACCTTTGGCCCACTGTGTGTTGCTGGACTACAACTCCCATCAACCCTGGCTATTAGCCATGTTTGCTGGGCGGATGTAATTCATAGCTCAGCAGCACCTGGTGGGCCAAAGATTCCCACATCTGAAACAAAAACTAATTCACACAATTCAGGTGTTTTTTTTTTAAAAAAAAAAATCCCAAAATCTTCATTTTCATTTTAACAGACTGCATCTAGACCAGGCTTCCTCAACCTCGGCCCTCCAGATGTTTTGAGACTACAATTCCCATCATCTCTGACGACTGGTCCTGTTAGCTAGGGATGATGGGAGTTGTAGTACCAAAACACCTGGGGGGCCGCGTTTGCCTATGCCTGATCTAGACACATCAAAGAACTGTTTCAGGCAAACACGCTTTAAACTTTGTATGAGAAATCGGGTTGGCAAAAATGGAACTCCCAAGTCTGGTGCCACAGTGTTATAATGCATATACTACACACATAAAAAACCTTTTCTTTACCAATCTAGCTGTGTCCTTAGATTTCTAAACCCTCACAATTCTACAAAATGTGGCAGCACCCCAATCAGCACAGAATGTTTCTCAAATTGTCACTGCTTTTGCTTAGTGAGCACACTCTGTTCACTGCCAAAGAGGGACAAACATGAGGGGCAGTTGCAAGAGAGGAAAGAAACCCCTCACTTTAGTCCCCAACCCTGTCCCTTTGGGGCAGAGACAGGCACCCAGGGGTCTAGCAGTCTAGTTTCACAGGTGATGGGGGGGGGAGCTGAAATGGATGTGCGTCAGGAAGGAATAGGCCTTCTGCCATCCATCAGCTCAGACCTCTGGCAAGAGAGATCTGTCTGACTCTCCTCTGGCAGTCCATTGGCTGGGAAGAGGGAGGAAGAAAGGGGTGTGGCGTGTGGCAGAAAGAGAGAGAAGGGGTGGCTGTACCCTGCTAGCAGCGCAGCAGCCGCTAACACAGACAACCCCCGAGGGAATGCAGCCCATGACAGAAAGAGCCCTTTAGAGCACTACGTACACTTGGGTGTTGAAGTCCTGTGTCGGATCAGCAGGAGCATTTTGGAATATTTTCTCTAGCTTGTCTACATACCTAGAATGCAAGCAAGCAAACGAAAAAGAACAGTTCAGTGAACCCACGGTTGCATAATTCAGAACAGCAGAGCTGGCAAGTTTCAGGGGTTTGGGGGCCCAAATAATCTCAACCTCATTTTGTGAAAATAATAATAATAATGCACATGTCTAGGCCTTGGAGCGGCAGAGAAACATCTCTTGCTTTTGGGCCTCTCTTGCATGTTTGGAGTTGGAATGTCCCCTTAATATGACCTTGCTTAGGTACCAACTTGAACGATGCTGAGAGAGATAGCTGCCCCTCAGCTCTGAAATCTCCTTCCTCTGGAGACTCCTGTTTGGCATGGCTTCTGGAAGCAGTGTGTTTTCATTCAAGTTGGCTTCTGATAGCCAGAAGCAAGGAGGGTGGGCTTTAATTAAAGAATTGCGGCAAGCAGTTTTGTGACTGATGAACTCTCGCCCATTCCCAGTGCCTGAGGTGTGGCAGGGTACACACTGAACAACAGCAACAAAACTCACTGAAAATCATTATCCGAATTTTGTAGGTCTGCTAGATTTACAAAGCTTTAGACAAGGCCCACGAATGGTTTATTTTAACTTAATTAGAAGCAGAGAGAATGAACTTGGGCTACGCTATCAGGACACGTTGATTTTTTTTCAACTTTCAAATTCCAAAAATGAAGAGAGCTAAAATGCTGTAACATACCTTGTGAATTCAAAAGATATTTTGGTTAAATCGATATAATTTAGTTTTGCTTGGTAAGTAAAATGTGTGTAAAATTTCAAAGAAATCATTAAAAATGATTGCCAAGTATTTGCAGTTAGATACATTAGTATTATTTTTATTGCTTATTATTGCTTCATATTGTTGCTTCCTCTTATTATTATTTAGTACTGCCTGACATTTTCAGAAGGCAAAATAAAATTTCTTTGTTTTTCCAAAAGCCATTTGTGCCTCTTCATCAAATGCAGACTTACCAAGCTAAATGTTGTCTAATCACAAAAATAATAGCAGATTTGAATTCCTCACCCAAAAACATATTTTTGAGACCCTTCAGCTGAAGAAACTTGCAAAAATTATGTTTCACCCTCTAAAATGACACCATACTACGCTATGCTCTCATCTCTGAAGGTGTTAAGATTGCTATATTACAGGCGATATCTGTTTGCACTCTCAGAAGTGATTCAACACAATTTGCTGCAGCTACAGGCACAATGGAGGCCTCCTCCGGGTCACTTACTTCCGCTGGAAATCTGGTATGCTGAACAGAACCTGCACTACTGAGTTGAGATAGCAGCTGTTTCCCAGGTTACGGATGCCTGTGTAGCCAGGGCCATAGAGTGGCTTGAGCTGGACCCCGGACTCTTGGATCAGCTCCCACTCACCAATCCGCTGGTTCATGTCAATCTCTAGCTCTGTCATCGTCTTGTCAGTCTGGGAAGAAAGAAGCACAGGAAATGCTCAGAAAATGCCCCTCTCCCAAGAGTTGCTGATCCAAGGAAAATTAATGGAGTAAGTCACAACAAAGGCGGCATGTGAGAAAGCTTACAAAGAACTCAAGAGCCCTCTTCCCACTCTTCATCTGGGCTACTTGGAATTTATCTTGCTAAAACATTGAATCAAAGACAGAAGAATTATTCTGGCCACAGTCTGGCATTAGGAGTTGGTAACAGGCAATTATGGTGCTGGAGGAGACTCTTGAGAGTCCCACGGACTGCAAGAAGATCAAACCTCTCCATTCTGAAGGAAATCATCCCTGAGTGCTCACTGGAAGGACAGATCCTGAAGCTGAGACTCCAATACTTTTGGCCACCTCATGAGCAGAGAAGACTCCCTAGAAAAGACCCTGATGCTGGGAAAGATGGAGGGCACAAGGAGAAGGGGATGACAGAGGACGAGATAGTGGGACAGTGTTCTCAAAGCTACCAGCATGAGTTTGACCAAACTGCGGGAGGCAGTGGAAGACAGGAGGGCCTGGCGTGCTCTGGTCCAGGGGGTCACGGAGAGTCGGACACGACTAAACGACTAAACAACAACAACAGGTAGTCTCTCTCTCTCGCTCCCCATTTGTTCGAAAGCCTTTGAGCTACTCCAATGGCAAATCCATATTCCATCCTAGTGTCACATGTGAAAATCTCAAGCCCTAGTGGCCATGAAAATATCAGGGCAGGAAGCAACACTCCCATCGCCCCTCCTCACCTTCTGCATTTTGAGCATGTCAATCCCAAAATGAGCCAGGTGCTCAGCCAGGTTGGGGTCCAAAACCATGTCGTCTTCATCGTATGAATAGACATCTACGGAGAAAGGAAACATTGGGAGGGGAGGTGGAAACCAACAGCTTTTTACCCAGTGCATCTTGGTGCTGTTCCACCTACAGAGATCCTCAAGAGCAGGGATGACCATCTGGGGCAGCCCAGCAGGCTGAATGCTGCTTGAGCCAGCAAGATAAATTCTATCTGGTCCCCAGCAGTTCTATCATTTTTAAAAAATACAGGAGAGAAGATGAACTATCTTTGACTGCACTTTGAGTAATGCAGGGCGGGGGTGTCGTTTCTGAAAGCTGCATGCAAAAAATACTACTTAAAATTTCAACATTAAATCTTTTATACGCCTATTTTGCAGGATTAATGTACAATACTATTGGCCCATAATTACTCAAGCTGCTTATGGAAGGGATGGGTTGCATGTCAAAATATGCTTCCAGCTCATGGTCGAGAAGGTCTGCCAACTGGCAGCTGATGGGACACACTCAGGTGTTCAAGTATGCTGATCTGGCTCTTCAAGGCCTTGCAAAACCAAGGTACAGTTGTACCTTGCTTGTTGAATGCCTTGGTACTCATCCGTCTTGGTTCCCAAACGCCATCAACCTGAAAGTGAGTGCTGTGGTTTGTGAACATTTTTTGGAAGCCGAATGTCCAACGTGGCTTCCAACTGAGTGCAGGAAGCTGCTGCAGCCAATCGGAAGCCGCGCCTTGGTTGTTGAACGTTTTCGGAAGTCGAATGGACTTCCGGAACAGATTCCGCTCGACAACCAAGGTATGACTGTATGTCCAAAACCTTTCCTTCCTACAAAATGTGGGCAAAGAGACAGGCCTTCCAGATGTGCAGAAATATATGTCTCTCATTAACTGTGAAGCACCTATGCTCGATAACAGCAGAGATCCTGCAAGGCAGCAGAGGTTTAGGATCAGAGTTTTCCTTCTTCTAGAGGGACTACCTTCCTAGCTTGATGAGCCCCATCTGCCCCTCACCTCCCTCTACAGCAGGCGCAGAAACCGTCTTCTTGACCACTGGACCGACTATTAGTCTCATCTGCTCAGTCTGCCAGAGCCTGTTTGCATGCAAGGGCGTGTAGCAAAACTCATTTCTGACTCCCCTGCCCCAAGAACATGTGGTCATTCCTGGTGGAGCAAGGCAGGCTTCTAGGATATGTAGCAAACCAACTGCCCTAGCAGGCCTCCCAATCGTGGAAGAATGTTGGCATGTGCAAGAATAGCCGTGCTCACTTCAAGTTGGTGGGGAAAAGAGGAGTCAGCTCCGATCCAAACTGTCCTTGGGCCCAGGCAGCAAAGGCTTCTTGCAGACCCCTATGACTGTAACTGCTTCATAGCAAGAGCACAAACAAGAGAATCTGTCCGTGGCCACAGACTCCAAAAACTATTCTAGCACCTGTCTTGTTTGCAGGATGTAATCCATTGGTACAGTCAAATGCAACATTCCTGTAACTTCCTGTTCCACTGGACTGGAGCATCTTCCCCCTGCATGTGACCTGGGAGATGGGCGTGGCTGACTCCATAAAAGAGCCATCATGCAGCCATTTTCTCAGTCTGTTGTCTTGCTTCGCTTGCTCTCTTGCTTACTGTTCTTTTTGCTGCCATGCTGTTCTCCTGCCGCCATATTGTTCTATTAAAGTAATTTTGCTGTCTGCTGGCTCTCAGCCAGCAGCACATGAGTTCAGTCTCCATATGAGATGAACTCACTGTCTGTTTGTGTAAATACTAAGTAAAGCCTGCCTTTCACCAAATCGTGAACTGAAATGTGAGTAAACTTTTTGTTACTTTACTCAGAAAGACTTTTGTGTCTTATGTTTTTATGCATATTGTATTATTTATATGATGTTAGCTGCTCTGGGTCTGACTCCGGCCGGGGAGGGTGGTGTACAAATAAAAATTATTATTATTATTATTGTTGTTGTTGTTGTCAAATGGGACACCAGGAAATAATCTTAACTAAGAGATTCAAACAAATCTGCAAACTAGCTTCCAGCTATATTGAGGGGAATTTGCTCTGCTACATCACTTCCCTAGCGTGAAGGAGGGAGGGATAATACTCATTCAATACATCCTTTCCTACTATCCTTAACATTCCCACATTGTCAGGACAGAGACTTGGCTGCAGCCTCAGCTAGACGCTTCGCTCACCAGCTCCATCAGGAGTGATTGTTCCCAGCTTCACGGCCAACGGGTAGCCCGTTTCCCGGTAATGTTCCACTGCGTGGTTGTTGCCCCCGCTGCCGTCAAAGTAGCGTCGTCCACACAAGATGGAGCCATCGGTCATGTTGAGCCACAGGTTCTCGCGCATGTCGCACTTGCTGCACTTCCAGCCACTGGCAATGGAAACAGGTGGGGGATAAGCGACTTCTCTCAGCCACTGCGACTTTCAGCCCTCCAGGAACAGGCAGGCAGGCAGCCATGTACAAGCAAGCCCGGGCATAGGCACACACGCAAGCCTGCCTCCTTCCTGGAGAACTTGCGGGCTTGCGTCCTCAGGTGAGAGCAGGCGGGAAGACTTGGCAAGCGTCAAAGGAGTCCCTTCCTCCTGCTACAGGGCTCAGCAGAGGGATGGAGTCATTTTGGACTCACAGCTGTCCATGGAGGCGCAGGTCAATTATGTGTCCAGGGGAGCTGTCTACCAAGCTCCACCTGGTATGCCGGCTGAGACCCTACCTGCCCGCAGACTGTCTTGCCAGAGTGGTGCAGGCTCTAGTTATCTCCCACTTGGACTACTGCAAGGAGCTCTACGTGGGGCTACCTTTGAAGGTGACCTAGAAACTACAATTAATCCAGAATGCGGCACCTGGACTGGCGACAAGGAGCGACTACCGATACCAAATAACACCGGTCCTGAAAGACCTATATTGGCTCTCAGTACATTTCCAAGCACAATTCAAAGTGTTGGTGCTGACCTTTAAAGCCCTAAATTGCCTCGGCCCAGTATAGCTGAAGGAGCGTCTCCACCCCCATCGTTCAGCCCAGACACTGAGGTCCAGCTCCGAGGGCCTTCTGGCGGTTCCCTCACTGCAAGAAGTGAGTTTACAGGGAACCAGGCAGAGGGACTTCTCGGTAGTGGTGTCTGCCCTGTGGAACGCCTTCCCATCAGATGTCAAGGAAATAAACAACTATCTGACTTTGAGAAGACATCTGAAGGCAACCCCGTTTAGGGAAGTTTTTGATGTTTTAATGTGTTCTTAATATTCTGTTGGGAGCCACCCGGAGTAGCTGGGAAAACCCGGCCAGATGGGCGGGGTATAAATAAATAAATATTCTTAATTGTATTATTATGCCGAGACTTTGAAATCAAACTCACCAAGGAGGGATACGCACGGCATTCTGGAGCTGCTGCAGTGAGAAGGCGTGCCTTGACACACGCCGAACCTCCCCATCCCAGGCCTGCACCTCCTGCTTCCGCGAGGCAGAGTCTGCTGTCAGAATCGCTTCAATTGCACTGGAAATCTGAATGGGCAAGAGGAGAGGGTCAGCCTTCCAGTGTCTCCTAACTCACCCACCTGCATTGCAGCTGCAGACAGAGTTCTGCCAAGGCACCTCAATACTCCCCCCCAAGCCCCAGTACTTGGCCTTTCTTCTGCCCCCAACAAACAATCCAGGACTGCCCCCCTTCCAATGAAACAGAGAGCCTACCCTGTCCTTGACCATATCTGGCAGACCCTCCAGTCCATCTCGAGGAATATCCAAGTGCTCTGGTAAAATGACTATTTTGACATATTCATCATATTCATATTTCTCCTCCGGGATGTCAAACCCACCTTCCACGCCTGCCAAAAGAGAAGCATAACAGCAGCAAATGAGAGGTGCAAGAGACAACATGGTAAGATCAGGAATTAGAAGTCTGAGCCAAAGACCAAACTCCACATCATCAGAGCCCCCAGCTTAGGACATGTATGATCTAAAACGGAATGGGAAATATCAGCTTTCCTGCAGTCTTTACTACTAGGAAAACTGTAGCCCAAATATATGCAAGGACTTCATGCTCAGGGTACCAAAGAGGAGCAGGGATAGTTGCTTACCAATAGCTAGACGCGTTGGTTTCTTCCTAGGAGGATCTCCAGAGCTGGAGTTGGTATCTTCTTCTTTCTGGAGGAAAATCAAGAGGGAGGTAGTTAGGAAGCCATCCCAAAGACTGGGCCACAGCCCACAAGGCAGTAGCCATTGGGACCTGGAATTTCTTCCCCTGCTCAGAAAATTAAACATGTGAACCCCACTTTCTCAGCTCAAGCAGTTCAAGCACATAATGTAGAAAGTCAGCTATTCTTACCAATTTGCGTGTCTTCTTAAGATGTAGATAAACTCGCTGACCTGTTTTCTCATAATGTTTCCCCACATATTGCTTTCCAAAGCCCAGGAATGTGTTCATGCAAATATACAAGCCTCCATCAGACTCCTGTAGAATAGAAATATGAGGACATTCAACAGGTATGGGGGTTGAGGGGTTGTTGATGAGTCTGCAGCGCTGTGAGTAACCCAACTTTTTTTTTTGAAACAACAATATCACAAAGATTCTATGCCCCCCCCCAAGCTAAAAGCCCACAGCCTAAGCTATCCAAATGTATTCCATCTGCAAGTCTCTCGTTTTTAACAATTTCTTACAAGATTCCAGGCTCTTTGCCACACAACTTCCAAGCACATCTGTGCAACCTTCAGGAAGCTGAGTTCTACACCAAACACTACATTCTGTGTTGTTGTTTTTCTGCACTCTTCAGAATTGGGGCCTAAAGGCAGCCCAGTCTACAAACTGCATTTGAAAACCAAATCCAGCCTACAAACCAAGCTGCACAGTCTGGACCAGATTCTACAAGCGGGGAAATCAAATGTTTGCATGTCCTCCCCCCGCCCGGTTTAAATTAAAAGCCCGCACAGTTAAGTGTGCCAGTGAGAAGGCTAGACTGAAACCATTGTGCACACATACTAGCTTGACATGTGCATGGGAGATTTGAAGTGGAACATCATTCAAGCCATTCAAACTGAAGTGGTTCAAATGAGAGGTCTACGTCACGTTTTGTCCCTTGTCTTTAATATGGAGGATTTCCAGGTTTGAGGCATTTTTGCTTGTCACGGGGTGCGAGGCTGCTTCCTCCCTGATCTATCTTTCAGTTATCACTTTCCGTAGTCTACCCAGCCAATGATGTTTTGGAGACAGAGGAACCAGAATCACACACACAAAGTATTCTAAGGTTGAGTTCATATAAAACAAATCATATCAAAATGTGAACACACAAATGTATTCAGAGGAAAAATCGCAGCCGCTTTTGTTCTGCCTCTGGTCCTCTGAACTGCTGCTGAACTACCCGTTACCTGTAGCTAAGTCACGGTTTGGCTTAGTGTTATGTTTGAACTAGGGCTTGTGGTTTGTATCCCTCAGACAAACTACCAGCAGTTAGTGAAGCACATACCTTGGCTGCAGCTTGTGGTTTGTGTGGCGCGATACAAATCACGAGCCCAGCTTAACACTTAAAACTAAGCCAAACCATGGCTTCAATCTGGGTAGCTCAGCAGCAGCAGAACTGAGGGAGAAGCAAAGCAGCTGTGACTTTGGCTGTGAGTACCCACATGCTCGTAAGTTCATGCTTAGCTATGGTCTAGTTTAGTGCCTAAATGTGAGTGTGAGCACGCAATAGATTCATGCAGTGATTTGATACTTGCTATTTATTATTATTTTTAAACACTTCATGAGACATCAAAGACCCAAGGAAAAAGCTTAAAGTTTTGAGAAAAGCGTAACTATGAAGATCGAGAAAGAGACAGGTCATTTTGTGTGTTCTTCTGCATTGCCTTTTACCCCTGTGTAACTCGATAAAGCTCAGGGCTGGCTTACAATTGTCAGTCTTGTTTAGATGCCTGTTTGGACATATGAGCTGCATATATCAATCTATTCATTTAAGTTACATATGATGGAATATTTCTGTTGTTACTGTTAGCCTATTATTTTTCTATCCTCCCCCGCCCCCTCGGTTATATTTGCAATTTTTTTATTTATTTCATGGACCGGCTTTCTGCACAGAGGTTAAGGATGCTACTCAAGGCAGATGGGTTGTCGATCCATTTTTCTTCCAATTCCACAAATCTCAGCATGGACAGACACTCGCTCAAGATGAACCAGCCTCCTGGGCATCCTTGCTCCCAGGAATGTGGCAGGCAGAGAAAGAGCAGCAGGGAAGGGAGAAGAGATGGAGCTGATCTTTGGAGAAGAGCCTTACCAGACTCTCTTTCAGGCCAAGCAGTCTCTGTGCTATCACAATCATTCTGTGTTGGAGCGAAAGTAGCCAGTCTACTCCTATATTCCTGGTTTCTGCTTGCTGAGTAATAGTTGCCGTCTGGCTCCTTATGCAGCTGTGCTCCACCCTCAAACATCTGACCTGCTGCCAGGAATCACCCTCCTTAGACAGACACTGGACTGCAAGCCTCCCTCCCTCCTGTGGTCTAGGCTGCTTTTACTGTCCAGGAAGCAGTACAATATTCATCTCGGTGAACAACCAGTGCTCTCCTCTTTTATCCCCACTGACTGGGCGTGTATCCAGTGTTAAAAATTCAGATATATAAGCTGGGCGCCAAATGGATTCTTAAACCAAGGTTGCAGCCGCCAAAACAGAAAGTCCAGTTGCTATTTGGGGGCAAGACAGTGCTTAAGTCTTATCTTTTAAATGATAAAATGATCTTTTAACTGAATGCGATTATCATTTAAACATCTGGCTAGTTCAGATGGCAGCCTTGAGCTAGGTTAAGAACTTTTGAGAGCTGAAAGAAGAAAAGTCCCTTGATTCAAGGACAGTCCACGTATATAGTCCTATTCCTACCTCTTTTTTTCTTAATGGTGACTGCTCCTGCTCAGGCTGCACAGAAAAAGTATTTTGGTTCCAAAAATTCATTCTGATTGTGCAGAAAATAAAATATAACTGATAGAATTCTAAAGGCTGGGGGATTAGTGTGTGAAAACAGGCAAGATCTAAGGATCCCCAGGCAGGCACCTCCAGCTGGTTGAGACATCAGGTGCCATCCTGACACCCAGCCATCTTCACTTGGCCGCAAATGGTCAAAAGCCAGATGCAGAATGTGCCTGGCTAATTGCGAACACCGGGTGTGTCCTCATTAAAAGACTTTTGATCTGGTCATCACAATAAATCCTAATCAATTGGTGAATCTGAATCTGTGGAAGAACTCCTGTTGCATAGAAAGTATACGCAGGATTTTTTACAACTTGCAAAAGTTGCTTTTAAATTAATTGGATAATTCTGACAGTTAAAAGAGTGAACGGAGTAACAGGCACAGCGCTAGATTTTCTGAACACATCCTCCAATAGCAGTTTGTATTAGGCACCATGAAAACACCTAAAGCTGGATAAATCTCAGGTAGCTGCTATTTCTCAAACTCTTCCCCACAAGGTAGAACATGGTTTGAAGTGCGTGTGGTGAAGCATCCCTATTCTGAGATCGAACATTTTCTTTCCATTTTTTCTTAAAAGCAGATCAGTCTTTTTATTATAGGATGTTTGATTCCAAATCTACCTATGGACAGTACTGCTGCATATCATTTTCAGGAAATTTGGGTCCATGTGCAAGATTGTAATGGGCAACAGTAGAAATATGGCATTCAAGTCCTTTCTGGAATTGAGATTTAAAGTAGTGTTAAACTCAAACATAGAGATAACAGCACCTGTTTCTGAAAGAATACAGATTTTTATTTAATATAATCCCATCAAGATGCATGGTGTTTTAAAACAGTATAGCATGTGGGTATTGACTATTGTCACCTAGATTCCAAATTACAAATAAGGAGGCCTTGAAACCAACTGCTTGAGACAGATTTTGTGAGAGCTGAATGCTTATCCCTATCTTGACAATACGTGTGGCATTAGTTCTGTACTGGTGAATGCGAACAACATGCCAAATGATAGACATCACCCTGTCAGTGTCAAAAATCACTCTACAGCCATCTCTTATGACACAGGGCTTTTTCTGATGACTGCCAGCTAGTCTCAAATGCACTTTTTCTGATCATGTTTGTTGTGAAGGATTCATTATGTCTCCCCAGAATTTCTGTCCCAGGAATGTCGTACTTTCATAACACTCAAACTGCAACACACTGTTGCTGGGAAATTATTATTATTTCCCCAGCTAGTAGAAACAATCTATGTTTGGAGAGGCCTGGAATGTGATAATGCAAATGAGAACCTGTCAGACAGGGTCCCCAAAGCTGCCAATTATTGCAACCAAACAGCCCCAGTCAAGTGCCTCAAACAATCCCTTCCTACCCATTTGTGGAGGCTTGTGGGGAGCTAAGAAAAAGGAGACTACTCTCCTGTTGTTTAGAAGAGACTCATTCTTCTGGCCCATCTAGTCTAGCACACTGTTCTCACAGTGGCCAGCCCATGTGCCCAAGCTGATCTTTCAAGGAGACGCTTCTGGCCGTTCCATGACCAGCAGATTGCCAGTTGGTGCCAACATGAAAGCAAGCCATCTCTGTAACTGTTCCCACCCTCTGGAACGCCCACCTTTAGGCAATTTGTGAGATGGAGACAGTAATGACCTCAGAGCACTAAACATACACGTTTACCGACACTCTCCATGACTCTTAATTTTTGTTTTGTACACTCCTCAGCTTTATCTGTGATATACTGTTGTGTACAGTTTATATCTATTTCTTAGGAAATTACACTGAATGCAGTGTTATTTTTTAAGATCATTTTTATATAAGCTACTTAAGAGATTTTTTTCATTGTTGCTATTACATAGAATCATAGCAGGTTCATCTGGTGCCTTTATTATACACCTTTAGACACCAGACGGAAATGTTCCTCTTCAACCAGATCTTTGACTGATCAACATTCTATGTCCTTTTAAACGTGTTTGGACAGGGAAGGTATTGGTTTGGTTCGTTCTTGTTTTTATTATTTATTTTGTGTTCTTGGTCTGTATTTTTAGGCTATGAACCACCCTGAGATCTTTAGACGAAGGGCGGTATACAAATTTAATAAATAAAAATAACAGAATTGTAGAGCTGGAAGGGGCCATGAGGGTCATCTTCTAGTCTGGCCCCCTGCGATGCGGGAATCTTTTGCCCAAGGTGGGGCTCGAACCCGCAACCCTGAGATTTAAGAACCTCGTGCTCTACCGACTGAACGATCCCAGTTTAGTATAAGTTGTATGTGTGGTTGTTATATAATGGAAATCAATCAAATTATTAAAAAAAACCTATGAAAATAAAAACAAAACAAATAAACAAGCAAACGAAGACCTCGGATGCCAGAGGCTCAGGACCTTGTCGCATCAATCCATGCGATGGTCACCTCCAGGCTTGACTACTGTAATTCGCTCTATGTGAGACTGCCCTTGAAGCTGTCCCAGAAACTCCAGCGGGTGCAGAATGCTGCAGTGAGGCTCCTCACGGGGTCTCTGCCATGGGAGCATATTCACCCAGTGCTTTTCCAGCTGCACTGGCTCCTGGTGGAGTACAGGGTCGGATTTAAGGTGCTGGTTTTGACCTTTAAAGCCCTTCATGGCCTAGGACCCATGTACCTACGGGACTGCCTCTCCTGGTATGCCCCACGGAGGACCTTAAGGTCCATAAATAACAACACCCTAGAGGTCCCGGGCCCTAAGGAAGTTAGACTGGCCTCAACCAGAGCCAGGGCCTTTTCAACACTGGCTCCGGCCTGGTGGAACGCTCTGTCTCATGAGACCAGGGACCTGCGGGATCTGATTTCTTTCCGCAGGGCCTGTAAGACAGAGTTGTGCCACCTGGCCTTTGGCTTAGAATCAGTTTGATTCCCTCCCCCTTTCCTTTTCCTTCCTCCTCCTATGAAGAGACTGTATCCTAATGTTTTAATGTTGTATCTTAATCTTTTAAATTGTATTTTAATCAATTTGTTTTTATTATTGGTTGTTAGCCCGGTCATGGCTGGGGAGGGCGGGGTATAAATAAAAATTTATTATTATTATTATTATTATTACCGACTGACTGATCCCAGCTTAGTATAAGTTGTGTGTGGTTTTTATATAATGGAAATCAATCAAATTATTTTAAAAAAACTATGAAAAGAAAAACAAAACAAATAAACAAGCAAGCAAGCAAACAAACAAACAGACGAGGATGCCAGAGGCTCAGGACCTCGTCGCATCAATCCCATGTAAAAGGTGTGGCTGCAGAGCCAGTGATGCAGCACACGTGCGATTCGAAATTGAGAGGCCTAACGTTGCCCTTTCCCCCCGCCCCAAAGGACTTCGGGATTTGCAGTTTTCTGGGGGGGTCGCCGCCGCCAAGCACACAACTAAGAGGTACTCAGTTTCCCAGCATGCCCCGCCCCGATAGTTCCAGAGACTTCAGTAGTCCGGCGAAGCGCAGCCGTACAGCCGGCAGCCGGGCGCGAGAACTACAGCTCCCAGCATGCCGCGCGCGCCCCCCTCAGCTTCGAAGCGGCCCGGCCTTGTATCTCTTCAGAACGGCTGAGGCGGCCTGTCAGAGGGATAAGGGGCCGGGAAAACGGCGGGGTGGGGCGCCCGCAGGCAAGGCGCGGGCCTAAGCCAAGAGGAAGGCGGCGGCTCCCGCAGAACTACAATCCCCAGGAAGCCAAGCGTATTTCAAGCAACTGAAAAAAGGAAAAGGTGACTGGGCCGCAGTGCCTGCTGGGACCTGTAGTGCTCTTTCGGCTCCCTGGCAGCAGGTTCGGAAGGGACGTCACGCCCTGGGAAAAATACAAGTCCCATGGTGCCTTGCGCCCGGCTACGCTAACCTCCTCCCCCCACCGCGCTCCCACAGCCTGGGCGGCCGGAGTCTGCGGCGACAACGGGGGCTCCCTCCGGCGCCCGGCGCTTTGGTACGGGAGCTTACCGGGGTGTCGAAGGAGAAGGCGCACTCATCCTTATGGACGCGGTCTCCGGCCTTGGGGACCCGGATGGATGGCAGTACAGAGAGTAGCGCTTCACTCAGCTCCGCCATGACAGCTGCTTTTTCCGACTCCTCCCACAGCAAGGTCCGACCAATCAGAGAGCGACGTACCTCAGGCTCCACTAGCCAATGAGGGCAGCCACGAAGACGAACGCTAGGACGCGCGGTGCTTTGTTTGGTTCGTCCTCCTCACCTACCTTCCCCCGCCTATCAGCGCTTTCGTTCTAAACGGACGTCCTCCTGATCCAATATAAATACTAGGTGCCCCTTCCGACAAATAGAAACGTTCGATTTCTTTTTTTTTAAACTCCGCCCCAATGTGATTCGAGCTGTGTTATTGGGTGGTGGGCTTTTGTATTTGCCCGAATTAGCCAATAAAATAACGTCGGCTCTGTGGCCCACCCTGTCTTATGATTGATTGACAATCGCTCCACCAATAGAAGGCCACTATAGGAGGGGCGACGTTTTCAACTTTCCAGATAAAAGAAAAAAGAGGGTGGGGAGAAGGAAGGGAGAAAACGGGATTGACGTCACCTTGAGCCGCTCCGAAGAGCGCTGCGAGTTGAGTGACGGGAGCTTGAACCAGTCAGAGCTGCAACGTGGCGGCTGTGGGGGGGGAAGGCGGGAGATTCGAATTGCCCGAGTTGGCCCTCGGCGCGTCGGGCGGGCGAAAGCAAGTGAGTCGCATATAGCGGGCCGTAATTCGGGCGGTGGGAAGAAGCGCAGCCAGGATACCTGGCGGGACCCCGCGGGGAAGGTGGCTATGGACTTAGCGGGCTTAGCTGGGACTCGGGTCCGCAGAGGTCCCTGCACGGAGAAAGCTAGCAGCTAAGGGAGAAGGCCCCTTTCAATGTGTATTTTTGGTCTTTGTGGAAGCCGCCCAGAGTGGCTGGGGTAACCCAGCCAGGTGGGCGGGGTACAAATAAATAATAATAATAATAATAATAATAATAATAATAGCACCTAAGGGAGAAGGCCCCCTTTCACCTGACAACTAGCCTTCTACGTGCAAGATTTATTCTTCTTCTTCTTGTCATAATCATTAGTATCATCATTTATACCACGCCTTTTTTCCCCTGACAAGGACTTTAAGGTGGACTTCAGCCGATTAACATTATACGTCCTTTTAAATGTTGTTGCGGGAGTGGGGTTATGTGTTTGTTTTTATTGTGGATTATGCGTTCTCATATTGTTCAGTTAGCTTGTGAACTGCCCTCGGATTTTCCAATGGAGGGCAGCAAACAAATTCAATAAATAATAATGATAGCAGGAATAGCTAAAACATATTGGAGGGGAATCATTTTTTAAAATTAATAGTGTTAAATTATATTTTGTGTGTGTGTGTATAGATAAAATGTAGTGCTGGGTTTATTTTTATTTTTTCCACAGTAAATTTTTATTATTTTCATTGAACATACATTCATAATACGTTTATAACATATATGCACAACATAATTATCTTTAGCTCCGCCGAGCTTCGGACTTCCCTCCTTCGGTAAGTATCATATATTTTCTAACATTACGTATTTTGTTTAATTAACTTATTTTTACCACCCATTGTGAGAGTTATTCCAATCCTGCCAGTGTCTTTAACACTTTACAATTATCTCTTATATACACCAAATAATTACTCCAGCTTTCTTGAAACTTCTGTTCATCCTGGTCTTGTATTTTTCCTGTTAATCTGGCCAGTTCTGGTTCTAATGTATGTGTTTTGGGCTTAAAATATTATGAGTTGCTTTGAATTGCTGTGGCCAAAAAAGAGACTTCTGGTGATAACATATGGTGACTTATATTAAGGAGTGTTCAGTCATGTGAGTCCTCTCCACCTGCAGTCTGAGGTGCTGCTACTCCTTCAGTGAGAGCTATATGGAATTTGAGAGGTTTCCACTGGGTGTTGAGGGAATGCTAATATCTTCCTCAGTATTGTAATCATTCATCTTGTTTTTATTATTGCTTGTAAGCCGCTCTGAGCCCGGCCTTGGCTTGGGAGGGCGGGGTATAAATTAAAAATTATTATTATTTCCCCCTTGATTTATGCTGGCTGGCAGTGCTATTTTTATGCCACAAGGTGCCATAGGAAGGCACTGGACATAGTAAAAGATCCATCGCATCCTGGTCACTGTCTCTTCGAGCTCTTGCCGTCGGGACGGAGATACAGGATGATGAAGACTAGAACGAGCCGTCTTAAGAACAGCTTCTTCTCCAGAGCGATCTCGGCCCTGAATGGGAAGCCCGGACTTTGAAAGTCATCTAATCTCACTTGCTGTATTTTACTATATTGTTTAATTAGTGTTTTTATGGAGCAGCCAAGTAATTTCATTGTCCCCGAAGGGGGCAATGACAATAAAGATATTATTATTATTATTATTATTATTATTATTATTATTATTATTCCAGAAAAAGAGGTGCCGGAACCCACCCATAATGCTTCCCTTATTCTCTTATAATGGCAATGGCACCCACCTGAGAGGTGCCGGAACTGAGTTCCAGCTGAAAGAAAGCCCTTCTGGCTGGCATTCTAGATACCCCTTAAGGGAGACGGTGCCAGGATTTCATAATGGCTTCTCCTATGCTTTCTTCATCCTGCAGTGCTTTGAGGTAGCAGGCCTTTTTAAACTGAGGGTAGCCTTTGATTTAGAATATTACGCTGTTGGTGACCCTTTTCCTGGATTGTAACTCAACATGGCAAGTGACTCTTCTTTCTACAGAAGTCTTGGTCAGCAGAAGAATTGCCCTGAGGAGTTGCCGTGTTTGCTGCCTGCTGTCATGGGGGCTTCTGAGAGCTCTCCAACAACACCCACCTGCAAGCCTCTGCTGAATAAGCACCTGCAACACGTTAGCGATCCACGATCACCTACAGCTGGGATCCTGAGAACTCCCATAGAGGTACAGGGAGACCTTGATGCCCATCGTTCAACGCCTCTCTAAAGCAGCATGGCTTAGCATGTTGTCCCTTCCTCTTTCCCCATCCCTTTCCTGTTATTTGTTCTAACTTAGTTCACACAGGCTGAGCCATGCTCATATTTATTGTTCCTTAGGTGGAAAGCTCCCCGCAAGCGAGTCCCCTGCCCGATCCAAAGGACGTTGGCTTGGTACCCAACAACCAGAATCTTGGCTGCGACCCTCGTTCCCCAACACCTGGTGTCTCGCGTACTCCCGTGAAACCTGTGGAGCCAGGTAAGTGGGGATGTGATGCCCAATAACCCCAATGAGCAGAGAAATGGGACCTTTGATTTTCCAGGCTTGAAAACTGCTGCTAGGCAGAATGGTTCCCAAGAACCGTAGTGAACAATGTTGGCTGCTCTTTCCTCTCTTTGAGGAAAGAGCTGAGTGGACTCAAAGCCATCATCTGTTTAGGGAAATATTTAATGTTTGATGTTTTATTGTGTTTTTAAATTATGTTGGGAGCCGTCCAGAGTGGCTGGGGAAACCCAGCCAGATGGGCAGGGTATTAACAACAAAATTATTATTATTATTATCATCATCATCATCATCATCTTGCCAAAGATGGCTCTGCTCTTGTGTTGTCTCAAATCCAGAGGTGAAAACATATGGTTCCTGCTGGAGGTTTATCGAAGATGTTTCTCCTGGCATAAGATTTCACACTGATTTATTCAGTTTGTGAGTCACATAAAAAAAGCATTTTCTAGGCAACATACACAGCAAAAAGAGGTGAAATTAAAACAAACCATACAACTCATATTCTCAGTTTTGTGATTTTCCTTCTTTCCAGACACCATAAACTGTCTAGTGAAGCAACTCAGCAGAGTCTTTGTAGCAGAGGACTTGGAGGGAGATATCTTTCTGGAGGAGTCTTGCCCTGAAAGCCAGAAGCCTGAAGCTGCTCTTGCGGCAGAGGAGGCTTCCAGGGGAAAAGATTCTCCAGGAGAAGCATCCCAGGAGAGTCCCCTGTGGGCAGAGGAGAGAAATGAGCCGCTGCCCTCCAACGCTTCTGCTGCAGCTGCAACAAGAACAGCTCCCCCTGTCGCTGTTCTTCATCCAACAGGTAAGGCTTTGATCGCTCCAGGCAGTGCCTCTAGTCAGTTGCTGTCATGGACAGGTTGGATGCAGAGCAATGGGGGGAGGCACAAGCTGGGGGAACCCCCGAAGCGAAGGGGGCTCAGAGCCCAGGAAGTGGTGGTGGGACAACAGTGGGTGGGAGGGAGAAGACTGGGAAGAGTGTCAGAAGCTGAAGAGGTAACATGGCTTAGAGATTCTGTGGCCGAGAGAAGTCCAGAATCAGAGGCGGATGCTGAACAGGAGAGTGGGATGAGGGAGGCCAAGAGACAGAGATGAGTCCAGCTGGTGAAGAGGCACAGGGGTCTCCCCCTCCTGCTGCAAAATACTCCCCTCCACCCTTCTCTCCCAGAACCAGAAGAAGCATGCAGAGGGTGGAGGTGAGGTTGGTTGCATGCAGGCGCAGTATCTGATCACTGGGGGGGGGGGGGGGGAGAGACAAACCCTGGTGAGGAGGGGACTAAGGCAACTGTGGGGAGGCAGGGACCCCCAGTCTCAGCAACTGCTTCATGGGAGCAAGAAGTGCTGGAGACGAGTTGCTGTGCTCATTAGACCTGACACTCCTTTGCAAACTGTGGCTAGCAAGAGTTAATTCCAACTTGCCTGGTGTGATTTACTGCTGGCTCGCTCGTGACAGTTCCTGTTCAGAGGGGAGTGAGGGAACAGGAATTTATGGGGGCAGTTGGGGTGGGGGGGGGTAATGATGTTTGTGTGTAAACGCATATTTTTGGGTGTGCAGTTGTAGCAGTGTAAGCTGGTGGTTACTGCGAAAGGTATGGGGGAAACAAGTACTGTCCCCCACTCCTGTCAAACAGTGTGTGTCCCATGCATGCAATTTGCAAATCAGGCTTGGTTTAAAACTAAATGCTGGATATGATGAGGCACGTGTTCCATCTCTGCCAGCTTCCTCTTGGGAGACCCTGCGCCAAAGGGAAAATGGAGGAACACAGTGCAAGCTGCTGGTTCGGCTGGTGCAGCAAAATGTGTCCCAGACCATGTGGAGGTGGCGAAGGGGTGTGTCAAAGCTCTTGCACTTCTATTTTGAGAAATTGTAGAGTTGCCGAAGGTCATCTAGTCCAGCCCGCTGCAAAGCATGAATGCTGCATGCTAAGTTTTCGTTGATTTGTTCTCTGCCCTTTTCTTTTCAAGGGAGCAGAACGACAAGGCACAGAGCCAGCAGCAAGATACTGGCAATGTCAACAGGTGCTGGACGTTCTCCCCTAAGTGTCTTGCAGGACGACAATTCCCCGAATTCCCTTGCTTCTCATCAGGTGATGTATGGGGAAGGAAGTCTCTCTACATTTCCACTGACCATGAAAGCTCTGACACGCCTCTGCTGTATTTCTGGGGCTTGGATTCTCAGTTTCAGCAGCTGGAGCAGAACTGATTGCTTGGTGCCTCTCCCATCCTATTAGTTTTGTTATAGTCCCTCCAGCTTCAAGTGAGATTGTGTATATAGTTTTTGAAACACCATTGGAAAAGCCTGCAAATACTCTCTTAAACCTCTGGAAACCCTTTGGGAAAAACCAGCAGCACTTACCAGATGCCAAACTCCACCACAATTGCCCCCTCCAAACTTCCTTGTTTAAACTCCCCACAGGCCTCGATGGTTGGTGTAAGGGCTCCTGGGATTGCACTTGCAGACTTGTGGGATTGCTAGGTGCTGTTTTTGCACCTTTTCTGGGCTCTTTTAGGGCTGTTTTTGACATTTTAAAAGTCACATCCGTGTTTGGTGTGATGCATGCGCAGCCATGCACCAATTGAATGAGCATAAATTGGGTTGTTGCCTGTACATTTCTTCCTAAAACTCAAATGAGTTCTAAGGCACAAAATAAGAGGCCACCACAACTGAGGGCACTACTGGGGGATAAAATCTCACCACCTTTACTGCCTACCTGGTCTTGCTAGACCCTGGCAGCTTGGCCTCTTCTGACGGGGGAAGCACAGCAGGAGAAATGAGGCTGGTGTGTGTTTCTGTGTCTGTTTGCACAGAAACACACTGAGTTATTGACCTTTTCTCTCTCGCTAGATATCTTTTTGGGGGAAGAATTTTATTAAAACTTGTAAATGCCCTCTCTCCCAGCTTGTCACTGGTTGTTCCTATCTAGGGGTGGGAGCATTTGTGTGCACTGGTGTCTCTCCCACTCCCCATCTCAACATCTTGTTTTTCCTTCTCTTCAGAGTAAGAGGCGACCGTCAGCGGCCGATAACCAAGGAGAGCGCAAGGAAGGCGTGTTGAATTCTGGACGGGGCTTCAAAACAGGCTTCTACGGCTGGGATTCCTTGAACAAAGAGAATCAGCGTCATTTGGTTGAAAACTAGTCTCCTTCAGATGCTCCAGGAATTCCTGGCCCCTGGAAGTTGCAGGAAGGAAACTCTGAAGACTCGAGGATTGTGGCCGTATCATGGGAAATACAGCTTTTGCCTCCCTGGCAACTGGTTTCCCTCTCACTGCTTCTGTTCTCAGTAAAGGAGTCGCTCTTTATATAGTTCTCTCATCTCAAGCTTCATATTTATGTTTTATCTTGTACAGACTCTAGTAGGTAGCTTACCTTCTGAAATGTCTTTGCTGCTATCAACTTTCTGTGTTTTCTTTCTTGTGTGGAAAATAAACTTTCGCTTTTGATTGAGACGGCGGCTCTTTGATATTTTGCAACCTGCTGGGAGGGAGGCTAGTGAACTGTGCTGTTTTTTGTTGGAAGAGTTGACTTCCCACTGTTCTGGGAGCTGCGACCCTTTTCAGGAGGGTAATACTGGACTCTGAAGTCTAACGGGAGGAAAGATTTCTCAAATGATGCAGCTGGAGCCAGTTTGTCTGATGTGTCACTTTTATTTTGCTTGGGCTATAAAACTCCTGTATGGTACAATTACATTTCAAAGCAGTGGCTAAGAGGAATCTAGCAGGTGCTGGAGAGGGGAAAAGTGTACACACCAGGTAAGAAAATGCAGGGTGGCAGCACTGACTACAGGACTACATAAAGCATTCCCTGACTCTGGCGCCCAAAATGGAGGCAGCAAACTCCCCCCCGCCCTGGAAATGCATAGATTATAGCAGTGAGGAGCTAACTTACTCTTCGTTCCTTACTTGAGATAAAAGTGAATAAAGATCAATGCAGAATCCTTGGTCTGGTGAACCTCTTCTTTTCACAGAAATGCATGCGATCGGTTAACAAAGGGCAAAACGGGTGGAGGTATGTCTGTGGGTGAACTAATGGGATGAAAATTGAAATCTTAAAAATTGCAGGTACTGGGGAATGCATGAGACTTCTTCTGGATGAGGAGGGTCAGGAATCTGATGGGAGCCTAGGGGTTTTCTGCAGCTTCAAGTAAAGGAAGCTGGCAGAGTTAATAGGTGGCCTGCCTCTCGCTGAAGTGTGTCCCTGAAGCAGCCACACTAAGAGGGGATCCCTGAGCTCGGGTTGTGGGGGAGGGCAAGAAAAAGTGTTGGGAAAACTGGCCTGTGGACCCCTTTCCCTGACCACCTCCTTTAAGTAGGGAAGTGTCTTATGGATCAGTAAGTCTGCATAGAACAAGCAACCAGTAGTACGCAATAAATGATGCCTCGGGAGGTCTCCCTTCTCCCATTTCCTCGTCAGTTCCAGATTTTCAGGAAGCTGTCCCAGGAGCCGGTAGACACAGCCATGCCGTCTGCGGTTACGCCCAAACAGCTCACCCGGTTGTCATGTCCAGACAGGATTCCTGGCAGGGGAATGGATGGAAACCCATTAGGAACACTTTGGAAATACTTGCATCCCATCTTTCTGCCATGCAGACTGAGACACCTAACCTAACAAAGCAGAAAACGTGGTGTAAACGAACAGATACAAGCCGAGAATCATGGCCATGACAAAATGGGAAACTTGGAACTCGGCTATACAGCTGCAAATAAAACATTTTAAATGTGTTGTGAGGTGCAATATACAAATGCAGCACTAGATGGTGATGGTGAGCTATGGCACATTCAATATATTTTTCAAAACGTTTTTTAAAGAAGCATTTTCACAGCGTTTTTTTATATGAGTGTAGATTCCACCCAAGTTAAAATATTCTCTAAGCTGCTGAGAACCTCTTGCTATTCTATCGTATGCAACAAATAATTTTTAGGAGAAGTGATTGTGGTTTATTGTATCAGCAGTGTTTTTATAGCTATTGTTGCTTTTCTTTTTGTTCCCTTTGTGAATGATGCCATGGCCTTTGGCTAGTGCAATAAAGTTCATGATGAAATAACTGGAAGCATAAGAGGAAGGAAGCACCCAGGTCCCTTTAAGGAAGGAATTCCAAAGTCTGGGTGCCACCAAACTTGTCTCTGGCTGCCATTCACTTGCTGCATCAGAGCTACTCAGAGCATGGCCTCCATTTGGGCAGCTTAAAATGGGACAGAGTAGCTCTTTGTTTATCACTCAACCTATGCTTGTTGTTGTGGATGGTCCTGCAATACATTAAAGTCCACATCTCAACTCCATTCCCAAGCCTCTGAACCACTTTATACAAACAGTAAAGTCGTACCACTTCGGCCTGAAGTTGCACAATTAGAGAGCCCTCAAGGGGTGGGCGAGGGGATGCAGCAAATTAGCATTTTGGAGAAAGAGTGAGTGACAGTAGCCTGAGCTCTGACATATCTAGGGTGGCGCTGTGGTCTAAACCACAGAGCCTCTTGGGCTTGCTGATCAGAAGGTCGGCGGTTCGAATCCCTGCGACGGAGTGAGCTCCCATTGCTCAGTCCCTGCTCCTGCCCACCTAGCAGTTCGAAAGCACGTCAAAGTGCAAGTAGATAAATAGGTACCACTCTGGTGGGAAGGTAAACAGCCAGAAGCGGTTTAGTCGTGCTGGCCACATGACCCAGAAGCTGTCTGCGGACAAACGCTGGCTCCCTCGGCCTATAGAGCAAGATGAGTGCGCAACCCCAGAGTCGTCCGTAACTGGACCTAACGGTCAGGGGTACCTTTACCTTTACTACTATTAATTAGATTTATTAGTCACATGTTACTAAGGTTTCCAAGCGACATGCATTTCAAAAAGATGATAGAACCCTGACGATTCATATAACACCCCTTCGTGTTGGTTTAATTTCTATTCCACCTTCTGTCCCTCACATTTATTAGTATTACTAATAACAACTTATTGATCACCTTCTACCCAAGCATTCCAAGGCAATGTACAATGAAAGAGCAAAAGTCCCCGCAGGTGTTATTTTAAATACAGTGGTACCTCGGGTTAAGTACCGTATTTTTCGCCCTATAGGACGCACTTTTTCCCCTCCAAAAATGAAAGGGAAATGTGTGTGTGTCCTATGGGGCGAATGCAGGCTTTTGCTGAAGCCTGGAGAGCGAGGGGGGTCGGTGCGCGGCTCTCCCACGGCTAGCGGAGAGCTTGCCGGCACCCAGAAGCTTGGGGCGCGCTGAGCTCAGCACGCAGCTCTACACTAGCCGTGGAAGAGCTGCGTGACTTTGCTTCCCGCGCCCCAGCCCTGCACCTGGGGGGGGGGGAAATAATTTTTTTTCCTTTTATTTCCCCCCCAAAAAACTAGGTGCGTCCTATGGGCCGGTGTGTCCTATGGGGCGAAAAATACGGTACTTAATTCGTTCTGGAGGTCTGCGGCGGGGTGCGCTCCCATTGTTCGGTCCCAGCGCCTGCCAACCTAGCAGTTCGAAAGCACTCCCGGGTGCAAGTAGATAAATAGGGACCGCTTACTAGCGGAAAGGTAAATGGCGTTTCCGTGTGCTGAGCTGGTGCTGGCTCGCCAGAGCAGCGATGTCACGCTGGCCACGTGACCCGGAAGTGTCTTCGCACAGCGCTGGCCCCTGGCCACTTGAGTGAGATGGGCGCACAACCCTAGAGTCTGTCAAGACTGGCCCGTACGGGCAGGGGTACCTTTACCTTTACTCGGCTTAAGTACTTAATTCGTTCCGGAGGTCCGTTCTTAACCTGAAGCACCACTTTAGCTAACGGGGCCTCCTGCTGCCACTGCACGATTTCTGTTCTCATCCTGAAGCAAAGTTCTTAACCTGAAGCACTATTTCTGGGTTAGCGGAGTCTGTAACCTGAAGCGTATGTAACCTGAAGTGTATGTAACCTGAGGTACCACTGTACTTGCATATGCAATTCATTGTTGTGACCCATGCTGGAATCAGTGTGATGATATATAAATACTTTAAAATAAAATAAACCGACACGCTTTCCTGAGGGAGAAGTGAAGCAGCTGGCATAGAGAGATGGTAGCTCCGGGGCACGGCCTACTCACCCACACGTTCTGCTTTTAGGGAGTCCCAGATATTGCAGTTAAAATCATCGTATCCAGCCAGCAGGAGCCGCCCACTGCGGGAGAACGCAATTGAGGTAATTCCGCAGATGATGGTCTCGTGTGAGTAGACAATGAGCTCCTGGTCTGCCCGGAGGTCATAGAGGCGACAGGTGGCGTCGTCGGAACCAGTGCAAATGGCCTCGCCATTGGGGAAGAACTGGGCAGAGACAGATAATTAATAATAATAATAATAATAATAATAATTTTTATTTATACCCCGCCCTCCCCAGCCAAGGCCAGGCTCAGAGTGGCTTACAAGCAATAATAAAAACAAGTTGAATGATTACAACTTAAAAACAAAATTAAAATACAACATTAAAATATTGAAACATTAAAATATTAAAATGTAGCTTCATCGCAGGAGGAGAAGGAAAAGAAAAAAGAAAAGAGAGGGAGGGAATCAAATTGGCTCCAAGCCAAAGGCCAGGCGGAACAACTCTGTCTTACAGGCCCTGCGCAAAGAGATCAGATCCTGCAGGGCCCTGGTCTCATGAGGCAGAGCGTTCCACCAGGCTGGAAGGGTTTTAAAGGTCAAAACCAGCCCCTTAAATCTGACCCTGTACTCCACCGGGAGCCAGTGCAGCTTGAAAAGCACTGGGTGAATATGGCAGAGACCCCGTGAGGAGCCTCGCTGCAGCATTCTGCACCCGCTGGAGTTTCTGGGACAGCTTCAAGGGCAGCCCCGCGTAGAGCAAATTACAGTAGTCAAGCCTGGAGATGACCGTCGCATGGATCACTGTGGCCAGGTCAGGGCGGGAAAGGTAAGGGACCAACTGCTTGATGCGGCGAAGGTGGAAAAATGTCGCCTTGGCTGTTGCTGTAACTTGCGCCTCCATGGAAAGGGAGGCGTCAAGGATTACACCCAAACTCTTAACAGAAGGCAATGGCACTAATTGGGCCCCCGCAAGAGAAGGGAGTTGGTCCCTCATCCCCATGCCATCCCGACCTAGCCATAGGACCTCTGTCTTTGAAGGATTTAGTTTCAATCGGCTCCCACGAAACCATCCAGCCACAGCTTCCAAGCATCTGGTCAGTGTGTTCGGGGCCGAGTCGGTGTGGGTGCAAACAATGATCTCACTCCCCTCCTATTCTGCAGCCCATTATTTTAACACTAGCTGCCTTCCCCTGTCCTTTATTCCAGCCCTGCCACCACCCCTCAGCTCTGGGCCCGGCCATTTAGGGGAACCTACAGAGATGGCGTTGATATCCGACTCGTGCCCTGTGAAAGTCTGGCGGCAGCTGCCCTCCCGGACATCCCACAGCTTGGCCGAGGCATCGCAGGCTCCAGAGATGAAAAGATTGAAGTCTGGGGAGACGGCCAGGCTCATGCAGTCTCCAGTGTGGCCGACGAATGTTGTTTTCGGTTGTCCGGTTTCAATGTCCCAGAGCATACTGCAGGGAGGGGGCATTGAGGAGGAGAGAGGAACGGAGTGATGGGGCTGTTCTGCTCATGGGTTCACCCAGAGAAACACACACACACGCTCTTTCTTTCTCATTTGCTTATTTAAAGTACTTCTGTCCCACCTTTCCTCAAAACAGACCTCAAGGCAGCTAACAAAAACAGCAGCATTACTAAAATTGCCACCTGCTCTGCTCTTGTATCTGATCTGGTTGTGGCTTTAAGGATCCTTAAAATCATAATGTTTTACTTGTGCATATGAAACAGCGAGTGGTTTATGTTGGAGATGTAAGATGCCCGTTGCTGACATTTTACATATTTTTGGAAGTGTCCTAAAATACTTAGGAAATCAAAATTATCACTGGATGAAGCTTACCAAGAGATCCACCGATTACTCCTTTTGGGTATATCAAAAGGTGACAGGGAGACGTTCCTTTATTTATTTTGTGCAGTTTGTATAATTATTGTTTACAGCTGGAATAAAATCTCCTGGCTGGCCAAAGTTTGGGATATAGCCTGCACAGTTAAACTGACTAGTATGATTCAGGTCAAAGAGGGTAAGGGGAATTGTGGCTGCTTTGTTTAAAAATGGACTTTTTTCACCATGTATTGGTGTACTAAGGTACAATGAAATCTAAATCTAGATGCTTTGCTGGAAATAGTTTTGAGATTTTTGTATGCTACATGAAATGTAATAAAGGTTATTAACGGTTTCTTCCTATACTGTTTTGTTTTGTTTTGTTCTGTTTGTATATTGTGAAACTATACCCACCCACCCTTTATAATAAGTAATTTAACCACTTTGTTTCATATTTACTGTATTATGAGATTATGAAACATAATACTGTCCCAGTGCTATCTCTCTCTCTCTCTCTCTCTCTCTCTCTGTGTGTGTGTGTGTGTGTGTGTGTGTTTAATATATACAATGTTCCTGAAGGAGGATTATTCTGAAACATACTGGGGCTGAAATAATTTTTTCCTTCAAGCACTTGTCATTCCTTCATCAATCTCTCTCCTACTGTCTCTCTCTCTCTCCTCTTCCTACATGGATAGATAAGATACACTCACCATGTGGTGTCCCCAGAGCTGGTCACAATGTTGTTGTCATCTAGGAATCGACAGCAGGAGAGATAACCTGCAGGGAAGAGATAACAGACTCTGAATATCACAAGTTTGTGGTGGTAGAGGTTACTACAGGCACTGTCCGTACTCTCTGCTTAAAAAAAAGTAATTAGGTTTTTGAAATCAACATTTTGGACCATGAAAAGCTGAATTGGGCAACCTACATAAATAAGGCTGATGAGGAAAATATTGTGCATTGTTTTGCAATTTGTACTATAAGAACATGGGACGTGGGTGGCGCTGTGGGTTAAACCACAGAGCCTAGGACTTGCCAATCAGAAGGTCGGCGGTTCGAATCCCAGCGACGGGGTGAGCTCCCGTTGCTCGGTCCCTGCTCCTGCCAACCTAGCAGTTCAAAAGCACCTCAAAGTGCAACTAGATAAATAGGTACCACTGCGGTGGGAAGGTAAACGGCATTTCCTTGTGCTGCTCTGGTTCGCCAGAAGCAGCTTAGTCATGCTGGCCACATGACCCGGAAGCTGTACGCCGGCTCCCTCGGCCAATAAAGCGAGATGAGCGCCGCAACCCCAGAGTCGGCCACGACTGGACCTAATGGTCAGGGGTCCCTTTACTATAAGAATGACCATTTATCCCACTTTGTAGAGAGGAACAAGGATCTACACAGGGTTACCACTGGGAGTCGTATTCAGCAACCCCTTGGGCTCTTCATGTTACCCCCGCACTTGGAAGCATATCTTCACAATCACAGGGCTAGAAACTTCTCCATCTCCCCAGGAATCCTGCCTGAAAACCAGGAGAGCAGCTGCCAGAGAGTGTAGAGAGCGGATTCGGCCAATGCTGTAACTTGGAACAAGGCAGCATCTTGTGTCAAGCTGGGAGTTCCAGGAAGTTGAATTTGGCACTTGGTGCCGCTTCCTGTGTGTTTCCTGTGATTCTGTGGGAGGACAGAAGGTGCAAAGCCCTGGCAGAAAGATCACCTGTATGGGCTGAAAGCTCCCGGCTCACTTTCACATTCCCTTCGCGGCTCTTGAGGTTGTAGATGGAGCACATGTTGTCGAGACCTCCGCAGGCCACAAAATTCCCTGATGGGGCGTAGGCACAGGTCATGACCCAGGAGGAGCGTAGAGGGATGGCATGAACCTGGGATCAGAGGACAGGGTAGAAATCCAAAGTAAGGTTGGATGGCCAATTTAGGGCTGGGCAATATTGTGGGGCGCGGGTGGGGCTGTGGGTTAAACCACAGAGACTAGGGCTTGCCAATCAGAAGGTCAGCGGTTCGAATCCCCGCAATGGGGTGAGCTTCCGTTGCTCGGTCCCTGCTCCTGCCAACCCAGCAGTTCAAAAGCACCTCAAAGTGCAAGTAGATAAATAGGTACCGCTCCGGCGGGAGGTAAACGGCGTTTCCGTGCACTGCTCTGGTTCGCCAGAAGCGGCTTAGTCATGCTGGCCACATGACCCAGAAGCTGTACGCTGGCTCCCTCGGCCAATAAAGTGAGATGAGCGCCACAACCCCAGAGTCGACCACGACTGGACCTAATGGTCAAGGCTCCCTTTACCTTTACCTTTAATACTGTATCTGGTTTTCAACATCACGATATATAACCAGCTAAACATAATGATTTATCATGATGTCTGAAACAAGGATGGAGCTATGCAGAGGCCTTGGCTGGATTCATGGTTTTGCCCACATTTTGATTTTTGCATCACACACACACACACACACACACACACACACACACACACCATGATTCGTGACATTTAACAGGTCAAAAATTATGAAACCAATATGGATGTCAAACAGGTTTCGGACAATATTTTGATATATATCGCCCAGCCCTAATGGCCATCTGCCATGGGTGCTTTTGTTGAGATTCCTGCATTGCAGGGGTTTGGGCTAGATAACCGCCCCCCCCCCAGGTCCCTTCCAACTCTATGTTTCTATTATACAATATTATGCAAGCAGATGTAGCTAGGAACATTGAAAGAAACACGGGCTGTAATTCAGATGCAGCAAAACAAACCCAGGAACAAGATGTTTGTGGCTCTGGGGGAAATTGTCATCTTTCCATTTCTGATCTTGCTGACTGCTAGATGGTTCGTACCTGCTGATAATATCCCTTACCTTGTTGGTTGTGTACGTGTCCCAGACAATAAGTTTCCCGTCTTGTGAGGCACTGACCATGAGCCTAAGGGAGAGAACCAGGTGAACGTCAGCTTGGTTGCTTTGACCGGTAAGGTCCTGAAGGCTCTCTCCTTCAGAGTACACTTCCTTGCCTCATCTCAAGCCATTGCTTTTCTCCCCAGGACTACCAAACCTTCAGGGCTACCAAACTGGCACTGGGAGCCAGCAGGCTTCCTCAACCTTGGCCCTCCAGATTTTTTGGCCTACAACTCCCATGATCCCTAGCTAGCAGGACTAGTAGTCAGGGATGATGGGAATCGTAGTCTCAAAACATCTGGAGGGCCCAGGTTGAGGAAGCCTGGTGTAATGGTTAAGAGCGGTGGACTCGTAATCTGGTGAACCGGGTTCGCGTCTCCGCTCTTCCACATGCAGCTGCTGGGTGACCTTGGGCCAGTCACACTTCTCTGAAGTCTCTCAGCCCCACTCACCTCACAGAGTGTTTGTTGTGGGGGAGGAAGGGAAAGGAGAATGTTAGCCGCTTTGAGACTCCTTCGGGTAGTGATAAAGCGGGATAGCAAATCCAAACTCCTCCTCCTCTTCCTCTTCTTCTTCTTCCTGGTTCAGTCCATATTCTCAAGGGCACGTTTGTGTTTTCTACTACATAGGGCACTTCCAGAAGAGGGCTTAATTTTCATGGTCTATTGAGATATTGCTAACAGGTGGCTGGTAATAAGTGTTGTTGTTTTAATTATTGCGTCCCCAGGTATAAAGAATTTTATACCTGGATTAAATAGGACTGGGGTGGGGGGGGAGAGATATGGACTGGTGTTTTGATGTCAACGTAATTACTACACTTGAGTAATTAAGGGGTAGTGGAAGGGTGGGCTTGTCTTTCTCTGCCTACAGGGCACTCTTATAGCTTAGACTCACATAATAGCATCACAATGATTATACAACACCAACAATTTACATGACGGCCCTTGATTCCCACTTCAACCATTGTAAGGTTGATTTGATTCTCCCACCCGTTCCCAGCGTAGATCTTCCTGGGCACCATTTTGTGGTTTGCCTCAGGTGCCAAAATACCTTGAGCCTGAGGGAAGGAGCTTCTGGCACTGGGCGCAACAAGGGGAAGCAGGCGCAATCCTTATCCATCACTTACTTGGAATCTGTGGACCAGTGACAAGCATAGATCTTAGCCAGGTGTCCACGCAGAGTCCTCCGTGTACGCATCTGAATGCGCCCAACCACTTCCAGCCCGGACACAAGCTGCAGAGAAAGGAGGAAGTTTCAGCCCCTGCCATCAAAGGTGTATGGCGGAAGGAGGGACAATGCGGGTATGAACACACACTGTCATGGCTGCATGGTATTAGTTTGTTTCTCCTTCCATGTACACAAACTACCTTAATCAGGGGACTTCTAGAGGAAGGAATGGTGGGTTGACAGTCTCGGCTCTCTGATGACAGAAGATAATTACCTGGTGATTGATGGTAATCAGACTGAATGTCTGACAACCAGGCACTCTGAGATAAAGAGTGATCGAGGGAATAACCTCAAATGCTCTGATCAAAGCCGTTTTCTGCCGTCTGCGCCCAAGGGCTCAGATGGGGGCTAAAATGAGCTGGCGAGTCGAGGAACTGACATCTCACTCAAAGAACCATTCGTGGTCAGAAGATCTGCACCCTCTCTTTCTTAAAACATTTTTGGCACCAGAAAAATTGTAACTTAGATATTTCTCTGCTGGTGAAAATTTATGATCGGGAAGCTTGTAAGAGTCTCAAAGAAGAGAGGGGAAGCTGGCTAAGGCAGAGTGAAAAGCTTGATTTCTGGTTGACAATAAAGATTAAACAGAGGAAGGAACTCTTTGTGTGAACAATCTTTATTTCTTTTTCCTCTTCTTGCCGCTGAGTAACTGAAAGTTAATCAGCATCCCTCATGTGATGGCCTGGGAATCGGATTCGAATGCTGAACGTGAGGGATCACAGCCTGCACAGGAGTCCCCGCCTCCAGAACTAGCTGAGCCAGGGCTGGGGCATGAGCCTGAAAGGTCCTCACCTGTGCTGGGTCCTCAGGTGCAGGCATCAGCTGAGTCTGCTTTGGCTCCTGAGGGGATGGAGGACCCACTGCCTGCAGGTGCCCCACTCTCAGCCCCGTCAGGGTAAGAGGAGGTTGCCTCTGGGTCCGGTAACCCTCCAGCCTCTCCTGAGCTGCAGAGGCTCAGGGCAGAGAGGCGGAGGGAACTAAGTTCCTGCAGGAGGAGTACTCGCCTCCAGGCCAGGAGAGGCGAGTCACCTGTGGATCGGGGCTGCCCTATGCCTCGGGGGAGATAAAAGCCAGCCAGCCCCAGTCCCAAGTTGCAGGAGCAACATTGTTGGTTGTCAGTTCCAGCCTGATCCCTGACCTGCTTCCCTGCCGGAGCTCCTGACCTCACCCGACACCCTGCCCTGCACCCAGCTTCAACTTCTATGGACTGCCTTCATTGTGCACCATTGATCTCGAACTGGACTCGGACATCACCTCTCGGTTAGCCCCCGGGACCAGCACACCTCACTGCACCTGAGGATGTAGGCCACCAGTGGCGTAGCGTGGGGAGTGCAGGGGGGGCCGGCCACACCGGGTGCAACATTGGGGGGGCGCTCGCACTCGCAGCTCTCTGCCCCTACCTGGCTCACTCACTCTAGGGGGCGCAAATTACTTGCCTTGCCCCGGGTGCTGACAACCCACGCTACACCACTGTAGGCCACCTTTGGTTGTACAGTACAGGCTGTGTGACTCTATACTCCAATGCCTAGTCACTGCTACTCCATATATTCCCCCCCATCATCTGCTGCCTGAGGCGACTTCTTCCTCTCTTCTTTACCCTAATGGATGGGCCGGCCCTGGCCACAGGTGATTACGGGAAACTCCACTCCTCTCTTCTGAGCCCTGATGGATTCTTCCCCTTAGACAAATTCTGCCCAGACACAGTGATTTAGTATCAGCCCTTCCTACCTGTGTAAGCGTAGTGTCCGCACAAGCTTTTCGGGCATCCTGCAACAAAGGAGAGATGGAGTGAAATTGCAGGCGAAAAGAGGCAGTAGGCCTGGAGATCTTCTGTATCTTTGTGGAAGCTGGGTGTCTCAGATTACCTGGCCTTGGATAATAATAATAATAATAATAATAGAAGAAGAAGAAGAATTTCATTTATAAAAAGATTGAGAAAAAATAGGAGAAAAAAGGGAGAGTAAAAGAATATTAAAAAAATACTGTTACATGACCATACATTTAATATACAGACGTGTTTATTCTTATTATCCTAATACACATCAATAACCTAATATGTTATGCATAAATTCATAGCAAATATCACTGCATTTATCCAAAGAAGGTCTGTGTCTACAACAGGGCTGCAATGTGTTTGGATTTCCCCAGACATTACTGGGATTTCAAAGGCAGAATTGATGTTATGGGGGAATTTCCGGAAGGTGGCGCTTTGTCCTGGATCTTAGGCAAGTCAATTGAAAAATGGGGTGGGGGGTGGGGTGGCGTTTATATGAAAGATTCTCTCATCTGATTTATTTCTTCTTTCTTATTGTAAATGGCAAGGAAGATTGGGACTAGGGTCTTCCTGATCCATAGCTTGGCCCTCACACCATAGATGGAGAACCTCTGGCCTTCTGGATCAGTGTTTCCCAACCTCTGGATGCCAGCTGTTTTCGGACTACAATTCCCATCATCCCTGACCACTGGTCTTCTTACTCGCTAGGGATGATGGGAGTTGTAGTCCAAAAAATAGATGGAGACCCAAGTTTGGGAAACACTGCTTTGGATGTTTTTTGGACTACGATTCCTACCATCCCTGACCATTGACCATGGAGGCCAAGAATGTCTGGAGGGGGCTAGGTTCTCATCCTGGCTTACGCGCCCCCTGCCCCACATTACCTCAATCTGCTTCTTCAGCTGCTCAGCTTCTTGCTTCATCTGCTCTATTTCACCCATCTTGACAGGCTAGCTTTGGGCCTCCCACTCGGGGTCACCTGGGTCCTGCGGAAATGAAAAGAGAGGTTGATGTGGCCACATCCCAACGCATTCATGTCTCCTCCAGCACCTCCTGTTCATCCAGATCTCAAGAGTTGCTTGAATGCCGTTTGCCAGAGTGTGTTACTCTGCAATTTCACCTACAAAGCAAAATGTTCTGCAAATTTTGGGCCAGCCCAAAAGCAAAGCAGTGACTTTTACCACATCGCTCTGTTGCCACAGATTGATGGGGAAAGCTCACTAGGAAAAATCCATGAGCAAGGGTGAGGTGTGAGTGTGTGTGTACATATAAAATAAATGTGTTATTCAACCATGTGTTTTTACAGCCTATATTGTTCTGTTTGCCATTTGTAAAAGTTATAGCCCCTAAAAATAAAAAGCACAGTTAAATAAATCCACTTTAATAAAATATTGAATTGTCCACCCACTGAGATTCCAAACAGGCTACGAAATGTGTGGCCCCTCCTGTGGTCTCCAAAAACCACAAGTCCTGTGTCATGCCACGTCTCCACAACTTCGCCCAGTCTCTTCAGCCTTTGAGCCATAGCTGTCAACTTACAGATTTGAAAATAAGGGACCAGCAGCCTCGAAAATAAGGGATCAGCAGCCAAAATAAGGGATCAACAATTCCTTTGATAAAATACATATTTTGTTGCGTGCAAATGGCTTTAGATACCTATTAGGTACTATAAATTACCATATAGCATATATTCAACACAAAAAAACAGCAACAATTTGTTGTTGACAAAGGACAGCTGGACATAGAAAGCGCCCCATTACCTTCAGTAGCTTATTTAAGGGACATCATCAATAAGGGACAGCAGCGGGACATGGCGCTGGGATAAGGGACTGTCCCGCCAAATAAGAGACGCTTGACAGCTATGCTTTGAGCTGATCCACACTATACATTAAAAGCACATGACTTCCCCCCAAGAATCCTGGGAGCAGTAGTTTGTAGAGGGTGCTAGGAATTGGGAGCTCTGTGAAGGGGAAACTGTAGTTCCCAGAAGCCTTTGGGAGACGTCATGTGCTTTAAATTTGTGCTCAATGTGCTTTAAAAGCATGGGGTGGAGATGTCATCCACTTCTGCTTTCCCCACTACCAGAATTTCCCCTGCTGTGGTCCATTGTTGGGTAGGTTTGACCGCTTACTACTGCCTGGTGCTTCTATGTCTTGAACAACAGCAGCGGGAGGCAATAATGTCCATGCCACAACCCCCCCCCCCAAAAAAAAACCCCTTCACCTGCTGATTTTTGCAGATCAAACTTCTGGTGTGAAATATACTCGGAGTCGAGAGTGGATTTCATGCTCTTTATTCAGCTCATAGCGGTGAGGAGGAATGGAAGTTCCCCCAAAGTATCTGCTTTATATACATTATTTACACAATGGGCTGTACGTGATTGGCTAATTCCGGGATTCTCCTGTAGGCCAATCAGGTTGTGGATTCACTTCCACCTGGAGCTGGATTGGGTGGCTCCTGCGGACCAATCATACTGCTGCATTGTTCTAGGACCAATCAGACTGCTGCATTCTGAATCCTATTGTTCTAGGACCAACCCTAGCGCCGAGTCCATGCAGGGCTGGCCTGAGATGCTTTGGCCCTGAGACAGAGCACCAGATGGCACCCTTCCCTCTTCACCAGGGAAGAAGGAATGAATGAAGATCTACGTCAGGAACAAGGAGGGGAAGAAAGATCTACATTGGGATCTGCTGCCCCAGTGTACTCTGCAGCCTGAGGCAGATGCATCACCTTGCCTCATGGGTGAGGCAAGGCCCATGACCCTTTCCCTTCCACTTCCTATTCTCCACTGTGCATGTGCCCCTTGCATGTGTTGCAGAAATGAATTGCGCTGGAGAGGAATGCTTGGAAACGGTTTGCGAGTGTGCGGCCTTGGAGTTCAGTGTCAAGTGTGGCTGATTTCTGTATGAAAAACCCATTTTCTTTTTCCTTTAAATTAGCCAAGCCCAGAAGGCTGGGGCACTCCAGACAGAATGGAAAAATTATCCTGTCAACAACAACAACAACAGCAACAATTATACCCCACCCATCTGGCTGGGTTTCCCAGCCACCCTGGCAGCTCCCAGCAGAATAGTAAAAACATGAAAAAACACCAGACATTAAAAACATTAAATACAGGGCTGCCTTCATTTCAATAAGCTCCTCTCCTCACCCATCCCACTAACCTCCTTTTTGGTATTAGTGATGCATCTAATTCCCTTCCACCCCTTTCAGCCAATTCTGGTCATGGTCTTTAACAGACATTATTTAATGGATTTCCCCCTCAGTGAAAGAGGGAAGCCCTCTTCCAAGATGGCACTGGCCACCTGCAGTTATTGTAAGAATTTCTAGTAAAAATCATTGGCATTTAAAAATAGGGCTGTCCGATTAATTAAGTATGTCTTTTCTGGTCATTTTGAATGTTGTTAAATGAATGAATCCAATGGGATAAATCTATTGGAGGCTGAAGCTGTATGCACAGGATTTAAAACAACGGCAACTATGGGAGTGAGGTAAGGGGCTGGAACAGCTTAACGTG
This sequence comes from Podarcis tiliguerta, assembly GCF_965153285.1. Lineage (NCBI taxonomy): Eukaryota > Metazoa > Chordata > Lepidosauria > Squamata > Lacertidae > Podarcis > Podarcis tiliguerta. Next base: position 3,260,093 of record NC_139550.1, read on the forward strand.
TAACTTTTCAAACTGATGCCAAAGTTTTGTGTTCATTTTGTGTTGCAAATTCCACATATTGTGCTGAGTGATTGATACTCAAACCAGAGGCCGTAAGTATCCCCCCGCAAACCATTGTCCAATTAATTCCAAACCAGTGCCAATTTTTTTGCAATGATTTTGTCCTGTTTTGTACCTTGAACCCCTTGTTTTGTGCCACCCCCGAAGCTGAGTAATTCATACAGGAAATCAGGCTTCCAAGTTAACACCTTCCCCAATCCCACATTGTCCAGTCCCCTCAGTGGCATAGCGTGGGTTGTCAGCACCCGGGGCAAGGCAAGTAATTTGCGCCCCCCCCCCCCCCCGCTGCACTGTCCCTCCCCCAGATAGTCCCTCGCTCTCTCCGCACCGCACCGCACGCCTGGCACCCTCCCCTCCACAGTGGGCGGCGACCCGGGGGCTCGGATCGGATTCGCACAGCCAGCACTGCAGTGAGAGAGCGTGAGTGAGCCAGGTAGGGGCAGAGAGCTGCGAGTGCGAGCGCGCCCCCCCCCATGTTGCGCCCAGTGCGGCTGGCCCCCCCTGCACCCCCCACGCTACGCCACTGGATCCCCTCCAAATTGATGCCAAAGATTTGTGCTCCTGTTGTGCCACGAACCCCGCATTTTGTGCTGCCCTCCCAAACTGAGTTATTAATACTCAAACTGGGGGCCATGGGTCCCCCCAAAAAAACCCCAACGTTTTCCGGTTCACTCCAAACCCAGTGCCAAAACTTTGGTGTCAGTTTGTAGGGGACCCAAAATTTGGGGGTTACACATTAATGAAGCTGGTTGGAATGTTAACATGGGATAACTGGATGGCAAAGATCCAAAGAGGCCAGGAGACTGTCATGTGAAAATGGTCTGAACGTATGGCAACAAGGGTTTAGAGGAGAGCCAGTGTGGTGTAGTGGTTAAGAGTGGTGGACTCGTAATCTGGTGAACCGGGTTCGCATCTCCGCTCCTCCACATGCAGTTGCTGGGTGACCTTGGGCCAGTCACACTTCTCTGAAGTCTCTCAGCCCCACTCACCTCACAGAGTGTTTGTTGTGGGGGAGGAAGGGAAAGGAGAATGTGAGCCGCTTTGAGACTCCTTAGGGCAGTGATAAAGCGGGATATCAAATCCAAACTCTTCTTCTTCTTCTTCTTCATTCATCACCCTTTGTTGCCACTGACTCCTCTCTCTCCACCAGCATCCCTCCATCCTCAGACTCCACTCACACCTGTTCTGTGATGGGCCACGGTGAGAGTTTCAGGTTTCAGGATGTTCTCTGCATGTTTTGCATCTCACCTGATGATCCCAGGTAAGACTGTTTGGTGGTAGGAATATATTATTTGAGTGTTTCAGGGAGCGGCTGGTTCAGGGAGGAAACCGTGCCCAGACCTTTGCCAGTTCAGAAATGTCCCCAAGCATTTGTTTCCTTCTTCCCTGCTTTGGAGAACTGCTAGAGCCATCTGTGTTCCCCAAGCAAACAGGGAGAGGTTTCAAGGGCAGAGCTACCTACAGTGGCTTCACTTTCTTTGGATGGGAGATGGCACTGGAGCTTTCAGAGTGTTGTCGCAATGTTGACTTTATTTGTGAATATACAAATGCAGCCGTGCCAAATAGGCAGCAGATCCCTGCTTCACAGAGATGCCCCAATTTTTCTCTATCCCCATCTTTGTTGAAATGGCAAACTGCCGTTCATCACATACAACCCCTTGCAGAGCCCTTGTCTCAAACATCACCTCTGCAGATCAGGAAACCACCCGCACAGCCATTAGAGCAGGCATAGGCAAACTCGGCCCTCCAGATGTTTTGGGACTACAACTCCCATCATCCCTGACCACTGGTCCTGTTAGCTAGTGATGATGGGAGTTGTAGTCCCAAAACATCTGGAGGGCCGAGTTTGCCTATGCCTGCATTAGAGAAATATGACAGTTCTTTAGCCAAAGGCCTGGTCACCACGCATTCTGAGGCTGGGTGATGGCGAGATTTCATTTTTAAGAAACACTTTGTGAAAAGGGTTAATACCCCCATGGCCTTGGGCCTGATTCCCCACCTAACCCCCAAGCACCTTTCAATTTTAAAAACCCCATAGGAGATCCTAGTCACAGATTGCATGTTGATTGGCCCAAAATGATCAAGCCAGAATAAACCTGCATGTTGCATGGCAGAACCATGATTGGATCTCTTGCCATTAAAATAATAACCGTAAAAAAAAAAAAAGCACCTGCAGGGTGTCCATACTAGATCAAGGCAGGGGAGGGATGTTTTAACTTGTCCTGTCCATGTTGTTTACTTGATTGAAGTCCTCTCCCAAATATGCTAATAACCCCACTGTGGGGTGAAGGCAAGACAGAGGTATCCATATTGTGCCTGACTTTTTTCTTCAGCAGATACAGGATGGAGGAATTAAATGGTGCCAAAGGGAAGAATTAAACACCCTCAGGTACTGCTGTCCACATCCAATGTGGCCTCCCATTGGGTGATTCTACTATTTTTATTGTTTTTCTATTGCCAACAAAGATCCGTATAGTTAAAGCTATGGTTTTCCCAGTAGTGGTGTATGGAAGTGAGAGCTGGACCATCAAGAAGGCCGATCGCCGAAGAATTGATGCTTTTGAATTCTGGTGCTGGAGGAGACTCTTGAGAGTCCCAAGGACTGCAAGAAGATCAAACACATCCATTCTTAGGGAAATCAGCCCTGAGTGCTCACTGGAAGGACAGATCCTGAAGCTGAGGCTCCAATACTTTGGCCACCTCATGAGAAGAGAAGACTCCCTGGAAAAGACCCTGATGTTGGGAAATATGGAGGGCACAAGGAGAAGGGGACGACAGAGGACGAGATGGTGGGACAGTGTTCTCAAAGCTACCAGCATGAGTTTGACCAAACTGCAGGAGGCAGTGGAAGACAGGAGTGCCTGGCCTGCTCTGGTCCAGGGGGTCACAAAGAGTTGGACACGACTAAATGACTAAACAACAACAACAGCAACAACTTAGAATCATAGAATCATAGAATCATAGAGTTGGAAGAGACCACAAGGGCCATCGAGTCCAACCCCCTGCCAAGCAGGAAACACCATCAGAGCACTCCTGACATATGGTTGTCAAGCCTCTGCTTAAAGACCTCCAAAGAAGGAGACTCCACCACACTCCTTGGCAGCAAATTCCACTGTCGAACAGCTCTTACTGTCAGGAAGTTCTTCCTAATGTTTAGGTGGAATCTTCTTTCTTGTAGTTTGGATCCATTGCTCCGTGTCCGCTTCTCTGGAGCAGCAGAAAACAACCTTTCTCCCTCCTCTATGTGACATCCTTTTATATATTTGAACATGGCTATCATATCACCCCTTAACCTCCTCTTCTCCAGGCTAAACATGCCCAGCTCCCTTAGCCGTTCCTCATAAGGCATCGTTTCCAGGCCTTTGACCATTTTGGTTGCCCTCCTCTGGACACGTTCCAGTTTGTCAGTGTCCTTCTTGAACTGTGGTGCCCAGAACTGGACACAGTACTCCAGGTGAGGTCTGACCAGAGCAGAATACAGTGGCACTATAACTTCCCTTGATCTAGATGCTATACTCCTATTGATGCAGCCCAGAATTGCATTGGCTTTTTTAGCTGCTGCGTCACACTGTTGGCTCATGTCAAGTTTGTGGTCAACCAAGACTCCTAGATCCTTTTCACATGTACTGCTCTCAAGCCAGGTGTCACCCATCTTGTATTTGTGCCTCTCATTTTTTTTGCCCAAGTGCAGTACTTTACATTTCTCCCTGTTAAAATTCATCTTGTTTGTTTTGGCCCAGTTCTCTAATCTGTCAAGGTCGTTTTGAAGTGTGATCCTGTCCTCTGGGGTGTTAGCCACCCCTCCCAGTTTGGTGTCATCTGCAAATTTGATCAGGATGCCCTTGAGTCCATCATCCAAGTCGTTGATAAAGATGTTGAATAAGACCGGGCCCAAGACAGAACCCTGTGGCACCCCACTAGTCACTCTTCTCCAGGATGAAGAGGAACCATTGATGAGCACCCTTTGGGTCCGGTCAGTCAGCCAGTTACAAATCCATTGAGTGGTAGCAGAGTCAAGACCGCATTTTACCAGCTTCTTTACAAGAATATCATGGGGCACCTTGTCAAATGCCTTGCTGAAATCAAGGTAGACTACATCCACTGCATTCCCTTCATCTACCAGGCTTGTAATTCTGTCAAAAAATGAGATCAGGTTCGTCTGACATGACTTATTTTTCAGAAATCCATGCTGACTATTGGTGATCACAGCATTTCTTTCTAGGTGCTCACAGACTTTTCGCTTAATGATCTGCTCCAGAATCTTCCCTGGTATTGATGTCAGACTGACTGGGCGGTAATTATTTGGGTCCTCTCTTTTCCCCTTTTTGAAAATAGGGACAACATTTGCCCTCCTCCAGTCTGCTGGGACTTCGCCTGTTCTCCAGGAATTCTCAAAGATGATTGCCAGTGGTTCTGAGATCACATCTGCCAGTTCTTTTAATACTCTTGGATGCAGTTCATCTGGCCCTGGAGACTTGAATACATCTAAACTAGACAAGTATTCTTGTACTATCTCCTTAGTTATTCTGGGCTGTGTTTTCTCTGCTGAATCATTTGCTCCAAATTCTTCAGGTCGGGCATTGTTTTCTTTATCGGAGAAGACTGAGGCAAAGAAGGCATTGAGGAGTTCAGCCCTTTCTGTGTCCCCTGTTTGCCTTTCACCATCTTCTCCTCTGAGTGACCCCACTGTTTCTTTGTTCTTCCTTTTGCTACGAACATACCCATAAAAGCCTTTTTTGTTGCTTTTAACCTCTGTAGCAAGCCTGAGTTCATTTTGTGCTTTAGCTTTTCTGACTTTGTGTCTACACGTGCTGGCTATTTGTTTGAATTCCTCTTTGGTGGTTTCCCCCCTTTTCCATTTTTTGTACACATCCTTTTTTAATCTTAACTCAGTTAAAAGTTCTTTAGATAGCCACGCTGGCTTCCTTAGGCACCTTCCATGTTTCCGTCTCATTGGTATTGCCTGAAGTTGTGCTTTTACTATCTCCCTCTTAACAAACTCCCAGCCATCATGAACTCCCTTTCCTTTTAGTATTACTGTCCATGGGATCTCACCCAGCACTTCCCTAAGTTTTATGAAGTCGGCTTTCTTAAAGTCAAGAAATTGAGTCCTAGTATGCTTGGCTGCTCCTTTCCGTTGTATAGTAAACTTCAGAAGAGCATGATCACTTGCGCCTAATGATCCTTCCACTTCTACCCCATTAACCAGGTCATCGACATTGGTTAGGACCAGATCTAAAATGGCTGTTCCTCTTGTTGCTTCTCCCACTTTCTGGACAATGAAGTTGTCTGCAAGGCCAGTGAGGAATCTGTTTGACCTTATGCTCTTGGCTGAGTTTGACATCCAACAAATATCTGGGTAATTGAAGTCCCCCATTACCACTATCTCCCTTCCTTTTGCATGCTTGGCCATCTGTTCCAGGAAGGCATCATCTATGTCCTCCGTTTGGCTTGGGGATCTATAGTAAACTCCCACAATGAGGTCACTGTTATTCTTCTCTCCCTTAATTTTGACCCAAATGCTCTCACTTTGGCTTTGAGGTTCTAAATCTTGGATCTCTTCACAGGTATACACATCCCTGACATATAACGCCACTCCTCCTCCTTTCTTGTCTGGTCTGTTTCTCTGAAATAGATTGTATCCCTCCATTTTTACATTCCAGTCGTGGGACTTATCCCACCAGGTTTCAGTGATGCCTATTATGTCATATTTAGTTTGCTGTACCAAGAGCTCAAGCTCATCTTGTTTATTTCCCATGCTTTGTGCATTAGTGTACAGACATTGAAGTCCATTAGTCATTCCCCCGTGTCTCTTATTTAAGGATTTTTTCCTCCCACCACTAGGTCTGCTTGCTGTTTGCTCCATTTGGTCTATGACATTTGGATGATCATCTTCATCAATTGATAGACTCCTACCTTCAGGAGCACTGTCTCCCTCCCCCACATTAGTCAGTTTAAAGCCCTCCTGATGAGGTTTCTGAGTTTTTTGGCAAAAACATTCCTCCCAACCGTTGTGAGGTGCAGCCCATCGCTTGCCAGAAGTCCATCTTCAAGAAACTGCAGTCCGTGATCTAAGAATCCAAACCGTTCCTGTTTACACCATTTGCGAAGCCACCTGTTTACTTCCACTATTTTCCCCTCTCTCCCTGGGCCACGTCGTTCAACTGGGAGGACAGATGAGATGACGATTTGTGCATTTAATTGCTTCAATTTCCTGCCCAGAGCCTCGTAGTCTCTTTTGATCTTCTGGAGGCTATTGCTTGCAGTGTCATTAATTAACTTGTTTTTAATAGGTTGTAACTTGGCAATCAGAGCAATGCTATAGCCACACTCTTAAAGCACATGGCTTTCCTCCAAAGAATTTGGGAAACTAGTTTACTGCTCACAGAGCTACAGTTCCCAGCACCCTTCAACCACCACTCCCAGGATTCTTTGGGGGAAATGTGCTTTAAATGTATGGCGTGTAGGCTTTGCTCTTGGTCTTCAGACAGCACCAGAAATTTCTCAGGCTTCACGTTCTGCAGGTAACCTCACCACCCACCTATCCACTCTCTTTCCTCAAGTTTTTTCCATGTCAGGCAGATGGATTTTTCCTGCTTCTTGCATCAAAGGGATACAATGGACTCACAAGGGAGTTGTTTACACTTCCTTGACTGTCACCAACCCCACTTCACCCCTAAACTTTGCATATTATTCTGGAGTTATCAGTCTGGAATAAACCATCTCTTGGTTTTGGGCTTGGAATTGAAGAGCACAGACCAGAAATTTCTATACTTAAAATATGCTTTGAGTAAATATGATTGATGGCCCCGTCTGTACTGCAGGTATAAAAGGCTTGTTGAAGCATATTAACTAATCTGCATTGAAGGGACATTGAAAATAAAACTTTTTAGGAGTGACAAGGGAATTTGCGCCAGCAGAAGTGAGTATGTGCCAGAGAAGTACCGTATTTTTTGCTCCATAAGACTCACTTTTTTCCTCCTAAAAAGTAAGGGGAAATGTGTGTGCGTCTTATGGAGCGAATGCAGGCTGCGCAGCTATCCCAGAAGCCAGAACAGCAAGAGGGATTGCTGCTTTCACTGCACAGAGATCCCTCTTGCTGTTCTGGCTTCTGAGATTCAGAATATTTTTTTCTTGTTTTCCTCCTCCAAAAACTAGGTGCGTCTTGTGGTCTGGTGCGTCTTATAGAGCGAAAAATACGGTAGCTGTTGTACAAGAGCCAAACTCCCTCTTAACTTCTTCTAGACCCCTTTTGTTTGGACTCTGGACGTCTCTCAGTTCTGTTCACCTTCCACGCTTCTCCTTCATGTGCTTTCTTTCTCGATCATCAAACAAAACCAGCCTTTCTGGGTTGGAAGAAGATCTGGAATGTTTCCCATATGAGATGTCATAAAAAGACAAGCTCCCCCAGTTTAAAAACTAGGCAGTTTTCTCTCCTGTTTTTCTTGTTGCAGAGAGCCTTGACAATGCAAATTGAAATGATGGCTGCTATTTTTCATGAGGTACCACAGGATTTTAAAAAAATAAATAATTTCTGGCCCACAGCTGCTACAACCACATTGGATCCTTTTTGTGGTTTCTGTAAGGGTCAAAATCTCACATGGTCCTCAAGTTACTAGTCAAGCTGAGCAAATCAAGGCCATTGAACAAACAAGCTGAACACAGCCAGAATCTCAAGTCCCAAACTAGCATTGTCTGAAGCTCTGGACAGGTCCTTCACATCTTCACTGTGGTTCACCGTTTCCCACAGTTCAGTGGGTATGGTGTAATCTGCTCACTTCCTGTCCCAAGAAGAGAGTCGAACTTTGTGATGCCAGGATACTTGAATAGCTGTCTGTCTTCAAAGGTGCCTCCCTTTTGCAAAGGGCTGCCATCTGATGTAAGGAAAGTGGCTACCATGGACAGGGCCTTTTAAGTGGTGGCACCTCAGTTAAGGAATGCTTTCCTCAGAGAGGTTTTGGTGCCTACTTCATCGTACTTTCAAGAATCAAGGAAAGGCCTTTTGGAGTTAACTTTAGTTTTGCTTATTGTTTTTATCTGGCTTTTAAGCTCTTACTTCCTGTACGAACTGTACTTTTAATTTTTCAAAATTATTTTATGTAAAACACCCTGGGAATTTCAACTGAAGACTGGTATAGAAATTTTGATGGGTGATCGTCTTCTAGGACAAATTTTCCTCCCTCTCTCTTCATGCAGTACTCCATCCTCTTATTTATGACTTTTCTGTGAGTTTTCCCATTTATAATATTTCACTTGCCTTAACCTTCCTGTAACTATAGCAGCGGTGGAAAGACCAGTAGATCTACGTGTGCATCTCTGTTGTTTCCACGTTTGATGTTTCGGGAGTTTAAAATTGGTCCTGGCTTGGGGCATCTGTTCAATGCATTGGCAGAATCTTCCTTGAGTCCCTTCTGCAGTAATATTAACCATGTGCTTTAATCTGAATCTTGTCTGAGTTGTTGTCATGGTCCAGTTTACGGATGGCCTAAGTCCCGGCTGAGGATGTAAGGACCGGGGACAAGATGGTGGGCTGGGAGCAGGAATGAGAGTCCGGAAGCCAGGAGTCCGGAAGCCAAGAGTCTGAGGGTCAGAGAGCCGGGAGTCAAGAAGCCAAGTGTCCGAGGATCAGGAAGCAAGGAGTCACGAAGTCAAGGGTCCAAGGATCAAGAAGCAAGGAGTCAAATGCAGCAAGGCAGGGAACGTGTTGCTGTGGCAAAGAGCCAAAGGGAAATGCTGACCTTATATCCCTTCTCGGCTCTTGCCACCAGGTGCTGTGAGTTACCAATTGGCCTCACCTGTGCGGCCGCGCCTTGCCTCTCTAGAACAAACTTAGGAAAGCCGCAGTCCTGCGAAGCCCTACCGGTCACAGGGCCTGGTTCCTGCGCCAAGAGACTCAATAATATTTATAGTGTTTATAGTGTTCTTTTAACGACACAGCTCTTGGTCTTATTATTCTTGGAGGCGAATGTGTGGTTTATTAGAGTGGGCAATAGGCATACAAGCAAAGGTAGACGTGCAGCTGTCATGTTATCCTCTGCAAAACAGTCGTTTGAATATGACAGCCTTTTCCAACTTGAGCCCTCCACACAACAACTCTCATCAGCTTCATCCAGCACAGCTGTGCTAGATGGGGACTGAGGGAAGTTGTAGTCTTAACCAGGATGCAAGGGTACGCAATACCAGCACCTTCCCCCCTTCCTCACATGTTAAAAGTGTGGCACTTACTGTGACAACTTCATGGCGAGTACCGACACCTTTTTTTCTATAAAAAAGAACTGGTCTTAATAATGAGGGTACCAGGTTGGCAAAAGCTGGAATTGGCCTCTGACCTTTCTGTTCCCTCTCTTTTTCTTTGTCTTGTCTAAGGCCAGAACTGAATCCTGGCCCAATTTGGCCTAAACTCTCTGCTCTGCTCCAAGGAGAAGCATCCACCTGCCTCTACATCTCTAAAGCCTGTCTTTTCTTGAATTTGGCAATTCACAGTTCCAGACCCTCCAAGTGTCCCTATTTTCCAGGGATGTCCCTGTTTCTGATTTGATCCCAGAATGTCCTGCTTTTCCTTAGGACGTTCCTATTTTCATTGGAGACATGTTGGAATGTATGGGCTTATCTGACCCCTGAGGCGTCTAAAGGCAATCCCGTATAGGGAAGGTATTTTTTTTAAAAAAAAGTTTAATGTTTTATTATGTTTTTATATATGTTGGAAGCTGCCCAGAATGGCTGGGGCAACCCAGTAAGATGTGTGGGGGTATAAAGAGTAACATTATCATTATGGAATGGGACGTCCCTATTTTCATCAGAGAAACGTTGGAGGCTATGTTGCAGTGCCAGAGTATAGCAAAAGCATCAGACACACATGTCCTGTCTCCCTGCACCCCTGGAGTTAATGGAAGGTGAAAGCAGTACAACATTATACTGGAGGAGGAGGAAGAAGAAGAGGAGAAAGGAGGGCTTTGAGGTTTTTGCAGTGTAACACAGTGACTAAAAGTGGAAGTTATGAGCTGGAAAGCACCTGGTCCATATTTCACTGTGGACCCTCCCTCTTCTCAACCTCAACCCTCCAAGTACGATAACAGGATACTTTTCCATTTCTATTTATTTTGCTAGTTCTAGGAATGATGTTAGGGTTAAAGCAAAAACAGCAGAGACAGGTGGCACCTGAAAGATTAAGGCTTACAGCTGCAAGCACACACTTACTTGGGAATATGCCCCATGGTGTTTAATGGGGAATTACTTCAAAGCAAACATGCATAGAATTGGTCTGCACCAGATTTATGGTGGCATAAGCTTTTAGGGGCTAGTGCCTCCTTCGTCAGATTAACCATCCTTGGCGGACCAACTCTGCCTCCCTCCCTTCAATGGTCCAGCCAGGTGTGGCGAGCGAAGGCCTCTGAGCGAGATCAAAAGGCCATGGAACACAAGAGCTTTGGAAGATCTGTGACATTTCCCTTCCAAGCCCATGTGTGATAAAACATCAAATGAGTTATTAAAAAATGGCAGTGGGACTAGAGCCATTGTTCCTTCTTTCACAATGCTGTCCCGCCATTCCTCTTTAGAACTCAGGCAGAAGGGCCATTTAGGCAAGAGGGGAAGGTTTCACCACAAAGAAGAGAACACACAGATTTGCGTAACATTTGCATTGCCTAATTTGTATGTATAGATAGGCGCACGTTTAAAAATAATGGCTGGAATTTAAACAGAAACACAATACATCCCTGCATGGCAGGGAAGATTGTGGCCAGGTGACCTGATTGCCTGCTCGGTCTTCCGCCCAGGTATTAACACTCAATGGGCCACTGCGACTCCCCTTATGCCTTACAGCAGACTGGGGTCTGAGAGCCCTTCAAAGAGAGGCTGTCTCTAAACAGACTCTGTAAATACGCTGTAATGTGGGGAGAGTGGCCACCCTATGGGGGAATGTACAGTGTGTCCTCACAACAACTTGGTGAGGTTAGTGTGAGAGGTTAAGTACTTGCCCACAGCTATCCAGTGGGTGTGGGCTTTGAAACCCCTTCTTTCCAAACTAAGGCTTCCTCTACCACCCCAGATTGCCTCAATTCCAAGCTCTCTGGCCACCCTCCTGGCACAGTGCTTTGCCCACCAGCCCTGCCTGGCCGCAAATGGCGCCAGTGTCCATTCCTCTGCATCTAATGGGTGGCAGCTTCCCAACTCTGTCTGCAGCCCCTCTCCTGTCCTGTGAGGGCCCCAAATCCCCGCTACTTCTCCCAGCTGCTGCTGACCTCAGCCCCACATTCAAGGCACAGCTCTGTTGCTCCTCCATCTCCTCGTATTCTCCTTGCCCTATTTCCAAATCGTACCTCCCTTCCCAACTTCTCTTTTTGACATTCACCACCCGCTTCGTCCCCTAACTTCTCGTTCTCCTTTAGCTATTTTTAAGCCCCCGTGTTCATTTCGGGGAAGGAGGTGTGATGGGGCTTGGTGCTTTACCGCGTGCGGCGAAGTTTGCACCGCTGCAAAGGTGAGGGGTTACTAAGCTGGCAGAAGAATCCTACGCTAGGGCAGAGGCTCGCTTATTAGGAGGGATAGGAAGGGCTAAATATAGCAGGAGGGAGAGATGGAGCAGCTTAGGCTCAGGTCTCCAGCGGAACCTTCCAATCTCGCAAAGGGAACAATCTAAATGAAGGCTGGGAATTGTTCCCAACCTCAGAAGGACAAGGAGCCACACACAAGGATAAAAATAACTCGTAGCCCCCCCTGAAGCCTCAGCCCTGCTGAACCCTACAGTAAATGGCAGAAAGCAAATGTTGGCCCGGAAATGCAGCAAATTCTGTGAAGTATTTCAGTGGACATACAGTAGGAACCCTGCCCATCGAGCCAGGCCTGAAGCAGATCCGGCATCAAATGAAGCTTGTTTTGAGGCTGCAGAAACCCAGGGACATGCAGACAGTCCTGCTTTCATATACACAAGGCAGAACCCGTGATGCTAATGCAAGACAATCAGCACTGTTTTTCTAGAAAAAGAGGTGCTGGAACTCAACATGAACGCCTCCCTTGTTCTCTTATAATGGCAACGGCGCCCACCTGAGAGGTGCCAGAATCGAGTTCCAGCTGGGAAAAAAGCCCTGAATACAATCCATCTAAAAATGACAAAATGGTAAACTCGCAGAAAGAAAGAAAAGAAAACCACTTTGGGCTTTTTCCTACAATCAAACAGTATATAAACTTTATGAAATAAAATAAACGATAAACAAAATGGAGGTGGACGGCTGGAGAGTGTAGGCCACAGTACACCTACAATATATTAGTTTTACAATGGTGATTCAGTAAGATGTCCTTCCAAGTGGTAACATATTTTCCCTCTACCTCGCCTTTAAAAATAGATGATTGAGCCTTAAATGCAAAAAACATACTGGCTCTGTGGTTTTTTTTGTTGAGTTATGACTGTGTTCAGTGGATTTCCTCCTGCACCCTGGCTGGGACCAGCATGGCTGCCTACACTCCTTTGTTTACAGCTCTGGATGTGATCATGTATGGTAATGGATACAGAATCATAGAATTGTACAGTTGGAAGAAGAGAAGAGGAAGAAGAGTTTGGATTTGATATCCCGCTTTATCACTACCCGAAGGAGTCTCAAAGCAGCTAACATTCTCCTTTCCCTTCCTCCCCCACAACAAACACCCTGTGAGGTGAGTGAGGCTGAGAAACTTCAAAGAAGTGAGACTAGTCCAAGGTCACCCAGCAGCTGCATGTGGAGGAGCGGGGATGCGAACCCGGTTCACCAGATTACGAGACTACTGCTCTTAACCACTACAGCACACTGGCTCCCAAGGGTCATCTTGTTCAACCACCTGCTATCTAGGAATCTCAACTAAAGCATCTACGACAGATGGCCATCCAAACTCTCCAAGGAAGGAAAGGTCACCGCCTTCCAAGAGAGTCTGTTCCACAACTGAACAGCTCTTGACGCCAGAAAGCTCTTCCTGATGTTTAGTTGTAATCACACTTTCTTGTAACTTGAAGCCATTGGTTTAAATCCTACCCCCCAGAGCAGGAAAACAGAAAGTTGCTCTACCTTCCATTGGATATTTAGATATTTGAAGTTGGCTATCATATCTCCTCTCAGTCTCCTCTTATCCAGGCTAAACATAACCGACTCCCTCAACTCTTCTTCATAAGGCTTGGTTTCCAGATCCTTCATCATCTTGGTTGCCCTCCTCTGCACACGTTCCATCCAGTTTGACAATAAAAGGTAAAGGTAAAGGGACCCCTGACCATTAGGTCCAGTCATGGCTGACTCTGGGGTTGCGGCGCTCATCTTGCTTTACTGGCCGAGGGAGCCGGCGTACAGCTTCTGGGTCATGTGGCCAGCATGACTAAGCCGCTTCTGGTGAACCAGAGCAGTGCACAGAAATGCCGTTTACCTTCCCGTCGTAGCCGTACCTATTTATCTACTTGCACTTTGATGTGCTTTCAAACTGCTAGGTTGGCAGGAGCTGGGACCGAGCAACAGGAGCTCACCCTGTCATGGGGATTCGAACCGCCGACCTTCTGATCGGCAAGCCCTAGGCTCTGTGGTTTAACCCACAGTGCCACGTTTGACAATATCCTCCTTAAATTGTGGCACCCAAAACTGGACATGGTACTCCAGGTGTGGTCTAACCAAGGCAAAATAAAGCAGAACTATAACCTCCCTTCATGTGGGCACTATACTTCTGTTGATATAGCCTAGCACAGCATTAGCCTTTTTTCCTTGCTGCATCACACTGTTGACTCATGTTTTTGGTCCACCAAGCCCCTAGATCCTTTTCACATGTACTGCTAGCAAGCCAGGTGTCCCTCATCTTATATCTGTGCATCTGGTTCTTCCTGCCTAAGTGCAGAATCTGACATTTCTCCTTACTGAAATTCATTTTGTTCGTTTTGGCCCAGTTCTCCAGTATGTTAAGGTCATCTTGGACTCCGATTCTGTCTTCTGCGGCATTAGCTACCCTCCCAGTTTGGTGTCACCTGTAAATTTGATGAGCATCCCCTCAATACCTTCATCCAAGTAGCTGAACAACAATGGGCCCAGGACAGAACCCTGAGTCATCTCACTTGTCACCTTTTCCCAAGATAATGAGGAACTATTAGTGAGCACTCATTGGATTTGGTTAGTTAACCAGCTACAAACCCACCTAACAGTTACCTCGTCCAGCTGAAATGAGCTTAAATTTTGCCCTGTTGATTTTGTTGGGACTTAAGCATTATTTAAGGAAATCAGCCCTGAGTGCTCACTGGAAGGACAGATCCTGAAGCTGAGGCTCCAATACTTTGGCCACCTCATGAGAAGAGAAGACTCACTGGAAAAGACCCTGATGTTGGGAAAGATGGAGGGCACAAGGAGAAGGGAACGACAGAGGATGAGATGGTTAGACAGTGTTCTTGAAGCTACAAACATGAATCTGACCAAACTGCGGGAGGCAGTGGAAGACAGGAGTGCCTGGCATGCTCTGGTCCATGGGGTCATGAAGAGTCGGACAAGACTGAACAACTAAACAACAACAAGCATTATTAACTTTTAAATGATGTGACTCTGTAGGCTTGTTGTGTTTCTCACATGTTATACATAAATCCTGAACAGTTCTCAATAGATAGCTAGATGCTTGACTTACATTACCTGTTACAGTGTAGGGTAGAATGGAAGCTTTAATTAGGTGATCAACTAAAGCTTTCCTTGTTTAATTAAGGAGTTTGAGGGTTAAGAGCACACTTGTTTATTTTCTGATGCAATCTGGGTCATGTTTATCTGCTTTTAAGTGAACTTTAGAGACGTTCATTTATCACATTCGTATCCTGCTCTTTGTCCAAGCAGTTTAGAGGGGCATGAATATGTTAATCCTGTTTTATTCCCACAACAACCCTGTTTGGATGGGTTAGGCTGAATATTAATGACTTGTCCAAAGTCATCTGAGGACTTCACGGCTGGGTAGGGATTTGAGTCCAGGTCTCCACAAATTCCAGGTCCAAAACACTATACATCATCCATAATTCTGTACAACACATTATGACATTTAAAACAAATAAAACCCGTCTTTGGGAATTTGTTCCACCACTAAAAAAACAAAAACAAAAAAATGGAGGAGATGCTTCTTCTCTTGCTACTTCTTCAGCTATAATGAAGAGTTATATGACAGCTGTGAAAATAACTACATGCTCTTCTGTTCTATAATAATATCTTAGTTGAACCTACCTATTTGTCTCAGCCTTACACACATTAAAAAACACCCTGTTATTACTATCTGAATTCTTCCTTTTTGTTCTTAAAAAGTGCCCCATGTCCTGTATACGGTGCTTTGCTAATGCCACCAGTGATTGCATTTATCTTCCTTGCAATACCTTAATACTACGTTATCAGGTCTGGTTGGAGCTACTGTATTATATTCTTTCGGTCCTTCTCAGCAGTGCTAGAGCACCTAGACAACTTCGCCCATGTTATACAAAATATGGCTTTCCCCTAAGGACTGTACCATAAAACGAGGCCTCTAGATCCGTCTTCACTGACTGGGTGCCTTCTAGATGTTTTGGACTACCATTCCCATCAGCCACAGCCAAGACAGCCGGTGGTCAAGGATGATTCAAGCTATAGTACAGCAAGTTCTAGAGAGCACTACGTTGGCTACTGCTGCTCTAGGATAAAGCACCACACATTAAGGCCAATAGCCTGGATAGCTCAGCTATTGGTTAGAGCATGGCGCTGGTAATGCCAAGGTTGCAGGTTCGGTCCCCACATGGGGCAGCTGCATATTCATTCCTGGATTGCAGGGGGTTGGACTGGATGATCCTCAGGGTCCATTTCAACTCTGCAACTTCTATATGAAGAAAGCTCACACTCGTAGTTACTTAAGGACCAAACACCGCTCATTAAGGGCAAGAACCAATGAAAGCTGGCCATATGTTCACCTGATATGTGGAAAATAAACCTGGTGTAAAACAAGTATGTGAACAATACCTCTGCTCCAAATCAGCAGCATTTTTCCAAATATAAGAAACTGAAATATTTTCTACATTAAAAAAACCCCAGAGTATTTGGTGACTCTGTTTTGCTTTCCATACACTTCATTGATATTATCAGGACAAGCTGTTTAGGGTAGGGTCACTCAGTTTCCCCCCTCAATACTATGTGTATGTGTGTGCTTGTGGTTCAGTTAGCAAAAGGAAACTCCGGCTGTGCTTACGTCCAATGCCATCCAAGACATTTTGCCACCTGAGGCGAAGCCCAAGAGGGTGGACTGAAACCAACTGAGACGGCAGCTGAATCTTCACTTTGGCACTGGAGACATCGCAGTATCTGTTGCCACACCTAAGGACAGCCAGCTACCCTAGAGCTGCAGCGGCATGCCGTGCAGCACACACCGCTTCAACCCCTCACTGAACCTGCTGCCTCAGGTTGCCCAACGATAGGGCCGGACCTGTAAGTTTTTGCAGACTGGCAGCTGACCGTTACACAAGCCGTAGGCCGAAATAGCAACAACTTTGAGGGATGTACTCAGTATGGCTTGGGTCCACCAATGCAGGGCACCTCCTGACATTGCTGTGTGGGTGCCACTTGCCTGTACAACAGAGTGGTGTGAACTTTTGTTTTTGGAACTTAAATCAGCTAATGTCACAAATTGAAAGGAAACGGACCAGTGGGGAGGAGCAGGCAGTGCAGATTCCTCTGCCTTGAATTTCTATGGCACCCCAAGTTTTCCTCTTGAGGCAGGGAAGGCGGGTGAAGGCTATGGCAAAGAGCTGTAAATAGAAAAGGGAAAGGCACGGAAGGACGTGGGATTAATAGACGTCTTGGGACTCCATCTAATCCCTATGCAGGCAGGACTTGCTTGTCCTGTTGACCCTGAGCTGCTTCAGCACCGGATAGAGTTGATCCACCACCATTCTTACCCTCCTCCTCCTGCCAGCAGAGATCAAAGGGCAGGATAAAATTACCCTGATCTCTTCTCCTCCTCTATTCCTTCAGCTCCCACCAAATGTTGTGGATTCTTTCTCCAAAGAGAACGCTAAAAGTACGGCGCAAGGGTGAGAATCTGAAGCATGTGGCTGCCAGCTCATTACATTAGGAGGTCCTTCAGGGCATTCTGTGGAATATCCTTTTCTGGGAGAAGCCGGACTTCTGGCCCTCTCTCCTTTTCGGCAAGCAGAACAGAACTTGCGCCAACCTGCCAACTCTGAGGTCCCACTTCAGGCAGGATGCGTAAATCCTTCAGGGCAGCAAAAAGTACAGGGCAAAGCTCGTTCACCATCACTCGTGAAGCCTAGTCGCTTTTTAGTTTGTAATGAGTTCATCAGTTGGAAAGTTGATCGGTGATAGAGATAGATAACACTCCTGTTGCCTTCACAAGGGGCAATATCCACACCTCCGCTCCACAAACTACAGAGATAATGGGTTGGGGGAATGTAGTTTTGTGAAACTAGCCCCAGAAACAAAATCACTTTTGCGCAATCGCCTGTCCCACAACCTTCTTAAACCAGGTCTCTTTCAACACCCTAGAAAACCCAGAATTTGCATTCCACCAAGTCAAAAAGAGTGAGGGATTTGGGTGCTAGAAAACAGAGAGAGAAGAGACGAAACAAGAAGGGAGTCTACTCTTACCGTTCTCTATGGGCTGACCCCTCCTGCTTGGGACCCCCTGGCTCCCTGGGTGGGGGGTTTGGCTCCTTCAGGCCACGAGGTACCTGCTCCCACTGCTAGTTCACTTCAGCTGTTGGTGTTCCAGCACCAGCGACAGTCCACACGCTTGGTATCTCTCGCTGGCTCTCAACGTCTCATCCTCTCCCAGGATAGATCTCCCTGTGGGGAGCTGGGATGCTGTGGAGGGAAGGGTGGGGGTTTGGGGGAGGGCCAATTCCAGGAGCAGCATCAGGCAAATTAAATCAGACACCAGAGAGTTGGGGAAATCGGATTGGGACTTAATGCAAAGCAAGCAGGTTGGGAGGGGAGAGAGAGGGAGAGTTATGTGCTTTCTCGAAAGGGGGGGGGGGGAGCACACCCAGGGAATGTTGGTGTGATTCATTTGTGTTTTGCATTAGGATAACAGAAACGATCCCAGGGAGAAAATATACATGCATTTATTTTTTTCCCATTTTATGGGGAATGGGTCTGGAGGGGTACCTAGAGGCAGGCAGGTTGTATTCTGGAGAAGCCCACTGTCCTCTTGTTTTTTGGCGGACCCCACCTTAGGCTGGGAAAGGGCACAATGGGGACACACACCTTAGGGCAATAATTGAGGCAACTGTATTCTAGAAAAAAAGGTGTGCGGTGGGCTGCCAAATGCATTTGGTCGAAGGCCTTTTGGCAGCTGTGTTCTGGGATGCTGCTGTAGAAGGATTATCTTGGCCTCAATCTCTTTTAATCTCTCCTGCAGCTTTGGCCCAAGCCTGAGATAAATACCTTTTAACGGATCGCATTCTGACGTCAGGAAGCCATCAATCTAATCAGCTGGGCCACTTCTGGGCCAGAGGTAGCCCACCATGCTGAGAGGGCCAAGGACCTCACATGGATCTGAGGCCGACTAGCCCCCCGACGGGCTAGTAATGTGCCCTCTTCCTCCCGCAAAATGAGCATCATCTATGACAACTGGATTTGAAATGAGCTCTGGATGTACAGGAGAAAAGGGCAATTGGATAGGGAAGCAGATGTTGCAGAGAGAATGGAAAGGGGGAAATGCATTTAGTTCTCTCTTCTCCCCGGTTCCCTTTAGAGTAGGATAATAGTAATAACACTTAGCATTTATATTGTTCATTTCAAGCATTCTTGGTGCTTCGGTAATCCTTTGGGCAGCCCCGTGTGGAAGCACAGCATTATCCTCATAATGCAGATGAGTAGCTAAGGCTGAGATTGCTATTTGCCTGTGGCTACCTAATGAGTTTTGCGGGTGAGGCGAAACTTTCGAGTCGAGGCATCTTAGCTTCTACTCAGCAGCAGCAGCAGGTGGGAGCAAACCACCTATCAGTTTTTATCAGAATCGCATCAAAGCAAATGTGTAACACACTCAAAACCACCTGCTTGGCCATCCCATATCTTCCCAAGCTCATTGGGACTGGATTAGCTCCCATCAAGTGGCCAGGCAGTCAGGAGCCACAGACAACGTATGAAACGGATCTACTCTGTGTTCATTCAGGGCTGTTTTTATAGCACCATGCTTAGCCCTCAATCCTGGAATGGGAAGGGTTAAGCCTCCCCCCCCACCCCCAGTGCTATAGTCTGGATCCAATCCAGTAGGGTTTTGCTGCTATCAGACAAAGGTTGCTTCCAGACGACCTGTTTATTGACCATCCTTCCTGATTTGATTGCACAAAGTTTTCAGGGTGGTATTATGACGCTTGATGCTTACGCGCTCCGATCTGTTTTCAGTGAGGTTGCACGACGAAAACAATTGCTATCTCACACTTTACAGTAGAATTTCCTGGCGTTTGCCTTATCGCAAGGTCTGAATTTTTGCGAGGGAATAGGTTTGTTGCACAAGAGCACCAAATCCACTTTAACTGCGTGGCCTGAATTTGCTGGTGGTATTTGATGGCAAAACAGCATCTTGAAAGATTTCAGGAGATCAAAAAATGGCTGCCCCTTAGAATTGTGGAACTGTCGAGTTGGAAGGGACCACAAGGGATCGTGTAATCCAACCCCCTGCAATGCAGGAATCTTTTGCCCAATTTGGGGCTCGAATCCACAACCCTGAGATTAAGAGCCTCATGCTCTGCTGAGTGAGCTATCCTAGTTTAGGTAACTCACGTTCTGCTTAGTTTTGTCTTTTATCTCCCATCATCTCTGCTTCCATGCTGTTGCCCCAAGGGTGATTCCATATTGAATAATCCCACTTGCTTCACTCACCTTTTATAGGGCCTTGTGTATGATGTTGTCACCAAATCATCGTTCTCTTGTGTTTTCACCACGCTTGTTTTTCTGATTGCAGAAAATCTGACTTTTCTAAGGGGAGCGGTGAATCTCCACTGATACTGCGGTCTTTTTCTTCCATCTTTTTAAGAGATGCTGTTTTGAAAAGTGTGGTGACATATTGGGCAGCTGAGCCAATTCCTACCTACTTTCCAGCACATGCTCACTATTTCCGTACCTGGAGGTGCCATTTTATCAACATGTTAATTTTTAAAAAAACAACAACATTAAGGCTTTAAATTTGAATTGTAGAGTTGGAAGGGGAACCCCCCCCCCCGCAGGCATCTGGTTCAACCCCCTGCAATGCAGGAATCTTTTGGCCAGTGTGGGGCTCGAACCCATGAACCCGAGATTAAGAGTCTCAACAAGGGGCACCCTTGAAGCTGCAAAGGTGTTCCATGTTTTCTGGTCTTTATAGTCAACATCCTTTTCAGTGTGTTCCTCCCCCCTCCCCTTTATAATTTGACCTAAAACATTCAAAAAAGTTATTCAAGTAATTGCTCAGTAGTATTTGCACTTTCGGGATGCGGGTGGCGCTGTGGGTTAAACCACAGAGCCTAGGACTTGCTGATCAGAAGGTTGGCAGTTCGAATCCCAGTGATGGGGTGAGCTCCTGTTGCTCGGTCCCTGCTCCTGCCCACCTAGCAGTTCGAAAGCACGTCAAAGTGCAAGTAGATAAATAGGTACCGCTCCAGCGGGAAGGTGAACGGCGTTTCCGTGCGCTGCTCTGGTTCACCAGAAGCGGCTTAGTCATGCTGGCCACATGACCCGGAAGCTGTACGCCGGCTCCCTCGGCCAATAAAGCGAGATGAGCACCGCAGCCCCAGAGTCGGCCACGACTGGACCTAATGGTCAGGGGGCCCTTTACCTTTATTTGCACTTTCACACAATTTTTTTTTAAAAAAAAGTTTTTTAAAAAGTGCGCTCAGTTGAATTGTCCTTTTCTTCCTCATGTGTCATATCCTGTTGTGTGGATGCATAAGGCAAAGTGGGAAGCCAGCTGTAATTCTGAGAGTCCCTTGCGGTGCAAAAGCAACGCTTGGGCCACCAATTCCTCTGCCCAAAGGCCCAGGCCCCTCCCAGGAATGGGGTCATTGCCATCTTTGATACTCTCCCCTCTCAGCTTGTTTGACTACAATATAATCCCATCTCTGGATGCTAATCCCCTGCGCAGGAACAACAGTGGATTGTGTTTATCCCAGACTGGAAACCTGTAAACAATCCAGAAGTTCTCGTCCTCCCTGCTGTTTAGCTATGTGATCCAATACAGATACAGGAGACCATGTATGTCTAAATAACTGCAAAGACTGAATACTAAAAGCCATAGCTAGTTATCAGTAACTCTTTTCCTAATCTCGCCCACTTTTGTGTTTGCTGAGGGAAGGGCTATTCATCTGTTTTCCCTTTCTCCAGGCCTCTGTCTCCCAGCCTCATTTGTTAATTAAATCTTTGCTTCCAGTGGCAACTCAGATGTCCCACAGACTCTCTCTCTCTCTCTCTCTCTCTCTCTCTCTCTCTCTCTCTCTCTGTGTGTGTGTGTGTGTGTGTTTTCGTCTCTGTCCCCACAGTTTTGACAAGCTCCCAGGAGCGATAATCACACTCATCCAAGTTGGACCTGTTGACTTTCATCCTCAAAAAGCTGCTTTCTCGCTGCCATGTTTAGTAGCAAGCCTGTGGTTTTCCCACTTTCTGCCCAAGAGATGCAAAATGCCACCGGTGCAAAGTAGGTCATTCAGGCAGGGTTAGTGGTGAGGTTTGAGCCTGTGGCATGTTGTCTGCACTGGTAGACCATCGTGCACATGGTGGGGTGCGTCTTCAGCGCAGTGTTATGTGGTGCCTAAACATCGTGTCATATTTGTCTCAGAAACAAAGACTCTTGTCTGGTCTGTGCTGTCCTTTTTGCGGGGAGGGCGGGGGTCAGTTTGAAAAAGAAGCTTTCTTCTGTGTGCTCTACCACACATACAATATGCTGCACCACCACATGGGAAGGATTTGCCATGGAAGGAGAAACAAATATCTGATTGCTTGTTAAAGAGATCAAGCAATTTCTGGGCCACTTATTCCATCAAAGTTTCTCTCTGGATAAGATTTCATATATATATCTGAACTCCATTGCACTCCTGCTATTGTAGGGGGTTGGGCTAAATGACCTCTGGAGGTCCCTTCCAACTCGATAATTCTATGAACTGCTGGAGACTGTCATCGTTTTCCAGGAAGTTGGAAGATTTTCATGAAGAAAGGATCGATATCGCCGTTTTACTTTTGCCTGGCTTTGAAGGGTTTCAGAAACAGTGGGGCAAAACAAATTAGTATGTGCTCTGTAGGAAGAGAATTAGAGCTTCCCACCCACCCTTGAAGCATGCTATTAGCCCTTAGGGTGAAAACCTGAAGGCTGATCGCTGAAGAATTGACGCTTTTGAATTCTGGTGCTGGAGGAGACTCTTGAGAGTTCCATGGACTGCAAGAAGATCAGACCTCTCCATTCTGAAGGAAATCAGCCCTGAGTGCTCACTGGAAGGACAGATCCTGAAGCTGAGGCTCCAGTACTTTGGCCACCTCATGAGAAGAGAAGACTCCCTGGAAAAGACCTTGATGTTGGGAAAGATGGAGGGCGCAAGGAGAAGGGGACGACAGAGGACGAGATGGTGGGACAGTGTTCTCGGAGCTACCAGCATGAGTTTGACCAAACTGCGGGTGGCAGTGGAAGACAGGAGTGCCTGGCGTGCTCTGGTCCAGGGGGTCACGAAGAGTCAGACACGACTGAACGACTAAACAGTGAAAACCTACCTAGGAGGAGAGCACTGATCTACTGAAGATCTGGCATAGACAGCACAAGCTGTTCCTAGGATATATCTCAGAAAATTAATTGGCGCAAGTATTTCTTTCTCTCTGCTTTTTTTTTTACTCTTCATTTCCTCAGGACTAGGAAAGGTCTGTTCAGGTTTCCCCACTCGCTCATTTCTTAACTTGCCCACCACAGATTCCTGCCCTGGCCTAGCTGCTTCCACAAGTGTAAGTTTCCATCACAACAAAATTTCTCAGACCCATCCATTTCTGATGGTGCCCTCCTCCTGTTTGTTTAATTCCTTCATATGACTATTTGAGAAACGGGACTGGTAGAAGAATGATATTCAACATTTATATAGCACTTCAGAATGGTCAAAGCACTTTATCTCTGTCATCCTTACAACAGTCCTATTACTCCTGTGTAGAGATGAGAGGCTATAGCTGAGATGAGAGAGTTGTAGCAGGGATGATTTCTGGTTCACAGGCATCCCAGTGGGGACAAAACGATTCTCCGGCTAACTTGGGTGGGCATGGTCCAAGCCACCTTCTGATGTCATTTCTGGTAGTGCCACATGGAGAAGCAGAGGTGCTTTGCCACAATGCCTGGCACAGGGCAGAAACTCCCAAGTCATTCACTTGCCACGAGCTGCTACAAAATCTGAAAGGCTTGTGCATGTCCAACATGCTCAGAATTCATCTCTGGCTCGCAGCCTCGTGGACTGTATCCCAGAGTCTGAGTTTGACCTGGTCCTTTGGCTAGTGGACCGGGCTCTTCCCTTTGGAGTTGGGGGCTCGGGGGAGTCTCCGCCACTGGGTTCAGCTCCTGCATGCTCCTCCTCCTCTGAACGCGACTGCTCCTGTTCTGCCTCCTTCTGCCGCATCAGCTCTTCTGCCCGGGCCCGTTCCTACAAGAAGAGAGCGAGAAGACCGTATGTGCTGGAAACAGAGGCGCCCGGTCCCCCCCAAGATTGAGGAGGCCAGCCACACATCGTGTGACATCACACGCATCTCTCAACACCACGCAGGCTGGTGCGGCCTTCCATTAGGCTGCGCTGGTCCCCACAGCATCTCTCAACACCGTGCAGGCTGGTGTGACCTTATCCCAGGCTGCGCTAGTCCCTGTGGCATCTCCTGATGCCACGCAGTGCCAGCGCAGCCTTCCACAACCGGGCCCCTTTCAAACCAGTATCAAGGGGGGCGAAGACACCTCGGCCCCCTAGAGTTGGTGTGCCTAGTTAGAAAGGCGGAAGGAGTCTTGAAGAGCAGCACTTTGTAAGTTGATGGTCTCCTTGCTGAAGGGTTGAGCTAGCTTAATAACATGCATTATGTGTATTTTATATTTATTTTAATGAACCAAATACAGTGGTACCTCGGGTTACATACGCTTCAGGTTACACACTCCACTAACCCAGAAATAGTGCTTCAGGTCAAGAACTTTGCTTCAGGATAAGAATAGAAATCGTGTTCTGGTGGCGCAGCAGCAGCAGGAGGCCCCATTAGCTAAAGTGATGCTTCAGGTTAAGAACAGTTTCAGGTTAAGAACAGACCTCTGGAACGAATTAAGTACTTAACCCGAGGTACCACTGTAGAGTGAAAAATTATGAATTATGAGAGTGTGTATGAGCCTAACAGTGCTTAGCTTTTTTAAAGTTGCTTTTTTAAAGTTGTCAATATTGTTTTATAGATTATGCCATATTGATTTGTTAATCATTTGACTTTTGTTGTAATTGCAATGTTTATTTTATTTTTCATTTGTTGTTTTATAGATTGTAATCGTTTTATTGATGATTTGTTAATTGTATGATTTATGCTGTATTTGCGATGTTCTATTATGGCTTATCATGTTGTTATTTCTTGTTTGTAAGCCACTTTGGGATTCATTTGAATGAAAAGCAGCACAGAAATACAATAAATCAAATCAAATAAAAAAAGTGGTATTTCCTCCTCGGGAAATCCACAGGATGTGTACGCATTAAATTCTTCCACTCGCTGCTTGGATGCGCCGCATAAGCAAAAAATAATAACAATAATTTATTATTTGTACCCTGCCCATCTGGCTGGGTTTCCCCAGCCACTCTGGGCGGCTTCCAACAAAGATTAAAAATACATTAAAATGTCACACATTAAAAACTTCCCTGAACAGGGCTGCCTTCAGATGTCTTCTAAATATCAGGTAGTTGTTTATCTCTTTGACATCTGATGGGAGGGCGTTCCACAGGGCGGGCGCCACCACCGAGAAGGCCCTCTGCCTGGTTCCCTGTAGCTTTGCTTCTCGCAATGAGGGAACCACCAGAAGGCCCTCGGAGCTGGACCTCAGCGTCCAGGCAGAATGATGGGGGTAGAGACACTCCTTCAGGTATACTGGACAGAGGCCATTTAAGGCTTTAAAGGTCAACACCAACACTTCATCTCACCCCCAGCCCAGCCCCCATTTTACTTAAGTATATATGCCTTTGGAGAATGCCCCTTGGCTCCCTCAACCCTACACCCTCCAGCTCTTCCTTTGCTTTGCGTTACCTGCTCCGCATGCTCTGGGGAGAGGGTGTACCAGAGGGCAATGGCACAGCGCCTCCCACGGGTCACAGCCCACACGCCGTGAGGGTTCTCCCCGCCAGAGCTGAAGGCCACCAGCCGTCCACATTTAGGGCGCACCTCGGCCTGCCACACAGAAAGAGAAAGAGGGAGACTGGTGTGAATCGAGGGCTTTGCCATGAGCCCATCCGTTTCCCCTTCTCCGACTCGGCTTCTTCTTGGGGCGCCAAGTTGGACGGCAACTTTGTGAGCTGTTGATGGGATCTTGGTCCCCCTGCTCTGGAGCGAATTAGCAGAAGAGCTAGGCATACCAGTCGACAAGGAGTTAAATGCCTGTTCCAGGGTGAAATTTGACTGAATTTGCCTTTGACTGCCCGATTTGAATCTGCTGCTGTTGCCAAGGACAGGTTCTGTTGGAGGGGAGGGGGAGAATCCCAGCTACAGCTGTTCTTCCTTCTCAGCCATTCCCTCACCCCCCCCCCCAAGCCGTGGGCCCAGACTCACTGTAACAGTCACAGCATCCATCTCAGTGAAAAAGAGGTTCCCCCCCTGGAAGTCATCGTTCAGGTAGAGGATTGCACTGCAGAGAAACGGGAGACAGGCAGAATTATGGGTAGCCGGGATTTGCTCCAAGGTTCTTTGCTCGTCTTTAAGAGCCAGCTTGGACATGAACGTTGCCACAGAGACTGGCACCGCTCGGGTGAGGATTTGTGTTGTTACGCTTGACGGGCATTTGCAACATCAACAAAACCCCAGAGCACGTTCTTTAACCCTTTCCGAAATGTTTGCTGGGCTGTTGTTTTAAACCGAAGCAAAGAACGTCGAGCCGACACAAAATGTAAAAGGCAGCCATGTTGGCCCATAAGCATAGCTGTCAAGCGTCCCTTATTTGGCGGGACAGTCCCTTATCGCAGGGCCATGTCCCGCTGCTGTCCCTTATTGATGATGTCCCTTAAATAAGCTACTGAAGGTAATGGGGCCCTTTCTATGTCTAGCTGTCCTTTGTCAACAACAAATTGTTGCTGTTTTTTTTGTGTTGAATATATGCTATATGGTAATTTATAGGACCTAATAGGTATCTAAAGCCATTTGCACGCAACAAAATATGTATTTTATCAAAGTAATTGTTGATCCCTTATTTTGGCTGCTGATCCCTTATTTTCAAATCTGTAAGTTGACAGCTATGCCCATAAGAAACCTTTTGAAATTCATTATGAAGACAGTACTTTTTCCTAGACCATCTTTTTTTTTTCTTCCCCCTGCTTGCTTTGTTTACCATCTAGCCTGGGGTTTCCCAAACTTGGGTCTCCAACTGTTTTTGGACTACAATTCCCATCATCCCTGTCTGCTGGTCCTGCTAGCTAGGGATGATGGGAGTTGTGGTCCAAAAACAGCTGGAGGGCCAAGTTTAGGAAACCCCGATCTAGCCTGGTGAAGATGTCCTCAAAAGCTTACGCACCATTTTGCGACATTTTGGATGGCCTAATAAATATATCGCCTTAATCTGGATTATGTATAAATGAAGGCTACATGTGGCTCTTTAAAAGACATATATATCAGTCTTCCCCCTCCATGCCTCACCTGTAGTCTCTGTATATGTAGGCAGGAGGCTCCCTCCAACACATGCTGCCCTCGGGGTCTAAGAGACAATTGTCAGCATGGACTGGGTGGCTGAGGTCCATACGGCTTTCCTGCTCTCCTAAACAACACCAATGAAAACCATAAAATGCCTTGTTTCTGACACCAAGAGAAAATGTTGAAGAATGCAAGGAAAAATGTTGGAGGGGAATAAACACATCCTGTGGGGAAGGACAGGATGAAATAATTAAGTGTAAATAAATAAATAAATAAATAAATATTCATAAAATATTTGCTATCTGCCATTCCAGCATTTTTATTGAATATAATAATAATAATAATAATAATAATAATAATAATAATACTCTGCCCATCTGGCTGGGTTTCCCCAGCCACTCTGGGCTGCTCCCAACAGAATATTAAAAACACAATAAAACGTCAAACATTAAAAACTTCCCTAAACAGGGTTGCCTTCAGATGTCTTCTAAAAGTCAGATAGTTGCTTACTTCTTTGACATCTGATGGGATGGTGTTCCACAGGGCGGGCGCCACTACCGAGAAGGCCCTCTGCCTGATTCCCTGTAACCTCACCTCTTGCAGTGAGGGAACCACCAGAAGGCCCTCAGATTGTATTTTATAGTTAGCATGCATTGATAATTAGGCTCTGATCCAACTACTCATGGGCAACTAGTCACATATAACAAGACTACTTTATGTATGTGGAACTCTCTTGCTGGATTGCGACGGGTATATTTGAGGGAGTTCAGCTGATGACATTTCATGTTCAATACTCTTGATAATTTGTATTTGGGAGCACGCAACTCCAGAATCTCAGTGGGTCAGAGTGTGGTGCTGATAAGGCCAAGGTTGCAGGTTCAATCCCCATATGGGACCGCTACATATTCCTGCATTGCAGGGGATGGACTAGATGATTCTCAGTGTCCCTTTCAATACTACAATTCTACGAATTTTGGTGTGAATTTTGCAAACAGAAAAATTTGAAACTTTGGCATATGTTGAATATTCACAAATGTAAGATTCAGCGCTGATGTTCACTCCTTATTAGAAGATAGTAGCATAGCCAAGGGTTTTACTCTGCCTTTCAAATGAATTGTTTGCATGGTGTTATGTACTGAGTTGAATAGGATCCAAAAGGCAGCAGTCTGATGGGTCCTAGAACAATAGGATTCAGAATGCAGAAGTATGATTGGTCCTAGAACAATGCAGCTGTATGATTAGTCTGCAGGAGCCACCCAATCCAGCTCCAGATGGAAGTGAATCCACAACCTGATTGGCCTACAGGAGAATGCCAGAATTAGCCAATCACATGCGGCCCATTGTGTAAATAATGTATATAAAGCAGATATTTTGGGGGAACTTCCATTCCTCACTACTATGAGCTGAATAAAGAGCATGAAATCCACACTCGACTCCGAGAATATTTCACATCACTTCTATTAATTGTTTGTTTTGAAGGAGTAAATTTATCAGCTGGGTCACATTTCCAACTGACAATGTAGAAATGCTCTTGTTCAGTGTGGAACATTAGGCAAAGTTCCTTACCCTCAGCAGCCGTGCGACACACAAGATGTGTGAACGAAAAATAGAGGTCTTTGCCAGGGGTGAAATAGGATTCCACAATTTTCCGGGATTTCTCACTGGCTTGCAAGAGAAGCTTAGCATCCCTCCAGTTCACAGTCCTCTCCTCAGCCAGCTAGAAGACAAAAAGCCATTGCAGAAACCCTCACTTACGGAAGTGTCCTGAATTTGCGTGAAGCTCCAGGCACACATGTGAAAAAGAAATAAAGGGTACAGACAACAATTGCCAGAATATGCAGCAGTTTACTTAGCAAAATGCAGGAGAGGGGACTTCTGCACATGTAACAATTGGGGAGAGGAGGGAATGAAAGTTGGTGCAGCTTTTCTTGTTTGTTAGAGCTGCCAGGGTAATCTGTGTTTACCTTTCAAAGCATCATTGAAGTGAGAGAAGGAAATGGCATGACTGCTTCCTCCCTGGTCCCCTTGGCTGCCTTTCCTTGCCTGCATCAAGGTATGTGTTGCATGGCAATCTGCACCTGCCCAAATTCCTTCATCTGCACAACTCTCCATAGCACAGGAGGCTTGTCCTCTGTTGCAATGGGGCACCCTCCATGACTGCAGAGAGGAGGAAGCATGGAGGAAGGGGTCTCGCACTGGTGGAATTCAAGAAATGGGGCCTGAAGCAGAAATGCTCATAGCATATTTTCTTTTCTTGTGATTTTGGCATTTATGTCAGAAGACAATTATTGGAGGTCTTACAACTCAATAGGCTCAATTCTACGCTACCAACGGTTCAGGGCCTGCTCTCGGACAGGAATGATCAAATTACTTTAATAGGGGCTGAATTTTTGAGTGCTGTCCATGTAGAAAGACTGGGCCATTATAAAGAGATTTAGTGCTTCTTAATTGATTGGTGATGTGGTAGTGTAGTATTGTATTATTTATGCAAATTGATTTCCTCTGGAGTTAAAGATCTGGCTGGGACAAACCTTGTTATGCTGAGCTCGTATTTTGCACAATTTGTATACGGTGTCTGTTTGATAATGTGTGGTTTGCTATGCCTAATAAAGGATATTTGATAAAAGAAATGCTCATAAAGAGAGAACACAAGCAAGCGAGGGTGGGAGAAAGGAAGAATGCTGGGAATATTCACTGGCATGAGATAATCACATCAGCCTAAGGTTGAAACACACCTTAAGAAACACCTTGGGAAGAAATCCTTGGAAGAAGAAGAAGAAGAAGAAGAGGAGGAGGAGGAGTTTGGATTTGATATCCCGCCTTTCACTCCCCTTCAGGAGTCTCAAAGTGGCTAACATTCTCCTTTCCCTTCCTCCCCCACAACAAACACTCTGTGAGGTGAGTGGGGCTGAGAGACTTCAGAGAAGTATGACTAGCCCAAGGTCACCCAGCAGCTGCAGGTGGAGGAGCGGGGAAGCGAACCCGGTCCACCAGATTACAAGTCCACTGCTCTTAACCACTACACCACACTGGCTCTCTTACAGGCCTCCTCTATTCCCTCAGCAAGCAGTCTACACAAATCTTTTGCATTACATCTTTTTGTCCTCTTCTCAAATGTTTCACAATAGGATCCTCTTCGTCAAGACTCCACCCATGCTCATAATATGGCCTCAGTGTTTTTCTCAGGGCTTCTATTACCCTCACATTTATCATTCCTGATGGTGACATCTCTAAATACAAACCAACAATGAAAATCCTTAGATATTTGGGTTCCCCCCCATTGGTATGGTTCCTGTAAGGCTTTGGTTTGCAAGCTGGTCTTGGGCAAAGTATTTGTCACTTATAGGACAAGCATGTAGTGCATGATACGAGGTCTGCCAACTTGTCAGAAGCTAGAGGACAGCAGTTCCCCCACCAAACTGAAGGTGGGATTAGAGACACATCGTTGCCCATGGAGGAGACTCATTCCTCTTGGAATGATGGGTGGGAGGACTGGGGAAATGTCACCATATGAATGTATTTAGAAAGCACTTTTTAAAAGAAAAGTATAATCTTATCTAGGGACACGGGTGGGGCTGTGAGTTAAACCACTGAGCCTAGGACTTGCCGATCAGAAGGTCGGCGGTTCGAATCCCCGCGGCGGGGTGAGCTCCCGTTGATCGGTCCCTGCTCCTGCCAACCTAGCAGTTCAAAAGCAAATCAAAGTGCAAGTAGATAAATAGGTACCGCTCCGGCGGGAAGGTAAACAGCGTTTCTGTGCACTGCTCTGGTTCGCCAGAAGCGGCTTAGTCATGCTGGCCACATGACCCGGAAGCTGTACACCGGCTCCCTTGGCCAATAAAGTGAGATGAGCGCCGCAACCCCAGAGTTGGCCACGACTGGACCTAATGGTCAGGGGTCCCTTTGCCTTTTACCTTTATAATCTTATGTGCAGGCACATTGAAATGTTATGATCCTTAGCAGCAGCAAGACTAATAATGAAATGGTTCTTGGGTGGTACGAAGGAGGAGAGGTATATGGGATATAGCTCAGCTGGTATAGCCTGATATTCTTGATCTCAGGGTTGTGGGTTTGAGCCCCACGTTGGGCAAAAGATTCCTGCGTTACAGGGAGTTGGACTAGATCACCCTTGTGGTCCCTTCTGACTCTACAATTCTATGATGGAGAGTGTTTTATGGGCTAAGTCTGCGGCACGATGCTGTGTGGAATAATGTTTCTAAATTCCTTGTTTTTTGAATAAACGAAAAACAAAAAAAAGTCATTCTTCAAAATCCATCAGAAACTCTTTGCCAGAGAACATGAATAAACGCATACATCACAGGCTATGAAGGCTACATAAAGGCAAAACTATACATTACATGCAAATTCGTCCCAGAGAACCCAGTGGCTTTTTTTTTTTTTGGAAGGCAAAGCAGCTTCAGGAAGAGATTGTTTGGAGAGAAGAAGCACGTCTGGGTGTGCTGAGCCCTTTCTGCGCCAACCACTTTTTTGGGGGGTGTTATTGGGTTTTTATTTTTATTTTATATATTGTGATATTTTCTGTGAACCCCCCGAGACCTCCGGGTATAGGACAGTATATAAATTCAATTAAAAATAATAATAAAGACATTTACCTGCAGAGCCTTTAACACTGTTAATCCTTCAAATTTCTCATGGGGCGTGTGAGGCGAACGCCTGCCGCGATAGCCGCCTTCTGTTCCTCCAGCTGCCTGAAACACAGAGGAACAATGTGAGGGGCGCAGGGTTGCTCTTGGCTCCCTCTCCTGCTGCTGCTGGCGGGGGGTGATGCAGAACAGGGGCTGGCACCTCTCCTTACCTTGGCCAGGCGGAGGATGTCTTTGCATTCAGATTCAGTCAGGACTCTGTCCAAGACAACTCTCTGGGAGCCATTGAGCTGCTGGGAGTCCATGGTGATGGTGATGCCCTCGAAAGCAAGGGGTTCTGGGGAAAGGAGATGAGCAAGGCGGTATAGGAATGCATACATGAGGCAACATGCTATCCTTCCGCTGTGCCCAAGGGATGTAAATAAACAGGGAGGAAACTGATCTCCTTACAGGCCCTAGTCATTTATGTGTTGCTTCCCAAACATGTAGGGAGAATACCTGTAAGACCATATAACACCGGTTATATGGAATAATTTTTTAATATATTTAAAAGACCACTGTAAACAGTTAAAATCATTGGCAGGGATACACTGACACTTGTAATGTGAAATGAACTTTAGTAACTATGGATATGTAACAGATAGGTAAAGGTAAAGGGACCTCTGACCGTTAGGTCCAGTCGTGGCCGACTCTGGGGTTGCGGCGCTCATCTTTCTTTATTGGCCGAGGGAGCCAGCGTACAGCTTCCGGGTCATGTGGCCAGCATGACTAAGCCGCTTCTGGTGAACCAGAGCAGCGCACGGAAACGCCGTTTACCTTCCCGCCGGAGCGGTACCTATTTATCTACTTGCACTTTGACTTACTTTCAAACTGCTAGGTTGGCAGGAGCAGAGACCGAGCAACGGGAGCTCACCCCGTCGCTGGGATTCGAACCGCCGACCTTCTGATCGGCAAGTCCTAGGCTCTGTGGTTTAACCCACAGCGCCACCTGCGTCCCCTATGTAACAGATAGATAACGGTAAAAGACGCAAAATATTTTTCTTTGAATATGGAACCCATGGAGGGAGGGAAGGAGGTCCGAAGGTTTGAAAGAACCTTTTATTTTAATATTTGGAAATGGTTAAAGTAAAAAAAAAGTATAAAATTTCGTAAAACCAACAAGCAAGACCACTAGGAGGCTTAAAGACATTCAGGATTTGTCATCCAGATAGATCCTTAGTACACTTTATTCACGTTTAGTACACTAGCAAACAGTGTGTGATTTGCAATCCAGCTATTGCTTATTTTCACCTTGTAAATTTGCCATAACCTTTGGCGTAAGAACCAAATACGTTGACAAATCTTTGTTGATATAGTCAAGGGCTACTACCAATGAACATGCATGGTACAAGACACCAGCCAGACATGTCTCCCATTCCGAGTCAACAGTTTCGGTCCCAGCTGGAAGTAGAGGAGCTGTTGTCCAAAAAGGAGGCATAAACATGGTGTTCAAATGCTCATCTCTGGCAACACCATTCCCTGGGTCACACAGGCAGGGCAGCCACTGCTGGCCTCACTTTCACTCCCATCTGCTGTGCAGATGGCCAAAGGAACAGCATCAAAACAGACAAGCACGTGCCCCTGCATTGCGCAGAAAGGGGGCAACATGCTCCTTCTGGGAAGTAATGTGCTTTTTGCATGGGTACAACACATGTGCATAAGGCAACCCTGCCGCTGCAAGGCCTGTGCATAAGCAAACACTGCCACCCCAAGGGTGCTGCCTGGCTCTGCAAAAGCAGCTATGGGCCCAAGACAAGTTTGCATGGAGGATGAGGCTGTCAATGGCTTTATGCTCCGTGATGGTTACACGGCCTCTGTAATCAGATGCAGTATGCCTCTGAATACCGACCGCCGAAATCATGAGTGGGAGAGGGCTGTTGTGCTCCAGTCCTGCTTCCCAGAGGCATCTTGCTGGCTACTGTGGGGACAGAATGCTGGACTGTATGGCAACTGGGAGAGACTTCATCAGGCAAAGCCTTATTCCACCTGCCTTGCCCCACCCTCCAGTCTCTGCTTCTCCATTTGTATTGTATTATTTTATGCACCGTAGCTTGCCGTTGTTTTATTGATTGGAGTTTAGAAATTATTTATTGTAATTTTTAAGAGTGGATTTCAGTTTAATTTTTATATGCTGATATTTAATATTATTCTCTACTATTCTAAGGAATGTTGAATGTTACTTATTTGATGTAGGTTGCGTATTTTAAAGTTATGTTTTATTATCATATTTTTGTATTGCATTAGATTGTTATACGGTGTACATTCTTTGTTTCTTCAGCTTGTAAACCGCCTTGGGTATTGTAAGATAGAAAGACGGTATACAAATTAAAAGTGATGATGATGAATTGGCTTGATCCAGCAGGGCTGCTCTTAAATATAGTGAATAAGCTCCTAATTCCCTAGTACTTTCCGATTTCTCAGCATATTGCCTCTTAAGCAACCTCCGAGTCGATCTGATTTAGCATGAGTTTGGAAGCTTCAGCACTGGGTCCCTGTCATTTCACAGAATCATAGAGTTTGGAATCCGTTTCTATCCGTGGGCTGTTAGGCTGCTGAACGGAAAATAATATAGTGCAATTGACTTTGGGGGTTGGTGTGTTTTGCGACAAGCACACAGAGTGCAATGAGACTGAGTGTTTGGGGGGGGAGGGAGGCTCAGTTAATTTCATTGTACACAGATTGTACATTGACAATAAAGGTATTATTATTATTATTATTATTATTATTATTATTAGGGATCGCAAGGGTCCTCTAGTCCAATCCGCTGCAATTCAGGAATCTTTTTGCCCAACATGGGGCTGAAACCCATGACCTAGAGATTAAGAATCTCACACTTTACCAGCTGAGCTATCCTTTGCACAATTCACATATTTATAAAAGAAAGGATCACGAAACAAAATGGTATTTCAAACCCAGGGTAAATCCTTAAAACGTAAAGCTTCACCTAATTCACCAAAGCCAATTTAATTCAGAGCCAACTTAATTCAAGCGATAAAAAACACCCCACCCTGTGCTGCAAGCACGGCTTCAGACAAAGTCAGTTGTTTTTCACTGGGAGCAGAAATGCCGAATTAAGATAAAACCAGCGGATTGTTCAAAATTCTTCAGTGCTCTTCCAAAGGCTACAAGGCTCAATCTAAAACTTGAACAGGAGTCTCAACAATATTTTTTGGCTAGCGTTATAAGCAAACCCAAACTTTCATTTTGCCAGGACCCCCCTCCCCTTCTGAAGCTCTAAACTTGGAGCCTGCAGGGGAAGAGGAAGAGAGAAAACAAGGCCCCACCGCCAACAATTTGGAACAGGACAACCGGGGAGAGGCTTGCTTCAAGCCACGCACCTTCGTCTCCCCTCTAGTTCACCACGTGGCCACCCACTCTCCCCCGGGGCCAGGGGACGTAGCCCCGCTTTGCCCGGGGGATCCTGGCCACGTCAGTGCCCAGTCAGCCAATCCATTTAAGCAGAGGCGTGAGCCAGAGGGCTTCCTCTTTGGTTCGCTTCCTCAATTGCCCGCCCTCCCTCCCTATTTTGCAGGTTTTCGTCATTGGCCTTGCTATGGACCTCGGTTGGTTGCCATTAAGGGGCCTGGTAGGAATTTTTCCACTTGGCAAATTGGCACAGGCCATTTGGTTTTCGCCTACATAGTAGCAATGGTCACAACTTTGCTAGGGTTGCGGTTAGGCATTGTTTGACCTTGTGTGGGAAAGGGGAGGTGTGGCCATCCCCTGCCCCTCCATGCTTAAGGGTATTCCGTTAAAGGAATCCAGGGGTGTGGATCTTGTCCGAAGCCCGGGGTGGGGCTAGAGCCATGACACAACCTCGACGGGAACACCGGGGGAGCTCGAGTTGGTATGCATTGATGGGGCTCCCCCTTCCGGTGGTTGACCCTTACTGGACTCCCTGCGTGACGGGCAGGAGTCAGATATAGTCGGGTCCATTCAGTGCCTAATACCGCTCCCATTCTGTAATCAATAAAGTTGTGGCCAAAATTTGCCCAATAACATTAACCTAATATCCGTGTCCTTGTGTGTGCTATTTCTCAACTATGGGGGTCTTGACACGCAAATCCCAGGCTTCAGCTAAACTTAGGAGCTGGAGAAGGGGCAGAGTTGGCTCCTTCTTCTCTTTAGCTCCAGGTTCAGAGGAAGCTTCAGGCTCATCTCACTCACCAATGCCCAACTCAAACCACCATAGGGAGTCGGTGGGGATGACTAAGTCTTGTTGCCTATTCAGCCTTTCCTCCCTGCATGTCAGCTCGTTTTCTGGTACTCACCTCTTGGCTCCTGCTGTCCCATCTCTGGGGCTTTCAGCCTTTGCTTCTCTTGATCTTCTCTTGGATTTACAAACAAACACAAGAAAGGCCATCAATTGTAGAAATGGAGGACATGAGACTCTCCCCGATTAAAAAGTTTGGCAAAAAAGCCAAGGCTACAACTTAATATAGCTCCCTGCCCCCAGCCCAGCCTCTCCACCTTCTGGTGCTTACTTGTGTTTTTCCTTCATGCTTTCAGGAATCAACTCCTCTGGAGTCCACGAATCCTAAAGAAATAAAGGCACGGACTCATGTTACACAAGATTTTTTCCATGCTGTGGCAGAACCCTCACCTCCTTCTACATATTGCAGTATAAAATTCCTGCTCCCTCACCATGGTATGTGCACACATTCTCTGCCTCCAAGCTAGTTCCTGCTACAGCTGTGGCTCCCAAGCTTTCTTCTCTGGGCCACACTTTCAGAATAAAAATTTACCAGCACCACACCAATTTTTCATTGATAATAAATACACTGGAGCCCAGGAAGAGACGCTCCAGAGCGGTGCTCGATTTATAACACAGAATACAACTACTTTAGAATGTCATCATCATCAATCTTACGGTCCAGAGACCCAACAAATCGTTACAAAGCAATACACAATTCATACAGCCTACCTCCAGTTTAAGCAAGCATTTTGTTCAGAATATAGGGATCGTTGGTTCTTGCAACCACTGACAAAAACTTTGCCACTGCTAATGTTCTAGCGTTTGTGCGGTCTTCCAATAGGAACCTGACATAGTGAGCCTCTGATTTTCCTGGGAAAGGTACCAGCAAGGGTAATATCAGTTCAGCCCTGGCTTGCTCATATTTTACACAGTGCAACAAAATATGTTTTATGGAATCAATGTCTTGAGCACACGAGCAAAGTCTGTCCTGGTAGGGAAATCCTCTCAACCTACCATCCAACACTGCAGAAGGAAAGACGTTTAGTCTGGCTTTGGTGAAAAGCCTTCGGTAGTTTGGTACTGTCAGGTTTTTAATGTAAGATGTTAACTTAAAGACATACCCATATTGTACTCCTACTGCCAGCGGACTACAGACTGTGTGTGATTGAGATCGCAAGTCACTGTGTGCATTATCCCATAATCTTTGCTTTAACATCTTTAGGGCGCCTTCATAACCCAGGTAATACAGTTGGGGGGGGGGTGACAGACCAATAGAGGTGGCTTTTTTAGCCATGGTTTTCTGCATTTGCTGACAAATTCCTCATTGGTCAGGTGTTGGTACAAACCCTTCCCTAGATCAAACACTGAAATCCTGAGCCAATGTAATCATGGGACATTCAGAAAGTATAAAGCAATGCAGCTACAGAAGAACTTGAATCGTTCCCAAAATGTAATTATGAATGAGCCTCTTACACATGTACCTTAAGTGTGTATACCAACTCATTGAGAGGTGTGAGCTTGCTTTTGCCAGGTAATTTTGTTTATATGATGTTTACTTTGAAACAAACAAACTTTCATCTCCTCATCAGTGCAAAGAAGCCTTACTCTTTTCTGATGTATCAGATTTGTCAGTGTTGAAAATCCCTGTTCGCAACAATATATCGTGGAGAACAGTAGTATAGCCAATGCTCTTGAACAGAGGCGGGGATACTGTTTCTGTTTGTACGTCCAAAACAATTACTATGCTATGCTATGCTATGCTATGCTATGCTATGCTATGCTATGCTATATTATACTATACAGGCCTCAGTCCTGTATACCTGAAGGAGAGTCTCCACCCCCATCATCCAGCCCGGAAACTGAGGAGGACCTTCTGGCAGTTTCCTCGCTGCGAGGTGAGGTTACAGGGAACCAGGCAGGGGGCCTTCTCGGTAGTGGCACCCACCCTGTGGAATGCCCTCCTACCAGATGTCAAAGAGAATAATAACTACCAGACTTTTAGAAGACATCTGAAGATAGCCCTGTTTAGGGAAGTTTTTAATGTCTGACACTGTATTGTTTTTAATATTAGGTTGGAAGCCACCCAGAGTGGCTGCGGAAACCCTGCCAGATGGGCGGGGTATAAATAATGAATTATTATTATTATTATTATTATTATTATTATTATTATTATTATTATTTTACACTACACTAATGTTTCAATGTTTATTTGATTGTCCTTGAATATTCCGGCTACACTTGCCATCCTTCGGGCTAAACCAGTGTGGAGCGCCACATTCTTTGAAAATCACCAAACCACAGGGATCTTTTTGGAGCCACATCAAGTGAGAAGCCTGACCAAAGGTGTACTTTGTGTCAGGGAGGTAAGCAGTCGATTCCTTTATTTAAACAGTCCTCGCCCTCCTGGCTTTGGGAACTCACTGTGCTCAACTGGAAGCAGCCATCTTGAAGCATCTTTTATATCCATACTTTTCTTCCTGCTCATCACTTATTTCAGGCACCAAGGCAGGAAGTGGGGGGGGGGGGAATGGTCCACTCCCATATATTAATTTGTCCAGTACACATCCATAGATGAAAAAGCAGACTGCAGCTACTTACAGGGTCATTAAAAGTTTCCCCAAGGTGCTCCACTGCATAGTAAATTAGTTTCTTCTCCATAAGAGACCTCTCCACATAGTGGCGGATATTCTGTGAGAGAAATAAAGATATTAAAACCAGGCATTTAAAAAAAGTACTACAAAATGGCTCCCGCTTTTTTGCTTAAAAACAACAACAACAAACTCTGACCGTAAATCTGCACAGCTATCTGTCCCATGTGCCTTAAGGTCACTTGAGTGATTTTCATGAGAGAGTTGGGAATCCTTAACTCTCTCTGGATTATGCCCGGTGTGCAAAATATTTTGTTCTCATTGATGTGGTGCTTGCTTTCAGATGGAAGAAATGTTTACTGGTACCTCTCTGGCTGCAATGGGCACATCTCCCAGCTCTGCTTGGTATTGCTTCAGTTTTTCCAGCAACGCCCCGTCTGATGGATAGAACTGCAAATAGGTAGCTGCACATTCAGCGGCGAGGGCCCAATTCCCAGCTGAAAACGAGAAGATGGACTCAAGTTACAACGGCTCCGACTACCATTCCATCCGTGCTCCACCCCACTCTTGTCCTGGGCACGTTCCCACTCAGCACAGCACCCCCTGCTTACTTCTTTCATAGGCAAACTGCAGCAAATCAAAATGAGACGGGATGAAGTCTTCTGTGGAAGACACCCTCCCGGGCTTGGTGGCAATGTCCAGGACACACTTCTGCCTGCACTTTAGGACCTGGATGTAGTGAGCTGGAAGAAGGCAGAAAGAGAATGAGAAATAGAAATAGAGAATACATGCCCCCAGAGTAACAGCTGGACTGTCAATTCTTCGGCGATCAACCTTCTTTATGGTCCAGCTCTCACTTCCATACATCACTACTGGGAAAACCATAGCTTTAACTATATAGAGTTTTGTTGGCTAGGTGATATCTCTGCTTTTTAAGATGCTGTCAGGGTTTGCCCAGTGGCGTAGCGTGGGGGGTGCAGGGGGGGCCTGCCGCACCGGGCGCAACTTCTGGGGGTTAGGGTTAGGGGGCGCAAATCCACGGGTTAGGGGGCGCAAATTACTTGCCTTGCCCCGGGTGCTGACAACCCACGCTACACCACTGGGTTTGCCATCGCCTTTCTCCCAAGAAGCAGGCGTCTCTTAATTTCGTGGCTGCTCTCACCATCTGCAGTGATCATGGAGCCCAAGAAAGTAAAATCTCTCACTGCCTCCATTTCTTCCCCTTCTATTTGCCAGGAGGATTACAATACCCTCAAGAAACCCACGGCCTTTACCTGTGTGTCGGATTTCAAGGCCTGTATCCTGGAAACCAGATGGCTAACTCTCCACAATGACCTGACCTCCCTTTTGCGGGACCCCCTCCCTCTTTTCCCTGTTCAGGGAAGTTTTTAATGTGTGACATTTTAATGTATTTTTAATCTTTGTTGGAAGCCGCCCAGAGTGGCTGGGGAAACCCAGCCAGATGGGCGGGGTACAAATAATAAATTATTATTATTATTATTATTATTATTATTATTATTATTCGAAGAGCAGCACTTGAAAAGCAGAAGGTGCTTCTTTAAGGGCTATGGGATGTTTCTTCTACCTAGGGAATACCTTTTCTCTCACGGTAATGCCCCCAGAGGAACGCGGGTGGCGCTGTAGGTAAAACCTCAGCGCCTAGGGCTTGCCGATCGCATGGTTGGCGGTTCGAATCCCCGCGGCGGGGTGAGCTCCCGTCGTTCGGTCCCAGCTCCTGCCCACCTAG
Organism: Podarcis tiliguerta; assembly: GCF_965153285.1. Classification (NCBI taxonomy): domain Eukaryota; kingdom Metazoa; phylum Chordata; class Lepidosauria; order Squamata; family Lacertidae; genus Podarcis; species Podarcis tiliguerta. The sequence goes on from NC_139550.1 coordinate 3,300,112, forward strand.
CAGTTCGAAAGCACCCCCAAGTGCAAGTAGATAAATAGGTACCGCTTTCTAGCGGGAAGGTAAACGGCGTTCTGTGTGCTGCGCTGGCTCGCCAGAGCAGCTTTGTCACGCTGGCCACGTGACCCGGAAGTGTCTGCGGACAGCGCTAGCCCTCGGCCTCTTAAGTGAGGTGGGCGCACAACCCTAGAGTCAGACACGACTGGCCCGTACGGGAAGGGGTACCTTTACCTTTAATGCCCCCAGAAGTCATTAACTTAGGGGGGGGGAAGGGGAGGAATACTGCCAATATTCAAAATTCCCCAACATTTTTTAGTTTCACCACAGTGCAGGAAAGCAACCTAAATGAAAACACACCTGCCCCTTTTCTCCCATGAGGTGAAACAGATGCTTGTGGTGGGGAGGACATTTCAATTGGGAAAACATCGCTGGGAAGTGGATAAACCTCCTCTTTCTATTGCCAGATCCCAACCCAAATACCCCTCTAACTGCTCTTAAAAGAACACAGGAAATGTCATTAATGGCTCTCACCACCTCATCTATTTAAACCCTCACCCATTTTTTGTGACTCTTAGGCAAACATTTGATATTCGTTAAGCATCTGGAGAACATGCCAGCCCGATGGGTGGGGAATAAATATTATTATTATTATTATTATTATTATTATTATTATTATGAGTCTACAGAGGAGTAAGCACATGTGCTTGCTTCAGGAGGAAGGCTGCCTCAAACCACAAGCTCTCTCCAGCTCTTCACGTTCAGCGCTCCCTCAGACTTTTGCTGCTACTACCTGCAATGGCTTCGTAGAGGCCAAGCTGCATTTCCTCCTCCTTTTCCTCATCCTCCTGAGGCCCTTCGCAAAGGGCCCTGCAATCCTCCAGCGCCAGCAGCCCTTCTTTGAGCGATTCCTCCAGCTTTGTCGCCGCCTGCTGGTAGTCATCCGCCTTGTAATGTTGAATTCCAGCTTCGTAGGCCACCTGCAGGTCACAAACCCATCAGTCCCCCAGGACAGCCCAGGTTGTGACTCTAGGACCCTCATATCTATGGGACTTCTTCTCCTGGTATGTCCCATGGAGGATCTTACGGTCTTCAAACAAAAACATATTGGAGGTCCCGGGCCACAGAGAGGTTAGGTTGGCCTCAGCCAGAGCCAGGGCTTCTTTGGCTGTGGCCCCGATCTGGTGGAACGCTTTGTCACAAGAGACTAGGGCCCTGCGGGACTTGACATCTTTCCACAGGGCCTGCAAGACAGAGCTGTTCCACCAGGCCTTTGGCCAGGGCACAGCCTGATCCCCTCCTTTGGCAATCCTCACAAAACTCTAGCCCAACAGTTGCCATTAATCTGATTTGAATTAATTTTATAATGAAATGATATTAGAATGTTGTATTTATATTACTGTTGTTAGCCGCTCTGAGCCTGGCTTTGGCTGGGGAGGGCGGGATATAAATAAAATTTGATGATGATGATGATGATGGGGGGAGGGGGGGCTGTGGTAGCAGGCCTTTGCAACCAGAGGCTAAGCTCTCAGGGCCAAACCACGTGAGGCATGGGAGTTTATGGCTAGATGTATCTTTTAAGTCCTAAAAGCAGCATGTAGGAATGGTAAGAGTTGTCTAATGGGTCTTTAACCCTTCCCTTGTCAGTTTGCATTTCTTAGTGCAGAAAGTATTGATCTGATGTGTAGAGATCTCTCCTATTCTACTTAATTCAATAGTGTTCTGGAAGCTTCTCTGTGTGAAAGAAACAAGCAGAAGGTTCATGGTGTTTGGGTTATACTTTCAGAGAAGCTGAGTACAGCTGGCTTAAACTGGTTCTGTTATCTCTTCTGTCAAGGTCATGCGGACTATAATAGGCCAGGAGGAGCCGGGGTTTCACACTCTCTTTCTATCTCTCTTCCTCCTGGTGTGCTGTTCTGTATATAGTGGTATGGTTTAGACTTATTGTAAGTTATTGAAAGTTTAAGTTAAGTCTGCTGCAACTGGATTTCTTATGGACAATGCCAATCCTGAATGTACAGTCATACCTCGGGTTAAATGTGCTTCAGGTTGAGCGTTTTCAAGTTACGCTCTGCAGCGACCCAGAAGTAACGGAGTGCATTTCTTCCGGGTTTTGCTGCTCGCGCATGCGCAGACGCTCAAAATGATGTCACGCGCATGCGTGAAAGCGGCAAAATGTGACTTGCGCACGTTCAGGCACGTCTTACGTTCTACTCAGGATGCGAATGGGGCTCCGGAATGTATCCCGTTCGCATCCAGAGGTATCACTATATTGGATTTGTGACCATTATGCTCATTTGCCTTCCATAGCAGTAAAGCTCTGCTGGATGAAATATTTATTGCCTCTGGTTTAATTTTTGGGAATCCTGCAACGTGTTTCAGTTTTTACTCTGCTAACTATACATTAAGGGACACGGGTAGCGCTGTGGCTTAAACCACAGAGCCTAGGACTTGCCAATCAGAAGGTCAGCGGTTCGAATCCCTGCAACAGGGTAAGCTCCTGTTGCTCGGTCCCAGCTCCTGCCTACCTAGCAGTTCGAAAGCACGTCAAAGTGCAAGTAGATAAATAGGTACCGCTCCAGCGGGAAGGTAAACGGCGTTTCCGTGCACTGCTCTGGTTTGCCAGAAGCGGCTTAGTTGTGCTGGCCACATGACCCGGAAGCTGTACGCCGGCTCCCTCGGCCAATAAAGTGAGATGAGCGCCGCAACCTAATGGTCACGACAGGACCTAATGGTCAGGGGTCCCTTTACCTTTACTTAACTATACATTGGAATCTGGATCCATATTGAGAAGAATTCCATGACATCCTTCTGTGCCATTTTCAGGTTACCATCCCCTCTGGAGACACAGGTAGCACTGTGGGAAGGGGGGCGCACCCCCACCTTCAATCCTTGGGAGGTTTTTAAGCAGAGGTTAGATGGCCATATGTCACATAAGATCTGGTTGAGATTCCTGCATTGCAAGGGGATTGGGCTAGGTAAGCCTGGTGGTCCCATCCAACTCTACGATTCTGTGAATTCTTTACCACCCACAGAGCCCCAGTAGGGTTCACAAAGCAGCCCTCCTTAATCTGCCAAGTAACATCCAGTTTCCCAGAAGTGTCTCACCCAGTGTGGCATGGCCTCAAGATCCCGAAAGCTTTCTGCTTTCACCCCTGCCATGCGCCGGTACTTCTCCATGTCCTCGCGCATCTGTAGGTGCTGTGGATTGGCCACGAAGAACGTGTGAGCTGAGGAAACGGCTTCATCGAGTCTCTTTAGCTGCAGGAACAAAACAGTACCATTTAGAAGTAAAATGAGGGCCACGAGGGCACCATTCTCAGACTGAAGTGGCAGAGAGCGTGGACAAGCCCACTCTAGGATTTAATTGCATGCACACAAACACACACGCAAAGCAGTGCAAGTTAAAAACATTTGTTACAGTTTTTTTTTATACCTCATAGTACTATCACAAAATTAAAAGACGCCTGCTTCTTGGGAGAAAAGCAATGACAAACCTAGACAGCATCTTAAAAAGCAGAGACATCACCTTGCCAACAAAGGTCCGTATAGTTAAAGCCATGGTTTTCCCAGTAGTGATGTATGGAAGTGAGAGCTGGACCATCAAGAAGGCTGATCGCCGAAGAATGGATGCTTTTGAATTCTGGTGCTGGAGGAGACTCTTGAGAGTCCCATGGACAGCAAGAAGATCAGACCTCTCCATTCTGAAGGAAATCAGCCCTGAGTGCTCACTGGAAGGACAGATCCTGAAGCTGAGACTCCAATACTTTGGCCACCTCATGAGAAGAGAAGACTCCCTGGAAAAGACCCTGATGTTGAGAAAGATGGAGGGCACAAGGAGAAGGGGATGACAGAGGACGAGATGGCTGGACAGTGTTCTCGAAGCTACCAGCATGAGTTTCACCAAACTGCGGGAGGCAGTGGAAGACGGGAGTGCCTGGCGTGCTCTGGTCCAGGGAGTCACGAAGAGTCGGACACGACTAAACGACTAAACGACCACAACAACAAGTATTATCAGATGTCAAAAGAGATGTCATAGAATTGTAGAGTTGGAAGGGACCCCCAAAGGTCATCTAGCCCAACCCCCTGCAATTTAGGAACCTCAGCTAAAGCTTCCCCAACAGATGGACATCCAAGCGCTGCTTTAAAAACCTCCAGTGAAGAAGATTCCCCAGCCTCTTGAGGGAGCCCATTCCACTATCGAACAGCTTTCGTTTGTTGTTAAAAGCAAAAAGGGTTTTTGCTTTAAAAACAAAGCCACCCAGCATGCAGACTATAGAAATGTAGGTACCTGAAGGAGCGTCCCCACCCCCATCATCCAGCCCGGACACGGAGGTCCAGCACCGAGGGCCTTCTGGCAGTTCCCTCACTGTCAGATGTGAGGTTGCAGGAAACCAGGCAGAGGGACTTCTCGGTAGTGGCGCCCACACTGTGGATGTCAAGGAAACAAACAACTATCTGATTTTTAGAAGACATCTGAAGGCATCCCTGTTTAGTTAAGTTTTTAATGTTTGATGTTTTATTATGTTTTTAATATGCTGTTGGGAACCGCCCAGAGTGGCTGGGGAAACCCAGCTGTATGGGTTGGGGTATACATAATAAATTTTATTATTATTATTATTATTATTATTATTATTATTATTATTATTATTGGTAGCCCTGTCAAATAAACACTTGCCCTCTGCAACACAGGATATGTGTGTCCATGACTACTTCCCCCTCTCATAATCGTTCCTGACAGAACACCATTTCCCCTGTTTTAAAGTTCTTGTCAACCTCTGTACGCAACAACTTCAAGATTTGGACAAAGGCCTATTTCAGATTACAAATGATTGCAGTCTGTGAGGGGAAAATATGAGCAGGGGCAGACTTTGGTTGCATGGCTCCCTGATCAAGGCCAACATTTGGTGCCCCAAATGAATCTTCTCAATGTTGTGCCCTCTTGGCTCAGCACCCTGTGCAGAGCAACTGTCCACAATACCCACACTCAATAAGTGAATGGCAAATAAGATTTTGTGAATATATAGACTCAGCAAGACTTACAGCAGTGGTAAGAGGCAAATCAGACCAGAAACTGATAGAGGAGTGGACTTGCATGAAGGAATACATCAAAAAACATTGTTCTGGTACAGTGGTGCCTCGCAAGACGAAAAGAATCCGTTCCGGGAGTCTTTTCGTCTTGCGGTTTTTTCGCCCATTGACAGAGTAGCGCTATTAGCGCTATTGGCTAAAAAAGGGCTAAAAACGGCTTTTTTAGGGGGGGGGATTAGCGGTTTTGCTGCTAAAATGCTTTTAGCAGCTTAGTGATTCAGAATAAGGGGTTTTGGAGCAAAAAAAAAATTCGATTTTTTTCATCATTTTTCGTCTTGTGAAGCAAGCCCATAGGGAAATTCGTCTTGCGAAGCGCCTCTGCAGACGGAAAACCCTTTCGTCTTGCGGGTTTTCCGTCTTGCGAGGCATTCGTCTTGCGGGGCACCACTGTTTTAATATATCAATATGCAATGAATGAAACTTATAGAGTAAAAAAGTAAGAAGAAATGGGTCTAAGACAAGATAGTAAAAAATAATATTGATAACAGAGTGAAAAGAAGAAAAGAAACAAAGGAAGCCACATATAGGTGGAGGAAAGTCAAAATTTATGTCTGTATGTTTAGTTTGTATGTTTGCTTTCTTTTTTGTAATCTAAGTTGAGAGGTGTATGTATCTATGTATAATAAGCTTGTTTAGTGTTCTGGTTTGTGTTTGTATATATTGCATTTATCAATAAAAGTTCTTTTTAAAGAAAAAGAAAAAGAAAAAGAAGAAAAAATCTGGCACGGATACAAGCATCACCAGCCCAAGGCCTTTTGTTGCTAGAGGTGCTGGAGGTGCCTATGCAGCCCAGTCCATACGCAGAACCCTACAGAGTCAGCAGCATCATTCTCATGCTAGTGATTTCGCAGCATCCTCCACCATCACACCTGAGGGAAGAAGGCGAGTTGAGGCAGCGAAGGGCAGGCTGTTTGGCACACCAGGCTCTGCCAGCTGAAGAGAAGAAAGCATCCGTTTCCCAAGGGAAATCACCTCGCTGTGGCTCATGGCAGGGCCTGCCCTGGAGGCACGAGGCACCCATCACCACTCACTTGGTACAGCATAAGAAAGGTCCATATAGTTAAAGCCATGGTTTTCCCAGTAGTGATGTATGGAAGTGAGAGCTGGACCACAAAGAAGGCTGATCGCCGAAGAATGGATGCTTTTGAATTCTGGTGCTGGAGGAGACTCTTGAGAGTCCCATGGACTGCAAGAAGATCAAACGTATCCATTCTGAAGGAAATCAGCCCTGAGAGCTCACTGGAAGGACAGATCATGAAGCCGAGGCTCCAAGACTTTGGCCACCTCATGAGAAGAGAAGACTCCCTGGAAAAGACCCTGATGTTGGGAAAGAGGAGAAGGGGACGACAGAGGACGAGATGGTTGGACAGTGTTCTCGAAGCTACCAGCTTGAGTTTGACCAAACTGCGGGAGGCAGTGGAAGACAGGAGTGCCTGACATGCTCTGGTCCAGGGGGTCATGAAGAGTCGGACACGACTAAATAACAACAACAAAGACTCTTCATCTCAGGGCCGCAGGTTCGAGCACCACATTGGGCAAAAGGTTTCTGCATTGCAGGAGGATGCACTATGATTCTGTGATTCTAAGGTATGTTGCAAGGGGAGGGGGAGTCCTAAGTTCTATACCCATAACCCCATTTTAGAAATGCTTGTGTGTAGCAGCTAACTCTGCTCTAAGGCAGCCCAGGCATGGAATTGGAAGGCAGTAGACGTAGCAGCAGAAAAAAATGGATAAACAAGGACTTCTGAACTGAGTGCCAAGGACCTGCCAGTTTAAATTGCTTGTGGCCATCTGCACATTTTTATTTTTTTGCTGAGTAATTCTGCATGGCCTGAATGTTTCTTGACTGCACTAGGCATTTTTCTGCCCATAGAAGACGACGACACATGGTTGCTCTTAATGTAAAGACCACAAAGTATGATACGATAAAAGAGATTCTGACTAAACATCAGGAAAACGTTCTGCCAGTGATAGTTCAATAGTGGAACGGTCTCCCTCGGGCGGTTGTGGACTCTCCTTCCTTGGAGGTTTTCAAGCAGAGGTTGGCTGGCCATCTGCCATGGATGCTTTAGCAGAGATTCCTGCATCGTAACTCTACAATTCTATGATTTTACGAATTCCCATCATCCCTGACCACTGATCCCGCTAGCTAGGGATGATGGGAGTTGTAGTCCGAAGACAGCTGGAAAGCCCAAGTTTGGGAAAGTGAAAAAGAAAGTTTGCCAAGTTTTTAAAGGCAGGCGGGCGGGCGAGGCAGCCACATCAGCAGCTGCGGGCGCCTCTTGGCCCCGTCCTGCCCCTCACCTTGAAGAAGGCGATTTGCAGGTAGTTGTAGGGCTCCCTCTCCTCGAAGTCCTGCCGGATCTGCGCGCTGGCCCGGTGGAGGGAGGGCTGCCCGCCCAGCCGGCGCCCCAGGCACTCCTCCAGGCACTCGGCCCGCTGCAGCACCCGCTCGAAGAAGCCCGTCTCCCAGGGCCGCGAGGGCGGGCGCCCCGCCGAGAAGCCGGCCTGCCCCTGGCACGCGCCCTGGCACTCCCGCCGCGCGCCCTGCAGCCCGGAGTAGCTGTGCAGGCAGCGCTGCAGCAGCTCGGCCGCCCGAGGCCAGTCCTGGGCGAAGTAGGCGCGCACCCCGTCGGCGTAGAGCGCGTCGTAGGGCGCCAGGTGGCCGGAGGAGGGCGAGGAGAGGAAGAGGAGGATGGAGAGGAGTAGGAGGAGGAGGAGGAAGGGGACCGAGAAGCGGGGCGAGGAGGAGGAGGAGGAAGGAGGCCGCGAGCGGAGAGTCATGGCAGAGCGCAAAGGAGAGGCAGCAGCAGCAGCGGAGGGGAGAAATTGCAGACGTCGCCCGAGGAGTTGGGGCGAAAGGGGCGGGCAGGAGGCGGCTGGGAAAGGGGCCTGCGCTGCTGGCGGAGGGGGAGAGGAAGGCGGGGAGAAGGGATGCGTAATCCGGAGCTGCTGCCCGAGGCTGGAAATTCCTCCCAGGGGCAAAGGAGGCCCAAACAAGCCGGGGAAGGACGCGGTGGCGGCGGGGAAGGAAGGTGGGGCGCACGGTGGTGGAGAGGGGCGCGCCCGCTCGCCGGCTCTGCCCTAGCCTGGAGGGGATAAAGTACGTTTTGCTGCTTAATTCCTGTGCTTTAAGTAGGGTTGCCACCTTTGGTTGGACAGGTGTGTGGGAGGGGGTTAATCACCTTGCCAACAAAGGTCCCTATAGTTCAAGCTCTGGTTTTCCCAGTAGTGATGTATGGAGGTGAGAGCTGGACCACAAAGAAGGCTGATCGCCGAAGAACTGATGCTTTTGAATTCTGGTGCTGGAGGAGACTCCTGAGAGTCCCATGGACTGCAAGAAGATCCAACCTCTCCATTCTGAAGGAAATCAGCCCTGAGTGCTCAATGGAATAGACAGATGCTGAAGCTGAGGCTCCAAGACTTTGGCCACCTCATGAGAAGAGAAGACTCCTTGGAAAAGACCATGATGTTGGGAAAGATGGAGGGCACAAGGAGAAGGGGACAACAGAGGACGAGATGGTGGGACAGTGTTCTTGAAGCTACTAGCATGAGGGAGGCAGTGGAAGACAGGAGTGCCTGGCATGCTCTGGTCCAGGGCGTCAGGAAGAATCGGACACGACTAAACAACAACAAAAATCCCTTTCCCTGGTGCAGAAATCACTTCAAAACAATCCATCACAAGGATCCAATGGAAGCTCTCAAGTCACTGCAAAGGTTCCAGCAGCACTATTGAAAGGAAATCCTCCCCACCTGCTGGATTTCTGCCTGCTAGAAGGATGATAGATGTAGAAACCCAGCCAAAAAAGAAAGAAAGAGAGGGAGGGAGGGAGGGAGAGAGCATCAAACTCTGCTTCTCTTCCTCACAGAGCTTTGCCTCCAACACCCTAACAGGATTCGCAGAACTCCAGGGCACCTTGACACAGCACATTTTTTAGTCATGGTAGGAGTGCCTCTACATTAAGGAGTGCAGTCAACAGGCCTGCCAGCCAGCCATGATTAGGAGGAGGGAGGCCAGGGAGGAGGGAGGCTCCAACTGTGTTGCTTGGCTGCGTTGCTCACCCAATAAGGAGTATAAGAATGACTGGGGGGTGGAGCTTGCATGCCTTGTGCCGATCAAATCGGCCGCGTTGCCTGGGGACTCACCTTTGCTCAGCGCTTCCCAGTGCTTCCCAACGCTCTCCGCTTCCCAGCGGAGAGGTGACGGTGGTTTTCCTTGCTGCATCCCCTTTGCCGGGTTGCTGCGCTGTGGGAACCACCGCTTGAGGCTTCGTTTGGCTGCTGGCTGGGCTTTCTGCCTTTGGCTCGGAGGGGCTCAGAAGTTGAACATACCTGTGGCTGGAAAATCCCTTATTTTGGCTGCTGGTCCCTTATTTTCGAGGCTGCTGGTCCCTTATTTTCAAATCTGTAAGTTGACAGCTATGCTTCTATCTCTGATTCTGGACTTGTCCCTGCAAAGAGTCTCCCCACTCCCTAAGCCCTGTTACCTCTTCAGCTTCTGAGACCTCCTCCTCCTGGTCTTCTCCCTCTGACCAATCATTGTTGTCCCACCACCACTTCTTGGGATCTGAGCCTTCTTCCCTTGGGATATGACTCTCAACTGGTTCCTCCCACTATTCCTCTGTGTCCAACCAGTCCGTGTCAAGTGCCAGCCTAGGGCTATGAGGAGGAGGAAACCCAGGTTGGTTGATTGACTTTATACATTGACCTCCCCCAACAAAAATGGGGCCCAAGGTTCAAATCCCCAGTTAGGATTGCAAGGCTTCTGTTTCAGATTGCCAGGAGCCCTGGTGTATCCTTTATTTATTGCATTTGCATTCCACTATTCCTCCAAGAAGCTTGAGGTGGAATGCCTGGTTCTCCCTGCCTTTGTTTTATTCCCATAACAATCCTGTGAGGCAGGTTAGCTGGATGCAGTCACTGGGATTTGAACCCGGGCCTCCCAGATCCTAGCCCGCAACTCTAACCACTACCCCACACTGTGTAAGTATGGATGTATATACATATGTATGTACAGTATAAAGGTAAAGGTAAAGGGACCCCTGACCATTAGGTCCAATCATGACCGACTCTGGGGTTGCGGCACTCATCTCACTTTATTGGCCGAGGGAGCCAGCGTACAGCTTCTGGGTCATGTGGCCAGCAGGACTAAGCCGCTTCTGGTGACACAAGAGCAGTGCACGGAAACACCGTTTACCTTCCCGCCAGAGCGGTACCTATTTATCTACTTGCACTTGACGTGCTTTTGAACTGCTAGGTTGACAGGAGCTGGGACCGAGCAGCCGGAGCTCACCACATCGCAGGGATTCGAACCGCCAACCTTCTGATCGGCAAGTCCTAGGCTCTGTGGTTTAACCCACAGCGCCACCCACGTCCCTTATATACAGTATATGTTGAAAATAATTTAAATCCCGCTCTTCCTAAGCGAGATCGTCATACATGAAAAATAATAAACCAGGATGAACAAACTTTTCTTCCCTTAAGACGGCGGGCCTACATTTTGACAATGTGTGTACAGGTCTTATTTTTTAACATGTACGACCCTCCTGAAGTTTCGAAATGGCCTGAGAGTTCAGTAAAATAAATGTGTGATGTGATTATGGGTGGATATCTTTTTATATCTCCAAAAAGATAGGCACGAGAGCCAGTACAAACTCAAAACACTTGAGAATAAAAAATTAAGTTGCCAGCAGTGGAAATCATCTTCAAATAAATGGTCTGAGGTCTTAAAGAACTCTAATGGCTCACACTTTGATATAATACATACATTTGGAATTTCAGTTCCTCCAAGAATTCTGGCTTCAGTGCAGGAATGGCTGAGTGAATTTCTGTGGTTGGGGTTACGTAAGAGGGCAGACTACATCAGGCTAATGGTTCCCTCTGGCTTTAAAATCAATGAGAATTGGACATTACTAGCACAAAGTAATCTGATAATGTTACATTAAGGATTAAAAGAGGGCATGAGCTCTCATATATTCTAAGGTGTTTGAGCTAAAGTATAGCTTGTCTTATCTCAATTAAGTTTTGGCTGAGGTGATTATTACTATTTATTTGTTAATTACTCCCCCCCTCCAAATGAAGCTCAAAACAACTTACAAAAAACAAACATTAAAAGGGGTAAGGAACAAGGACAAAGCAGCCTAAAATACACGAATATTATATATATATATATATATATATATATATATATATATATATATGCAGGAACCGGCAAGCCACTCCATTATCCCTGCCAAGAAAACTCCTAGGACAAAGACAACAGGCATGAGTTTGACCAAACTGAGGGAGGCAGAGGAAGACAGGAGTGCCTGGCGTGCTCTGGTCCATGGGGTCACGAAGAGATGGATACGACTAAACAACAACAACGCACACACACACACACATATATAACACACACACACAAACACACACACACACACACAGATCCAACTCTGCCTCACCCCACTAAAATTAAGACCCAGAGTCCTGGGTGAACAAGAACGTGTTTGCCTTGTGCCTAAAACAGTTAGCGATGGCACCAGACACGCCTCCCTGGAAAGCACTGCATAAATGGGGGGCCACCACTGAAAAGGCAAGTTCTTGTCTTGCCACCCACTGCATCGCTCTGAGGGGGCACATGCAGAAGGGCCTCATGTGGAAAACGCCGGGTCTGGGTTGGTTCATGGGGTAAGAGGCAGTTCTTGAGGTATTGGGGTCCTAAATTGCATAAGGCTGCCCAGTCTACCCAATGGGTGCAATATTTGTCTTGCCCTGGGCGCCAGCAACATTTGCTACGCCACTGCAAAGGCTGTATACGGAGAAATCGAGCTTTCCTCATGGCTAGTGATGGAGAAGATTTCCATCCTTTTTCTTGACAAGATAGCCAAACTCACCTGTATCATGGGGGTGATGTTACCAGCCCACCACAGCGTGCCTGCCGCAGGAGAACTGAAATAGCATGTCTGGAGCATTTTTAAATTGAGCGCTGCATGCTCAATATTACATGCATGCGTCATCTCTTGGCACTGGGACACTCCGTCTTGGAATCCTTTCTTCTCAGTTGGCTGTTGAGTCTCTTTAAGTAGTATCTACAGTGGCACCTCAGGTTAAGTACCGTATTTTTCGCTCCATAAGGCGCACCGGACCATAAGGCGCACCTAGTTTTTAGAGGGAGAAATCAAGAAAAAAAAATCTTGTCCGCTTCTCCCAGAGCTTCTGGGGCTGCTGGGGGAAGCCCGGGTCCCACCCCCCCCCAGCCCCAAAGAGCAAAGAAGCCAAGGCTGCGAGCGGGATCCATCCCGCTGGCTGTCTTGGCTTCCTCTTTAGCCGCACGCAACCTCTCCAGCTGGGAGAGGCTGTGCGCGGCTATGGCAATACCCCCACCTCCCGCAAAAGCCCGCAGGAGCCACACACCCTTTAAGGAGTGCACGGCTCCTGCGGGCTTTTCTACGAGGAGGGAGAAGGGACTGACTGGCCATGTCAGTCCTTTCTCCCTCCTGGGGAAAAGCCCGCAAGAGCCGCACGGAGCTTGTGTGCGGCCTTTGGGGGCTTTTCCTGCCTGCCTCCCCGCTGCATTCGCTCCATAAGACGCACACACATTTCCCCTTACTTTTTAGGAGGGGGAAAGTGCGTCTTACGGAGTGAAAAATACGGTACTTAATTCGTTCTGGAGGTCCGTACTTAACCTGAAACTGTTCTTAACCTGAAGCACCACTTTAGCTAATGGGGCCTCCTGCTGCTGCCATGCCGCCGGAGCACGATTTCTGTTCTCATCCTGAAGCAAAGTTCTTAATCTGAAGCACTATTTCTGGGTTAGTGGAGTCTGTAACCTGAAGCATCTGTAACCTGAAGCGTATGTAACCCGAGGTGCCACTGTACTCAGAAGTAGGTCTCAATTGTTTTCAGTGGGGCTTAGTCCCAGATAAATGCATGTCTGAATCACTTGAAAACAAAACCACAGACATTGTGAACACACTTTAAGAAGAGAAAGCCAGGCACTGGTGACACTCCAAATATAGATTTCTTTTTAATACCTTCCTGTCCCACACTTGGCAGCCGACGACAAGCGTTTCTCATAATGGGTGGAGCTAAGAAAAGGGAGGGGCGTGTGGCACTAACAATGCTACTGAGGGGGTGGAACTGGAGAAAAAAGTGCCCTCCGGTGAACTGCGGTGGTCTGTGCTCACGTTTTGCCACCTGGACGCAGGGCTCCGTGGCTCCTTCGAACAAAGCCGATTCTCCTTCCCCACCACATCAGGACCCCGCCGTGGGCACCACCCCCCTCCTCTGCCAACATGGTGAGAAACACAAGGACCTAAAAACACCCCTTGGGTCCTGGGGAGACACGTCGAGTTTGGCTTAAAAATCCAGAGCCCAGCAAACGCTTTTGCCGCCGTTTCATAGGCCCAGCTCTTGGAAACCCCGTGCTTCCTGAGCTCCCAAGGTCCGTATCCCGGGCTCCTGTTCTCCGCTGTAGAGGTATAGGTTTTCCCCACCAGTCAGTGAACACCGCCGATCCCTCTCGGGGCCGTCTTCCTGCTCAGTGCCATCCAGAGAGTGGCGCCTCTCCTGCTGCGCCGCCAGCGGCAGGCGCGAGTGGCGCGGGCTGCTGTGCGGGGACGGCACCGGCGTCTCGTCGATGAAGGTGGTGATCTCGTCGCGGAAGAAGCAGACGCTAGACCCCGAGGCAGGTACCCGGGACACCAGCCCGGCTTCCAGGAACTGCCGGAGCGTGGTGAACTCGTCTTCGGGAGGCCGGTGGCGCCGGTGGTGGTGATGGTAGCTGCGGAGCTCCGGCAGCAGGAAGCTGGGGACGCCCCCGGGTTTGTGAGGGGTAGGCACGCGGATGTCGTCGGATGAGGACCACTTGTGGAGGAAGGAAGGCGAGGAGCGGTGGGAGGAGAAGATGTTGGTTTCGTCGTGGGACATCCTCCGGGAGAGAGGGACCTGGGAGGAAAGAAGGAGGTGAGAGACAGCGGGCAAGGAGGTTGGACGGCGTGCAATATACAGTATAGGGTTTTTCCCTCTCAGGTGGGTGCTATTGCCATTATAAGAGAACAAGGGAAGTGTTCGTAGTGAGTTCCAGCAGCTCTTTTTCTAGAAAAATAGCACTGGGGAGTTCCAATGGCAAATATATATATATATATATAGAAAGAGGAAACACAACACAGAGCCTAGGACTTGCCGATCAGAAGGTCGGCAGTTCGAATCCCTGTGACGGGGTGAGCTCCCATTGCTCGGTCCCTACTCCTGCCAACCTAGCAGTTTGAAAGCACGTCCAAGTGCAAGTAGATAAATAGGTACTGCTCTGGCGGGAAAGTAAATGGCGTTTCCATGCGCTGCTCTGGTTCGCCAGAAGCGGCTTAGTCCTGCTGGCCACATGACCCGAAAGCTGTATACCGGCTCCCTCAGCCAATAAAGCGAGATGAGCGCTGCAACCCCAGAGTTGGCCACGACTGGACCTAATGGTCAGGGGTCCCTTTACCTTTACCTAGTGCCACTATTTCTGATGCATTTTCCTCGAGTTCTGCAGCTATGCAAATTTCATAGAAATGTTTTGGGTATGTGAGTCTTAGTGAGCAACACACACCTGCCCCGTAACACCACTTTGTAAAGAAAATGTGACACACACCTCTCCCCCTGGCTTTCCTAGTTTTGTAGCTTTTTGGGGCTACACAACTTCCAAGACAGAGAAAGAAAACCCATGTGTTCTACTAACACAGATTTGTGGTCCTGAATTGTGTTGGTGGGAGAGTCTGGAGTACCTTTTAGCTGCTCAGTTCATCCTTGTTCTGTTTTTCTTTTTAAAAAATATTTTTTATTAAATATCTTCTTGATTTACAAACGTATGTGCATTGTCTCTTTTTTCATGCTGTGAAGTCTTTTCTACAGATCAGTTACATTGCTCTGTTTTCTAAGGAGAGAAGGGGACAATAAGGCTGTCCTCACACTCCTAAAGCAAAGCGATCTCTCAGCTCTCCCTCTAATGTTCTCCCCTACATAAATCTCCGCGTTGGTTTTTCCCCCTGTGGTGCACCCAGAAATCATGGTACCCCCACCATTTGTGGGTACACACACAGACCAGGTAATGTGTGGACTGCACACTACAGTCATACCTCGGGATAAAGTCGCTTCAGGTTGAGCGTTTTCAGGTTGCGCTCCGCGGCGACCCAGAAGTAACGGAACGCTTTACTTCCGGGTTTCGCCGCTCGTGCATGCACAGATGCTCAAAATGACGTCACACACATGTGCAGAAGCGGTGACCCGCACATACGTGGGTTGCGTTCTGCTCTGGATGCGAACGGGGTTCCGGAACAGATCCTGTTCACATCCAGAGGTACCACTGTATTATGACCTGCAGTTGATAGTGCAGTTGTCCGTTTGACCCACTATGGATCCTGTCTGCTTAATATGCCAGTGCCTGTCTTTGCATGCAGGGGAAGTCCCTAACTCACCAGCTACCCTCACCTGGCTTAGCCAGTCCGTCAAAGCCATTTCCCGGGGTGTGGCTGCTGTTGCATGCTGACGGCATCTAGGAGCCACTTCTAGGAGGGCTGAATTCAGGGCGAGGACCAAAGGTGGACAAACTATCCCAGAAGGGGCATGATGTGTCCCCCCCCAGACGTACTGCCCCTTCCCTAACACCCCATACCCTTGGGTAAGTCCATACTTTCTCCCTTTTCAATTCTGGGTGGAAGTCTGCTTGCATGCGGAAGTTATGCTCCTTAGCATCTCAGGGAAGAGGGCTAAGGAAACCATCTGCCTCTGCTAGGTGGATCCAGTTCAAGGCTACATCATGCACAGAGAAAATTTTCAGTGAGCAACGTAATAATAATAATAATAATAATAATAATAATAATAATAATAATAATTTATTATTTATACCCCGCCCATCTGGCTGAGTTTCCCCAGCCACTGTGGGCGGCTCCCAATCAAATGTTAAAAACAGTACAGCATTAAATATTAAAAACTTCCCTGAACAGGGCTGCCTTCAGATAGCTTTTAAAGATAGGATAGCTGCTTATTTCCTTCACATCTGAAGGGAGGGTGTTCCACAGCGTGGGCGCCACTACCGAGAAGGCCCTTTTTCTGGTTCCCTGTAACCTCAATTCTCACAATGAGGGAACTGCCAGAAGGCCCTCGGCGCTGGACCTCAGTGTCCGGGCTGAACAATGGGGATGGAGACGCTCCTTCAGGTATACAGGACCGAGGCCGTTTAGGGCTTTAAAGGTCAGCACCAACACTTTGAATTGTGCTTGGAAACGTACTGGGAGCTAATGAAGATCTCTCAGGACCGGTGTTATGTGGTCTCAGTCCCATAAATGTGTTAAATAAACAGAATGTTGGTTTGTACATTTCAAATGTTGGCAGGCGTGATCTGCTCATGTCCCAGACTGGCAGCCAAACCCCCGAAGAAGGGGACTGCTTACCTGCAGGTAGTGCACCCTGTCATGGGGCAACAGCATGTGATGCACTGGCAGCAGCTTAGCATCCCTGGGATCCCGTTTCATAGATGCAGCACCATTGGCATCGAATCGCACTTTGCAGATCCTCCCGTCACCGTAATCGTCACCAGTGCCATCTAGAGGACGACAAAAATGTCTTTGCCACATTTTCGCTCCTCCTTCTTGTTCCCCACCTCAAACAGACAGAAGGCAGACCTATGCAGGCGTGGAACATCTGGATTCTTGCGCTATGAGGAGGCTAGAGTGTTCATTTGTGGCGAGCTGGTTTTCTAAGCGGTTCGTCACGACTGTGGCATCTATTGCCGCAAGCCTGTAATGAGCTGGGCTTGCATGTCAAGTTTCCCACAATGCAGCCTTGCTTGTATTCTGTGCTTATGGGAAATAGCTTGCCATTTCTAGTTGACTACGTGCACAAGGAAAACGCGTGTGGATTTGACCGTACCACAGTGATGGTGTGGAAGGAAGGAAGGAAGGAAGGAAGGAAGGAAGGAAGAAGGAAAGAAAGAAGGAAGGAAAGAAAGAAAGAAAGAAAGAAAGAAAGAAAGAAAGAAAGAAAGGAAGGAAGGAAGGAGGGAGGGAGGGAGGGGGGAGGGAGGGAGGGAGGGAGGGAGGGAGGAAGGAAGGAAGGAAGGAAGGAAGGAAGGAAGGAAGGAAGGAAGAAAGAAAGAAAGAAGGAAGGAGGAAGGAAGGGAGGAAGGAAGGAAGGAAGGGAGGGAGGGAGGAAGGAAGGAAGGAAGGAAGCAAGGAAGGAAGGAAGGAAGGAAGAGGAAGGAAGGAAGGAAGGAAGGAAGGAAGGAAGGAAGGAAGGATAGAAAGAAAAAGAAAGAAAGAAAGAAAGAAAGAAAGAAAGAAAGAAAGAAAGAAAGAAAGAAAGAAGGAAAGAAAGAAGGAAGGAAGGAAGGAAGGAAGGAAGGAAGGAAGGAAGGAAGGAAATACACAGAGCCTCCTCTAGCGTAGAGAGAACATGGGATTGGAGCAGCTCACCGTCTTCCCCGTCTTCCTCTGACATTATTGCCACGCATTGCTCCCACACAGTCCGGACGTCGGCCCGGTAGCGTTCGCAGGACCAGATGAAGGATGGCAAGAGCAGCGTCTGCACCATGGAGCACCAGAGCACAGCCAGCACCATCCAGGTGGGAGCCGTGTCGTAGCGCAGGCTGAAGAAGCTCACCACCTGAAATCAGAAAGGAAAGGAGGACGGGGACATTGTGAGTAACATTCCACCATCAGGCTCCCTATTCACAGCTATAGTGATGTATGGAAGTGAGAGCTGGACCATAAAGAAGGCTGATCGCCAAAGAATGGATGCTTTTGAATTCTGGTGCTGGAGGAGACTCTTGAGAGTCCCATGGACTGCAAGAAGATCAAACCTATCCATTCTGAAGGAAATCAGCCCTGAGTGCTCACTGGAAGGACAGATCCTGAAGCCGAGGCTCCAAGACTTTGGCCACCTCATGAGAAAAGGAGACTCCCTGGAAAAGACCCTGATGTTGGGAAAGATGGAGGGCACAAGGAGAAGGGGAAGACAGAGGACGAGATGGTGGGACAGTGTTCTCGAAGCTACCAGCATGAGTTTGACCAAACTGCGGGAGGCAGTGGAAGACAGGAGTGCCAGGTGTGCTCTAAACGACTAAACAACAACATTCACAGCTAAGTCTGGAGACAGGTCCCCCCCACCCAATACACACAGAAGAAAAGCTGAAGAAAGAGCAATCACAGTTCATGATGTTTACATTTACCCAAGCAGCAACACTGCTGCACTGTAGCATTTAATGCCCAGCAAGTGGTCCCTATAATACTTGATATATTCCCCCGTCCCACCGCAAAGTTAGTGTAGTATACAGGAATTTTCTATAAATGCCCCAACTAAATAATGTAGTTTAAAGCAAAATGTCTTCCTCAGGGCCAGCCCACTCATGAGACAAGGTGAGGCAACTGCCTCAGGCAGCAAGATCCACTGGGGCAGCAGATCCTGGTGTAAATCTTCATTCCCCCCTTGTTCCTGATACAGATCTTCATTCATCCCTTCTTCCCCGGTGTGTGTGGGTGTGTGTGTGTGTGTGACCATTTTGCCATTCGCCTCAGGCGGCAAAATGTCTTGAGCTGGCCCTTGCTGCTTAACCCTCTCCCACACACTCATCAAATAACTCAGATTCATATGCGCATTAGGCTCGTGCGCCATGTTCCTCACCATCGTTCACATAAGTGGTTTACATTATGTCACACGACTTGACATTTCCACACATATATGCTTCCTTTCTTCCACACCTTTGCAAAGTGTTTTAAGCATCTGTGTTTTCAGGCATGGGAAAGTAAACTATATAGGTGAAATAGAAGCCCTCTCTGGCTTCTGTGTATTTTGTACATTTGTTTGTTTGTCTGCATATAACAAGCAGTGATCATTTTTAGAAGCAATAGAAATGGAAAGCCACTCACTCGCTTAAAAAAATATTGACTTGTGTTTTGAATGTGCAAATACCGTATATTTTCGTGTATTGGGGGACTCCAAATTAAGAAAACACCCCTCAGCACTCATACAAGACGAGCCCCAATTTTAAACCTAATTTTTTGGTAAAAAATAGCTAATCTTATGCACGGAAAAATACAGTAAATAATGCCATTATAAATAAACAATTGCTTGCATAATCTTGCTCATTTATCCATTCCATTATGTTAAATCATGTGAACTATGTTACGGAATGTACCAGACAAAGCTAATACAGTGGTACCTTGGTTTAAGAACAGCCCTGTTTACGAACAATTTGGTTTACAAACTCTGCAAAACCAGAAGTAGTGTCCCGGTTTGCAAACTTTACCTCGGTCTAAGAACGGAATCCGAACGGTGGAAGGGCAC
This sequence comes from Podarcis tiliguerta, assembly GCF_965153285.1. Taxonomy (NCBI): domain Eukaryota; kingdom Metazoa; phylum Chordata; class Lepidosauria; order Squamata; family Lacertidae; genus Podarcis; species Podarcis tiliguerta. The sequence continues at coordinate 3,319,495 of NC_139550.1, forward strand.
CAGCGGCGGGAGGTCTCATTAGGGAAAGTGTGCCTCAGTTTAAGAACAGTTTCGGTTTAAGAATGCACTTCCGGAACAGATTAAGTTCATAAACTGAGGTACCACCATACAGTGGTACCTCAGGTTACATATGCTTCAGGTTACAAACGCTTCAGGTTACAGACTCCGCTAACCCAGAAATAGTGCTTCAGGTTAAGAACTTTGCTTCAGGATGAGAACAGTAATTGTGTTCCAGCGGCGCAGCAGCAGCGAGAGGCCCCGTTAGCTAAAGTGGTGCTTCAGGTTAAGAACAGTTTCAGGTTAAGAACGGACCTCTGGAACGAATTAAGTACTTAACCTGAGGTACCACTGTATTTGTAAATAATATTGAGTTAATTGATGGTAGTTTTGGAGCAGATTAAAGAGAGGTTTGTTTTGCTTCATGGTGTATCATTTCATAAGTGTGATGTTTCTTAACATTTTTTGCTTATAATAATAATAATATAATAATAATTTATTATTTGTACCCCGCCCATCTGGCTGGGTTTCCCCAGCCACTCTGGGTGGCTTCCACAAAGACCAAAAATACACTAATATGTCATACATTAAAAACTTCCCTGAACAGGGCTGCCTTCAGATGTCTTCTAAAAGTCTGGTAGTTGTTGTTCTCTTTGACATCTGAAGGGAGGGCGTTCCACAGGGCAGGCGCCACTACCGAGAAGGCCCTCTGCCTGGTTCCCTGTAACCCCACTTCTCGCAATGAGGGAACCGCCAGAAGGCCCTCAGCGTTGGACCTCAGCGTCCGGGCAGAACGATGGGGGTGGAGACACTCCTTCAGGTATACTGAAGGTATGCTTCTTGGCATATAAATTACACTGGACTCAGGGCTAGCTCAAGAAATTTTCGCACCTGAGTCAAACTACAAAATGTGGGGGGGGGGCATGGAAGAAAGGTGAGTAAAGATCTACATCGGGAATCTGGGAACCAGCAACAGTGGGTAATTCATTCCTTGGAGGCCAGATCTGCTGCCACTATCGTTTCTGCCACCTGAGGCAGCCTTGCCTCATGGGTGAACTGGCCCTGATGAGAATTCTATATGTTCTAAAGTAATCTGGGAAAATCCTGATCGACTGTAATGAGGGAGAGATCCTCAAATGGAGTCTGCTCTTCGTCTTCCATGCTAGGGGAGAGGACCTCAAAACGATTGTGTATTTCTAAACCATCAGAGTGAACCCTGGGCCTCCTACTTCTTTGAGTCACGTTTCTCCATATATCTGGCTCCTGTGGATCCATTTTGGGGTTTACTGGGGCTGCTGAAAAGATGGTGGATTCTCCCACCCAACAGAGCAGCATTTAAACTCTCTGGTTTCTACACTAATTTTCCATGGCCGTTGTTGAGAGTTTCCCTTAACTTCTATTTGGGCTGTGTGAGAGGGTGTCTCTAGGCTGTGAGAGGTGCCTGCAAAATGCAGCTGGTAGTGAAATATTCTTGGCAAAACTCCTGCATCAACATGGGAGTCATTCCTAACATTAATGGAAGCATTGTAACTTGTGAGCTAGTTCACATACCTGCCTCACTCACAGCAGAGACTTTATTCTGTGCCTGGTGCTCACTGCAAAAAGCTCATTCAACTAGTTCGCCACAGGAGGAACTGAATTTCTGCACCTCGGTGCAATCAGATCAATGAGTTGAATGCTGACTCGCAGCATTTCAGCTTCCGCTCATGGCAAGTGTCAGGCAACTTGATTCATTGCAAACAAGCACTAACAAAGCACTTTAAAAACAAACAAATGCTAATCGTTGCTAGAAGGGACGCGGGTGGCGCTGTGGGTTAAAGCCTCAGTGCCTAGGGCTTACCGATCGAAAGGTTGGCGGTTCGAATCCCCGCAGTGGGGTGCGCTCCCGCTGTTCGGTCCCAGCGCCTGCCAACCTAGCAGTTCGAAAGCACCCCTGGGTGCAAGTAGATAAATAGGGACCGCTTACTAGCGGGAAGGTAAACGGCGTTTCCGTGTGCGGCTCTGGCTCGCCAGAGCAGCGATGTCACGCTGGCCACGTGACCCGGAAGTGTCTTCGGACAGCGCTGGCCCTTGGCCTCTTTGAGTGAGATGGGCACACAACCCTAGAGTCTGTCAAGACTGGCCCGTACGGGCAGGGGTACCTTTACCTTTAATCGTTGCTAGAATAATGTAAAGAGCAATGGCTGATCTGGACTTTGTCTTTGGGCATGGGTAGGCGAACTAAGGCCCAATGGCCTTCTCATTCTGGCCCGTGGACGGTCCGGGAATCAGTGTGTTTTTACATGGGTAGAATGTGTCCTTTTATTTAAAATGCATCTCTGGGTTATTTGTGGGGCATAGGAATTTGTTCATTTTCTCTCTCCAAAATATAGTCTGGCCCCCCACAAGGTCTGAGGGACAGTGGACCTGCCCCCTGCTGAAAAAGTTTGCTGACCCCTGTCTTTGGGAAACTACGATTTTCAGCAACTCCACCATTCTAAATCACAAACTAGGTGTGGAATGTGGTTACACAAATGTTACCAAAGTAGTGCAACAAAATTCAGGTCCCCAGACCTTTGTGGTCTTTTTATTTAACATGTAGTGTGTATGTGTTTTAATTTGCAGTCCATATATTCTGCTGCTGTGCCAGACAATTGTAGATATTCTAACTGCTAAGCCCTGGAAACCACGTGCCCCAGTAGTGCTCTTAGATTTGCTAACAGTTTCTGCTACTTAAGAGAGAGAGAAAAGATCATTAGAAGCTCTGTCTTCCCCTCTCCATTGCTGGAATGTACATCCATGGGTGGGAAAACAAAACTCCAGGGGCACGAACTCTGCTTGAAACTGACAAGGATTCTAGGGACCTGTACTGAAACTCACAACTGCAGTCCTGTCTCTTCCTGCCACTCTCATGAACAGTCATACTCCACATCTTCCAGCTGCCCCCAGAACACCGGCTAGAGAAGCAGTTCTGGACATAGCGTGGGGGGTGCAGGGGGGCCCGACCGCACCAGGCGCAACATCTGGGGGTTAGGATTAGGGGGCGCAAATCCACGGGTTAGGGGGCGCAAATTACTTGCCTTGCCCCGGGTGCTGACAACCCACGCTACGCCACTGGTTCTGGGCTTTATACCCACTCAACAGGGACCCGAGAGAACATTTTATGAAAAGGAAAATGCAATTCCGGTTTGCTCTGAAAGGTCAGGACTTCTGAAAAAGTATCTGAGGGCAAACGTTGCAAAACTGGTTTTCTACCTTGATGCTTGCTTTATTATTTATTTATTTATTTATTTACATGTTGAAAGCATTATTGCAATGCATGTTTGTATCTTAGAAGCGCATCCGCACAAGTTTTGATAACACTCCCCAGAAAAGGAAAGAGCCAACTCCTAACGGAGCTGTTCCTACGAAGGCCATCGGGCAATGCAAATAAATGAGGCTCAGCCTCCAATGGGATACATTTGAGAGCAGGTCGAACTCACCTCTTGCCCAGATGACTGGGGTCACCAAGGCAGGTTTAGTGCCCGCCCAGTGGTGCCCCATGGGATACGCTTCTTTACATCATTCCGAACAATAGGCCCCATTCATTTATATAGAGGAAAGCGCTGCTCATGGGGCCACAGCTAAGCTCAGGGCACCCTCTAATTCTAGCACACGCTGACCTATCTTCCACTAGACAAGCACCCTCCAGAATCTCTCACCCCAGTTGCCTGTCCTTGCATCCCCAGTGCTCCTTGTACTATAAAGGGCTTCCCTCCCCACACCCCATGCCTTGTGTCAGGCCTGGTGCCAAAGGTCAGTTGGCTTGGGCATTGGCCAAGGGCCCCAGGAGCTCCAAAGGGCCCTGCTGTGCTGCAACTTTGCATCCTTCCCAGGGCCGGATTTAGGTTTGATGAGGCCCTCAGCTCCTTGATATGTCCAGCTGTCCTTGTCAACAACAAATTGTCGCTGTCTTTTGTGTTGAATATATGCTATATGGAAATTTATGGACCTAATAGGTATCTAAAGCCATTTGCACATGCAGAATGTAAAAAAAGGTAAAGGCAAAGGACCCCTGACAGTTAAGTCCAGTCGTGAACAATTCTGGGGTTGCGGCACTCATGTCGCTTTACAGGCTGAGGGAGCCGGCGTTTGTACGCAGACAGTTTTTCCGGGTCATGTGGCCAGCATGACTAAGCCGCTTCTGGCACACGGAACACTGAAACCAGAGCAGCGCATGGAAACGCCGTTTACCTTCCCACCGGAGTGAAACCTATTTATCTACTTGCACTGGCGTGCTTTCAAACTGCTAGGTTGGCAGGAGCTGGGACCGAGCAACGGGAGCTCACCCTGTCGCGGGGATTCAAACCGCCGACCTTCTAATCGGCAAGCCCAAGAGGCTCAGTGGTTTAGACCACAGCGCCACCCGCATCCCTTTGCAGAATGTAGTCACCATACATATAGAAATGAGCAAACCAGTGATATTTTAGGGAGCAGGCTAGCAGGCGGGGCCCATTACTTACATCATAGGAGCCTACACAACACAAAACACTGTTGCTGTATGTAGGTTTTATTTTATTTGTTTTTTGTCTTATATATTGGAAATGTACATCCAGGGGTTTTTTCCCTTTAAATGTTTTTGGGGGCCCCCAAGAGAGTGGAGCCCTAAGCTATAGCTTGTTTAGCTTATATGTAAATCCGGCACTGATCCTTCTCACCAGGCCTCCAGAGGTGATTTCAGTGCAGGGCAGGCAGCGCTGCCACTTTCAAATGGAAGCCAAACTCAGCTTCCATCTTTAGTGGCTGCTCAGCCTGTTTAATTATACCAGAAATGCAGTACCCCAGCCTATACAGCCATAACATCTATATATATATTTATGGAACTACACTTCCAGTAGGACCAAGACTACAGATAGGTCTTCCCCTGGCTAGGAGGCCTATTGACAACCCCTGTGCCAACGCCCCCTAAAGTCTAGCACCAGCTTTGCATTTCGCTAATGTACAACAGGCTCCTTCTGTAGCAGAACTACGGCACTTGGTGCCTGCTTGGTACACACTGCAGGTCCAGTAGACGGGGCCTGAGGACAGAGATTGCATGGCTGTGTGTGATGTGTGTGCAGTCACCGAAGCATGTAAGTTAATTTGTCAAGGGGTGCCAAAAGAGATGGACATCAAAGCTTAGAGAAGCTGAACAGGTGGGGGGGAAATAGCTTAGGTACCTATGATATAATCCACAAGTCCTTTAGGCTGCCTGTTGTTTCAAGATAACGTTATTTCAAAATATCAAAGGCCCGCGTTTCAGAAAATAGCATCTCTTTATGTGTATGTGTTTGCTCCTTTCTTAAAAGTTCTTTTGATCTGCCAATCCTAACAGGAACTGGGGAGCCAGGACAGAGATTATGCCCTCTAGAGGCTAGTTGGAGGAGTATATAAATGCAACCTGAGGCTGGAAACAGATGGTTTTCTTCAGTTTTTAAAGCAAAACAGCACATGCACTGCGCCTCGTGGTGTATGCATCTCACTCTTGTCTTTGGTAAGCTGTTTTTGTAAATTTCTTCAGTTCTTCAAAATCCCCCTAGACCTGTTTGATCAGAGGCAATGGCAGACACAACAATAGTGTGCGTACATCAAGGTCTAAACCACAGAGCCTAGGGCTTGCTGATCAGAAGGTCGGCGGTTCGAATCCCCATGATGGGGTGAGCTCCCATTGCTCAGTCCCTGCTCCTGCCAACCTAGCAGTTCGAAAGCACGTCAAAGTGCAAGGAGAAAAGTAGGTACCACTCTAGTGGGAAAGTAAACAGCATTTCCGTGTGCTGCTCTGGTTCACCAGAAGCGGCATAGTCATGCTGGCCACATGACCCAGAAGCTGTAAGCCGGCTCCCTCGGCCAGTAAAGCGAGATGAGCGCACAACCCCAGAGTCGTCCACAACTGGACCTAACGATCAGGGGTCCCTTTACCTTTACATCAAGGCCAACAATGCCTCTGTCGAACTATGCTCATTCTTCTCTCTAAAATGAGGCAGGGAGGTTGTTGACTTTCTAAAACTGTGGTTTTCAAGCTATGTTTCAGGGAACACTGATGTTCCTTGGAAGCTAACTGGGGATTCCTCAGTGAGGTGATCGATAATGGCAAGCAGGGTTCTCTGAAAACACCCTGTGCATCGCTTCTGATCTTCTCCTGAGCCCCTTAGATGCAGTGGAGTGTTTTGGGGTGAATTCTAGTGGACACATTGCAATGGGGAGGGCTAAGAGACCTGGCCACATGAGTTATGTCCCCAAATCCTCTGCAAAATACAGGGAGCCCATGTTGGAGTCTCAAAGGTTCATTGCAAACATGTCAGTGCAGAAAGTGTTTCCTAAAGGTTCAAAGGTTCAGGAAACTAATGTTAGCATCTGTCTGTCTCAAGAGACAATGGACAACCGAAGTGACCTCCAAGGGGTGCAAGCTTGGGTGGTGCACATGGAGGTCCTGGGCTACCTGTATGGCAAGACCCCCCCCCCCGACTCACTTATGTGGTCAAAGAAAAGCAGAGCAATAGGTTTGGCACTAGCTTGTCTGCAGGAGTTGCCAGAAGGAGACATATAAGACGCCATCCGACTGGCTTAGGGGATCAGTGTAGGGTTTACTCCTTAGGCTTTTCTTCAGCCAAAGTTATTCCCCCAAGCAGTGGAGGTTTAGGATCAGAGTTTCCTTCTCCTAGATGGGCTACCTTCCCAGGTCGATGAGCCCCATCTGCCCCTCATTTTCCTTTGCAGCACATACAGTAGCCGCTTTCTTGACCTTTGGACCCACTATTGCTCTCATCCACTCAATCTGCTGAGGCCAGTCTTCGTATGCAGGGGAAGTCCCTAACTCACTGAGGGTTTGAGACCCATTGGCTACCCTCACCTGGTTTAGCCGGCCAGTCGAAGCCGTTCCTGGGGTGCGGCCACTCTAGCATGCTAGCAGCTTCTAGGAGCCACAGGTGAGAGAGTGCAGAGTGGGACCAAAGGTGGACAAACTGAAAAAGTTTTTCTTTTTATGTAACAGTGTTTTTTTAAAACGGTGAAGACTCAAAATGGAACATTTGAGCCCTAAGGTGAATCTTTCAGACACAGGTATGAGGATGTTTCAGACAAAGAGTTATGGTGGAAATTGTTTCACAACCTTTAGAGTGGTATACGTGATCAGTACCCACAAAGGAATGACCCTCTAAATGGAAAATGGGGTGAAATTAATCTGGTGCTCTTGAAAGGGTGTATTTTACAATGAGGTTGAGACCAAATTCCTCAAGTACCCTTAGATAACCTCTGTGCTGTGTCAACTTTTGACATAATAAACTATAACCAGATAGTTATGTGTGTGACCTTATATTAAGCTCTTATCCAAATTTAGGGCTGGACTTAATTGCACTTTTTAACAATAAAATGTAAATTGAAATTCAAAGGTGGACAAACTACCCCAGAAGGGGCATGATGTGTCCCCCCCACCAGAGGTACTACCCCTCCTCTAACACCCCATAGCACTGCTCTAGGACAATGGAAAAGAGGAGGAAGGGGTATTTCTTACCAAAATGGGCACCCCGGTCAGTGTGTCGTAGAGGAAAACGATGGCGCTGATGAGATTGGTCATCTGCATGGAAGTCTTGGCAGATTCAGACCCATCCAGCGACGACCGCCGTTTGCCCCTAACGTCCTCCACCACGATAGTTGGCACGTTGAAGGTGCTGTGAGCTGAAGACGGGCAAGCAGAGGCGGCTTCCTCCGCTCTCAGGTGGTGGCATCTGTGGTGCCTTCGGTGAGCCCACAAGGTCTGGTAGAAAGTGATGCCCACGCAAACCAAGCCCATGACGATGCCTCCGAGGAGGAGCAGGCTGAAGCACACGCCGAAGCCCAGGCCTATCTTGCTGACGATGAACTGGCAGCCGCTGGCGTAGTACCGCTCCCCATTGTTGTGCCAGCCGATGGAAGGCAGCGTGGAGAGAATGAAGGACACCATCCAGATCCCCATCACGGCATGCAGGGCCTGCTTCTTGGCGTTGCTCAGGCGGTAGTTGACAGGCCACCTCACCATCCACATGCGGTGGTAAGACAAGGAGGCGACTGTGAAGCACGTGGCCAAGGCCAAGGTGTAATAGGTGGAGACGAAGACCTTGCAGATGCTCTCGTTCCAGTCGTAGTCGGAGGACTCGCGGCGCAGCTGCACCACCGCGTAGGTGGTGAGTGGCACGGCAGCCATGAGGATGTGGGTCCCTGCCAGGAAGCACAGCAGGAGCTCCAGAGGTTTGTGCTTCTGCTGTTTGGCTGTGATGCTCAGGATGATCCAGGAGTTGGCCAGCAGGGCAAGGAGCCCGCAAGCCAGCCACCACAGCGAGTTATTGTGCAGGGTAGCCTTTGAGAGTTCCTCCATGGGGCTGCTGCCTCCACCGCGATTCATTGTGCCTCCTCCACCTTGGGATCTGGAGACAGTACAGAGGAGCATGCACAAGGCAAAGGGGTGCCTGTCTCATCTACTTCCGGGAGGAACTAGGAGAGAACTGTAGAAGGAACGTCCGGAAGGTACTGCCATGAGGAGGGCCCACTCTCTTAATCCTATTCCTTATTAGTCCTTCCTCCTCTGCTCTTTCTGCATTCTTTGTTTTTCACTCTTTCGATCCATACTCCCTGCTTTAATTTTTGTCTCGCTTTTCCTCTTATATATCTTTTAAATTTATATCTTGTTTTAATTTTGTTTACAGAACACAAAGAAACTAGCGAAAGAAGACAGAAGGCTGCAACCTGTATGTGCCCCTCCTCCTACCTTTTAAAGTTAGGTACTAACGCCCTCCTGCTTTGTCTGTACGGAAAGCTAGTCCACGTATAGCAACAGGATCCTTATAACTCTTTGCAGCTGTATGCTGGATAATATTGAACAACCTTTTGGAGGATGACAGCCTATGCCCATTCCTCCTGGATTTTGGGAGGAAATGTAAGACACTTTTCCTCAGAGCCTCTGGTCAGCAAAAGTTGCTTTCCTGAATTGCTGGCCTATGTATTTACTGATTTACTGCTAGTTTTAGTGATAGCGGTTTGGCATTTTGTCTATTTCAGCTGCTTTTCTTCGAGAGGCTCTGTATATTTGTGCGGCTGGTTCCCTTGTTGCGTTTTAAACTATTGTTGTAACTGGCTTTATATTTTTTTATTTTTACACAGCATCAAGTACAGAGGCAGAGGATATATGTTGAAAATAAATAATAAATTTTAAGGAGGTGAAATAAGCAAGAAGCATTTTTATTTACTGGTACTACTTCTTAGGTTGCTTGCTTGCTTTCTGTCTCCCTCAAGAAAAAGAAATGAAAAGAAGATAACCTTCTCTTAACCCCACACTGCTCTGACTCTCCTGGATGAATAAAGAATCAATGGGGAAATGGAATGGTGCACAGAATGAAAGCCCTGGTTCTCACAGGGAGCAAGACCAGACTTCTGTCACCAAACACCTGAGCTGCAGGCCACTGAGTGATCTCTCTTACTCTCTCTCTTTCTCTCTCTCTTTCTTTCTTCAGTGCCTAAAGGACACCAACATTCTCCGCTTCTCAGTGTCACCTGAACCTTCTCCTCTTGTTTGGAATCTGTAGGCAGCCAATCAACAACTGCAGGAGGGAATAATTGTTTCCCCAGAGTTCCTTGGTAACTCAAGAGTTTAGAGAAACCTTACTGTAGAAAGAAGAAAAAGGAAAGCGTCAGAAAACAGCTCCATCTCTTCCAGCCTTCTTCCCCACCTCGCAGAAATCATTCCCAATTCACCAGCCCACGCAATGAGCGTGTATAGCCTAGTGTGCCAAATTACTAGATCAATAGAACAATGAAATTGTATGTCAGGAGTTCAACCACATGTGCCTCTTGTTACCTGCTCTTTTGCACCCCAGGAGAGTCCAGGCCGGAATAATTTCATGAAATATGAAAGTATCTGCTGGGAGGCAGGTGGGAAGGGGAGGGTCCTAGTTTTCTCCCTGCCTCTTACAACTCCCCTGTGCTCTGCAGGAGGCAAGCTGAGCCAGTGCCACAGACAGTGGATTTCATGCACTGCTAAAGGTGGCAGTGTGGGAGACACACCTGGCCCATGAGGCACAATTCACTGGGGAAGTTCTTCTGTGCAAGTCCCGCTGACAGAACTGGGAACAGAGCTCCCACTGCTTTCATCTACCTTTAGGCAGGAGAACTTTCCTGGTGAGCTGCACCCCCATGTCCTTTAGATTATTATTGGGTGGGTATGCCAATTGGATTTTCTGCCTTGGGGATCAAAATGTCTTGGGCTGTATCTGAACAGCCCGTACTGAAATACCTTGCAGTGAGTGGTGGTTCTCAAAGCACGGCTGAAAAGACCCTCATTTCCCTGTGCTTTTCCTTTTCTTTTTGCTTTTCCTGTGACCTGACCAACTGACAGTCTTGCCTACTTGCTTTTCTCCCAAAGAGCAGAAGTCTGTGCTGTTGCCACCCAACGATGCCCTTTCATCGGTCCTCAATTCCCACATGCTGTTTCATTCCTGAGCTCCCACTATAGTTCTGCTCCTCCTCCTCCTCAGTCCTGCCGCACCCCCCCCATTCTTCTCTTGCCATCGGTTATTTCCCACAGCTCTCTGCCAGTGACCCCCTGACCTCATAACCATCATCCACTGCAGTCCTGTCTCTCTACACGCAGCTCAGCTGATAAACCTCAATCCATCCTGACCCATGTCTCCTCAATTTGCCCAGAGTCATGCATTTGGCCTATTTGTTCTTTCTACATGATTGGCTGTAAAATATTCTTCAGCTGCACAGCCTCTCCCTGCCAGTTAAGGTTTTTTTTGCTGCACACATGCAGCCTTCCTGGAATAGTTCCAGAGTGAAGGACCACCCAGGAGACTACAGCCTGGCAGGGGGCACTGGTGGCCGGCCTTGAAGGGCATTCTTAGAGCTATCACTTCGCTTGACCTTTAAAAGGGGGGGGGGCAAATTGCTTCAGTGTCAATCTGTTTCCTCTGAGATAGCTGGAAATTCCATTAACAGTCTATCCATGCTAATTCACAAATCTTGGGACTCACATCATGAACACCTTGTGAACAAGAGGGTCAAAGACTGGCAAAAATATCTACTACAGTACCTTATATCAGTCTTATATCAGACCCTGGTTGCTAGCCTGGCCTGGAATCCTGTTTTGCTTGCTTGGTGGTGAGCTTTTTGTACAAGCAATGTTTCCACCCCCCAAAAACAACAACAACAACAACTTGCAGGTGATGTGACAGAGTCATTACTGCCCATCATACAGGCGTTGTTTTTTGCTTCCCATGCTACGGTTTCTGGCCGGGGAGCTTCTGCAGGTTTTTATGATGCTTCAGCATCCCGACCATATTTGGGCATCTCAGAAAACTGGCAGGACCCAACACGGGTGTCAGGTGTGTCGGATCACTGTGCCTGTCACTCGCAATTCACGCTCGGCCGTGCTGATGACAGCGCCGGCCACTGCTAATCTGAATGGCACACGGAGGTTTAGCTGGGTCAGCTCAGCTCGGAATGACAACGCGTTCCCTAAATGCAACACAGCACCTTTCTCATAACTTCTGGTCAAGCCTCGCAATACTAAGCTGGTTGGCTAAGACCTCACCCCGCTGCTGCCTCCTCCTCCTGCCTTTCCTCACCCTGGGATCCCGTGGGCCTGCCTGGTTCTCAGCAAGCCTTATGCTGGCAGATTTCCACCCCCCACGGCGCTTCCTGTTAAATGCCAGCTCCCACCATCCTAGCCGTCTTTCCATATGGGAAGTTCTGCCTGACTACGGAAACAAGTTAACTCACAAGCTCGTGACGGGGAAGAGGCAGAAAAGGAGGGACTGGGAGGGAGAGCAAGATGACCCAGAAATGAAGAGAGACAATAAAAATAAAACACAAGGTGGGCATGAGAGAGGAAACCTGGCCGAGGTTGGGCCAGGAAGAGCCCCTGCTGTTGCCCTGTGGGGCTCAGGGGGAAACCAGGAATAATAAAGGTGGGGGGTGATATTCCCCACTGACACATCCTCCCCCAACGCCACCAGTCCAACGCTATATATCCTTCTGTCTTGGGCAGACCTTGGCCTCAACTAAGTTACCATGGTTATTGCTGATGAGGGTAGGCCTGGGGGGGGGCAAGGGTGCCAACTTGAATAAAATAGCCGGGTGGGGGTGGACACAGGTAAGCCACGTCCTGCAAAATTGATTACAAGGTGGACACACACACACATACCATTTGAATGGCAGTGTCCATCAACTTGGGGGCTGCCCCCTCAAATATTTTGGGGGGGAGCATGAAGGGACCTGGGCTCCTCAGAGTTGGCTCCTATGGGGATGAGGAAGGGGGGGTGGGCAGGTAGTAAAGGGGAGAGCAGAACAGGCCTGCCTTGCCCTTTCCTGCAGAAGTGAAGATAAGAGAATCTGGCTGAGGTGGGGGCAAATCACCCAGCCGAGACAGATCCGTGCCCACCGGTGGCCATGCCCAAGTCATCAGGAGGGAGATGGTGGAAGTCGGGTCCTTGCAGCCTCAGGCAGGCAAGCAAGCAGGCAGGCAGGCAGGCAGGGGCCTCCGTCCTGGGGAGAAGAGGGTCCCTCGGGCCGAGGTCAAGAGCTGCCCGCTCTCCAGCCAAGGCGAAGCGCGCCGTCCATCGCCCGAAGGCGCGCCAGGGCTCCGAGGCGCCCCTAGGGCAGGCTGGGGACCGCGGCGCGAAACCCAGGCCGCCCCTTCCCCGCGGCCCCGGCAGGGAGGCAGCGAGCTGCGCGAGCTGGTCCATCTTACCTCTTGCCGCTTCTGCTGCCATGGCGACCGGAGCATCCTTTGCTGCTGCTGCTGCCGCTGCTGCCGCCGGCTGCGTGCGTGTCTGCCTGCGGGAGCGGCTGCCTCGCTCGCCAGCCACGCCGCTCGCTCCTGCCCGCATCTCGCCTGGAAGTGGCGGCGGCGGCGGCGCTGGCGAGGGGGAGCGAGGGCGCGCGGGGAAAGGCGGGCGGAGGAGAGATCCTGGGGCGAAGGAGGAGGGAGATGGATGGCGGGCAGGCGGCCACCTACCTACCTTAGCTCCCCACCCACCCAGCCAAGCGAATCCCGCTTGTGCTTCTGTTAATGGCCGCGGCCCCGGCTCGGCCGCCTGGGCTGGTGCGCGCGCGTCCGTCCCCTCGGCGCGCTCGCTCCCTCCCTCCGTGTCCCCGGGGGAGGTGGCAGCATTATCCCGGCTCAGGGCTTCTCGGGGATTGGAGTCCCTCTCGGGGGAAGAGAAGCAGCAGCAGCGGGAGGAGGAGACAGAGGAGGAGGAGGAGGCGCGCCGTCCGTGCGCCGAGCCCGAGGGCGTTGCGCGCCTCCCATCGCCGCACCGGAGGGGATCCAAAGCGGCCTCGGGCCGGGATGGAGACGCGGGGACGGGCCCGGGGTAACAGGTGTGACGGCGGCAAGTGGGGTGGTGGGAGGACGACGGCACGGGACGGAGGGAGGCCCGCGAGAGCGCGCGTCACGTCTGAACGGGAGCATAACAGGAGGTGGGGGTTGTGTAAGGCAGAGGAAGACGAATCGGCCACAGGCGGGAAGAGACGCGCAACGCCACCAGGGGCCTGGGGTTGAAATGTGGGGTGTGCGGTCTTGGGGGTGGATCCGGGGACACGTGTTGGGCTGCTTCGCACGTATCGCGTGTAGACGGTGATGCCAGCACGCGCTAGCCGGAGGAAATGCGGCCCCTGGTGTATCCCCGAGGAGAGAAAAGCCCTTGGGGCACGGAGGCAGCGCAATTTGGAATGGGAAAGTGGCCTGGCACCTTCGTTTATGTACTTTGTGGTGCCCAGAGGAGGCTTTTAAAAAACCGGTCCTTTTCCATTGCTTTTAATCTGCACTAGCTTTAATCTCGTTTATCGTTGCCATATATATTTCATGCTGCTTTTGTGCTTTGCCGTTGTCTTCTTTTATGGTATTAATGTTTAATCTGTTCTTAACATAGTGGTTAGCCTCCCTGGGAACCCAGTCATATAGGGTGGCCTATAAATACTGGCAATAAATAAATCAAGTGTGGACATCATCTCTCTTCTGTGTAAAACAACAACAACCTTGTCTGCTTCCAGACAGAGTCAAACTTGCTGTAGTTCTGTAATCTTGCAGCACTTGCAGAGGCCACCAAACCCAAAGGCAGCCCAAATCAAATGAGGTTTTTATTCCTTTTATTTGGGTTGGGGAAAGGCATTCTACACTGCCGTTGTCTCACCAAAGCTAGCCCAAGACATATTGCTGCCTGAAGCAAAGCAAAGGATAAATGCAGAAGATAACTCTTGACAGGACAGCATCCACAAAAGGGAAGCACTTGGAATTAGGTGCCACAGGCCGGGCTAAGAGGCTGCTGGATGGATTTAGATGAGTAAGGGAGGATATTTTATTTCTTAATTATCCTCCCTCTTTTTCTCACTTGTGTGAGAATGCAAATACGTATTTCAGCGGAGAAAATTACCATCCGTGCACAGCTTATCTTTAGAAGTTTTTAGGACAAGGTTGCGTAACCTTCCGGAACAATTATTATATCTAATTATGCTTAGGGAAGACTTGGATCCTCTGCTTTTATATGTCTCCCTCTTAACAAAGAAATCACTCTCAGACAGTTTAAGTAAACCAGAAAAATAGGAGGTTTACTCACCTTACATGTATTGCCAGGTTTCAACAGGTGCAGTGATGAAAACCAGACAGGCGATAATCCTTAAAAGTTACAAAGGTCCATAGTCCAGTTCAAAATGGAGTGCACTTCCTGGAGAGCTCACAGGCAACCTACCTCATCATAGGTAAGAAGAAGAGTGTGAAGTGACAGGAAGGGATAGAGATTAACCCATTTTCCCCCGCCACCAGGTTTGGGGATATGGCATCATAGAGTCCTCTCTATACAATACAGGTTTTGAAACTCCATGGTGTCATTGCTCCTGATGGTGACTGTCTAGCAATCATGTCTTTGTGATATGGCTGCAGATCGTTCCACAGAGGCCTCGGATCCTTCAACATCCCTCTGTCATTCCCCACCTCCCAGCATCTGCCACTTGAGGCAGTCATCCCACTCCTAATGATTCCCCCCCCAATAATATTTATTAATTTTCTTACACATATAACACATACTGTAAAACAAATGAGACAAAAATAAAAAGAACAAGTAAGAAATGAAACAAATACAACAATTCACAACGGGGGGAAATATAAACAGTACAGATTATTTAATTAATTAAAATTCCAGCCTCATAAACTTATTGCTTGACTTCCTCTAATCCTTCCCATCTGAATTTCCTTGTAACTGAATGTAGCAGTTTGAATATTGTATTCAAAAAACAATATTCTGATTGTAATCAAATTTATTAACTTTCCTTAACATTCTAGATCTCATTTATTTAATTAAATCCTAATTTAATCCTAGGCCTAATTAGTACTTTCAAGTAATTTCTAGTCTTTAATATTACAATATTTATTCAAATAGTCTTTAAATTTCTTCCAATCTTCTTGAAATTCCTCTTCTTTCTGGTCGCAGACTCTTCCAGTGAGGTCAGCTAGCTCCATAAAATCCATCACCCCACTCCTAATGGCTGGCCCAATGCCATCACCGGAAAAACCCCTTTCCCTGCCTCAAAAGGAAAAGGCTAAGAGATCATCCTTCATTAGGCTAATGGCTTTCTAATAGTTCCAGAATGATCCACTGATGGTTTCATCAATTAAAGCTAATGACAGGAGAGTTCAGAAGGTAACCCTCCCCGGCTGCTATTTGCCCCAAGGGAGTATGTGTAGGACTTACCAGTACCTGAATTATACTTGTATGTCTTGAAGTGCAGGTCAAATAATAGGAAGTGTGTGTGTGATTTTCACTTTGCAGGGGAAAAGGTCTCTGGTACTGCTGCTCTGACAAAATGCAGGGCAGCTGCTATCAAGTAAAATCAAGATGGGAGATCCTCTCACCGATTTCCAATGTCACGTGGTCCTGAGGAACACCTACCAAGGCAACAGGTCCCAGAGAGCTTTTAATCCGGTTGCTTCAAAGCAGTGGGCAGCGCTGTGTGTAAAATTCAAACTTTAATAAACACAATATGTATTTTGTAGTTGACCTCCTTTGTAGTGTTTTATTTTGAAATCTTTCAGATAATATTTTAGTTTTCTGTTCTGTTGTTTTGACTGTACGCTCTATATTTGACTTTCTTCAGATTGTTTTATTGATTTAATATGCTATAAACTGCTTTGAGATTTTTCTTAAAAATATAAAGTGGTATAGAAATACAAAAATACAAACTACAATGGTTATATTGTGATTAGAGGTTTTTATGTAAAGCTAGGTTTTGAATACAACCCTTGGTCTTTGGGAGCATATAGACATTCTTGTTAAAGCAGAGGTAGGCAGACTTGAATCTACCTTGTGGTTGCATTCCCCAACATCCACCAACTAGATCTTGGTGCAAAAGACCTAACTTTGGAATTAAATAATTCTGACCACAGGAGTCCATTTTGAATACTAGAACTGAATGAAGTTCACAGAACACACTCTCTCTCTCTCTCTGTGTGTGTGTATATACCGTATTTTTTGCTCTATAAGACTCACTTTTTCCCTTCCAAAAAGTAAGGGGAAATGTGTGTGCGTCTTATGGAGCGAATGCAGGCTGCGCAGCTATCCCAGAAGCCAGAACAGCAAGAGGGATTGCTGCTTTCACTGCGCAGCGATCCCTCTTGCTGTTCTGGCTTCTGAGATTCAGAATATTTTTTTCCTTGTTTTCCTCCTCCAAATCGAGGTGCGTCTTGTGGTCTGGTGCGTCTTATAGAGCGAAAAATACGGTATATCTTGTTACCACCCTGCCTTGCTTTTTTAATTTAAGCAACATAATTTAGGCTATGGGTGCTATTGTTAAATGACGGGGAGTCAGGAACCCTAGCCACCGAACTGCATACCACCCAGAAATCCTGATTAAAATCAGAAATCAAGATAACAAACATTCTATAAAAGAGTGGAAATGGTTTATTGAATGTTTACAAATAAACTGTAAGCAGATAAGAACATTGGTAGGATTACTGTAATAACCTGCAGTTTTATAAGAGTATATATTTAAAGTAAATGAATAAATGAGTAAATTAAGTTAATTTGGAATATGCAGAAAATAAATTATTAAAAAAAACAAATTTAAGGAATTGCAGAAAGAGGGGGAAGGACGTCGAGTTTTGAAATGTTAACATGATTGTAATATTATTGAAATGTATAAAACTGAAAATCATTAAAAAATCACCCAGAAATCCAGTGCTATTTTTTCTAGAAAATGAGGTGCTGAAACTCACCACAAACACCTCCCTTGTTCTTTTATAATGGCAATGGTGCCCACCTTAGAGGTGCTGAGACAGAGTTCTGGTGAGTGCTGGCTGATATAAAAGCCCCGGAGAACTCTACCAATAAAACATAAATAAATAAACAAATCCCTATCTACCTTCTGCCCACCAATGAGTTAAAGGCACTGTAGAATCTAGCAGACTCCATCCACCTTTCTGCTATTCTTTGCACATAAAAATATATTCAGCTTCATTTTCTCCTTCCCTCAATGCAGGAAATGCATTTTCTATAAGAAGCTGTCAGGGTAAACAAACCTAGTCCGGAAAGTAAGGTGCTTCTTAAGATCACCAACTGAGAATCGCAAACAAATGGAGCAAATAGCCTTAAATGAAAGGGACTTAAATTGCTAGACAAGAAATATAAATAGCCGTACACATGAGTCATTGAGAGACGGGCACAAAAGAATGTGTGAGATGTTTCTCCATCAGAGGCAGCCAGACATTCTCTCCATACTGAAACGTGGAAAACTAAGGTGGATTCCAGCAGTCACTGTTTACAACCCCTGGTGTTGGTGAGATGGCAACTGATGGTTCCGGCACCCATAGTAGATTCTAGTGGTCCTGGGAGTCTGAGGTTTAGATCTTAGCTGAGCTCTGAACTTGCTACTTGGCCCTGTGCAAAAATCTCTCTCAGCCTCGATTCAACCTTTGTTGAATAAGCATTCTAATGACTCATCTTGCAAGTTTTTCTGGTTGAATGAGAGGAGCATTGCAAAGTAGTTTTCACCCAAAAAAAAAAGGTGCTACCAAAATGAGTAATAATATTCTGACTGCCCTTAAAAACTTATTCCTTTTACTTAAATAGCAAATATGTGTCACAGGCTGTTTTCTCATTGCTTGTTTTCAACCAAGAAAAAGAGAAAAATAAAATTATGGGAATTTATCACTCACTTCCTTCCCATATGTCACATTGACATGGAGAGCCAGAGAATAATTCCTTACAGAAGCAAGGATGCAGGAGATCTGTCATCAGATGAATTTAGTAAGAGAATCTGGAGGGGCATAATTGGATCCCCTGACATTTTTTATTTTTACTTTAAAGTAGCTGCAGGGGATTCCCAATTTGATTGGCGCAACAGCACCGGATGAGGTTTTTGCTTGTTGGTGCTATTTGAAATATTTGGAAACAATGTAGATAAACAATAGAAAGGTTCAGTTTTATTTTTATTTTTGCCCTTGACTGTTTCCCATTCAGATAACCCCTGTCCCTCATTTTAGGGTCTGCAAACTATGATATATGCTTCTGGGACACCCAAAGATAATCCTCCTGGATAGCTCAGTTGGTTAGAGCGTGGTGCTGATAATCCCAAGGTTGCAGGTTCCTGTGAGGGACAGCTGCATATTCTTGCATTGCAGGTGGGTGGACTAGACAGGCACGTCCAACAGGTAGATTGTGATCTACCGGTAGATCACTGGACATCTGTGGTAGATCACTGGCTGCCTCCAAAGAAGCTCAACAAGTTTTGCTCCCCAGACCCCCTATAAACAGGGCTTTCCTCCTCTCTAATAAAAGCTCAACAACTTTGACCTGAACCCCCCAAAAGGGGGTAGATCACTGCCAGTTTTTAACTCTGTGAGTAGATCGCAGTCTCTTGGGAGTTGGCTACCCCTTGACTAGATGAACCTCAGGGTCCCTTCCAACTCTGTTGTTGTTGTTGTTGTTGTTGTTGTTGTTGTTGTTTAGTCGTGTCCGACTCTTCGTGACCCCCTGAACCAGAGCACACCAGGCACTCCTGTCTTCCACTGCCTCCCACAGTTTGGTCAAACTCATGTTTGTAGCTTCGAGAACACTATCCAGCCATCTCGTCCTCTGTCGTCCCCTTCTCCTTGTGCCCTCCATCTTTCCCAACATCAGGGTCTTTTCCAAGGAGTCTTCTCTTTTCATGAGGTGGCCAAAGTATTGGAGTCTCAGCTTCAGGATCTGTCCTTCCAGTGAGCACTCAGGGCTGATTTCCTTCAGAATGGAGAGGTTTGATCTTCTTGCAGTCCATGGGACTTTCAAGAGTCTCCTCCAGCACCAGAATTCAAAAGCATCCATTCTTCGGCGATCAGCCTTCTTTATGGTCCAGCTCTCACTTCCATACATCACTACTGGGAAAACCTTAGCTTTTACTATACGGACGTTTGTTGGCAAGGTGATGTCTTTGCTTCCAACTCTACAGTTCCATAATTCCGTGTTCCCTCCGTGGGCTGTTTGCATTACTGGAAGAAGTCCCAGACTTTAACCAGCAAAGGGAGTATTCTCCCTTTGGTTTGTCAGCCCAGTCTGACTTTGGAACTAGGGCAATGGGAGCAATACCTATACTTAGCCAGGTGCCATTAGGCTAAAGGAACGTTGCGGTATGGAGAGGGAAAGGAGGTTTACGTTACCAATGTCTCATCTACAGTGACGTCTAAGATCCACTCAACTATACAGGACAGCAGCATTCAAAGGGTGCCTACCATTGAAGAAGTGGCACAGAAGCCAAAACTCTTCTTTCTGGTAGAGTTGGCTGGACCCTTTCAAATGGTGAGTGCAGCCCAGATCCCTTGAAAACACAGGGATGCTCTGCATTGCTTGTTGAGGACAAGTTTTTTTGAGCCAGCCCTAAATGCATGATACCAGAGCCCAGTCCTGGCGTTGAAAGGCAAAGGGACAAATGTTGGCACACATTACCCCCTCTCTCAGGGTTGTGTGAGACACTTGGGTAGCTGACAGGGCAGCAAGCCAGGAGTTTAGGAAGGCACACTCAAGAGTCGGAGGAAGAGGTGTTGTGGGACTGACACAGTCTGTACGGAATATATTGATGTGTGCTGCCAAATGCACAGGGCACCTGTCTGCAGCCAAGCAAGGAGCAGATATTGTCTTTTCTGGATAGGCGCTCTCAATAAATCTCCTAAAGTCCCCAAGCTGCATCAGTGCTGGCACATTTCAAGGTCGCCCAAAGAAGCCGCAGGAAAAATTCACAAGGTAGGTATCAAAATTCTTTATTACGGAAGTGTGATAGAAGTGGCTCTACACTTTGAAAGGGGAGCGACAACTCTGACCTAAATAAACAGCAAGAAGGAGAAGAGCAGCTTCTCTGGGCATAAAAGAATACTGAAAATGTAGGGATGGGATCTGAAACCAGATACTTCAATGTTACTTTAGTTAATTAAACAATCCACAGCCTTTTAAACGGGGGGTGTGAGGAGCAGTTATTGTTTTTGTTCGTGACTATGCTATATATTTTTGGGTTTTTATATTGTAAACTGTCCTGTGATCCTTGGACGAAGGACAGTATAGAAACAACAACAACAACAACCTACTTGTAAGAGTCTAGATCAGTGTTTCCCAAACTTGGGCTTCCATCTGTTTGGGGACTACAATTCCCATCAACCCTGACCATTGGTCCTGCTTGCAAGGGAACAGCTTGGATTGGCTGGCTAAACCGGGTGGGGGTAGCCGATGGGTCTGAAATCCTAGGTGAATTAGGGACACCCCTGCATGCAAAGACAGGATCCAGAGGGTTGAGCAGGCAAGACCTATAGTGGGTCCAATGGTCACGAAGGCAGTTTCTATATGTACTGTAGAGTGAAGTGAGCGATGGATGGGGCTCATCAACCTGGGAAGGTAGCCCACCTAGGAGAAGGAAAACTCAGATCCTAAACTTCTGCTGCCTTGCAGGATGTCTTTGGAAAGGGTTGAGGAGTAAATCCTTCACAAATCTGGAGTGGAGTCTTGTACACCTCTTTCCAGCAACTCCTGCAGCCAAGCTGGTGCCAAACGTATTGCTCTACTTTCTGTTAAGTTGTGCGTGAACATATCAGACGACACAGTGATTCTTCAAACAGCTCTTGTTTATTCACAGGCCAGAACTGAACTGAACTGAAGGGTTCAGTCAGCCTGCTTATATAGAGCTCCAGTACAACGTAACTGTAACAACTTTCTGTAACTATCCAATCACTGAACGTCACTTTCGATCCCTTATTTGCATATGTGGACCTGAACTATCTACAGTATCCCCCTGCTGGCCCAGGGTGAGAACTTCAGTGCATAACACTTTCCTTTGGACCCCATCAGTGAGCCGGGGGGTGGGTGGGTCTTGTCATATGGGGAGCCCAGGACCTCCACACACACTGCCCAGGCCTGTGCTCTGGTTTGACTTTACTCCTGGAGATGCACTCCATCAAGACAGAAGGCTGCCGACAACATATATTTGTGAGTGAAGTTGGGAACTGCATTGCTTAGCAGTGCAAGACGTGTGTGATGACACAAGTAAATTAAAAAGACTAAGCTGCAGACACTTTTCCTGCAGAATGAAGAGGAAGAGAAGCGGCATTCAGCCTGCCCTCTTGCTCCCCACCCCTCTCTCCCCAAGGCTTTGAAAATATAAGGGGGGGGGAATCAACTGCATGGTCATTCAGACATCGCTGATTCAGAGGGACAACATGAAGCGCTCTCCCCTTGAGGAAGATGAGTCACATGGTGGGGGGGGGGGGAGTGGATTGGGACATCACAGCTTCACGCTTAGCAGCAGAAACAAGCTATACCTTACAAGGGACCCTTTCACTATGTAGCCCTGCCACATAGACAGATTTGGACCATATTTTCAAGCTTTTTGGAGTCTTTTTATCTGACCCACAGCTAATTTAAACTGCCACCCTACTGCTTTCATCCTCCCCACCTTCAATCCATGCCCAGTATTAGGAAATGCACAATTAGTACAATAATTAGAAAATGCAAATCGGTATTAGAATCTGCACACTGACTGCCGTTTGCATTTAAAGTACATGTGCAAGCTCTGCGTGCCAGTGCTAAGCCAACGTTATATTTCAGTTCATGCTTGCCCATCATTACTTATCTCCTCCTGCAAATATGCAGCCACAGGATGAGTTCTAGGTCTCGTACTCAGTTCACACAGAGCTTAATCCTGAAGAAGAGAAATGTTATGTGATTGTGTTCATGAGTCTTGAGTCTGGGAGGCAAGAAGGCAGCTGGTTTAGTAGAGGCAGCTGGGTGGTGGTGGGGAGATCTACTTGGTGACAACGGTGAAGCTAAGAAGGTTAGTTTGGGTGGTTTGCTTGCCATAGCCTGGATAGCTCAGTTGGTTAGACCATGGTGCTGATAACACCAAGGTTGCAGGTTCGATCCCTGTATGGACCAGCTGCATATTCCTGCATTGCAGGGGGTTGGACTAGATGATCCTCAGGGTGCCTTCCAACTCTACAGTTCTATGATTCTATGATTCCCTCGCATGGTGCAGGATGCAATCCATGCTGTGCCAGCCCTGATGCTCTCTTTCAGTATGTTTTTACTCTTGATCATTATTATATGCAGCTGTTGAAACAGGTGGATCTTTGTGCAATCTTAATTCTCTGCAGATTGGACGCAAAGTAATGCACTATATTTTTGCAGCCTGCTTCTTCAGGACCTTCGGATCTTATCATGTTTTCCACTCTGCCACTTCAAATCCACCTTACCTTGGGAGTAAGGCAACAACACTTGCAATCAGTTACCTGAAGCAGAGGATGCAGAAGGGGGCTAGACAGAGAGGCAACCGATTCCTTTTCTTTTAGTAAGTACTTCTTGGCACACTAAGGGACACGGATGGCGCTGTGGGTTAAACCACAGAGCCTAGGACTTGCCGATCAGAAGGTCAGCAGTTCGAATCCCCGCGACGGGGTGAGCTCCTGTTGCTCCTGCCCACCTAGCAGTTCGAAAGCATGTCAAAGTGCAAGTAGATAAATAGGTACCACTCTTGCGGGAAGGTAAATGGCGTTTCCGTGCGCTGCTCTGCTTTGCCAGAAGCAGCTTAGTCCTGCTGGCCACATGACCCGGGAGCTGTACGCCGGCTCCCTTGGACAATAAAGCAAGATGAGCGCCGCAACCCCAGAGTCGGTCACGACTGGACCTAATGGTCATGGGTCCCTTTACCTTTACTCTTGGCACAGTAGATCCTTTCAGGCTTTACTTCCTTCCTGCTTCGTCTCCAGGTTCAGTCAGAATGAGTTAGCACAGTGATT
Source organism: Podarcis tiliguerta (assembly GCF_965153285.1). Classification (NCBI taxonomy): domain Eukaryota; kingdom Metazoa; phylum Chordata; class Lepidosauria; order Squamata; family Lacertidae; genus Podarcis; species Podarcis tiliguerta. The sequence goes on from NC_139550.1 coordinate 3,342,758, forward strand.
CTCAAAGGGTGTGGCTTGCCACAGTGGCATGGCAGGAGAGGATGGCACGTGTGGGGGAAAGATTCAAGGACAATCAAAGAACCATAAGCATTTCGATGTAGTATGGTATCCAAATAATTTTTATGAATGAGATTACCGGGCAAAAACACACCTCTCATTGAGTTTACATACTGAAGGTACACATGTAAGAGGCTCATTTATCATTATATTTGGAGGAATGATTCATGTTCTCATTGCTTTATATTTTCTGGCCATATTATAAAGCAGTATTTCTTATCAATAAAAAAATTGTGCAGCGTGAGCAAATTTTTATTCTGAAAGTGTGGCCCAGAAAGAACAGTTTGAGAGCCGGCATGTTAGCATGTGCTTGTGTTTACTTCTTGGTTCCATCTTGGCCACATGTAAAATCTTTACTTAAAATGGCTTTGCTTGCTGTGACTAATAAGTCTTAAGCTTTCTCCCAAACAGCAGTCTTTGCAGGCTGATTCTTTCTAAAGGTAAAGGTACCCCTGCCCGTACAGGCCAGTCTTGCCAGACTCTAGGGTTGTGCGCTCATCTCACTCTATAGGCCAAGGGCCAGCGCTGTCCGCAGACACTTCTGGGTCACGTGGCCAGCGTGACAAGCTGCATCTGGCGAGCCAGCGCAGCACACAGAACGCCGTTTACCTTCCCGCTGGTAAGCGGTCCCTATTTATCTACTTGCACCTGGAGGTGCATTCGAACTGCTAGGTTGGCAGGCATTGGGACCGAACAACAGGAGCGCACCCCGCCGCGGGGATTCGAACCGCCGACCATGCGATCGGCAAGTCCTAGGCGCTGAGGTTTTACCCACAGCGCCACCCGCGTCCCAGTCTTTCCAGGCTGATTCTTTCTGCATATATGCAAAAAGATATATATCTCTTTTGGTACAAGATATGTATCAAAGCCCAACAAAGGTAAAATCTTCTCTAGGTAAGCTGAGGTGAGGGGATGAAGAAGTGTGGAAAGGGGTGGCAAGAAACCAGTAATGCTTTTGGGGAGGGGTTGAAGAGGAGGCAATTGGAAGGAGAGCCTAGTGGTACTGAACCTTTGTCTTCCAGAGCAGTTAATTGATGGAAATATCAGGCTTGGCATCATCCCTCTAAATCAACATGTACCAGGAGGTTTTGTGACAAATCCTAATGTTGGAAAAGCCATAAAAATGGGGGGGGGGGGAGTGTTGAGGTCGGTAAGGAGAGAAAGTGGGACGCCTGGGAGCAATGTGGGCTAGAGAAGGAATAAGGATTTTCCAGCGGGAAGAAACAATCACATCAAAGTACTGGAGACAGAAATATCCAAAATACATTGTGAGGATGAGCTCCAACTGAATATCTCCATACTGAATGACTGAGAAACAAGATGACAGATGAAATCCAGCAAATTAAAGCATGCTGGGACAAATAATGCCAACTATACACATGTATGCTGATGGGTTCTGAGCTGGCTTTTACAATTTAGGAAATAAATCCTGAGGTCAAATCAGAAAACTCACTGGAAATGTCAAGTTGGTGTTCCGCGGCACAGAAAAAGGCCGTGTTTGGGATTATTAAGAAGGGGACTGGATATAAAAAGCAAACACGATAATACTATATTATATAAGGCCACAGTGCTTCCATATTTAGAATATTCTGTTGTCCTGTTTCCATCAGGATGGTGGAGAGTCATTTACCTTATCGGCAGGAGTCTAAGAAGTTGATGCTGTACAGCTTAAGAATAAATGATGACTACAGAGAGACACAATTAAATTTAAAACAATCACACAACAGTATATTAATACATGAATAGCCAGCATATTGTAAATATACAGAATAAGTGAGATAAGAGGTTTATTCAACAGAGGGTCGGTGTCACCATATGTATGTAAACTTCCCTGTTGCAATTAACTGATCCATAGTCACAACTGCTGAGCTGCAGAAGACACGGGTGCACCAGTGCGTGGCTGATCTACTCTGATATCAAAAAATGCTTCTTGAGTAGGTAGCCTTCTCATAGCCCTCCCAGCTGCCATTGGTTTAGCTGCTCTGAAGTCACAGAGCGCCTTGGGTATGTCAATTTTGTTTTTGTTTTGGCAAGCCTACCAAGACAATTCATTTACCTGCTTATACATTTTAAAGAAAAAAATCTGTTCATGTTCTTAAAGGTAAAGGGACCCCTGACAGTTAAGTCCAGTCACAGACGACTCTGGGGTTGTGGCGCTCATCTCACCTTACAGGCCGAGGGAGCCAGCATTTGTCCACAGACAGTTTTTCCGGGTCATGTGGCCAGCATGACAAAGCCGCTACTGGCAAAACCAGAGCAGCGCACGGAAATGCTGTTTACCTTCCCGCCAGAGCAGTACCTATTTACCTACTTGCACTTTGACGTGCTTTTGAACTGCTAGGTTGGCAGGAGCAGGGACTGAGCAACGGGAACTCACCCCGTTGCGGGGATTCGAACCGCCGACCTTCCGATCGGCAAGCCCAAGGCTCAGTGGTTTGTTGATCATTGTTATATATTGCATACAAATACACCACTTAGGGGATTATTTGATTAAGCAGTTCATTAATTTTTCTTCACAAAGTTGGGGGGGGGATGAAACTCGAAGATTTGTGAGCAATTCTAACTAATATGTATAATGTTTGCCTGCACACACCTAGGAATTTTGAATGGCAGCATTGGTGAGGATCAGCTGAACATATCTGAAGCCTTTCACTTTATGTATCTGTCTGTGACGTTAATAATCATTTAGGAGAACATTGCAACAAGATAATCCAAACATGACTCTTACATTCGCCATGTGTGTCTTGAACCTGGAGCTGTGGCAGGAGTGCATGCTGAGATGTGGAACAAAGGAGAAAAAGAACAAAGCAAGGCATTGAAAAACAACAACCCAACGAAGGCAATAGCAATCTAGCATAGAAGGCGCATTTGCCTTTCTTCCAGATGAAATGTTTCCACCCTGATTTGGTTGCATGGAAGCTGCATGATGTTGGCAATTTTTTCCAGTATTCATTCTGATCGGTTTGCACAGAGCCTATACAATTTCAAGCCAAGCAATTGTTACCCTCTACATTCCAGTGCATCACATTCCAGCGCGTCACTTTCCTTCCTGCAAAAAGTCCAGATTTTTAAAAAGAGGATTTTTTTGCACAAAGGCCCAAATCCACTTTAACTGGGCAACCTAAATTTGCTGGTGTGCCAATGAATCCCACCTGCAAAACAGTGACAGCCTACAGGCACCCTCTTGTCTCAAGCGTGGTAGTAATCATTTGCCGGGTCCCTGTAAGAGAAAAAATAAATAGCTCCCTGAGATTTACACCAGGATGTAGCAGGAAAAAACATAGCATGCTGTTAAGACTGGGAAAATGGGGAGGCACATTTGGTTGAGATTTCATGTGGATAAATGCACTTGGCTTTGCAATGTGAGGTGCACAATTTGTACAATGTAGTTCAAAAAAGAGTAAAAGGGAATTGCTGAAGAGTAGTTGATCACCTAGAATCTGATGGAAGTGCCTTGCATTGTCTTCTAATTGTATATGGACACAAGTGACTAAAGGCTTGTCCACACTGGAGTTCACTGTGTTTTTGCAGCCGCTTGCCTTCCCATTTAATCTGTGTAGCTCACATAATCTTACTGTGAAATAACACCAGATTTGGTGCTTGCCCCTTGTAAATTCAGATTTCTCTTATATATGGATAATCTGATAAATTGGGGAAAATTGGGCTCTAAACCACTCCAGCTGGGGTCACAGACTGTTATGTACTGAAGTTCTCACCCTGGGCCAGCAGGGGGATACTGTAGATAGTTTTCACTCAGGTCCACATCAGTTATTTTAGGCGGGAAACCCTGGGTTGTTGTTGCTACAATGTTGACAGCCGGCTGCCTATAAAAGCAGGCCGGCTGAGCTGTTTGCTGTTCAGTTCTGTTCCAGCTTACAAAATAAAGAGCTGCTTTGGAGAAATCGCTGTGTCATCTGCCATGTCTACCCACTATTCAACACAGACAATTTTGTTTTGGTGTTTTGGTGTGGGTGAATCACTTGCCGCTTTCTGCTACTCCCCTTTCTATGCGCACTGCTTCCCTCAATGCTTTCATTTATTTTCTGAGCATGCTTGTAACTATTTGCAGCACTCTTCTGAACTATATCCTCCCCCTTTGACCCTCCAGATTTGCACAAAACCAGAGAAATGCATAAGCAAACCACATAAAAAAATTCTACACTAGATATTGCAAATTAATCTGAAAGGTGCTGAAAATCTACAATTGCTTCCATTTCTTTTATGGCTGTGCTCCCAACTATTTCCAGCACTCCTGAAAGGGGGAGCACATGGGGATAGGCGGGGTGGGCAGCTGCTTCCCACATCACTAAAAATCAATACAAATCTTAGGTTCTGCCTCCCCGCACCGAAAAGTCTGCCCTCCCTAACAAAAATCCTTGCTACACACATGGAGGAGCATACTGTTTTTCACTGTTTTGATCCCTAGGATTTGCACCAAACCAGAAAAGTCAAGGAAATCAGGTCAAATTTTTAAGGTGGTTTGCTTGAACCTTTTTCTAGTTTTGTGCAAAACCAAGATATCAAAAGAAGAAGAAAAATACACCAGATATTGCACAGATATCTGTGAACAAATTAGAAGGCAGACACAAACCCGAAAAGGAGATGCTACTGGAATGACCAGGAGAGGCACAAGTTGCTGCTCCTATACAAATCCAAGTATGTCTGGGTATGGAACACTCCAGTGTAATTTGAATGAGGGGGGAAGTGGATATACAGCTAAATAATGCTCACATGTGGTCAAGCCCTTATTCTCATGTTCATGCAAGCTTTCCTTGGTTTAACTGGTAGACTATTCAAGTAGAACTTCAGTTGATTAATGGGGTAGAGGACAAATTTTAACTGGTGATGCTGAGAGCTTGTTTATCATTTCTGAGGCTATTTTCATTTTGGTCCATTACTGCAAAATGAAACCGCTAAAGGTGGTATTAAAAGAGAAATAACCCTGTTCTCTTTAATCCATCTTGTCTCTTGGTAGAGAATGATAACAAGTGTCATCAGCTGGTCTTGTTGACTCCTAGTCCCCTTTCCCTGAGGAAGACTTGGAAAAATAAGTGACAAAGGGTCCTCCTTTAAGTCAATGCAGGGTATCTGCTGAGTGCTCTGGTACGTACCTATGACATTGACAAGTCTTCTTTTCAAGCAAGTGCTGCCTGGCCTGAGCCAACCTCCTTGCTCTTTGCTGTCAAAAATAAAGCAGAGTTTTAGGTTCTTCCAAGATCTCTTCCACAGACTTCTGTATGTACAAGTATTTCCCCCCCTTTCCATTTATAAGCACATATCCACTCACCCTTTTCTGTTTAACAGTTTTGCAACTGAACACACACACGCCTATGATGATCAACAGCAGCAACATCCCACCAGCTCCAATGTAAGTCAGTGGGAATGAATTGGACACAGTTGAGGCCTCATCTGTGGCAAAAAGGAGAGAGGAGATGAGAGGAGGACACACATATGAAATGGAAATAAATAATATAGGATGGAAACAAATGATACAGGGTGGTAGTCAACAAAGTTTTGCCCAGAGTAGAAATCAATGGACCCAACTTCATCAATTTCAATAGGTCTACCATGAGTAAAACTCACTGTGCTGAAAATTGCCAAAGCCACATGCATCTGATAAAGTATGCTTTGGCCCACGAAAACAAATGCTAAATGTGTTACATCATTAAAGTGAAAAGACCTTGTGGTTTTTGCTGCAATGGGCTGCCGTGGCTACCACTTCTGGAAATCCGCTCCACTTCCCAGTGGGGAGGAGTTGCGGCGGACCGCATGGCCACCCACTCCCCACCTGGGGCGGGGGACTTTGTCCCCCATTGCCTGGGGGATCCCGGCCACGTCAGAGCCTGGCCAGCCAATCTGCTGGCTGGGGGGGGGGGGGCGTGGCCGAGGCCATTTAAACAGAGGAGCGAGCCAGAGGACTTCCTCTTTGGCTCACTTCCTCAATCACCCGCCCTCCCTCCCTATTTTGCAGGTTAGGCAATGGCCTTGCTATGGACTTCGGTTGGTCGCCTTGGTTGTCCGAGGGGCCTGGTAGGAATTTTTCCACTTGGCAAATTGAAACTGGCCACTTGGTTTTCGCCTACCTCGTAGCAATCATCACAACTTTGTTAGGGTTGCAGTTAGGCATTGTTTGACCTTGTGGGGGGGGGGAGGGGAGGTGTGGCCATCACCTGCCCCTCCATGCTTAAGGGTATTCCGTTAAAGGAATCCGGGGGTGTTGATCTAGTCTGAAGCCCGACTGGGGGCTAGGGCCTTGACCCGACCCTGACGGGAACACCAGGGGGAGCTTGAGTTGGTTCACATCGACAGGGCTCCCCCTACCGGTGGCTTACCCTTACTGGACTTCCCGCACAATGGGCCGGAGTCAGATACAGTCAGGTCCAATCAATGCCTAAGCCAGTACTGCTCACATTCTGTAATTTCAAGAAAGTTGTGGCCAAAATTTGCCCAATGACATAAACCTAATATCTGTGTCCTTGTGTGAGTTATTTCCAACGGGGGGGGGGGGGGCTGCAGGGTCTTGACACGCAACATACCCACAAAGTAGATCATGCTGAGCTTCTCTTCGTCCTGTACCATGAGGCTGCACTTCCATTCCCCTGCACTTCTGGTCTCATAACAAAATTTGCCCTCTGGAAGGTGAGTTTCACATTTGGGAGAGTCATGCCTATTATTCCAACACAGCTGAGCCTTAGAAAGGTCAGGAGCAGAGACATGACAGCAGAGGCTCACATTTTCTTTGGAATCCAGTCTAGGGCGGTCAGCAGAAACTGCAGGGAAGACAAGAAAGGAACGTTCACGGGGGTCCCGTTTCCACAAAGCTCAGGAGAGAATGCCAAGCCTCCATGGTGGAGATGCTCATTGCTACAAGAGACACATTCATCTTATGATCTAAGGTTCTAGGCTGCCTGACTCACAAGAAAGGCTTCCGCCCAATGGAGAGGCAAAAACACTTGGATCGACACACAGACTTGAGGTGGTACAGCTCAATTGGCTTTATTTAGAGGGCCACAATGCAGAGGAAGTCAGTGTACACTGTCCATATTTTGGGCACCAGCTTATATCCTGGTTTGGCATATTGTCCTGGGTCCTTTTGCCACCCTCCAAACACACAAGCGGAAGCAATTTTAAGTGTAGCACAAAACGGTACCAAAGCAGCACTCTACTTTGGCCCTGGTTTGCAGTCAATCAGATGAGGTTGTGTTTCTGACCCTTTACTTGTGACCCCGGTTTGGGTGTCAGTTACTCCGTTGGGGGGTGGGGCGGCAGCGAAGGTGGGGTCTGCAGCACAAAACAGCACCAAACCAATCTGGCAGCAAACTGTCTTGGGCTGGGCTGACCAAATCATCAAAACACCCTCTCTACCAGTGCCGTTATTCCAATCCAAATCAGAGCATCCTTTAGTTGCTTCAGAGTTTTTGTTTGTTTTGACCTCACGTCTATTTTTGCCCAAAGTTTTAGGAGTTCCCGGGAATTGTTTCTGTTTTTCAACTAGGAGTTTCACCAGGTCTAGATGGGATAGTTTTTGCAAGTGTGATCTAAGCAGTGTTCTGGTCCTTGTTTACACCATAACACAAAGTGATCGAGACTTATTCTTACCTTTCATCACTACCAAGCGGGTGGTCTTACTCAATTTCCTCCGTGTAAATGCAATACTGCACTTGTGCTCTCCAGCATGCTCAAACTGGACCTTGTCTATCGTTTGCTGAAGTAGGGAACTGTTGAAATTGTTTAAGTCAGCCTCCACAATGGTCTTGTTATCCTTCGTCCATCTTAAAATTGGGTTTCTTAGGATGTTCTTTGGAATATCTTGGAAGTCAATGTTCAATTCACATGAAAGGACAACTGTGGTATTAACAGCTGCGTACATAACAGCTCCATCCAGTGAATTAACAAAACCTGATTTTAAGACAGAAAAAACAGTAATAAATAATTTCCATTTTCCTCAGTAGAATCATAGAATCATAGAGTTGGAAGAGACCACAAGGGCCATCGAGTCCAACCCCCTGCCAAGCAGGAAACACCATCAGAGCACTCCTGACATATGGTTGTCAAGCCTTTGCTTAAAGACCTCCAAAGAAGGAGACTCCACCACACTCCTTGGCAGCAAATTCCACTCTCGAACAGCTCTTACTGTCAGGAAGTTCTTCCTAATGTTTAGGTGGAATCTTCTTTCTTGTAGTTTGGATCCATTGCTCCGTGTCCGCTTCTCTGGAGCAGCAGAAAACAACCTTTCTCCCTCCTCTATGTGACATCCTTTTATATATTTGAACATGGCTATCATATCACCCCTTAACCTCCTCTTCTCCAGGCTAAACATGCCCAGTTCCCCTGGCCGTTCCTCATAAGGCATCGTTTCCAGGCCTTTGACCATTTTGGTTGCCCTCCTCTGGACACGTTCCAGTTTGTCAGTGTCCTTCTTGAACTGTGGTGCCCAGAACTGGACACAGTACTCCAGGTGAGGTCTGACCAGAGCAGAATACAGTGGCACTATTACTTCCCTTGATCTAGATGCTATACTCCTATTGATGCAGCCCAGAATTGCATTGGCTTTTTTAGCTGCCGCGTCACACTGTTGGCTCATGTCAAGTTTGTGGTCAACCAAGACTCCTAGTAAAGAGTAGGGAGAAACTCTCTTCCCCCTGTAGAATTCTAGAAAGGCCTTACTTGTGTACCTATTTCTGGGTTCCCTAAACATAGTAGACTCTGCAAAGAAAAAGCTATGAAAATGGAAAAGGGGCTGCATCATCACCATCAAGTACTCAAAGATCTCTTCTTCAAAGTTTGGCAAATGCACCATTTAAAGTCAAGGGGGCCAGATGGTAACAGAAACTGGCACTGGAGTGATTAAGAAAGACTATTCAAGGGACAATTAAAGTGCTGCTCACAAACAAGAAGCAAGGAACATGCAGGACCAACTTTCCATTAAAGGTACAAGTTTCCTGAAAGGCCTTCAAAACGTTTCACTTGTCCACAGCGGAAAGAGAGGTTATGCAACTGAGTTTTATTGCAAAAAAAAAAAAAAAAACTGTCAAAAGAGAAGAAGTGGGGTGCAGTGGCGTAGTGTGGGGGTGCAGGGGGGGCCGGCCGCACTGGGCGCAACATCGGGGGGGGGGCGCTCGCACTCGCAGCTCTCTGCCCCTACCTGGCTCACTCACTCTCTCTCACTGCAGTGCTGGCTGTGCGAATCCGATCCGAGCCGCCGGGTTGCCGCCCACTGTGGAGGGGAGGGTGCCAGGCGTGCGGTGCGGTGCGGAGAGAGAGCGAGGGACTATCTAGGGGAGGGACAGTGCAGCGGGGGGGGGCGCAAATTACTTGCCTTGCCCCGGGTGCTGAAAACCCACGCTACGCCACTGGTGGGGTGTGCACAGAAAATGATCTGGCAACAGCGTCCTCCGGATTGTCCATAAATATAAGTGATTGAACAAAGGATGGCGATTCCAGCCTTTAACTCGGACGGCCTGGAAGCATCACACAGTCACTACAATATCTTTTACGCTTCTCTTTATAATGTTGTACAACTTGGCAGAATTAACCATGATGCAAAAGACCTCTTCAGGCTGTCCCCATCACTGGGAGTTGGATGGTGACTGTCTGCAGTAGGGAAGCAGGTTTTGTTTTTTTAGGGTAGGCTACTGATGCATTTTATAACCCTGATTTTCTGTTCACGTGGGCTCCCTGCTGCAGATGGCCACCTTCCAACTTGTGGAAGGAAACACATGGGATAGGGATGGGGCACGCTCCTCCCGCTTCCTCCTCCACGTAACATTAATATATTTGTTGTTGTTGGTTCTTCTGCAAGGAAAAGAACTGACGAGGTCTGTGATTTTTCCTACCTATCACTCTGACATCATGGGTGATGCGAAGCCCACTACGACTAATGAAACATTCCCAGGTCCCTTGGTCCTCCTGAGCTTTGAGGTCCTTTATCTGCAGCCTCCGATCTTTATTTTGTAGAGTCCATCGCGCTTTTTTATTCGTTATTTTTGACTTGTTGGGGCCAAACCACTCAACCTGGGTAGACATGTCCGAGGAAGACAGTTCCAGTTGTGTAATGTCACCCTCCAGGAGGTATTCATCTGAAGGTCCTTTTACTATGAAGGGGAGAGAAAGCCTTATTAGGTTAATTGTTTTTACCTGTCCTTCTCCCCAAGCAAGTGCAGGAAGATGGGACAGGGGAAAAGGAGCTAACATTTAACTTTTCTTCTTTCTCCATATCACATCACTCACCGCTCCACAAGTAAAAATTAGTAGTTTCTATTTTCCCATGTGCTTCACATGTATACTGTCCTTCCTTTCCATATCTCATAGTTAAAGAGTAATCCCCGTTATCTGCATTCTTTAACAAGTATGTTGCTGGTGATGGGGAACCTTTGAAAGAAGTGGAGTCACAGAGAGTTAAAGCTTTTTATCAGAGAGCAAAGGTTCTGCCTTCCCTCTTTTAAACCCATAATGAATGGTACAACTGGATTTTTACCTCTTAAAAGTTGTCCACGGTGATATTTAATTATTTCTTCTGATTTATATTTCCAGATCACTGGAACGCTTGGGTTAACTATACCAACTTGGCAAGGAAGGGTAACTTCTTGCCCATAAGTAGCATCTTTGTAATGCTCTTCAGTCACATGAAGCATCACACCTGAAAGATACACAGGCTCAAAAAACACAAAAAGAAAACCACATAGAAAAACAAAAACAGGTCAACAGAATTCTCCCCTCCGCACTGAAGTCTGGGGTTTCCCAGCCCAAAGCTTACAATCTTAACACCATCTTTGGAATTTATAGTACCTTCATTTTCGTATATGCTTACATTTATGTTCTCTTTTTCTTAATATCTTTTATTTAAGTGTTTCTTTATGTCCCTCAAGTGTCACTGGAAAATGCATCAATTTGGATTTAATACTGAGAATTTGATCAACCCCCAGAGTAAATAGGAGTACAAAGGACTGCCACAATAATTCTTCTAATTTCTACAGGAGCTCTTACGCCTGGTTTTAAACCAACGGATTGACCAGATTTGCAGCCAGCATGAAAGCTTGCTTTTGAGTGCTGAAGTCAGCGTTACAGTAGTTCAACGACTGTCAACCATATGGGTCACTCCAAGTCTCTGGAACCACAACAATTACTAAATCTGTTCCTGAAAATCTCTGCTATTTTTGTCCCCCCCCCCCCCAATTTGTTACCAAGAGAAGGCAGCCTTCTGTGAGCAGGAGATATTGATCCCAGCAATCCGGTGCAATATAGTAAAAGGGTGTGCAAGTCTTTTTTGTAGTAACAATGTAGAGCAACAATAAGAACACAGTATGGGCCATGGCAAGGGGTGGAATGGGTCATATGGAAATGGTTCCTATGTGGACCAACACAGCTAGCTCGCTTTGCTTTTTCAGCTCTCATTATATTTCTGGTCAAAGCAAAACATCTGTGTTGGTGACTCTGGCACTATGTGTGCCTACTGAAGAGCACTTACCCAGGTGAAGGACAGAGGAAACAAGAATGCATCTCAAGATCATATCCATCGGTAGAGCTTTCCCCCTGTGTGTCCTGCAGACTCGGTCTTCTGTCTAAGGGATCCTAACAGGGAAAAGTCAGAAATCTTGTATCAGTGAAGTCAGCAGTGGTTTCTTCCCTGAATATATCATACACAATATATAGATAGAAAATAGTCAACTGATTGATAATATGACCTGGTGTGCAGTTAGCCATTTGAAAGCTGATCCTCTCTATCAGAGGGGTCGCGGGTGGCACTGTGGGTTAAACCACAGAGCCTAGGACTTGCCGATCAGAAGGTCGGCGGTTCGAATCCCTGCAATGGGGTGAGCTCCCGTTGCTCGGTCCCTGCTCCTGCCAACCTAGCAGTTCGAAAGCACGTCAAAGTGCAAGTAGATAAATAGGTACCGCACCGGCGGGAAGGTAAATGGCGTTTCCGTGCACTGCTCTGGTTTTGCCAGAAGCGGCTTAGTTATGCTGGCCACGTGACCCGGAAGCTGTACGCCGGCTCCCTCAGCCAATAAAGCGAGATGAGCGCCGCAACCCCAGAGTCGGTCACGACTGGACCTAATGGTCAGGGGTCCCTTTACCTTTACTTTACCTTTACCTCTCTATCAGGTAGTCATTATGGGAGATGTGTGGCTACCACTGATATCTGTTCAGCAAAGTAACTAGGCTGGTGCGACTGGTGTCCCAACACCAGCCTGCAAGATTGTGGTGGAGGTGCAAGATCTGCTGCCGCCAACCGAATAAATTATAATTTAAATATAATTTTCACATTTATTTCATTATGGGGGAAAAACCCAGAATTACCCACATGTAATTAATAAAACAATGCCAAATAGTGAAACCAGACAGATGGCCTTCTTGGTAGCGGCACCCACCCTGCGGAATGCCCTCCCATAAGATGTCAAGGAAATAAGACATCTGAAGGCAGCCCTATTTAGGGAAGTTTTTAATATTTAATGTTGTATTGTTTTTAACACTCAATTGGGAGCCGCCCAGAGTGGCTGGGGGAACTCAGCCAGATGGGTGGGGTATAAATTATTATTATTATTATTATTATTATTATTATTAATCCCATTTGGGTAATTTTGATTTTTGATAATGAAATAAATATGAATGGAATCTTTAAATGTATGCAATTTGCTCACAGTTCTAATGGGACCCCTTTTTTGCTCCCCATTGTTCTAAATTATCATCCCTACACTTCACTGGACCACAGATGCAAGAAATGGTTCTGAGACTCTGTTGCCTTGCTGCCATATTTCATATTGAGGGCTATTTTGTCTTATTTTTAAAAACCAAGGTACTCGGAAGATGAACTGATCAGATTGTATATAGTGGAACAATCTTGCTCATTCTCCCAAAACTCCTCGATAAGCTAATAGTAAATTATTACTGAGAAAATGTGAACCTGACCCAGAGGCCTTTTTGCTGCCAAAATTCAACTTAAGTATTGCAATATTAAAGCGTATTAAATCTGCTTTCGGAAGAGGACCATTACTTTATCCAGTAGTTCCAATACATTCCCCACCTTAAAATCATACCATGGGAAAGGGAAATACTTAGCAGAGCTAACTTCTTTTTCTTTGCAAAGCACTTACAGCCCTGCATTTTCAGACTATGAAATCTAATTTTCTGGAAGAGAGATTTAAGAAAATCCCTAGAGATCAGCACTTTTGCATATGCAGCAACCTCTGGGTAGAGGACATGCAATATGTTATAAGGTAAACTCTATATGTAATACCTAGGCAAAAATATTCAGAGAAATCTTTAGCATTAGCCACATGGTGAGCTGGTTGTCTGCAATCTGTAGCAGGTGACATTGAGCGGAGGAAGGCGCTCCCCTGAGCTAGAGTCATAGAATAATAAACATGTAGAGTTGGAAGGTACCCAAGGGTCATCTAGTCCACCCCCTGCAATACAGGAATCATTTACCCAACATGTGGCTCAAACTCACAACCCTGAGATTAAGAGTCTCAAGCTCTTCCCACTGAGCTAGCCTACAAATAAATTAAATTCCACAAACAACCTCCTCCGCCCCATCTAAAAAAAAGAGAAAACTAACTTTTAACTTGCTTTTTAAATTTCTGATTTGGCACTACAGTGGTATCTCGGGTTAAGTACTTAATTCGTTCCAGAGGTCCTTTCTTAACCTGAAACTGTTCTTTTTTTAAAAAATAATATTTTATTAAGATTTTCACAAAGTAACAAAAAAGACAAACAAACAAAAAAGAAAAATATCAAAAAAATACAAAGAATAGTAACAATTAAAAACAATTCCATCTTTCAGAACATATCTTACATTAGCTTGTTTCTCGGACTTCCCCACACCTTCCCCCTTTGTATTCTAGTTCGATTGTTTGTTCAGCAAATCCTTTCCCTCTTTACTTTTATCATAATTTTGGTCTTAATTTTTTTAACTTTACCTTTCCCTCTATTGACATTCCATTTTTTCCTAATCTTTCAAACATTATTGCTAAAAACCCCTTAGCCTCAATCCAACATCATTCCATCATTCATTAATTTTACAGTGTTTCTGTAGATAGTCTAACCTGAAACTGTTCTTAACCTGAAGCACCACTTTAGCTAATGGGGGCCTCCTGATGCTGCCGTGCTCTGGTTTGCCAGAAGCGGCTTAGTCATGCTGGCCACATGACCTGAAAGCTGTACGCCAGCTCCCTCGGCCAATAAAGCGAGATGAGCGCCGCAACCCCAGAGTCGGCCACGACTGGACCTAATGGTCAGGGGTCCCTTTACCTTTAGAATCATAGAATCATAGAATCATAGAGTTGGAAGAGACCACAAGGGTCATCGAGTCCAACCCCCTGCCAAGCAGGAAACACCATCAGAGCACTCCTGACATATGGTTGTCAAGCCTCTGCTTAAAGACCTCCAAAGAAGGAGACTCCACCACACTCCTTGGCAGCAAATTCCACTGTCGAACAGCTCTTACTGTCAGGAAGTTCTTCCTAATGTTTAGGTGGAATCTTCTTTCTTGTAGTTTGGATCCATTGCTCCGTGTCCGCTTCTCTGGAGCAGCAGAAAACAACCTTTCTCCCTCCTCTATGTGACATCCTTTTATATATTTGAACATGGCTATCATATCACCCCTTAACCTCCTCTTCTCCAGGCTAAACATGCCCAGCTCCCTTAGCCGATCCTCATAAGGCATTGTTTCCAGGCCTTTGACCATTTTGGTTGCCCTCCTCTGTACACGTTCTAGTTTGTCAGTGTCCTTCTTGAACTGTGGTGCCCAGAACTGGACACAGTACTCCAGGTGAGGTCTGACCAGAGCAGAATACAGTGGCACTATAACTTCCCTTGATCTAGATGCTATACTCCTATTGATGCAGCCCAGAATTGCATTGGCTTTTTTAGCTGCCGCGTCACACTGTTGGCTCATGTTAAGTTTGTGGTCAACCAAGACTCCTAGATCCTTTTCACATGTACTGCTCTCAAGCCAGGTGTCACCCATCTTGTATTTGTGCCTCTCATTTTTTTTGCCCAAGTGCAATACTTTACATTTCTCCCTGTTAAAATTCATCTTGTTTGTTTTGGCCCAGTTCTCTAATCTGTCAAGGTCGTTTTGAAGTGTGATCCTGTCTTCTGGGGTGTTAGCCACCCCTCCCAGTTTGGTGTCATCTGCAAATTTGATCAGGATGCCCTTGAGTCCATCATCCAAGTCGTTGATAAAGATGTTGAATAAGACCGGGCCCAAGACAGAACCCTGTGGCACCCCACTAGTCACTCTTCTCCAGGATGAAGAGGAACCATTGATGAGCACCCTTTGGGTCCGGTCAGTCAGCCAGTTACAAATCCACTGGGTGGTAGCATAGTCAAGACCGCATTTTACCAGCTTCTTTACAAGAATATCATGGGGCACCTTGTCAAATGCCTTGCTGAAATCAAGGTAGACTACATCCACTGCGTTCCCTTCATCTACCAGGCTTGTAATTCTGTCAAAAAATGAGATCAGGTTAGTCTGACATGACTTATTTTTCAGAAATCCATGCTGACTATTGGTGATCACAGCATTCCTTTCTAGGTGCTCACAGATTGTTTGCTTAATGATCTGCTCCAGAATCTTCCCTGGTATTGATGTTAGACTGACTGGGCGGTAATTATTTGGGTCCTCTCTTTTCCCCTTTTTGAAAATAGGGACAACATTTGCCCTCCTCCAGTCTGCCGGGACTTCGCCTGTTCTCCAGGAATTCTCAAAGATGACTGCCAGTGGTTCTGAGATCACATCTGCCAGTTCTTTTAATACTCTTGGATGCAGTTCATCTGGCCCTGGAGACTTGAATACATCTAAACTAGCCAAGTATTCTTGTACTATCTCCTTAGTTATTCTGGGCTGTGTTTCCTCTGCTGAATCATTTCCTCCAAATTCTTCAGGTCGGGCATTGTTTTCTTTATCGGAGAAGACTGAGGCAAAGAAGGCATTGAGGAGTTCAGCCCTTTCTGTGTCCCCTGTTTGCATTTCACCATCTTCTCCTCTGAGTGACCCCACTGTTTCTTTGTTCTTCCTTTTGCTACGAACATACCCATAAAAGCCTTTTTTGTTGCTTTTAACCTCTCTAGCAAGCCTGAGTTCATTCTGTGCTTTAGCTTTTCTGACTTTGTGTCTACACGTGCTGGCTATTTGTTTGAATTCCTCTTTGGTGGTTTCCCCCCTTTTCCATTTTTTGTACACATCCTTTTTTAATCTTAACTCAGTTAAAAGTTCTTTAGATAGCCACCCTGGCTTCTTTAGGCACCTTCCATGTTTCCGTCTCATTGGTATTGCCTGAAGTTGTGCTTTTACTATCTCCCTCTTAACAAACTCCCAGCCATCATGAACTCCCTTTCCTTTTAGTATTACTGTCCATGGGATCTCACCCAGCACTTCCCTAAGTTTTATGAAGTCGGCTTTCTTAAAGTCAAGAAATTGAGTCCTAGTATGCTTGGCTGCTCCTTTCCGTTGTATAGTAAACTTCAGAAGAGCATGATCACTTGCGCCTAATGATCCTTCCACTTCTACCCCATTAACCAGGTCATCGACATTGGTTAGGACCAGATCTAAAATGGCTGTTCCTCTTGTTGCTTCTCCCACTTTCTGGACAATGAAGTTGTCTGCAAGGCCAGTGAGGAATCTGTTTGACCTTATGCTCTTGGCTGAGTTTGACATCCAACAAATATCTGGATAATTGAAGTCCCCCATTACTACTATCTCCCTTCCTTTTGCATGCTTGGCCATCTGTTCCAGGAAGGCATCATCTATGTCCTCCGTTTGGCTTGGGGATCTATAGTAAACTCCCACAATGAGGTCACTATTATTCTTCTCTCCCTTAATTTTGACCCAAATGCTCTCACTTTGGCTTTGAGGTTCTAAATCTTGGATCTCTTCACAGGTATACACATCCCTGACATATAACGCCACTCCTCCTCCTTTCTTGTCTGGTCTGTTTCTCTGAAATAGATTGTATCCCTCCATTTTTACATTCCAATCGTGGGACTTATCCCACCAGGTTTCAGTGATGCCTATTATGTCATATTTAGTTTGCTGTACCAAGAGCTCAAGCTCATCTTGTTTATTTCCCATGCTTTGTGCATTAGTGTACAGACATTGAAGTCCATTAGTCATTCCCCCATGTCTCTTATTTAAGGATTTTTTCCTCCCACCACTAGGTCTGCTTGCTGTTTGCTCCATTTGGTCTATGACATTTGGATGATCATCTTCATCAATTAATAGACTCCTACCTTCAGGAGCACTGTCTCCCTCCCCCACATTAGTCAGTTTAAAGCCCTCCTGATGAGGTTTCTGAGTTTTTTGGCAAAAACATTCCTCCCAACCGTTGTGAGGTGCAGCCCATCGCTTGCCAGAAGTCCATCCTCAAGAAACTGCAGTCCGTGATCTAAGAATCCAAACCGTTCCTGTTTACACCATTTGCGAAGCCAGCTGTTTACTTCCACTATTTTCCTCTCTCTCCCTGGGCCACGTCGTTCAACTGGGAGGACAGATGAGATGACGATTTGTGCATTTAATTGCTTCAATTTCCTGCCCAGAGCCTCGTAGTCTCTTTTGATCTTCTGGAGGCTATTGCTTGCAGTGTCATTGGTTCCCACATGAACCAAGAGGAAGGGGTATTTGTCAGTGGGTTTTATGATTCCTTGCAGTCGTTCAGTTACATCTTGGATCTTAGCCCCGGGGAGACAGCACACTTCCCGAGACATCTTGTCAGGCCCACAGATCACTGCTTCTGTTCCCCTCAGTAGGGAATTCCCTATCACCACTACACGCCTTCTCTTAGGTTTGGTCTTGGTTCTTCCGTGAGCGGTCCGTTCCAAGGTCGCCTGCACATTCCTTGAGGACTGACTTTGCTGCTCATCTTCATATACGTGATCGACTGTAATGAGGGAGAGATCCTCAAATGGAGTCTGCTCTTCGTCTTCCATGCTAGGGGAGAGGACCTCAAAGCGATTGTGTATTTCTAGACAATCAGAGCGAACCCTGGGCCTCCTACTTCTTTGAGTCACGTTTCTCCACATATCAGGCTCCTGTGTTGGTTTACCTTTACGTAGGTGCAGTAATAGGAAACTATGCAACCTTGAAGTCACAGAGCTTAATCATGTTGAATTGCTGATGAGTGTTAAGATCTCAGCAAGACAGACCATCCGAAACTTCCTTAGTTGGATAAATAACTTATCATCCTGAAAATTTAGAATAGGACTTCCTACCCAGTCTGCCGGGACTTCGCCTGTTCTCCAGGAATTCTCAAAGAACCACTGGCAGTCATCTTTGAGAATTCCTGGAGAACAGGCGAAGTCCCGGCAGACTGGAGGAGGGCAAATGTTGTCCCTATTTTCAAAAAGGGGAAAAGAGAGGACCCAAATAATTACCGCCCAGTCAGTCTAACATCAATACCAGGGAAGATTCTGGAGCAGATCATTAAGCAAACAATCTGTGAGCACCTAGAAAGGAATGCTGTGATCACCAATAGTCAGCATGGATTTCTGAAAAATAAGTCATGTCAGACGAACCTGATCTCATTTTTTGACAGAATTACAAGCCTGGTAGATGAAGGGAACGCAGTGGATGTAGTCTACCTTGATTTCAGCAAGGCATTTGACAAGGTGCCCCATGATATTCTTGTAAAGAAGCTGGTAAAATGCGGTCTTGACTATGCTACCACTCAGTGGATTTGTAACTGGCTGACTGACCGGACCCAAAGGGTGCTCATCAATGGTTCCTCTTCATCCTGGAGAAGAGTGACTAGTGGGGTGCCACAGGGTTCTGTCTTGGGCCCGGTCTTATTCAACATCTTTATCAACGACTTGGATGATGGACTCAAGGGCATCCTGATCAAATTTGCAGATGACACCAAACTGGGAGGGGCGGCTAACACCCCAGAAGACAGGATCACACTTCAAAACGACCTTGACAGATTAGAGAACTGGGCCAAAACAAACAAGATGAATTTTAACAGGGAGAAATGTAAAGTATTGCACTTGGGCAAAAAAAATGAGAGGCACAAATACAAGATGGGTGACACCTGGCTTGAGAGCAGTACATGTGAAAAGGATCTAGGAGTCTTGGTTGACCACAAACTTAACATGAGCCAACAGTGTGACGCGGCAGCTAAAAAAGCCAATGCAATTCTGGGCTGCATCAATAGGAGTATAGCATCTAGATCAAGGGAAGTAATAGTGCCACTGTATTCTGCTCTGGTCAGACCTCACCTGGAGTACTGTGTCCAGTTCTGGGCACCACAGTTCAAGAAGGACACTGACAAACTGGAACGTGTCCAGAGGAGGGCAACCAAAATGGTCAAAGGCCTGGAAACGATGCCTTATGAGGAACGGCTAAGGGAGCTGGGCATGTTTAGCCTGGAGAAGAGGAGGTTAAGGGGTGATATGATAGCCATGTTCAAATATATAAAAGGATGTCACATAGAGGAGGGAGAAAGGTTGTTTTCTGCTGCTCCAGAGAAGCGGACACGGAGCAATGGATCCAAACTACAAGAAAGAAGATTCCAGTTAGGAAGAACTTCCTGACAGTAAGAGCTGTTTGACAGTGGAATTTGCTGCCAAGGAGTGTGGTGGAGTCTCCTTCTTTGGAGGTCTTTAAGCAGAGGCTTGACAACCATATGTCAGGAGTGCTCTGATGGTGTTTCCTGCTTGGCAGGGGGTTGGACTCGATGGCCCTTGTGGTCTCTTCCAACTCTATGATTCTATGATTCTATACCCTTCATCCTTTGTCCAGATAGTAAAATTGCCTTCGAATTGTACTCTGCTGCATGGCAGGCTGTGCCAACAGTCTCTTTGAAAGGTGAAGGTTAGCTTTTAAAAGCTTCTTTTGATTTTCCTTGAGTATAGCATAAAAGTTTGGCACATTTTCCCAGAGGAAGTATTAATCTAGCTATGCACAATTTTGTAAATTCAATATGTGAGAAACCAGCATGGGCGAGGAATAAAACATGACTGACAACAAGGGAGTTACGGTGTTGAAAAAGAAAGTCACATGTACTTTGCGTGTACCTCCCCCCTATGAGGAAATGCTGCCACATGAGGAGATTTTTAGTTTAGAAAATAGGTAGAGGACATGGCAAGAGATTATACACGGGTGGAGAAGGGGAATAGAGAAAACTGTTTCCCCCCTCTCCCATAATACTGCCACTATCTAATGAAGCTGGATGTTGGAAGTTTCTGGACAGAGAAAGGGAAGCACTTCTATATACAGTGTGTTAAACTATGGACTTCACTCTCACAAGAGTCAATAATAGCCTTCAATGTGGGCAGCTTTAAAAGAGGATTAGACAAATTCCTGGAGGATAAGACTATCAATGGGTACTAGCCACGCTGGATATGTTCTGTCCCCACTGTTGGAAGAACATTTCCAAACACAATTCAAAGGGTTGGGGCTGACCTTTAAAGCCCTAAATGGCCTCGGCCCTGTATACCACCACCCCCATCGTTCAGCTCGGACACTGAGGTCCAGCTCTGAGGGCCTTCTGGTGGTTACCTCATGGCAAGAAGTGAGATTACAGGGAACCACGCAGAGGACCTTCTTGGTAGTTGCACCCGTCCCGCAGAACGCCCTACCATCAGATGTTAAGGAGATAAAGAACTACACAACTTTTAGAAGACATCCGAAGGCATCCCTGTATAGGGAAGTTTTTAATGTTTGATTATTTTTTTTACTGCGCTTAATGTTTTTAATTTGTTGGATGCTGTCCAGAGTGGCTGTCCAAATGGGCCTTTGGTATCATGCACCAGGGCTCTTATTATAGTATTGTCAAATCAAAATACAGTGGTACCTCAGGTTAAGTACTTAATTCGTTCCGGAGGTCTGTTCTTAACCTGAAACGGTTCTTAACCTGAAGTACCACTTTAGCTAATGGGGCCTCCTGCTGCCGGCGCACCGTCTGAGCACAATTTCTGTTCTCATCCTGAAGCAAAATGTTAAGTTGTGCGTGAACATATCAGACAACACAGCGATTCTTCAAACAACTCTTGTTTATTCACAGCCAGAACAGAACTGATCTGAACTGAAGGGTTCAGCCAGCCTGCTTATATAGAGCTCCACTAGAATGCAACAGTAACCATTTTCTGTAACTATCCAATCACTGAACGTCACTTTCAATCTCTTATTTGCATATGTGGACCTGAGTGAAAACTATCTACAGTATTCCCCTGCTGGCCCAGGGTGAGAACTTCAGTACATAACACTAAGTTCTTAACCCGAGGTAATATTTCTGGGTTAGCAGAGTCTGTAACCTGAAGCGTCTATAACCTGAAGCATCTGTAACTCGAGGTACCACTGTAATGGAAAGGAGGTACAAGAGTTTATCTCAAAGCTGTCTAGTTCCCTGCATGAGAACTGGGAGCGTAATCAAGGCTAATGATACTGCTGTTTTTGCTGAAACAAACTGGAACACAGGTCAGTGGATCACAGGAGAGGCTTGTTGCAGTTTTGGCTCAGAGCCTATGCTACCTGAAGGATGTTCTCTGAGTAACGCTTTAAATGCTCTGGTAGAGTGATTGGTTTTGGGTCGCATATACAATGTGCTGGTCACAGTCAAAGGATTTAGTGGCTCCTTCGGAACACAAGGCAGATTCATGTAAAGAAGGTGAATGCTGAGAAGCTGAGCTGAGGTCTCTGGAGGAGCTATCATGGTGAAATGGTTGCAAGAGGTTGCATCAGGTAGATGTGACAGCAGATGCAGTAGTACTGATACTGCAGTCATAGCATATATTAACTGGGACCACAGTTGGAGAGACGGCCAGAGGTGGCCACAATATGGTGGATGGTTGTGATGAAGCCAACACTGACAGTGTAGGATGGTAAGGTGGGGTCAACAATGTCGCAAAGAAAATGACAAAGGTTGCTGCCAATAGGTTACTAGCCTATCTAGTGGATGAGGTAGGGGTATGCTGTCTGGATAAATCAGAAAGGTGAACTCACTAAGGAGTATCCAGTGTACATGTACGTGTGTGTGTGTGTGTGAATGAGAGACAGAGAAATCCCACCTGTCTGTTAATCTAAACGAATTAAGGTTTTTTTGGTACTGAATCCTAAGGATAGTATTTGATATAAAAGGGCAAAAGGGACATATATCTTGGTGTGCCTTCCTGACAGGAGAAACATCCTGAGTTTTGTTGTTGTTGTTTAGTTGTTTAGCTATGTCTGACTCTTTGTGACCCCCTGGACCAGAGCACGCCAGGCACTCCTGTCTTCCACTGCCTCCCACAGTTTGGTCAAACTCATGCTGGTAGCTTTGAGAACACTATCCAACCATCTCGTCCTCTGTCGTCCCCTTCTCCTTGTGCCCTCCATCTTCCTCAACATCAGGGTCTTTTCCAGGGAGTCTTCTCTTCTCATGAGGTGGCCAAAGTCTTGGAGCCTCAGCTTCAGGATCTGTCCTTCCAGTGAGCACTCAGGGCTGATTTCCTTCAGAATGGAGAGGTTGGATCTTCTTGCAGTCCATGGGACTCTCAAGAGTCTTCTCCAACTCCTCCTGAGTTTTAGGAGAAGTCAAGCCTACCATCGCAAGTGATCTCCCTCCAACATGGAACCCAGAATCTAGCCAGCATAGTAATGCTGCCAGAGGTTGCAAATGAATACTAAATGAAAGGCATATGAAACCAAGATAAAAACCTCTGGAGCACAGACTCTGGTTGAGACAGCAGCACTGGCATTAAGGTCATCAACCTTGACTAAGCCGTGGTGTTAGTGAAGGGTTCAAGAATGGAACTGGGATAAGTAGTACCATTGGGTGGAGTAGAGGAACAGTCCTTTCCACGCCTCTTCCCGAGAACTTAGACTCCGTTGAGACCGATGCAGAATGCCTATGTGTGTGCTGGGATCTTAGACTTTTAAAGTTATTTAGAAGCTCACCTGGCGGCTAGTTTGGCACATATAGTTGGTGGCACTGAACCTTCAGAAGCCACATAGGCACTGAGGTTTAAATCCAAGGCGGTGTTGGGCACTGATGAAACTGAAGCTGGTCTCTCAGTAGAATGACAGGACTGGCTGTACAGCTTCTTCAGAGCCTGTTTCACACAACAACGCCTGGAGAGGAGAAGAGCAATTTCCACGGGGTTGCTTGGTATACCACTGACAGCAGGGACAAGGCTCTATGCTGTGTTCCTCTCTCCTAAGCAGAGAAGGCAAAGCATGACCTATAAAGCCGCAGGTATGCAACCTGCTTTTTATTTTGTGGAGAAATACAATACAGGACTCTTAACCGCTCCTTTGTGTGTGCAAGGGTTACATAAACAAGGTCTTTTGTCATGTGTTTGTGCGCTCTTGCACAACCCTTCCTCTGTTTTTCTCAGCCCGCCCCCATGGCCTTGTGGTTTTCTTCTTGTTCTGCTCTTGTTTGCGGCTGAGGTTTTTGTTCAGGAACCTGCTGAGAAATGATAAGAGGCTCTGCTTGCGGGGCTCTTTCTGTGGCTTTCTGTTTCTTCCACACCACCCTCCAGGACGAAAACAAGATATTTGCCATTTCCAGACCGAAACACTAATCCGAAGCCTGGAGCCCAGTAGACCTTACGGCCAAAATAAGATGAGGCCTGGGAGATCCTTGGTCATATCTCCTGACATTTTCATTTCTACCTAGAGGCAACTGCCAGGGACTTCAACAGTGTGGGGAACTAAGCAAGGCACACAGGTGACGTGTGTTCCTGTTTCGCCTGCTGCCCAGGTGTTAACTGCTGGTGGACAACTGTGAGGCTCCTGATCCCCTTCTTAGCATTCATTATCTTTAAACCAGACTTGGGTGAGGCAGCCCTTCCGATAGATCCGTCTTCAGCAACCTGGCTTAGGACAACAACTGCCATCAGCCTCAGCCAACATAGCGGGGGGGGGGGGGGGGCAACAGGTTGAGGAAGGCTGATTTAAATAATCATCAATCATTTGCTACCTTGGCTCCCAGTACGTTTCCGAGCACAATTCAAAGTGTTGGTGCTGACCTTTAAAGCCCTAAACGGCCTCGGTCCAGTAGACCTGAAGGAGCGTCTCCACCCCCATCATTCAGCCCGGACACTGAGGTCCAGCGCCGAGGGCCTTTTGGCAGTTCCCTCACTGTGAGAAGCAAAGCTACAGGGAACCAGGCAGAGGGCCTTCTCGGTAGTGGCACCCTCCCTGTGGAACGCCCTCCCATCAGGCGTCAAGGAAATAAACAACTACCTGACATTTAGAAGACATCTGAAGGCAGCCCTGTTCAGGGAAGTTTTTAATGTGTGACATTTTAATGTATTCTTAATCTTTGTTGGAAGCCGCCCAGAGTGGCTGGGGAAACCCAGCCAGATGGGCAGAGTACAAATAAATTATTATTATTATTATTATTATTATTATTATTATTATTAGCCTGCAATAATCTTCCTGCGTGGCTGTGCTGGTGGCTGGGGTGGATGAAGATTAGCATCTAGAGGGCAGCAGGTTGATGAAAGCCGAACCGGAGGACTCCCCTCAAGACAGGATTATCCTCTGACGCTTCTTCAAGCAAATGTCTGTCCTCTGATTCGGCACGTCCCTCTGGTCCTTTGATGCTGGTCTGCCTAAACAGGTTCTTGGCCTTCAGCCTCTCGTGTCTATTGCCCTTTTGATCCTCAGTTGCCTGAACAACTTGGGTAAAAGGTTTCTGATACACCATTATTATGGAATGAAACTGATATTTTTTATATTGAAGTTGATGCTTTGCTTTTGCTATGAATTTTTATGTTCTTGAGGATCTGAGGACCATTATGTCTCTTTGTGCTCCTACACCCAAGATTCTTTATTTAAAGAAATTTTGGTGTCATTTCCCCATGGATTCAATGCCTGTACAGAAAATCCCAAGTTTGGAAGTAGTTCTGAAAGATTTTGTAACCAAATGTTTCCTAGAGAAAGTGTCCTCTGCTTTTCTAGACAGATCTTAAGAAGCCTGTCTTTCATCATCTGGCTTAGTCTGCACTAGCCATCCTAACATATATTGGGACGCGGGTGGCACTGTGGGTTAAACCACAGAGCCTAGGACTTGCCGATCAGAAGGTCGGCAGTTCGAATCCCCGCGACGAGGTGAGCTCCCGTTGCTCGGTCCCTGCTCCTGCCAACCCAGCAGTTCGAAAGCACGTCAAGTGCAAGTAGATAAATAGGTACCGCTCTGGCGGGAAGGTAAACGGCATTTTCGTGCGCTGCTCTGGTTCGCCAGAAGCGGCTTAGTCTTGCTGGCCACATGACCCGGAAGCTGTACGCCGGCTCCCTTGGTCTATAGAGCGAGATGAGTGCCGCAACCCCAGAGTCGGCCATGACTGGACCTAATGGTCAGGGGTCCCTTTACCTTTACCTAACATATATTAAACCAGAAATAATTTCCATATGCAACTCTCAGCTGATTAGATACAGTGGGGTAAATTCAGAAACTCTGAAAAGCCTACTGAAAAAGTGGCTTTGAACTCTCAACATTTCAGGAAGATCAGCAAAGCCCCAGATTTCCACACCAAAAATTTGTTTTGCTTTGAAAATATTTAAAATGGGATGTATTGACCCTGGGCATCTAAAATTTAGCAGTTTGTAAACAATCAACTGCTTTCAGTGCATTTTTCTTAATTTGCAAAGCCCAGAATCATGAAACTGAAAAAGTTCTGCCAATATAACAGTAAGGTTTTACCTTATATATATATATAATGTTCATAACTGCATATATAAACCACATGTCTGAAACCCCACAGAAAAAGTCCTGAAACCATTTTGTGTCTTCCAAGTTGACCTCAAATATTTCTCTGCAAGGTCGAAGGAAAATGGAAAAGCCTCCCCATTGTCTTCTCCTTCACAAATCCTGTCTTAAGGATATGTCTGTGTATGAATAGACGTATGAATTCCTGTGACCTGGCTCAGGAACTAAGTATTTGTCATTACAAATACTGGAGCGGTACCTATTTATCTACTTGCACTTTGACGTGCTTTCAAACTGCTAGGTGGGCATGAGCAGAGACCGAGCAACGGGAGCTCACCCCATCACGGGGATTCGATCCGCCGACCTTCTGATCGGCAAGTCCCAGGCTCTGTGGTTTAACCCGCAGCGCCACCCACGTCCCAATGGCAAGACCTTAAGCATCCCTATATTTCTCTTTCCCTTTGTGCTCTGTCCACCATAACTGAAGTGGCTTAAAGTTGCCTTCCCCAGCCAGATGTTTCAAACGACAACTCCCATCATAAACCTCAGCCAGCATGTGCTGATGGGAATTGTAGTTCAAAACATCTGTAAGGTACTAGGTTGAAGAAGGCATCTTTATAGGGTACAGTTTCTAGTATATATCTATTGCATTTTATAAATGTTGCAAACTGTTTTTGGACTGCAGCCAAAATGTGGGATGTAATTAAATAAATACCTGCCCCCCCCAAAAAAAAAATCACTGGAAAAATAAGTCATCCAAGAACTGTGGGAAAATCTGTTAATGCCAATAAAACCCACATCATTATCTGACTGTTAAACAGACTGTGAGTGTGTTAAGGTACTGATGACTTTATGAAGTCAACAGAAATGAAAAAAAATGAAAAATCACAGTGATAATGAAACTTGTTGTTGATGTCCTATATATTTCCATACGATAAAGATCTCGATTTTTAATATGCAAGTTTCCATTGTAATTTGAATGCTGAAGCGATCAAGTTTTTCTCTTTGACGTCTTCCTAACCTTTACATATTTACTGACATTAGTTCTCCAAGTCTTTGCCACGAAAAGCAATACTACGGCCAGAAATGTGATTGTAAACTAAGCCCACACTCCTACGAATACTTGCTTGGGATTGGGAGTACATCCCATTGAACAAAATGGGACTTTCTTCTGAGTAAACTGCTAGCACCTTAAAGGCTAATACATGTATTATGGAAAAGACTTTCCCATCTCCTCCAATGTTTCTCAGATGAAAATAGGGACATCCTAGTCCATCCCCTCCAACATTTTCAGATGAAAATAGTGACGGCATCTGCCATTCTGGGAGTTTTCCTGGAAAATCAGGCTATTTGGAGGGTACTATTAAGTTGTGGGTGAACATATCAGACGACACAGCGATTCTTCAAACAGCTCTTGTTTATTCACAGCCAGAACAGAACTGAACTGAAAGGTTCAGCCAGGCTGCTTATATAGAGCTCCACTAGAATACAACAGTAACCATTTTCTGTAACTATCCAATCACTGAACGTCACTTTCAATCCCTTATTTGCATATGTGGACCTGAACTATCTACAGTATCCCCCTGCTGGCCCAGGGTGAGAACTTCAGTACATAACGGGTACGCTTTCATTGACTCAAGTCTATTTCATCAAATACATGAAATGTTATCCTCATTTGACTGGTATGGGGGATCTACATGGGTGTAGAAAGAGAAATGAAAACAGTGAGAATAAATGAAAATAGTTACTGCCAACCTTGGTGCTAAAACCTTTACAATGCAGAATGCCTCTGTTCCATGTCTTGCTCACTCACTAGCAGAATCTGAGAGTGGGCGGTGATTAAACTTTCCCCAGCAGAGTAGTCTCTTGACCCCCAGCTGACGCTCCCCTCTCTGCGCGAAAGCCTACTGCGCAGGAAAGGCGTGGGTAAAGTGGGACCTCCCTCCTCCCCGCTTTGCTCAGGCAAGGTGCCCTGGCACCGCCTTGCATCCTCCGAGCCCTGCATCTCCTCTCCACTGGAGGCGTGGCTTCCTTCCTCCGCTGAGGAAGTGCTGCTTCCCACGATCTTTGGGGGCTCTCTGTAATCCATCTGCCCTTCCCCCTCTCGCCTGAGCCGATGGCAGTTCCCTGACAGGTGGGGTATAAATAATAAATTATTATGATTATTATTATTGTTGTTATTAATATTATTATGCATGGCACCCACAGTCCTGGGCACCCACAGTTGCGGGGCCAAGCTAACACTCCTGTTCCCCTGCATGTGAAGATAGGCTCCCGTACAAGACCAATGGTTGATCCAATGGTCAAGAAGCAGATGGTTTCTGCATCTGCTGTAGAGGGAAGTGAGGGGCAGGTGCGGCTTGTCCACCTGGGAAGGTAGCCCATCTAGATGGAGGAAAACTCTGAACCCAAACCTCCGCTGCCTTGTGGGATATCTTCGAGAGAAGAAAAGGCTAAGGAGTAAACTCTACCCAGGTCCTTAGTGGAGTCCCTAAGACTGTTGGAAGTGCCCTGTACACCTCCTGCAGCCAAGCTGGTGCCAAACATATTGCTCTGCTTTCCTTTGGACCCCATCAGTGAGGCCAAGAGGAGGGTCTTGTCACCTGGGCAGCCCAGGACCTCCAGACACACTGCCTAGGCTTGCACTGCAAGGAGGGCACTTCTGAGACACTAATGCAGTGGTTTGACTTCACCCTGCCGAGGCGCACTCCATTGTCTCGAGACAGACGGATGCCAATAAGAACATTCCTCCCTATAGTGGCCTTGCCAGAGAGGCCGCCCTGCTCCTTATTCTACACTCTAGCCAGATAAAGATTGTGAAGCGGAGGAGCAGCCTCTTCTTTGTTGTGGTGCTCACTTTGTAGTATCCACTTCCCAGGGAGATCTGTTTGGTGTCTTACAAGCTTCGCCAGTGAGGTAAAGTTCTTCCTAAATCAGAAGGATTTTCCTGTGGCTTGACATCTGCAGGCTATTTGGATGGGTGTGGGAGTTATATGAAGATCAAAAATGTTACTGCTCTCTAGCTTTTAGGCTGCACCGGCTCTCTCATTAGGCAGAGGGAGCCAACGGCCTCAGGCGGCAGATGCTGCAGGGCAGCTGTCCTGGCTGTTTCTTCTCAGTCCGTGAGCTGTTCCTCTCCATTGGTGAACAAAAGGCAAAGCCTGTGCCAGACCCTTTTAGTTGCCTCAGGTGCAATACTGGCAATCCCATCGGCAGTGCTGGAGTAGGATTCTGCTGCCCACCCAGTCAGCTTTTGAATATGGAACGGGGTGGTTGTGCCACCTTGTCCTTTGCCTCAGGTAGCAAAATGTATTGGGCTGGCTCTTGGTTTTAAGTTCTATGCTTTTCATCTATTGTGCTAAGGGTACTATAGGGATATGTATTATAAAGGACCCCTGACCATTAGGTCCAGTCGTGGCCGACTCTGGGGTTGTGGCGCTCATCTTGCTTTATTGGCCAAGGGAGCCGGCGTACAGCTTCCGGGTCATGTGGCCAGCATGACTAAGCCGCTACTGGCGAACCAGAGCAGCGCACAGAAACGCCGTTTACCTTCCCGCCAGAGCAGTACCTATTTATCTCCTTGCACTTTGACGTGCTTTCGGACTGCTAGGTTGGCAGGAGCTGGGACAGAGCAACGGGAGCTCACTCCGTCACGAGGATTCGAACCCCCGACCTTCTGATCGGCAAGCCCTAGGCTCAGTGGCTTAACGTACAGTGCGTCCCGATATGTATCATAGTGTTTTTAAAATGCTTAAGTGTTACTTTTTGTATTTTTAACACTTATATATCCCTTTACTAGCAAGTGAGAACTGAAGCAACAAAATGTTGCTGCGTATCCCTAATCCTACGACAAGTCCTCCTGTTCAGGGCTCCTGCCAGCCTTGTAGTCCTGCTCAGACCTCACAGGATGGGGTGTAAAGCTTCAGGGGGAAGGAAAGGGGGAAAGACACCCCAAACATCATTTTCATTTACAAAAAGCAGCTGCTGGGTTTTGTGTGTGTGGTGGATCAGCACTGTAGTGTGAGGTAGGGACTTGAACCATTCCTCCCCAGGCTGTTTTCCCACTGATAATCTCCCTCCCAATCCAAGGCTACTATTTGTATCCATTGGTAAAATTTTGGGGGACACGGTATCCCCCCACCTGCAGGTGTTTTTTGAAAAACAAAAAGACACGAGATTTCTGTCACAGAACTGCCAATATCATGGCAGTTTGACTCTACATCAGTGGTTCTCAAAGGATGTGGTAGGAGAGGATAGCAAGTGTGGCCAGAAGATTCAAGGACAATCAAATAAACATTTCAACATTTCAGTACAGTACAGTATAAAAAAATTGGGGGGGGGGGGGGGAATGCAACCAGAAACAGTATCCATGCCTCTGTTCAAAAGCATTTGCTGTTCTTATACAGTGGTGCCTCGCAAGACGAAATTAATTCGTTCTGCGAGTTTTTTCGTCTTGTGAATTTTTTCGTCTTGCGAAGCACCACTGTGTATTGACGGTTTCCCATAGGAATGCATTGGCGGTTTTTTAAAAAAGGCGCAAGACGTTTTCGTCTTGCGAAGCAAGCCCATAGGAAATCCGTCTTGCGAAGCAACTCAGAAAACAAAAAACTCTTTCGTCTTGCGAGTTTTTCGTCTTCCGAGGCATTCGTCTTGTGAGGTACCACTGTATGCTGTTTTCTATGGCATATTGTTGTGAACAGCGATTTTAAACTCTGACAAATATGAAAGATCAGAAACGAGAAAGGCCTCTTTGTGTTGATGAGGAGATGAGAGTTCGCCTCAAATCAAACCTCATATAAATGAAATTTCCTGGCAAAAGCAAGCTCACACCTCTCGCTGAGCTTGCATACATACTTAAAGTACATATGCAAGAGGCATGTTTATATTTTGGGAATGATTCAAGTTATTGATGTAACTGCATTGTTTGATACTTTCTGTGTGTCCCATGATCATATTATAAAGTACCGTATTTTTCTCACCATTGGACGCACTTTTTTCCTCCTGAAAAGGAAGGGAAAATGTCTGTGCGTCTTATGGAGCAAATGTGTGGTCCCTGGAGCCAAATCGCTGTTGCCCTGCGCTGCTGGGCTGCTCTTTGGGGGTGGGGGGAGGAGCCACGGTGCTCTGCCGGCAGCCTCCGCTTTCCCCTGAAGCCCCGGCAACGTTTGCAGGCAGCGGGAAGGCTGTGTGTTCCTGGGGTGCTCTTTGGGGGTGGGGGGAGGAGCCAGACTGCTCTGCCTGCAGCCTTTGCTTTCCCCTGAAGCCGGGACAAGGTTTGCAAGCAGAGGGAAGGCTGTGTGTTCCTGGGCTGCTTTTTGGGGGTGGGGGGGAGCAGCCAAGCGGCTCTGCCTGCAACTTCTGCTTTCCCCTGAAGCCCCGACAAGGATTGCAAGCAGAGGGAAGGCTGTGCGCTCCTGGGGTGCTCTTTGGGGGTGGGGGGAGGAGCCAGACTGCTCTGCCTGCAGCTTCTGCTTTCCCCTGAAGCCGGGACAAGATTTGCAAGCAGAGGGAAGGCTGTGCGCCTTTGCCCTGCGCTCCTGGGGTGCTCTTTGGGGGTGGGGGGAAGCCACACTGCTCTGCCTGCAGCTTCTGCTTTCCCCTGAAGCCCCGACAAGGATTGCAGGCAGAGGGAAGGCTGTGCGCTCCTGGGGTGCTCTTTGGGGGTGGGGGGGAGGAGCCAAGCGGCTCTGCCTGCAGCTTCTGCTTTCCCCTGAAGCCCCGACAAGGTTTGCAGGCAGAGAGAAGGCTGTGCGCCTTTGCCCTGCACTCCTGGGGTGCTCTTTGGGGGTGGGGGGGAGGAGCCAAGCGGCTCTGCCTGCAGCTTCTGCTTTCCCCTGAAGCCCCGACAAGGTTTGCAAGCAGAGGGAAGGCTGTGCGTCTTTGCCCTGCGCTCCTGGGGTGCTCTTTGGGGGTGGGGGGAGGAGCCAGACTGCTCTGCCTGCAGCCTTTGCTTTCCCCTGAAGCCGGGACAAGGTTTGCAAGCAGAGGGAAGGCTGTGTGTTCCTGGGCTGCTTTTTGGGGGTGGGGGGGAGCAGCCAAGCGGCTCTGCCTGCAACTTCTGCTTTCCCCTGAAGCCCCGACAAGGATTGCAAGCAGAGGGAAGGCTGTGCGCTCCTGGGGTGCTCTTTGGGGGTGGGGGGAGGAGCCAGACTGCTCTGCCTGCAGCTTCTGCTTTCCCCTGAAGCCGGGACAAGATTTGCAAGCAGAGGGAAGTCTGTGCGCCTTTGCCCTGCGCTCCTGGGGTGCTCTTTGGGGGTGGGGGGAAGCCACACTGCTCTGCCTACAGCCTTTGCTTTCCCCTGAAGCCTCGACAAGGTTTGCAAGCAGAGGAAAGGCTGTGTGTTCCTGGGCTGCTTTTTGGGGGTGGGGGGGAGGAGCCAAGCGGCTCTGCCTGCAGCTTCTGCTTTCCCCTGAAGCCCCGACAAGGTTTGCAGGCAGAGAGAAGGCTGTGCGCCTTTGCCCTGCACTCCTGGGGTGCTCTTTGGGGGTGGGGGGGAGGAGCCAAGCGGCTCTGCCTGCAGCTTCTGCTTTCCCCTGAAGCCCCGACAAGGTTTGCAAGCAGAGGGAAGGCTGTGCGCCTTTGCCCTGCACTCCTGGGGTGCTCTTTGGGGGTGGGGGGGAGGAGCCAAGCGGCTCTGCCTGCAGCTTCTGCTTTCCCCTGAAGCCCCGACAAGGTTTGCAAGCAGAGGGAAGGCTGTGCGTCTTTGCCCTGCGCTCCTGGGGTGCTCTTTGGGGGTGGGGGGAGGAGCCAGACTGCTCTGCCTGCAGCCTTTGCTTTCCCCTGAAGCCGGGACAAGGTTTGCAAGCAGAGGGAAGGCTGTGTGTTCCTGGGCTGCTTTTTGGGGGTGGGGGGGAGCAGCCAAGCGGCTCTGCCTGCAACTTCTGCTTTCCCCTGAAGCCCCGACAAGGATTGC
The DNA here is from genome assembly GCF_965153285.1 of Podarcis tiliguerta. Taxonomy (NCBI): domain Eukaryota; kingdom Metazoa; phylum Chordata; class Lepidosauria; order Squamata; family Lacertidae; genus Podarcis; species Podarcis tiliguerta. The sequence goes on from NC_139550.1 coordinate 3,375,360, forward strand.
AAGCAGAGGGAAGGCTGTGCGCTCCTGGGGTGCTCTTTGGGGGTGGGGGGAGGAGCCAGACTGCTCTGCCTGCAGCTTCTGCTTTCCCCTGAAGCCGGGACAAGATTTGCAAGCAGAGGGAAGTCTGTGCGCCTTTGCCCTGCGCTCCTGGGGTGCTCTTTGGGGGTGGGGGGAAGCCACACTGCTCTGCCTACAGCCTTTGCTTTCCCCTGAAGCCTCGACAAGGTTTGCAAGCAGAGGAAAGGCTGTGTGTTCCTGGGCTGCTTTTTGGGGGTGGGGGGGAGGAGCCAAGCGGCTCTGCCTGCAGCTTCTGCTTTCCCCTGAAGCCCCGACAAGGTTTGCAGGCAGAGAGAAGGCTGTGCGCCTTTGCCCTGCACTCCTGGGGTGCTCTTTGGGGGTGGGGGGGAGGAGCCAAGCGGCTCTGCCTGCAGCTTCTGCTTTCCCCTGAAGCCCCGACAAGGTTTGCAAGCAGAGGGAAGGCTGTGCGTCTTTGCCCTGCGCTCCTGGGGTGCTCTTTGGGGGTGGGGGGGAGGAGCCAAGTGGCTCTGCCGGCAGCTTCTGCTTTCCCCTGAAGCCCGGACAGGGTTTGCAAGCAGAGGGAAGGCTGTGTGTTCCTGGGGTGCTCGTGGGGGTGGGGAGCAGCAAATTGCTGTCTCTCAGTGCCTCCTAATTCAACTGCAAAGGATTGCGTAACCGGATTCTGAGCTCCATTCGAAGTTTAAAAATATTAAGTTTGGGGATTTCTTCAAGTAGCAGTTTTGCAGAAATAGTCATAAATGCATGCAAAGCATTTCCACAATCCAGTATTAGTGAGCTCAGCTAAAACTGGCCAGGCATCTGTCTCAGTAACAGTTTAAACCACACAACTATAACCAGACATCCTGTGTGCTTGTGTGTGGACCATGTTCCTAGCAGCTAATCTTTATTGTTGAAAAGAGGCCCTGATATTCCACTCCAAGTCTATAATTCATTATACAAATTCTTACAAGTGCAGTCCACCTATACCAAACCAAAAGCATTGTGTTCTCTTGTTATTGACTGGAAGCTATTTATCTGCCCTCTTTTCCTCCTCTGTTCTTTGCTCAGTCACTCCATTTTGAATCTTCCTTTCAAAACAACCATGCCTGTTTTGAGAAAACTTCAGAGATTTAGGAACTGGAGCACAATCATTTGATCTCTTTGCTGTTCCTCCATACTCCAAGCACTTCTCATTTGCACAGCCCTGGTTTCTCTCCCTGACTATTAATATTCTTGATTAATAAGAGTAAAATGCTCAAATTTTAATTTTTGTGACTGCTGCCAATACTGACTTCCCAGTGATAATGAAAACAGCTACATTATAATGGAATGTCTGTCCTTTTTCCATTCTCTTCATTATATATCGTGGCTCGCTTTAAAGCAGCAAAGTGGACAGGAGCCACCCACTTTGCTGTTTTAAATAGTTTAGCACAACATTTGAGTCAGATTTTTTCTTATTTTCCTGCTCTAAAAACTTGGTGCGTCTTTTGGTCAGGTGCGTCCTATGGAGCGAAAAATACGGTAGTTGTGCTTTGTGTTATAAATCAATGATTACCAGGAGTTGTTTCCTTTTGTTTTCCAATGTATTTCTTATCCATAAAAAAAAACTGGTGTTGCGCTAGTCATTTTTTATTTTAAAAGTGTGGCCTACGGAAAGAAGCTTGAGAACCACTATTCTACACATTCACTCAGAAGTACGTTTCACTGATCTCAGTGGGATCCAGTCCTGCTTCCGGATGACCTGTTTATTCAACATTCGTTCTGAATTGTTTCCACAGAGTTTGTAGCTAAATATACTACTCCTGCCCCCAGCAGGAGGTGGCAAGTCCAGAGCAGTACATGCGGGTATGCAATGGAGATACCAAGATGCCTCTCTTGGCTGCCATCACTTGAGGCCTTTCACTATTTAATTAGTTTTTTCTCAGGCCGCACTGCGTGAGATTGAAAAGCACAGGCAGATGCCCCACAGTAGGCCATTTCTTATTACAAAGCCATTTAATGGATCTCTTTGCATGAAAAGGTTTCGTTTCTCCTTTAATGCCGGTGTGTTGCGGCCAGTTGCCTGATTAACCACCCGCCTGCATCACAGCAGCCGAAGGACCTAGGCTAGCAGACACATCTGCCTCTTCGGATTATGATGGCCGAGAAACCTGAAGACAGTGAATACATTTCTGTCATGCTGAGAGAAAGCACTGTCTGCACTCGCACATCTTACTCACTGAGAAAAAGCCTGAGGCTGGGAATCCTGTTTCTCATAAACCAGAGAGTCCTATAAAAGTTTTTATGTTCCTCTGGAGTGCTGGAGAAGCCTACAGTGCTTAGTTCTATGTGTGGTAAAAAATTGAGCCATGAAGGACTGGAGCAGAAATGGAAACGCTTTATTTCTTCGCCCTCAATTTTCTCTTGACCCTGTTTGGGGCCAGAGATTGAAACATGGTGGGGAATTTGAAGAAAACAAAACTATTTTTTTTAAAAAAAAAATCAGAGTGATGAGTAAAGTTACATTTATTGCATTTATAAGGATTTCATTACTAGCTTTTTCTCAAGAAATTTGAGCTCCTGCTTGTTTCTTTTCTTTCTTTCTTTTTATATTTATACAAGTTTTGAAGTCTGATATTAGCACTGTCCAATTTATGCATCCACTTGCCACAGTACTGGCTGTTTATTTTCTAAATTTTTGCCCCTTTCCCCATGTCCCTGTCCCCTTTCCTCCCTGAAAGGGAGGGTGAAATGGATTACAGAGATGAGGTGGAGCGGCTGACAGAGTGGTGCAGAGCTAACAATTTGCTCATAAATACAAGGAAGACAAAGGAACTTGTGGTGGACTTCAGGAGACAGAAGAACAATGTCCAGCAACTTTTGATTGATGGGGTCTGTGTGGAGAGGGTAACAACGTTCAGATTTTTGGGCATTGAATTACAAGAGGATCTGTCCTGGAGTGTCAACACAAGGGGGCTTGTGAAGAAGGCCACACCCCAGGAACAGCTTCGACTGGCCGGCTAAACCAGAGGAGGGTATTTTTTGAGAATACTAAGGAAAAACCATCTTCCGCAGAAACTGCTGCTTGCCTTCTATCACTGTGCCATTGAGAGCGTGCTCACTTATGGCTTATGTGTGTGGTACGGAAGCTGTACTACCCAGGACAGGATGGGGTTGTGCAGGGTTGTTAAGGCAGCAGAGAGCATTGTTGGCTGCCCACTCTCCACCTTAGAGCAGATTTATGCCACAAGGTGCCATAGGAAGGCACTGGACATAGTAAAAGATCCATCGCATCCTGGTCACTGTCTCTTCGAGCTCTTGCCGTCGGGACGGAGATACAGGACGATGAAGACAAGAACGAGCCGTCTTAAGAAACAGCTTCTTCTCCAGAGCGATCTCGGCCCTGAATGGGAAGCCCGGACTTTGAAAGTCATCTAATCTCCCTTGCTGTATTATACTGTATTGTTTAATTAGTGTTTTTATGGAGCAGTCAAGTAATTTCGTTGTCCCCGAAGGGGGCAATGACAATAAAGATATTATTATTATTATTATTATTATTATTATTATTATTATTATGTGCAGATTTTATTACGGCATTAGCTTTCATGAATTACATCCCACTTCCTCCAATGCATGGTAGGACTTGCACAGTGCAAACCTCTGCATGCCTACTCAGGAGTAAGCCCTATTGAGGTAGGTGTGTTTAGGACTGCAGCGGGGCAGAGCAATCCTAATGTGAGGATGGGACTGGAGACAAGCAGCAGGGGATTCATTGCTGCATCTGCATCTCTGCTGGCCAGAGTGCTTCACTGGAGAATTCCCCACCTCCCCACCCCTGTGCTGGCACCTTGGGAAATCTGAGGAGCTTTAAAGTGGATGCAGAAGATGCAAAGCATCTAGCACTGGCACCCTGTTTGAGGGCTATTAGTTACTACTCTTGAGAGAAATGCAGTAGTAGCTTCCTACTTGCCAGAGGCTATTTAAGAGGAAACTATTCACCATCCCATCACCTCCTGGCAAACAGAAGGGGAAGAAATGGAGGCAGTGAGAGATTTTACTTTCTTGGGCTCCATAATCACTGCAGATGGTGACAGCAGCCACGAAATTAAAAGACGCCTGCTTCTTGGGAGAAAAGCAATGACAAACCTAGACAGCATCTTAAAAAGCAGAGACATCACCTTGCCAACAAAGGTCCGTATAGTAAAAGCTATGGTTTTCCCAGTAGTGATGTATGGAAGTGAGAGCTGGACCATAAAGAAGGCTGATGGCCGAAGAATGGATGCTTTTGAATTATGGTGCTGGAGGAGACTCTTGAGAGTCCCATGGACTGCAAGAAGATCAAACCTCTCCATTCTGAAGGAAATCAGCCCTGAGTGCTCACTGGAAGGACAGATCCTGAAGCTGAGGCTCCAAGACTTTGGCCACCTCATGAGAAGAGAAGACTCCCTGGAAAAGACCCTGATGTTGGAAAGATGGAGGGCACAAGGAGAAGGGGACGACAGAGGACGAGATGGTGGGACAGTGTTCTCGAAGCTACCAGCATGAGTTTGACCAAACTGCAGGAGGCAGTGGAAGACAGGAGTGCCTGGCGTGCTCTGGTCCAGGGGGTCATGAAGAGGCGGACACGACTAAACGACTAAACAACAACATGCACCATCCTAGCCTTTCAATATGTGTGTGTGTGTGTTTAGGAATTCAGCCTGCTAGTTTGTCACGCTGTCCATACAAAAACCAAATAGGCACAGCATAATTAAATGCAAATCCGTAACTGAATTATTAAAAGTCAGGTGTGCATAAAGCAATCTTATCACATGAATGTTCCTTAAAAATTGCCTTCCTGCTGCTAATAATAAAAGAGACTGCTTTTCACATGAGCAGCCTAGCTTTACTTGCCAGTTAAAAACCAGAAACTTTTTGCAGATTGGATTAGGGGTCAAAAGGAACTAAGAGGGGAAGAAAATCCCAGAGTCTAATCGCTTTATGAATAGAGCAATTAGACAGAGAATGAGGAACAACATCTACTACCTGAGTTCTTCTAAATACAATGCCTCTGAGCATACAGAATGTTCTTGTAATGGCCAAGGGCATTTGCTAAATTCTCCGGAGTAAATGCATGCCTTTTGATAAAACATTGATATTGCAAAGTCCATCTCCAATTTGATTTATGTACAGCACAGAGTTATGTTATGTGCTTTAGAATCAATATACTCATCTACAAGTAAACATAATGTCCCAATGCATTTTTTATTTTGCCTTAGGTTTTCCCTTTTCTTTTGTCTTGTCTCTTTCTTTGCATTGCATTTCTGTTTTATTATGCTGTTATACCAGCCAACATTTTTCTGATTAAAATAGGGACGCTCCATTCCATAATGATAATTGTACTATGTATACCCCCCACATATTACTGGGTTGCCCCAGCCACTTTGGACAGCTTCCAACATATATAAAAACATTTAAGAAAAACCCTTCCCTATACAGGATTGCCTTCAGACTGCGCGGGGGTCGGATAACTCTACACCCTCCAACAGTTCTCCAATGGAAATAGGGACATCCTAAGGAAAAGCGGGACATTCTGGGATCAAATCAGAAACTGGGACGGCTTCTCTAAATCAAGGATGTCCCTGGAAAATAGGGGCACTTGGAGGTTAACTCCTTGCTTCCACTTAGTGGCTCAACTAGCAGGAGATAACTGAAGTATTTGTAAAGCAAAATCTATCTGGACTTAGAAGGGGCTCTATGAGTGATGCAGTATAAAAGCATTTTCAAACATGCTGTCCTATGTCCCTGACAGCCTCTGGCTCGGATCAGGCGGGGGCGAGAGGGGATATGTGCCCTAGGCAGCTAATCGGAAGAAGTGGCAAAATAGCATCCTATGTGGGAGAGGGGGGGCGGCAGCAGTGCAGACCTTTGTCCCCCTATGGAAAAATGTGTAGATTTGGCACTCGTCAGCATGTTGTGCTCTTTTTTGTGCATACATGAATGATGAAAAGGGTTTCCAATAAACCAGAATCCAGATTTAAATTTGATTAAGATGTATGTGAAAATGATAGCTTTTTAACCATTTAACACATGGTTTATCTCGCTTGCTTCTGACGTTAGCTGTAGTATGAGTCAAGGTGAAGCAGCCATTTCTGATATCTTTAAAAGCAGATGAGTCGGAGACTGAAACAATTGATCTACAAGGCAAAATCCACCAAGACAGTCTTGTCCCTGATTCATAGTGAGGATAAGTCATGGATGGAAATGGAACTCTATAGGGAACTCCCATTCTTCCTGAAGAATCTAAAAGTGTCACAAATTTCCAATCTTTAGTTGTGGCTGGGGCAAACCAGTCAGATGGGCAGCATATGAATAAATTATTATAAAATTATTAATATTATGCAAAAGGCCCACTGAAATTAACATGCCCTTGCACATTCTCCCCTCATTTCAATGAAGCATGCAAAGAAGAGCATCTTCATGTTTGTCCTCCATGTTAAATTGTGTGTTTTATAAGGGTGCCATCTGGTTTTTCTGCTTGAGGCACCAACATGTCCTGGGTGGATCTTGTGTTCTGGTTAGGGCTGTAGAATTTCAGGTAATTCTCTCACTAGCTGCAAAATATGGTTGGAATCCCTACGGGGAGAAACCTTTGCTTAAAATTGAAGAAAATGCGAGTGTGCTAAAGCAGGAAATTCTGTCTTGGCTGGTGATGATTAAAGCAATTTTCAAGGCAAGAGGAAACAAATGCCTTGAGAAATTTTAGTCAGACATTTCAGGGACCACGGTGCGTTGAGGGGGACTGCATAAAGGCACACACAAAAAGATGATTAGGTGAAATGAGGAATAAAATAGGGAGCAGCTCGGGAAAAGCCAAGCTAGAAAAACGCTGCACAGATTACAAATTACACAGCAGAAGGATGTGGACAGAGCCACAGTGGCTCTATTCGTAAAAATATTCATTGAATGGGTAGAGAGATGGGGAATCAAGAACGCACCTGATGTCCCTGTTCCCAAACTCTGAGAGGTACAAATAAAGTTGGTGCATTGGCTCTTTTTGCAAAGCCAATTGCACAGAGAGGGCCTTCAGATAAATGCTTGGAACGGAGAAGGCAATCCTAGCACCACCACCTTCTTCAATACCGTTCACAGCATATGCAAAAAGAACTAAGAAATGCGAACAGCTTATGTGTTTATAAAGAGAACCTTCAATAAAAAGGTGAACATGAAACCCCTCAAAGAAGAGAAGCAAAAGGTTAGAGACCTCGCCGACAAGCTAATGCTAGCACCAGTGTGTCTGACGTTTGTATCGCTGGAGAGAAAATGGTGTAGCGCATGGGTAGGCAAACTAAGACCCAGGGGCCGGATCCGTACCAATCGCCTTCTAAATCTGGCCCGCAGTGTGTTTTTACATGAGTAAAATGTGTCCTTTTGTTTAAAATGCATCTCTGGGTTCTTTGTGGGGCATAAGAATTCGTTCATTTCCCCCCCTTCAAAATATAGTCCAGCCCCCCACAAGGTCTGAGCGACGGTGGACCGGCCCCCTGCTGAAGAAGTTTGCTGACCACTGGTGTATTGTCTAAAATGCAGAAGACAACTTATCTTCTATAAGCAAGAGGGAGAATGTTCTCTGTTTTTACCTCCCTAGAAAATAAACTTGCATAGGGGCTGGCCAGGGATGGGGTGAAAGTGTCAGATTATCCAGTGGTATAGCGTTGGGGGGTGCAGGGGGGGCCGGCCGCACCGGGCGCAACATCTGGGGGTTAGGGGGCGCAAATCCACGGGTTAGGGGGCGCAAATTACTTGCCTTGCCCCGGGTGCTGACAACCCACGCTACGCCACTGAGATTATCAAGTCACTTGGCCAACAATATCCTGCTCCCACTGACTTATTATAGGACTGTTTTTTAAAACAGGGAAATTGTGTCCTTACCTCTTTCTTTCTTTCTTTCTTTCTTTCCTTCCTTCTTTCTTTGTCTGTCTGTATTTCTCTTCTGTTCTTTCTCTCTGAAAGATGAGTTCCTCGCCAGGTGTTAACGCAATGAAGAGCTGAAGGAAGAAGGGGGGAAAACCCTCCCTCTTACTCTCAAAATACTGAAAAAAGCCAGTAAAGTTCAGAAAGCAACTCAGCATTTCTGGTTTCTCCATCCCCTCCCTTCCCCTTTGCACCGGAAAACAACAAAAAGGGGGGGGGGGACCCAGCTGGTTCTGGATTGGACTTCAGAGACTTTCAAGAGACCCACATTTGGGGTCATTTGGGGCACTCTGTGGGAATCGAGTTGCTTTTGGTGTTAGTTAGAAAACTACAGGCAGAAATTATAATGAATCTTTCTAATGGATTTCTAGTTTCTCGGTTTAATTTTCAACGCATGTCAGCTTGCTTTCTCTCTCGGACTGGCCAGAAATCACTGTGAAAGAATTAAATAATCTATTTCCTCCAAGTGACTTCCTTCATCCTCTACACAGTTCTCTTTTTATTTTTGATACTGTCTCCTTCTTGGATGAAAAGAACTGAAATATGGTGTGTGTGTGTGTGTGTGTGTGTGTGTGTATCGTTGACTATCTGTTTTGTATAAGTTTCCACACGTTATTATGTATTATTTGTATTCCTTTGCTTTTTGTTTTTGTTTTTTACCTTTTGATTGTGTATTATTATTTTCATGTGCAGTTTTACAAGTGTGTGTGTTGTAAATAAACTCAATAAAAAGAAAGAAATAATCTATTTCCTCATGCATCAACAAAAGCACGCAGATTCTATTCAAGTAGAGGGGTTTGCTGCATCAGTGAGGCGTGGGCCTCATTTTGTTTCTTTGGCCTTAAAAACTGAGTACGGTGCTTTTTCGCAGTGGTGTCCAAACTTTTTTCAAAGAGGGCCAGATTTGATGAAGTGAAGGGCCGTGGGGGCCGACCAAAGGGCCAACCAAAGTTGTTGACATTTTTTTAAGGATTGAAGTTGTTCAGTTTTTTTTAGTATTTTACCTCCCCCCTCCCTGCCCCCTCAAGATCACAACCATAGCAGGTGGTAGGAGAGAACCCTTTCTCCTCCGTCATGGCCCTGGCAAACCCCCCTCTATTGAAAATTGAAATATACTCGGAGTCGAGTGTGGATTTCATGCTCTTTATTCAGCTCATAGTAGTGAGGAATGCAAGTTCCCCCAAAATATCTGCTTTATATACATTATTTACACAATGGGCCCACATGATTGGCTAATTCCGGGATTCTCGTGTAGGCCAATCAGGTTGTGGATTCACTTCCACCTGGAGCTGGATTGGGTGGCTCCTGTGGACCAATCATACTGCTGCATTGTTCTAGGACCAATCAGACTGCTGCATTCTGAATCCTATTTTTCTAGGACCAGCCAGACTGCTGCATTTTGGATCCTATTGTTCTAGGACCAATCAGACGGCTGCATTTTGGATCCTATTCAACTCAGTACATAACAAAAATATAGCTTACATTGACACAAAGGAGATTTCCTCCCAGTGCAAATAGCAGTCTTGTCTCCAACTCAAGCTCTTTCCTGAAGAATTGTGAATTGAACACTTAAATATTTGCATTCAAGACCACATGAGGTTTCATATCTGGTACAGAAGCCATGAGAATTCACACCCATGTGCCATGGAAGGCTTTGCGCAGTCGCTCCCAACTTTTGGGGTTATCCCACAGGATCCACAAATAACGCTCCTCCATTACTGATTCCACACCTTCTGAATTGATTAATTGGGTTGATCAGTGGGTACGCTGGAAAAATAAATAAATTTATGTTTATGAACATATAAAGTTATATTTCATACTTTTTGGAATCAATACCTTGGATTATTGATCAGTGGGTACAACTGAGGAAATAAATGAAGGATTTTTTGCTGCTTTATTTGGTTGTGGCACGCTGGCAAATTTATATAAAAGCGTGACTGAATTCCTAATAGATTATCATCAGTATGCATTTTCTCAGTTACCACAGCCTAAAATTGCAGCATTTAACATGTGGGTGTCCATGGGTTTTGTACTTGGGAAAGTTGGAAACTACTGGTTTAGCGACAGGGCCTCAGGGACAACGTGAGATGACAGCCTCAGGTGGCAGGATCCACGGAAACAGCAGATATTGATCTTTATTCCCTCCCTGTTCCTGATATACATCTTTGCCCAACCTTTCTGTCCTGGCAGGGAATGGGGCATCATTTTGTCATTTGCATCAGGTGCCAAAATGTCTTCGGCCAGCCCTACTTAGGGAACACTCCAGTCAGGGCGATAGATTATAACTTCCTTGTTTTTCTTAAACATGGCAGAGAAAGTAACGGAAAAATAACATTACAGAATTGTTGTTGTTTAGTCGTTTAGTCATGTCCGACTCTTCGTGACCCCATGGACCAGAGCACGCCAGGCACTCCTGTCTTCCACTGCCTCCCGCAGCTTGGTCAGACTCATGTTTGTAGCTTCAAGAACACTGTCCAACCATCTCGTCCTCTGTCGTCCCCTTCTCCTTCTGCCCTCCATCTTTCCTAACATCAGGGTCTTTTCCAGGGAGTCTTCTCTTCTCATGAGGTGGCCAAAGTATTGGAGCCTCAGCTTCAGGATCTGTCCTTCCAGTGAGCACTCAGGGCTGATTTCCTTCAGAACGGAGAGGTTTGATCTTCTTGCAGTCCATGGGACTCTCAAGAGTCTATTACAGTCTATTACAGAATAGACACATAAAATATCAGACTCCACCCAGAAACAATTAAGTCCAGTGTCAAGTACTGACTAAGCTATATAATAACACTGTATGGTAAAATTAACTTTTCCCCCTACCATTTTGTCAGTAGCCTTTTATCTTGTTGACCCTGTTGCTTTAAAATATGGGAGTCATATGATGATTTTAGTAACACTTTTTACATTGCCCTGGAAACTTCTAATGGAGGGTGTTTAAGACATATTATGAATATAAATAAAGTCATTAGTTGGTACCTGTATGCCACTTTGTGAGTAATTTTTCTTTGAAAGAAGATTGTAAATTTGTTGGATCAATAATAAAACACAATACGGCGATTGAGTCTTGATTGCCCATGGCTCAAAGCACTATCAAATTGTTCAGGATGCCAACATAAATATATGTACCTCATGATGCTGAATTTCAGTGATTTATCTTCTTTGGAGGAGTACGGTGGGGCTGCTGTGGTTTCTCACCCACACATTGTTGGTTGCTTTCTATGAATCCCTGCCTAGGTAACCCAGAGGAAATCCAAAGCCCCCAGAAGCGACTGAGATTTCATTTCTCTGCCACCCACTCCTTCCTTGACAATGCTACTTGCACCCCATTCTATGGTGGGAGGGGGGGCACCGCATTGGTTTACAGGTGAGGAGACAGAGTGGCAGATATTGTGGGTAAGACAGCAAATACCACAAACGTCACAGCCATGTCTGAATTGCTATGCAGCAGAAGACACGTCTTTCATGTTTGTCGTAACTCACGGAGGCAGCCAAAACGTGAAGGCCGTCTCAGGCAGTGAGTTCTGAGCACCATTGAGAACGCACAGAATGAGAGAGGCATATCTGACAGACAGGGCACAATCCACCAGGAAGTTCTCCTGCACAAGTCCCTCGTGTCTCTGTTCTGACCCCTCTCCTCAGACTGTCCCTTCGGAGTAAGAATCAGCCTCCTCCAGGCCTATAGTTAGCTAAGGAAAAACAAGATACTTAGCTACATGCACATGTTAAGCGAACATCTATTTTGGCTCTGAGATTAGTTAAGGAAAAGCAAGCTATGTAGCTGTATGCTATGTAATTAAGCAAATTATTTGTTTGGCCCTCTGTCTGATCTTTGGCTGAGTATTTTCTTCTTATCCATCCACCCACCTAAAATAAAACCAGCCCTAAAGTGGCAGCACACTTTCATCTTCTTGTTAAAGAAGATTGACACCACAGTGGTGATACTCTTATAAAAGCTTGGGGAGATCAGGCAGTAACCATTAAGCAACAGTAACAGTAAAGCAGATAACAACAAGAAAGTTGCTGACCTTGACCCTGTAGCGTAGCGTGGGAGGCACGGGTGGTTTCCCCGGGTGCAAAACTGTTAGGGGTGCAAACTTTCAACACATGATGCGCCTCAATACAGCTGTGCTCTTCTATAGCTGGGCTCCATTGAAAATGGCTTCTGCATACAAACCAAGAAGTGACCTCTCCAGATGACGAAACGACTTCCTTCCTTATCTCTGTGGCTGAGATCTCCTGGTTGACTCAGACGCCATTAGGCAGTTGAATGCACATGTGTTCTCCAAACATTTCCCTCCCACTACCCGCCTCTGCGCAGCCCTGGGCACTGGCAACCCGCGCTGACCTTTGGTCCTGCTCTGGTCTGCCTCTTTTTTAAAAAAGAAAAAATCCCAACACAAGGAAATGGCCATAGCATTGCTCTTTAATTTGGGCGTGACCAATGTATGAATTTAACTCTTTGCCGTTTCACATCATGGTGCCACACGCAGTGCACCCTTAGTCCCTGCTTCACACACAATGAGACTGCAGGCCACAGCTCAACGGCATAGAGCTGTTTTGCACAGAATTGTAGAGTTAGAAGGGATCCCAAGGATCATCCAATCCAACCCCCTGCAGCTGTCTTCTATGGGGATCGAACCTGCAAGCTTGCCATTATCGGTACTGAAGGAATGGGTTTCTGTGCTGTCAGTTTAAAACTGACTCAACCCCCCCCCCCTTTTCTTCTTTCTCCAAGAGAGCACTCTAAAATGCATAAAACTTGAGCTGTTGAGCAAATGCATAACAAGGACACAGCTGCATAAACAAACTCTCTCCTTTATCAGTCACGGCAAGGGATGACCCTGACTGTACCAGTACAACAGAGAAGACACGTCTGTGCCTTATCTTATGTATTGACCACAAATACCACAGACCCAGTCTGGGAACAGCGCCAGAGTGTGTTCTCGGAGATGGTGACCTCATGCTCCAAGAGAAGAGTAGGAACAGGAAAATCCTTTTATGTCAGAAGTACAGGAAGGAAGATCCTTTTATGGTCAGAAGTATAGGAAGGAATACCCTTTTATGGTTAAGAAATACCAGAGCAGGAACATATGTGATGTCAACCTGCGTACATAGGCTGACGTGGTTGGATTCCTAGGGAAGGAGGGAGAGGGTGCCTGGAGGATATATATACTGTATGAAATTTCTCATTTCTTTGGACTTGCTGTGGACACACCACGCAGGTGCCTTTCTGCTGTTCCGGAGAGCAGAAATAAAGAACTCTTTCTCTGAACCAACCCTTGGTGTCATTTGACTTCCTTCCTCCTGTCCGGGAGCAACGCAGACTCAATTGGTGAACCCCAATAAGGCTACAGTACCATGTTCCAACCAACTGAGCTATCTCTGGTTCATTTACCAGCAACTCCAAGGTAGGGATGGGGAGAAAGTCTCCCTTCTGAAGCTCTGGAGATCTGCTGACAGTCAGTGTAGATAGTACTTAGCTAGATAAGCCAATCGTCCAATTTCGTATAAGACAGCTTACTACGTTTAGCTTCAAGAGAAGCTGGAGCACAATGCTTCCTGTTAATCGCTGGAGGCTCGCTCCTTAATTGCCCAGTAGGAATGCCTGTAATTGAGGTTCCGGCTGCCCAGCAGAAAGAGCAAAATGCCCTCTCACCAAAGAGCGTCTTGCTTCAGCATGTTGCCTATAATGTCTGCAGCTTCAAAGACAATAAGCTTTCTGCCTGAAGCCACAACACCTGACACCGGCGGCGGCAGTTTGCAGACACAGCTTCAGCTGGCACACAGAGGACTGTAATGAAAAGCTTTGCAAATGAGGCTATTGCCCCACCTGTGACAAGACCGCTAGTGGGGAAAAACAACCCTTGCAGAAGGCAGACAAGATGCACGGCCAGACTGAAAAAGTCAGTACTGTATGAATGAGAACGGCCTCTTTGAGCACCTCCAGGTGGTTGCTGTTTTTGGGTGGCATTCAGCTGCCTCACAGAAGATTCAGGCCGTGCAATTAAAGATTTTATTAATTTTTTTATTTTGTCGGCTGCCCCTCATCCAAAGATCACAACATAAAATCACACTCAAACCTCGGTTCCCGAACGCCTCCATTTTTGAATGTTTCAGCTCTCGAACGCCAAAAACCCAGAAGTAAATGCTCTGGTTTTGAACATTTTTTTGGAAGCCGAACGTCCGACGTTGCTCCCCTTGAGTGCAGGAAGCTCTTGCAACTGATCGGAAGCTGTACCTCGGTTGTCAAACATTTCAGAAGCCAAATGGACTTCCAGGATGGATTACGTTCGACAACCGAGGTTTGACTGCACAAAATGAGAACATAAAATACATAAGAAAACAAAAGCAAACAAATAATTCCCCTTCCACAAACACATTAAAAAGGCCATAGAATGATACTTAGTCAAACATCTCGTTACAGAGAAACGTTGAATGAATGCATCAGCCACCAGCCATAGCAATAAAACAACAAAATGCGGTATACAGAAAACAAAGGTAAAAAGTCAATTATATAAAATACGTTTGGGGTCAATAGTCAAATAATGGATCTTATTCTAATTGCCCCGGCTAAAAACCTTGCAACCTTTGCTGCCACCTGCATGATGGAGCCTACCTAGAGAGAGCATCCCACAAGCGAGGTTCCACTCCTCCCATCGTGAAGCAGCGGTGAAAGGAAAGAAGAGGAGTTTGGATTTGATATCCCTCTTTATCACTACCTGGAGGAGTCTCAAAGCAGCCAACATTCTCCTTTCCCTTCCTCCCCCACAACAAACACTCTGTGAGGTGAGTGGGGCTGAGAGACTTCAGAGAAGTGTGACTGGCCCAAGGTCACCCAGCAGCTGCATGTGGAGGAGCGGGGAAGCGAACCCGGTTCACCAGATTACGAGTCTACCACTCTTAACCACTACACCACACTGGCTCTCAAGTTAATCCAGTATCAAGCTGATAAAGAACATGAACCTCTGTCAGGAATAAGAATGTAAGGATTGCATTGCTGGATTAGACCAAGGTCCATAGCTTATCATCTTTTGTTTCTGACTAAGCCACGCAGTTGGCGCTGTGGTCTAAACCACTGAGTCTAGGACTTGCTGATCAGAAGGTCGGCGGTTCGAATCCCCACGACAAAGTGAGCTCCCATTGCTCAGTCCCAGCTCCTGCCAACCTAGCAGTTCGAAAGCACATCATGTGCAAATAGATAAATAGGTACCACTCCAGCAGGAAGGTAAACAGCGTTTCCGTGCGCTGCTCTGGTTCGCCAGAAGCGGCTTAGTCATGCTGGCCACATGACCCAGAAGCTGTACGCCAGCTTCCTCAGCCCAGCTCCCTCAGCCCAGCACCGCAACCCCAGAGTCGTCCACCACTGGACTTAACGGTCAGGGGTCCATTTACCTTTACCTAAGCCCCATAGAAACTCACAAGCAGGACACTAGACACAGCAGCTAGCTTCCCAGCAGCCTGTGAAGAGTCTTTGGAATTAGAGTGACATGATCCTGCCCTGCCTGCTGGAGCTGGAGCATTTTTTGAGGGAATTCTTGAAATGTCATTTTGTGCTGCTTGTTTTGCAGCTTTTTTCAACTGCTCCGGGAAAGTTGAGGGAGGTGATTTTGTGGCCGACAGGCAGGACGATGTGAAACTCTTCTGAAAACCAAACAAAGATATTTTCCCTGAGTTTGAATCAAGAGGGAAGTCAGTATGAATGCTCAAAATGCAGTGAGAGCCCCTCCACAAAAGGCTCGTGGCTCCAATTATGCCTACCTGTGCATATACTTGAGTACATTCTAACATTCCCCACAGAGACCTTGTTAAGATAAAAGGGGAAGATCCTATGTGTGCAATTTTTGGAAGAAAATAATGATATGTGATAGATAAATACTTTTTTTTTAAAAAAAAGAAAGGTTTTATCATGTTTCCCTTTTTCACTGTATCTTTTGTGGCGTAGACTCTAGGTGGCAGTATGACCTTAGCAGAACTTTTATGGTGCTCAGAATCCATCAAAATTGCTCAGAAATCACACAACCAACACCTAAAACATGTGAAGTGTTTCTGCTGCTGTTACTATCAAACCAGGGTTTCGGTTATCAGCTGTGTGTCTGGGGTTAGGCCAATAATTTTCCACCTGCTGTCTTACCTTCTGATTTTCCTTCTTCAGCCTTAATAGGTAGGAAGGCTGCTAGGGTACCTATTAAGTAAATGGTCTCACTTAAGACAGCTAGAGAAAGAGAGGGGACTTGGGCCTGAGGCCAAACTAGATATGCAGAAGACACATTAACCATTTCCAAATATATGTACTGTATGTATATGTATCAATCAATCAATCAATCAATCCAAAAGACAGCCAGTTTGAGCAGAGTGGAAATGGAGCAGCTGTTTAAAACTTTGCCTTTCTGATTATTATTTTCTGGTTCAGATTATGTTCTTCAAACTTGGAAGCATAGAATTATAGAATTGGAAGGGACCCCAAGGGACATCTAGTCCAACCCCCTGCAATGCAGGATCCTGCCCACAGCCGTCCCTGGGTGGGCTTGAACCACCAACCTTGAGCTTGAAGGACATAATATGAAGCTTTCTATCCATCACCAAGCCTTGCCCCTGTGGTTGAGGGGGCCGGGGCCATGCAACATCATTCCGCCCACTATGTTCAATGCTCCCCATGCTCATAAGATGACAGGCTTATTGGTTGAGAGCTGAGTGCAAGTCATCCCCCAGCAGCTTCAGCACATGCCCATTTATTTATAGCATCTTTCACTGTCCACCCAGTGAATTATGGATATCATTACAGTAGGGGAGCTGTGTTAGTTTTTATTAATAAGCTTATTAAAAGAAGCCAGTTGCACCTCTAAGGCTAACTGAAATTACTTTATTGAAAGAGCATGAGCTTTTGTAGGCAATTACTTCAGCAAATGGAACTATGAGCTGCAAGGCAGGGAATAATAATATAACACTTAGGACTGATACAATTTTACTGAGGTTTTATTGAACCGAAGACATACCAAATTATAGCTTAGGCTGCAATCTTTACCATAGTTCGCATGAAGCAGGCCCCGAAGAATTCAACAGAATTTTCTTCTGATGAGACATAGTTCGGATTATGTTGCTAGTCTTGTTGCCGTGTTGCTACACCTGATTTTAATTGATATAACGTTTACATGCAGTCTTCCTCAATTTCTAAGGAAGTAGTTAGAGACATTTCAGAAAACATGCTTCTCTTTGCTTTTAGGTTGTGAGAAAAACTATACAGTGGTACCTCGGGTTACATACGCTTCAGGTTACAGACTCCGCTAACCCAGAAATAGTGCTTCAGGTTAAGAACTTTACTTCAGGATAAGAACAGAAATCGTGCTCCGGCGACACGGCAACAGCAGGAGGCCCCATTAGCTAAAGTGGTGCTTCAGGTTAAGAACAGTTTCAGGTTAAGAATGACCCTCCGGAACGAATTGAGTACTTAACCTGAGGTACACTGTACTCCCTCTTTTGGCTTTGAATGATGTAGATAAATATTTTAATTCAAAAATTATGGGGAGGAATCCAGTGTTGATCTACATCGCCATGTCAAACATTCCATCAGCTAGTTGGCATTCGTCTCTCTTGGGAGATAATGGAGGAATGTGCCTTTGGGGGTGAAGGCAAACCGTTGGAAAGTTACAGGGCCTGCTGTGGCTACAGAGACCAATACGGGAGAGACATGTTTTATTGCAGGTGGGGCAGATGGAGGTGTCTGGTTGTGCAGATGCAACCTGGCTTCTCTTCTCTCTGCACTCCTCCCAGCGGTCATTCCTTCTCTGGTCGTGAACCGACTGTCTTTCTCCAGGCACTGTGGTCATCTGCAAGGGATTCCCACATAGCAGGGTTGACGTTGCCAGTCTTTGTGTCTCATTTGCAGACATCTTTGTAACACGTGGGGCTACCTTTGAAGGTGACCCAGAAACTGCAATTAATCCAGAATGCGGCAGCTAGACTGGTGACTGGGAGCGGCTGCCGAGACCACATAACACCTGTCCTGAGAGATCTGCATTGGCTCCCAGTACGTTTCCGAGCTGTTGGTGCTGACCTTTCAAGCCCTAAATGGCCTCGGTCCTGCATACCTGAAGGAGCATCTCCACCCCCATTGTTCTGCCCGGACACTGAGGTCCACAGCCGAGGGCCTTCTGGCGGTTCCCTTATTGCGAGAAGTGAGGTTATAGGGAACCAGACAGAGGGCCTTCTTGGTGGTGGCACCCACTCTGTGGAATGCCCTCCCTTCAGATGTGAAGGAAATAAGCAGCTATCCTCTCTTTAAAAGACATCTGAAGGCAGCCCTGTTGAGGGAAGTTTTTAATATTTAATGCTGTATTGTTTTTAACACTTGATTGGAAGCCGCCCAGAGTGGCTGGGGAAACTCAGCCAGATGGGCGGGGTATAAATAATAAATTATTATTATTATTATTATTACACAGAGTTGGTCTGCCCACAGGCCTGGTGCCTCAGCCCAGCTCCCCACAGAGCACATCCTTGGGAACCTGCCATCTTCCATTCTTTGGACATGACCAAGCCATCACAAAGTGGCCGTCCTTGAACACATGGATGTCAAAGGGAGATTGCAACATAAAACTGCTGAATTACACTTGATCAAGAAGGTCAGTACCACCTCCTGTTGCTTAAATTAGGACACGCGTTTTGTTTTTGTTTTCATCACACTAAAGGTAAAGGTAAAGGTAAAGGTACCCCTGCCAGTCTTGACAGACTCTAGGGTTGTGTGCCCATCTCACTTAAGAGGCCGAGGGCCAGCGCTGTCCGGAGACACTTCCGGGTCACATGGCCAGCGTGACAAGCTGCATCTGGCGAGCCAGCGCAGCACACGGAAATGCCGTTTACCTTCCCACTAGTAAGCGGTCCCTATTTATCTACTTGCATCCGAGGGTGCTTTCGAACTGCTAGGTTGGCAGGCGCTGGGACCGAACGACGGGAGCGCACCCCGCCACGGGGATTCGAACCGCCGACCTTTCGATTGGCAAGCCCTAGGCGCTGAGGCTTTAACCCACAGCGCCACCCGCGTCCCATTTTCATCACACTACTTGTGTTAATTAGTTGACCAATGCCATGATCTCTGTGTAATAACCAATAGCTGTTTTTTGAATGGCCGTTGTTAATAACAGAATTATCACTGTCTGTAATTTCTGCATTTCATTTCCCTCTGAACCTTCCCCATGACCCCCATATGTGTGTGTGGGTGTTGGCCTCTAGACTTTTTGTTGATCATTTGTCATATTGACATGTCACACAAACTGAGATCATACTTAGCAAGAAACCATGGGAGTCTGCGGCTATCTGTGAACATTTCGATGGATCTCTGTGTAGCACGCCTTTAGTTAAAATAGCAGTGAAAAGTTAAAACAGGCAAAACAAAAACAAAGTCACGTAGGGAGGGAAAATGGATTTAAAAGTCAGTGTCTTCCTTTGAAGATGGAGAGGCCAGACATTTGAGATCATTTTATTGCCGCCTTTCTCATGGTGAAATCTCCTGTGCTGAGACCAGACATGATGTCAGTTTTGACAACATAGCTTGCTGTCAGCTTAAGGAAAGCTGCTACTGAAAGAAGTGTACACATGTATATAATGGGGAAGCAATGTATTAATGCAGAGGTGTTACAGCAAAAATGCAGCAGTTTCTCCTCCCACCCCCAAGAACAGGAGTTGTGATCTTGTGGAGGTTTTCTGTTCCCATGTTATGCTGCTCATGCAAATAAGCCACTTAGGAACAGCTATTTCCATTCATTCCCTTAAGGGCAGGTTTACACTGTAATTTTAAACCAATTTCAAACCTTTTAATTATGTAGGAAATAGATTGAGGATTAAATGTGTATCTGAACCTCCTATGCTACACATGTGGGAGAAACGCAAAAGAAATCTAGCTTTGGAGCTTTCTTAGCAGAGTAAAAACACTTTTTTGCTGCTTATTAAAGCTTAGGAATTAGGCAATTACACCTTTCTATCATTTTCACTTGTCTGCCTATCTTCCCATTCTCCACTCCCGTTGCAGAGAACGAACCACATGTTTTTAGTAAGATTAACTGAAAAAACGATTTACTTACATTTTAATGCGGGCAGCAAATATAGCAAAGTGGTATGCAGAAAAATATTTCTAAGTTACAGTAAAATAAAAGTTGGTAGTCTTGGCTAACATGACTGAAAGTAGGAGCTTTAGCCTTGGGTGTCTGGCCAGCTTGAAGGCATGGTGGAAAGAGAGAATTTCCTGACAGGCAGACGGAAATATCAAGGATTCCTTTGTTACATAGGGCATTGTTACATAGGACATAGTACATTGCCTCCAGAGGAGGCAAAGGAAGTGACCATACACAGAGGGTCCTTTGTAGGAAGCTCAAGAACTGTCTGTGCACTAGCCCTGTGCTTGTCTAGCAAAACATGCATTTGTGATTTTGGCTGCAAACCCCACCTTAGTGTTATTAATGTTTTTTATGATATACCCTGGGACCATTAAGGTATGTGCGGTACTCATTAGCAGCTTAAAACACAGTGAGGTCATTGAATGCATTTCAAATTGCACATCCACTTGCTGGACATACCAAAATGGTGGCAGGTGTTAGAATTCCTGCTCCATGATAGCAGTCATTGGATTCTTGTCTATCACATGACGGTGTATGTTTTGACTCCACAAAGTGGGAAGTGACGGGGACAGGATGTTTGTGTTACTGTGTTCCATGAAGTGGGACTATTGTCCTTTGTTCTTTTTCTCTTTGCTGTCTGATGCTAGAGAGAGAGGGAGCCATGGTGCAGTGCTCCGTTTGTGTTTATATGTAAATAAAGTAGATTAGCCAAAATGCTGAGTTGCTGAGGTCTGTCACGCATGATGTGCAAACTCTGCGGGTCCCTAAGTGTGCCGGTGTCGGTTGGCATTGGTCGCTGTGATGTTCTGGCTGAAGAAAGCTTTTGAAGCTACCGAATGAAAGCACAAGAGGGGGAGAACATGCCAGTCGGGCATGTGTCTCTGCCAGGGTCCTACTCGAGTGTAGGGTGAACTCCTGACAGCAGGGTGTCTTCACTTGATGCACATTACCCGATTTTATCCCCTGTGCCTGCCTGTACAAACCCTATTCAAGGAACCTGCACAACAATGTTCTGACCTGTACACAACCTAGCTTAACTGCAGCTTGCATTTCAAGTAGGAGGGAAGCTGGTTTGAGGGAAAACGCATAAAACAGGAATATTTTTCAAGAAGCTCTAGGATACAGGGGGATTGTGGCCAATGCCATGTGCACTTGGCTTCAAACACCATTGGTGGGAGTGCACTGGAGCCAGAATAGAGGGTATGCAGCCTTAGTGAAGAGGGGATTTATAAACTGAAATTATCAACCAGTCCTGCCAGTGGCATTAATTTTTCAGACAGGCTATATATCTCTAAGGAAGAAACCTCAGCACACTCATAAAAGTACTATTTCCCCTAGTTTTGTCATTTAAGCTGGTTTCAAACTGGTTTAGAATCTGTAGATAAGTCTTGAAACCACTGGCCTTCTGTTGAGAGTTCTTCTTTTAAAGTACTTGTAATTATACATAAGGTAAAGGTACCCCTGCCCATACGGGCCAGTCTTGACAGACTCTAGGGTTGTGCGCTCATCTCACTCTAGAGGCCGGGAGCCAGCGCTGTCCGCAGACACTTCCGGGTCACGTGGCCAGCGTGACATTGCTGCTCTGGCCAACCGGCACCAGCGCAGCACACGGAACGCCGTTTACCTTCCCGCTATAAAGCGGTACCTATTTATCTACTTGCACTTAAGGGTGCTTTCGAACTGCTAGGTGGGCAGGAGCTGGGACCGAACGACGGGAGCTCACCCCGCCGCAGGGATTTGAACTGCTGACCATGCGATCGGCAAGTCCTAGGCGCTGAGGTTTTACCCACAGCGCCACCCACGTCCCTTTGTAATTATACATATCTGGGATTATATCCTGTTTATGACAATTCTGCAATGCTTAGACACAGAAATTAGGGGCATTGCATCCCCCTGGGAGATCACCTGCGGGCATTCAGCAATAAGGGAATGAAAGGAGAAAGAAAATATAGATAGTGAAGGTAGCGGAAAGAAATTCCATCTTGCAGCAGTCATAGAGACACCCAGAGGCCAAACACTTAGGTTATTTTATTTTTTTAATCTTTTTTGCACGAAAAGAACATATGCAACATGCTTACAAGCCGCAAGGGCAGGCTAATAAAAGTATCTCAATGCAGACATGCCATCATTGCAAAGATGAAAATATTATTCAGTAACAAGCAAAAGGGGTATAATATCTAGAGTCAAGAGAGTCTTCTAGCCTCTCCAGTCATGCTGCTAGCCTTCAGTCTTTCGCCCCTTTTTTTCAAAATATGCCAAAGGGGGTCAGGAAGACACAACACAAGCAAGCAGAAACACTTAAATACACATAGGGTCCTGTCATCTCCCAAAGTGGTGTCTTTAAGAACCTCATAATCCCTCGTGTGCCCCCCCCCCCACCATATACAAACTACAAGGAAGAAGATTCCACCTAAACATTAGGAAGAACTTCCTGACAGTAAGAGCTGTTCGACAATGGAATTTGCTGCCAAGGAGTGTGGTGGAGTCTCCTTCTTTGGAGGTCTTTAAGCAGAGGCTTGGCAACCATATGTCCGGAGTGCTCTGATGGTGTTTCCTGCTTGGCAGGGGGTTGGACTCGATGGCCCTTGTGGTCTCTTCCAATTCCATGATTCTATGATTCTATGATTCTAGTATCTGGCTGAAGCTAAGCTTTTGATCTATGTCACACAAACAATTTGGCTTTGCCCTTCATGGAATCCTTTCCAACTTCTGGGCCCCCATGAACCCAGCACCCAACCGACCACCTGTGCCACTCACAGCAGAACATGCAGGGATCCATGTGTATATATATATATATATATATATATATTTGCTTTCGTAGATTTTCACGGGTACAGGAATGCAGGTTTTGGTGTCCTCGGGTGTCTTCCCGTGTAAAAGTTGGGGTGTCTAGGCGACGTTTCGACGAGGTCTCACTCGTCATCTTCAGGCTGGTGCTTTCGGCTTCTTGTTACTGGAACAGAGCAGGATCTCAGTGTTTGAGTTCCTATAAATACTGTTGAGGAGGTGTGGTGTATAGCCTCCAATGTTCTGGGCAGAGAGGAGGTTCCCAGGCTAGTGTGCCTTTTCTTCTTTTGTTCCTTAATTACTTAATTATTAATATCCCTCAAGTAATTAAGGAACAAAAGAAGAAAAGGCACACTAGCCTGGGAACCTCCTCTCTGCCCAGAACATTGGAGGCTATACACCACACCTCCTCAACAGTATTTATAGGAACTCAAACACTGAGATCCTGCTCTGTTCCAGTAACAAGAAGCCGAAAGCACCAGCCTGAAGATGACGAGTGAGACCTCGTCGAAACGTCGCCTAGACACCCCAACTTTTACACGGGAAGACACCCGAGGACACCAAAACCTGCATATATATATATATATATATATATATATGCAGGCCAGCTGATGCCCCGTGCAAAGGTCTGTGGAGCAGGCCACTAACAGGCGAAAGGGGAATAGAGCAAAACTCTCCTGCTCCTTTCTAAACCCACCACTAGGGGAAAGCTATGTTATAAGAATTCTAAGGTCTCAAATACATAACAAACGTACAGGGCAAAAACATACATAATTAGATAAACCACATGTCTGAAATAGAACAGGAGAGCAATCCTGAAGCCATTTTGACTCTCCCAAATTGACCTCAAATATTTCCCTGCAAGGAGGAAGGAAATGGAAAAAGCTTTCCAATTGTCACTGGACTGTAGGGACTTACACCTCCCTTTTCAAATACAGTCTGGCAAGTATCTGTTAAGCTGAGCGGAACTATCAATATGTGTAAGAGATTCAGAAACTACCATATCAAAGGAATGGCCAAGCTACCCCGAAAAGGCATTATCAGGTATCCTGGCAGACAGGAGAGAAGCAACACTCTCAAATTTCTGTGGGAGACCACCTCCTTCTATGATGTAGGTATGTTGGGTTTTTTTTGGGGGGGGTCTTGGGTTACAGGGGGGTCAATTTCAAAAGTCTTTATAGGGGCTTCCCACCACTACTGGGGTCTCTCCTACCTCCTTGCAAGGAGGGGAGGGAACTCTGTTAAACAGAAAAATAAAGATCTGCCTTGCTTTCTATGATCTTGCCTCCATCCTTTCATCTCTGATTGATCATGGACTTAGGGGACTCAGCCCCTTGGGGAGCTGGGCAGCAAAAGCAAAACCCCCTTTTTTTTCTGTAACAGCTACACACAGGGAGGGCAGCCCTTCTCATATCAGGTTGGTGGGACAACACAAATGGGGTGTGCATGCATGGAATCACCCTTGGAAAGTCCAACGTGCATCTTCTTGCCTTGTCTGGTATAGGGAGGAAGGCATGTTCCACGGGGGAGCCTTAAATCCCCCTTCCAAGTGTTTTACCTCATAGCTTGAGAACACCTGGGGTGAGCAAGCACTTGGCTGTCCCTATAAGCAGTCTTCACTTGATAGGACCATCAGGCTATCCTTGGGAGTTGCCCAGTAAGCAGCCTTCTTGCTTCTTTTAAATCTGCAGGCCCTTCTCCTGCTGGCCTTCATCCTTTACTTCTTTCCCCGGCAAAGCGGAAGCTAGCATCAGATCCAATGCTGGGAAGTTTCGGGAGCGGCTCTAAAAGGGGGGAGGGAAAGTAGTTGGCAACGGAGTTACTTCCTGTCTATTTCAATATCAAAAGGTTTCACGTCCCATCAGCTGTACAGCAGCAGAGCTTTTTGGAGGGGCGAAAGTCCATCAGAAAAACAAGCTCAACTGTTCATCATTTCACAATGTCCTGGTGAAGGCCTTTCCTTTCCCAGAGCCAGAGATAAAATGGTTGTTTCTGGGCTGTGAGATTTTCATGCTACCCTGCCATTGATCCATAGCTGTCAACTTACAGATCTGAAAATAAGGGACCAGCGGCCTCGAAAATAAGGGATCAGAAGCCAAAATAAGGGATTTCCCGGGCACAGGTATGTTCAACTTCTGAGCCCCTCCGAGCCAAAGGCAGAAAGCCCAGCCAGCAGCCAAATGAAGCCTCATCAATAAGGGACAGCAGCGGGACATGGCACGGGGATAAGGGACTGTCCCGCCAAATAAGGGACACTTGACAGCTATGCATTGATCTCAGGCAGAATTGCACCTGACTTTCTACAGGCCTTGCACTTTTTCTGTGTGTATGTTCTGTTTTGTTCCATTGACATTAGTGCGTGTGACTTAAACCTTCTACATGCATGAATTGCATGAAGGGGTATCATGCAATTATCAGGAACACTTAAACATGTTTGTCTGTTTGTTTTCCAGAGAACTGAAGGCTGCTTGCAAAATAGTGAATAAACAGACAAACAAACAATGTCTCATCTGTCCTCAGCCTTTTTTTTTTTTTAACTTAACATTTTAAAAGGTGCGTGGAATTTGAATGAGGAGAGTTATGTTACCCATCTCTAATGACATGATAGGCAATAACAGACAGATGCTATTGATTAACATTTGTGTGGCTTTGATCAGAACTGCTGCAGGGGCAAAGGATTACTCTCTGCCCGCCACATGATGGGTCAGATCCTGCTTCTTCCCTGCATCGGATATTGGTTAAAGAAAAATCAATGACCACAACAGCAAGCTACGTGGCAAACCTCATGTCTCGCTGTAGCAGCTTCTCCCTGCCCTAATGCCAGAGCAATGCTTTTCAAAGGCTTTTTGACATCTGTTTTCATTAAAACGATAAACAACACAACTGCGGGTATCTAGAAAAGATTTTAAATGGTGCAGTGTTAACCCCTCACCAACACTGTCCTGTGATCAAAAAATCTTTTTCTTACTTTTTAAACTATTTTGCAGTAGATGTGTTGTTAGTTTCTTTGGGGCATCCTTTTGTTTGTGAAAAGTGATGGCTGAATAAATACCGAATTATTTGCTCTATAAGACTCACTTTTTCCCTCCTAAAAAGTAAGGGGAAATGTGTGTGCGTCTTATGGAGCGAATGCAGGCTGCGCAGCTATCCCAGAAGCCAGAACAGCAAGAGGGATTGCTGCTTTCACTGTGCAGCGATCCCTCTTGCTGTTCTGGCTTCTGAGATTCAGAATATTTTTTTTCTTGTTTTCCTCCTCCAAAAACTAGGTGCGTCTTTGTGGTCTGGTGTGTCCTATAGAGAGAAAAATACGGTAGCTAGCATTCCTGGGCTGGTTCGTATTGCAACTTCAGCTGTTTAGGTAGGGCATGGCTTTGAAAATGTTACATCTGTCTCAAGCCTCATCCGGAGGAAAGGTCTGTTGGCATTGCTGGACGTTCAGGAATGACAGAGCGTAAAATTCTCTTTTGGGTCCCCACCCCACTCAAGCCTTGCTAGAATAAAATAAAACCAAACGCCCAGAGGAGCAGAGCAGGTGAGAACAGAAAGCAGATGGAGTGACTTACTCTTTGTTTCAGGCAGGTCAAAGCAAGGATGGAGACTAGAATAACAAGGAAGGCTATCAGCCCCAGAGTGATCTTCTCAGCTGCTCTGGGCTGCACAAGGGCGACCCGGGCACCTGCAAGGCAAGACTGCAATTAAATAATCTGGAGAGGATCAAAAGGACCAGAAAGCATCAAAACTTGGGTTTCACTTAGTTGCTGGAAACAGACAATATTTTTTTTAAAAGATGGAGGTGGAACAGAAGACCCTTTGTTTAACAGAGGGTACCTGCTTGTTTTTTTCTATCCAGCTATTGTCTCTGAGCAGAGGTTTTCAGAGGAATTTGAAGAACCATGAAAGCCTATTCATCAGAGGCAATAGTTGGATAATGAATATGTTCAGCAATGGTGGCTGGAGAAAAACTAACAGGAGATGGAAACTGAAGACTGGTTGTCGGTGGCTGCGCCACATTTTGTTCTGGAATCAATGGAGACAGACTACTTGCTTTTTTCCTGTGTAGTCCACACACAGTCTTGATCAATTACATATAGATCCTATATATGTAGAACGCGGGTGGTGCTGTGGTCTAAACCACTGAGCCTCTTGGGCTTGCCGATCAGAAGGTTGGCAGTTCGAATCCCTGTGACAGAGTGAGCTCCCGTTGCTCTGTCCCAGCTCCTGCCAACCTAGCAGTTCGAAAGCACGCCAGTGCAAGTAGATAAATAGGTACCACTGTGGTGGAAAGGTAAACGGTGTTTCCATGCGCTCTGGTTTCTGTCACTGTGTCCTGTTGCACCAGAAGCGCTGGCCACATGACCTGGAAAGCTGTCTGTGGACAAACACCGACTCCTTTGGCCTGAAAGCGAGATGAGCACCGCAACCCCATAGTTACCTTTGACCAGACTTAACCTACCTAGATCCTATATCATTTTCAGGCTGCTTTTATGGAGTTGCTGGGTTTAGCTTCTTTTTATGAGCACGTTATTTTATTGTCTTTAAAACAGTTTACTATAAGCTGCCCTGTTAATGTGATTGGAGTACACTGGTACCTTGGCTTACATACGCTTCAGGTTACAGACTCCGCTAACCTAGAAACTGTGCTTCAGGTTAAGAACTTTGCTTCAGGATAAGAACAGAAATCGTGCTCCAGTAGCGCGGCAGCAGCAGGAGGCCCCATTAGCTAAAGTGGTGCTTCAGGTTAAGAACAGTTTCAAGTTAAGAACGGATCTCCGGAACGAATTAAGTACCTAACCTGAGATACCACTGTACAGGGTACAAATTTCAGCAATGACAAATGAAAGAATTAATAGCGTAGAAGCAAATTAATAATGTACCTGTAATTTCAAGGTGGTACTGCACTGATCCTGACATCCCATCTGGGCCATGGACACTGCATTCCCAGGTACCTGTATCATTGGGCAACACCTGAGGAAACTCCAGGGTCGAGCCTTGGCTTAGGAGCCCAAAACTCGTGGAGGCAGCCTCAGGCCGAGACATGTTTGTGGGATTCAAACCGAGGTACTTCCATGTAAAAAGCTCCTTTCCTGTGCGGTAGGTGAGATTGCAGGTGAGAAGCAGGTGAGATCCCTCCATGATGATCGCCTCAGTGCTCGGGGTGACTGAATGGAAAGAAAGAAACAGAAGCCAGTCATTTCTCTATCCTCTATCACCTGCCTCTCTCATATCCTCCCTTGAAGCGGAGTCTATTCCTGGCCCCATTTGTTACACATGACATCTCTTACTTCTAGGGCTGTCAAATCAGTTTTCACCTGGCGAATCACCTGACTTTTAACCAATTAACTGATGAACATGAATCTAAATCATTTTTTCATGACCCCCAAAACCTCGCTGCCGATGCATTTTGGAAATGTGGAGCAAAAGGGAAGGTGAGTTTATTTCACCAAAGCTCTCCCTGGTTATTAGAAGTACAGTAAATGCCCTTTAAAATGTTTTCTTTCCTATTCTGTGTTGTTGCAACATGGCAAAATCAAAACAACATCGGAAACCACACAAGCCTGCCCTCAACTTGCAGAATTCCTGACATTACCTTCGCTACCACTCCAGATTCACCTACCAGAGCTTTGGTTGATTAATCTAGACTGAATGGCTATGATTTGAACGACATCTAGATGGGTTTCCTGCAACAAGAACATCATGGGACAACCTTTGAAGCTGCCTTTTCAGAAAGGACAAGCGCACTCCCCAGACAAGGAGATCACCCCTCACTTGCCTTCTCCCCACCAACCCATTGCCGGACTCCATAGTCATTTTTCTTTCAGAGATCTTAACATGTGGGACACAACTTTCCAACCTAGAAATCTACTTGGCTCTTTCTGTGTCTCCCTCTCCTCACAAAATAAAGAAACACAGTGGTACCTCGGGTTAAGAACTTAATTCGTTCCAGAGGTCCGTTCTTAACCTGAAACTGTTCTTAACCTGAAGCACCACTCTGGCTAATGGGGCCTCCAGCTGCTGCTGCACGATTTCTGTTCTCATCCTGAAGCAAAGTTCTTAACCCGAGGTACTATTTTTGGGTTAGTGGAGTCTGTAACCTGCAGCGTATGTAGCCTGAAGTGTATGTAACCCGAGGTACCACTGTAAATAAATTCTGGTGACGCCCCCGCTCCTCACCTGTCATTACTGCCAGTGTGATGTTCTTTGTGATGTTTGTTCCTTGAATGGCAATCTCACAGGTGTACCAACCCGCATCATCAAGACCCACCGCAGGAAGATGGAGGGTAAAATTTCTGTTGCTTCCATTACTGAGGGTGGTTATTGCCTTTGGTTCTCTCCTTGCTGCGTAGCTCCAGCGTACTGCCACCCTGGAAATGCCGTAGTCCGTGGGATTGTCGCTCAGGAGGCAGGGCAGGTGGGCATCAGATCCGGCCGCAGAATAGACTACAGATACGGCTGGCTCAGCAAATCCTGGGTTGGGGGGAGAGACATGATATTGTGTGAATCAGGCCCAGACAGAGGCGGGGGGGGGGCCATATGGGCCAGTTGGCCCAGGCCAATTCCAAAGGGGGCATCAGTCAGCATATTTATCTATATTTTCCATTTTGTCTTTATATGCAGATACGGTTCAAGCCTTGAAATAAAATTATTTGTCAGCATAACTTTTGTGAAAATTATTTCTATACTTATTTATAAGACTTCAGTTATCCCCAGGGTAAAAAAAAGAGGGGGCGCATTATCTACCTGGCCAGGGCCTCTGCTTGGCAGTGGCGTAGCGTGGGGGGTGCAGGGGGGGCCGCACCGGGCGCAACATCTGGGGGGGGCGCTCGCAGTCGCAGCTCTCTGTCCCTACCTGGCTCACTCACTCTCTCTCACTGCAGTGCTGGCTGTGCAAACCCGATCCAAGCCGCCGGGTCGCCGCCCACTGTGGAGGGGAGGGTGCCAGGCTTGCGGTGCGGTGCGGAGAGAGAGCAAGGGACTATCTGGGGAGGGACAGTGCAGCGGGGGGAGGGGCCACAAATTACTTGCCTTGCCCCGGGTTAGGGGGCGCAAATTACTTGCCTTGCCCCGGGTGCTGACAACCCACGCTACGCCACTGCTGCCTGGCTCTGCGAATCCCACAAAATACACCAGGGGCGGCAGGAATTTAGAATGGAAATGTGTTCTGATTCTTAAGAGAATATATATTTATTGTATTTTTTATTCTCAGAGGAAGCACTCTCTGGTTGGGGAAACAGGAAAAGCAAAAGGCAAATCTTACCTATGACTTTCAGGTTGTACGTGGCATAAATTCTCTCCCCATCTGCAAAGGTGAGTTCACAGACCCAGGGCCCAGAATCACTCCTGAATGATCTGGAGATAACCAGAGTCTGGTTCAGGGAACAGAACCGACCAGAGCTGGCGATGAGAAGACCTCCATGGAACCAGCGTATCTCTTGGGGGGTTTCTGGATGTGTGGAGTTGCAGGTTAACTGGATAGGTTCAGACTCAATCAGGGGACCGGGAGAATCTGGAGTCACTGAAGGAAAAGGAGAATCACACACTGATGTCCATATCACAAGATACGACTTTCATCATATAGCTAACATCTCCATCTGTTCCTTTCTGGAGAAAGCAGTCAAGTCCAAGGGGCAGAGCGGATGAAATGGTGCCATCACCTTTTCTTTGCAAGAGGGGGTGAATTCTGCCTCATTCACATATCAAGTGAGGATTGGTGAGGGGAGTCAAACCATTCTGCAAGGGCATTATTAAGGGGTAGCTGACAGGGCCTGATCCAGCTCCAGGACTCTCGTCATGTCCCTCTATTTTTAGAGACTTGAACAACAACAGATATTTGGTTTCAGGTAGGGATGGAACAGTTGTTAGATTCAGTTTGCATTCAAAGGTGAATTTATAAAAACCAACATTTTCCAAAATAATATGAGAACCGAAACACAGCCATCCTTTGAAGTTTGCCCTTATCTGAATTTTGTCAAGGAGTGTTTGCAAAATTCATTCTGTTAGGGGAAAGTTTGCATACAAATTAGTGAAGAAGACGTGCAAAAATGCATTCATCTGTCAAAACTGCATGCAAAAAAGACTTTTATTGGGAGAAACTCCCATGAAAATGCCAGTGGATTTCCATGAGGATTTTTTTTTTAATGCAAATTGCTGCAAAAAGGTAGAGAATTGAATCTAAGATTTGAAAATGAGAATCCAAGAGGACTGAAATTGACAGATCCTTCCATCCCTTACTTACCAACATGGGTAAGTGTAGTGCCAGTGACACTCGAGCCATCCACCATCTTAATTTGCCCAGAGCCACCTGCCAATTTATGCCAACTTGCCTCACAGGCCTGCACCACAAGTGGAGCAACGCCCCTGCCATTCCCTCCCCTCTTTACACTCCATCTCTTGAAGAACTTTTCTCCCAGCCCACCTCCAAGGCTGGAAGTGAGTAGGGCTTAGAAAAATGGCTTAAAGCTACTGAGGGCAGTGAGGGAAAGGTTTGGCTACCCTTGCCCATGCTCTCCCTTCCACGTTCCAAAGTAGCTCTTCAGATAGCTTGCTTGACAGAACCTGGCTACTGTCTTTCCTGCAGCTGCTGCCAGCTGTCAGATTCACCTACCTGACACCACGCCAAGCTCCACCTGGCAACGCAACACCTCTTTGGCAAACTTCACCACGGCCACGTAGGTCCCTGCGTCCTCTTTCCGCAGCGGCTCAATCCTGAGCGAAAAATTCCCACGGATGAAGCCAGGGTCCCAGACGGTTGCTCGGTGCATCGTGGAGCGGGCCATTTTCTTGATGCCGCTTGGCTCCACCATGAGCACCAAGTGGCGTTTCCTGTGGGAGCTGAGGAAAATGGAGGAGGGGGAAACTCAACTGTTAAGTGCTGGACGAGTGGGGCGGTAGCCCAGAAAGGGGATACAGGAGAGAGGTGGGGGTAGGTGGAATGGAGGGAGTTGAGGGGAAGGAAGAGAAAGTGGTAAATAAAAGTACCGTGTTTTTCGCTCTATAGGACGCACTTTTCCCCCTCCAAAAATGAAGGGGAAATGTGTGTGCGTCCTATGGAGCGAATGCAGGCTCCTTGGCTTCAGCGATAGCAACGCAAAACCTCCGAAGCGCAGAGGGAGTGCTCCCTCCGTGCTCCGGAGGCTTTGCGTTGCTTTCGCTGAAGCCTGGAGAGTGAGAGGCGTCGGTGCGCACCAACCCCTCTCGCTCTCCAGGCTTCAGGGATAGCCGCCTGAAGCCTTTGGAGTGCAGCGGGAACTCACGCTGCGCTCCAAAGGCTTCGGGTTCCTTTTGCTGAAGCCAGGAGAGCAAGACTCTCCTGGCTTCAGCAGAGAGGGAGAGCTGCGCAGCGCCCCTTCAGCCAAGCGGGAGGAGAAATGGAAGGGGCTCCGTTTCTCCTGCCGCTTCGCTGAAGGGGCGCTGAGCAGAGAGGGGGAGAATTTTTTTTTCTTGCTCTCCCCCTCTAAAACAAGGTGCATCCTATGGTCAGGTGTGTCCTATAGAGTGAAAAACACGGTGATTGAAAGCCCCCTCTCCCCCCCCAACCCCAAATGCATAGAAATGGGTGCCTTACCTGTCTCCATGATGCACCCAGCGAAGAGCTAATCCCTTGTACAGCTGCCTGAAGCTGCTCTTCATCCTCCGACGACTCAGGTGACAAGGAAGCAAAGCTCGTCCGCCGTCTTCAGCCCACACCCTACATACTTCTCCTGGTGCACAAGGAACATTTTGGGCTGCAAGAAGATTGTGCGACCAATCAAGGAAAAGATGAGGTTACAAACATGCCTGAGAGGATGATATCTCTCAGCCTAGCCTATGCCACCCAGGACTCTTGCCGTGATAAAACGGAGGGAGTGAAATTAGGGTCTGGAAGGGGTGGGTCTTTGTTGCTTAAGAGAATGGAGCAGAGATGGAGAGTGGACCTCCTGCAGGAGCTCAGATGCAAAAAAAGCTGAAGCAAAGCCTACAGCAGCCACTAACCCCACCCTGCCTTCAGGTATCCTGGGCCACTCTTCTCTTTCCTTACCAATAGTCAGCTGCAGACTGAGGACAATAGTCCAGAAGAAGAATAGTAAAGTCATAGTGGTGTCACAGGGACAAGTGGGTGAGTGCCCTCAAGCTTCTTCTTCTTCTTCTCCTCCTCCTCCCTCTGGCTGAAGAGGGAAGGGTTTGAAAGGGGAGCTGCAGACTGGACCACACAAGGACCTGAGGCTAAGGAAATGGAGGTGGATCTCTGATCAAAGACTTCCTTAGTCGCCCTTATATTGCAGGTGGGCTGCTGGTTTCCTGGCGGCGCTGCAGTGAGCGACGTCACAGCCAAGAAATCAGCCCCAGGCTGAGCCATGTGCAGGAAGGCAGCCGAGTGAGTTCTAGAAAGCAACTTGCAATGGAAACTGTTTCCATCTCATTCGGTCCACTCCGTAACCGTTGTTTTTCTTCACGGTTTTGCTTGCAGTGGAAAATGTACGTAGGGCCAGTTTCTCAGGAAGTGCCCTGGGTGTTTTTCTTTGATCTCTACCCTTTCATCGCACAGCTTCTTTGGTGCTCTTCTTTCATCTTTTCCCTTTTATGGTACGGTTTCTTTATCTTGGTTAAGTCAGAACGTGGCGGTGCTGGTGATGCTTTGAGAATGTGGAGATGCTGATGCTGCTGGACCACATGTAGGTGGACACCAAGGAGGTTCTGACCAGGTCTGGATCAGCTAACATCCCCCAACCTTGGGCCCACAAGATGGTCTGGACTACCAGTCCCATCAGCCCCTGACAGCACACCCTGCACTGCAGCCCAAAACACCTGGAGGGATCCAGGTTAGAGAAGGCCAGTCTTGAAGAACAATTCCTCAAGAGGCAGCTTGGCAGTGTCCATTAAGAATGTGCAGGAGAGGGCAATATAAGTGGAGTTGCATGAAAGGCACCATGTGCACTATACATTTACAGCAGTATCATGCCGTTTTAAACAGTCATGGCTTGCCCCAGAGAATCCTGGGAACTACAGGATGAGGGTTGTTAGGCGGGGCCAGCCCAAGAAATTTCGGCGTCTGAGGTGGACCGCAAAATGGCACCAGGGAAGAAAGGGTGAGGGAAGATCTATGCCAGGAACGGGGAGGGGGGTGGAGAGAAAGATGGACATCAGGATCTGATGTCCCTGTGGATCCTGCCGCCTGAGGCAGTCACCTCATCTTGCCTCCTGGGTGGGCTGGCCCTGTTCTTAGGAGATGCCTATTTCCCTTACAGAGCTACAACTCCCAAAGTTGTTCAACAAGCAATTTCTCTTCCCAGGGAACTCCGGAAATTGTAGCTCTCTGTGGGGAATAAAAGGTAAAGGTACCCCTGACTATTAGGTCCAGTCGTGACCGACTCTGGGGTTGTGGCGCTCATCTCGCTTTATTGGCCGAGGGAGCCGGTGTATAGCTGGGCCAGCATGACTTAGCCGTTTCTGGGCAACCAGAGTAGCACACGGAAACACCGTTTACCTTCCCACTGGAGTGGTACCTATTTATCTATTTGCACTTTGAGGTGCTTTTGAACTGCTAGGTTGGCAGTAGCAGGGACCAAGCAACGGGAGCTCACCCTGTCGCGGGGATTTGAACCGCTGATCGGCAAGTCCTAGGCTCTGTGGTTTAACCCACAGCGCCACCCACGTCCCTGTGTGGGGAATAGAGGTCTCCTAATATCTCTCAAAAGGGACACGGGTGGCGCTGTGGGTTAAAGCCTCAGCGCCTAGGGCTTGCCGATCGAAAGGTCGGCGGTTCGAATCCCCGTGGCGGGGTGCGCTCCTGTTGTTTGGTCCCAGCGCCTGCCAACCTAGCAGTTCGTAAGCACTCTCAGGTGCGAGTAGCTAAATAGGGACCGCTTACTAGCGGGAAGGTAAACGGTGTTTCCGTGTGCGGCTCTGGCTCGCCAGAGCAGCGATGTCACGCTGGCCACGTGACCCGGAAGTGTCTTCGGATAGCGCTGGCCCCCGGCCTCTTAAGTGAGATGGGCGCACAACCCTAGAGTCTGTCAAGACTGGCCCATACGGGCAGGGGTACCTTTACCTTTAATATCTCTCAACACCTGTAACACACTACAGTCCCCATGATTCTTTGGTAAAAGCCATGACTGTTTAAAGCAGTGGTTCCCAACCTTTTTTTGGCCATGCCCCACCTAAGTGTCTCTAAAATCCTGATGCCCGCCCCCCTTGTGACATATAATCCTTATTATTCAAAAAGTGAACTCCTATTCATGTGGAGGAAGCCTAAAAGGCCATTCCCTGTTAATAACTCATTCTTGAATTGCCCCCCCTTAAACATCAAATTGCCCCCCACATTGGGAACCACGGGTTTAAAGTGTCAGGATACTGTCCTAAATGTATAATGCAGATGGGGCCAAATACTCATGGAATCCTATTGCTTATGTTCTTTACAAGCGAAACTGTTCCCAGATGTAAATACATATCCTGATTTGGATTTTGCATGGCTATCAAGGGGGCCGGATCATCCTTGAACTAAGGAACTGTCTTGACACAGATCTTGCGGAGGGAAAGGAATCATGGAGAAGAGGAGGTTAAGGGGTGATATGATAGCCATGTTCAAATATATAAAAGGATGTCACATAGAGGAGGGAGAAAGGTTGTTTTCTGCTGCTCCAGAGAAGCGGACACGGAGCAATGGATCCAAACTACAAGAAAGAAGATTCCACCTAAACATTAGGAAGAACTTCCTGACAGTAAGAGCTGTTCGGCAGTGGAATTTGCTGCCAAGGAGTGTGGTGGAGTCTCCTTCTTTGGAGGTCTTTAAGCAGAGGCTTGACAACCATATGTCAGGAGTGCTCTGATGGTGTTTCCTGCTTGGCAGGGGGTTGGACTCGAGGGCCCTTGTGGTCTCTTCCAACTCTATGATTCTATGATTCTATGCCTTCTCTTCCTGTGGCAACATCTTCAAACAATGCAACTGGAAAAGGTGTTCATCAGAAAACTTTAAATGCAAATCTTTTTGAAGCTCGGATTTTGCCATTATGGGACATCGTGCTTATGGACAAGTTAACCATCTCATGAAAGGAACATCGATCTGCAATAAGTGGACTGACATCTTCCATACAACATTATCCTTTTATCCTGCTTGTTGAACGGACCTGGCAGCGTTACAGATCAGATCAGATAAATAGGTACCACTCCGGCGGGAAGGTAAATGGCGTTTCCGTGCGCTGCTCTGGTTCGTCAGAAGCAGCTTAGTCATGCTGGCCACATGACCCGGAAGCTGTATGCCGGCTCCCTTGGCCTATAGAGCGAGATGAGCGCTGCAATCCCAGAGTTGGCCACAACTGGACCTAATGGTCAGGGGTCCCTTTACCTTTAAGACAAACCATGCAAGTGAGTTGGAAGGACTAATGTAAAGTGGGAGTGAGATCATCAAGCTGGGAACTAAGGTTGAGGTGTCTGTCCTGAGGGAATGGGAGCTCTGGTTCAAGAGACATTTCTGGTCGAGGTGCTTTTGTGCTGAGTGAGCTTCTGTGAAATGATGGCTCCATCCGGAGGTTCTCTTTTACTCAGCATGTGCCTCTATCTTTAGATTTGACGTCTCTGTTGTCTCTGTTTCAGCCCATTCTAAACGCTGACTCTACTGTGGCTTCTTGTTTATAATCTCTAATGCTAACCCTGACCAGCAGCACATTGACGGCTGATGGAAGGTCACACAAAACCCATCTAGGGAGCCTTGGGTCAGAG
Organism: Podarcis tiliguerta; assembly: GCF_965153285.1. Lineage (NCBI taxonomy): Eukaryota > Metazoa > Chordata > Lepidosauria > Squamata > Lacertidae > Podarcis > Podarcis tiliguerta. Next base: position 3,411,887 of record NC_139550.1, read on the forward strand.
GGTACCGAGAAAAGATCTCACAGAAAGGCATTTTCAGAGAAGAGAGATAAAGCTGTGTGAATGTGACGTAGCCTCTGGCCCAGGGAGCTCACAGCCATCAGAAATCTGCAAAGGTTTAACATGTCACAGGTTGTTCTTGCTACACCAGCCTGCCTACCTAACTTATTTGCAGTGCTGTTTTTCTGGAAAAAGAGGTGCCGGAACTCACCATGAACACCTCCCTTGTTCTTTTATAGTTGCAGTGGCGCCCACCATTCACCAAACCCTAAATTACTTAAATAGCTAACATCAATGTGGTTATTTACCATTACCTGCAAATTTTTGAATGTAGGAGGTCTACCAGTAGATACCAGCCAAGATGCCAGATTTATAGGCATATAATGCATGAAACATACCCTCCAACATTTCTCCAATGAAAATAGGGATACAGTGTTGTTGTTGTTGTTGTTGTTGTTGTTGTTGTTGTTGTTGTTGTTATTCCCTGCCCATCCGACTGGGTTACCCCAGCCACTCTTGGTGGCTTCCAACAAATATAAAAACATAATAAAACATTAAGCATTTTTAAAAAATCTTCCCTATACAGGGCTGCCTTCTGAAAGTTGCATAGCTACCGGTACTTATCTCCTTGGTTTGGGGGTCGCATAACTCCATACCCTCCAACATTTCTCCAATGAAAATAGGGACAGCCTAAGGAAAAGTGGGGACGCGGGTGGCACTGTGGGTTAAACCACAGAGCCTAGGACTTGCCGATCAGAAGGTCGGTGGTTCGAATCCCCGCGACGGGGTGAGCCGTTGCTCGGTCCCTGCTCCTGCAAACCCAGCAGTTCGAAAGCATGCCAGTGCAAGTAGATAAATAGGTACCACTCCGGCGGGAAGGTAAATGGCGTTTCCGTGCGCTGCTCTGGTTCGCCAGAAGCGGCTTAGTCATGCTGGCCACATGACCCGGAAGCTGTACGCCGGCTCCCTCGGCCAGTAAAGCGAGATGAGTGCCACAACCCCAGAGTCGGTCACGACTGGACCTAATGGTCAGGGGTCCCTTTACCTTTACTTTTAAGGAAAAGCGGGAAAATCCTGGATCAAATCAGAAACCAGAATGGCTTCTGTAAATCTGGGACTGTCCCTGGAAAATAGGACACTTGGACACTGGCGAAGGAAGAGGATCCCAGCGGGGTGCCATTGCGGCTGCCTCCCCGCCCGCACTGGGGCCCTGCCCCCACAGGCAATGAGCCCTGCCCCCCCGGACACGTGCCAGCCCTGCCCCCGCCTGCTCTCCGCCCCCCAGTGCCAGAGCATGAAGCTCTGCCACTGCACTTGGAGGGTCTGTATGAAATGGCCATAATTAATTAAAATCATGATCAGAGAAAGCAATAGATAGCTCTGTTCAATAGTCTATTCAAGTATTATTGTTGTTTTTAATTTAACTTGTAACAAAGCACCAGAGAGCATTCTACTTTAGCTTTTAGGATTTGCCAATAAAAATGGAAGAAAGTGAAATTAGAAAATGGAATAGACTAATAAAAAGGTTTTGTGGACCAAGAAATAAGCAAGAATTAAGGAAAAAGTGACGGCAGATAAGAAACATATAGGCGGCTTTCGTGTATCAAACCTGAGGTTATATTATTACAAAGTTGTATATAGTGAGTAATGGAATAATGGAGTAATGGAATTGTGAGCATATTTTTTAATAGACAATTTAAGAATTTAAGAAGGAGCTGTGATAAATATAGAAAAAGAATATCTTGATCAGCTATATCTGCAAGTAAAGAGAGTTTGAATTACCAGTTTTAGAAGGTTTGAAATTTTAAAAAGGCAGGGTAGTTACTCTATTCTTAGTATTCTCTATTTGCCGTGGTTTGAATATCTGCGGTTATGTAGCTTCCATAAGAAGCTATAAAGAAATGGATTTCAATTATGTGACTATACTATCTTAAAAAATTACATCTTTTAAACATATCACGATGACTTTATTGCAAGGAAATGGTATGATAAAATGGGGACAAGATTCATGAAACATTGTAACAGTTGATGTTGGAATATTTGTGGAAGGCAGTAATTAACATTACACTTTGTGTAAGTTATCAAGATAACTGTTTAAAAGGATGCTGTGCCAGCATGTATCACCTGTGCAATTATACAAGGTAAATTTTGGAAATGTCAAAAGGGAGATGGAATTATTTTCATGAACATACCTGAAAGCAGAAGAATGTTGGGTAAAGAAAAAGGTGTAAGTTAAAGCTAATAACACACACCTGTTTGAAAATGGTACTATTACCGTAGCTATTAAGATATGCAACAGATTTATGCCTGTAGATTTTCAGTAAATGTATATCTGGGTTTGTTACAGCAGTGTTTTTCAACCACTGTTCCGCGGCACACTAGTGTGCCACGAGATGTTGCCTGCTGTGCCGTGGGAAAAATTTAAAAATTTGAAAGATTTAAAAAAAAATTCAAATTTTTGCCCACTAGGCGGGCACCGGACTGTGTCCTGGGTATGGGGGGGTTGACCCCACCCTCAGCCAGCAGGGGCGCCGATTGGCGCTCCTCAGGGGGACACCCCCCATTACTTACATCATAGAAGCCTACACAACACAAAACACTGTTGCTGTATGTAGGCTTTATTTTATTTGTTTTTTATCTTATATTTTAGAAATGTACATCCAGGGGTTTTTTTTTCTTTAAATTATTTGGGGTCCCCCAAGAGAGTGGGGCCCTAAGCTATAGCTTGTTTAGCTTATACGTAAATCCGGCACTGACTACAGCCATGGTTTTCCCCCCGCCAAAACTCAACAGAACTCAGTTCTGGTACCTCTCAGGTGGGGGCCATTGCCATTCTAAGAGAACAAGGGGGGCTTCATGGCGAGTCCCAGAACCTCTTTCTCTAGAAAAATAGAACTGACTAAACTAACATTAACCCCAACCAGCACCAGCACCCCCATATTTTATGCAAGTTGGCACCCTTGCCAGTCCCATCTCCTTCCACAGAAGACGAGGTCCTGTTTCTCTAAGAAATAGAGTTTGGCGTTTTGCATAGACTGAGCTTAAAAGATCCTTCAACACAGCTGTATTCCTGGAAAGCTTTTTAAAGCCTCAAATACATATTTCAGCTAAACCAAAATTGCTGGTGACCCAAACAGGTCTTGTACTAGTTCTGTAAGTTCCCAGTCACTAGCTGGTAACCCATCACCCATGATTTGCTTTATTTTCCGTATTTGTGGGCAAATATAAGCTTCTATAGTCATTTTGCTTCTCAGCAGAAGCAAACTCTGGATACGAACTGGAGGGCAAGTCGGTTCATACAGTCAGAGACACTTACTGATTATTTTCCTCTTTCAGGTGTTTACTAGAGTAACCCATGTTTGTGTGATAACCCTCCATTTCCCCTCATTATATACCACAGGCAAATAGCATGGAGACCACAAAAAGCATGAATTTGTTCCTATGCCTTTAGGAGGATGTCATTGTCAGCTGGGAGCTGTGTGTGCACATTGTTTGTGTGTGTGAGAGAGAGGGAAAATAAGTACATAAGAAGCTGGTCAGATGACTTCGCTCCGTGTTGTCTTTTCCAGCACTCCCTGGGACCTGCTGGATGCAACCAGCTTCAGACCCTCCAAGTGTCTCTATTTTCCAGGGACAGTCCCGGATTTACAGAAGCTGTCCCAGTTTCTGATTTGATCCCAGAATGTCCCACTTTTCCTTAGCATGTCCCTGTTTTCTTTGGATAAATATTGGTGGGTATGGAGTTATGTGACTTCCGAGCCAAGAAGATAAGTAACTATACAACCTTTAGAAGACATCCTTTAGAAGGCAGCCCTGTATAGGGAAGTTTTTTTAAGAAAATGTTTAATGTTTTATAATTACGTTTTTATATATGTTGGTAGTTAGCCAGAGTGGCTGGGGAAACTCAATCAGATGGGCGGGGTAATAATAAGAATAAAGGAATAGGACATCTCTATTGCAAACATTGGGACGTGGGTGGCGCTGTGGGTTAAACCACAGAGCCTAGGACTTGCCGATCAGAAGGTCGGTGGTTCGAATCCCCGTGACGGGGTGAGCTCCTGTTGTTCGGTCCCTGCTCCTGCCAACCCGCAGTTCGAAAGCACGTCAAAGTGCAAGTAGATAAATAGGTACCGCTCCAGCGGGAAGGTAAACGGTGTTTCCATGCACTGCTCTAGTTCGCCAGAAGTGGCTTAGTCATGCTGGCCACATGACCCGGAAGCTGTACGCCGGCTCCCTCAGCCAATAAAGCGAGATGAGTGCCGCAACCCCAGAGTCGGCCACGACTGGGCCTAATGGTCAGGGGTCCCTTTACCTTTACCTTTATTGCAAAAATTGGAGAAATGTTGGAGGGTATGCAACCTTATTGCCACATCCCTGGGTGATAAGGAAGGTCATTTTGACTAACAATTCATTATCCTCATCTAGGGTGTATTTGGGTTTTTTTGGGGGGGGGATGGCCCCTAGCATGAGTCATGATCACCTAAACATTAGGAAGAACTTCCTGACAGTAAGAGCTGTTGGACAGTGGAATTTGCTGCCAAGGAGTGTGGTGGAGTCTCCTTCTTTGGAGGTCTTTAAGCAGAGGCTTGACAACCATATGTCAGGAGTGCTCTGATGGTGTTTCCTGCTTGGCAGGGGGTTGGACTCGATGGCCCTTGTGGTCTCTTCCAACTCTATGATTCTATGATCAGTTAAACTCTGTAGATGGTGACTATGGCTGTCATTAAAAGCAGCAGACAGACAATTCTGACCTATTATGGGGCACAATTCACCATTTTAGCCACTTCCTCACGGACTGCTTTCCTACCAAGTGAGAACAACTAAGCATCGCTTTTCTGGAATCCATTAGTAGATTTTAAAGGGTGATTTCCCACAAAACTTCAAATAGAAATCCTTCATAAAAATTCAGAAATGTCTGTCCGAATAAGCCAGAGCCCACCATATGTTTACTCAAGAGTAAATCCCATTCGGCAAAGTTTCCCATCTCCCTTCAACTGCCCCTTTAATAAATTGGTTCCTCCTTGCCTCTTTATTTTAAAGCAGATAATTGATTGCTTCCTGTGGCTACCTAGGCCTCAACATGCCTGAATAAATCCTTAATTGGCTCCTCTTTCCCACTTGGGGGGGGGGGCAGGTTTAATTAACTTTTTTTGCTGTTTGCAGCTAGAGCAGTTGCTCATTAATTTCCCAGTAGCAAAATTGCACTACCCCAAAAGAAAACAAAATTTAAAAATAATGAGCAGTTTCTCTGGCTGCAAAGAGGAGTTCTTAACCCCCACCCAAAAACAGGGATTAATTGCGGGTCAGGAAAAAGCAAACTAGCCACTTTAAAAGAAAGCAACAAGGTGGAAATCACTAATTAAAGGAACAGTAACCCTGAAAAATCCTTAGTATTTTGCTGGTTTACCGTGGACAGGCTAGTACAGCAACCATGCTTGAAGATGGGACTGCAAATTAGATCTGGACAAAAATCAGTTTGCACAGAAAATAAGTAAGCAGCAATAACAACACAGTTGTTATAATGAGTGAATTATATCCATTGCGAAATAAAAGGCTGCTGTGGAAGAAGTGGAATCTTTGGATGAGGGGGCAGAATATTTTCAGTTTCGCTCCCCCTACTCGTGTAAAGTGAAGTCAGATTAATTTGCTTAAAACCGTGAGTCACTGCGAACATAGGAAAGGATACGTGCTTTCAAAAAAAAAATCCTTACATTTATATCTCCCTTTTCTTCCATCTGGCAACCCAAAGCAGCATAAACATCCCTAAAAGTCTCCCATCCGTACATTGGCCAGACTTGGAGCTGCTTAGCTTCAAGGACAGCAGTGGCCTCATGTGCCTTCAGACCATATGGTGAGACAAAGGTTAGCCTAAAAAGCAAAGCGTGATATTATAGCAGGTGATAAATGGTCCCTGGTGGATCATAACATTTCATGCAACTAAAGTATATCCAGTTGTTTGAGCACCCATGTCTATGTCGCACAGGGAGACTTGCCACCCTTTGCACTCACCCACCCAGTGGGTGCTACCAGCCCCATTCTCTACTTAGTCCTGAGTTCTAGAATCATAGAATCATAGAGTTGGAAGAGACCACAAGGGCCATCGAGTCCAACCCCCTGCCAAGCAGGAAACACCATCAGAGCACTCCTGACATATGGTTGTCAAGCCTCTGCTTAAAGACCTCCAAAGAAGGAGACTTCACCACACTCCTTGGCAGCAAATTCCACTGTCGAACAGCTCTTACTGTCAGGAAGTTCTTCCTAATGTTTAGGTGGAATCTTCTTTCTTGTAGTTTGGATCCATTGCTCTGTGTCCGCTTCTCTGGAGCAGCAGAAAACAACTTTTCTCCCTCCTCTATGTGACATCCTATCATCCTATCTGTCCCCTATCACCGCATTCCACACATTTAAAGCACTATGATACCATTTTAAACACTTCTGGCTTCTCCCAAAGGTTTCTGGACATGGCCTACAGCTTAGAATCTGAGACTTAGAAGCAGCCTTGGCAACCATCAAAACAAATGGGAGCTGTATGCATATAATTGCACATCTCATTAGCTCAGTGATGCTGTTGTTGTTTAGTTGTTTAGTTGTGTCCGCCTCTTCGTGACCCCCTGGACCAGAGCACGCCAGGCCCTCCTGTCTTCCGCTGCCTCCCGCAGTTTGGTCAAACTCATGCTGGTAGCTTCGAGGACACTGTCCCACCATCTCGTCCTCTGTCGTCCCCTTCTGTACATTTCTGAAATGACTTTGTGCTCGGCCTGACTGACTGCTTGTGGCTACCATATTTATCTTCACATTGCATCACCATGAGCAATGTTTCGTGGGATTCCCTTGCAGGAAAAAAGAAATAAAAACAAAACATTTGGGGTTGTTTTTTTAAAAAAAAAACCCGCCCTTTGAAACAACAACAATGAGCCATCTTCGGTTACATTTTCCTAGTGTGACACCAAAAGTAAAACCAACAGAAGTATTGTTATGAGCAGGCACGAGGGCGAGAACAGGGAGTTTTCCACCGCTGGTAACTGCTAAACATGCATGTCTGCACAAAACCAGAGTTTTGTTTTTTCGAATCTGGCAAAAACAGGAGCGTTGTTCCAGGTCGGAGACCAGCAGGGTCAGATCTCAGGAGTCCCAGGAGCCACAGGCAATTGTTGCAGCCTACGGCAGACACAGAGCACATTTCGAAGGCAGCAAGAGCAGTGCAATGGAAGACACGGAATGCCTGAAGCAAAGAATCTGAATCCTATTTCTCTTCCCTACCAGTTTCTACGGACCGAGTGCGCAAGTGACCCAGAAATTTTTCCTCACTAGCCATGGTTTTCCCAGTAATGATGTATGGAAGTGAGAGTTGGACCATAAATAAGGCTGATCACTTAAGAATTGATGCTTTTGAATTCTGGTGCTGGAGGAGACTCTTGAGTGTCCCATGGACTGCAAGAAGATCAAACCTCTCCATTCTGAAGGAAATCAGCCCTGAGTGCTCACTGGAAGGACAGATTCTGAAGCTGAGGCTCCAAGACTTTGGCCACCTCAAGAGAAGAGAAGACTCCCTGGAAAAGACCCTGATGTTGAGAAAGATGGAGGGCACAAGGAGAAGGGGACGACAGAGGACAAGATGGTGGGACAGTGTTCTCGAAGCTACCAGCATGAGTCTGACCAAACTGCGGGAGGCAGTGGAAGACAGGAGGGCCTGGCGTGCTCTGGTCCAGGGGGTCACGAAGAGGCGGACATGACTAAATGACTAAACAACAACATCAACTTTACATGTCTCTCTGAAGAATGTTGCATGGACTAAAAGATGATGGTGTGGCGTTGAAAAGTTAGAGGAGGAAGGGTGGGTTGCAAGGTAAAGACCCAAAAAAACTTGGAATAGATTTTTACTCCCAGGAAGTATTCAAAGAAATTATCTTCCACATGCATTCTGAGGCAACACATCGATCCACACCATACATTCAAAACCCCTGACTTCTCCTTCCTCACGAATCCTGGGGACAGTAGACAGAAATAGGAATGTCCTAAGGAAGAGTGGGAAATTCCAGGATCCAATAAAAAATCAGGGCAGCTTCTATAAATCCAGGACTCTCCCTGGAAGATAGAGGCACTTGGGGGTTCTGCTTTAAAACATATATGCAGAGTTTCTCATGAAAAATGGCTCTCAGGCACTGACAGAACCGGCATCGCCTCTGCTGGGCTGCTTGCATGGCACACAGTTTTCTTTAGTTCATTTGTCAAGGAAAGCCAGAAATCAGCCTGAGATTTAGAGCATAGCTGTCAACCTTCCCTTTTTGTGCAGGAAATTCCCTTATTCCAGCGCTGCTTCCCGCTGCTAATCCTGGATCGTTAGATATCCCGTAGACTGTCCCCGGGACAGGTGAGGCTGCTGATCCTTTATTTTCGAGGCTGCTGATCCCTTATTTTCAAATCTGAAAGTTGACAGCTATGATTTAGAGGTGTCTGTAGTTCCCACCCTGAAAAAAAATGCGAAATCCTGGCAGGAGCTGGTGTCACAAAGTTGGAAGCAGTGTTATGTGTGGCCACCAGAGGGAGCAGAGAAACCATCTCCAGATTTTCCTGTTATATACCCTTCCCACACTGGGAATATTTGGGTGTGTTTGATGTACAGTACTGGAAGGAAATCCTTCCAGTGATAACTGGATATACCTGCTGTAAGGTGTAGCCGCTGATGGCCTTATGGACCATTAACTTGTCTAATCCTCTTTTTAAACAACCTGTTGCACATTAAGTTTCCACTAGTGCAACTGTTGAGTTTGGGTTTTACCGTATTTTTTGCTCTATAAGACTCACTTTTTCCCTCCTAAAAAGTAAGGGGAAATGTGTGTGCGTATTATGGAGCGAATGCAGGCTGCACAGCTATCCCAGAAGGGATTGCTGCTTTCACTGCGCAGCGATCCCTCCTGCTGTTCTGGCTTCTGAGGTTCAGAATATTTTTTTCTTGTTTTCCTCCTCCAAAAACTAGGTGCGTCTTGTGGTCTGGTGCGTCTTATAGAGCCAAAAATATGGTATATTGGGCAGCCATTATTTTCACCAGGCCTTCATTCTTCAAGCTTTCTTCTTCATTTTCACTGCAACTGTTACAGCCACCCTCTGAAATTATTTGCTGGGAAAGAGGTTCTCTGAGTCAGCTGGGATAGCTCTGTTGGTAGAGCATCAGACTTTGAATCCAAGTTTGCATTGCAGGGAGTTGGACTAGAAGATGAGCCTTGCGGTCCCTTCCAACTCTACAATTCTATGATCTATGAATCTGAAGGCTGTGTTTCTGTAAGAACTCCTGAAGCTTTCTTACCTTGAATCAGGCCAATGGTCCATATAAGCCCATCTGCTGCAGCCTAGTCCAGAAACTTTGGACTACACCAGGGGTCAGCAAGGCTTACCGGGCACGGGCTGGATCACTCCTGCGGAGATCCTCTGTGGGCCAGACTGACGCATCGTGATGCCAGAAATCGCATCTGCACATGTCCGCAGCAACGAAAATAACTTCTGTGCATGCCCAGATGCTGAAAATTGCACCTGTGCAGAAGTGATTTTCGGCATCTGGGCATGTGCAGAAGCGATTTCTGGTGCCGCAGGCTTGCGCAGAAGCGATTTCTGGCATCTGGGCATGCGCAGAAGCGATTTCTGGCATCTGGGCATGCGCAGAAGTGATTTCCGGAGCCAGGGGGGAGATTTAGCACAGCGCGCGGGGACTCACCGAGTGGGTGGCTTGGTTCAAGCGCAGCTCAGGGGCCAGTTAAACGGCCTCCGTGAACCACTTCCAGCCCATGGGCTTTAGGTTGCTGACCCCTGGACTACACCTCCCATCCTCCGGTCTACTGTGGCTTGTAGTCAAGTCTCAAGCAAAGACTGATTTTCAAGCTGCAGACCTTTAAGTGGAATTCTGCAGACTGAACCTTGTGAGATAGCAGGACCACAGTAATTCCTGCTCCTCCAAAGCAACAGGCAGGCCTCACTTGTCTCTACTCTGCCAGGCAATATTCTGATAGAACATTCTAACAACCATGAGCCTTTTTCCAGAAATATGTCCAAATCCCAGGAGGCGTGTCAGTCAGAGAACAATTTAACAAACAGTAGACAGTAGATAAATAGGTACCGCTCCGGTGGGAAGGTAAACGGCGTTTCCGTGTGCTGCTCTGGTTTGCCAGAAGTGGCTTAGCCTGCTGGCCACATGACCCAGAAGCTGTACGCCGGCTCCCTCGGCCAGTAAAGCGAGATGAGCGCCTCAACCCCAGAGTCGGCCACGACTGGACCTAATGGTCAGGGGTCCCTTTACCTTTACCTCGGGTTACAGACGCTTTAGGTTACAGACTCTGCTAACCCAGAAATAGTACCTCTGGTTAAGAACTTTGCTTCAGGATGAGAACAGAAATTGTGTGGCGGTGGCAGCGGGAGGCCCCATTAGCTAAAGTGGTACCTCAGGTTAAGAACAGTTTCAGGTTAAGAATGGACCTCCAGGATGAATTAAGTTCTTAACCTGAGGTACCACTGTACTTTTATCATGAAAATGGAACCTGTACTCTACTATGCAGCATCTCTCCTTTTCATTTATTTTTTTAGTGAAAATGGTTGAATAGTCTTGGGAACACCGGATGTTGTAGCACTGGTGTTCCATTTCATGGGTAGGACACCCACTGCAAGAGCCACGAGACCATTGTTTACCTTTTTAAAACAAATAAATCAGTTTATATTGTTGGCTACATAAGTGTGATAGGTGAGCTGCCGTGTTCTGACTTGCGCTAGAGGCAGATGTGCGTCAGAATTAACCAGCACCCCAAGACACGTATGGACTGTTTGAAATCTTTTTGAAAGGTTTTTATTTACAGTGCTAAACAATATATATATTTATATTTCTCATCCTCATAATGTCTGTGCCATAGAAAATACTGCAGATGGGTCTGCGTTAATTTACAAACAAAAACAACTAAAGACCCTGAAAGGAACAAGGGAGAAATCAAAATTTGGTCCCTAATTTTTTTTTAATTTAAAAACAACCCGAAATGAGGAAACACACACACTGAGTCACATTATTACTTTACACATTTAAAAACAAGCTTCGCCTTCTGGAAGAAGAAAAAAATGTCAACCAGATCCAGCTTGTTGCCTGCCTTGTAAATTTGTACAAAAATGTATCAATAATGAAAATCTTGTCTATGTTTTACTTAAAAACACATTTAAATTGTGTATATATATGTATATATATATTTATATATCTGCCTTTTCCCAGCAATGGAAAGGGAACCAGGCACAGGACACAGGAACAAATCACTGCAAGGTTCCCCGCCCCTTTTAACATCCCAGGCTCTGGACCCAATTGAACATTTCAGCACCATAAAATTTCCACACCGCATTTGTGGAATTCTGTAAGGGGCCAAAGAAAAGAAGGGGGAAGGTTGGGGGGGGGAGGCGGGAATTTGTCCAGGGCAGAAGAAGTTTACAGAAGATGTATCAAAAAGCAGAGGCATGTGAGGATCTCTAGTTAGGCAGCAATTTTGAGAGGGTGATTGGGAAGAAATAGGGGGGTAATGTTTCTGGATATTGGGGATATTCGAATGGGGGGGAGGAAGAAATCAGCAGCTGTAGGGAGCACTGTAATATGGAACAGATCTCGGGGCTAGGAAAGAGCCATCTTCAGCTTCCTCTGTCCTCGTTGGAAAGCCTTTTGTGACCCCTTCTTGTCCTCTGTGGCTACAGCACAGAAGTGGGGGCCTGCACAGGGGGAGGAAGGAAGATGGGGGGGACAGATAGTGGAGAAGAGGGTGGGCGGGAGGGGATCAGGCAGAAGAGCCGTTTTCTGTTTTCTTTCTCTTTGGGTCCACTTCGTCCTGTAAATAACAATAACAACAAAAACATGGATGCATTTAGTCCTAAGCCATAAACCACATGTCTCTAAGAGTTCAGAGAATCCTAAAAAATTCATTGCTGCCTGGTGGAACTTTTATTTCATGCACCCAGGGTTGCCGTGAGGATAAAATAGAGAGACGAACCACGTGCGCCATCTTGAGCCTCTTGGAGGAACGGCAGGACACAAACGAACAAGTACGGTGGTACCTTGGTTTACGAACTTAATCCGTTTCGTTCTTAAACCGAGGTGCTAACGAGGCCTCCCGCCACCGGTGCCCTTCCAACGTTCGGATTCTATTCTTAGACCGAGGTAAAGTTCTCAAACCGGGACACTACTTCCGGTTTTGCGGAGTTCGTAAACCAAATCGTTCTTAAACTGGACTGTTCTTAAACTGAGCTACCACTGTATGCTTGTGAAGGATGTCACATAGAGGAGGGAGAAAGGTTGTTTTCTGCTGCTCCAGAGAAGCGGACACGGAGCAATGGATCCAAACTACAAGAAAGAAGATTCCACCTAAACATTAGGAAGAACTTCCTGACAGTAAGAGCTGTTCGACAGTGGAATTTGCTGCCAAGGAGTGTGGTGGAGTCTCCTTCTTTGGAGGTCTTTAAGCAGAGGCTTGACAACCATATGTCAGGAGTGCTCTGATGGTGTTTCCTGCTTGGCAGGGGGTTGGACTCGATGGCCCTTGTGGTCTCTTCCAACTCTATGATTCTATGATTCTAAGTTGTTGTGCAAGTTCAATTCCACCCACTTTGAAGATTTCAGAAGGTACTCCACCAGGTCCACTGGCTTTGTTGCTTTTCATTTGGTTAATACCTGTACACAACTCTCCCAGATTTGGGGATACTGCAAGCTCATCTCTAACTTGTTTTTGTGGAATTTGTGAGAGGACCTCAGCAGCTATGGGGGAGTTGCGGTTAAGGAGATGTTGGTAGTGTTCTTTCCAGTATGCAATGAAGAGGCAGGGACACACTTGTAGCCTGCACTGTCTGTAGCGGACTAGCTATTTGAGCTGTTTTCTGCCCCGAAACCCTAGCATGTGGTGCAATGCAAATGCAGGGCTGAGAGTAGATGTGGAACTCTGAAGCTATCTTCTGCAGTGTGGGCATCTCCTGTTTTATCTCTAATCACAAAGGACTCGAATGAGGCAGTAGTATTTCCCGAGCTTTGCACGTTTGCACGTTACCAGCAGCTTTGCACGTTGACACACCAGTGTGTGCAGCACTGAGGTGCAGAGATGTGATCTGTAGGAAAGCGTGCAGGGAGTTTGTGGGTGAATTGAGGATGAGGAAAAGCACTGAAGCACAGCGCAAAGCCCCCCAAATTTGGTTTCAGGGGGGATGGGTTCAGCTTCCAGGGAGGGGCTGCTGTTCTTCCGGACAGCCAGAATATGCCTAGACAGAACAGCTTTATAAGAATGACAGCTTTAAGACCCAGTATCTAAGGAAGCTTGTCCACCGCCTCCCCGGCAATCATTTCCCCTAGTATGTCATGCCTTTCTAGATTGCCAGTCTGCTATCGATCTTCCCCAGCCACTCTGGGAGCCTGCTCGGCTCAAGGGTGGGGTCTAAAAGCTTCACATAAATAAATGATAGATGTGCCGTTACCTCACTTCCACCAAATGGGAGTGAGCAATTCACGTTTCACAGGCGGCCGTGCCTTTGGCTTGCCGCAACATGCTTAATGGCTGACTTCGCATTACAAATTGCCTAGAGCTGTTCTGTCGTCTACCTGTGAGTAGCCGCTGGGAGGGCAAGGCCTCAGCCCTTCGAAGAAGCGCCCAGCTTTGACCTAGAAAAAGCCTTCAAGGACTCAGGACCACAATACCTCAAGGATCGCCTCGCCCCACATGAACCCACCCAGACCCGGCAATCATCATCTCAGGCCCTGCTTTGGGTGCCTCTCCCAAGAGAAGTTGGGGGGGGGGCAACGTGAGAACCAGCCTTTTCTACAGCGGTTCCCCATCTGTGGGATGCTCTGCCCAGGGAAGCTCGCCTGGCGCATTCATTATCTTTAGGCGCCAGGTGAAAGTGTTCCTTTTCAGCCAGGTCTTGGGCTGATTGACCATTCCATGGCCTTTTAAATCCATCCGTGGGAGTGGCGGTGTTATCGGTATGTTTTAGTTTCATGGTGCATTTTGTCTTCTCATTTTGCGTTTTTGTGTTGCGAACCGCCTTGCGATTTTCAAAAGCATGCGGATTTAATAAATAAATAAATGGAGAGCAGAGGAAACCCGTTCTCCATTTACAGTGGTACCTCGGGTTACATACGCTTCAGGTTACATACGCTTCAGGCTACAGACTCCGCTAACCCAGAAATATTACCTCGGGTTAAAAACTTTGCTTCAGGATGAGAACAGAAATCGTGCTCCGGCGGCACGGCGGCAGCAGGAGGCCCTGTTAGCTAAAGTGGTGCTTCAGGTTAAGTACAGTTTCAGGTTAAGAACGGACCTCCGGAACAAATTAAGTACTTAACCTGAGGTACCACTGTATTTATTCACCCCACCCCACAGCTGCAATTGTGAGCTTAACCAGCTTTGAGACATGGCCAGAGCTCTCACGCTACAGGATAAGCAGCCCTCCACCTTGGGGTGGGGTTGTTCGGGGGGGGGAGGTTTCCTGCCTTTATGCGTTTACACGTGGACCCCCCCCCCCCCGCAACCAAACCCCAGCACAAGATGAGAGTTATGCGTTGTTCAGGGTCATCTATCAATCCAGCTGGGTTGTGTACTTGGAACTGGGGGGCAGCCTTAGGAAGCCAAGTGCCCTGGGGTGGACTTGTTCCTCATACGTCCCCTTAGTTCTTCGGCGGAACAGAACTCTCCCCCCTCCTGCATTCCTTGGCATCATTTCTACTAACCTCTTCCTGCTTCTTCTCCGCAGATCGCTTCACTGCATGTGAATCTGGCTCCTGTTCGTTCTCATCGTCTTGGAATTGAGAAGGGGAGGGGGAAAACACACGTTAGATCAGTCAAGCAGCCACGGAAGGCAGCATTCACTTATAGCACAGCTCACAAGAGGTTTGCTGACTCTCACCTTCATCCTCGTCCTCGTCGTCATCCACATCCTCAGGATTTGCGTCTTCCTCCTCGTCCTCTTCCTCGGCTCCATTCTCATCGTCCTGTAGAATGCAAAGCCACAGAAGGCAGCAGTTGTGTCAGTGTCTCCGGCACATGCTCTGCCTTCCCAAAAGCTCATCCCCGTCTTAATTTCCACTTTCCAGAGCCCAACAATTCTAATAATAATAATAATAATAATAATAATAATAATTTTATTATTTATACCCCACCCATCTGGCTGGGTTTCCCCAGCCACTCTGGGCGGCTTCCAAGAAAATATTAAAATACATCAAACATTAAAAGCTTCCCTAAACAGGGCTGCCTTCAGATGTCTTCTAAAAGTCTGGTAGTTGTTGCTCTCTTTGACATCTGATGGGAGGGTGTTCCACAGGACGGGTGCCACCACCGAGAAGGCCCTCTGCCTGGTTCCCTGTAACTTGGCTTCTCGCAATGAGGGAACCGCCAGAAGGCCCTCAGAGCTGGACCTCAGTGTCCGGGTAGAACGATGGGAGTGGAGACGCTCCTTCAGATATACTGGACTGATTCTGCTCAATTTATATTTATTTCATTTACTGTCACACTGATACCCTACTCCTCTTCAGAGGAGCTGGTTGTGGCTTAAGCAACTCCCTGCACTGTCCCCTTTACACTTTGAGTCTCTGTTCTTTACAGAGGATGACGAGAATTCTGTTTCATTTCTGGCCATATTCGCCTCTTGCCAGTTTTCCTTACACGGCCACTGCTTGTATTCAAAACACAGCTCTCCTCTCGGGGTGAACTTCCACGTTGGTTCTTGTCGGGGCATGAGAAAGGCTGACACTAGGATGTGTGGCAAATCTGACTCTGATCAGGAGACAGCAATATCTGCGCATAAGACACATGGACTCTTAGCTGAGAGCCTTCTCCTAACCAAGGCTGTGCTCACCCAGCAGCTATGGAGAACAGGACCAGCAACAGCTGTGGTCTTCAAATTAGATGTGATGCAGAAGATCAGTGACTGGGATTTTCCTTGATTTTAGTCTTTCTGCAGAGCTATTTTGAGGATGAGGAAAGCAGTACTCTGGGAGAGGGTCCGAACCTTTTGCCAACCCCCATCTCCTGAAGCTTATTAGCTCTGTGAGGGAGGGTGGGAAGTAGGGGAGAGGCAAGGAAAATCCATAGGTATGTCTGTACCTATCTCCCAGAAGCAACTGCTTGGCCACAGAATGCAACATTGATTGGAACATGGGTCTTCTCAAGCTAGGTACTAAAGCATGGCTAGGCAAACTAAGGCCCGGGGGCCGGATCTGGCCCAATTGCCTTCTAAATCCGGCCCACAGACAGTCCAGGAAACGTGTTATTACATGAGTAGAATGTGTGCTTTTATTTAAAATCCATCTCTGGGTTATTTGTGGGGCATAGGAATTCGTTCATTCCCCCCCCCCAAAAAAATATATAGTCTGGCCCCCCACAGGGTCTGAGGGACAGTGGACTGGCCCCCTGCTGAAAATGTTTGCTGACCCCTGTACTAAAGAAACCGCCACCCCACATTAAGACTTATTTTTTTCATTTAGGGACTTCTTCAGAGAGCCAGTGTGGTGTAGTGGTTAAGAGCGGTAGTCTTGTAATCTGGGGAACCGGGTTCGAGTCTCCGCTCCTCCACATGCAGCTGCTGGGTGACCTTGGGCCAGTCACACTTCCTTGAAGTCTCTCAGCCCCACTCACCTCGCAGAGTGTTTGTTGTGGGGGAGGAAGGGAAAGGAGAATGTGAGCCGCTTTGAGACTCCTTAAAGGGAGTGAAAGGCGGGATATCAAATCCAAACTCTTCTTCTTCTTCTTCTTCTTCTTCTTCTTCTTCTTCTTCTTCTTCTTCTTCTTCTCATCTTATTGTGGTTGATGCAGAGAGCACAAGAAACTCTTGCAGTCGTGCAAACCCAGCTCATCATCTTGGGACTGACTATATAGCCACCCACTCACTGCAGTGGCACACTTTGGGCTTTCAAATTTCAGCAGCGCCCTGGGAGACGCTAAAAGTTGGCGCTCCCGTACCTCTCACGCTACATTCTACAGCACTGTTGTGGCACCCCCTGCAGCGTGGCACCCAGGGAGGCTGGACTACCCTAAAACCGCCTTTGGTTCTTGCTCTCCCCACCGCCCTCCACAAGAGGTATTTTTGCATCCTAGAGAAGTCAGCATGAACCCCCCTTTCTAATTCTGAGCACCTAAACCTCTCCAGTAGGTCTCAGAATACCTGTCTAAGGAGCAGGATGCAGTGCTAGACAGCAGCACTGCCTGGTGGCCCCTCACTTTCGAATTCTCCAGGGCAGATAAGATTGCCACCTTTCCCCTCCTACCTCAGCGGAGGCTCTGCTGGATGGCAGATTCCTCTGCCCCCGCCCCTGCCCCCCAAATTAAGTGACCCTCTTCGCCCAGTGGATGCAGTTTCCCGGCAGATCTCCATCCCAAGAAAAGCTACACTTGTTGGCATGTCTGCCCACCACAGAGTTGTCCACAGTCTTCAGGGAGCAGGGTTGATAACCTGGTGCAGCAAACAGATAGCCCTTTTCTCTTCCGCTGATTTGATGGATCAGGAGAGAAGAAAGAGCAGTTCCTGTTCCCCTTTCCAACTTCCTCTGCAAGTTGGAGCCCCAAAGTGGCAGAACTTGGAAATCCTTCAATCCAACCGTATATCCTGATAGGCACTCCTTTGCCTATTCTGCTTTTCCCCAGCCTGCACCCCTAGATAATCTGTTGCCTCTAGATGGTACTAATTTTTCCAGTTTTTCTTAGGAAAAGTCTATATGGGCGCGAAAAAAAGGCACATGTGCAGAGAGCTGCTCAGTTTGGCACTTTTGGCATCACGAAGAAGCCTACCCTCTCTCCCCAGAAGCATTTTGCAGGCTAAAAAAATCTAAAAACGTCAGGCACCATAGGATCTTTTCAATTACAGCTGTACAAATGGTGCTATAAACAAGACCATCAGGGGTGGCGCAAGATACATGGCAAGAGGAAACCAGCACTCATGGCTGAGGCAACTATGTGAAGAGTCAGAAGAGGCAAAACCAAAACCCTGGTGGCTCTTTTTTTAAGCCTTTGCCTATGCACACCCTCATTTTGCTGTCTTCCTTGCCATGCTCTCCCATCTCTCTCTGCTTCTCAACCAAATACAGGCATAGGCAAGGGACTACAACTCCCATCATCCCTAGCTAACAGGACCAGTGGTCAAGGATGGTGGGAGTTGTAGTCCCAAAACATCTGGAGGGCCGAGTTTGCCTACGCCTGACCAAATATCTGCCCAGTTACCTCTATTATCTCCTTCTTTTCCTTGCGGGCAGACTTCTCCTCATGCTTCTCCTTCTCCTTCTTTTCTTTCAGGTCCTGGAAGACAGGAAGAGAAATACATGTGCTTAATACTAGAGGGGCTGTAGAGAAGGGCTAATATGAAGAAGCAGGAATTGCGTAATAATAAGACAGAAATAATGAAATCGGCGAAGAGGAGGGCGTGGCTCGATTACCGGCAATAGGAGAGCAGATAGCTGAATACCAAAGGCAACATGTTTAAGCGTTTCAAAAAGGAAAGGTTGCTTTTAGAATTGCCCACAGTGTATCACTGAGATTAAGAGCCTTATCACTGTGACAAATAGGGAAACCTAGGCAACGTTTTTCAAGCTGTAGAAGCCTCACAGTGGAAGACCATCTAAAGGCTTGCCAACATTCGGTGGTCATGGTGTGATTTAACTGTGGCCCATGACGTTTTGGTGCCCAAGACTGATAATCCAAATGGGCGCTTCCTCCCACTAATTAACATGTGTCGCAATCTGCCAGCCTACTGCCACGCGGATCCCATTCATTCCACTGGAGCTTGCACAAAATTACTTCCAAGTCATTTATTATTACGCATGAAATCTGTCAGCCACCTCACAGCACCTCGTTTTAGGGCTGCCTATGCCCGGGGTTTGTTGTTTGTTTGTTTGTTTATATGCCACTATGAACATCATTAAGATCCTTCAGAGAGCATTTTTGGAAGTTAAAAATTTAGCTCTTTCTAAAAAGGAACTCGTTTTGTTTTTTTAAAACTTCTGGGGAAGCCGTCCCATCGCATATGGTGTTGGACTGCAATTCTCATCATGCCCTGAACAATTGCCCATGCCGGCTGAGACTGATTGGGATTTAAATTCAACACCCACTTCACCCGGCCGTTTAGAGAGACTAGCATGAGATGTCTAATCAGAAATGTCTACACTGCTGGTCAATGCACTTATGATGTAGACCTGACTTTCATGGGCAACAACTTATTTGACTTTAGTTATTAATACATCTATCAGCAACCTCCCATCTGGTGTTGCTCCTGAGTGCTAAGAAACCCAGAGAATCAGCACAGCTTTTAAAGCAGTGCAGTTAAGGTTCGGTTCATCATCTTGATTCAAAATGGTGTCCAACTGCATCCAAACACAGGTGAAAACCTGCTCCTTTATCTCAGGAACCAACATGCAAAATTTGGCTATGATGTCTCAAGAGGTGTACAGCAAACAAGCAATTCTCTGAAATAGATAGCAGATGTTGTGCTAGTAACTGTCCTTAGGAGGGAGAAATATAAGATTTTTGCTTGGCTATTGACTGTTTATAGGTAAGAACAGCAGTATGTTTATGCAGTCTGTTCCCTCTAAGTGTTCCGATATTTCATATTTATCTCCAAAATTCTTCTGACAGAGCCTTGTAAGATAGGATAAGCCAATATTATCTGCATGTTGTGGCTGAAGAGTTGTATCTGAGAGAAGAGTGGTTTTGTTCTTGGGTGAAACGAGATAAGAACCTGGGGCCTTAATTACTATACTACACTAAGCTGCTTTCTTTAAAACACACACACACACGGGGGAATGTGCAATTTAACATACTGAAACATCATCCCATTAGTTATTTGTGCAGATAACAAGCAAGAAACTTACATACCAGGTTTAAAATAGGATTGCTAAACATGCACCGCCCTCTGAGAAAGGAGAATAGGCAAAGACAGTAGGACATAAGGCAGGGAACGTATCCCAGGGTTACTCTAGAATTTTTATTTTGCTCTCCATAAAGGGTTTTATAGGGTGGAAACGTGCACCTTTTTGCACACTTTTTGATTTGTGCCAACACTGAGCCCTTGCACCAGTTCCGGTGAAAACCCAGCTATGCACTAAAACAACTTCACCTTTGTGCAGGACTACAAAGTAGAAAAACCTTAATTAGATGGTGCGAGAGGTAAGCCTTTGTAAGGAGGCATCCGTGGTAAGAAACGTTGCCATATAGGACAACTGATCCCATAAATGTTCCACTAGAGGGCATAATACGCTTTCAAAACTCAGGCATGAGGCTTCTAAAACCTGCTACTGAGGAAGATGGAACACTGGCCTAGATATGAGGTAGTCTAACCCAGATTGATCATTTCAGGGTCAAGCCAGCATCAGAGATTTCCATAGCTAATCCTCTAACCAGAACCATTTTTCTATGCATTCAGAATCAAAAGTAGCTTCTTCCTTTTGCACACAGACAAACGGCAAACATTTTCCATGGCCACTCCCAAAGCCTGGGGCATAATGAATAGTAACTGACAGGGGTTCTGGGGTTTCTCTTATAAAAACAGACAGATTTTCCTCCCGCTGGTCATTTTTTGAACTCGCAGCTGGAAGGGTTGTGTTCTTAGGAAGGGTATGTAAGGACAATAGCCCATAAAACCTTCCATAAGTGATGTAGTATGCAAGACCCGTCACTGACCATCTCACAGGGCCATAATTTGTATGATGTAAAACAACAACAAAACTGACTGAAGTGTTGTGATCCAACCACTGCTACCAAAGATAAGGCAAACCTGGGAACAAGGCGCCCCAAGGCTTTGCTTCTGCAAAGATTGCACACAATTAGATACCTGGTTTTGTACGTTAACTAAAATCTGGGGAAAGGCTATTCTGTCTTGTGTGGAAGACTATTTTCAAAGCTGTGGAACTATCTTTAGCTTTCTCATGCAAATCGAGAAAGAGGTGTACAGTACTGTAGAAGCAAGTCTGAGCAGCATGTAACTTTGATTTATGGCCATGTCCCTGGCTGCCCTTAAGGTTGTTTTAATCAATGACTATCTCTACAGTGCAGGAGAGGAGACTGCCTGACTATCAAAAAATATTGTGCAAGTCCCAATCCCTGGAACACAGTTTGAGTACTGTTTGCCTTTGCCTTTTATCTTTTTCTCCCTTTTTTTCTGGCAGGCCAGAGAATCCTATGCCCTGGTATGCCCTGCAGTGAAATTGCATGTTTACTCAGAATTGCTGCCAGGTACACGTGCGTAGGATTGCAGCTTTACACGTTCCTGCTTCCATTCTGCTACAACGGAGCGAAGAAGCTGGACGGAGACCTATTAATGGCATGGCGGCACTGAATTCCTACTGCTTCCCTCGTTTAATCTTTCCCTTCTCTCCCCACCCCCTCTTCAATTAACGTTTCCAATCCAGCATTCGTAAATATACCAGGAGCAAATCCCACGCGGCGCTAACCGCCCCCCCCCCCCCGCTCTTAGGGAGTCACGTGGCTTCCCGAGGGTTGTGTTGTCTTACTCTTCGGGGTGACCTTGCCCCGCAACCTACTTTCCCGCTTCACCCGCAGCAGGCAGCCTTCTTGCAAGACCCAAGCTACAGTTCCCACGACGCGGAGATAACACGTGTCTCCGCAGCTTGCGCGCACATGGGCACAAAACAAAGTCAGGAACGCCAAAGCAAGCGAAGGCATAAGGTCCGATGCCTTCGCAGACAAGAAACATGGTTGCGGGGAAAACGACCCATATGTTGGCAAGCAAGCAGGCAGGCGGGCGCACGCACATCCCGGCGCGCGCGCGCTCTTTAATTGCCTTCCATCTTTTCCTGGCTTTGTGCTGCGCGTCTCCGCTTCACTGTTTTTGTTTCCTAATAAAGCGAAGCGGTTTAGGCGTCTGTTTTCGTAGTCCGCCGGATGGGAGGTTCGGCGTCCTCGTTGAAAACTGTGCCCCCCTTTCTTAACACTAAGGGATCACCAACCCAGGTGGGCGCATGGTTTGAAAGGTGACCGCCCCCTCCTCCCCGCCCGGTCTCCATGATGATTAATGGCACCAGGATGAAAAGAAAAGCTCTCCGCCTTTGGCACAGCTTAGGGGCACCCAACTGACACGTGCATTCTTCCCCGGTTCTCACAAACCCTAGAGACTTTGGGCAGAAAGCAAACGCGCCCCAGATAGCCAAGCGCACCGTATTGGCCGCGAAGGTGACGGGCACGAGAGGGCGGCGAGAGCGCGATGCCCGCACGCCGCTCTCCGCCCGTCGAAGGGCGTGCGTTTTCTTTTCCTGACCCGGATCCCAGCCGACAGCTCGTTTGCAAGGGGATCAGGAAAAAAGGAAACGCGGGTCGTTCGGGAGACGCGTGGAAAGGCGTCGTCGGAATAAAGGCGGGCGCGGGGGCGCGGGGAGCAAGGCGCACGCACGCCACCCTCCTCGAGTCTTCTCTTCCCTCCGTAACTGTTTCCCCACAACCAGCTTGCGCCCTCTCTGCCCTCGATCCCGAGCGCACCAGGGCAAGGGCGAGCTCCGCCACCAGCACCTATCCGCCTGCTTCGTTGCAATCGAGCATCGGGCGCCCTCGCCCCGGGGTCTTGATCCCAGCTTGGTCCTCACCTTGGCCGCCAGCTCCACCGGAGCCTCCTCGGCGGGCTTCTCCGACATCCTGGAAAGCGGGAGCGAAACAAAACAAAAGGCGCAAGGCTAGAAAGGGCGAGGGCGCGCGGGAGAGGCGCTTGGCCGGAGGGACCAGGTGCAGCTCGGGTTAAGCTCTCGGGAAGCCGACGGGCACTTCTCGGCTCGCCCCGGCGCCACAGCCACAGGGTTCTCCGCTGCCGCGATGAGGCTGTGCCAGAAAAAGGGATTTATACGGCGCTCGGCGGCGAGGGAGGGACCTGCGCAAAGGAGGGGAGGATGGGAGGGATGAGCGGGAAGGAGGGAGGGCTAAATGGAAGAGCGAAGGCGCAAGCAGGCTGCCCAGCAGCAGGAGGAGGAGGAGGAGGAATATAAATGGCCCGGCAAGAGGGGACAACGCTGCGCTTTGCGAAACAAAAGAAAACAAAACCATTAACTGCGGAAGGAGGGTTAGGGGAGCTTGCGTGGTCCTGAAGGCCGGGAGCCCCAGCCAGAGCTATGCCCTTGGGGAAGCTTCCCTTCCGCGCTTTGTCTCCGCTCCTTTGTTCGAGTCGCGCTCGCTTCTCCTGCGCCGCGCGCCCTTCGCAAGACCGCGCGTGCCCTTTATACTACCCCGTGTTAACGGAGCCAGAATAACCAGAACCTAAATCGCCAGCTGCTGGCTCCGTTGCGTCAGGCAGGGCTGCAAGGGATCTGCTGTCTGCGTAGTTGCGAGGCTTGAGATAGCTGCCTTTAGCCACCCCCGGCTGTGGCAGAAAGCAGGAAGCGAGTTGTGCCCCACAGTTGGAATCCGATCCAGAACCCCGGGGTTCCTGTTGTGGTGGAAAGATCTCCAGGTTATACCCAGGACTCCTCGCATTCCAGTGAATTCTGGTGTAAAAACGGTATCGTTCAGCCCAGGCCATGCTGTGTCCTGGGGGTGCGTATCATTCTGTGGCTCCCTGCACATGTCTGGAGAATCCTCTCCAGATTCCATACCATTTGGCATAGGACGGATTCATCCTTTTTCATTCCCTAGATAGAAACTTGACACGGGGTGACCAAGCCATGTTAGTCACCTTCCCTATCCCAATTCATTCACCTGTGAAAAATCAGCTACATGCATGTGAGAAGCAGTCCCAAGAGACTTGCACTACTTGGATCAAGCTAAGGCATCCAGAGAAAAGGAATGGGGGTGTTTTACCAAGTCTCTCTCCCCCCCCCCCCAGTCCCCTGCCTGTAAACTTGAACTGGGCAATTAATTTTTGAGGAAACATGAACCCCCTGCTTACCTGATCACCTGTCCTCTTCCAGTGTTCCCCTTTGCCAACACCATATAACACACTTCTTCACTCATTCTGTTCACAAGAATCACATTTTACCTAAGAAAATTCCCCTGAACTAGAGTAAATTCCCTCTGAGTCACTGATGTACTGACTCAGGGTTATCTTCACAGTCACATTTTATTTATTGAAAACCTTCCCTTTAACAGGTTCTCAAGGTGGCTTACAAGACTTTACGGCAAAACAAAAGCATTAAAACACTAGTATAAAAGCAGTCAAAGGGACGCGGGTGGCGCTGTGGGTTAAAGCCTCAGCGCCTAGGGCTTGCCGATCGTAAGGTCGGCAGTTCGAATCCCCGCGGCGGGGTGCGCTCCCGCTGTTCGGTCCCAGCGCCTGCCAACCTAGCAGTTCGAAAGCACTCTCAGGTGCAAGTAGATAAATAGGGACCGCTTACTAGTGGGAAGGTAAACGGCGTTTCCGTGTGCGGCTCTGGCTCGCCAGAGCAGCGATGTCACGCTGGCCACATGACCCGGAAGTGTCTTCGGACAGCGCTGGCCCCCGGCCTCTTGAGTGAGATGGGCGCACAACCCTAGAGTCTGGCAAGACTGGCCCGTATGGGCAGGGGTACCTTTACCTTATAAAAGCAGTCAGCGGAATTAAAAGCAAACACCAACAGCAAAGAAACAAAACACAGAGAGTGAAAAAGCCTGGGAGAATGAAGAGGCCTTTGCCAGTGCCAAAATGACATCAAGGTAGGTGCCATGAAACCTCCTTTTGGAGAGCATGCCATAGTTGAGATGCCACCATCAGATAGTCAGCAACCTTTCCCCTGCAGCCACCTGTCATACCTCAGATGGAGGGGCACCTAAAGAAAGGCCTCTGCTGAAGATCTCATTGTATGGGTGGATGAGCAGGCACAAGTGGAGACCAGCAGTCTTTCAGGCATCCTGGTCTCAAGCCATAAAGGCTTTTAAAGGTCAAAATCCACACACTGAACTGAGCCCAGACACAGACTGAAAGTCAGCTAAGTTGGTGAAGCATAGGAGTAATGGGATCACAATGCCTAGATTCAGTTAATAGACTCACAGTTGTACTTTGGAAGCTTCTGAACAGACTTGAAAGGCATCCCTATATACATTGCATTACAGTACAGTGGTACCTCGGGTTACGAGCTTAATTCGTTTCGGAGGTCCGTTCTTAACCCGAAACCATTCTTAACCTGAGGTACCACTTTAGCTAATGGGGCCTCCCACTGCTGCCTCGCCACCGCCACGCGATTTCCGTTCTCATCCTGGGGCAAAGTTCTCAGCTCGAGGTACTACTTTTGGGTTAGCGGAGTTTGTAACCCAAAGTGTTTGTTACCTGAAGCATTTGTAACTAGAGATACCACTGTAGTATAATTTGGAAGTTACCAAGATATGGATCACAGAGACCAAGGTATCTGTCTAGATACAGTTGCAGCTGGTGCACCAGTCTCAACTGGTATAACATGCTCAGCACCACAGAGGCAAACTATACCTCAGGTGGCAACGATGGATCAGTAGGCAATCCCTCTTCAGAGGGGTTGCACTCCAGCACAGGGTGAACATAAGTAACATGGGGAGATGAATCATCTCTGTCCTGTCTTGTCTAGGCTGAGCTTCATGTTCTTTGCCTTCATCTAGTTAATTACTGAACCCATCTAGTCCTGGTTTATCACCATCATCACTTAATATGAGTTGGGTGAAAAAGAGAAACAGAGCTGTCATCTGCATATAGATACAATTAATTTCAACTTCCCTGATGATTACCTCACTCAGTAGTTTCATTTGTATGGAGGACAAAGATGCCAGGAAGTCAAGCAGGGGTTTGCCCTGCACCACCTTCTGAAATTGGCTGCCCAAGAAGGTGTGCACACTTTATTGTGCAAAAGACCCCCCCCCCTTTTTTTTTTTTTTTTTTTTTTTTGCTTTCCCTATTTCAAGCCTTGCCCTCTTCTATCATATCTCCATAGCACAGATGGGGCTACCTGCCTATATCACACAACTGAGTCATACTATCAA
Organism: Podarcis tiliguerta; assembly: GCF_965153285.1. Classification (NCBI taxonomy): domain Eukaryota; kingdom Metazoa; phylum Chordata; class Lepidosauria; order Squamata; family Lacertidae; genus Podarcis; species Podarcis tiliguerta. The sequence goes on from NC_139550.1 coordinate 3,437,773, forward strand.
GTCCTCCGCTACTGGTCAGTTGGTTTGGACTCCCCATTATGTTTTCATACCAGTGTCACAAAATCCAGTGCTATGGGAAGAGAACAGTAAGTAGGCAAATCGCTCCTTTGAATTAAGTGGCATTAACACCCCCCTCCCCCAATGAATATTTCTGTTCTTCCTTCTGCATCTACCAATATCTCAAGACTGAAAGACAAACATGGATTGGCTTCTATTGTGAAATAGGGCACATTCCATTATTTAATTGGTCCAAATGTCTTGCGGTATGACATGCTTCCTAAGGAAGCATAGGTAGTCCACTTGTTGAGCACATCTGGCCCCTCACAGCACACACGTTGTGGTAACACCATGGCTGCTCAGTTTGGTATTAAGGAGGCAAGGCACAAGCCTTTCTTCTATCTGTGTCAGTACTGGCTTCTTCACTTGAGAGAATGTAACAAATCATTTTGACTCTTTCCTGTTATTTCTGCCAATTGGATCAGGCAGTATTCCTCATTACGTTCATTGGGTCTAAATACTTCTTCTTCTTTTTTTTAGCTAGAAAAGTGGAAGTTTCAGCACAGAAACCCAAGAAGAGTTGTGCAGCTGAAATAATGCAGTTTCCAGTCTTCTGTATTCAACTACCCCCATTTGTGTGTAGCAAGTGCCACAAGCAGAGGATTAATCAGGGCACAGCTTGTCATAAGTATTCCTATTCTGAAAGAGGAATATTTTTTTTAAAACTAAGCTGGTTTTCCAGAATGGAATAAAACCGCCACAATGCAGCGTGCACAATTCCCAACTTAAGAGAACATATCCAGATAAACACAATTGCTGATATCGACGACTACTAGGAGGTCCAGCAGAATCAACAAGGTCCTGCTCCTTCTGTTTTCTGGTGTAGACCAGCTATCGGGATGGCCAAGACAGTTGCTGCATCAAATGTAGGCCTAAAGTCCAACTGAAATGGATCCTGATAATTGGTCTCATCCAAGACGTAATGAAGTTGGCACAGCCACCACTCACTCAAAACACTTTACTCAGAAAGTGGCCAATAGTGGTTCTAACAGCAACCACACATATGCTTCCTTCAAACAACTTTGATGACCTTGGAACAGTTTTGTCTTGAGACGTAGAAAGAGTGCTGTCTGGTGGAGCTCTGAGGGTTCCTTAACACCTTCCAGTGGCAGACTGTGGCGGCTCCAGTTTCAGTGGTGTCCTGTGCAACACCAAAATCCAGTGCCCCCTGCCTCTTGCCTTCCATTGGACTTCATAGTTGTGGTGCCTGCTGTGGCACTCCAGAAGCTCTGCGCCCAGTGCAATTGAACCAGTTGTGCTCTCCTAGATCTGTATCTGCAGCATCTGCTGGCTCACAATAAAGATGATCCAGGATCACTCAGAAAAACTCTGCTGGGAACACAATGATGGCCAAGAGCATTCTAATATTTCCAACCACTCCTGCAGAAGAAAGTAGGTGCTGGCTCTGTAAACCTCAACAGGAACTGATTTGACCATGGTGAGATTCATATCCTCAGCTATGATCCTAGCACCTATCTCCTACCCTGGAAATGCCTTCAAAGGCTGGTGCTACATGTCCAAAGTACTGGAGCTTTCCTCAGTTGACAGCTAGAAGTTAGTTTCTCTGCTCCTGGATAGCTCCTCTTCTTCCATCAGCAACTGGGGAACAGGAGCTGTGTAGAAAGTTTCTCTCATTGCTCTTCTGCTGGTCCAGCTGCCTTTTCCATCTTCTTGGGAAACACTCAGTATCTGGAACTACCTTGGCCTTTGGTAAAGATCAAGTAAAAAAGTCCTCCTTTTATTAGGAAAGCCACAGAAAAAATATATCAAATTAATATCTGATAACATAAATCCAAAATTATATCCATCGCTTTTAAAATGTTCAACCCACAACCAGTTTTATTCTTGCCTCCACTCATAACTCCATGAGCTGCAACTCTTTAAAACAGGATCCAGAGCATGTGGTCCCACAGCCCTGTCAACTAGCTTTTCTATCGGTGCCCTCACAATTAAAGCCAAATACTGTGAGGCAATTACCTTCGAATAGCATGCTAATTTTTATTGTGGGAATCTTTTGTCAGTTGACTTGAGAGCCTCCCAGGAATAAAAAACAGGACATAAGCCTTCAAAATAAATAAATCCCATTTATTCTTGCACACAAAAAGTTGCCACAAATAATAGGTTAAAACACATTCATTCTTTGTAAATTCTCCAATTGGTCTTCTAGCTTGTGACTGATCGCTGCAGAAAACACTCATAGGGCTGGGTAATAGTACAATGGGAGCCATCATGAGATGCTGAGCACTTCATTTAAATAGGGGCCTTTAACAGTCTTTAAAATATAAATATAATAATGGGATGGTAGGCTATGTGTATTTTTAACAAAAAAAGGAGTGCTTATGTTCAATAGGCTTTGAATGCAGAACAGGCAAATTCTGTTGAATCTTTTATGTTTTGCGCTTTGAATAAGAGCTGGGTAGCAAAAGTTGGGGCAAGTGCCTACAGTAATGGCCTGTGTGTGTGTGAGTAGAAGCAAGCTTTATCAAATTTGTATGGACTGATTTCTTGCAATGTGTTTCTAGGCTCCTAAATTGCAGAGATCGCGGCTGCTACCCTGTGCCATTACTTGGGGGGCAGCGCGTGTCACTTCAGAGCAGCCATCCTGCTGTTAGTTGAGGCAGCAAGCCTGTGTTTCCAGGGTAGAACACTTCATACTTCCTGTGTAGCTGAACGCTCCGCCACACATAAACAAGATCCTTCTGAATACTGGAAGAAGAAATCAAGAAAACAGCATGTCAAGAATTGAGTTCCTGTCAAGGCTTCCCGTTAACACCTATTCCACCTCCCCCCAGTTTAGGTGTATTAAAAGCAGAGATATCACCTTGCCAACAAAGGTCTGTATAGTTAAAGCTATAGTTTTCCCAATACAGTGATACCTCGGATTAAGTACTTAATTCGTTCCGGAGGTCTGTTCTTAATCTGAAACTGTTCTTGACCTGAAGCACCACTTTAGCTGATGGGGCCTCCTGCTGCCACCGCGTCGGCGCTGCACGATTTCTGTTCTCATCCTGAAGCAAAGTTCTTAACCCGAGGTACTATTTCTGGGTTAGTGGAGTCTGTAACCTGAAGTGTCTGTAACCTGAAGCGTATGTAACCCGAGGTACCACTGTAGTGATGTATGGAAGCGAGAGCTGGACCATAAAGAAGGCTGATCACCAAAGAATGGATGCTTTTGAATTCTGGTGCTGGAGGAGACTCTTGAGAGTCCCATGGACTGCAAGAAGATCAAACCTCTCCATTCTGAAGGAAATCAGCCCTGAGTGCTCACTGGAAGGACAGATCCTGAAGCTGAGGCTCCAAGACTTTGGTCGCCTCATGAGAAGAGAATATCCCTGGAAAAGACCCTGATGTTGGGAAAGATGGAGGGCACAAGGAGAAGGGGATGGCAGAGGAAGAGATGGTGGGACAGTGTTCTCGAAGCTACGAACATGAGTTTGACCAAACTGCGGGAGGCAGTGGAAGACAGGAGGGCCTGGCGTGCTCTGGTCCAGGGGGTCACGAAGAGCCGGACACGACTCAACAACAACATTCTCATGGACACGCGAGCCCACACCCGCGATCCTTCTATAGCGAGGACCGAGGGTCTTTTGTCTTTCCTCCTCGTGGCATTTATTACCACGACCTTTATGGCACTGAAGCACCGAAGGATCTCGCTCGGGAAAGCAAACGCAGCTCGAGCTCGAACAAGATGGCGAGGAGCTATTAGTCTGGAGCCGGAGCCTCGCGCAGGTTCCCTCCCACTCCTGCTTTCCCCTGACTGGAATTTTCCACTCCAGCTGCCTTCGCTCGCAGCCCGCCTCCCTCCCGTCTTGTCCACACCCAGTTCCAGAATAATTCCCGGCTTCGCACATTTTATTCCCTCAGAACTCCTCCCCAGGCCAATATTATTAATACGGGGCGGGGCTAATTCGCTTGTCCGCGGGAGAGGGCGGGAAAAGACGGTGTTGTGTTGTGTTGTGTTGCGTTGTGCTGTGTCGTGTTGTGTTGTGTGTGTGTGCTTTGCCGTTGTTTTTCCCCTCCCTCCCTTTTCCCGCGCTCTAATCGGGAGCTCAGGGAGCTCGTGTGGTTGAAAGACGGAGACGCAGCGCTTTTTGCTCCCCTTATAAGGCGAGGACAGGGACGGGGACTGCGATTGGGCGATTCAAATGAGCAGGAGGCTTAGCAACAGGCTTCCTATTGGCTGCCGGGCGGGGAAGGAAAGGGAGGGAGGGGGAAGAACCCACACAGCGCCCCGCGCGATGGAAGAAATGGAGGGAATGGGAATGAGGCCATGGGGGAGGGAGCTGGGTTTGGGGCGACAGTTTCCGTGGCAACAAACGGGAGGATTTCGCTTCACGAAAGCCGTGGGGTGGAATGTCCCCTGGAGGGGTGGGAATGAGGGGAGTGGGTCTTCCCATCGTGGCTTGAAGGAGGGGAGGTGCAATTTAGCTTGTTGGTTACCTCAGAATATTATTTCAGAAGCAAATTAGCCTGATAACACATTTGAAAAACGACGACGAGGAGGAGAAAAAAAAAACAGGGCAGCACACCTGAGTGACTTCTATTTGGTGTATCTATAGGACCATAATTCCCTCTTATTAAAAGCACCAGAATAGTTTCAGCTTTCAATAATATACAGCACAATCTGTTACTAGTATTGTACTGGCCTTAGGTGAGAGTTAACCGCTCCCATCATGAAAGGTTGCCATGTAAAAGAAGCCCTCAGGCAGATAGGAAAGATTCCTGGGATGTTGTGTGTGTTTGGCAGCTAACAAATCATTTATTTATATGTGTTAATGGATGCATAATATATCTGTTATTAATTATGTTTGTGTGTTGCGATTTCATATATAAGAAAAAAAAATAGTGTCTGTAGCAATACAAAAACACAGATCAGAGAAACACCTAGCAAAAGATCGGAGGGAATCCTGGAATCTTTTTGGAAAAGTAAAACTAGTGTCTGAACACAAACAGGGAAGTGGGGTGGGGTGTCTGAAACCAACTTTTGAAAGGTAGGAACTATTATGGGTTATATTATAATTCACATAGTGAGGGGATCCAGATAAGAGCTTCTAAGGAATAGGTTTATGTGAGAAAAAGCAGTCCTACTCATATCCAGTTAGGGCTTTAAGAAGTTTAACGCCAGCACTTTGAACTGGGCTCAGAAACCAACTGAGAGCCAATGAAGTATTAAAATTGGCATAATATGACCCCTGCAACCTGCCCCATTCAACCATCTAGCAGCTGCATCTTGAACCAGTTGTAGTTTCCAAGTTCATTTTGAAGGCAGCTCACATAAAAGTGCTTAGATTAGCACTGTCCCAATATATCAGGTCAAGCAGTGTGGACAGAACAGACTGGTATGAAATAACAGAAAAACATGGTATTCCAGGAAATGTTTTCATATCAATAAGGAAATGCAGGCAGACCGTGTAATACATGTTCATCACTGTTCACAAGTACCATTAAAGCACAAAGCTGCCATAGGTTTTAATGTTTTGATAGGCACTTTATTAAACAGAACCTCAGATTAGTTAGTACAAGACAGAAAGGGGCAGACATCCACTGGAAGGAGATTTTGCAAATTGGCAATCCCCTTACATTCCACCTTTTCTTTTCTCGAGTGATTCCATTAAATCTCTTATTTCGACTCTGGCTGCAAATGGTGCTGCAAATTAAGGGCCCCTCAAGATGTGCCTTTTTATGGTGCATTCATGATGATTTATGCTCATGATGGGGCAGCCATACCCGATCCCACTTGCAATACTATTTGTGCATGCAGTAGTTTCAATGTGGACACACATGGCTTTATTTCCAATAGATGTGTGTCCAAAACTTCCTGCTGAAATCCTGTAACTTTTTATAGCACACATGTTCCGGTGTGTGGGTGTATCTATAGGGCAAGTGTGCCGCTCCAGAAAGCAATAATACAACAATAGGGAAGCATCAAACCAATAAAATGGAACAATGTGTAGACGATCCAGTATAAATCCACCACTAAGGCACTGTTACTGTGCCTGTTAAATGTTGCAAAATGCACCTGTAAAAAAAACCACCAGTCAAGCGGGACCCTAAATGATTTAAAAGGGGGAAAATGGACAGGGTTATGGAATGAATTTGCTATTGTTGCAAGTCAGGAAAAAGATCTCTGAATTTTGAAAAATGGTCACATTGGGTTACAGCAGCAATTCCAATTTTGCAAAGATATTTAATTCTACATCAGTCAAATGATAAAAGAAATCTGCCCTGGGACTTACCCTGGCTTTTAATACACAGGGCTCAAGTGTGGCCACCTTTTCAAACAAGATATCAGTAAAATGCATTGAGGTTTAAAAGGCCAATAAAGGCTCAGCTGAATGTTTTTCCATACCAAATTAAAGGTAAAGGGACCCCTGACCATTAGGTCTAGTTGTGACCGACTCTGGGGTTCTATACTAAATTGGTGGGCCCCAAAAGAGAAAATAAAGATACAGAAGAACACCTCAGAGCCTGAGGCTGAACTATTCCCTGCCCCACCACAGGGCCTTTCTATCACCATTAGGAAAGTGCATCATACATTCTTTTCCCTGTGCTTTAATTTCAAATCATGCAGACAAACTTGGGTCACCTGGCTTCATATATTTGTGCGGCAGGTACAGGTGGGTTTGGGACAAAAGGTGCCTGCAAAGTTGCTTGTGCTGCTGCGTGTTATCCCTGTGCACAGTGCTATCCACGTGCCAACAATCAGCAGATGGCCTCTGCTTAGAAAGTGTTGCACAAGGCCCTTTGCCGTTCCCACCTTTACCTGCCCCACACCTGATGTCATATAGAAAGTCAAGTGTAGGACTGGTGGGCATGATTTGGCCGAAATGGCCTCATGCATCAAGTGAGGAGGCCTAACTAGGCCCATGGAGTGGAAGATCTCTCCCTTGTGTTAGGGTGTGCTCAGGTGGGGAGCAAACAGAAGTAGGGGTGCAATGCCTGAACTCAGTCACTGAACATCATCGCACTTGTGTCATTGAATGATGCACTTAATGAGGTTCCACACCAGTAGTGACTGTATAAGGGGTTATGTTAAGATATTGGATTTACTATGGTAAGGAGAAATCTGGATTATATGTAAAAAGAAAAAGTATGGGCTGGCATTTTAATGATATTATTGTGTGGATGCTGCAAAAAACAAACGTATGAGCAGCGCTGATTCCACAATACACTGAAAGTACCCTTAAATAATTTTACTGTCATTTGTGGATTGCGTTGCTGCTCCTCCATTATAAAGTTCTATTTTATTAATTGTATTTTAATATCATAATTTATTATGTGCTGTTTTACATTGTTGTGAGCTGCCTTGGGGGCCTTTCTGAAAGATTTTTTTTAAAAAAATAAGTAAGATGGAAGTTATGGATGCTGATAGAAATCCATTCCAGTACAAATGGATTTTGAATGGCTATTCCTACCTGGCTGGGAGTAAAGTCATTGTTCTGATGGATGGCCTTATGTTAAATTGGAAGCTCTTACATTAGCACACAAGGTCCCCAAAATTACATGCACATTTATAAAGGGTAAGGTGCTGCATGCTGCAGTTTTATACACATGTGGGAGTAAGCCCCATTCAACTCATTGGGACTATCTTATTAGTAGATACAAGATTGCATGTTGGACTAGCAAAATGTGAAGTAGCAAGTCTTCCTCGCAACTTTTGCATGAAATAGAGATAGGGTTTATGGGTCAAATTCATTTCTGATACAATGGCATGCATGCCTATCCAGAAGTAAATTTAATTACGTTTGAAGGGACTTGCTCCCAGGTGAGTGTGTATTGGATTGCAGCCTGAGTAGACCAGTATAGGACTATGCTATAACAGATTTATTATGTCATGAGATTTCATGGACTAGAGAAGTCCATTTAATCAGAAGCATGAAGTGTTATTTTAGACATGGCCAAAGGAGTAGGGAATAAACAATGAAGACAACTTGTTGTTGTTTTTAATCCCTTTATGGGCAATTCATTTGTAATAGTGCAATTCTATATCTACTCAGAAGTAAGTCTCCTTCATTTCAGTGGGGCCTATTCCTGCCAACTATTCTGAGCAAAATATTGAGATTTGGTGATTCTGCTCTTTTATTATTTGGAAGCTTTTAAGTCTCTCTCAGGCCTCCCTGTTTGCTCAGAGGTGTCCTATTGAGTTTCCTTTTTCAAATCACTTCAGCCTTACCTTCACTTTTTGTACTTCCCATTACTTTCATTCATTTCACACATTACTGAATGATAATTTAGAAGATCCAATCAGTGTACAGCAACAATGCAAAAGAGATAAGCTAGATCCAGAAGTCATTACCGAAAGTTAAACATTTGTATGTCCCATTGATGCCAGTGGAAGATATCTGAACCCTGAACTTAACTATTTACTCAGCAGCAAGTTCTATTGAATTCAGTTTGGAGGCTATTGCCAAGAAACTGTGACTAGAATTGTAGCTTTAAGCGCATGCTTAATTTTCCCACTGAAATCAGTGGTACTTGAAAGCATTTGGCTGAATCATGTCCCGAAACTATAACAGAATCCCAAATTAATTAGGCAAAGCTGCTTTTTGTACTTATAAAAATTGTAGGTGGCTGGCACAGCGTGAAAAGAGACAATATCCCTTTATTCTCTTCTGAAGTGGCACCTGGTAAATAGTACAGATAACAGAAATGTACAGAGAAGCATTTTTCTTTATATCTATAAATGAAGTAGTTTTCGGGCCAAACATGACATAACAAATCAGTCTCAGGGGCCTGTAGTTTGTGTTGGGAGCATAGTGCAAAGGAAGGGGCAGTTTGACCCTTTCCTCTCCTCCCGCATTACCTAACCTGCTCTTAGCCTTGGAAGGGAAAACTCCATCAGAGCTAATGGAGCCTTCCCTTCTGGAGTTAACAGCAGCACAGGGATTATTTTTGTCAGGACCACAGCAGAGGAAGAAAGGGTTAAACCATTCCCTCATCAGGCGAAATATTCCCTACACCTCCTTTTTAAAAAACCTATTGATGGGATGGTTCCTAATGACACACTTGGCATCACATCTAGTTTTCCTCTTACAAAGATAATTAAAAGGTGGAGCTGGCTAGGGCTCATCTCATACCCAGCATAATTCTTGGGCAACTCCACATGCTGCTGGATTACAACTCTCATCATCCTTGATCATGTTGGGTGGTGTTGATGGGAATTGGAGTTGTGTTTTAATGCTGTAATCTACCCTAGGTCCTTAGGGTAAAGGCCAGGCAGGCAGGCAATCAATGCAATGCCTATTATTATTATTATTATTATTATTATGCCACCCTGAGCAGCTTCCAAAAAATTAAAACATCAAACACAGTAAAACATCAAACATTAAAAACTTCCTAATACAGGGCTGCCTTCAGATGTTTTCTAAAAGTCAGAGAGTTACTTATCTCCTTGACATCTGACAGGAGGACGTTCACAGGGTGGGTGTGACTACCAATATGGCCCTCTGCCTGGTTCCCTGTAACCTCACTTCTTGTAGGGAAGGAACCGCCAGAAAACCCTTGGAGCTGGACCTCAGTGTCCAGGCAGAACGATGGGGATGTAGACGCTCCTTCCGGTACATTACTACTACTACTTAAACTTGCATATTGCCCCTCATACAGGGCCGAAGCTATTTAGGGCTTTAAAGTTCAGCACCAACACTTTGAATTATGCTCAGAAATGTACTGGGAGCCAATGTAGATCTTTTAGGACCAGTGTTAAACGGTCCTGTTGGCCGATCCCAGTCACCAGTCTGGCAGCCCCATTCTGGATGAGCTGTACTTTCCGCGTCACCTTCAAAGGTAGTCCCACCGTAGAGCACATTGCAGTACTCCAAGCGGGAGCTAACCAGAGCATGTTTCACTCTGGGGAGACAGTGTGCCGGCAGGTAGGGGATCACAGGTCTCACCTCTGACCTGGAGGAAGGTGTGTGGTGGGCGGCTTGCAGGATTCCAAGAAGCACAACACAGCGCCATCATGGGGTCTCTAGCCTGCAGCTCCCAGAAACCAGAGATGGGGAATCTGACAGAAAGAGGGTGGATTTGTACGCGAGCGAGCAAGAGAATGTTTTTTATCCATAAGATTACACTTAATAGGTTTCCCTCCGTCTTATTACATGTTTAAATGTCAAGTACATTGAGGCCAAAATACCATTTCCCCCCATGTTCCTCCAATGTACCAATGTCCTTAATAATGCCCTGTAGTTATTTGCTGAGCTTTCTGTCTAAGATGCATATGTATGCATCTTGTATTCAGATTAGGATAAAATTATCGCCACAATATTCACTACCTTTCAAATATGCAAATGAGCGCTGTGTATTCAATTTTAATGTATGAGTAGAAACTAAACTGGTTAGTTCAGCTGGGCCAGACCTTAAGCAGGCTGAAGCGGAATGAAATTACAGCAACTTTAGTCACGGCTGAATCCAAAACAAAACTGAGTCAAAGACATCTAATGCATTCATTTCCTGACATTTTGTCTCGACTAAACACGTACACACACACACTTCAAAGAAAGAGACACAGAGAAAAAATTATCCAAATATTTTTGCTAGTTTTAATTTTTTTCACCTTTCCTTTTTTCCTGCTTTGTATTATGATAAAAAGTTCACAAGAGGAGGTTTTTGTATTTTCGTTTGTAACGTCCATCCTTTCTTCTCTCTTCCTCAGCCTCCTTCCCTTTTACACCTGTGTCCATGGGGCAACCAGGTGGAAGTCAGAAGTGCAGGAATATCACCTGTTTGATGAGCTGCTTTTCTGCCACGTCCTCTAGAGGTCAAAGGCAGCGACTCTGTTCCTCGACATTTGCAAAACTGAATTTGGGTACCTCGGACTGCTGCCTCTGTGGGTGCTATTTACCTATGCAGATTTCAAATGCGATGCATGGAGGCGAACGAATTGTGTGGGTGGATGAAATCTGGTCTTGTGACACTGTCAACGCATGCATTAAGGCTGTCAGTTCTGACAGCTGAAAGAGAACGGGAGACATTTGCCTTGCCGGTAACTTAGAATCATAGGATTTATTTATTTTTAAAGTTGGAAAGGACTCTGAGCATCATCTAGTCCAACCCCCTGCAATACAGGAATATGCAGCTGTCTCATACGGGGATCGAACCTGCAATCTTAAGCGTTATCAGCACCAGGCTTTTAACCAACTGAGCTATGCTATGTTTCCCGTTGATTTGAAATACTGCACACACCTGCTTTGAAACGCATTGCCTTCCACACAATGCCATATGCACTCACGGCGTTCACACGTCCCAAGCAAGCAAGCGAGAGGCTCAAGAGTACCTTAGAATGATTTACACGTGCGCTGGCTGGAACCCGCAAAACCAGCTACAGGTTTATTGCTTTGCAGACGCGCTCAGCTGCCGTTCTGTGATGGTAGAGCGACCTCTACTGTTCACACGGGCGCGTTGCAGCTTCGGCGACTACTGGCAGGAGCGGGGCATTCTCTCCCCATTCATATGAATGAAGTTGAAGCTGGACTGTAAGCAACCATTTCCTTGGCATCCAAAGAATTTATGTGGATGCATTTATTTTTGAATGTTCATTCGCCTGCATTGCAAGCCCCTCGGAATCCTGCACTTTCCCTTGTTGCAATCCCTACAAACGACAGCCATGCAGGGGGGGGGGGGATATTTGCAAGCCCCTGGCTATTGCACTACAAGGCAAAGACCCACCATCGTGCAGCGGACTTCGCCCCAGATCCGGCTATGTAACTCCTTTCTCGAGGGTGGGGCTTTGAGGCTTTTGAGGGGGCGGGGTTTCTGACATCACATCCTGCTTGGGCCTTGTTGTGGGTTTTCTTTGAAAAGGAAAAATATCCTTTTGCTTGCAAAGGGGGATGCTAGCAGCATTGGTATTTTCCTAAAAGAAGGTGGGGGGAAAGAGGGGTGCAAACTCGGGCGGCCTTGCTGGTGGCCCCGCGGGTGGCTTGCTTGGTGGCGGGGGTGGAAGATTTGGAACAAAGAAGCTTGTCTTCCCCCCACCCCCCAACACACCAGCCTATTTGCAACAAAGAACATCTAGTGGGGGGGAGGCAGGCAGGAAGGAAGGAAGGAAGGGGAAAAAAGGGATGCAGCATTAATCTTCCCCTTTAGGACTCGTGGCTGGAATAAATTCCGGGAGAGCAAGAAGCAGGAGACGACGACAGCAACAAAGGAGCTGGCCAGAGATGTGAGCAGTCCCCTTGGGGAGTCTTCCGTGGGGCTTGCAAGGATGGAGAGGGAGGGCGGGCGAGAGTTGTCCTGACAGCTTGGGAAAGGAGATGGGGACTTAGCTCACAAAGCTCAGCCCCCAGAACCTTCCCCCCAGCACCACCACTCCGGATTTTCGGCCTGGGGCATCTTGGAGACGGATACACGATCCGGAATTGGGAAAGGAAGGTGTTTTTGGAGAGAGAAGTTGGTCCTTGCCTTAGGCCTGCTTCTGTCCCTCTGCCTCCCTCTCTCTGTTTAGACTACAGGGGCAAGCAGGTGTTATTGATGATGCTATGCACTGCAATAAGTGGATTTTGATGGAATTGCATTAATTGTACTGTCCTGTGCAAATAGTACTTTTTGCAGGTGTTGGTTCCTGATGTGAAATAACAATGTGATGTTGTATTCTGTATTGCTAAACGTGTTAAGGGTGGGTTTATTTATTTTTGCATTTGTTTGCAGCTGACAAGAGTTGTGGTTGGAATTAAGAGTGGAGGAGTTTGTGCAAGGGTTTTCGGGTGGGAAGGGGGATAGTACTGGGCTACGAGTTGCATCCGCGCTGGGATAGGAGTTGAGTATTTGTAGAGTAAGCAGAAGGTCTAGGACCTGAGCACTGCATTTGGAGGTGATGCAACTGCAAAGAGATGATGGATTGGCGTGCAGCAGCCTGGGCAGGTTTTTCTCTGCTGTGTCCTTACATGCACTGTTTGTTCATTCTGCTATTTAAATAGTTGGATTCCTCACAGCTAGTGGCAGGGTGGCTCGGTGTAAAGGGTGACCCTAGAGCCCTGTGCTTCTAGTGCAGGGGTAACAAACATGATGTTTTGGACTACAACTCCCATCGTCCAGCTGGCTGGGTTGATGGGAGTTGTAGTCTGTAACATCTGGAGGGTACCACATTTGCTTCCTCACCTTTATTCTAAAGATGAGGGGATTTTGGGCAAGTGCGTCTAGCTGTGCAGTGATGAGAAGAGTGCCTATATACCTGCTAAGGTTCTCTCTCTTCTTCATGGTTGTTAAAAAGCGCAGGAGCCCTGTTCTCCCTTGCAATTGGTTACCCCAATACTTATATACACACAGAGAGAGATTGTGAGTGAGTAGTTGCAGTTTATGTGTATGAGGGAGAACAAAGATTGGGTGGCTTAGTGCAAAGGTAATTTCTCAGTACCTTTTGAGAGTAAAGAGCAGTGATGGGGTATGTTGTCTAGAATGAATGAGGGCAGGCACATGTTCTTTACGATTCCTTGTATTAATGGGGAAGGACTTGGGACTTGCATTGTATAACAACTTTGAAAATATACACAAACCCTTAACTAATGTCTAAAAATCATACAATGCCCTTTTTAAATGTGTTGGGGCGGGTTATTGGGTTGCTTTTGTTTTAATTTTGACTACAGTGGTGCCCCGCAAGACGAAATTAATTCGTTCTGCGAGTTTGTTCGTTCTACGAGTTTTTTTGTCTTGCGAAGCACCACTGTGTATTGACGGTTTCCCATAGGAATGCAATGGTGGTTTTTTTAAAAAAGGCGCAAGACGTTCCGTCTTGCAAAGGAAGCCCATAGGGAAATCCGTCTTGCGAAGCACCTCAGAAAACAGAAAACTCTTTCGTCTTGCGAGTTTTTCGTCTTCCGAGGCATTCGTCTTGCGGGGCACCACTGTATGTGTTTTGTGTTTTTGCATTGTGATTTTATCTTGTGAACCTCCCTGAGACTTGCAGGTATAGGGCGGTATATAAATTTAATATAATAATAATAATAATAATAATATAGGACTGCATGCAAAGGGGGAGACTGGCCTTCATATAGATTCATATTCCTCTTTTGTTTCCAAATGAATAGCCCACCCTGCATTTGAGGGAATTATGTTCCGGTTCATGAGAGATGGAGAGCCAGAGGACCCGATGTTTGTGATGTGAGTACTCTAGTTCTGCCTCCTGGAGGGAAGCAGTGGGCAGAGGGGAGGGATAGGTTTGATGTGAACTGCTCCAATACCCAACTCCCTTGTGTATCATCTCCTCTTCCTTCAGGGACCCTCTTGCCATCCACCACCAGCATGTGAACCGTGTGCTCTCAGGTGGCTTTGGGTATAGCCCCTTCCTCAGCATTGGCAACGGGACTGTCCCTGCAACACGCCAGGCTAGCCGAAGAATGCAGGTAATGGAAATCTGGAGACTTTGACTAGGTCTGTTTTTCCTCCTTTGGTACGAATGCAAGTAAAGAAAGACAGCCATAGCCCTGTGCCATTTTTCTATCTAAATAATAATCAGCATTTTGAACATAGGAAACTATACTGAGTCAAGTTGTTGATCTAACTACCCTGATTTGGCTACTCTGAGTAGCAGAGGCTTTCCCAAAATTTCAGGGAGAGATAATCTCCCTCACTTCTCTGCCTCTCAACTTGAGACTAGCAGAGATTTTCTGAAAAACATGTTGTGCCACTGCACTTCAGCCTTGATGTTTTCCTCGCAGCTGTAGTACACAGGGTTGATGTTTCACCTTGCTTCCTATTACGACCCCAGGGACATGTCTTGTAAGTCATAGCCTTATGAAGTTCATCAGTATGTCAGGTTCAAACCCTGAAGCACAGGCCCAAAGGAGTGGTTGGGTACAGGGATACCAAAGAAGGATGTCAAAAACATCAGAATGGCCAGTTCTAGTGCTTTATTAAAGAAAGGTGTCAACTTACAGCAAATTAGCCTGCCAGGTCTCCCAGCCTTTACAGACACGGGACGGACATGGCAGCAAGGAGATGGCTTGTCCACGCCCAAGAAACACTCATGCCTTCTTTATTCGCAAAGCAGCATTCACCACTTGGGCCACGACTTCCTTTCAGATGAGGGCATAGGTGGCAAATACCCAAATCTTACAGATAGTTCCCCTGTCTGCGCTCAGAGCCCAGCACCCCAAGCCCACAGATCAGGATAATGTCAAAGCAAGCCAATTGCCGTATTTTCCGCTCTATAAGACGCACCAGACCAGAAGACGCACCTAGTTTTTGGAGGAGGGAAACAAGAAAAAAAATATTCTGAATCTCAGAAGCCAGAACAGCAAGAGGGATCGCTGCGCAGTGAAAGCAGCAATCCCTCTTGCTGTTCTGGCTTCTGGGATAGCTGCGCAGCCTACATTCGCTCCATAAGACGCACGCACATTTCCCCTTACTTTTTAGGAGGGAAAAAGTGAGTCTTATAGAGGAAAAAATACGGTAGCTTATAGCAACGCAAGTGAATAAAAACATATATGAGCTCATTGCTGCAACAGCTACCAATTAATTGTGGGGTTATCTTGACTACCAAGATGGCACTTGCAGAGCTTTCTGAACAGTTCACCTTGGGTTCAACACAAGAGAGATCCTATTGAACACATCACAAATTTGTTTGGGCATTCAGTATCCTTAGTAAGTTGGTGTTATCCACAAACCTGGTTAATTTATTGTCTCCATGGGTGAACTGATGAGAAAAATAAATAGCAGAACAAGAACAGAGTAGCTGAGGGTGGGCAAACAGTTCAGTTCCTCCAGCTTTCCCTCCTGCTTTCTGTTCTTCACTCAGTTGCCAGTTTATAAGAAGCCGGGCAGTTTTACCACATGACTGATAAGGAGATTTAGGAGTATTTAGTGTGGGGGTGAGGAAACAAAGGCCCCCCAGATGTTATGGGACACTAACTTCCATCAGCCCTCCCTGCAGGGCCAGTGTTCAGGTATGATTCCCCAACCCTGCTAGTGAGGTATTGTTCAAAAGCATTTTGCAAGTCCATCGGGTTTCCTCTTTAAAATGCCAAAGGATTTTTAAAGTGGAAAATGTTCACTTTCAAATAATTTTTGTTGAAATAGGACCGGACATTTTCTTGGTCTTCCTTTCGCTCACCCACTTACACCTCTTCTTTTAATAGTCCTACGTTCTCTTCCTGGTTCACTGCTGGATTAGGGTTTTTGTGTAGGGTTTGTTTGTTTGTTTAAATCTTCATTTGGGCATTGCTTCCAGTTCTTAAATGAAGCGTCCTTGCCTTTTATAATTATAATAATTTTTTTTTTTTACTTATTACTAACCTTTCTAATCTGTAGGATGTGTTTTATTTGGCTTTCTATTATATGACATTATATAACCTGCAAGCTTCTTAAAGAGATTTGACCTTGCTTTTAAATTTCTTTTTAAATGCTTGTTCCACTTTTGAGAGATTCTCTGTTTTGAAATTAAATTACTTGGATGATAGACTTGAGGAGCTGATGTCAGGCTATAGCTCCCCCTCTTGAATCTCTTAACTGAGTGAGTGAGCCCCTTTGTTATTCTAAGATGTGGGTAGGAGAGATGTTTATTACAGAAGGGTAGCTTGTCATTGTTCTTTATGCCTCTGTCCTTTTACAGGCAGGAACTGTTTCGCCCTTTGGGATGCTAGGAATGGTAAGCCCTGCTGTTCTTCTCCCCACACAAGCGTAGTTCTCTGAATCTTTTCCTCTGAGTAACATTCCAGATTTCTTCTGCTGCAGAGTGTAATCTCGAAATCATGAAAGCAATGATACTTGTAAATTCCTCGACAGAAAAGGAGAATGTGGATGCTTACTCTGTTCTGATAGGAAAATTATAAAGGCCATGATAAAGGGGGGAAGGAATCCCCTTCTGCCTTTCAAGAGAAAAATAAAAGAAGTCAGAAGGGGAGAAAATTTTGAATAATAGATTAGAGTTTTGCAGAATGGCTGTACCTGTATGTCACTGTAAGCCATAGGTAAGGTTTACTGTGGTTTAAAGGCTTTTTCTGCATCTTGGTGCATTAGAAGAAAATAGAATAATATAGAATCAGAGTTGGAAGGGATCTTGAGGATCATCTAGTCCAACCCTCTGCAATGCAGGAATATCCAGCTGTCTCTTACGGGGATCAAACCCCCAACCTTGCTGTTGTCAGCACCGTGCTCTAACCAACTGAACTATGCAATAACAGAGTAAGTAATGCAAAGAGGAAACTTTTGTGATGGTTTTGCTCCTCCCCCACTCCTGCTGCTGTTGCACTGCCAGGAGCTAAGGTTTGGTTTTGCTTGGCATTATGCCTGAAGCCAGGGACGCAGGTGGCGCTGTGGGTAAAAGCCTCAGTGCCTAGGGCTTGCCGATCGAAAGGTCGGCGGTTCGAATCCCTGCGGCGGGGTGCGCTCCTGTTGTTCGGTCCCAGCGCCTGCCAACCTAGCAGTTCAAAAGCATTCCCGGGTGCAAGCAGATAAATAGGGACCGCTTACTAGCGGGAAGGTAAACGGTGTTTCCGTGTGCTGCGCTGGTGCTGGCTCGCCAGAGCAGCGATGTCACGCTGGCCACGTGACCCGGAAGTGTCTCCGGACAGCGCTGGCCCCCGGCCTCTTGAGTGAGATGGGCGCACAACCCTAGAGTCTGTCAAGACTGGCCTGTACGGGCAGGGGTACTTTTACCTTTACCTTTATGTCCGAACCCAAGCTTGTGGTTTGCGTCCCCCAAACAAACCATGAGAGAATGGTAAGTCAATAGCAATCCTTGGTTACAGCTCATAGTTTATTTGGAGAGAGACAAACCATAGCCCTGGGTTTGGACATCACGAAACCACGACTTCGCTCCCGGTAGTGCAGCAGGATTCTGAGCAGGGAGAGGAATGAAGGGGTTGTGATTTGCTCCCTGTTCACCGTTACATTGCACGTTCACTTTTAAACCATAACTTAGCTATAGTTTTAAGTGATGTGTGAATGTGAAAAATCTCTCAGGAGATTTTCCAGTCCAGATCATGGGGGGAAATGGACTGCTTATTTGGATAATGAGGGCACTCAGGGAGGTTAGCTGGAGAGAGCTGGTAAGTGGGGAGAATCAACTTGCTCATTGTGGGAGCACAAACCATTTCCAAATGGCATTGGAATTTGACGAAACCAAATTGGACATTGGGCCATAGCCATGAGGCCAAAGAGATATCCAGGAGTCCACACATTTTTGGCTTGGAAACTAAGTTTCTGGCGTGTGCTAAGAACTTGAAAGGGAGTTTTGCTTATTGTGCTGCTTCTACCCGGTTGAAAGCTTAGCAGCATGACAGAGGAGCCGCTCCCTCCTCTTCCTCACTGGGGAGGATGGGTGTCTCATGTGGTGCTGCTGATCTGTGGCTTTCTCAGGTGACCAGTGGATTTCCTGGATATATTGTTTTCTACCTTGAATAACTTGGTGCCGGCTGCTTAGTTTCAGAGTAATTGATAGTGTGCAGATCTTGCTGTGCTGACTGATATTCCAAATAATATTTAGCCTAAATGTGAATATGTCCAAAATTGAGATGGAGTCTGATGCACTTAGAACATGTACTGATGTAGATTTAATTTAAATTTCCGACTCTAAAAATGGTGGCTTTCCCGATTCCTTCCTTTGTATGCTTTTGTGTGTACGAAGTAACAACTTGCAACTTTAGCACTGTAAATATAGAACGTGTGTGTGTGTGTGTGGCAATGTTGTGTATTGACCAGAGTTAGGACTAGGTAGCCCTAGATTCAAATCAGTGTTCAGACATGAGTGACCCTAAGCCACTCAGTCTCTGTCCTAATTTAGTAAATCTTTCTCTTAAATTAGACTGAGCAAACAGGAGGGATTGTGAGGACAAAAAGAGTACAGTGCCTTCAGTTTTACAGAGAAAAGGCTGGAGCTGGTAGTTGCTCTTGAGTGTAATCCAGAGTATGTCCCTTGGGTTTTGGGCAGAGGTGGGGAGCTGGATCTCACCAGGGGGCAGATCCTTTTATCGACACACCCCTTTACACAGTGGGCAGCATTCCAGCCATGCAAAAGTCAGAGGTTTCTACATGCATGCACGTCCACAATCACACTCCATCCAGGAAAGCAAAAGGCATTGGCATAGTTCAAAGGCAAAAGTGCTCCGTGAGGGTGCAGGCCAGGCCTGTGAGTCCTGTAGCCCAAAGAGAGAAGTTCCCCATTCCTGATTTGGAGCATAATCACCCTTGCAGCGGTACTATGCACTCAAGAGGGTCTGGCAACAGTCTAGACTTAGTCAGCGGTGGCAATCCTTGATATTTGCAGGTGTTCATGTAAACAATAATAAAAAGGAGTAGAAACTCTGTTCATTCTATCTGAGCATCATTTGCCTTCATTGACTGATCACTCTTCACCAAACCTCAGCTCTTTTCCTATGCTCTTTCCTTCAGGCAGGTGGTTTTATGGACATGTTCGGAATGATGAACGATATGATTGGGAACATGGTAAGACCCCCTGTGTGCATTCCTCTTGCATGGTATGATCCCTGTGTTTGCATCTTTCCATTCAGTTGCACCACGGTCATCCCCGACAACTGATCCCATGACAGAAGTGACACAGCTGGGTTTGTGGTGCGCTTCTGCATGACACCCGCTGCACGGCTTGGGTGCCTTTTAGACGTGGCTGTGACTTTGCTGCCCCGGAAGACAGATTCTTGCTTATGCCCAGGGCTCTGTGTACGTGGCAGTTCTGTTGTAGAGTGCCGTGCGCACAAATACCCCTGCAAAAAATGCAAATCAGAGCGTAATATTGGAAACAGAATTCTTGAGGATCTTGGTTATCACTGTGAGAAGATATGCTTGAAATCAATACCTGCTGGAATCTCAGCCGAACTTATAGTTGTGGATTCCAGTGCCCTGCTTAGATCATTATCCCGCCTTCCCTGACCCACAAACCCAGAGTAGATTTTGCAAAGTGGCAACAGCTGCAGAGCAAGACTCATAAAAAAAATCTATAAATTTCTGGCCTAGTTTATACAAGTTACAGAACTCTGATTGCTTGTAAGCAGAATTTTATTTGTTTAAATTTTTATTCCCCAATGTGGGGTGTACACTGCCCTCTTGTGGGTGATGTGGTGGCAAATTAGCTTTTAAGCATGTGCAGAGTTAGTTAATATTTTCTCCTAGTTCCAAACAAGTTGTGGCCCATTCTTGCTCCTTGAATAGTGTAGGAGGGGAGGTACCCCCTTTCAATACATTTTTCAAAACGTCAAGAAAAACCCAGAAAATCAAAGGAGGGGAGACTTGTTTGCAGAAATGGTGGTTTTCATTCTGTAGTCACAAAAGTTCTGTGGATGACTCCAGTAACGCTGCTCACCTTCTTTGATCTTTTGCGTGTCCAGGAGCACATGACTAGTGGTTCCAACTGCCAGACGTTTACCTCTTCAACTGTCATATCCTACTCGAATCTGGGGGAGGGCCCCAAAGTCTATCAGGAGACCTCGGAGACACGCTCTGCACCTGGTGGGGTAAGAAAGAGACTGTTTTCTTCTACTAGAATTTTCAACAAGTACATGGATTGCTGGTCCCACAGGGTGTATAGGGATTGTTATAAGAAAAAAACCTGCTCCTTCTCCCTTATGGAGTACCCAAGAGCCCATATAGAGTCCTTATGTAGGTTCTCTATCGGTAGGAGAAACTAACAGAGGCCAACCAGAGAATATAGAGAATATAGTAAGCCTGATCTTTCTTAAACTGTTGCAACAGGGTCCTCACTCACCACATGCAGGAGGGAGGAGGAACCCAGAACAGTGGTGCACAAGCCCATATATACTTTTGAAATTGCCACCCTGTAGCTCAAGGCCACCCCCCAATACATCATACATACATCACTGGAGGGGCGGTCTACAGCAGAATCTTGTCTGGCAGGAAACCTGTTGATGGGCTTACCTGGAGAGCCTGGCCATTCGTTTGTGATGATATATACTTAATTCCTCACAGGCCCTATTAATACCCAAATGTGCCCTTAAGGCAGGATTTGTGAGCACAGAGACAATGGAGAGGCTTTTCCCATTTCCATCCAAACTGCAGAGGAATATTTGAGGTCACTGTAAGAGTCAAAATGGCTTTAGGACTGTTTTCCTGTACTGTTTCAGACATGTGGTTTATATATTTATGTATGTGTTTGCCTGGTACATTTATGAACATGTATTTTATATCTTAGACCTTATAATTCTCATAACAGCATCAATGCAGACTGGGTGTGCTGAGGGTCAACATACAAGATTCGGAATCTCTGGTGGGTTTATGTTTTCCGGTGCAGGATGAATTCTTATGTAGGGCCAACAGATTTGATGCCTAAAATTACCTGCTGTGAAATTGGAGGCAAACCACTTGGCTTCCATTTGGGGACTTAAAAGGGTAGCAAAATAGTTCCACAACCCCAAATTGCGACAATTTGTTCTCTTGTCCTTAGATCCGGGAGACCAGGCGGACGGTGCGAGATTCTGACAGCGGTCTGGAGCAGATGTCTATTGGGCACCACATCCGGGAACGCGCGCACATCATGCAGCGCTCGCGCAATCACCGCACGGGGGACCAAGAGGAGAGGCAAGACTACATCAACCTGGATGAGAGTGAGTGTTTCCCTCTGGCTCCTCCCCTTCCTCGTGACAGTCTGCTCAGCCTCACCCTCCCACTCAGTGGCCTCCTCTCCCCCCTTCCTCTTTTCAGTACGTTTTGAATTGTGCTCCCAGTAAGTTTCCGAGCACAATTCAAAGTGTTGGTGCTGACCTTTAAAGCCCTAAACGGCCTTGGTCCAGTATACCTGAATGAGCATCTCCACCCCCATCGTTCTGCCCGGACACTGAAGTCCAGCTCTGAGGGCCTTCTGGCGGTTCCCTCATTGCGAGAAGCCAAGTTACAGGGAACCAGGCAGAGGGCCTTCTCGGTAGTGGCGCCCTCCCTGTGGAACGCCCTCCCACCAGATGTCAAAGAGAACAACTACCAGACTTTTAGAAGACATCTGAAGGCAGCCCTGTTTAGGGAAGCTTTTAATGTTTGATGTATTACAGTGTTTTAATATTTTCTTGGAAGCTGCCCAGAGTGGTTGGGGAAGCCCAGCCAGATGGGCGGGGTATAAATAATAAATTATTATTATTATTATTTCAGGTGATGCCGCTGCGTTTGACGACGAATGGAGGCGAGAAACCTCCCGCTTCCGGACGCAAAGAGGGCTGGAATACAGGCGCCACGAGGGAAGCAATGGCCGCCGGGCCGAAGGGGCCCGCCTTGCTATTCAGGGACCTGAAGATTCTCCAACCAGACAGTCGCGCCGGTACGACTGGTGAACCCAGAGCAGACTTAAGGGGGGTGTGATGCGGTCACCCCCAAATCTACCTTCATGCTCTTGTAAGTCTTAACTGTTGC
The DNA here is from genome assembly GCF_965153285.1 of Podarcis tiliguerta. Lineage (NCBI taxonomy): Eukaryota > Metazoa > Chordata > Lepidosauria > Squamata > Lacertidae > Podarcis > Podarcis tiliguerta. The sequence continues at coordinate 3,460,129 of NC_139550.1, forward strand.
CCTTCGCATGCATGCTTTGCCCCAGGGTATGCCTGCCCGGCTTCTCGGTTGGGGTGCAACCTGGCGAACCTGACTACTTTTTCAGTGCAGCATTGGGCCTGTGACTTACCTCTGTGCCCAGCAGTGATCGCCTTCATTTTTTTAGTGTTTTTTAAAACACACACATACTGGCATATACAGGAAAACATCATGAACATGTTCCTGGCTAGGCCTTAAAGTTGGTGTTATTTACAGAGCATGAGAGGATGTTAAGGTGCAGCAGGCTGCCACAAGGAGGGCATAGGAGGGAGTCATGGATAAGAAGAAACCTGAGCTTTCTGGAAGGAGGGTTGTTGCTCTTTGTGTGTCAGAAGCAGAGGCTTCTGGGAATTACAGAGAATGAGGAGTGGTTGACGGGGGATTATTTAGATAAAATCTAATAAAACGCTTCGAAACAAAGCAGGGTATATGATTCATCTGGTGCAATTCTGTTTCTGAAAAGAAGCCTGATAGAGCTTTGTCGTTACCTTTATGGGAGGCCATGCATGCTGCCCTGAGTCTTGAGCAAAGGCAGCTTGCAGGGCGGAAAGTTAGTCCAAGGCCCTTTGCAGCCCTGGAAGTAGGTCCCAGAGGTCAGGATCTCATTGTGGAGAGAATGCTTGTGCTCCACTGAGCACCCACAAGAATAGAGTATTGCACCATCTTTTCAAAAGTAATCTCTTATTCTGCTGGGCTGTTCATCTTTCCAAAGGCAAACTTGGCTGCAGCCACGATTGTTGATAACATAAAGGAAGGGAGGAATCTAAGGGCACCATCACATCATCAGATTGCAGCCACACTTAGAAATAAATCCAAACCTCTTTCAATGAGGTTTATTTCAAAGTGAATAAATTTGTTGCCTTGGTTTGAAATGGGGCAACTGCCATCACTTCTCTTCAGGAAGCTTTGGAATGATTGCGTTTAGAGGCTTGTCTTGCAAAGAGAATTCCCTTCTCACACAACCACAGTTGAGAGCAAGGGAGGCTGCAGTATGGAAATGTTGTAAGTTAGGGTTGGGGGGAAAGCAGATGTTGTTAAAGACTCCAGCTCCCATTTTCCCTGATCACTGGCCATGCTGGCTGGGGATGATGGGAATTGGGGGGGGGGTGGTCCAGAAACATCTGGAGGACCACAAAATATTCATCCCTGGCCTGAGCCATGAGCAAGGTACACATACCATGCCAGGAACAAGGCACCTGAGCTGCTTAAAAAAAAAGCAAGCAAACTTGGATTTAGTTTCTGCTGATAGTTTTGATTGAATGAAAGCAAATTCTCATTTGGCTCAAGTGGCTAAAGATGCTTGAACAGTGTTCAAAGCTAGAGGTTGACTTACAGAGGTGGTAGATTTCAGATTAGCAGCTGGGAAATTCCATGGCTCCATTCAAAAAGAAGAAAAAGGTCTTCCACAGAGAAGATAGACGAGAAGGGGAGGAAAGTTCTAGCATACAGTCTCAAAGAGGCCAGGTTTTTGTTTGAGCAGGAGCTTTCCTATAGAGAGGGAAATTCCACTGTGTGAGCCCCTCCCTGCAATCTGAAATTGTACAGCCCTGAAACAAATTGATCATCCCCGTGAGATCTCAGCCATGGGGGTTTTGCACTGAGTTTCCTGTTTTTCTCGCTCGCTGTTCCTTCTGCAATTCCCTTCTGTTCCCTTTCTGATTTCTATTGTTTCTCTTCTTCCCCTCCCACCCTCTTGCTCAGGTACAGACAGTGAAACTCTGATGGCGAAGCCCCTACGAAACATCACTTGGACCTTCCTCCTCAAGTTGAATACTAGCCTGCTGCCCCTCTTTTAAGATATAAATTAAGTGACTAACTCTCTCTCCACAGTTGTACTCCTTGCATAGAGCAGGTGGCCAAGGGGAATGGGCGGGACCTTGTCCATGAATGAGTGACACATCAATTTTACTTCGTTCTTTTTCCTCTTAACTCCTCCCTGCCCTTCACTGAGCTACCCAATCCCTCCCCTTAGTGTTTTTTGGAGGGGTGCTGGAGTGGTCTCCCTCAGTTTTTGCCACCCCCTCTATTTCCTGCTCCAAGTTTGGCTGGTTCCGAAGTTTGTATTTAATCTACCCACCCACCTCAAGTGGCAAGCAAGTAAGGAAACCCGTTGACCTGCTATTAGTTTCAAGCACTTGGAAAAATAACCTTTAGTCGCCTTTGCTCTCGGCCTGCCTGCCTGCCTGCCCTGGAAATGGGGTATGTATGAAAGGGTGGAAGGGATCAGGTGAGGTGTGGACAAACAAAACAGGCCCTACCTCTCTGCCCCAATCCAGTCAGCTCCCCATCTTATAAAATTTGATTTCGTGAAACTTGTAACTAGATGTTTACTGAGTTGAATAAAGAAATGGAACCTGTAAAGCAAGTGGCGTCGGCCTCTATCTCCCATCTTTGCGTCCTCAAGGGATTCAGGGCCGCTTGTTGGCTTTGTGTGACACTATTCTTTGAACACCTGGCCTCAAAAGTCCGCATTTCCTCTTATGAATCAGTCAGTTTGACAAGCTGCGCGTATGGCTAGTTTTATTAAAAACCTTTACCCTTTCTTCCCAGTGCGTGCGACTATTTGCAAGATGGAATCCTTGACAGAACAAGAGTAGCACTAAATCCCCGGGCCCTGAAGTTGTAATCTTGATCAGAATGAAAATGGCCTGTTTTCCTTCTCTCTCAGACTGGCAGCTCTTGTGAGGAATACTTAATATTCTGCCTGGACATTGCTAAGCGCTGGAGGGTTAAGTTCTTTACAACTATTGCTTTAAAATGGATCTCTTAGAATACATCAAGTGTCCCTCTGTCATATTCAGCATTATACCAACGAAACATGGAATTAGCTCTGGCAGATTAGGCAGGCAACCAAACATATTCTACTGTGTTAATAATTGCACTTAGCAAGCAATCGTCGGACAGCATTGCCAGTGGATCCTTCCAAGCTAGGTCCCGTGTTCACAGCATGTCCATTGTTTGCCGTAGCACTTAATGACTCCACTGAAAAGTAGGGCTTGTCTCTGTGTGTTCATCTTACTTGTCCTAAGCTGCTGTAGGTAACTGAGCTGCAGATTTCAGAGGCTCATTATATGGCAAAATGTCCATCTGAGACAAAGGTGAGTTCATATTTGGAGCTGAAACCTTTTGCTGAAGCCTTCAGTGTCACAGTTCAGAAAGCCATCTTGTTTAAGGCAATTCTGCTTTGTTTTACACTTGTTCTACCCCAGTTGGATGTCTTGAGTGCGGCCAAACCTCTTTATTGCGCAAGTGTGTGTTATTGATTTCGAAACTAAGTGGTCTGCATAGAATAATATAAAAAGATTTGTTTAAAAATAGCAACTTTAGAACAGCAGACAATAAAACAATCAATACACAGTGGTGCCCCGCAAGACGAATGCCTCGCAAGACGAAAAACCCACAAGACGAAAGGGTTTTCCGTTTGCAGAGGTGCTTCGCAAGACGAATTTCCCTATGGGCTTGCTTCGCAAGACGAAAATTGACGAAAATTTTTGGGTTTTTTTTTCACTCCAAAACCCCTTTTTCTGAATCGCTAAGCTGCTAAAAGCATTTTAACAGCAAAACCGCTAATCCCTTAAGCCTTAAAAAGCCGTTTTTAGCCCTTAAAATGTCAATAGCGCTAATAGCGCTACTCCGTCAATGGGCTTGCTTCGCAAGACGAAAAAACCGCAAGACGAAAAGACTCGCGGAACGGATTCTTTTCGTCTTGCGAGGCACCACTGTACAGTCAAACCTTGAATCCTGAACACCTCTGTTTTGGAATGTTTCTGCTCCTGAACACTGAAAACCCGGTTTTCAAATGTTTTTCGGAAGCCAAATGTCTGGTGCGGCTTCCACTTGTTTGCAGGAAGCTCCTGCAACCAATCGGTTGTCGAACATTTTGGAAGCTGAAAGGGCTTCTGGAATGGATTACATTCAACAACCGAGATTTGACTGTATAGATTAAAAAACAAATACAACAAATTACAAGTCACTTTTCCGGAACGTCATTCACCACGGCCTCCACACGTGGGTGGTTGTAGCAAGCAAGGCTGGCTGAAACCAAGGTTTCTGTAGCTGGGGCAATAGCGTAGAAGCTGAATACTGCAACCAAGACCCAACCGAGAGAGTGTGGGAGTCTGAATCCAAAAGAGGCCCTGCAGGCATTAGAGGAGATGCCCATAGAAAGGAAGGTTGGTGGGAGGGGAGAGAGTCTGCCTTGCCTGGTTGCCAGGCCTTGAGGGCTGGTGTAATAGTAGACCTGGGCCCTGAAATCCTTTCCAAATGTTGTAGGATCTGAGATTTCATCTCCTGTGCCGAAGAGGAGCCAGCTGAGTTAAGGAAGGTACAGATGGTATCGACGCAGTGGCAGTAACCAGAAACAAAATCTTGACTGTCTTGCGGAATGGAAGCAGCAGCTGCACCTGGAGAGGAGAGGAAAGTTAGGAACGGGAGCTTCCCTGGCAGACAATAAGCAGCGGCCTGAGTCCTGGCGCTCAGCATCTTTTTACATGGCCTTGCGGAAAGAAGGGCTCAGGGAAAATACTTCTCACCTTGCTTCTTCAGCCTGCGCAGCTGCTGCACCGTCGTCTCCAGAATCTCTGCCTTCTCCAAACGTGATAAGGCTCTGGCCGTCTGTGGAGGATAAAACACAACAGCCCAAAACACGTCATCTTTTTAAAAAGTCCTATCTACCTTGAGCTTTAGGAAGGGTTCAAAAGTGAATTCGTTGCACACGGAACTTACTGCACTGCATTGGTTCCCTGTTTCTGGCACAGAAATGGATCGGTTAAGCCCTAGCTGTGCAGCATAGCTTTCCTTTTAAAAAGCAGGGAAAAGACACGTCCAAATTCTGCAACTTTACATAATCTTTATTATTTGCAACATTTAGTAAGTTTAAGAGCGGAAGCAAGGAGTTCTGCTGAGTGCTTGGCTCTTGCATAACTGATTATTACTCGGCTATCTTCTTGTCTTATGAAGATTTCGGAGGCAGCCTCATACCCTTTCAAGCATCCACACAGCCCTGCCCGTTCCTGGAGGTTATGGCCTGTGTACTTTCTATGTTTCTAGTTTACACTAGTTTGTCTAACAGTAGTAGTAATAATAAAATAATAATAATAAATTTTATTTATTCCCCGGCCAGAGCCGGGCTCAGGGCAGCTATCACCAATAAAATTTCAGTAAAAACCTAATAAGAAAACAACACCAATTTAAAATACAGCTTAAAATGCAGCCTCATTTTAAAAGTCAAAACCATAAGGGGTGGGGGGGGGGGAAACATAAGGGTCAGACTGAGTCCAAACCAAAGGCCAGGCGGAACAGCTCTGTCTTGCAGGCCCTGCAGAAAGATGTCAAGTCCCGCAGGGCCCTAGTCTCTTGGGACAGAGCGTTCCACCAAGTCGGGGCCAGTACTGAAAAGGCCCTGGCCCTAGTTGAGACCAACCTAACCACCTTGCGACTTGGGACCTCCAAAATGTTGTCATTTGTGGACCTTAAGGTCCTCCGCGGGGCATACCAGGAGAGGCGGTCCCATAGGTACGTGGGTCCTAGGTAGCATAGAGCTTTAAAGGTCAAAAGCAGCACCTTAAACCTAACCCTGTACTCCACCAGTACAGGAGATTGATAAAAAATTCTTGCAAGGGATCGCCCAAATTCTATTAAAAACGCTTTTGTTGCCACAGACGATTGCGGCTAAACTTTTGGATTGTGCAGAGGGTAGGGTGTTGCTCTTGCAAATACCAGCGCCTCTCAAATCTAAGGAACCGAGTTAAGCTTTGGCCAGATGGGTAGGTTGTTTCTGAAAAGACCGAACTCTTCATTTACCTGTTGATCAGGGAGCTGCTGAAGGAGCTTCCGCAGCTGCTCCAGGCTTGCATTAATGCGGGCCCTGCGGCGTTTTTCGATGAGTGGCTTGATGGACTGGCAGAAGCGAGTGGGAAGAAAAACGAAACTTATCAGAGAACTGAAAGGCAACTAATCTAGGGTATGCCCTGCGCTATGTGTTGGCTTAACAACTTGAGACTATCTCTTAATTGAGAACGGAGACCATGAACTCCAGAGCCTACCCACACCTATGTCCCCCACACCTGCCCGCCCCTTGTCCCTCAGAAACAGTACTTCTGTCTTGTCAGGATTCAACCCTCACCTACCCTGAAGTTAAATTGTGGAGAATTCTCTTTCTCCTAGGCCAAAGTGTGAGGAGAAGTTACTCCTCAGAGTCAGGGCTTTCCCCCCCAGCTGAACTTGCCAGAATTCAGTTCCGGCACCTCTCAGGTGGGCGCCATTGCCATTATAAGAGAACAAGGGAGGCATTCATGGTGAGCTCTGGCATCTCTTTTTCTAAAAAAATCATCACCAACCTTTATTATGGTCCAGAGACCCAACAGATCGTTACAAAGCAATACACAACTCATACAGCCTAAAGGTAAAGGTAAAGGTACCCCTGCCCGTACGGGCCAGTCTTGACAGACTCTAGGGTTGTGCGCCCATCTCACTCAAAGAGGCCAAGGGCCAGCGCTGTCCGGAGACACTTCCGGGTCACGTGGCCAACGTGACATCGCTGCTCTGGCGAGCCAGAGCCGCACACAGAAACGCCGTTTACCTTCCCGCTAGTAAGCGGTCCCTATTTATCTACTTGCACCCAAGAGTGCTTTCGAACTGCTAGGTTGGCAGGCGCTGGGACTGAACAACGGGAGCGCACCCCGTCGCGGGGATTCGAACCGCCGACCTCTTGATCGGCAAGCCCTAGGCTTTAACCCACAGCGCCACCCGCGTCCCCTACCCGCGTCATACAGCCTACCTCCAGGTTAAACAAGCATTTTGTTCAGAATATAGGGATCATTGGTTCTTGCAACCACCGATAAAAACTTGGCCACTGCTAATGTTCTAGCGTTTGTCTGGTCTTCCAATAGGAACCTGACATAGTGAGCCTCTGATTTTCCCGGGAAAGGTATCAGCAAGGGTAACATCAGTTCAGCCCTGGCTTGCTCATATTTTGCACAGTGCAACAAAATACGTTTTATGGAATCGATGTCTTGAGCACACGAGCAAAGTCTGTCCTGGTAGGGAAGAAGAAGAGTTTGGATTTGATATCCCGCTTTATCACTACCCTAAGGAGTCTCAAAGCGGCTAACAATCTCCTTTCCCTTCCTCCCCCACAACAAACACTCTGTGAGGTGAGCGGGGCTGAGAGACTTCAGAGAAGTGTGACTGGCCCAAGGTCACCCAGCAGCTGCATGTGGAGGAGCGGAGATGCGAACCCGGTTCCCCAGATTACGTGACTACCGCTCTTAACCAGTACACCAAACTAGGGAACTCCTCTCAACCTGCCATCCAGAAAAATAGCACCGCTCACAGGGTGGGGTTGGGTGAGCCAGGAGACCCATGGTAATATAAAGCTGATGCGTTGACCTGCTGGGTAAATGTGCCCTGAGCATATGATCTGCCCAATAATTCATTTTTGGTATTAAAAATGAGTTCACAGCCCAAGAAAGATGTAAAGGTATTTCTGTATGCCACAACTGCTGCTCGAATTTTAATAGCCCAAAAGTGGAGAACACAAGAATTACCAACTGTGGAAGAATGGCAGATGAAGATGATGGATTTTATGGAGCTAGCTGAACTCACTGGGAGAATCTGCGACCAGAAAGAAGAGGAATATCGAGAAGATTGGAAGAAATTTAAAGACTATTTGAATAAATGTTGTAATATTGAAGACTAGAAGTTACTTGAAAGTACTAAATAGGCCTAGGTTTAAATTAGAATTTAATAAATGAGATATAGAATGTTAAGAGAAGTTAAGAAATTTGATTATAATTGGAATATTGTTTTTCGAATAATGATACTGGAAAACTGCTACATTTAGTTGCAAGGAAATTCAGATGGAAGAGATTAGAGGAAGTCAAGTAATATTTTTATAAGGTTGGAAGTTTAATTAATTAATTAATTTTTATTTATGTGTTTGTGGTTATATTTTTGTTATTATTCGTTTTATTTCTCTTTTTTTATTGGTTTTATAGTATGTGCTTTTTTTGTATGAAACTTAATAAATAATTAAGGTTAAAACAGATTAAGATAATTAAAAGATAGTAAGCAGTGAAAGATGGAAAGGATTTGCTGACTTAATTATTAACTGGAATACAGAAAGGGGAGGTGGGAGGAGGTCGAGGAAATAAGTCATTGAAGGATAGAGATGTGAAAAAAGGATGTGTTTTTAAATGTTTGTGTTTTTTCTCTGGTTGGGTGGAGGTATTCTTTTCTTTTTAGGTTTTTTGATGTATTTTTTAATTTTTTAACTTTATATTTTTTCTTTATCATTTAAAAAAATAAAATAAATATTATTGGGGGGAAATAAAAAAATTAAAATGAGTTCACAGTCCTTTCACACAACAGTTCAACAACCTAGTTTCCTCTTGCTTTCTTCCTTTGAACAACCTGCATTGCTGAACAACCCAGAAAGGAGATCCTGTTCCACCTTGCCTGCCTTGCAAAGCTGAAACGGATTTGTATCCACCCTGTGCCACAGCTGCTTGTCTTTACTGTATAATTTTGAATTTTGGAGCCGGGGAAAACACACACGTGCAAATGCTCTGGACTGATGCCATTACCAGCACATAGACCTAATTGTACAGTGTGTCCTCAGAACACAATTCCAAGTCTGTTTACTCAGAAACAAATCCCCTGAAATTCAATGGGCCTGCCCCCCACCTCCCATATTGCGTGGAAAGCCTGTTGAATGACTTGGATAAGACCCTTCCTTCCCTGGATCCCAAAATAATCTGCCACCTGTCCCTCACCACTCCAGATTATCCACCAAGCACACCAACAAAGCTAATCATTTCTCAGTAGCAATGTTAAAAGGTTTGGGGAAGAGGAGGGGAGCCTGCAAGACTGATGGCAACAACAGAGAAGCTATTTTCATATCGATCATTAATTTCTGCAACTGTGCTTGGTTTGGCATTGGCTTTCCTGGCAGTGTCCAGCCCCACAGTTGGTGCAAGATGGCCATGGTGGCTCACAGGTGAGGAAAAAGTACTCTACAGAAAGAGGCAGTGTGGTGTAGTGGTTAGATCGTTGGTCTAAAACCTCTTTAAACAGGACTCTAAGGAAAAAGGATTTGTTGAAAGTGGTTCAAAGTTTGAATTAGAGATATTAAGTAATGATTTAAAATTTTTGTCTGAAATGTCTAAATTGCTGCTTGAATGGCATTTGAAGGACGAGGAGGTTAAGTCGGTTATGATACACTGGGCCAAAGATTTTGGGTATAATATACAGCTCAGCGATTGGGTAAAATTATGGAAAGAAGGTTTAAAATTGACTGCATGCAATGCCCTAAAAGAAAATGTGATGAGAATGATGTATAGATGGTATATTGCACCTGTTAAGTTAGCGAAAATGTATAAAGTCAGCAATAAATGTTGGAAATGTAAAGAAAAAGAGGGAACATTTTATCACATGTGGTGGGAATGTAAAAAGGTGAAATGCTTCTGGGAGATGATATATAATGAGATGGAAAAAAATGTTGAAATATACATTTATAAAGAAACCAGAAGCATTCTTATTGGGCATTGTTGGGAGTGATATAAATAGAAAGGAATATAAGCTCATTTTATATGCAGTAACAGCAGCAAGAATATTATTGGCCCAAAAATGGAAGCAAGAAGAATTACTGATGATTGAAGAATGGAGGATGAAGTTAATGGACTATGCAGAAGTAGATAAACAAACAGGAAGGATTCGAAACCGGCGGGACCAGAAATTCATAGAAGACTGAAGTAAATTTATGGACTATTTGAAAAGTATTTGTGAAGATCAGACGACGTTTGTAGGTTTGCAAGAAGTTTTGTAAGGAGTATTATTGGAAGTATTGCAAAAATGGAGAAGGGGAAGGGTGATTTTTAAAAGATGTAAAGGCAATATAAAGTTAAGAAATGCATAAGAAGTGGTTAAAACGGTGGATCAGAGGTCTGATGGAAGTCTATAAAGATTGTATAAGTGATAAGTTTTGTGGTACATTTTATAATTTGTATGTTAAAATCAATATATATATATTTTTAAAAAAGGTCGTTGGTCTAAAACCTGGGAAACAGGGTCTCGAGTCCCCCACTCACGCATGAAGGATAAAAATGGGGAGAACTACGTGCAGCATCTTCGAGGAGAAACGCAACTAAGCACAGGTGCTCAGCGGCAGCTGAGTGAAAAATCCTAGAAGTTCACCTGCAGTCAATCCGGAGCTCAGGTGCAGCTCTGATTGAATGCTACCTCTTTGGCGCACGATTCAGGGCAAAACGGGACTTTGCTCTGTTAGATGCTGCGAATGCGATCAACCGGCGGAAGGAGATGAGGCATCTCTGTTTCCTTACCTTTCGGTAGAGGCTGTTGGGATGCTTCGATTTCCTTGCAGACCCTCCGCTTTTGCCCAGACCCTTTGACTCTGCCTGGCCCGCTGCCAGCTCCATGGCCTTGTCTTCTGGAGACTGCGCGAAGCAAGAGCAAGGTTGGCTTTATCGTTTTGTTTCTAATTGGCTCGATGCGCCGTTTTCATTCCTCTTAAGTAAAAGGGATTCACGCCTCCTCCTTCCAAGGTGTCAGCAGCTCCTCCTCTGGTCGGTGGAAAGGCGCGCCTTCCTTAGCAGATGCTCCAGCCCCTCCCTCTCTTCTACACACACACAAACACACACCTCAAAACCCCACAAAAGGACTGCAAAACTTTGGCACCGGTTTGGAGTGAATCAGACAATGTTGGATTTCTGGGTGTCAACTATGAACCCCGGTTTGATGTATCAATTCTCAGTTTGGGGAGCAAAACAAGGAGTTCATGCTACAAAACTTTGCCACTGGTTTGGAAGGGTCAACAATTCCGGGGTTTGTAGTTAATGCAGCTGTTTTGCTTCTGTCCAGCTGAAGATGCTGGTACAACCTCCCCCCACCTGGTGCTCCCAGGTGTTTTGCACTATTCCCATCTGCCCCAGCCAGCACCTGTGCTCTTAAAAGTGCTTGAGTGTGGAAGGCATCACCAGGACTGGATTGAGGTTTGATGAGGCCCTATGCTACTGAAGGTAATGGGGCCCTTTATATGTCCAGCTGTCCTTTATCAACAACAAATTGCTGCTTTTTGTGTGTGTTGAATATATGCTATATGGTAATTTATGGACCTAATAGGTATCTAAAGCCATTTGCACATAACAAAATACTTTATCAAAGTACTTGTTGAACTGAAATACAATTAAGAAGAAGTATATTAATAGTGAAATACAATTAAGAAGAAGTATAGAAGGGACGCGGGTGGCGCTGTGAGTTAAACCACAGAGCCTAGGACTTGCTGATCAGAAGGTTGGTGGTTCGAATCCCTGTGACGGGGTGAGCCCCCATTGCTCGGTCCCTGCTCCTGCCAACCTAGCAGTTCGAAAGCACATCAAAGTGCAAGTAGATAAATAGGTACCACTCCAGCGGGAAGGTAAACGGCGTTTCCGTGCGCTGCTCTGGTTCGCCAGAAGCGGCTTAGTCATGCTGGCCACATGACCTGGAAGCTGTACCCCAGCTCCCTCTGCCAATAAAGCGAGATGAGCGCCACAACCCCAGAGTCAGCCACGGCTGGACCTAACGGTCAGGGGTCCATTTACCGTATATTTTGGGGGGGGGCAAGAGAGTGGGGCCCGAAGCTATAGCTTGTTTAGCCACATCCAGTTGGGGAAACTTGCTCTGGGCAGAAGAAAATAAGAGCCAGAAGGGTTTGGGGGGGGCATGCATTGGTGATGGGTGGCTGTTATGTGTGTGTCTCTCTTCAACAGTGGTACTTCTGTCTCATGAAAATTGTGGGTAGCCCTGTTGACCTATAAGAAATGGCTGCAACAGTCATAAAGTGTGTGTGTATGTGTGTTGTACCGTTAATAAGAATTAAAAAGAAACAAAAGCTTACAACAGAATTTTTATTAGGGACCAAGTTAATGTAGTCCCAGAGCTATTGAACAGGATTACACTCCGACTTCTCACAAAATGTGTGTTTTTCTGTGAAGCTTGCGGTACAACTCCTTAGGCCTCGTCCCTGTCTTGAAATGATGCTTAAGCATGTAGTATTTTACATGCAAATCTCTTGGCTGGTTTTAAAATCGTAATTAGTGCTTTACGTGCTTTGTTGTGTTTGCATCCTTACAGCTGCTCTGTAAGGTGGGTCAATATTATTTCTCAGGCTGCAGCTGGTTTGCTTAAGGGCAACCTAGTGAGCCCTAGGGACACAGGTGGCTCTGTGGGTTAAACCACAGAGCCTAGGACTTGCCGATCAGAAATTTGGCAGTTCGAATCCCGCGACGGGGTGAGCTCCTGTTGCTCGGTCCCTGCTCCTGCCAACCTAGCAGTTCGAAAGCACGTCAAAGTGCAAGTAGATAAATAGGTACCACTCCGGCGGGAAGGTAAACGGTGTTTCTGTGCACTGCTCTGGTTCGCCAGAAGCGGCTTAGTCATGCTGGCCACATGACCCGGAAGCTGTACGCCGGCTCCTTCAGCCAGTAAAGCGAGATGAGCGCCGCAACCCCAGAGTCAGTCACGACTGGCCCTAATGGTCAGGGGTGCCTTTACCTTTACCTTAGTGAGCTCAGGGCAGATGTGAGATTTGAAGCCAGGATTTGCTGATTGGTAGCTGGGTCACTTTTCACACTGAAACAAGTGATTGTTACATTTAAGGAACATTCTTAAAAAAACACATTTGGATACATTCAGAAAAGTATAGCATAGTACAGTATATTGAGGAAAAATACATTTCAGTAAGGATACATTCAGATACATTCTTTAAGTCAATGAAAAAGACACAGCAAGGATACATTCAGATCAAAATGATATGTCAGACTGCAAAAATGATACATTCTCAATTGATGCATTCTCCAAGGCACAGTTTTTTAAGGCAGAATTCTGTTCTTTTGGTATTGGTAGGGTCATTTTCCTTTATTCCCCTCTCTGACCCTGAACCTCTTACGACAACACCAACTGTACACGTGATGAATTTCTCTTACTATCCTCTCCCCATCTTCTTTCCTTTTGGTACCCTGGTGCTGAATTTTAGACTATAAAATCTCTAGGATAAGGATCCATATGAGAAGACATCTTATTGGCACCTATTAAAATGTTAAGTACATAATGCAATCCTTTGTGGTATGGATAATAAGGCCTGCTTTCAATGTGCCTTATTAAATGCTAGACTTCAGCTTTCTGGGGAACGTCTGACAAGAGAAAAGGGCTTGGTCGTCTGTCGCTCCTGTGGAGCCGCATGTTGTTGACCCTGTTCTCGCAGTCTACCACTGTCATGCGCACGCAGGCTCTGAATGCTGCTGAGGGGGTTGTGGTGAAAGACAACCAGAGACCTGTGAAATGTTAAACAGGAGCAGGCTGCCAACTCTTGCGCATAAAAGCTTCTGAGCAAGTAGGGCAGACAATCCGAGCAGCAAGAAAGTGGCATTTCATCCGCTGAGCCCTTAAAGCAGTGGCGTAGCGTGGGGGGTGCAGGGGGGGCGGCCGCACTGGGCGCAACATCTGGGGGGGGGGGCGCTTGCACTCGCAGCTCTCTGCCCCTACCTGGCTCACTCACTCTCTCTCACTGCAGTGCTGCCTGTGCGAATCCGATCCAAGCCGCCGGGTCGGCGCCCACTGTGGAGGGGAGGGTGCCAGGCGTGCGGTGCGGTGCGGAGAGAGAGCGAGGGACTATCTGGGGGAGGGACAGTGCAGCGGGGGGGGGGCGCAAATTACTTGCCTTGCCCCGGGTGCTGACAACCCACGCTATGCCACTGCCTTAAAGGTCCAAAACTTTCCTCAGTTCTGAATGTATTGTACTGCTGATTCTGAGCTCAGAAATGATTATGTGTGTGTGGCACTCTCTCAACTTCTTCTCTGAGCAATTTTGGATTGGTTCACTAGCCTATTTTGTGGTCAGCCCAGCAGCCATTGCTATTTTAGGTGGTTTGCTGAGGTGGATGTTGTGGTACAGAGAGCCACCCAACATTTTTTAAGTATCTAAAAGTGAATTAACCTATAGTGCTTCCACCTATGAGTCCCATACCCTCCAACATTTCTCCAATGAAAATAGGAATGTCCAGGGCGATCTGGCTGTGACATCTGTCACTCCATTGATCGCCAGGGTTGATTCGGCTGATCTGGCAGGCTAGGCGGGTGTCCCCTTCCTCCCTCACCGCTCCATGTGCGTCCCTCCCAAAGCTGTGCGCTCGGTGGAAGAGGATGACCATCCCAGATAGAAGGAGTGTACCGTCCTTCTGTCAAGGGTATACAATAGCAGTGCTCCCCTGCTAGAACCTCCAAACAAGCTCAAGAAAATAGGGATGTCCTATTCAATAATAATAATTATAATAATAATAATAATACTTAAATCCCGCCCATCTGACTGGGTTACCTCAGCCACTCTGGGTGGCTTTCAACATATGTAAAAATACAATAAAACACTAAAAGCTTCAGACCCAATGGGAAGTCTAGTTCCAAACAGTTGCAAAGCCCCGGGTTGACTTAGGCTGGCATATGCCACTGAAATGGCTTCCTTTCAATCTTCCCCTAACTGCCTTTTGAGATATATGTGTTCCTGACTGTATTTTCTGCTGCAGCTGTTCTATGACAAGTAAGATGAGATTATTGTTGAGATTAAACTTTCTATTAAAAATTCTTGAGGTGGTTTTGGAAGCTGGTGGAGGACCAGCTATCTCAGGATAACTGAAGGTGGCACATCGGAGGCATGAAAGAACCTTCGGCAATGTGCGATGGCAGAGGGAGTGACCCTTCATGTGAGAGCAGGGATGGGTGAACCATTATGCCAGTGTGGTGTAATGGTTAGAGCAGTGGTTCCCAACCTTTTTTTGGCCATGCCCCACCTAAGCATCTCTAAAATCCTGGTGCCCTCCCCCCCCCATGACATATAATTCTTATTATTCAAAAAGTCAATTCCTTTTCATGTGGAGGAAGCCTAAAAGCCCATTCACTGTTAATAACTCATTCTCGAATTGCCCCCCTTAAAAATCAAATTGCCCCCCTGTGGGGCATGTTGGGAACCACAGGGTTAGAGTATGGAACTATTTCCCCATCAGACAGCCAATAAACAGTTTTTAAATTGTTGTTGTTGTTTAGTCATTTAGTCGTGTCCGACTCTTCATGACCCCTGGACCAGAGCACGCCAGGCACTCCTGTCTTCCACTGCCTCCCACAGTTTGGTCAAACTCATGCTGGTAGCTTCGAGAACACTATCCAACCGTCTCATCCTCTGTCGTCCCCTTCTCCTTGTGCTGTCCATCTTTCCCAACATCAGGGTCTTTTCCAGGGAGTCTTCTCTTCTCATGAGGTGGCCAAAGTATTGGAGCCTCAGCTTCAGGATCTGTCCTTCCAGTGAGCACTCAGGGCTGATTTCCTTCAGAATGGAGAGGTCTGATCTTCTTGCAGTCCATGGGACTCTCAAGAGTCTCCTCCAGCACCATAATTCAAAAGCATCAATTCTTCGGCGATCAGCCTTCTTTATGGCCCAGCTCTCACTTCCATCATTCTCGAATTGCCCCCCTTAAAAATCAAATTGCCCCCCTGTGGGACGTGTGCCCCACGTTGGGAACCACGGGGTTAGAGTATGGTACTATTTCCCCATCAGACAGCCAATTAACAGTTTTTAAATAACTAAAAGCAAATCAGGTGGGAGAGCAGGGTTTGAATTTCCACTGGGCCATGAAGTTCACTTGGGCCAGCTACCCTCTCTTAGCCTAACCTGCCTCGCAGAGTTGTTGTGAGGATGGAACGGGGAGGAGGAGAACCACCCTGAGATCCTTGGAAGAAAAAAGTCCCTTAAAAAATGAAATGAATGAACTTGACTGCCCATGTTTCCATGTGCAAAACGCTGGAGGGTTTACATGCCTCTTCTGATGACCAGCAAGGCCAATGAGCCTTACACTGATCCCACAACAGTTTCCACCTTCTAGATGGAACAACCATGTATGGGGAGGGCAGAGTAAGGGTGAGAAGGGACCAGGGGCATCACAGTCATTGTCTGCTTAGAGGCTTCAGCAGTGCATGTTCATGGCAGAAAATAGTATCCACATTCACCAGTGGCGTAGCGTGGGGGGTGCAGGGGGGCCCGGCTGCACCGGGCGCAACATCTGGGGGGGGGGCGTGCTCGCACTCGCAGCTCTCTGCCCCTACCTGGCTCACTCACTCTCTCTCACTGCAGTGCTGGCTGTGCGAATCCGATCCGAGCCGCCGGGTCGCCGCCCACTGTGGAGGGGAGGGTGCCAGGCGTGCAGTGCGGAGAGAGAGCGAGGGACTATCTGGGGGAGGGACAGTGCAGCGGGGGGGGGGGGGCGCAAATTACTTGCCTTGCCCCGGGTGCTGACAACCCACGCTACGCCACTGACATTCACACCATACATTTAAATCACTATGAGACCATTTTAAACAGTCATGGTTTCCCATAGAGAATCCTGGGAGCCCCAGTTTGTTCGGAGGGCTGAGAGTTGGGAGGAGACCCCCCCCCCATTCCTCTCCCCCAGCTACAGTTCTTAGAGCGGTTTAACAAACAATCCTTCCTCCTGGTGAACTCTGGGAATTGTAGCTTTTTGGAGGAGATGGAGGGATCTCCTCCTCAGACTCTCAGCACCCTTAACTACAACTCCCAGCATTCTTGGGGTGTGTGTGTGGGGGGGGAGTCATGACTGCTCAAAGTGGAATTATATGGCCTGGATGCCACCAAAATGTTGCTTGACCTCACCCAGCAGGGAGATGTCAGCCTAGGAGGAACATTCTGAGCCTCCTGCTTGAATGTGCACAGGTCCTCCTTGCCTTTTCCTGCAGAAACCTGAACGTTTGCTGCAAGACATAAATCACTTCTGTGGTTTGAGAAGCCTAAATTAGGCCATAAAATTCACTTTTGAGAAGCCTAATCAAGGCGTTGACAGACATCAGTCAAAGTTACTCCAATTCCATCTCTGTAATTGTCTCCCTGTTCTTCTTCTTTCAGCATCTTACTGAGGTCATTTTAAGGGGGAAATGCCATTTTTTCAACCTTATGGGATGGTTCTCTCCCCCCCCTCCCTTCACACCTTAATTCACCTCCTGCAGCTGCTTTTCCCATCCCCTGCAGAGACAGACAGGAATTTCACAGTGCTTGCATAATGGTTCCTAATGTTCTTCTTTGGAGGAAGTGTCTCTCTCTCATTGCAGCAAGAACCAGGAGGCATGTGATGATGATGCAGAACTCCCCCCTCCAAAAAAAGACCCTCACAAGGGAGGGAGGAAGAGGAAAGTTTCACCCCACAGTGCTACCTGAGTGTTTTCACCTGAGGGTTTACCTTTACCTTTTACCTTTCAAGAGAATTTGTCCCACATTCGAACAAGTTTTTGCAGGTTCAAAGCTCTGCACATGCATACTCTCAACAAACCTTCCAGAGAGCCTTGTAAGGGGGGCCAATATTCTTATCCTCATGTTGCATATTGGGGGGGGGGTTAATACCTAAGACCGCCTAGTAAAGCTAGAATTGAGCCTCAGAGTATGAAGCCCACACACTTCTGCCAGCCATCAATAATATTAGGAAGCACACCCACTCCCAAAACCTTATGGGAATTATTATGTGAGTTAATTCAGGTAATTTTACATGGTTTTCTTCGTTCTCCAGAGGCTCTGTCAAAATAAGGGGAGAAGGCCAGAGCCCCAATTCAGAGCACATGTTCCATGAACAAATGGTCCCTGCCTTTCCAAGTAGCACCAGGAACAACAACGGTTTGTGTAAATACTAAACTACAGTGACCAATGGCCTGGCTTCGTACAAGGCTGTTTCCTTGGTTCCTCATCCCCTGGCCAGATGTCTTCCAGAGCATCAGGGCTCTTTGGGGAGGGGGAGGGGAATCTGCAAAGCGTGTGGGCCAATTCACACAACCAAAGACACACATTGTGACTATGGCTTGAGTAGTTCCACGCAGTTATGAGCCGGTGATTCAACTCGCTGCTCAGCTCCGATCCAAACAGGAAAAACTTGTGACCAAAAAAATGGTGGCATAAAAGAAAGTGAAGATAGGCTGTTTAGGAGATGGTGGCTTTGGAGTGCAGAAATTTAGAAAGCAGCTGAGGGCAATGCCTGCTGGAATGTCCAAAGCCACAGGGCCGGGGTGGGGGGAGGCTGAGCAAGATGTCTAAAAGCCAAAGGTGGTGTCGGTGCCGTGCCCTGATTGGCTCCTTTCCTCCATCCCCATAGCTAATAAATAGGAACAAATACTCCTCTGTGGAGTTTGCAAGCTAAATCATGCAAAATAGTCAGCCTTGTTGTTCTCTTTCTTTCCCTTTCTCAATTTGCAAAGCATGACGCCTGTGCTCAGGAGAGCTTTTGCTACACATGAATCACAGCTGGGTTTGGATTTGCTGGTTGTTCTTCGTACAATTTGCATGGGAATATCTCCCAACTGGGGACTTTCAGAATGATGTTAATGAATAATTATGCATTTCTCCCGAGAGGAGTTGTTGTTGTTCTAATTGAGGTGGTCTAGAAAGGTGTTAGCAAACTCCAACATAGCATAACTCCAACAAAACTCGGAGGCCTGGATGGTGGAGTAGGGTTGCCATGTTTCAAACAGTGAAAATTCGGGCAGAAAGGTTGTTGATAAGCACTGCCAACATGGGCTGCCATATGTCCTGATTTTCCTGGACATTTGGGCGATTTCCACCCAGACACTGCTGGCGAATACAGTATTCTGGATATGTCCAGGAAATTCCGGACGTATGGCAACCCTACAGTAGAGGGGTGTATGGGGTGTTAGGGGAGAGGTCGTATCTCTTGTGGGGGACACATCGTGCTCCTTTTGGGGTAGTTTGCCCACCTTTGGTCCCCACCCTGCACTCAGCTCTCACCTGTGGCTCCTAGAAGCCGTCAGCATGCAACAGCAGCCACACCCCGGGAAATGGCTTTGACGGACTGGCTAAACCAGGTGAGGGTAACTGATGGATCTCAAACCCTCAGTGAGTTAGGGACCTCCCCTGCATGTGAAGACAGGCTCTAGTGGATTGAGCGGATGAGACCAAGAGAGTGACCAACGGTCAAGAAGGCAGTTTCTGTTAGGATATTCCGTTCCACCTTACAAGGAGCAGGCATGATTGTTGTGCGTCACATGCCTGTTTACAGTCCAGCACAGCTTGCTGGGAACTTCCGTTTTGTGTATAGCTTTTGCTTATGCTGCTTGCTTGGACATGAAAGGGAGAATTCATGTTTTTCCTTTGTCCTGAATAAATTGCTTGTAAATATGCTTTACATATGCCTCTATCTGCCCTTCTTTGCAAAGAATTATTTACTCTGCTGATTAGAGCATGCTCCAGCTTCTGAAGAGCTCTGAAGCTGCGGGTCACTGTTTCATTCTGTGACAAGGACCGGAGATTGCCTGGGTACCGGCCGGTGGGCTGGAGCCAGCTGGGGGCCTGCAAATTGCCCCCGTTTCCTTGGACGCATCTCAACAGTTTCTACATATGTTGTAGAAGTGAGGGGCAGATGGGGCTCATCAACCTGGGAAGGTAGCCCATTTAGAATAATGAAAACCCTGATCCTAAACCTCCACTACCTTGTGGAATATATTCAGGAAAAGAGTAAGCAGTAAACCCTACACAAATCTGGAGTGGAGTTCCTAAGATGGATGGATGACTCCTTGTATGCAGTGGCATAGCGTGGGTTGTCAGCACCCGGGGCAAGGCAAGTAATTTGCGCCGCCTAACCCGGGGCAAGGCAAGTAATTTGTGCCCCCCCCCGCTGCACTGTCCCTCCCCCAGATAGTCCCTCGCTCCCTCTCCGCACCGCACCGCACGCCTGGCACCCTCCCCTCCACAGTGGGCGGCGACCCGGCGGCTCGGATCGGATTCGCACAGCCAGCACTGCAGTGAGAGAGAGTGAGTGAGCCAGGTAGGGGCAGAGAGCTGCGAGTGCAAGCGCGTCCCCCCCCACAGATGTTGCGCCCGGTGCGGCCGGCCCCCCTGCACCCCTCACGCTACGCCACTGCTTGTACGCCTCCTTTTGGCAATTCTTGCAGCCAAGCTGGTGCCAGGCGTATTGCTCTGCTTTCCTTCGGACCCCATCAGTGAGACCGAGAAGGGGGTCTTGTCATCTGGGCAGCCCAGGACCTCCAGACACACCGCCCAGGCTTGCACCCTGGGGAGGTCACTTCGGTGCCTGACCACCTCATCTGTCTCCTGAGAAATCTCTATGTGGGACAAGAAGCTACAGTTAGAACTGGATATGGAACAACAGGTTGGTTCAAAATTGGGAAAGGAGTACAGCAAGGCTGTATATTGTCTCCCTGTTTATTTAACATATGCAGAATTCATCATGAGAAAGGCTGGGCTGGATGAATCCCTAGCCGGAATTAAGATTGCCAGAAGAAATATCAACAGCCTCAGATATGCAGATGACACAACCTTGATGGCAGAAAGTGAGGAGGAATTAAAGAACCTTTTAATGAGGGTGAAAGAGGAGAGCACAAAATATGGTCTGAAGCTCAACATCAAAAAAACTATGACCATGGCCACTGGTCCCATCACCTCCTGGCAAATAGAAGGGGAAGAAATGGAGGCAGTGAGAGATTTTACTTTCTGGGGCTCCATGATCACTGCAGATGGGGACAGCAGCCACGGAATTAAAAGACGCCTGCTTCTTAGGAGAAAAGCAATGACAAACCTAGACAGCATCTTACAAAGCAGAGACATCACCTTGCCAGCAAAGGTCCGTATAGTTAAAGCTCTGGTTTTCCCAGTAGTGATGTATGGAAGTGAGAGCTGGACCATCAAGAAGGCTGATCGCCGAAGAATGGATGCTTTTGAATTATGGTGCCGGAAGAGACTCTTGAGAGTCCCATGGACTGCAAGAAGACCTATCCATTCTGAAGGAAATCAGCCCTGAGCGCTCACTGGAAGGACAGATCCTGAAGCTGAGGCTCCAAGACTTTGGCCACCTCATGAGAAGAGAAGACTCTCTGGAAAAGACCCTGATGTTAGGAAAGATGGAGAGCACAAAGAGAAGGGGACGACAGAGGATGAGATGGTGAGACAGTGTTCTCGAAGCTACCAGCATGAGTTTGACCAAACTGTGGGAGGCAGTGGAAGACAGGAATGCCTGGCGTGCTCTGGTCCAGGGGGTCACGAAGAGTCAGACATGACTAAACGACTAAACAACAACAACATCACAGCAGTTTGACTTCATCCCCGGAGGCACACTCCATCGTCTCTCGAGACAGATGCCAACAACAACAGGACAGTGGGACAAGGAGGTGCAGGTAAATTTCATGGGTGGTAATCAAGTCATATAGTTGCAAGCTAAAATCAGGCCAGGATGAGGAAAGGAAAGCTGCAGTGAAGGTATCCCAAGAGCGCACACAACACCTTTGGCAGCAGGGAGAAAAAGGAGCCAGAATTAAAGGAAATGTAACATTAACATCAGCCACTACAGTAATAATGTTCAGCACTTATCTTGCTCTTTCCATCTTCCAAGTGATTTACAAATGTTAACTAATTAATTAATCTCCCTGTCCTCCCTATCTATAAAATGCAAAATCATGGGTAGGCTGAGAAGGAAGATAAGATCCCTGGAGTTTGGGTAAAAGGCAGAGAATGAAAGAGAAAGAGGGAGGGAGACAGCATGCAAGGAACCAAGGAACCAAATGCCTGGTAATTGCAATCTTGCAAGAAAACCGAGTTCCAGGCCCCTATTTGCTCCTGGCTGGGCCCCCTCTGCCATGTTCAGCTGCAAGTCCCAGAAAAGGAACTTGTGTGTGTGCGCGCACAGACACGCATTAACAGTTCTGGGCCTTCTTCACATGTTAGCCCTCTTCTTCCCCAGTTAAATCTCTGTTGCATGAGGTGGCAAATCTTAATCCTAAAGTAAGGTTGCCATATTTCAAAAAGTGAAAATACGGACACATAATTCTAAGGAAATTTGCCAAATTCTGACATGGGTTGCAATACCTAGTATGTATGGCATTTTTTATGATTTTCAAAAATTCCGCCTATTTTCGACGGATGAATCCCGGATATGTCCGGAAAAACTCCAGATGTATGGCAGCCCTACCTAAACCCACTTACCTGAGAGTAAGTGCTACAGCGTGCAATAGGACTTATTTATGAGTAGATGTGGTTAGGATTGTGCTCTCTCTACATCAGGCATAGGCAAACTCGGCCCTCCAGATGTTTTGGGACTACAACTCCCATCACCCCTAGCTAACAGTTCCAGTGGTCAGGGATGATGAGAGTTGTAGTCCCTAAAAAATCTGGAGGTCTGAGTTTGCCTATGCCTGCTCTACATCATACTCATTCCTCAGGGTTTCTGAACGTGACTGAACTGGATGAAATGAGCTCATAGATCGGGAGTCCTGTCTTTGGAAAGATGATTCCACCTTAGTGAAGGCAGCTGCATTGAGGTAGCTTCTGGGTCTGTTACCATTCTAGGGTGTTCTAGGGTGATGTACGCATTCTATCCATTTAAAATTTCATTTTTAGTTATTTGGATCATGCTTTCAAAAGAGTTAGCAAAGCAGTTTACCTGAAAAGAAACTATATGAACAGTAAAGCAGTAAAAGCAAACGAAAACAATCCAATTAAATCAGTCCTGAAATGTCTTCTGAAGTAGGAGGCTTTCAGACTGAGCTTGTGTTCTCTCCCCAGTAAGAGACTTCTGCAGCTATGGTGTCACCAAAAAGGAGCCGTCTCTGGTCCTTGCCACTCTCATCCTCCTTGACAACGGGCCTGAAGGAAAGGGCCTCCCTTGCCAATCTTAACATATTCATCTGCACACAAGTGCTTATTCAAATAACCTGGTCCTAGGTCTTAAAGGTTGATAGCCACTTCTTAAATTGGAAACAAAGTGGGAACCAGTGTAATTGTGGGGTTGGTTTAATGCGCTCCAGCCATCTTGCTTCTTATCAGCATCCAATAACTACTTTATACCAAGTGCAGTTTTTGAAGGCAGTCCCAAGTTGGTAGCGTTGCAGTAGCCCAGTCTCGGTTTGATAATAATAATAGAAGAAGAAGAAGAAGAATTTATTATTTTTACCCTGCTTGTCTGGCTGTGTTTCCCCAGCCACTCTGGGCAGCTCCCAACAGAATATTAAGAACACAATAAAACACCAAACATTAAAAACTTCCCTAAACAGGGCAGTCTTCTAAAAGTCGGATAGCTGTTTATTTCCTTGACATCTTATGGGAGGGCATTCCACAGGACAGGCGCCAGTACTGAGAAGGCCCTCTGCCTGCTTCCCTGTAGTTTCACTTCTCACAATGAGGGAACCGCCAGAAGGCCCTTGGAGCTGGACCTCAGTGTCCTGGCTGAAGGATGGAGGTGGAGACACTCCTTAACTAGAGCATGGGCAACGATGAGACCTTCCAAGTCTCTTTTTCCTCTCCAAGAGTTTGTGAAAGGTAATGTCTGGGTTAAACACCCGAGTAATGGCTTATTTCCATGTCTGATACCTTCAGATCTTTCCCTCCCCACATTTGTTGGGGTTCTTAGATCAAAAGGTTTAGAGTGGGTATGAAGTGACTTCAATCCTTTTCCTTTGTGAATCTGAAAAAGGCCACCGGGTCTCCATCCTGCAGGCTCTCTGCATTCCTTAGCCGCAGGGATCACCCTTCCTCCCCATTTTCATGCTGGCTTTGCTTTTCAAAGGCAGGGAGTTGGCACAGACTTTTGGCAGGTGCTCAGGGATTATGTGAGATTAGGTTGCCATTAGCACCTATTTCATGTCTCACTTTTTGCCTTGTCCTGTCTCCCCTTTGCCCACCGTCCTGAGGGGGGGGGGGGCTGGAGAGCTATGCACAGATCCATAGTTCTCTTGGAAGGGGGGGGGGTGTATCTGAATGAGGATTGTGGATGTAGAAAAGCTACAAAAACTGGATAGCTGCAATAACTCCTGTTCTTAGGTCTTGCTCTTTTTATTGCAGTACACGTAAGATTTTTATTGAACCCTTTTTGCAGAAATTCCCAGGATGATTGGATAGATTTAATGCTTTTTTCCACTCCTTTCAGATCAGAACACACCCATCTCTTCCAGGGTGGCTAAATATTGTGCTGCTGTATGCAGGGATTAATTTTCACAAACATATAATTTTGCTTTTCATGCCTGGCGTTTTATAGCATGATCCAGCTATTAGTAATTTTATTGCTGTGGGTTTCTGTTTTGTTTTGTCAGGTGTTATTTTATATATCTGCAACAAAGTTTCTTTCTGGTCACTGATTGTAACAAAGAGATCGACTGATTGAAAAGCCCTAAATTTCCCCTGCTTCACAACTGCAATACAGATGTTCAAGGGTTGCTTGCTGCAGCTTAAAAAAAAAGTATACCAGGGGGCTAAAGCCTGTGGTCTAAAGCCCTGAACCTCTTGAGCTTGCTGATTGGAAGGTCGGCAGTTCAAATCCCTGCAACAGGGTAAACTCCCGTTGCTCTGTCCCAGCTCCTGCCAACCTAGCAGTTCGGAAGCATGCCGGCGCAAGTAGATAAATAGGTACCACTGTGGCGGGAAGGTAAACAGCGTTTCCATGTGCTTTGTTTTCCGTCACGGTGTTCCGTTGCGCCAGAAGTGGTTTCGTCATGCTGGCCTCATGATCCGGAAAGCTGTCTGTGGACAAACACCGACTCCCTTGGCCTGAAAGCGAGATGAGTGCTGCAAACCCATAGTCGCCTTTGACTGGACTTAATCATCCAGGGGTCCTTTACTTTTTACCTTTACCTATACCAGGGATAAGGAATGCGGGTGGCACCGTGGTCTAAACCACAGAGTCTAGAGCTTACCGATCAGGTCGGTGGTTCGAATCCCCGCGACGGGGTGAGTTCCCGTTGCTCGGTCCCTGCTCCTGCCAACCTAGCAGTTCAAAAGCACGTAAAAAGTGCTAGTAGATAAATAGGTACCACTCTGGCAGGAAGGTAAACAGCGTTTCTGTGCGCTGCTCTGGTTCGCCAGAAGCGGCTTAGTCCTGCTGGCCACTTGACCCGGAAGCTGTACGCCGGCTCCCTCAGCCAATAAAACGAGATGAGCGCCGCAACCCCAGAGTCATCTGCGACTGGACCTAATGGTCAGGGGTCCCTTTACCTTATACCAGGGATACAAACTTGAATAAAATATTGTGGCGGGGGCAGGTAAGCCCCACTTCGCATAATCAGTCATGTGACACAGCACCCAAAGACTATTTTAATAGGAATTCCCCTCAACTTTGAAGGGGTCAGCCGCCTCAAACATTTTATTGGGAGTGCCAAAGGGACCTCAGCCCCTAGGAGTTGGTTCCTATAGAGTATACGTATTATCAGTAATTTTATTTTATTTGCACAGTGTCGTCAATGTACATGGCTCTTCCTGGTTTCCTAGTGGTATGCAGCATGATAAAGCAAGACACAGTAAAAGGAGTGGGGAAGTTTCAGAAAACAGCCTTGGAGGCACCAAAGGTCCTGATGGAAGGACATGTGAGAGCTGTTTTGGCTGAGGGAATAATCTTACTCTGCTGCAGGTCTAGTGAAGGACTTGAAATTTGAGGGTCAACAGACTCAAGACACACTATTGGTTCCCAGGGGCCGGAATGGAAGTGCGACATAAATGGAACCAACCATTGAGGCTGCTTTGAATCACCAGTGCCCAATTTTGATGAACAGGTGCCCAGATGCTGGCGTACGGCTCCCAATTGTCCAAGCAAGAAGCCATATCAGAGTTCAAGGACATATTCCAGTTAGGCAAAAACAGTCGAGGGAGGTACAAAGCAGAGTGTGGCAAAGCCTTACACCTCAGTGCTGGAGGTGGGGACGCTCCTTCAGGTATACTGGACCGAGGCCGTTTAGGGCTTTAAAGGTCAGCACCAACACTTTGAATTGTGCTCGGAAACGTACAGGGAGCCACTTATGACATTGGTATGGGTAGGTTGGGGCACAGATAATAATAATTAGTTATAAACTGTCTTGGTTAAAAACAGAAGAGAGGCGCCCCCCCCCCCATGCTTTACTGGGAGAAGTAAAATAAAGCAGAATGGGAATTATGACGCAAAAGGAAGGTCATGGCTGATAATGGGTGGGTAGAAGGAAGTCACAGGCATTTCAAGAAGATAATACGCAAACTCCCAAGTCCCCTCTGGGTTTGAGAGGGTGGGGAAACCACTCTGTGCATCTGTATCCATCTGGGCACCTGTTCATCAAAATTGGGTACTGGTGATTCAAAGCAGCCTCAAAATGGTCAGAAACCCAAGCTCATTTAAAAAACCCCCACAAAAAACCCCCACACAGCTCATTCATTTTTTCAGATATTAGAGGGTGCCTATAGTGTGGGACGCGGGTGGCGCTGTGGGTTAAAGCCTCAGTGCCTAGGGCTTGCCGATCGAAAGGTCGGTGGTTCGAATCCCCGCGGCGGGGTGCGCTCCCGTTGCTCGGTCCCAGTGCCTGCCAACCTAGCAGTTCGAAAGCACCCCTGGGTGCAAGTAGATAAATAGGGACTGCTTACTAGCGGGAAGGTAAACGGCGTTTCCGTGTGTGGCTCTGGCTCGCCAGAGCAGCAATGTCACGCTGGCCACGTGACCCGGAAGTGTCTGCGGACAGCGCTGGCCCTTGGCCTCTTTGAGTGAGATGGGCGCACAACCCTAGAGTCTGTCAAGACTGGCCCGAACGGGCAGGGGTACCTTTACCTTTACACAGTGTGGTCTCTCCAGGAATGCTGCAGATTTTTGCTGCCTATGCTACTTCTGACACAGTCAGGCAAAAATGTTCCTTTTAAACCAGGCCTTTGGTTGATAAAATTTACATCCTATGCCCTTTGTGTTTTTCTGTGTGGTGGTGGTAGGGCTACTGGGTTGTTGTTTTCATTTTTATTACGTATTTTGTGGTTTTATATCTTGATTTTATTCTGTGAACTGCCCTGAGACCCCTGGGTATAGGGCGGTATATAAGTCCAATAAATAATAATAATAATCCCACTAGTTGGTCACCAATGCAATAAAGTGCAGGGGGCAAGGCTTCTCTCTCCTGTGGCCCCAATCTCTCATTTCAAGCAGGACACGAAATAATTCTATCCCATGCCAAAGGGAATTCTTAGCTCCACACACATCACCTCCCATCCTGTTTCCCCCAAAAGAGAAGGGTCTCCAGTGCAGTAATGAAATGAAACCAAAGTGAAGACAGCTCCTGTAGATATGTCCATAGATTTATTTCTTTAAATCACTTTATATATTTATACTATTTTTTCCCCAAAACAATCCATCCGACACACTCACACACGCCCCCTCCCCACCCCTGATCCCAGGAAAGCAAATGATTGAGATGTCAAGCTGCGTCCCAGAGCAAATGTCCCAGGATCTGCTCGCAGAACTAAAGTGGCTAACAGCTGCCAGATTCACTTCCACCCAGGCTTCCACCATATTCTGTTGGGTGCAAAGATAACTGAAACAGAGGTCACTTTATGGCTCTTTAAAATGCACCCCACACGAGGATGGGGACGGGGAGAGACAGAGAAGAGGGAAAGCGAAAGAAGAAGTCGTCGCAGGCAGAAAATAAGTGGGAAGGATTAGGAGAGAGCGGCAGAAGGCGAGAAGGGATGAAAGTATCAGAAAGAACAAACAGAAAGAACAAACTACATGCAAGGGGGGGGGGGGGGAGAGAGAAAGAGAGACTGGGAAAGGGGGAAGGGATTGCACAGAAAGACATCCAGGTTGGAGAAGAAAGCATCACACGTGGGACATCTGCCGTCCTCCCCAGCCAAAGGTCCTGCTAGTTCGACTTGGACCAGATCTTTGCACTGCCTCTGAGCCTGCAGAGAAGGAAAAGGTGTTAGAATGAGCGCCATCAGGAATTTTCGCCTAAATTAGGGATTTTATAGACACTACGTGGTTAATGGGATGTGGGTGGCACTGTGGGTTAAACCACAGAGCCTAGGACTTGCTGATCAGAAGGTCGGCAGTTCGAATCCCCGCCACAGGGTGAGCTCCCGTTGCTCGGTCCCAGCTCCTGCCCACCTAGGAGTTTGAAAGCACGTAAAAGTGCAAGTAGATAAATAGGTACCGCTCAGGCGGGAAGGTAAACGGCGTTTCCGTGCGCTGCTCTGGTTCGCCAGAAGCGGCTTAGTCATGCTGGCCACATGACCCGGAAGCTGTACGCCGGCTCCCTCGGCCAATAAAGCGAGATGAGCGCCGCAACCCCAGAGTCGGTCACAACTGGACCTAATGGTCAGGGGTCCCTTTACCTTTTACATGGTTAATAATCACCGAGCGCCAAGGTGAGGGAGTTGAACTGTAGGCAAAACACAAGGGTGTGGGTGTCTCTCTGCTTTCCTAGCCCATGTGTAGAGAGAAGATGGCCAGCCTTGAACAGGATTCCACCTCACCCTTTGCCTTTGGAAGCCTTTTTGCTGGCCTGGCGCTGGTTGGTACCCGGAGCCGGTTCCCGGAGTTCAGAGAGATGCTGCTCAGGATCCTGGGATGTCGCTGCGGCGGCGGCTGCTGTCGTCACTTTAATTGTCTTCTTCAGATTTGCTACCTGCTGGGGCAAGAGGGCAGGGGGAGTGGGGAGGGAAGAGAAACAAGGAGAACAAAATTAAAGTGCCCAATTGAAAGCAAACAAACAACAACAAAGTTCATTATCCTGGAGGCAAAATAACCCCTATGTATGCACCAAGAATACAGGAAAGTTCTCTCCTGGCAGCTCAAGGAGAAGGTAGCTAGGCAGTGCCCCACCAGACTTAACTGAGGGATGTTATCTTCTCTCAACAGCCCATCCAAGGTGTACAATTTCTGATTTAGGAGGGATCTGTCTCTGCAAATGTTGCTACAGAGTTCTCTGGTGTCTTGCACAGTTTGCTGCAGGGACTTTCCATTTAAACTGAGGCTGCATATTTGTGCGTCATCTGATGTCATAATGATGTCAGATACTGATGATTAGGTTGTCAAAGTTGGCCCACAGGAGTAGGAATGATAAGGATATGGCCTGCCAAGCCAAGAAAGTCCCACATCCCTGCTCTACATACACTTTATGGCAGGTTAACTAGTGCCAGTGTACTGGAAGAAGCAAAGATCACCAGGGTCGAAATGATAATAATAATAATAATAATAATAAATTTTATTTATATCCCGCCCTCCCCAGCCGAAGCCGGGCTCAGGGCAGCTAACAACAATTAAATAATCAAACAATCAAACATTCTAAAAACATTCCATTATAAAAATTAATTAAAATCAAATTAACGGCAACCGTTAAGCAAAATTCTGTGCAGGTTGCCAGAGGAGGGAGTCAGGCTGGGCCCTGACCAAAGGCCTGGTGGAACAACTCTGTCTTGCAGGCTCTGCGGAAAGATGTCAGGTCCCGCAGGGCCCTAGTCTCTTGTGACAGAGCGTTCCACCAGATTGGAGCCGCAGCCGAGAAAGCCCTGGCTCTAGTTGAGGCCAGCCTAACCTCTCTGAGGCCTCTGATTCTTCAACATCAACTTCATGGGACTACAGTGGTACCTCTGGTTACGTACTTAATTCATTCTGGAGGTCCGTTCTTAACCTGAAACTGTTCTTAACCTGAAGCACCACTTTAGCGAATGGGGCCTCCCACTGCTGCCGCTGAGTGATTTCTGTTCTCATCCTGAAGCAAAGTTCTTAACCCGAGGTACTGTTTCTGGGTTAGCGGAGTCTGTAACCTGAAGTATATGTAACCTGAAGCTTATGTAACCTGAGGTACCACTGTAGTCATGTTGTGGGGTGCCCGATTATCGTCTTCCAAAGCAACTACTCTATTCCCAACTTAAAAATGGAAAGTGTATTGCTGGTGGTCAACAAAAGAGGCTCAAAGAATCCCTCAAGGCAAGTCTAAAAAAATGTAGCACAAACACCGACAACTGGGAAACACTGGCCTGCGAGCACTCCAGTTGGAGAACAGCCTTTACCAAAGGTGTTATGGGTTTTGAAGACGCTCAAACCCAGGACGAAAGGGAGAAACATGCTAAGAGGAAGGCACGCTTGGCAAAACCCTCACCATGATCAACTCCTGCCCGGAAACCTATGTCCCCACTGTGGAAGGATGTGTGGATCCAGAATTGGCCTCCACAGTCACTTATGGATTCACTTTTGATACCATGTTTATGGAAGACAATCTTACTCGGCTACGAGTGATTGCCAAAGAAGAAGAACGAATTGCATCTCTGAGTTTAATTCATTTGGGGGAGAGTGTACCGTAGCTGCTCAGTGTTCCAGGACTATAAATGCAGCATAAAACCCTATGCTTCACCACCATGTTAGATACCTCAGTCCTGCTCACTCACCTCGCTCTCAATCTGCTGCTTGAGACCCAGCTGCTGCTCTTTGTGCTGATTAGCCCGGCTCACTTGTTCTTCGATGCTCGAAAGGACGACCTCACAGCCCTGGCACCTGTAAGAGGCAGGCAAAAGGTGAACGAGGCAGGACAGAGGCCTACGAAGCAGCCTGATAAGAGAAGCACAAAGGCTTAGAGAAGAAGGAGGAACACAGGCATCAAAATACAATTCTGTAGAATTATAGGAAGCAAAGAAGTGAGAAAGATGACGGAAGAACATGGGATTTATCATACAGGGCTGCAATACATACATAAAAATGCCACCATATGCTTTTTAAAGGTTTTGTCAAGTAACATTTTTTATGGCCAAAATATAAACATTGTAAAAAAAAATTTAAAAAATGCCACGATTAGGTTTTGCCACGGCTAGGGCCAGGGTTTTTTATGCCACAATCCCGCTGAAAAAGCTCAGGGTGCAACCACCGAAATTCAGCTTCTGAAGCACCTCAGTTTTAATTTAAAATAAACCACAAGCACACATACAAAGTTGTTAGCCCTTACTGCTATAGTGTAAGCTTTTACTGTGCAACCTTCCAGAGAACAAAAGGGTCGCAAGATACAAATCCCACAACTAAAACAGAAACTTAAGCAATAAACATAGAATTCAAATATGCCAATGGGCTTGTACGATATCGAAACATCCCTGCAGCGGCTCACTGCCAAGTCTGAAATAGTTTTTGCTCAGGTTCTAGAGGCTGCCAAGGTACAGAAGGAAGCCCTATGGGTCACATAAACACCTGAAACTTGGCTTTCCTGAAATGAAATTGAACTATAAGAGGGCTACAACAGCACATAGAAATTTGCTCAAGTAAAGAACATAGTATGTAAGGTGGAAGGCCTTCCAACTCAGAAGCGCCACAAATACAAATTCACGGTGCAAATGTGACCCAGTGGTTCTTAGCTATCATTGATTGTGACAGCTTGTATAGTGCATTATGGAAAGCAAAATGCCACGAAAGCTCATCAGAGGCTGATGAAAACAATAGCAGCCAAGGAAGAGGTTCTATTACACTCATATTTTCGGTACCAGCTGGGGGAAAAAAGATTTAAAAATAATTATCAATAGGTGTTTTGGTTAAAGCCCAATCTCAAAAGTTTTAATATCAGCTTGTGGAGGAACTGAGGATCTGTGTAGCCAAAGTAGGGTGCAAGGTATCGTATTTTTCGCTCTATAAGACGTACCAGACCGCAAGACGCACCTAGTTTTTGGAGGAGGAAAACAAGGAAAAAAATATTCTGCATCTCAGAAGCCAGAACAGCAAGAGGGATCGCTGCGCAGTGAAAGCAGCAATCCCTCTTGCTGTTCTGGCTTCTGGGATAGCTGCACAGCCAGCATTCGCTCCATAAGACGCACACACATTTCCCCTTACTTTATAGGAGGGAAAAAGTGGGTCTTATAGAGCAAAAAATACGGCACCTGATGACCCATACCATAACACAGTTTTGATAACTGGCTATCTGGGGTGTTTTTCTGATTCTTCAGCATGGCATTAAGTACATGGGTTGTAGTTAAGGGGAGCCCCATGCCTGCCCCAATCTAAGCTGCTGGAATACAGCATCAGCAAAATGTAAGCCTGGGTCCCTGGTATCTGAGGGCTGGACCTTCTTCCACCTGCTAACAAGCAGTGCCAACAAGCTTTTGTTTTTTGTTTTGCAGCCTGGGAATCGTCCCAGCTTTTGTTTTTGGGTCATACATGTTTCTGATCCTTAAAGTAAAGAGAACATACTGCTTTAAATGCATTCTTGTAGCTTTTTGCGGAGAACTAACAAAGGGAGAAGGGGGACGCGGGTGGCGCTGTGAGTAAAAGCCTCAGCGCCTAAGGCTTGCCGACCAAAAGGTCGGCGGTTCGAATCCCCGCAGCGGGGTGCGCTCCTGTTGTTCAGTCCCAGCGCCTGCCAACCTAGCAGTTCGAAAGCACTCCCGGGTGCAAGTAGATAAATAGGGACTGCTTACTAGCGGGAAGGTAAACGGCGTTTCTGTGTGCGGCTCTCTGTGTGCTGCTCGCCAGAGCAGCGATGTCACGCTGGCCACGTGACCCGGAAGTGTCTCCGGACAGTGCTGGCCCCCGGCCTCGAGTGAGATGGGCGCACAACCCTAGAGTCTGTCAAGACTGGCCCGTACGGGCAGGGGTACCTTTACCTTTTTAACAAAGGGAGATTTTCAGGAATTACAAAGTTTGGTGTATGAAGCCACTTAGCCATTCTCACATCATAACACAAAACAGTTAGTAAAAAGAAACACATGGTGGGACACTGTGGAGCACCCAAGGAGGAAGAAAGAGTTGCTATTGTTAGATTCCGCCCTGCAATCAGGATTACGTCTAGCTCCTCCTGTCAGAAGAACTCAGCTACAGGGTGCCCCACTGGTCTGCATTTGGCCCGTACACGTTCACAGACTCTTCCTTACCATTCCTGAAGGGTGCGAGTGATGGCGCTGAGTTCCTCCCTGCGGATGTCCCTCCCAATGCTGTAATCGACCTCTAATCGCTGGTTGCGCTGGTCCAGGCTCCCCCGCAGTACGTCTGCGTACACGGCCTCAATCACCAAGTCCTCCAGCTGACGCACATTCTTCAGCTGCAGCTGCTCCAGCAGCACTGCGTACGGAATGCACTGTGGGCGGCGGTGGGGACACAAGCTGGCGTGAGGCGCAATCCCCCCAAATCATGAGGAGGACAGGCAATAGAACAAGAGGCACATAGATTACCTTGAGCTTGGAAGCCAACGTGACGACAGACAGATGGCGCAATTTGTTCTTCTGAGCCTCTGTTAACGGAGGCAGATTCCCAGCTTCAGCTGCTCTCGGGAGACAAGAAAGAATAGCTATTATCGCAGCAGGTTCAGCTTTGGATTAGGTTCCACCGTCTCTTTCCATGCTCCATCTTTTTTCCAAATGTCTACTGCCCAGTACTTTATTTTTGGGTCAGTCTCAGAAGCCCTGCTCTGAAACTGCCAAGGTGGGTTCTCCCCTTCAGCAATGGACAAACATTTACATGAGCAGAACACATACATACACAGTGATTCCCCCCCCCCCAACCATCCAGTAATCCTACACACACACACACTTTTTGGGATATAGACCCTGAAAGCAACAAATCCAGAGCAGGCCAGCAAGTCTAAATAAATGCAGCTTCTGCGTTTCAGAACATCTACCCACCCCATTCAAATACTGTTTGATGTTATCGCTACCAGTAAAGGTAAAGGACCCCTGGACGGTGAAGTCCAGTCAAATTGGACTATGGGGTGCAGCACTCATCTCACTTTCAGACCGAGGGAGCTGGCGTTCGTCCATGGGCAGCTTTCTGGGTCATATGGCCAGCATAACTAAACTGCTTCTGGCACAACTGTGACGGAAGCCAGAGCACACAGAAACATCATTTACCTTCCCACCACAGTGGTACCTATTTATCTACTTGCTTTCAAACTGCTTTCAAACTGCTAGGTGTGCTTTCAAACTGCTAGGATGGCAGGAGCTGGAACAGAGCAACGGGAGCTCACTTCATCACGGGGATTCAAACCGCTGACCTTCTGACCGGCAAGCCCAAGAGGCTCAGGCGCTTAGACCACAGTGTCACCCGCATCTAACCACCCCATTCAAACAATATTTGCTGTTATCGCTACCACTCCAGAGCCTGCCCAAGAACTGAGAGCCATTCTGCTTATTTGCAGCACAAGCCCACCGTACTTGGCCAGAGGCAGTAGAAAAAGGAGTTGCAACAAAGAAGGGGAGGATACGAAAATAGAGACGACAGAGCAGATTTGCGAGATCACAAGCTATTGGACAACATCCACAATACTTCAGTATCCAATGGCCCCATTTTGTATCCTCATCTCCTTTCTGATCTATTGAAATGTCACCCACATCGTTCTGCAATTCTTGATCCTAGGCAGGATTGGTCCTGAGCCGGTACACCCTGGTTTAGGATAAAGGTTTTTATTTTATTTCTCCAGATCCCTTAATTGCATTGGCTCTGCTCTTGCTTTTCTATACCTTCCCTCACAATCACAAATGACAGTTCCTGTTTCCCAAGAACAAGAGAAAACATACCTAAGTAATCTGAGTATGTCCCATACGCAAAGACTGTGAGCAGGCGGAATACAGCGGCGAACTCACTGTCAGCTAGCTGAAGGGAAAGGGGGAAGGGGGGGGGGGAGAAACACCAGTAGAAACATATGAGAAATGACAAACGTTCTATTTGCTTACAAAATCCTTTCCAATCTGTCTCAAAGGGAGCAGAAGTTTAATTGCTAATGAAACTGAATTTTGTCCTTGCTCTTTTATTACACAGGTTTCTTGCTCACAAAGGTTGTGAGCAGTGAATATTGTGGGCCTGTCTCACGAACTTCCACCCCAGCTGGAACTTAGGCCAAGTTCTCAGGAATACGGTAAACCTCTGTATGGGCTGTACCACTCTAGACAAAGGTGGGGGCTCACAAGATGTAGCGTCCCTCCATATAATAATTTTACAATCCCTGTATGCAGAGAACTAGATGCTAGGCAGAAGAGTTCTAGCGTGGTCTTCTCTTAGAAATGCCAGTTTTCTATCATTTATTGACACGTCTCCACTGCAGCCCAGAATAATCCATTCAAAGGTCTACCACCTCAATGAGAACCTATCAGTGTGTGTTAGTTGCACACACTCCTCACAACTTTCCTCATCTTAAAGGTAAAGGGACCCCTGATCATTAGGTCCAGTCATGACCGACTCTGGGGGTTGCGACGCTCATCTCACTTTATTGGCCGAGGGAGCCGACATACAGCTCCGGGTCTTGTGGCCAGCATGACTAAGCCGCTTCTGGCGAACCAGAGCAGCGCACGGAAATGCCGTTTACCTTCCCACCGGAGCGGTACCTATTTATCTACTTGCACTTTGACGTGCTTTTGAACTGCTAAGTTGGCAGAAGCAAGGACCAAGCAATGGGAGCTCACCCCGTCGCGGGGATTTGGACTGCCAACCTTCTGGCTGTATTTTAGAGGTGCTCAAATTGCAACTTTTTGTAGCTGAGAAAATGCAATCCCTGCTCAGCCAGAAAGCTTACTGGATGACTGTCACTCAGCCTAGCCTACTACACAGGAAAATGGGATAAATTTATAATCTAGCCAGATTTTCAAGAAGGTTGAGAGGGTGAAGAGCAGAATACCTACTTTTCCTCCCTGCCACCACAGCAAGCTTTTCTTACTATGTATTAGGATTCTGTGCTGCTGTCATTGAAAAGTATTTAAAAGAACACTGTATGACAGCTTAGGAAAATGATATACTGGCAATGGCTTCCATATTGACGTCTCTGGCAAATGACCCCTAAATATCAGTTATGGACCTTCTAAGCACTGCCGAGGATGCACCATGTAGAGCACTAGCTAGTCCTCACCATAATTCTTGCAAACTAATAGCATGCCAGGGAAGACACACGCCACCCATCGTGAGGGAAAATCAGCAGCCCTACAGGGAAGCTTGTGTGCCATTACTGATGACCTCATTCCAGAATCCCAGATGGCTTTCAGGAACCCCAGGGCTCCACAAATGCTGTATGAAAAGCACCTATACATAGCATGCTTTCTTCCATCATTATGGGGAAAGGCCCCTAATCCCCATTCATTACTACACGCCAGTTTGGAGCAGATAGTCAGTGAGAAACTTGCTGAAGCTGCTCATTTAAACCTAGCGCAGAAATAAAGTTGTCAGGTGGTGTGAAACACCGAAATCCTGCTTTGTAGGGGAAATATATACTTTTGTAGAGGTATATATAAAAATAGATAGGTAGATAGATAGATAGTGCTATGTCAGGACTGAGAGAGACTGCCTTGCCTACCCTAAATAGAGGTATGAAGGTTTACTTCAATTTGGGGGGAAGGGAGTGGAGTCCTTCATCTACCTGCTTAGAGCACTCTAAGGTTCCCTAGGCCTTCGTCTCTCACATCTCAGAGCTCACCTCGCGAACGTTGGGCATGTCCAGCAGTTCCCCAAAGACGTAGATGCCAGGGGCTTCGAGCACTTGATGAATGAGGCTGGCCAGGGCAGCTCCACGGGCAGATTTCGCCAGCAGCAGGAACTGCTCCTGGTTCTGCCCCGTCACCTTCACCTCGGCTGCCATGATGTCACCAAGTCAGCCTGCTTCAGGGCCAGACCGCAGCCTCCACAAGCTAAAGGAAGGAGCAAGTTGGACAGCTGAAGCTTTCCCTCCCATTCTTTCCCCGGAACAAAAAATCCACGTTAAACATGTACAGTGGTACCTTGGTTTGCTTATGTCTTGGTTTGCATACATGTTTTGGATTACAAACACGTCAAACCCAGAAGTGCGTGTCTCGGTTTGCAAACATTTTTTGGATTACAATCCATTTTGGGGTGGGGGGTTATAAACAAAAATTTTTTGGAGGCCCCATTGGCAAAAGCGTGCCATGGGCTACAACCTGTTTTGGTTTACAAACGGACCTCTGGAACGGATTATGGTTGTAAACCAAGGTACCACTGTACATTTACACAGAATAGGAACACAGAATTGTACCAAGACTAGTGAAGTGAGGTGAGAGAATATAATTCTCTGCTAGAAAATCATCCAGAGAATATTCTCCACAAACTGTAAATTCTAATGTAAGAACCAGTTTTACAACCCACCTTTAAAAAAATCTAGTAAATAATAAGTCAAGCTCATATAAACAGAAGCTGGACGGTAGAATTTTTTTGGTTAACTCCTTAACAATCCAGGTAGCCAAAGAAGGCTGCATTCCTAACCCGATCCCACCCATGTCCCACTTAGTTGGGAGCAAGGCCCGCTGAATTCACTTGGGCTTACTTCTGAGTAGACATGGTTAGGGCTATGCTGCAGTTTGCACCCTGCCAACTCAGGGCTGTGTGTAAGGTAATAAAGAGCACACGGGCAGATCCGTTTGGGCATGCAGGGCCTGGTCCAGGGAAAGGAAAGGTAGGTGGTGATGGGGGAAGGAGAGAGAGTGGGGAATGGGGGGGGGGGGCGATGCAGGAGGGCACCAGCAGGATCAGCGCAAAGAACCTGAGGGATGGAACAGGTGGTAGAAAGGGAGGCCCACCACCTGCTTTTCAGGCACAGCTGTCAACTTTTCCCTTTTCTTACGAGGAATCCTATTCATAATAATATTAATAATAATTTTTATTTATACCCTGCCCTCCCCAGCCAAGGCCGGGCTCAGGGCGGCTGAGATGGACTTTCCCTTAAAAAAAAGAGAAACGTTGACAGCTATGTTTTCAGGTGAGCAGTCCAGGGCCGGTCCAATACATTTTCGCGCCTGAGGTGGACCCCCAAAATGGTGTTCCACTTCCCCAATAAGGAAAAAGGGGTGAGGGAAGACTACATTAAGAACAAGGTGCGGGTGGGGAAAATAATGACATTGGGGTCTGCTCCCCCTGTGGATCCTGTCGCCTGAGGCGCTCGCCTCACCTTGCCTCGTGTGTGGGCCAGCCCTGAATCAATAAAGGTCAAGATCCGGATCTGCTGCCCCTGTGGATCCTGCTGCCTGAGATCCCCTCTCCTCTTGCTTCATGGCTGGGCCGGCCCTAGCAGTGGGGGGCCCAGACCCACCTCCCTCTCTCAGGTCTCCTCCTCCACCCCCCCCAGGCAGAGGAGACAACCGCTTGCCAGGCCGCTCCCTACCTGAGGACTTTCCCTTCCCCGCTGCTGGGGAGACCCTCTCTGCCAAGAGACAGACCACTTCCGGGTTGGCGACGTCACAGCTGCCCTCCAGGCCACGCCTCCTCGCGCCGCCGCCTCATTGGCCGGCTCTTCGCTTGGCCACGCCTCTCTTTTCCCTCCACGGCGGAGTCGCTTTCGGAGCGGCGAGGTCGCCTCTATACAGGGGCTTCGGCCGTGCGTCTATGTTTGCTTTCATTTGGGCGGGAAATCGCCCGTAGATTTCCCCTCACGCTTGAATAAGGGCCGTTTGCCTGAGGGAAAGTCCTGTCCGGCCAAGATCATATTAGTGTATTTTCTTCATAAAATGTAATACTTCGCTTGGTGGTTCAAAACGCACACACACACACACACAAAACCACCTCAAAAGCCGTTTGCGAAAAGCTAAAACGGTTAAAACCGTGAAAGTCATTCACAAGCCCGCGCTTGTAAAAATAAAAATAAAATAAATAAAAATAAAAATAAAAGATTACCTCAACTTTCTAAGCACTTTACATTGTGGGCATATAGGAGAATAATATAACTCGGTGGCCCATCGCCAGCCACGCACCAAAATCCCGGCCAAATAAGCCTCCCGCCTAAAAAATAAAAATAAAATACAGATCAAAACGCGCAGTGAGAAAACATGCCTGCCCTTTTGCTCCACGTTTTGGCAGTTTTAAGGCTGGCTCTATGTACAGGTCGGCTTCGCCCTCGTCAAGAGTGCAGGATTTCCTTTCAGCGACAGGAAGATGTTTATTAAAAATACGTAAATAAACGAGGCAGAGTACCTTTGAGCATGTGCAAAGTACTCCCCGTTCCCCTCACAAAACCTAATCTCTATCCCACTATCAGAGTTTCCCAAACTTGGGTCTCCAGCTGTTTTGGGACTAAAAATACCATCATCCCTAGCTAGCAAAAATCAGTGCTCAGGGATGATGGGAATTGTAGTCCCAAGAAACAGCGGGCGACCCAAAAATTTGCGGAAAAATGGGATGGTTATAGAAGATATGTTCAAAAATACAATAATATAATAATAGTTTTGACTCCGTGCTAGCATTCGAGTGATAAAGGAAGTAAAAGGAGGTGGACAACATTGAAGGATTTATTATGTTTTCAGAATGTATTGGAAAAATTATATAGAAAGGTTTATTGTTTTGTGTACATTCAAATGTAAGATAAAATATATACAAAGGGACTTGACAGGAAGGAAGTAAAAGTTGAAGAAAATATTTTGGAAGATAAAGGGGGGGGGAATATTCCATTATTATCATTTTGTGTGCGGGTGTCTGCACATATGTGTGTTTTTGTATGCAATGTTTGGGAGGAAATAAGATGGTAAATAACAAATAACAAACTAAATATTGATGTATGTAATTTTTATTTATTATATTTAGTGGTAGTATGGCTGTATTGTTTTTTG
This sequence comes from Podarcis tiliguerta, assembly GCF_965153285.1. Lineage (NCBI taxonomy): Eukaryota > Metazoa > Chordata > Lepidosauria > Squamata > Lacertidae > Podarcis > Podarcis tiliguerta. Next base: position 3,499,481 of record NC_139550.1, read on the forward strand.
TAGCAAAATCATTCAATAAAAATTATTTATATATATAAAAAAAGAAGAAGCAGACGACCCAGGTGTGGGAAACGCTGCTACATTAGATAAGGCGGTGAATTCTGGCCCTTTAGCAACCCCAAACTAGACTTTGTTCGCACCCCACAAGGCAGTTTGCATGAGCTGTGTGTCTGTCTTAAGGCTTCATAGAACTGTAGAGTTGGAAGGGACACCAAGGGGTCATCTAGCCCAACCCCCTGTAGTGCAGGAATCTCAACTAGATTATATACGATGGATTGCCACCCTACTTAAACACCTCCAAGGAAGGAGAGTCCACCACCAGTGGGAGACGGTTTCACTGTCGAACAGCTCATACCGTCAGAAAGTTCTTCCTGAATATTTAGCCAGAAAACTTCTTTTTTTATATAAAAAAATAATGTTTATTGCTTTTTGAACAATTTAAACACTACAAAACCAAATAAAATCAGGGGAAAAAAATACAATACCATATAAAGACACTACATAACACATTTAACTAACAAAACCAAACAAAAAAAATTTAAAACACTCAAACAATTTCAATCTTATCTTTCATTCACTTATTTCACCGACCTCCTCACACCTCCCTTTTTGTATTCCACTTCTGTCAAATGTTTCAGCAATTCCTTTCCATCTTCCTCTGTTATCTGTCCCATAATTATCCTAACACATTCTAACCTTATTTTACCTTTGAAATTCCATTAATCTATTTATACTTAAATCCTTATAACATTTCTACTAAAGCCATATAGTTTCATTCCAACAATCTTTTAACATTCATTAATTTTGCAGTATTTCTGTAAATAAACTTTTTCCAGTCTTCTTCCACCGACTCCTCTCCCTGGTCTCGGATTCTGCCAGTCATTTCTGCCAGTTCCATGTAGTCCATCAACTTCATCTGCCATAGCCAGAAAACTTCTTATAACTTGAGGCCATTGCTTCCAGCCCTACCTTCCTGAGCAGGAGAAAACAAGCTTCCTCCATCTTCCATGTGACAGTCCGTTATACATCTGAATATTGCTATCATATCTCCTCTCAGTCTCCTCTTATCCTTCAACAGTCCCTCATTAAATTCATGGTCACCTTCCTCTGCACACATTTCAGTTTGTCAATACACTCATACTTCTAGTTTGTTCGTTTCCTGTTGCGGATTTTTGGGTTGCAGACCCAGAAGTGTATAGAAGCGCTGCTCTAGTTGCAGACTTTTCAGGGTGCAAACGGCACCCCAGAATGGATTGTGTCGGCAACTAGAGGTACCACTGTATCCTTCTTAAATGGTGGCATCCAGAACTGTTGTTGTTTAGTCATTTAGTCGTGTCCGACTCTTCGTGACCCCCTGGACCAGAGCATGCCAGGCCCTCCTGTCTTCCACTGCCTCCCACAGTTTGGTCAAACTCATGCTGGTAGCTTCAAGAACACTGTCCCACCATCTCGTCCTCCGTCGTCTCCTTCTCCTTGTGCCCTCCATCTTTCCCAACATCAGGGTCTTTTCCAGGGAGTCTTCTCTTCTCATGAGGTGGCCAAAGTATTGGAGTCTCAGCTTCAGGATCTGTTCTTCCAGTGAGCACTCAGGGCTGATTTCCTTCAGAATGGATAGGTTTGATCTTCTTGCAGTCCATGGGACTCTCCAGAGTCTCCTCCAGCACCAGAATTCAAAAGCATCCATTCTTCGGCGATCAGCCTTCTTGATGGTCCAGCTCTCACTTCCATACATTACTACTGGGAAAACCATGGCTTTAACTATACGGACCTTTGTTGGCAAGGTGATGTCTCTGCTTTTTAAGAAGGATACTACTGTAAATGGTGGCATCCAGAACTAGACACAGTATTTTCCAGGTGTGGTCTGACCAAGGCTATTACTTCCCTTGATGGAGACACTAGACTTCTGTTGATGCAGTCTAGAATAGTCTAGAATAGCATTAGCTTTCTTTTTCTTCTTCTGCTGTATCACACTGCTGATTCATGTTAACGTGGTCTACTAGACCCTAGATCCTTTTCACATGTACTACTGGCAAGCCAGGTGTCCCCCATCTTATATTGGTGCAGCTGGTTCTTCCTGCTTAAGTATAGAACAACAACAACAATTTTATTATTTGCACCTTATTCGTTTTATTCTTTGATCCTTATTCATTTATTCACTTTACCTCACGCATACCCTCCCCTTTACCTTTCCCCTTTCTCTCTGAATGTCTGCATGGAGAGAAACAGTCAGGTTGTGCATCTATAGCAGGAGGAATGATGACTGGGAGAGAAGAAACGCCATGGTGCAACTGCAGCAGCAGAACCGGACCCCTTCATCTGCCCCAGCTGCAACAAAACATGTCTCTCCCATATCGGTCTCTACAGCCACAGCAGGCGCTGCAACCATCCAATAGTTGGACTTCACACCCAAAGGCACACTCTGCCATTGTCTTCCCAGACAGACGGAGACCAACTCAACTGTATGTCTGTGTTTAAAACTGGACAAAATCCGACAAAAGTATGGTGTGTGTTTTATAGTAAAAAGAGACTGTCCCCTCTCTCTGTATATGAAGATGGGCCACTGTGCAATTGTCATTGAAAAGGGGGTGTGATAGTTTCACACAAAAACTGTGTTCAGCTGAGGTACCCTTCAAAAGACCATGAGAGGCTCTGATTTTCCAGTGCTGTTGGCTAGAAAGAGGCTCTTTCCAGTATGAGGAACAGCAAGACACCATCCGATATTGTCTGTCTGTCTGTCCATCTGTCTGTCGCAACAAGCAACAGAACCACCAATTGTAGAGTGCTATTTCCAGAGAAATTTTCCCAGCCCCTACTTTGTCATATTTTCAGCAACGGATGAATACACTTTTAGTCTCCTGGCCAATTGAAGAACATTAACGATTTGGCTTTTGGTGGCTGTTTTTGTGTTCATTCTGGAGTTAGGAGTGGAACTCTTTTTAGGGAAAACTTTTAGTATTTCCATATCTTTTTTGTGCTAATGAACTTGCCACTGTGTATTGTATTTTTGTATTTTATTGTCCTGTAAATTGCTTCAGGACTCCTTTTGGGTGTATGTAGCAGTATGAAAATGTAATAAACTAAACTGAACTATTGATCTATTATCAACACGTCCAGCCTAAGGCTGCAGTCCAAACTGCAATTACCCGGGAGTAAACACCACTAGATTCAATAGTGCTTACTTCTGGTGTGTGTAGTCACACCATGTATTTAATAGGTGTACCCCCCCCCCAAAAAAAATTGGAACTGTGGCTTACCCATTGCAGAGCTACAATTCCCAGCATCCTTAAAGTACACTTCCCAGGATTTATGGGGAGTGTAAATACCGGTACTTTAAATGCACAGTGTGCATGCAGACATGGTTAGGATTGCACCACCCACCTGTCAAATTTGGTTCACTAGGAGATTAGGCCATAAAAGGTTTCCTCACCCCTGGCATCAGGTAAAGATATCCTGCCCCGTCAATGCAAACAGAAATGAATCTGACACTAATGAAGCCATGCTGATGTTGTAAAGGTAAAGGGACCCCTGACCATTAGGTCCAGTCGTGACCGATTCTGGGGTTGCGGCGCTCATCTCGCTTTATTGGCCGAGGGAGCAGGCGTACAGCTTCCGGGTCATGTGGCCAGCATGACTAAGCCGCTTCTGGCGAACCAGAGCAGCGTATGGAAACGTCGTTTACCTTCCCGCTGGAGTGGTACCTATTTATCTACTTGCACTTTGACGTGCTTTCGAACTGCTAGGTTGGCAGGAGCAGGGGCCAAGCAATAGGAGCTCATCCCGTCGCGGGGATTCGAACCACCGACATTCTGATCGGCAAACCCTAGGCTCTGTGGTTTAACCCACAGCGCCACCCACGTCCCTTATGCTGATGTTGTAGGGGGGCATAACAGAGAGCAGAGAAACAACTGCACTACTCTCTGGGGCAATAATGTGAACACACACACACTGTGAGGTAGCACAGGCCACAGGATGTTGATTTTCTCAAGGTCATCTGTTGAATATGATGGCTAGGCAGGAATGCAAACATGGTAGAATCACACAAAACCCAACACATTATTCACCACACAAGCGTGATTTCACAATACCCTAGTTTATGTATATTCTAGCATTAAAAATTCTTTAAGAAGGATGGAATTCAAACACATGGCGACAGTAAAGTTCGGTGCCCAGTCTTCCTGCTGAAGCCCACTATCAAACAGCTATTCACCTTGCCGAGTCATGTGTGAAGTCTTTCTCTAGGCATTTAATTAAAAAGTAGCCAAGTGTAGCCTTTTGGAAAGGTCCGGCGTTCTAAAGGTGTTTTATGTGTGGCTGTGCGACATGACTTTCCTTCCCAAGTTTCCTTCACAAAATTACTAGTTTCCTGGAGAATCCGCCGAAAGACCCACCAAGTTATGTAAGGAGCATGAGAGAAATGTTCTCTCATTTTAGCACAGTATGCGGCATTAGCAAGGAAGACATTAAAATGGTAGCGCTTGGGAACATTGAAATTTCCTAGGACGTTCTGTTTCAGAACCATCCCTACATGCCGAAAATTCGAAAGGAAACTCTAGCATGAGGCAGCTATGTTGGAATTCGTGAGCAAATTTGACACTGAGTTCTGAACTCAATGTACTGAGTATATGTTGCTTGCTCACTAAAGAAAGTAATTGTCTCTCCCATTTATTTGTAAGTTATTTTTAGCCAGCTGTTCGCCATAAGTTGCCAGGTGATAAGTTATGACAATATAACACACCATTATGAAAACAGATAAAACAATTTAAATTACAAAAACAACTAAATTTGAATTACAAAAACAACTAAAACAACAGAAGATGTTTCAGCCAGAACAAAATAGCCTAAATTCAGTAAAAGTGGTTCTGGCCTCACCAATGAATTGGTTCATGCCACAATGTATTTGTTAGTTTCTAAGATGTCACTAAACCATGGGTAGGCAAACTAAGGCCCGGGGGCCGGATCTGGCCCAATTGCTTTTGATATCCAGCCCATGGACAGTTCCGGGCATCGGTGTGTTTTTACATGAATAGAATGTGTCCTTTTATTTAAAAACGCATCTCTGGGTTATTTGTGGGGCCTGCTTGGTGTTTTTGCATGAGTAGAATGTGTGCTTTTATTTAAAAAGCATCTCTGGGTTATTTGTGGGGCATAGGAATTCGTTCGTTATTATTTTTCAAAATATAGTCCGGCTCCCCACAAGGTCTGAGGGTCAGTGGACCGGCCCACCGCTGAAAAAGTTTGCTGACCCCTGCACTAAAATCTGCTGGCTTTGGAGAAGGAGAGGGAAGTCAATGGACAGATTATTTCGTAGCACCATAGAGCCGGAAGGGACCTCAATTCTCTTCTTATCTGGGGTTTCCCAGAATGGTTGATAATGACCCCTTCTGGGGTTGATGTGACTGTGCAGCAGGTTAATAAAACTCCAGGGGTCAAATAAGGGACATAGGAGCCAACTCCCAGGGGCTGTGGGGGCTTCAGGTTCCCCAATAAAATATTTGATGGGGCTGGGCTCCCACAAAGTTGGTGGGCATTTCCATTCAAATTGTGTGTGTGCTCTGTGTCATGTGATTGTTATGTACTGAGTTAAATAGGATCCAAAATGCAGCAGTCTGATTGGTTCTAGAACAATAGGATTCAGAATGCAGCAGTCTGATTGGTCCTAGAACAATGCAGCAGTCTGGTCTGCAAAATGCAAGGTTTGCATTTAAAGCTTTCGATGAACATCTTTGCGAATTACGTTGTTAGAGGATGTTGCCACAGGAAGAGAAGGCCTGATTCTTTTCCCTCCACAAGTTCTCTGTCAAAATAGTTCCCTAGTAATTCAAGCATCTCCCCAGCATCCAAAGAAATGTGGACATTTTAAAGGGGATGTACATATTCAATGTAGGAGAGGATGAGACAGTTCAAACAGGAGCAGGGAGAGAAAGCAGTTCCTCATGCCCTGTGGATTTTTATGGTGATGTTTACTAAGACCTTTCACAGGAGGAACTGGCAGGGACACAGGCACTTACAAGCACCATGCTGGTGACCCCAGATCGTTTTATGCCATCCACATTTCCCAATAAGTGTTTGGTAGCTGTTCTCCATAATAAGCTGCACATTGAAACATGGGAAGCACATTGAAGTCTTCTATTCTTCGGTGATTGTTGGAGAGGATTTCTTCTTCCAGTGTTGGAGAACATTTTGGCCATAATGAGAGTCTTCATGACCCATTTTCATTGTCTGCCCATCTATCAGTTCCCACAGAAAAGAAATGTAATTCAAAAGTTAGACAGGAACACATTGATTTCAAAGAATTCCCCAAAACTAGGTGAGTATGTTTTATCAGACCAGAAGGGAGCCACTATAAGGCATACTCACATTATAGGGTATAAGAACTGCAGTTCCCAAAATGTGGAACACCCTCATTGATGGGCTGCAGCCGAGGGGAGTTGGAGTCAAAAGCATTTGGGGGCACTAAGTTGGCAAAATCTGCTTTAGGGAGTCTGACATCCATTTGTACCAGAGAGTGTGTGTGTACATGTGATGATACCCAGCTCCACCTCTCATTTCAATTGGAACCAGTGAAGGCAGAGAATGTCCTATGTGGGTGTCTGGAGGCAGTTGCGGGATGGATGGTGGCTAACAAATTGAGATAGAATCCCGTCAAGGCAGAAGTACTGTTTCGGGGGGACAGGGGTAGGGCAGGTGTGGTGGGTTACCTGGTAACTGTGCCCTGGTAACTTTTTTATTATTTCTTTGTTTGACCCCTCAGAATTACTCCTCCTCATAGAAATAAACGTTAAATTAACAAGTTACCTTTGTGTGTGTGTGTGTGTGTGTGTGTGTGTGTGTGTTCTTCACTCCCCTTCAAAACAGTGACCAGTGTACATGCCCCTTTTCAATGCAGTGACCAGCGTACATGCCCCTTACAATGTAGCGGGTGGGAAGGTGACGTCGCGACGGTGCGTGACTAACGCACGCACCGCCCCCATGCAACATCACAGCCAGTACAGCACCCGCCACAGTGGGGAGTGTCGGGGCGCACAATGCGCCTCCTCCCCTCGCTAGTATCCACCCCGGAGCCGCGGCAAAGGTGTAAAAGAGCCACATGCGGCTCCGGAGCCGCGGGCTGCAGACCCCTGGTGTAGACAGTGGAGGCTATTCCATTGGGGTTAGGGCTCACCATCTTTAGTGTGCCCTCAGCCAATCCACACCTGCCTTCCTTCTTACTTATAAACTGTTTGGAGCATGGCCCTGGCTTCTTTTTTCTCTTTGTTTGTTTCACTGTTGTCAAACTCAGGTGGGAGGAGGAGGAAAACAAAACTAAAATTAGTGGGCTCTGCCTGTCATTGACTTTACCCATTGTTGGGCTCCCTGCCTCCCACATCACCAGCCCCTGCTGCACAAGAACATAATGCTTCCCGTTGTGGATCACAGCTGCCTGTCTGCTCCTGGCTCAGAGCAGAGGCAGCAGCCCCATTATAACCGCACAGAAGCCACAAGCCGCTTCTTTTGATCTGCTTGGAGAAACTGCCCCACACCAAGACCCGCCATCGCTTTCCAGAGGGATGTGCAGAGCCTCCGCTTCAATCCAATTAATTTTTGCACCCAACTAACATTTGCCCTCCCTGCAATGTGAGGGAGTGCGGCCTCCGCCGCTCAAAACTCCCGCCCTTGTTGCTCTCCCACATCCTCTTCCCCCGCTCCTCCGAGCGCCACCAGTCTGCTTCCCCGGCTGCCTTCATCTCAGGTTTTATCTCTCCATCGATCCGCTGCTCTCACATTCTCCGACACGCTTGCTGCTTTTCATTAGTCAGATAAAGCCAGGCCGCCTCAACAACCATTTCAGCCTCACTCTGCCCTTCTCTCCTGACTGGCTGCTTCCCTGCGCCCCTGGCTGCTTTCACCTGAAGCTCCTTTCTGGGCCCTTGGCACCTCTTTAGCTCCCTAAAATGGCGCAACAGATTGTTTGCTCCGGTTTAATATCGCATGGTAGTTGGGGCCTCATAATCACTCGCACAAATAGGTGCTCTGTTCTCCCACAGACACAGAGAGGAGGACGTGTGTTTATCGTGTTCTTAAGCACAGGGTTTTGAGACAGAGAGTACAATTCTAAGGTCCTGGTTCACCAGGTGGCCATTAAGCCCATGATGGCATAACATCATCAAGCTCCTTAGGCACTCCCAGTAGGAAAGCGGAAAGAACTAACATGGTGTCAAGGAGGGAGTGGGGGCAAGTCAGGAATAGCTCACAAGTGTCAGTGAAGTTCACCCCCTTTTCAAAGAATCAAAGCAGCTCAGGCCTAGTGATCACAGCAACTCTTCCCAGTATGTCTTGCCCCAATGAGCTAGTTGTGAGGACTGAAGGCCCCCCCTTTCCACTGCTCTCTAAGGCTCCTCTTCACCCGGGGACCTCTTCATTCCTCTTTGTGTTCTGGGAGAACAGGGAGGAGGGGAGCTGGTCACAGCAGCAGGAGGAGACCCTTTGGCTGCTTCAGCAGTCTGCCTCATCTCTGCCCCTTGGCCCCAAACCTCTGCAGCCTCCGCTTCTGCCTCTGATTCTGGACTGCTCTCTGCCCCAGACTCTTCCTGCTCACCAAACCCTGTTGCCTCTTCAGCTTCCGACACCGCCTCCTCCACGTCTGCCCTGTCTTCTTCCTCTGACCACTCATCCTCCTCCCACCACCATTCCCCTGGCTGTGAGCCTTCTATCCCTGGGAGTTCCCTTGGGGGTTCCCCAGCTGCTGCCTCCCACCGACTCCTCTGCATCCAGCCAGTCCATGACACAGGCAACAATGACGGCCATTTCCACAGCCCCACCACCACCAACTCGGTTGCCAATTATAATGTCACAGTTGTAGACGCTGCAGCAGACTCCTCGCAGAAAAGCTATCAATTAACACTGAGCAACGTCTGGAACAGCCTGATGACATTGTGGAACCCATTTCTCACTTGCCCTTCCCCCACACAGAGCAGAGTACAAGCACGATCCCAGAGACATACGACGACATTGCCTTCACCAGAGCTTCCCATGGCCCAGTGATCTGGAAGATTGCATGTACAACCCAGAGGCTTCGTAATAAGACAGCTTGAGTTCTGCTGGGGTGCCAATGTTTCCATATACACAATGCTCATAACATTTAGCATGTCCATTTTGTTGATTGCATAAAGACAGCAAAATTTTGAGTCACACCCCTTTGCTGTAACTAGGCCCTCCAGATGTTAATTTCATGGCACATGCCTGATGATTCACGCTCAGTATGCTATCAGGATAGTCCTACACAATCCCATTTTCAATATTACTCTCACCTGCAAAAGTTTTGTGGCCGCCGAGACCACATAACACCAGTCCTGAAAGACCTACATTGGCGTCCAGTACGTTTTCGAGCACAATTCAAAGTGTTGGTGCTGACCTTTAAAGCCCTAAACGGCCTTGGCCTAGTATACCTAAAGGAGCTTCTCCACCCCATTCATTCAGCCCAGACATTGAGGTCCAGCTTAGAGGGCCTTCTGGTGGTTCCGTTACTGCAAGAAGTGAAACTTCAGGGAACCAGGCAGAGGGCCTTCTCGGTAGTGGCACCCGCCCTGTGGAACGCCCTCCCATCAGAGGTCAAGGAATTAAAAAACTGACTTTTAGAAGACATCTGAAGGCAGCCCTGTTTAGGGAAGTTGTTAATGTTTGATGTTTTGTTGCTTTTTATTATTATTATAATTAATATTCTGTTGGGAGCCGCCCATAGCTTTTCATGCCACAAATTGTTGGGGCTTGTTGTTGTTTTGTCCTGCTTTTGTTGCTCTCTAGCCCCTCCCAACAGCAATAATGTAGTAGCATTAGGGATGCATTGCATATTGACTAATAAAGCAGAACAAATCCCATGCTAGTGCACTGTTGTTATGTGAAAAACATTTTGCAGAATATACCTGCAACAAAACACGAGAAAAAATTGTGGGTAGCTGGGGGTCCTAACCAGGGAGTTAGCTTACCAGACCTTCAAAGTGTCCCTATTTTCCAGGGATTTACAGAATCCACCCCAGTTTCTGATTTGATTCCGGAATGTCCCACTTTTCCTTAAGACATATGACAGAATGTGCCTTCCTTTTGCTTACATTTCCAGCAGATATTTGCACTTATACATTTTTGCAAGCTTCAAAAGGTAAAGGGACCCCTGACCATTAGGTCCAGTCCTGATCGACTCTGGGGTTGCGGCGCTCATCTCGCTTTATTGGCCGAGGGAGCCGACGTACACCTTCCGGGTCATGTGGCCAGCATGACTAAGCTGCTTCTGGCGAACCAGAGCAGCGCATGGAAACACCGTTTACCTTCCCACTGGAGCGGTCCCTATTTATCTACTTGCACTTTGATGTGCTTTCGAACTGCTAGGTTGGCAGGAGCAGGGACCGAGCAACGGGAGCTCACCCCGTCGTGGGGATTCGAACCACCGACCTTCTGCTCGGCAAGTCCTAGGCTCTGTGGTTTAACCCACAGTGCCACCCGCGTCCCTGTTGCAAGCTCACTAGGAGTCAAATACCACCGGTACATCATTTTCATATAATTTTCTTTCAGCGTACAACATGCTGAGAATTTCACCACCGCCCAAGCCTCCCTTACCTGGATTGTGCAGCGGTGCCTGGCAGCAACAATGGCAGATTCTGATGAGATCTTGTTAGATCTCACTGAGCTCTTGCACGATCTTTCAGAGCTCATGAGATCTTGTGAGATTTCAGGAAGATCTCACAAGATCTTGCTAGCCTAAAACTGCTATTAAACCAACTAGATTTAGTAGGATTATGCATAGGGTTTCCATGTTGGGTTGCAGCTAGCACGGTCGGCAGGTTAAGGTCCTGGCACTTACATGACCTTCCATTACTGACATTGCTGGTGCTGGCAGGGTTGAGTAAGGTTGGCACAGTGCAAACACACCGGTGCAGCCAAACTGGCGCTCATGCCAGTGTGTTCACACCACATCAACCTCACCTCCTTCCTCCTCTACCTTCTTGTAAGCCACAGTGATGTCAGCGTTGGGAGATATGCTAAGTGCCTCCCCCAACCAAATGCTACTGGTTGTGGGTAGCCTATAATTTTAAAAGATTCCACCTTCTGCCCAAGTAGTGTTTACAAGCGGCTGTTGTAGCTATGCTTTTAACAGCAGTTCGACATGCAGGCATAGGGTGATATTCAATTAAATAATTGTATGAGTGGACCACAATGGGACTTTCCTCCCTCTCTTCCCCCTGTGATCCCCCTAAATCCTTTGTACAGGTTCCCCCAAACCCAGATTTGGGGACAGTGCAGGGTTGTACTTGTCCGACCTGAGGGGCTCATCTTCCAGCATCATAACTTTTATATGCGTGTTGTCTTTGTCCATGGAGTTTTCTTGGCAGGGATACTGGAGTGGCTTGCCGGTTCCTCCTCCAGGTGGATCACATTTGGTCAAAACTCTCCACTATGACCTGTCCATCTTGGGTGGCCCTGCACGGCATAGCTCATAGCTTCTCTGAGTTCTTCAAGCCCCTTCGCCACGGCAAGGCAGTGATCCATGAATGGGAATAATGGAGTAGGACATCCCTATTTTCATTGAAGAAATGTTGGAGGGTATGCAGTAAGATTCCAATAATCAAAATGTGATTTGGCTAGGAGAGAAACCCTTGTTGAGAGGCGAGGCAGGCAAGGGGAAGGATTCCCTGCACTTGACTCTCTTGCCCTCTTCTCTCCTTAAATGTCACTGCCATCTTCCCACTTGCAAAACGATTGTAGCAAAAATCTGTGTTGAAACAAACATCTAATTTGGACCCCCGGGTGAAGGCAGACTTTGCCTTTGTGTTCATTGTTTGCAACTGTGTTTTCTCTTCACCCACATACGCATCTAGCATGGCAACTCAAAACACTGAGTCAGTGCGCACTTCCAGACTGTCTCTATTTTTGGTGAGGATTCAGTCACATGCCAGCAGATCCGGGCTATGCAATTAAAATGGATTTGAAGCTCACGAGCAACAAACCTGCTTCCTCCAAAAACCAGACTTTTTGCAACAAGGAAAGTGACAGTGAAATGCACTGGAAAGTGTAAGGTGATATTTTCTTGACACAACATCATCTAACCTCCCAGAAAGCAAGCCAGAACAAGGGCTCCTTAAATAACCACAGCACAAGGTTTGGGCAAACAAAGCAGGACGAGGGCTCAGTGAACATGTCATTTGCTGCAATTTCTTTCTAGCTCTCTGACTCTTGCTACGCCCACTGTGATGCCCACCAGTTTGGGGGTGGGGAATAGAATGTGGAGGTAGAGAGGGATACTTTGGTGATGACATCAATGCTAGGAAACAGATTCCCACTGCAATTTTTTCAGTTGAAACATACTGAAAATGTTGTTGTTGTTTAGTCGTTTGGTCAAACTCATGCTGGTAGCTTCGGGAACACTGTCCCACCATCTCGTCCTCTGTCGTCCCCTTCTCCTTGTGCCCTCCATCTTTCCCAACATCAGGGTCTTTTCCAGGGAGTCTTCTCTTCTCATGAGGTGGCCAATGTCTTGGAGCCTCAGCTTCAGGATCTGTCCTTCCAGGGCTGATTTCCTTCAGAATGGAGAGGTTTGATCTTCTTGCAGTCCATGGGACTCTCAAGAGTCTCCTCCAGCACCATAATTCAAAAGCATCAATTCTTTGGCGATCTGACTTCTTTATGGTCCAGCTCTCACTTCCATATATCACTACTGGGAAAACCATAGCTTTAACTATACGGACCTTTGTTGGCAAGGTGATGTCTCTGCTTTTTAAGATGCTGTCTAGGTTTGTCATTGCTTTTCTCCCAAGAAGCAGGCATCTTTTAATTTCGTGGTTGCTGTCACCATCTGCAGTGATCATGGAGCCCAAGAAAGTAAAATCTCTCACTGCCTCCATTTCTAAATGCGGAGAAGCAATTCCTCCTGTCCCAGGACAAAAGATATGTGCATGTACGTTGTAGGGAGGAATAAGACAGCCAAACAATGTGGGCCCCTCTTAAAACTGGGAGTAACATGGGCAATGAAACGGAGAGAGCAAAATGTGGATGCAGCAGGAAGAAGAAGGGTTTGGACTTGATATCCTGCCTTTCACTCCCCTTAAGGAGTCTCAAAGCGGCTAACATTCTCCTTTCCCTCCCTCCCCCACAACAAACACTCTGTGAGGTGAGTGAGGCTAAGAAACTTCAGAGAAGTGTGACTAGCCCAAGGTCACCCAGCAGCTGCATGTGGAGGAGCGGGGAAGCGAACCCGGTTCACCAGATTACGAGTCCACTGCTCTTAATCACTACACCATGCTGGAGCACTGAGGAAGCACGGAACAACTGACACAGCAGGATAGTGTGCGGATGGCTCAAGATACACCCACGTCAAATGTGTTTTTAATGCATCGGCAACATGTTGCTGCATACATTAGCAATAAAACAACAGGCTGGAATGGGCCCAAAGTCTCCCCTGGAGTAGGTGTAAGTGTGAGAAGCATGTTGATTCGTTTAGATCATCCCTGATCCATGACACCACATTGTGTGTTTATCTAATCTCTCACCTTCCGACATAATTTCACACATAACCGAGCAGCAAGTTCAGGGCTGCCACCAAGTGTGTACTCCACAAAGACCCACAGCCAAGCACCAGTCTGACATGATAAATGTGTTTTCATTTGTCTAGAATCTAAGACCACTTTGTCATATTTACCTTTTTAGAACTCACTTTAAAATTTTTTTTAAAAACCCTACTTGCACATCTTAAGAACAACTTGGTTCCCTCATGTTAACATCTCCACTGCCCTTCTGCATAATTTTCAGAAGTGTTTTGCTTGCTCTCTCACCATTCACCCCAATTTCCAGGATCCTTCTCCTTTGCCTTCTCAGAAGGCTTCTCTGCCTTTGCATCGTCTGGATATTTGCTCTTTTATTGACCTTTCCTTTGGTTGGATTTTCGAATTCGCTCTGTGCTCTTCCAGAGGATAATAAGCACACACACACTCAGAATTTGGAAAGAACTGGAGATGCCTGAATAACTGAAGACGCCTCCAAGAAAGAAGTTGAACTCCTGGAAGAAGACGGACAGGCTTTTGCCCTGACATGCATAGAAGAATATCTATAAAGATGTGCATTTTAGAAGTGGTGATGGCCCTTGGCGAATCAGCAGAACAGAGAAGAGAGGGCTGCATTTCCTTTGAAACTGCCTACGGAAAGAGCCAAGCACAGTATGGATTAGCAGGGCGTGATTTGTCAATACGGTTTCTATGTGTCCTAAGAGAGCTTCAGATGAAAGAGTTGGAGAAAGGCAGAGAAGCCGAGATAATCCGCAACATCAAAACTCTTTGTGTTTGTGAAGCCAAAGGGCTCAAACATACATGCAAACATGCCTCACATAAAACAGGAGTGCTGCCAGTTACAGGCTGACAACAGCTATACACTCAAGAGACATGAAATGGCTTCCATTATCTTAAAGCCAGACTTCTCCGAAAGCTGACTGTACAGCCTTTGCCCTACCTACTGCCCTGGCTTTGAGGAATTTGGCTCCTCAGTTGTCAGAATGTACTATGAATATAGTTTTGAAAGTGTGTAAATGAAACTTGTAGAAAATAGTGCCAGAGTTGAGGGTCGGGGAAAGTGGTATCTCAGCATTCATGTCGCAGGCACTATCTGGGTAAAGACTGTGCCTGTGTGATAGAGAGACAGTGTGGTACAGTGGTTAAAGTGTTGGACTAGAACTGGGGAGATCCGAGTTCAAATCGCCACTCAGCCATGAAGCTTGGGCCAGTCACTGTTCCTCAGCCTAAGCGACTCACAGGGATGTAGTGAGGAGAGCTCTGTGTGCCTGTGAGCTCCTTGGAGGAAATGGGGGATATAAATCTAATAATAATAATGATGATGTAAACTCATCTGGCTAAAGCATCGCATTTTCTGCAGCAGCAGGGACTCCAGCCCTTGTTAGGGAAAATGGCGGAAGGCCACTGAAACCAGCTGACATAAAAACACGTTGAGCTGTAGCCAAAACGGTTTTCGTCTGTTGTTGCTGCAATGAAATCTAAAACAATTTCGCTGTTTTTATTGCATATTTCATTTGTTGTTATCTTTTAAGAGGCCCAGGGCTGTTGCGGGGGGGGGGGGGACTCAGGGAATAGGCCCACAACACAAATTAGTATAAACTTTCCCTATGCTAATTTACATGCATATGTGCAGATTTAGGAAATTAAGATGGTATGTGGTCCCAATGGCTTTGCTGCATACCATGTAAGCAAAAGTATTAACAAATGGTTTAAAGTAGGGGGGGGGGAGGGACAGGGGAGCCAGTACTCAGAGTAAGAGGGTCAGTCACCTGCGGAGCTCCTCCTTGTTATGGCCATTAGATATCTCAGCTACACGGGGCACACATTACATAACCCTCTAATTCTTCCAGAAGCTGCTTCAATGTACACAACGCCAAGAGACAGAAGCACTTTATTCAACTGATGACTTGCCAAGCCCTTATTCTGCCCCAATTACTTACTAGGTTTTTTACATGTGATGCAAAAGGGAGCAAAAAAAAAAAAGGGGGGGGGAGAAGGATCCCAAGTGGCCTAAACTGGCAGTTATTTCACTTACGCAGTTTTCTGAAGTGTAACAAATTCTGTAACATAACAGCTGTGGCCTGGTGATGATGAGTAAAAGGTAATTAGCTCCCCATCTATTTCTGCTTCCATCTTCTGTTCTAGCTATAAGTTCTGCAAAGTGGCTGGTCTGCCTGCCTGTTCTCTATGCGTTCAGAAACCTCTGGAGATATCGTTGCCCAGTTGGATGAGGCGGCTCCTGAGGTGGACGAGTTGGCTCTTGTCTATGTTTGGATACCGTCGGTGCCATTTGGAATTGAGATGGCAGACAGAAACGCTCCAACATGTGCCGATTCAGACACCTCCAGAAATGCTGTTTCTCAGTTTGGCATGTTGGATCCCAAGGTCAAGGAGCAGGTTTCGGTTTAACACTGGAAACAGTTTGAAGCCATTTTTGAATCGCCTTTGGCTTGCATGGGGAGCGGGTGGCACTGTGGGTTAAACCACAGAGCCTAGGGCTTGTCGATCAGAAGGTTGGCAGTTTGAATTCCCGCAATGGGGTGAGCTCCCGTTGCTCGGTCCCTGCTCCTGCCAACCTAGCAGTTCGAAAGCACATCCAAGTGCAAGTAGATAAATAAGTACCACTCCGGCGGGAAGGTAAACGGCGTTTCCATGCACTGCTCTGGTTCGCCAGAAGTGGCTTAGTCATGCTGGCCACATGACCCGGAAGCTGTACGCTGGCTCCCTCGGCCAATAAAGCGAGATGAGCACTCCAACCCCAGAGTTGGCCACGACTGGACCTAATGGTCAGGGATCCCTTTACCTTTACCCTTGGCTGATGCAGGGGGTGGTTGGGGTGGCAAGTGTGGAGGGTCAGGCAGGGGAACTGCTCATTACCCTAGAAACCAACAAATTACACTCCCCATTAATATCTGGGGAACAGAGGGGAGCTTTCCTTAGAATTCCCAAGCAATGCCAGGTGTTTCCAGCTAATTCAGAAATAAACGCCGGCTGAAGCTGAAGAGGCTAACACTCCAGCAATGATGTACACCTGCCTGGGAGTAAGCTCCACAGTGACCCAGGCTGGCCCAGGACATTTTGCCGCCTGAAGCAAAGGACACAATGGTGCCCCCTCCCTGCCACCTCTGTTTCAAATGCAGAAGCCACCTGGCCTGGCCAGCTCTGGGGACGGGATAGCGTTCACCACCACACAGCAGTAATCTAGTTTCATAGAATCATAGAGTTGGAAGAGACCACAAGGGCCCTCGAGTCCAACCCCCTGCCAAGCAGGAAACACCATCAGAGCACTCCTGACATATGGTTGTCAAGCCTCTGCTTAAAGACCTCCAAAGAAGGAGACTCCACCACACTCCTTGGCAGCAAATTCCACTGTCGAACGGCTCTTACTGTCAGGAAGTTCTTCCTAATGTTTAGGTGGAATCTTCTTTCTTGTAGTTTGGATCCATTGCTCCGTGTCCGCTTCTCTGGAGCAGCAGAAAACAACCTTTCTCCCTCCTCTATGTGACATCCTTTTATATAATTGAACATGGCTATCATATCACCCCTTAACCTCCTCTTCTCCAGGCTAAACATGCCCAGTTTAAAGGGTGCAAGGCAGGCCACATGTTGCACACACAGCTCTGCCCTCTAACAGAGGGGGAAAGCCACAAAGCTCAAGAATGGTAGGGGAGTGTGACACTGCAGACTCACGGTGCCAGATTTAGGGCACTGCAGGCGGTTCACCCCCATAGGATGCCATGCTGAGGGGGCACAAAATTGAGAAGACCCATCAAGGAGGAGATCCATTCTGGGATGCCAAATTTTGGCCTCGGACCGGGTGCCATATTAGGAAAGATTACCAAAGTCCATGCCCTACGCCCCCCCCCCCCGAGTCTCACTCCAGCATCTTCCACCAGAGGCAGCTGCCTCACCCTGCCATATGGAAGGTGACTGAAGCCAGTGGTGCTTACTCCTGAGTAAACATGGATAAGATCAGGCTGCATGCAGGCGTGGGATCTCAGCCTTAGGTCGCAACCTTTACTACAGTGTACATCTTATGGAACCGAGGCTTCTGAGTGAATATGCACAAGATTCAGAGAATTTAAATGCCATATTCAGGTTGTAAATATCTGCCACCAATTCACCACCCTGGTGCTTTGTATTTCTAGTCTGACAATTTAAGGCTTTAAAATAAAATAAAATCTGCTTATAATATTTTTTCAGATAATCTTTAAATTTTCCCCAGTCCTCCTCAATTGTTTCTTTATCCAAATCTCGGATTCTGCCGGTCAGTTCAGCTATCTCCATGTAGTCCATCAACTGCGTCTGCCAGTCCTCCAGCGTGGGCAAATCTTGTGTCTTCCAACTCTTTGCAATGAGTATTCTTGCTGCTGTGCTAGCGTACATAAACAAAGTTCTATCTTTCTTTGACATTTTCTGGTCCACCATGCCCAACAGGAAGGCCTCTGGTTTCTTAGGAAAGGTATACCTAAATACCTTTTTCAATTCATTATAAATCATTTCCCAGAAGGCCTTCACTTTTGGGCAGGTCCACCAGAGATGGAAGAAAGTCCCCTCTGCTTCCTTACACTTCCAACATTTGTTGTCAGACAGGTGATGCATCTTGGCTAGCCTGACTGGGGTCATGTACCACCGGTATATCATTTTCATAATGTTTTCCTTCAAGGCACTAGATGCCGTGAATTTCATTCCGGTGTTCCATAACCTTTCCCAGTCTTCAAACATAATATTATGTCCAACATCCTGTGCCCATTTTATCATAGCAGATTTAACTGTCTCATCCTGTGTGTTCCACATAAGCAGCAAGTTATACATTCTAGATAAAATCTTGGTCTTTGGTTCTAACAATTCTGTCTCTAGTTTCGATTTCCCCTCCTGGAAACCAACCTTTTTATCCATTTTAAAAACCTCTTGAATTTGAGCATAATGTAACCAATCTCGCACCTTGTTTTTTAATTTGTCCTGGCTCTGCAACTTCCAACCGTCTCCAATTTTTTCAATTAATTCCCAATATTTCGGCCAATAGGCCTCCATATTGGGTCTTTTTCGAGCTTTGGCCTCCACCGGTGATAGCCACCTCGGTGTTTTACTCTCTAATAAGTCTTTATATTTCATCCAGACTGCAAAAATCGCTTTTCTGACAATATGGCTTTTAAACAATTTGTGAACTTTAACCTTGTCATACCATAGATATGCATGCCAACCAAATGCATTATCAAAACCTTCCAGATCTAGGACGTCGGTGTTTTCTAGCAAAAACCAATCTTTCAGCCAGCAGAAGGCTGCAGCTTCATAGTACAACCTCAAATCCGGCAGGGCAAACCCCCCTCTTTCTTTTGAATCAGTTAATATTTTATACTTTATTCGGGGCTTTTTGCCCTGCCAGACAAACTTAGATATATCCTTCTGCCATTTTCCAAAACATTCCTCTCTGTCCACGATCTGTAGGGTTTGAAACAAGAATAACATTTTCGGCAATACATTCATTTTAATTGCTGCAATCCTTCCCAACAAGGAAAGTTTCAATCTTGACCAAATTTCTAAATCCTTCTTTACTTCCAACCAGCATTTTTCATAATTGTCCTTAAATAAATTCAAATTTTTGGAAGACAAATAGATCCCTAGGTATTTCACTTTCTTTACCACATTTAATTCTGTTTCTCTCTGAAACCCCTCTGTTTCTGTAAGTGTCAAATTCTTGGTCAAAACCTTGGTTTTTTGTTTGTTCAACTTAAACCCCGCCACCTGACCAAACTCAGATATAAGTTCAAGAACTCTTTTTGTACTGGATTCTGGCTCCTGCAATGTCAAAACTAGGTCATCTGCAAAAGCTTTAAGTTTATATTGTTTCACTCCGACCTCTATCCCTTGTACCAGCCGGTCCTCCCTTATCATGTTCAATAGCACCTCCAGGACTGAAATAAATAAAAGAGGGGATAGAGGGCACCCTTGTCGTGTCCCTTTTTCAATTTTGAACTCCTCCGTCACCACATTGTTCACTATTAATTTGGCCTTTTGCTCTGAATAAATTGCTCGTAACCCATTTTCAAACCCCCGCCCCACTCCCATCCCTTCCAAGTTTTTCTTCATGAACATCCAAGATATATTGTCAAATGCTTTCTCCGCATCAACAAAAATTAACACCGCCCTTGTGTTCCTGTTAGTTTGTAAAAGTTCCAAAATATCGATGATGTTTCTGGTATTCTCATATAAATGTCTACCAGGGAGAAAGCCTGCTTGGTCTTTGTGAATTACTTCAATTAAAACTTTTTTAAGTCTACTTGCCAAAATGTCTGCAAATATTTTGTAATCCACATTCAGGAGTGAGATGGGGCGGTAGTTCTTGAGTTGAGTCTTTTCAGATTCTATCTTAGGTATCAATGTGATGAACGCTTCTTTCCACGTTTCTGGTGCCCTCTTCCCATCCATGATCTGGTTGCATACCTCCAACAAGGGTTGTGTTAAATAGTCTTTCAAAGTCTTGTAGTATTTGGAGGTAAGCCCATCCGGGCCTGGAGATTTGCCTAGTTGCATGTTCTGAATGGCACTTTCAATTTCCTGGGTGGTTATTGTAGAGTTCAAGATTGATCTTTTATCTTGAGTTATTTTTGATAGTCCATTTGTCTTTAAAAAATGATCTATCTCTGATTCTTTCTGAGGCCCCTGTACATAAAGTTCTTTAAAATATCTGTGGAAGCACTTCCTAATTTCCTCTGGTTTCTGCACCGTTCTTCCTTCAATCTCTAGATTTGTAACTGTATTCAACTTTTGTCTTTTTTTCAGCTGCCAAGCTAGCAGCTTTCCACATTTATTTGCTGATTCAAAGGATCTTTGCTTCATCTGTTTTATTTTCCATTCAATCTCCTGATTAATCAATTTTGAATATTCTGCTTGATGGAATTTAATTTCTCTCAACAGATCCTTTGACTTTGGTTTAGTTCTCAATTTTTTCTCTCCTTGATGTATTTTCTCCAGTATTTTATCTTTCTTTCCATTCCAGAGCTTCTTCTTAATTGTATTCTGTTGTATCAGAAACCCCCTCATGACAGCTTTGCTTGCGTCCCAGATCGTTCTTTTTTCTACTGTAGTATTCAAATTTATCTCAAAATAGTCCTTTAATGTTTTTTGGGCCTTTTTCACAATCTCTTGATCTCTTAAAAGAGTGTCATTCATTCTCCATCTGAAGGAACCGGTTTGAGTAAATCTGAGATCTAATTTCAGAGCGTTGTGGTCGGAGCATGTTTTTGGGCAGATTTCCACCTTTTTAGTCTTGGGTGCCAGCCCCCTGGAGGTCCAGATTTGGTCGATCCTTGACCAGGACAGGTGGGCCTCAGAGAAGAAAGTTCCTTCTTTACCTAGGGGGTTCTTTGTCCTCCATATATCAATCAAATCCAGATTGTCAGTCATTTCAAAAAAAGTTTTAGGCAGTCTGCCGTCTGATGTTAGATTTTGGTTATAAGACTTATCCATATGTGTAGACACCACTCCATTCATGTCTCCCATCATTATGATGTTAGCATAGTCCAGATAGTCCAGCAGCGTCTCATGCAGCTTCTTGAAAAATTCTGATTTCCCGTCGTTTGGAGCATAAATTCCTAGTATCAATATTTTTTCTCCTTGGGTCTGGATTTCAATTGCCAGAATTCTTCCATATTCATCTTTGAATAAAAATTTAGGTATCAGGCTCTCCTTAGCATAAATCACCACTCCTCTTTTCTTTACCTTGTCTGAGGAAATAAACTCTTGGCCTAGTCTTTTGTTGACCAAAACTTTCCTGTGGAGCCTGGTCACATGGGTTTCTTGTAAACAAATAATATCCAATTGTTCTTTCTTCAATATATGAAACAGTTTCCTTCTTTTCTCCGGGGAATTTCCGCCATTTATATTCCAACTGAGTAGCTGCAGAGACATCCTGAACTATTCTGTTACACCTAGAGCGGTGTATCTTCTTTTTCCTCTAATTCCGAGGGTTTAGGCGTCCCTCCGCCTGCTGGCAGAGTGGGTCCTGGTTTAAGTATAGGCCAAAGGGCTGCTGCTTCTTTTTGGAGATCTTCTCCGTGGTCGTGCTGGAACTTTTGTAGATCCTCTGGTAATCTTATTTTAACCTTCTTCTGTTTCTAAGTAAATGATAGTCCTTGTGGGAACTCCCACCTATAAGGGATTGAGTTAAGTCTCAACAACTTAGCCAATTCTGAATAGGTGGCTCTCAGATCCAATAGCTGTTTAGGAATATCTCGGTAGATTTCCACCCTTTTCTCTTGTATCTCAATTGAGTTTTTGAAGTGTAGGCCTAATATTTTGTCTCTCTCCTCTCTTGATCTCAAAGCTATTAGACAGTCTCTAGATCTATCTTTTCTTACCAATCTTCCCAGTCGAAAAGCCGATACTATTTTAAAATCACTTTCTTCTTTTAAGCCCCAGAACTTTGAAAATTCTGTTGTCAAAAATCCAATCAAATCTTCTTGTTCGATTTCTGGGACCGCCCTAAGCCTAAGATTAGTCTCCCGGTTTTTCAGTTCCACCAAAGAGAGATAGGTTTGTTGGTCCCCTATCTGTTTATGCAGAGGCTTGACTTCTGCTTTAACTTCCTCAACCTCTTTTTTAGCTGATGTTGCAATTTCAACGGCTTCCCCTGCCAATTTACGGTTCTCTTCCGTTGCTCCTTGCAATTTTTCAATTGCTTGGGTGTGTTGGGAAACCTGATCTGTCAATTTCTGGATCGAGGATGTAGCTTGGTCAATTTTTGTTGATTGGTTATCAATTTTTTGATTTAATGTTGACAATTGTTCCAAAACTTGTTTCAGTGCTGCCTCTGCTCCTCCTGATGCCATATCTTCCTCTTCAGATTTTTCAGGCTTTTCCCTTTCTACTTTTTGTGTTGCAAGCACAGCAGGCACTGATAGTCTACGTCCCTGAGTTAAAGTTGTTTGCAAAAGCTGTGCCTGCTTTTTTGCTTTTTCTTTTTCCTTAGCTTCCTTAGCTTTGGCTGCTCTTGTCTTTCCTGTACCACTCATCAGTCAATGTTCAAGGTCAGATGTTGTAATCCCATGGGAAAGACAAGTCCAAATTTATAAACAGTCTGGAGAAAGAAAGTAAGCAAAAAAACTTTTCCCAGGCCTTTGTTATCCAATGTCCTCTAGGGGGAGTGCCACCAAAAGTTAGTAAGAAGAAGGTAACTTTTCCGCCATTAAAGTTTCCGTTTTCAAAAACAATTTTAAAAGCAAGTTAGTTCCAAAACACTAAGAAAAAAGTCCTGCAGAGCACTTTAAAACGTTTAACAATGTTCCAACAAGGTGCCTGCAATTGTATCCACTCAAACTGAGTAAGCCCAAAAGTTGCACTTCAGTTACAAAAGTATCTGGAAGTTTGTAACAGTTCCGCAGTCAAGCAACTTCACCCGGCCACCCGAAGATTTGGAGTTAGAGTCTTCCCTCGCCCCATGGGGGACCGCTCCAAGTCCAATTTAAACTGTATTTTTTCTTCCTTTAAGAATAGAATTTCCAGTGTGCACGAAAGTCCCACTTTAAAGCCTTAAAGCTTCCCTGTTCACAGCGCTTTCCGCTCTTTAAACAGTCTGCTTTGATCTTATAAGCAGTGCCGGAAGACGGACTTCCTCTTTCTCGTCTCCCGGTTTCAGCCAAATTTCTTCAAGTTATTGTAACAAATCTTAAGTCCTTACTCACGGGTTTGCTGTTTCAGAGTAGTATTTTTTGGAAGAAAGGTCAGCGCTCATCCGTGACAGCCGCGCGGCTTCGCCTCCGCAGAAAGAGCGATGAACTCACAGCACCGCTCCCCCTCCTTCACTCCGGAGCCCCTTACGGGGTCCCTTCCGCGAATTTGGGGTCGCTCCAGGTGCCCGCCGAGTCCCACGGCCACGGACTCTCTCTGTCCGTGGTTTTTCTTGATGGGTTGCCGCTGCGCCGTAGCGAAACAACCCTTTTCTGCGGTGCCCCTCTTCAGAGCTCGAAGAGGTCCGCCATCACGGTTTCGCGCCGCCTCCGGATATTATAAGCTGTATGAATCCTAAGAAAGTGCATGATTAGGAAACGTTAAGCTTCTGCGAATATGATTAAGTAAATGGTAAAATTAGTGACAAAAGAGAAAAGGAGACAAATTTAAATTGAATATGTTATGTTTATTTTAAAGGTATTGAAATTGAGATATAATATATTGTATTTGGATACATAACATTCGAAAGTTACAACAAGGTATGAAATAAGGTAACAAAATGCTGACATTGTTAATGCAAAGAACGCAGAATCGGAAGGGGTGGGGAAGTCCAAGTTTTATTTTGTTTTTGTTGTTAAAAAAGAGAAAATTTGTTTCTTGTAACTACTTTATTTGTTTATAAACCTATAAAATTATGGAAAGAAACGCAATAAAAAAATTTATAAAAAAAAAAAATAAAATAAAATAAAATCTGGGGACTTTCTTGCCAGTAGTTGCTACTCTCTAGGGATAAACTCCTTTGGGTCTAATCATCTGATGAGGCATAAATAACTCCCTGCATCACAAGAATATAGCAAGATGCCTTGCACTGAGTCAGACGATTATTGGTCCAACTAGCTCAATATTGTCTCTGCACTGATTGGCAGCGGCTCTCCAGGGCTTCACGCAGGGAGCCTCTCCCGGGCCTACCTGGGGATGCGAGGGATTGAACCCGAGGCCTTCTACCCACAAGGCAGATGCTCTCCCACTGAGATATTCTCCACCTCTCTCTCTCTCTCTCTCTCTCTCTCTCTCTCTCACCTAGACACCCCCCAACTACAAGCTTCCGAGTTGGACACCTGCCATTTCCAAAACGCTGCAAGCCTCTTCCGATCCGAAACTGCCAGACCTACTAATTGGATGTGGTCAGAAAAGCCAGTTAAAACAGTTAGCCAGGCATATAGGTGCTGTGCTCTTGCTGAGCTTCTGTACTGATTTCCACGGGGCAGCAAAACTTCCAAGTAGCCAAATCAGCTCTGCCTCCCACTCTGCCACCTTTAAATGCGCCTCCTGAGGCAGCTAGGCTCACATTGCCTCTGGAAAGGGCCTTTTCTGCACTTCCTTTACACTGTTCATTGTGCACACCCCATTGCTTTGTCCGTTGGCTTCTGCCCCCTGTGCAGAAGGCTGCCCATGAGAGACTGCAGCTGAAAAAGACTTCCCTGCCCCTCCTGTAGAGGGAGCTGTTGTTGTTTAGTCGTGTAGTCGTGTCCGCCTCTTCGTGACCCCCTGGACCAGAGCACGCCAGGCACTCCTGTCTTCCTCTGCCTCCCACAGTTTGGTCAAACTCATGCTGGTAGCTTCTAGAACACTGTCCAACCATGCCTTGCCGTGGCGAAGGGGCTTGAATAACTCAGAGAAGCTATGAGCCATGCCGTGCAGGGCCACCCAAGATGGACAGGTCATAGTGGAGAGTTTTGACCAAACGCGATCTACCTGGAGCAGGAACCGGCAAGCCACTCCAGTATCCCTGCCAAGAAAACTCCATGGACAAAGACAACAGAGGAGGCTGCAGCCATTCGCAATTCCGTGGATGCCCATGGATGCAGTTCCATGGATGCATTGCTCATCCTGTAGATGGAGGAGCAGGGCTGTGCTTTTAGCTCTGCCCTGACATTGCTACTCTTTTCTGCAGCAACTGCATCGGAGAGCCTGGTTGTCTGCAGTGAAATCCCAAGGTGGGAGCACCTGCTGGTGCGGTCAGGACACCGAGGTTAACTGCAGGCAGACGCATCGGGCCGTTGCAGAAGGAGGGGCAACTGGTGAGGTGGGTAAATGCACGGCCCTTGTTCCTTCTTCAGTACAGCAAGGCTCTGCATGCAACTAATGCATAAATATAGCTACAGGCATCCAGGGAATAGTGGCTGGCTGCAGCAGCTCCCTGTTGAGCAGCGACGAGAGGAACTTTTGCAGGGCTTGCGATGCGAGCGATGCTGCCCATGCGTGCTTGGAACGTTCACAAGAACATTCCTCACACGGTCGTACCTGCCTGCAGTCAACACGTGTGCAGCAGCACTCCCCATCCACTCTCTACCATTCCGAGCTTAGTCCAGGCGCTGGCTTTGGAACGCACCTCCTTCACACGTGCGCAGACCCTTTGAACGCGTGTGCAGCGCGACGTGTGAACAGCCTTAGAGTTTCGATGTTTCATCTGGCAGCTTCCTTGTCGGGTGGGTGGGGGCAGATCTTAAAGTGGTCCAGAGACTCCCCCAAGCCAAAGAGGTGTGTAACCGAGGGAGCCTTGAATTCCATCTAATGGCGAATACATATGCACGGTAATCTTATGGCGGAGACGGGACCCAAAACCCTCCTCCCTGGCCAGACACGCGGGTGCGCGCTCGGTGTATTCAGACTTCTAGCCACGCTCCGTCCCTCTTGCAAACCTCCCCCCCCCCCAAGGCTTCAAAAGAGAAGCAAGGAACCGCAGGAGGCTCGCCTTTTTAAGGGTGGGGGTGAAGAAGGCGAAGATGAAGGAGATCTGGGTATGGAGAGGGGGGGGGTCCCTTGGGGAAAAGCACCCCCGATGCCAGGGAGGAGACGAGGACGGCGGCGCAAGAAAGAGGGTCGCTAGAAGCGGGAGTGGCGGCGGCGGCGGGGAGGAGGAGGAGGAGCGAGGCGGCTTCGTGGTGTGGAAGAAGCGCCACAGCAGCGGGACCGAGCTGCGGAGGGAGCAACGGGAGCAGCCATGCAGAGCCCAGCCCGGCAGCAGCAGCAGGCGCCGCCGGGGAGGAGGAGAGCGCCGAGGGATGGCGGAGGGCAGGCCGAGCGGGCTCTCCTCCTGCCTCGCCTGTCCTCGCTGCCCCACCCGCCCCTCGGCTCTCCTCTGTCTCTCCAGGGGCGGCGGCGCGCCGGGTCCCCGGGCTCGGCTGGAGCGCCAAGTGCGCGCGGAGGCCGCTTCAGCCACAGGTGCTGCGCCCGGCAGGGCCCTTGGAGACGCCTCGCTCCCTAGCAACGCGGGCTGGGCTGGGGGGGGAGAGGGGGGATGCTGGGGGGGGGGGTTGTAGGGGGGAGCAGAAGCAATGTCTGCCGGGACAGCAGGTCGTGCGAAGGGGGAAATCTGAGGGGCAGAGCGCACACGAGAGACCTGGCTCCTTGCGCCACGGCAAGAGGTCCCGAGGCTACCAGGTGGGGGGAGCCACACACATCCCCTCCCCGCCTCCTTTGCCCCGGACGGAACCCTTCGCGCTCCTCCCCAAAGCGGGAGGCGGACCTCTCATCTTGCTTGGGAACACTCTGCACATGCCCAGAGGCACTCTGATAAATGAAAGAGAAATATATCCTTGCGCTCTGGGGCGCCCACCGGGCTGTGGGAGAGGCTGCTGCCCCAGCTGCAGACGGGGCGCGGGTGGCACGATCTGCTGCCCCTCCGTCTCCTTCCAGAGGGCTTTGGAGCGCGCTTGGGGGCTGCCTCCTCTCCCCCGGCGGCGGCGGCGCCCTTTCCCCGGCTCCGGTAGCCCCTCCCCGAGAGGACCCTTTCTTCCTTCCCTCCCTGGCGCCCTCCTGCCCGTTCATTCCCTCGCCGGCTGCGCGACGAGGCGCCCGCCCCGCGCGCCCGTCCTCCCGCTCGAGGGGGCGGCCTCTGGTGGCGCGCCGAGCAGGCGGGGGTCCAGCCCGCCGGCAGCCCGAGGGTTAACCGCGGCCGGCGAGCGAGCGAGCGAGACAGACGGACGGGCGGACAAGACAGCCTCGCCAGAAGAGGCTGGCGCGCAGTCCGCGCTGTAGCCTCGCCGAGCCCGGAGATGGGAAGCGACGGCGGCACGCGGGCTCCCCCAAGCCCGGCGGCGTCCCCCCTCGCCGCCGCTGGGAAGGTGAGTGGCGGGCGGGCGGGCTGGCTCCCGGGCGCGCTGCCCGGCGGGGACGGAGCCAGGACTCTCGGCTCCGGCTCTCCTCCGCCGTCGCGCCTTCGCTTCCCCACGGAGAGAGGGCTGCGGATGGGGCGGCGGCGGCGGCTTGTGCTGCTCCGGCTGCCGCCCCTCTTCGGTCACCGTTTCCCAAACGGGGCGGGTGCGGGACGCTCCTGTCGGGTCCGGAGCTGCCCGCCTTCCGCGGGGCTCCAGTGCGTCGAGGGGAGGCGCAGAGGCGAGGGGGTGCTGGGTGGGGGAACGGGGTCCACTCGAGTCCCGGTTTTGTTTTCCGTGGGGGGGGGGAATTCTCTGTTTTCCTGTTGGAAGTAAGAAAGGGTGGTGGTTTTGAAGATGTGAGATAAAGGGGTTTCTGTGGGGTCTGAGGGAGAGATCCCCCAACCTCCGTGGGTTCCACAATGTGAAAAGGCAAATGTGTTTTTGTGGGGTTGCTTCGTGGACTTGGTGGCTTTCCTGCGTGTAGAGAGAGAGATCTGGAGAGCCCTGGGGCGCCTGGTCTGTGGTGCTTGGTGGACCAAGGAGGGATGTTCTGTTCCGTGCAGTGTGCTCTGTGTGTGTCTGTCTGTGTGTGTGTGTATGAGAGAGAGAGAGAGACAGATCAAGGATGCTTCCTTTGATGAAGGAAAACAAGCTCCTTCTGGGCTTGTACTTGGCAGCCTCATCTGGTCCTATCCAGCATCCTTGCCCCAGCTCCATGAGCAACTCTGGCTCCAGCTCCCCACAGCTCTTGACATGCATGATGCACCCAGACCTGTTGTGCCCAAAGAACAACTGTGACCAAGCAAGGCAAAGAGGAATGTCAGGGAGGGAGGAGTGGGATAACTTGAGCCCCTCTGGTGCACCGGCCAGGGTGGGTGTCCCGCAAAAAGTCCAGAGCCAGGGCAGCAATGAATGCGTCACACACAGCAACACAATGCAAGGAAATCTTCCAGATTGCCTGTGGATACCCATGGGGGGGATTCAGCCCCTCTGGAAGGGGCCTCATTGCTGTGGTTGGACAGCCCCTTCCCAAACACAGGAAAATGCATCGGGCTCCCAGGATTTGCAGTGCCACCCTAGGCATGTTTACGCAACCCGCTCAGTTCAATGGCACTTATTCTCCCAAGTGCGCGCGCGCTGGACTGTGCTTTTTGCTGTTGCAAGAGGCGGAAGAACAAAGCTTGCTGACATCCGTAGGCACGTTAGGATTCCAGGCCATCTGATCCACAGGTAGGTGGTAGTGAGGTTCGCTTTGTCAGCTGTTGAACATTGAACTGCTTTCCCCAGCGAGATTTGAGGCTAACACTTCCCCAAGCATCTCGCCTTCAACAGAAGCAACACCATCATAGGGTGAGATAGCTCCAGACTTTGCTTCACAACCTCAGCGAGCAAAGGCTGGAGGATTTCTGTAAACAGTGCATTAGCCACCATCAACATGAAGTCACAGCCCAGCTTTGGAGCACAGCAGGGGCTCACACTTTGGGACAGCACCAGCATTCGTATTCTTAGTCCCAGTTTTTCCATCTCTATAGAGTGTCAGATCTGTAGACGAACATAAGAAATGCCTGTTTGGTTCAGGCCAAGGGTCCCTCAAGTCCACCGTGGTCACCAAAAGTAGCTCACCGTGAGGCACAATGTAATACAGCTGTGCAGCATCTAGCAACTGGAGGTAGACTGTACCCAGCCATGGAGGGTCTCTTTGGCTTGCCTTGGCTAGTCCTGTCTTCCATGAATTTGCGTATTTCTTTAAAGAAAAGCCTCTAAGCTAGAAGCTGTCTCTGCATGTTCTGGTAATGAATTCTGTAAGCTAATTTATTGTGTGTTATGTGAAGAGCTACTTTTTTTTTGGTCTGTCCTAAATCCACTGCCACTGAGAGAAAGAAATAATGTTCCCTATGTACTCCCACACCATTCGTAATCATGTTCACCTCTATCATGCTCCCTGTTAGGCGTCTTCCCCGCCTGAATTCCCTTTTCCTTTCTCCAGAACATAGCAGGATCCATCACTGCAAATCTTCAGCCACACACACCAGCAGTTGGTTTTTGATACTCCCACTCCTACTGATTAAGAGTAGCAGTCTATTCATCTTCAAGTCTAGGCCAGTGTGGGATTCAGAACAATGGTGCAGAATCCCACCCACAGTCTCTAGGCTCTGGGGCCAGTTTTCCTTCTGCCCACATTGCTATATTTGTATGACTATTGAACATCCTTGCATGCATCTGAAAGCCAGGAGAGACCAGTGAAAATTTGTCTGTATAGATTTCTGGCTGAGCTTAGAGTAACTAGGGTCTTCCTTAAGACATCTTGGCAGCTGATGTAGAAAATCCAAATGGCTACACTCATGGCAAAATCAGTCCAGACATTCTCCAGCATGCGATCCATTGAAATTAATCCAAGTGTGCCAGAGCACATGGAGTTCTCTTGTGCAGCTCCTATTCATCCAGAGGGTCTTGCACAGGAGAATTTCCTGGCTGATTGTGCCCTGTGGTTCAGATCTATCTTTCAGTCTGCATTACTATCATGGTGGCAGAAATCTGCCACCTCGAGGCAGGTGCCACACCTTTCCTCCTGGGAGCGCCTCAGGGTTTTACTTCTGAATAGATATGTGGAGAACCGAGCTGGAGAAAGAAAACCCTGTTTATTGTAAACAGAAAATGCACAGAAATTCTGGGAGCCTAGGCAAAAGCATACGAGACTCAGATAAATATTGTTATGTCAGGGAACAGTCAACTGTGAGATTAATAAGGGAAAGTGACATCTCACTGATCTACCCAAATTCTCCGAAGATGTCAGGCAGCATGTAGAACAGGGCGACCCAGTTGATTTAGTGCAATTGGATTTTCAGAAGCGTTTGACTAAGCCCTTCATCAAAAGCTCTTAAGAAAACAAAGTCATCCTGGAATAAGAGGGACGATCTTTTTGTGAATCAGTAATGAGTTGTTGCTGGGGTTTTTTTTATTAAAAAAAAGATGGAAACTCAAAACATATTTTTTCAGCATATTGTTCTGGCATAAGCCCTATTTTTTTTAAGGTACTTAGGTTGTTGTTGTTTTAAATCACCATGGGGGCCCCATTTGGATTTTCTGCCTCAAGCACCGGAATGCGTTTTCTGTGCTGTGCTGAGAGATGTGCTGTGTTGAGGACTAGAACGATGACAGGGTCAGCATCGCACTGAAAGGCTAAATAGGAAAGCGGGAGTAAGCATCTGTGCATCAAAGAAGCGATGTTAAACATATTCAACAGTGACCTCAAGAAAGGAAGGGAGGGATACTGAGGTGGAAACATTTTACAGCTGGCAAAGCTTTAAAGTCCAGAGCAGATTGCTGTCTTCTGGAAGGTCATTACACAACTGGGTGACTTTAGCAATAAAATGGCAGATGAAATTCAGTGTTGGAAATTGCAAAGTAATACACGCTGAGGGGAAAGGGGAGGGGGAGAGGGAGAAGGAGGGTCCGTATTAGAACTATTCCAATAAAAAGAGAGCACATATTTTAATGTCACCGTGTGGATCGAAGGTGTATTTGCACTTCTCTGTTCGGGGCTGATCTTCCTCCACCCACAGCTCAACCTGATGTTGCAGAGCAAGGGAGGACAGGGCAGAGGAAGGCAGCTAAAATGATCAGTGAGATGAAACAGCTTCCATAATAGACTTGAGGCTCCTTGAGCCAGATGACAGGAAGAGGGTGCAACAGAAGCACACGAGAAAATCATCAGTGCTGTGAAGTAAGTTGATGGGGAGCAGCTGTTAATTTTACCTGGGCTCAATAATGCAAAAACAGCCGAGAACCTGAAGAGACGCAGGCAGAAGAGTCTAAACAAAATACTCAGTTTGATCCATGAATTAAATTTGCCACAGAACGTTTCGAGAACAGAAAATAAAACTCTTTTAAAAAAAAAGGATTAAAAAATTCCCGGAGGAAAAAAAATGTCAGTAGCTATTAGACAAGACAGTCAGGGAATACAAACTAATGCTGGGGGTGTTTCTAAAATCTCCCAACAGCTAGAAGCTATGAGTAAATGACAGGAATTGGGTTACTGCTCAATTGCTCCTTATTTTAATCTGAAGCACTGAGCAAAGGTGGGTGTTCTGGCATAAGTAGGTAAACTGTTGATTTATGCATGCATACCTTTTGCTACTAAATGATCTCATGAAAGCCCTTGTAAGCTTCAAGTTACCTCTTGAAATATTTCTGGAAAATGGGGAGGATGCAAGGAGCTGCCTTGAAGCGACTTTAATCGACAGTCCAGCTACCTTGTAATGTTGTTGAACCAGGCAGGCAGGCAGGCATGTCTTGGATCACTAACTGGAAATTCTGGGAGCCCTGAAATACTTCCAATAACAATAATGCTTAGCATTTATATGGATTTTTTTTATTGCTTTGCACAGATTACCTTATCTTTACAACACGCCTGTATGGTAAAGGTAAAGGGACCCCTGACCATTAGGTCCAGTCGTGATCGACTCTGGGGTTGCGGCGCTCATCTCGCTTTATTGGCCGAGGGAGCCAGCGTACAGCTTCCGGGTCATGTGGCCAGCATGACTAAGCCGCTTCTGGTGAACCAGAGCAGCGCATGGAAATGCTGTTTACCTTCCCACTGGAGCGGTATCTATTTATCTACTTGCACTTTGACATGCTTTCAAACTGCTAGGTTGGCAGGAGCAGGGACTGCGCAATAGGAGCTCACCCCATCGCGGGGTTCGAACCACCGACCTTCTGATTGGCAAGTCCAAGGCTCTGTGGTTTAACCCACAGTGCCACCCATGTCCCTCCCTGTATGATAGGTCTATATTATTATCTTGAGATTGCAGATGTAGGAAGGCTGAGGGAGTGGCATTGAGTGAGGTCATGGCGGAGGAGAGAACCAAACCATGTTCTGTCTGACTGCTATCTCAATCTATTTAGCCACTATGCTAAAGTAACTTTCAACTCTTGGTCTCATATATATGACAAACATTTACTCTGCTACCAAGGTAAAAAAGGTGCAGTCTGCATCTCTTCTCAAGCACAGGTCCTAGCTAAGGTTAATCCAGGAACGAAAAAGGCACCAAGCATATCTTATTTCACTGCTCCACCGAAGCGAGGAAAATTAAACAAGGGTGTGTTAATTAATTAAACATCTGACTGAAAGACATGATTCTCGGTTGTGTGTGTGCGTGCATGCACACTCACACAATTCTCACAGCCTTCTGTTAAATTTCCTACAGTTATTTTTTGAAGAGTTCGTGATGAACTCATGAAATTAATTGTCTCAAGATGTGGAGAAGCCACAATGTTAGGTGGCTTAAAAACAACAACAACCCAAAGGATTGGACAGATTCCTGGAGGAACATTGGCTGTCATGGGTACCTAATGCTACCTCCATTAAGTGAGTTCTTGCTGTAGCACTGCTGGTGGCTCTGTTGTCAGACAGGAGAGTAGGGAGAAATGGGAGAGAGGAGATGGTTTAGGCTCATTCTAAGATAATAGTCACTGTCCAATCACTCCAACAGACAGACACAGGAAGCAGCGGGATGGACAGCTCTGTGTTGTTTTTTGCTGAAATAGATTTCTTTATTTCTGAAGCATTCCAGATCAGCAGAATACAACTTGCAATCAAGTATTAAAATCGTATCCCCATAGTAAGAAAGCATTGATTAGTGCAATTTTTTTTCTTGCAAAAGGTCTATCAAAAAAGTTTTACTTCCATGAAAACTTGTTTGTTTTCACCAAACACAAGTGTTAATAAAACATTGCAATTTTCTTCTTTATTGCAAAGTATCGAAACCCAACCATTGTTGAATTTTCAGTCAACTAATAGCTTGGTGAGGGTTGAAGCTGGAGCAAGTGATGGAAAGGGAGGGTAAGTTTAGAAGTGATTGTGAGTTGAAGCAAACACACCTGGTTCACAACCATACTTCAAAAGTCTCAATGGGAGAATTTAGAAAGGGAAATGTGAGTTTCTTATCTGATCTCCAATACTACATCCACTACCCCTAGGCAGATCTTACTCAGTTTGCTTTGAAACAGTCATTTAGGCTTTCCACATAGTGTCCTTGACATTGTGTCACTACTGTTTTGTTTTATCTTTAATAAGGAAAGGGAAAGGACAGGAGTAAAATCACATCCACACCTCATTTTAAAGGCTTCAAACAAGGGTGTTGTTGTAATGAGAGATTGGGCTCTGGATGCGTCAGGTTCATTGGTTGGTTCAACACTAGCTGTTTACTGTGGAATTGCCACACTTGGTTCACTCACTTTTTATGAGGCATCTATATGACATCATAGGGACGTGGTGCTGTGGTCTAAACCACAGAGCCTAGGACTTGCTGATCAGAAGGTCGGCAGTTCGAATTCGCGTGACGGGGTGAGCTCCCGTTGCTCGGTCCCTGCTCCTGCCAACCCAGCAGTTCAAAAGCACGAAGTGCAAGTAGATAAATGGGTACCACTCCGGCGGGAAGGTAAACAGTGTTTCCATGTGCTGCTCTGGTTCACCAGAAGCGGCTTAGTCATGCTGGCCACATGACCCAGAAGCTGTACGCCGGCTCCCTCGGCCAATAAAGCGAGATGAGCGCCACAACCCCAGAGTCGGCCATGACTGGACCTAATGGTCAGGGATCCCTTTACCTTTATATGACATCATAATGGAATTGCTGTTTTCCAACACCACCCTAAGTCTCCCATCTGTTTTTAAAGGTCAAAGAAAGAAGGTATAGCACATGGTTAGCTCCATTTAGCAGCGGATTTACTTTTTTATACTCTTTCAATTTGCACATAAGCATTTTTTTTTCGCTTACATTTTTAAAAAATCAATGGTGCTTAAGATGGTGCACAAATGTAGACATTTTTTATAAAAAAAAATACGCATGTTGGCTTTCCATTCAGCACCATTTTAGAGAGTGGGTTTAAAAAATAAATAAATCATTTAAGTTGCACTCAAAATACTTTTTAGTCTATATTTTAAGTAAACATTTTTAAAATATTTATGCAGCAGCATGTAAATGAAAGACTGCTTGAGTGCAAAATTTAAAATTGATTAAAAAATAAACCTGCTGCTGCTAAAATGGCTTAGATGTATTGCCACTCACCCATGGGCTAGATCACACCCAATAGTGTGGGCAGAACATGGTTGCTAGTTGAGACCAAAAGCTGCTAGTTTAGAAGCACTTCAAGACTCTCCAGTTCTGCCTCGTTCTTGCAGTGCGGTGAGAGCCATAAATCTAGGTCTCCTGCTTCGGTGAAGTGTTTCTCTCTGCTTCTGAAGAATCCTAGTCAGAGGTGGTTATATCATCACATTGGTACCTCTTTGTGCAGTAGCATCTGTGGCACAGGAAGCTATGACATGTTGGTATCTAAGGCAGGCTTTGCGATGACTGCCTGTGTTAAGCATGTAGCTCACTGTGGATTTAATGAGCACCTTTAAAATGCCTTTCAGGTCGTTTCACATGATATTATAAAGCTCGATAAATCTAGGCAGTTGGCTGATAGCTCATAACCTGTAAAGAACAGTTGACTCACTTGATAACGTGGGAAGATGAAGCAATGAGTGAAACTTGTGGCAGCGATTGCCCTAGGCCATCTTCAATATTTTCATCAATATTGTGGCCACCTGTTTGTTTTTTAGAAAGGGGACAATGCCACTTTACCAGAGATTGGCTGTGTGCATTTCACAGTTCTGCATGAGACTGTGATATTCTGCACAAACCTCAGGTTCCTTATGGCTATGAAGACAAGCCTGCAAGTGTGCGCGAAACGATGAAGGAAATATCAGGTGCCCATAAAGATGGCTGAATGAAATTTCTAAGGGTCATTGGAATTTGATTTCAATTAACTCCCCAGACCTCTTTGCCCTTCCCCACGACGATTAGGAGATGCAGAATAAATTTTGCAAAGGGAGAAAAATATGAAAAGATGCACACATTTTATGGAAACAACAAAGAGTCCGGTAACACCTTAAAGACTTAACACATTTTTAAATGGTATAAGTAGGAATTTTAACACAGAGTACACATAGATCTGAGTAGGGAGAAACATCTAATTCGGTGTTCTACCTTTTAAAATACATCAACAAACCACACAAAGTTCACAGGAGAGCAGCAAAGAGGATCAGGAATGTGTTGTGCAAGAAAAATGCGGGGAAAATGAAGAAAGCGAGCATGTTTAGCAAGGACCAGAAAAGGGTGAAGGGAAAATGTGTGTACAGTTTATATCCAATTTAATGGTGTAGAACTTAGGATCTTGAAGTAAGGGGAAAACCAATTTCCTTAGGTCAGTAAATGCGCTTAGCAAGCAGGGTGGTCAGTTATGCATCACTAAAAAAGAGGGCACCGATTTGCATAAAATTTGCATGTGCTAATTTATATGGCTGGAAGTAAATTTAGAAACAATTTTCTATAATTTAAATAGAGATGCACCACAGCTCCCCATGGTGGGAAAAACTTTGTCTAGGTGACCTGCTATGAGCCTGGTTGCTAATTTATATGGCTAGAAGTAAATTTAGAAACAATTTTCTATAATTTAAATAGAGATGCACCACAGCTCCCCATAGTGGGAAAAACTGCATAGGTGACCTGCTATGAGCCGCCTTAGTCTGCGGCCCAGGTGCAACTTCAAGGCCCTGCGCCCCTTGTGATGACGATTAATCTTTAAACTGGAAATAGAAAAAAGTCCTCAGGAAAGCAGGACATTCGGCCACCTTATTAGTGGAGAAAAGATGAATAACATACATAAAGGAGAACTTCTGAGCCATAAAAACTGACAAACTACAGCAGGTACTATATGCATTCAAATTATTTAGGGCCAATGAGACACAAGGAGCCAGCGAAAGAGAGGGAGGTTAAACTGTAGTACCAAAAGCATGGCTTAGAGTTAATTGGCGATGGCAGCCTTAAAAGCTTACAAAGGGAAGTAAAAAAAGAAGAGGCGGCACATGCCAGCTTGACATTTAAATCAATAGTTTGGAATTTTAAAAGAAAAAGAGGTATGAAATGCCAGGGCTTGCTCAAGACATGGTTGCACCCGAGACAAATCCTAGAATGCCACCTCCCTTCCAACCAGGGAAGAAATGGTGAGGGAAAGATCATCAGGGAAAAAGTAGGGGGAAGAAAGATCAACACTGGGATTTACTGCCTTGGTGGATCTTGCTGCCTGAGGCAGTTGTCTCACCTTGCCTCTTGGGTGGGCCGGCCCTATGAAATATACAGTAGGCCTATCTAGAGCGCAAAAAAGAAAAGCTGAAGTAAGTTATAGGCTCAGTTCACACGTAACACTAAGCCAAACCATAACTTTGCTTCTCCTCCAGCCCTGCTGGTGTTGCACTGCTGTGAGCTAAGTCATGGTTTGGCTTGGCGTTACGTCTAAACCGAGGTCAGTGGTTTATCTCACTCCAGGCAAACCACAACCTGTAGCCAAGGTTTGTTCAGTGGCTCACTACCTTTTGGTTTCCCTGACTGGGGGAGATAAAACATCAGTTTCACCAGTTTCAGACATAATGCTAAGCCAAGCTGTGGCTTAGCTCACAATATTGCGACAACGGTGAGATCAGAGCAGGAACATAGCAGCCAACATCTTCCCTCTAGAAGCTTGCACGACTGCTCATTCGCACACAGCCATGGTTTGGCTTAGCGTTGCATGTGAACCGGGTCATAGGGTGGCGTCAATTGAAAATAAACTTCAGGAATTGCAGTGGTTACAACGTGATAATGTATGTGAAGTGTTTAAATATTTAGCAAGAAATGGCATATAAATGTCCCAACAATGCATTAACCATGAGGTTTGTGCTCCTTCCTTTTACTGCTTTCTGCTCACTGCACCACCTGACACTCATTTGGAAAAGACAGAGAGAGGGAACATATATCTGTCTATCTGCTTGCCTACCTATAGGGTGCCAATGTGTCCTGCTTTACAAAGGACACTCCTCTGTTTTGAAAGGCTCTCAGAAGTCAGTTCTCTGTTTGAAGGTGTCCTCTATTTGACAACTGCCCAGTCCAAGTCTGGCTTAAAGATAAGAAACATAAAAAGGGAGAGCAAGAATCCTTGAAGTTGCCCCTCAACAGTCATGAGTACGTGGACGTCAGATTTAGTAGGCACACAAGTCCCCTGATGTCTTCCCCACTTTGGTGTATTTCTATTGTATTTCTATTGTAATCGCAGCAATTTCTGAATTTGCTCCTGTATATTTTTTAAAAACCACGTGTTTTTCTTAATGTTCTCCCCTCCTTTCTTTTGGCAGTGCACGCCCACTTTTTTGACAATACGTGAGCTCCCGTTGCTCGGTCCCTGCTCCTGCCCACCTAGCAGTTTGAAAGCACGTCAAAGTGCAAGTAGATAAATAGGTACCACTCCGGTGGGAAGGTAAACGGCATTTCCGTGCGCTGCTCTGGTTCGCCAGAAGCGGCTTAGTCATGCTGGCCACATGACCCGGAAGCGGCCAATAAAGCGAGATGAGCGCCGCAACCCCAGAGTCGGCCACAACTGGACCTAATGGTCAGGGGTCCCTTTACCTTTAACTGACCACCTGATTTACCTGTTGAGAAAGAGTGATCTCCCACCTGAAGCCTGAAGCAATGCAGCCACTTGCTTCTGAAGTGGTGGGGTTGCAAAAAAGAATGCTGTAGCCATGAATAGATGGGTTGGGCTAGATGACGTTTGAGGTCACTTCCACGATCTGCTGTTTTTGGTGAGCTAAGCCTCTGTGACAGAAGCACCAAACACACATGCGACAGAGGAGGATTGGGATCAGCAACCGCAAGCAACAGCGGTCTAGTATATTGCGCTTGGGGAAAGTCGTGAGGTGAGGGGAGTCTCTGCCATTAGGGTAGAAGACAATGTGTGGCAAACAATACTGGGTTTACCTAGCAGGGTGATAAAAGACGTTGGAAAAGAAAATGTGAGGCAGGCAGTGTGTAAACTCATGTACACCATCTGATTATTAAACAATCAGTCATAGCTGGAAATGGTTGGAAAAGCTTTGTGTTTCAGGCAGGTTGTGAGGTTTTTCAAAACATCCGTGGAGGAGGCAAGCCAGAATTTGATGCCACAACGAACCTGAATCGTGAGAATAAGGTCTTGAAGAACTGCTGTTAGACGACGATTCAAGGCCTAGCAGCCAAATGTGTGAGGGGGGAGTACAACTGAGGGAAGTAGCCAAGAAAACTTCGGGTTTTGCTGGAAGCTTCTGGCAGAATCAATTACAGAATGGCAGAGCGAGGTTTCTGCTTTAATAACAGGTGTCCCAGCTGCCCTAGACAGTATCAGAAAAGTGAATCTGGCTTAAAAGCAACATTTTAATTAAATGTGAGTTTTCTTCTAAAGAACACCCCTCAATTTTCCACTATATGTGAAGAAGAAACTATTAAACCATCGAAAATGGATGCAGAGTAATTCATCACAATCAGCATAAGGTAATAAGTTTTATTCCTTCTAAATTCCATCTCAAAGCTCACATTTTCCTAACCGCCCCTCCCTACTCAGCCTTCATCCCCCCTTTAACATAGATAAGAGCTGCACATACAGCGCGCGCGCACACACACACACACACTCACACATACGAGCAATTGAGCTGCAAAGTGCCATGTACATCAATATGATTCTTGCCCCAGTTGATGTGCTTATTGCAGTTTGACACTGCACCTTTAAAGCACATTCGAAGCACACTTTCCTCTCCCAATAATTCTGCGCACCGCACCTACAATCCCCAATAATCCTTAACGAACTACAGTCCCCAGAAGTATCTGAAGCCGGTGGAAACATGCTTCAAATTAGCTTCAAAGATCACAATAGTGTTCAACACAGCATACATATTTTGTGGAATATGACTCTGTGAATGCTATAGGTGGTGCCTGTGTTGTCATTGATTGCGAGTAACACTGCCCTAGCCCTCCCCTGTGCCTGGGCTCTTAATTTTTTTATTTTAGATGTCGCTTTTACTCCTGTAGAGGCAAGCACTTCCCTTTCTATGCCACTTAAACTGGCATGGGCTTGTGTATCCAGTGTGGTGTAGTGGTTAAGAGCAGTAGACTCGTAATCTGGTGAACCGGGTTCGAGTCTCCGCTCCTCCACATGCAGCTGCTGGGTGACCTTGGGCCAGTCACACTTCCTTGAAGTCTCTCAGCCCCACTCACCTCACAGAGTGTTTGTTGTGGGGGAGGAAGGGAAAGGAGAATGTTGGCCGCTTTGAGACTCCTTAAAGGGAGGGAAAGGCAGGATATCAAATCCAAACTCTTCTTCTTCTATCCTTTCAGAAATAAGATGTCAACAGCAATGCCCTGATCTTCCATTTTGTGAAATGCCCCCCCCCCCCACATCCACGAGTCACCTTTTTACATAGGGCTTATTCATTTAGGGCACTTCATTACATGGGCACACACAGCTCTCTGCTTATACCCCCAGCTGTATGTGTCACTAGGGGGGGGGCAGAGGCTAGCAGGGCAAGGACCCCTTTGCCTATGTACAGTTCTGCACATGTGAGAGATGAGTCATTCCCTTAGCTCCCCCCCCCCTTTATGAAGGTTGTACGTTCCCCTCTCTCAATGAAGAAGCACAAATCTCTCATGATTTTTTAACAGCAATAATGGACTATCCCCTGCAGCTGGGGCTCCTCTCTCTCTCTCTCTCTCTCTCTCTCTCTCTCTCACACACACACACACACACAGAGTGTTCCTTCCCATCCCTTGCCCCCTCCAATGCACATGCAGGTACAGCAGCTCACACAACTGGCGCGCGGTACTAGAATTAGTGCAACGTGGAAAATAAAATCCTTTTTTTAAAAAAAGGCTTCCCGGAATGTATCCTGTCCTAAATATAATGAGAGCCTGAAGTTGGTTTTTGGACATGATGAAGATAGATGCTGCAGGGGAAAGAAGAAAGAATTCAGAAGTGAGCTATGGAGAGGATAAAAAAGATCTGAAGGCAAGTCTTATGAGGGTGGGCCAAAAGCTCGTGGTGTGGCTTGCCTGGAGAAAAGAAGATTAAGAAGGGGTATTTAAATAT
This sequence comes from Podarcis tiliguerta, assembly GCF_965153285.1. Classification (NCBI taxonomy): domain Eukaryota; kingdom Metazoa; phylum Chordata; class Lepidosauria; order Squamata; family Lacertidae; genus Podarcis; species Podarcis tiliguerta. The sequence continues at coordinate 3,539,805 of NC_139550.1, forward strand.
TTAAGAGAATTTTAGAAAGAAGATGGGGAGCAAATGTTCACCCTGTTCAGTGATGTAATGAGTTTATGCGAGAGGCAGGTAGCTTTCGGCTAAGCATGGGGGAAAAGGCTGCCTGAATTCAAGCGATGGAAAATAACTGCCCAGAGAGGATTCAGAATCTGCATCCTTGGAGAAAGGGCCTCAAATAGCTTCTGAGGGGGCGTTTTATGCTTTGAATAGCCGTCATTTATGTACCACATTTCAGGGGTTCAAAGCACACGTTTGGGCTGTAAGCCCCTTGAGATAGGGACCTGCCCTCTTGTACTCTCTAAAATGCAGACACGAATGGTGCCATATTAACCAAACAAATAATTGCAGAGGGACATAGATCTAAGACCCACATGTCGGTACGTAATAAAAGAATCAGCTGGACTCCTGGATTCAAAATGCAGGGCATAACACACTCTCCAGTGGGAGAAAGACCCCAGCAGAGTTTAAAACAGTCACAAGGTCAAGCAGCAGTATAGTGTGGGTATAACAGGCTGTTAGACCCTTTTATATATTCTGTTTACTTTGCTTACAGTGCTTTCCCCATTTCTGCTGCTCTTGAAATGAACAAACCACACTCTTCAAAGCTTTACTTACAAAATCCTAAAGTATGATTCATGTGCTATGCCATGCAGCAGCAAGGAGAACACAGGTAGAATTCCCTTGGGTACAAAGTACCAAAAGATTTTTTCAAGCAGGCAAGCTCAGGCACTTTCTTCCTGGTCAGTTACATGGTGTGAAGAAGAGTGATGAAAGAATATTTCTTTCCTCCCTCATTGGAGATGAGGGAGTGTGACCTAACTGAGTCTAGCATTACAACTTTCTGGTCTTTAACCCCTTCATGCATTAACTATCCCTATGCCTGCTAGTTTCCTTTGACTGCAAGTTCCCCACGGCAATAACATTACAGACATTCTTTCTGCAATGCTTATCACATACATTATTTCTGTAATCACATGCATTATGTCTAATGCTTATGATAAGTTGAATATAGAAAGCAGGAATATATTAGGATGGAACTGGGTGTTTCAGCTGCTATGTCTGCTCCTCTGCTCACCCTGTAACATTTAATAATGCAAGGCATGTGATGTGTTGCCGTTCCACTGAAAGTTTCCCGGCTACGGCTGATCCACTTCACTGGCTGCTGCTCCATGGGGTAGGGAATGAGAGGAGGAAAATTCATAATGCATTATAAAGCTACATGGGCAGGGGGAGGAGATGCAAGCAGCAGCAACACATCACTCATAAATGTGTAGCTTTTATACATCTCTTTTGAAGAAGAGGCCTGTCATGGCATGCCGAGGGCACAGCGGCGGATTCACACTATCCCAAACTCGCCGTTTAGCTCTCCCAAACAAACTATGGGTTGTAAACCAGGAACAAACCTTGGTTGCACCTCATGGGTAGTCCAGAGAGTGGGTGGATCAACAGCAAAATGACTGGAGAGGAGCAAAGTTGCAGAGATCTCCCCAGGAATCCACGTACTCGCGTTTACACAAAGCTGTGGTTTGGCTTAGTGTGACTTGCAAGGCAAGGCTGTGTTGCTCACTGCAACATCTTCGAGAGAACTTGCAGCTGAAAAGGATCCAAAATAGTAAGGTCCAAACTGGCCTCCCCACCTCAACAGAGGTTGAACCACCACCTTCTCTTAGGGCAGGATGGGTCCCATCCTCGCTCAAAGAGGCGCTAGTCACTTCTGAAGTCCAGATCGAAAGCTCAGTTCTGTGCAGTTTCAGAAACCAGGAAGGTCAAGGATCTGAGGAGCAGGTAGACCTCAGCCTTCCAAGCAGCTCAGTCTGTGATGGCAAAAAGTGTTAATGGAAAAATATTGTTGTTGTTTAGTCGTTTAGTGGTGTCCGACTCTTGGTGACCCCCTGGACCAGAGCACACCAGGCCCTCCTGTCTTCCACTGCCTCCTGCAGTTTGGTCAAACTCATGCTGGTAGCTTCGAGAACACTGTCCCACCATCTCGTCCTCTGTCGTCCCCTTCTCTTTGGGCCCTCCATCTTTCCCAACATCAGGGTCTTTTCCAGAGAGTCTTCTCTTCTCATGAGGTGGCCAAAGTCTTGGAGCCTCAGCTTCAGGATCTGTCCTTCCAGTGAGCCCTCAGGGCTGATTTCCTTCAGAATGGATAGGTTTGATCTTCTTGTAGCCCATGGGACTCTCAAGAGTCTCCTCCAGCACCATAATTCAAAAGCATCCATTCTTCGGCGATCAGCCTTCTTTATGGTCCAGCTTTCACTTCACAATGCTTTAAATTAAATCACTCCCCCCTCCCAAAATGTAGTACTGAAATGGTTGTTTCCATGTTCCCCTTTTTATTCCTCCTCCTCCTCCTAGATCATCACCTGCGCTAGGAATCGAATTGTTAACGAATCTATGACTCTCCTTTCTGCTTTTATGATTAACCGACTCCCCCACATTGCCATTATTACCTACGCTCTCTCTTCCCTTCTCTCTCCAGGGCCCAAAGAATCTGCTCAGACAAAGCAGCACTCTTATTACCCCAACAACCCTTTTTTAAACAGGAAACTCCGCTTCCATCTTCTTCCCGCTCCCTCCCTGCCCCCAGCGGCTTTCCGCAGGGTTTCAAATGAGTCTGAATTTAAACATAATATAAGTGTCTAATCACAACTGAATCATATTCTATGAGAACATGTTCAAGAGATTAAAGTAATAAGGCTGCAATAAAAGAGCTATTTAGCAAGTAGTAAAACTGCACATCAGATTCGCCAGGATACAAAGTGAGAAGTGAATTTTACTTTTCAAGGCAGAAATGTAGTCTCTGCATCTTGTAATCGTGTGAATATATGGCCATCTGTTCTAGTCACTTTTTATCTGTCCGTTCAGTTCCCCTTCTTCCTTTCACCCAGACTTTGTAGGCACACAGACACACAATGGGGGTGGGGGGCTCTCTTAGCTGTCTTCCTTGCTTACCCTAGAACTCGAGGTCTGTCTGACAGCTCTAGCGAACAAGTCAGCAAAACATTAGCATATTGATTTTCCCTTCTAAGTTTCTTTGCTGAAGGACTTGTGTCAGCCACACCATTGTCAAGCACAGAGCCTTGGGTTTTATTGGGCTCCCCTGGGAGGGGATGTTTCTCCTAAAGATATTATCTCCAGTCCTTGAAATGACTTGCTTACAGCACCCAGCTTCTCTGTATCTGCAGATGAGTTGTACCTGGGCCATCTCCAGGGCTTACAGGCTGGATCATCTTTTGAACTCTGCACCCACAATGGGAGACCGGAGTTTGGGGAAATAGTAGCAAGCTAGGTTGTATAACAGGGACGCGGGTGGCGCTGTGGGCACAGAGCCTAGGACTTTCCGATCAGAAGGTCGGTGGTTCAAATCCCCGCAACGGGGTGAGCTCCCGTTGCTTGGTCCCTGCTCCTGCCAACCTAGCAGTTCGAAAGCATGTCAAATTACAAGTAGATAAATAGGTACCACTCTGGCGGGAAGGTAAATGGCGTTTCCGTGTGCTGCTCTGGTTCGCCAGAAGCGGCTTAGTCATGCTGGCCACATAACCCGGAAGCTGTACGCCGGCTCCCTCGGCCAATAAAGCGAGATGAGCGCCGCAACCCCAGAGTCGGTCACGACTGGACCTAATGGTCAGGGGTCCCTTTACCTTTACCTTTAGGCTGTATAACTGGCCAGATATAAGTGCAAACATACAATAGCCGTATCCCAGTTTGCCATTTTTAAAAGCTATACAGCCATAATTTGTATCACAAAAAATTGTGTGTGAGAAAGGGAGAGGGAGAGAGTGCTGGCAGTGATTAAAAGGGCAAAAGGGAAAGCCATTTTAGCCCTCCGGAAAGTAAACACTAAATATTTTATGGACATATTTTTCCTCTCTCAGTCCTTAAGCAGGCTGGCGTTTTCTCCCTGATTCATTCCCTTTCGCTATCTCCTGTGTTTATCATTCTAATTTTATTCCTATTCTTTTCCTTGCCTCCACGCACAATTAAAGTAGCTCTTTATATTAAATGGATTACATGCTCTGTGCTATAAATAAATGCAGGAATTAAGATTCTCTTAACTTGTTTAAGTGATAAGAAATCAGAGGCACAAATCCCCCCCCCCCGCCGCCCCCAGCCTTCGGAGGAACAGCAGCACGTGTGTTCATGGCTGTGAGGCTCACATTTATGTGCGTGTATGCTTAATGTTGTTCTGCCGCGAGTGCAGGGGGAGGGCGGGAAACGTGCGCGTGCAATGATAAGCCAGGGACATGTTTTCTCTCCATGTCAGTCTGTCTTCTGCTTATGTTCACAATACATGGCATGTTTATAAGGGTTGAAGGGACTTGATGGAATGTAATGAAAGTTGGTGGTCACTAGGCAGCCGTGCATCAGCTGCGCTGAAGGGATTTAGGAACGCTTTAGCGAACATTCAACTGACATTCCTTTTTTTCCCCTTCCTGGTTTTAGTGAAGAATATGAGGCAGATTTACCGCTGAGTGGAGAAACAGTCGCCTCTAGATATGGAGACCAGCACCTGGTAGGTTTGCAACTCTTGTTTTAGAAAGCGTGATGGAAATGGGACAGGGTCAGGCACTTAAGTGTGTGTCTATTTTGAAGAAGGAAATATTGCTAGTGCTAGTGCACTACCAGCAACAAACCGTACTTGATGCATACCTAGTAGTGGTAATAGCCAAAGCACTGGATTTAGTGGTGTGGACAGTTCCCCCCCCCCACAAGGCACTGAGCTGAGGGGGTGCAAAATAGAGAAGATCCATTTGAAACATAGCTGTCAACTGTCCCTTATTTGGTGGGAAACTCCCTTATGCCAGCGCCGTGTCCCGCTGCTGTCCCTTATTGATGATGTCCCTTAAATTTCCTGGGTTTCAAAGGAAGCAGCTCCTCTCCCTCCCTCCCTCCCTGACAGCCAGGGAGGAGGGAGGCTCCAACTGTGTTGCTTGGCTGCGTTGCTCACCCAATAAGGAGTCTAAGAATGACTGGGGGGTGGAGCTTGCATGCCTTGTGCCGATCAAATCGGCCGCGTTGCCTGGGGACTCGCCTTTGCTCAGCGCTTCCCAGCGGAGAGGTGATGGTGGTTTTCCTTGCTGCATCCCCTTTGCCGGGTTGCTGAGCTGTGGGAACCACCGCTTGAGGCTTTGTTTGGCTGCTGACTGGGCTTTCTGCCTTTGGCTCAGAGGGGCTCAGAAGTTGAACATACCTGTGCCTGGAAAATCTCTTATTTTGGCTGCTGATCCCTTATTTTCGAGGCTGCTGGTCCCTTATTTACAAATCTGTAAGTTGACAGCTATGATTTGGAGGTGCCAGTTTTTGACCTCTCACAGGGTGCCCAGAAAAGGAATGAAAGAGCTGGTGCTTTGGGCAGGCACAAGCCAAGGGATTGTACTGACAATAGGAAGGGAGTGAGCTAGTTGATGCATTAGGATTGGAGCTGTGACGGGTGAGAAGGAAGTGTGCAGCTATGGCACCTGCACATGGCTTCATAAATCATCGTTTGTGAAGCCATGGACAATTGTCTGAATGTGGCTGTTGGGTCTCCAGGGCCCAGCACCCAACGAGAGGCATGAAGAAAATTGGGCATCCCTGCAAAATGGGAGTGAGGGATATGCATGATGTGTGCATAAAAACCCCCACAGTTTCAGGCTGGGCTGCTTACACACCACACCTTTAAAGTGTGTGGCTTGCCCCAAAGAATCCTGGGAACTGTGGTTTGTGATAGCTGCTGGGAATTGCAGCTCTGAGAGGTGTGACGGTTCTCAAGATTCTTTGGGGGAAGCCATGCCCTTTAAATCTATGGTGTGTACACAGAAACAGTTGCAGATACTCCTGGACAAAGAGGTCGTTGGAGGTGGCACTTAAAACAGGCTGCATGAGAAAGCTCCATCTTCAGGCTTAGCAAATTAACATGAGTTACAGTAGGGTTACCAGACGTCCCCAGTTCCCAGGGACAGTCCCTGGATTTGCAAATCTGTCCCTGGACAAATTCCATCCCCGGAATGTCCCCAGATTTGCAAATCTGTCCCTGCAAAATGTGGCAGCAGCAGCCTCAGCAGTCCGGAGCCAGCCTGTTAGCGCTGCTCGGTGCCATGGCGCCCGCCATTTTTCCTGCGCCACGGCAGCGAGCATCTCCTGAAGCCAGCCAGAGGCAACTGCACTACCAGCCTGGCCCCTCCTGGGCAACAGCCGCCCGCCTGTGACTCCCGAGCCTCCCCTGATCTGTCAAAACAAAGGGGGAAGGAGATCAGGGAAGGCTCGGAAGTCATGGGCAGGTGGCGTGCCATTGCCCAGTTTTTTTAAAAAACTGTGCATTTATGTTTCACAGGGTGCGAAAGAAGGGCTTTGCACCTTTATACAATATGCATGTGTGCTTGGGCCCAGGGTCGTTTGCCTCACCATCCCCACTACTGACTCCCTGTTGCTACTCAGCTTCAAAAAAAAGGGGGGCCCGGATTCATTGAAAAAAATCTGGTAACCAAGGGTTACAGTCTGTTAGTTATCCCATGCAAGTCCCATTAAATGAACAGGAGCTGGCAGGAGCGCTGTGGGACACTTGCACAGATCATTCGCTTCAGCTGGGCTTTTGCAGAAGTTCAAAGCTGACTGCGATCTCCACCTGCCAAACTTCATGGGAACCAAAACCCCAGGGCCTGACAACACAGCCAGCGAACCCCACAGATGGGGCTCTCCAGCTTAGCGACATGCATCTCTCTTTCTCCCCTTCCGCAGCGTGATGCTCCCTCTCGTCTCCTGCTTCCACCTGCTGCAGCTCTGGCCTTTCTTACTTCTCGCCACAGCACTTCCATCCCACAGCGCCTGGTCTCTGCGCACCCGGGGCCTTCTGGCGGCGCGGCCCCTCTGCAGCCACCGCGGCCCTTCCTCCCCTCGGTCCGTTTGCATCTGGGACAAGAACCCCGCCCCGGAGAAAGGGTCCCGCTCTACCTCACAGCGCCATCGGTCTGTGGTTCCCAAAGGGGCTGGGCTGCGCAGCTCAGTGCGCCTGAGGCGCCAGGCTCAGGGAACCCGGCCTGCCACTCCGTCTGGCTTCGAGGATGGCCTGTCTTCCTCCCAGTACCCTTGGGCCATTGTCTGGGGCCCCACAATATCCGTGGAGGATGGAGGCGACGCCAACTCTGCCAACCCTGGCTTCCCACCTCTGGGTTACACCTTCGTTTCGTCAAGCGGAATGGCCACAGCGCAACCCAACTCCCACTCCCTGCTACACAACGAAGGGCTCAACCTGCGCCAGACCCCAGCCACCCTACGGCCCTTCCTTTTCGGGCCACGGGGAGAAGGTAACACTCAATGTCTCTCGATTCCTTCTGGTGTTGCCAACTTTTTTTTTTCCTTTCCCCATTATTATTTAGAGTTTATTGATTTCTTTTTTTTCCAGTGGACCACTAAAGAGAAAGTAATGAGAAAATAAAGAAAAGGGAGTTCAAAACTGTAATACAGTGGGTTTCCAGCTGTTTTTGGACTACAGTTTCCATCGTCTCTGACCACTGGTCCTTCTAGCTAGGGATGATGGGAGTTGTAGTTCAAATGTAGCGGGAAACCCAAGTTTGGGGACGTCTGCTGTAATGCAATGCAATGTAGAGCTATATAAGTAATGCTGTTATTCCAACAAGTATACAATTAGTAACAAGTTGGTCTAATTTTTATCAATGCATTCCAAGTATCATTATATTTATCCATGCGCAATTTGCATCTAAAAGCGATCCGTTCATGTGTTGCAAGAGTTGTCATATCTTCTATCCATTGATCAAAGGTGGGGGGCATAGTATTATCTTTCCTGTGAATCAATATCAGTCTTTTGGCAGAAGTAATGGTGTGAAGAATCCATCTGCATTGACCAGCCGTCAAACCCCCATATCATTGGTATGTGGTTTAGCGTAATATTATCATCTGACAGTTTTAACCCCCCCCCCCAAGTAGAATAAAGGGACGCGGGTGGCGCTGTGGGTTAACCACAGAGCCTAGGACTTGCCGATCAGAAGGTTAGCAGTTCAATCCCTGCGACAGGGTGAGCTCCCGTTGCTTGGTCCCTGCTCCTGCCAACTTAGCAGTTCAAAAGCATCTCAAAGTGCAAGTAGATAAATAGGTACCACTCCGGCGGGAAGGTAAACGGCATTTGCGTGTGCTGCTCTGGTTTGCCAGAAGCGACTTAGTCATGCTGGCCACATGACCCGGAAGCTCCCTCAGCCAATAAACGAGATGAGTGCCGCAACCCCAGAGTCGGTCACGACTGGACCTAATGGTCAGGGGTCCCTTTAACTTTAAGTAGAATACATTTTAATACTTTTCTCCAAAAGCTTGTAAGCGTCAGACACTGCAAAAAGAACCATTTTCCTTATTATATCTCCAGCAACATGTTGCCAACTTTTTCTCCTGACCAGGCTCCTGTGTACCTTTAATCGCTTGAGTGGCAAGCAGGAATCCTACAGGGGAAGCTTTTCTCAATGCTGCAGCTGTGAGCTCCACCTGCAAGAGTGCTACTTTAAAAAAGCACACAGGAGGGCAGCCAGGAAAAAAGTGGAAATCTCGGGGTGGGGGTGGGGGGTGGCATGGACTGCCCTGTCCCCGCAAAATGGTCCGGAGATGCCTACCCTACTTACTGACACTTCCCGTCTCTGTCTGTTCCAGGTGTGGACCCTCAGCTGTATGTCACCATTACGATCTCTGTCATTATTGTCCTTGTTGCTATTGGGATAATACTCAAATTCTGGTGAGTAGATTTTAGGTAGCTGCAAAGGTTAATGCCATAGGATCGCAACTCACAGGAGGTGAGGAGAGGCACCAGGGATATGTTGTAATTGAGGACAACGCATCCAAATGGCTTAATATTGAATGGAAAGCCAATGTTGGTGTTCTTGGAGATTCTCTACTCTCCAAACATTAGTTTGGGAGCTGGGAATATATTTTGTTGCACAAACTGACCCTTTTACAAGTGGTCAAGCTCCATAAATAAAGTAAACACCATCTAGTATTAACGGTTTCCTACATTAGTCAGCATCTTAAAAAGTAGAGACATCACCTTGCCAACAAAGGTCCGTATAGTTAAAGCTATGGTTTTTCCAGTAGTGATGTATGGAAGTGAGAGCTGGACCATAAAGAAGGCGGATCGCCGAAGAACTGATGCTTTTGAATTATGGTGCTGGAGGAGACTCTTGAGAGTCCCATGGACTGCAAGAAGATCAAACCTCTCCATTCTGAAGGAAATCAGCCCTGAGTGCTCAGTGGAAGGACAGATCGTGAAGCTGAGGCTCCAATACTTTGGCCACCTCATGAGAAGAGAAGACTCCTTGGAAAAGACCCTGATGTTGGGAAAGATGGAGGGCACAAGGAGAAGGGGACGACAGAGGATGAGATGGTGGGACAGTGTTCTCGAAGCTGCTAAAATGTGTTTAACCAAACTATGGTAGGCAGTGGAAGACAGGAGTGCCTGGCGTGCTCTGGTCCATGGGGTCACGAAGTATCGGACACGACTAAACAACAACAACAATGTTAGTCAGTACATACATCCCTAATATAGATCTGCAAAAAAAATATGCTGGTTTATGTATTTATTTACAAAACTGAAAGACAGCTGCTAAAGTATGTAATTTAATTACTTCTCTCAGTTTGTTTATGACATTTTAAAAACGTTGTTCTTTCCCTTGCCTGTGTTGTACCTTGGTACAACATAAAGGCCGCATAAAACTCCACATAAAGGCCACAACTAGCCATCACTACCCTAATGAACAGAAGCAACTCTTGATGATTCTTCTAATATCCAATTCTGTGAGCTGCAGAAGAAGATGTAAGGTCCAAAAATACACTTGGCAAGTTTTAAGCAACTGACATTTTCAGTTTCACATTAACTCCTTTAGGTTTTGTACAGCACCAATTTGGATGTTGGGATTTGTGTACTGGGAGCGAATTATATCAGATTTTGCTTTAAATACCATGTAGTTCCAACATTTTATAACTGCATTAAAACGCACACACATCATTATAGAGTTATATGTTAAGTTAAGGAATTGGTATGTTATATTTGAACATTTTAATTGACTTGTTTTTCAGTTGGCATTTCTTTTAAGTTAGGCATTTTTCTTACTACTTTGTGCTTAGCTGAGGCTGCGCCGTTATACTTTTGTAACATGCTACTTAAGAATGCAGACTGGTGTAACATTAGTAGGGCTGTGGGACCATTTAGAAAGCATGCTCTCCACATGCAATACAAGCTTGCTTTTGGGGAAATTAATCCTGTAAGTTTGCTTCAAAAGCCAGCTATAGGCATTGCTAATTGGCTAGTGACTGTGAAGTCGCCACAATTACTCCTCTCTCCTATCCCCGAGGAAGTTTTGCAACTATTTAAAAAATGCTAAGATGAAGGGTGAATAGAGACACAGTTAAACATCCGTGTGGTGTTTTTACAAACATAGAAGGCAGGCAGATCACTTGAAAAATGTATGGTGGAAAGACTAGAGTGCTGACTGAACCAGCTTGATAGATTGCCTATCTGTCATGTGAATGTTGAAGTTGAGAGGAAATTGGGCATATTCTTCAAATGAAGAACCCACTGTATCATCACTTTTATTACCACCTCTGTCCTCCCAAACCAGCAAATCAAGTTGTAGATGGCTTGGTTTACTCCCCTGTCATATTTCAAGTTCCATTGAAGGGATTATTTCTCTGACAGGTATTGATCTTGAAAATTTCATTTTGCCCCCCCCCCCCCCCCCCAGTTTCTTATAAAAGCAGAACACAGCTCTTTGAAGTGCCGGTACCCACATCTGTACTTAATACCTTTTAAAAGCTATTCTTCTGAATTGCCATCTTTATTTGTCTAGAACTCACAAACAAAAGAAAAGACCCTCTTTTCATACTGGAATTTTAGTTCCAGGCTGAAGATCACCTTCAGTGCAGATTTGAGGAGGAGGAAGCAAACTGCATCTAAAAAGCAGTAGGCTTGGGCTGGTTGGCCATCATTTTTGAGCAAAAACCAGCATCCTTTTGATATGATTTGATAATTGCATCCTGTTTTTCTCACAACAATGCTGATCTCAAAACAGCTCACAACAAAAACATTAGCATAAAGAATGAGTAAGCGTTTCAATCACTGCAATCGTATCCAAACACAAAGCAAAAAAAACCCCACAAATAAATTCATCAAACAATTAATACAATTCAGTACAAACTCAAAGTGATTCAAAATATCAGGAATGGCTGCTGAGCCCCAGCTGTTTACTGTCGAATCAGATCAGACGTCAATCTGGCTTTCTGTGGGTTGACATTTGTTTTGATTCAGCAGTAAACAGTGGGTTTTCTTGGGGAAAGCGGTGGGACGAAAGAAAAACCTCGCAGACCTGTGCCTAGAAATTGTGGGACAAGTCCCAAATCAGATCCTTTTTGAAAGTAGATTGGTTATGCTAGGATGGCAGAGCCCATTAATCCATTGCACAAGACCTAAAGATCTGTTATGAACTTAAAAGCACTCCTGCAAAATAGTAACGGTCCAGAGGCACTCAAAAACAAAACAATTCATTAGCAAGACAAAGCTCTCCCTTACAGCCAAGTTTTAATTAAACAAATAATTTGCAAAAAGATAAAGGTGTTCCGAAGGGAGCTTTGCTGGACAAGGAGCTGTCGCAGCTGCCCTTGTTCAAATCCTTGTTGATATTGCCTCTGGAAAGGATGCGACCCAGAGAGGAACCCTACTGGCATGGGGAGAAATATATGGGGAAAGGCCCAATAGGCACACATGGCTTTCACCCCACATTCAGTACTATCATTATCCTAAGTGGTGGAAAGCTTGAGCAGAGAACTAAAGGTCCACTCCAACTCGGAGTCCGTATTTTATGTCAGCTGTACAAGTGGACATTTCACGTTCCCGTTGTACAGTGGTGCCTCGCAAGACGAAAAGAATCCGTTCCGCCAGTCTTTTCGTCTTGCGGTTTTTTCGTCTTGCGAAGCAAGCCCATTGACGGAGTAGCGCTATTAGCATTATTGACATTTTAAGGGCTAAAAACGGCTTTTTAAGGCTTAAGGGATTAGCGGTTTTGCTGCTAAAATGCTTTTAGCAGCTTAGCGATTCAGAAAAAGGGGTTTTGGAGTGGAAAACCCCCCCGAAAATTTTCGTCAATTTCCGTCTTGTGAAGCAAGCCCATAGGGAAATTCGTCTTGCGAAGCGCCTCTGCAAACGGAAAACCCTTTCGTCTTGCGGGTTTTCCGTCTTGTGAGGCATTCGTCTTGCGGGGCACCACTGTACTTCGGGTGGACTGTATATTCCTTACAGTTGGAGGAAAGGTATTTGGGTACCAGGAAAACAAATTAAGGCATGGATGCAGAATCCTCTGGTTAGGTCGCACCCTTTCTGATGGTAACAGCCTTCTCTCTCCCCACTACCCCCTGGCTTTCTGTAGCTGGGACAGGAACCAGAAGCGACGTCACCACTCCAGCCAGCAAAGCGGACTGCAGCAGGAGGGTAGCCACCAGCCCTTAACGGACCTATCTCCCTCTGCGGTCAGCATCCTGGGGCCCTTCAGCGACTCGCCGGCCCCTACACCAGACATGATGGAAACTGGACAGGTTCTGGAAGGCATGGAGAAGCTAGAGGGACTAGGGAAGACCAGTGCCTTCCAGCTCAACAGGTAACTCACGCAAATTGCAAGTATCAATCAATCGATTTATTGCAGATAGCCAAAGGCCTTTGCTATGAACAGCAAAGAGCAAAAGCAAGGCAATACTCTGGAAAGCAAGAAACAACTCCCAGCAGTGCTTGATTTATATAGCATGGAACACAACTTCTTTATAATATGATCCTGGGACATCCAGGAAGTATTAAAAAATGCAGCTACATTAGAACATGAATCATTCTCAAAATATAATTATAAACAAGTTTCATCCAGCACTCTGTCAGAACAGCGATGGTGGATCACAATTGGGATAGTCCTCAGTATCACTCAATGCTCTTGCTCTCATTTTGAAAAGTTATCTATCAGTACTCTGCAAATTTAAAAAAGCATTTTGATATGTTACGATGATACTATACTGTAATGGTTCTAGGGGTTGCTCGTGCGTAAGCCGGTGCAAACACCCGGCTGGGTTGCCTGAGTGAAGCTTTTCTGTCCGGACAGCCACTCACCCGTGGCTGTCTCAATCACTGGCAGAATCCGTCAGTGGGCGTTTCTTAAACTTCCTCCAGCAAAGAAGCTCTTTGACGCCTAGTCTTCTCCTACTCTCTCTGCGCGAAAGTCTTCTGCGCAAGGAGGGCGTAGGCAGCGGAGGACCTCTACTCTCCCCGCTGGTCCCCGGCAAGGAGTCCTGGGACCGCCTCGCCGCTTCCCCCATCTGCCCCCCTTCGCCACTGGTGCTACACTGATTCTCTTCCCCAGAAGATGGGCTGCCTCTCCCAATCCCAGGACGCTCTCTGGAATCCCTCTGGATTTTGCTCTTTCCCTCCGGCACTGATGGCAGTTCCCTGACATATACTATACTATACTTTACAGATGTACCTCTGGTTGCGAATGGGATCCGTTCGCAACCTGAAAGGAACGCAACCTGCGTCTGCGCATGCGCAGGTCGCGATTCGCCGCTTCTGTGCATGTGCGTGATGTCATTTTGCGTGTCTGCACATGCGCAAGCGGCAAAACCCGGAAGTAACCCTTTCCGGTACTTCCGGGTTGCCGCAAGACACAACCTGAAAAAACATAAGCTGAAGCAAACGTAACAAGAGGTATGACTGTACTGTACTGTACTGAAATGTTTAAATGTTTCTTTGTCCTTGAATCTTCCTGTCACATTTGCCACCCTCCCTTGCTACCTCCTTTGAGAACCACTGCACTACAGGGTCATAAGAGCCTGACCTAAGGGGAGGGGCATGTCACAAAAGCAATACAGTGACCACCATTCCGGCAGATCTCATACAAGCTTTAAGAAGTGGATCCCCATATGCATGCTTGGTTTGAAGGTGGGTGCTGGATCTGAGAAGATAGGACAGTACTGATGCAGTGCAAGTATAATGCTGGGAAAGCAGATCCGCTTTCAGCAGAAGCACATGTTCTGAAGATGACTCACTCTCAGCTGTACGTACCCAGTGTGCAACAGCTGCAGCACAAAAAGTGCAGAGCTGTAAGCGTTGGCCTGTTTTAATCAATGGATTTATCAACCAGATCTGCAATTCTGCGTGCAGTTGGCTTCAGTGAGATTGTAGCAGCCCAACTGTTCGCAGGGATGCAACCCAAAGCTGTGGTTGATTAATAAGATTGATCAAATTTCAGTTGCTGGGACCATGAGATACGCATTTCTTATAGTAGGTATGTTGCATCTGGTATGCTGCTCTAAAGAAAAACAAAAAACTACAGTGGTACCTCAGGTTACATACGCTTCAGGTTACATACGCTTCAGGTTACAGACTCTGCTAACCCAGAAATAGTGCTTCAGGTTAAGAACTTTGCTTCAGGATAAGAACAGAAATCGTGCTCTGGCTGTTAAGTTGTGGGTGAACATATCAGACGACAGAGCGATTCTTCAAACAGCTCTTGTTTATTCACAGGCCAGGACAGAACTCAACTGAAGGGTTCGGTCGGCCTGCTTATATAGAGCTCCAGTACAATGTAACTGTAACAATTATCTAAAACTATCCAATCACTGAACGTCACTTTCGATCCCTTATTTGCATAACTATCTACAGTATCCCCCTGCTGGACCAGGGTGAGAACTTCAGTACATAATACCGGCGGCCCAGCAGCAGTCGGAGGCCCCATTAGGTAAAGTGGTGCTTCAGGTTAAGAACAGTTTCAGGTTAAGAACGGAGCTCTGGAACGAATTAAGTTCTTAACCCGAGGTACCACTGTATTTAATTGGACTTGTCTTCTGACAACAAACCACCAAGTTTATTTCATTTTAAGTGCTGACACTGGTAGGTATCTCAAAAAGGCATCTCTTTTTGCCCTGTTTGGGTTTGCCCTGTTTACCCCACATTTAATGTAATCCCATGGCAAGGGAGAGGGGAGGTAGTGGCAAGGCCCCCACTGCCCTGTGGAAAGGGGAAACATTTGTAGCGCAGATCTATCTCTTTATGCACGAACTCTTCCTCCATAATAGTTCCACATCATGGCCAGAGCCTAGGTCTGGTAGAGAGGATTTCCCATGCAACCTGTTGTGCAAGGGTGAGGTCAGCTGCTATGGTCCCATTCACCCCAATCTGCATTAGTGCAAGCGCAGGTTTTTTTTTTGGGGGGGGGGTGATGGTGGTGGAGGAGAGGATGCCCAAATAGGAGCTACTGAAGTTTTTTTTTATGATGTTCAAATCTATTCATATCTAATCAGTTAAAGGGTGGAACCTTAATGAACTACAGCCACAGGTTCTCCTAAAATTACCTTGATATGGTGAAGAGATCAGGAGCTACTCTCTACGACAGGGATTCCAAAGGGTGTGGGCTGGAGAGGATGGCAAGTGTGGTGGGATGGTTCAAAGACAATCAAAGAAACATTTAAACATTTCAGTGTAGTATAGTATCAAAGTATTTTCATAAACGAGATTACCCAGCAACTGCAAGCTCATACCTCTCATCGAGTTTGTAGGCATACTTAAGGTAAATATGCATGAAATATGCATTTTGGGAATGATTTGTGTTCTTATGTAGCTGCATTGCTTTATATTTTCCGGATGCCCCATGATGTCAGGCTTTAGGGAATCAGATCCCCCCCCCCCCCCAGGAGCAGTAATTAAGAAGATCAAATGAAAGGCACGTTCTTACCAGATAAGTTATTTAATAATCACAGCGAGAGACAAAAGGAATGCATATCTCTCTAAAAATGCCGTTGCTCCCAGTTAAGGTTTACCCCCTCCGTCCCCATTAATCTACGTCACTCCTATGTCGGGTAATCTGATCTTGTTTCCCTGCGCTTTCTGTTCTATCACCCTAAGTGCCCGTCTAGTCCTAGGCAAAGGGGGGTGGTCAGGAATGCTGTCCAAGGACACTGAATCTGCCAGCTGTCTCTCCTTGTGTTTGCTCTTCTAGCTGTTCCTCACCCAGTATTTCCCAGCGTTCCCCCTCTGGACTATGCCCCTCTGCAAACCACTGTTCTAAATCAATACTATCCTCCTGCCTTTGGGAAGGTTCAGGAAAGGCGGGGGGCATGTGACTCCCACCATTCCTCCTCAGTCCTGATGCATGATCATATTATAAAGTAGTTGTGCTCTGTGTTACAAACAAACCACTGCTAGGAGTCGTTTCTTTTTGTTTTCCCACGTAAAAAAATTCAGTGTGGGTGTTATGTACTGAGTTGAATAGGATCCAAACTGCAGCAGTCTGATTGGTCCTAGAACAATAGGATCCAAAAGGCAGCAGTCTGATTGGTCCTAGAACAATGCAGCAGTATGATTGGTTGGCAGGAACCACCCAATCATGCTCCAGATAGAAGTGAATCCACAACCTGATTGGCTTACAGTAGAATTCCGGAATTAGCCAATCATGTGCAGCCCATTGTGTAAATAGCGTATATAAGGCAGATACTTTGAGGGGACTTTCATTCATTCCTCCTCACCACTATGAGCTGAATAAAGAGCATGAAATCACTTTGCGACTCTGAGTATATTTCAGTGGTGCCAGCAAATTTTTATTCTCAACGTGGCCCAGGAAAAGAAGAAGTTTGAGAACCTCTGCTGTAGTACAAAGGGTCTGGGGGAGACTTAGAAGTGCACCCTATGACAAAAGAACAAGAGACCAGATGAAACAGCTTTTGTCCTTACATCTGAACACAGGGAGCATTGTTCATCACTCTTACTCTTTCTCTCTCTTTCTCTTCCCCTTTCTCTCTCCTTCTGCCCTTGTTTCCTGCTCAGGATCCCCCTGGTGAACCTGTGATTGCCCTGGAAGCAGCAGGCCCGGCTCCTTCGTTGCGAGACCAAACACTGAGTTTGCCAGAGAGTCCCATAGAACTGGCAGCCCTCCCCTTTAGTTCCATCCGCCTGCGACTATGGTACTGCTACTCCTCACGCAGCAGCAGAAGTATTGTAGATCCCTTTGTGCCCTGACATTCCGTCATCATTGCAGACCCAGCCCAAATCAAGGTTTTCGCTCAAGAGGAGCTGGGCTCCGTGGTGGGTCCTCATGGCAGAGACGATGACTGGGGTGGTCTGATGTGGGCAGAGGGGTGAGCAGGAAGGCCTAGAAGGCAAGAGCTATTAGCACCTTCATGGTAACGTTTCGAAGATATCCCTTGTACCCCCGGCATAAACATTCATACACAAACATGTATTTATTTATGTTTAAGTAAGCATGCTTCATAATGGGGTGCAGAAGCAGGGTTTCCTATTCGGTGTCTCCCCATCTTTCCTCCTTTTCCTCATCATGCGGTTTTGAAGCATCTTCCAAAGAGCCAAATCTCGCATCACCTTCTCCTGGGCAATGAATACCTTTCTGTATCGTGGGGATGGGCATATATGGAGGGGAAGTGGGGTGCAGGAAAATCAGACACTCAGCATTGGTATCAAATGGACACGATTCCCTCATCTGTCATCTAATCTTCTTTGGCTGCTTTCGCACCCACCCTCTTCTGTAGAATTGCCATCCTTGGCTTACTTACTTTTTATGGTGCATCCAGACAACGCCATTGTCATCCTATTGCATTCCAGTTTTTTTCTGTGTTGGCTTCTCAGCTTTTTTCCCCAGACCTGATTTGTTGCAGTTGTGGAAGAGGAGTAGCAATAAAGATTGCAACATGCGCCTGTCTGCTAGGGACACACAAAGCACGATTGGAGCTTTTTACAGGCTCCTGTGCCTTTAATTAAATGCTTCCTGGCTTGCAGTTGCAGTCCATTTTATTGCTTTCTGATGATCATGGTACAGGATAATCATGAAAAAATTGTCTATTGCCTTTCAACCTCATAATTGCCCTCATGTCAACTTCTGTTCCACTTGGGGAGGGGGAGAGGTTTAAATTACTTTTCCCTTTTCTTATTTAAAAGCAAACCAGCATTATTTTGCTGTAAAGGTGCCAAAATGAGAGGAAATAAGTAGTTATAGCCTCCATCCTCCCACAGGAGCAGAAAATAACAGTTGGAACATGCAATTAAGAGGGGCTGCTGAAAGGACAGTTATTAAGCTATTCACTGTAATCCCTTTCCATTGCTCACCAAAAAAACAATAAATGGGAAGAATCTTCAAGAAGGAATATTTTAATTAACATTGCTGAAAGCCTTTATAGAACTAGACTTACCAGTTCATAATCATTATGAGATTCTTGGTCATGGGGGAAGGCACTGCTGGATAGCATAGAGCTATTACCATGTGCAAGCATGGAACTTCTGTTTTAATTCCAGTTCCAGCTAATTGCAGAAAAGGAATGCCTCAGGCATGCTGGTGGACTGTAGTGTCGAAGCAACACATTCTGTATTTTTGTCTCACTCCCTGCATCTCCAGATACACCATAACTCCCTCACTCCAGCGACTGTGACAGCATTGCAGCTCTCCCTCTTTTTCAGACTCCATTCTCTTCCCCTGTCTTCCGTAGCATATTTTTTGGCCCTCTTCCATGAATTGCTTCCTGTCCAAGTTATTTTTTGCTAAGCCTGGTTCAGTCTCAGTTCAAATGTGTGTGTTCCCCCCCACCCACCCCCCATAAAAGTAATTTACTAAGCTTTTTTATTTTTATTTTTAAATTAAAAGTATGCATATAAGTTAATGGCTGGCAGATGGCGTTTTGCTCAGCTAAGGGATAGTAGACCCTGGAGTTTATATAAGAAGTAGTACTAGGTGCTCAGCCCCTCCTGATAGCTAACTGGAGGGCACTGCCTAGTAGAACAGCTGCAGTCCTCACTCTTTGAGCAGATGTCCTCGTAGCACAGTGAATAAAGATTTAATAGCTATCTAACAAGGTTCATTGGCAAAGCCCCATATTGGCCAGGGATGCCAACTAATCAGGTTTTGTGGTGGGGAACCTTACTCTGCCCTTATACCTTTATTAACAATTGCTTCTGCAGAAATCAGCAGAGTAAGCTTTCTGTGGCACGGAGATAAACATCGCCTGCTCTTTCCATCAAGATGCTGTTTTAAGTTGGCAGGCTGCATAGCACCTAATAATTGCACTGAAGTTAAAGGGGACTAAATCATTTAAATTTGGGTCATGCCCCGGCTTGAGGAGGCCATTCTCGCGCAGCAGAAATAGCAGCGTAAGGTGCAGCCCAATGCATTCTAGTGTCTGAACTGTGCAAAGTCAAATGTAGCTCCTCCTTAACGTATTCAAGTTACAAGAAAGGAGATTCCAGGAAGAAACACCAGGAAGAACTTTATGACAGTGGAACAG
Organism: Podarcis tiliguerta; assembly: GCF_965153285.1. Lineage (NCBI taxonomy): Eukaryota > Metazoa > Chordata > Lepidosauria > Squamata > Lacertidae > Podarcis > Podarcis tiliguerta. The sequence goes on from NC_139550.1 coordinate 3,559,098, forward strand.
ACTCCCACGGGAGGTGGTCGACTCTTCTTCCTTGCAGGATTTTAAGCAGAGATTGTATGGCCATCTGTCATGTATGATCGAGTTAAGATCCCTGCACTGCAGAAGGGGTTGGGCTAGATGACCCTCGAGATCCCTTCCAGCTCTACAGTTCTATAGTTGCATAGCTTCTCTCCCACAACAAGCATATTTCAAAATAATGGAGTCTGTGCAACAACACAGCCGTCCTCATATTAGGTGATCCACCTGTGTGACCATGTGAAAGCTCTGGCTTTCTTCACGTTTATATCATCTGCACTTAACAGACCATTTAGACACAATCATTTCTAGGGGAGATTAAATTGACGCGGCGCTTACTGCCCATGGTCCAGTTCATTTCCTCCAACCCACCAGTGTCTTTGGTCCAACTGCTTTTGCAGTGCAAGAGCCTGCAAAACCTAAGCACAGAAATCAGCGTAAGCTCCAGATTTGGAAGGACCCTTTGCCAGGGAGATCCCTCCCTGAAAAGCCCCAGCTCCTTTTCATTGCTGCTGCTGCTGCACATTCGCTCACCATGTTCCTCCTGGCTCAATGTGCCCCGTGGCTCACAGAGAAAGGGCAAGGTCAGCAGAAGCAGCCTCTCCTTCTCCTTCTCCTTCTCCTTCTCCTTCTCCTTCTCCTTCTCCTTCTCCTTCTCCTTCTCCTCCTCCTCCTCCTCCTCCTCCTCCTCCTCCTTCTCCTTCTCCTTCTCCTTCTTCTCCTCCTTCTCCTTCTCCTTCTCCTTCTTCTCCTCCTTCTCCTTGCCCTTGTCCCTGCTCAGTCACTCAGAGAACGCAGGTGAACAGGCAATGAAAGCCACTTGAGATGCCCAATGATGCCAACCCTTGACGCCAGCCCTGAGAGAGGAAAGAGTGGGAGAGTTCTGCACACCATCATCAAGGATGCCGTCAACTCTAGAAGGGAGGGAACTATCTACAGCCTCATAGAGCCCTTGGATTCTTACATGGTGATATTTTAATTTCTGTAAAGAGCCAAAGCCCTTCAACGCGACCATCCTTTCAGTGACAGCGCTGCTCGCATTTAACACCCACCTTAAATAGGTGGGCAAGATGCTAAGCACATTAGAGGTTTCTGAAGGGGGTGGTTGTACGATGAATGCAGAGCCCACCCCTGCAGCGCATGGCCAAAGTTATTTGTTCTGCACTATCCCCAAGAAGGAGCCCACATCGTGGGCAGCGGAGACGCACAATCGGCATGGGATGAATGCTTGGTGTGCAGTCTGCGTGACCTAGGGAACCTGCAGAATAAAAGCTGCTTGGCATGATTATATTATATTTTATTTTTCAAGGAAATGCTTCTGGGCTGAACAGGTGCAGCGTGCATGCCCCTGTAAGGCGTAGGAGAACACTCTGGATCACGGTTACTGTTTTGCCAGGGCTGCCAGCGTGGGTGCCACGATTCTATGCAAGTGTGGGAAAAGCATGGAATGTGATGCCAGGTGCAGAATTCAGCTCCCTGAGAACCCCAGCCTTCATTTCAAATAAGAAGCTCGCCCTCTATGACTATGCAGATATCCTTGAAAAATATGCGGGTAGTCCTGTAGGAAAAAGTTAACATTTCTGCAGTCAGGCATTCCAGTCTTTACAGCAGCCTTAGTGATTGCACAAATTGAGCAGATGTGCATAATTCTCCCATTTTCCTTTTTACTGTTTTTACACCATTCATTCCAGTTTCGGTAGCCACGAAGATGCGGGGCGCTAGTCATATATGCAAGACACAGAAGCCCCCCCAAAAAAATTTCCCCAGTTCCTGGAAACATCCTTCCACCACCCCTTTTTGCTTCTGAGATTTCAGCAGCTTAACTGAGAGCCAGTGTGGTGTAGTGGTTAAGAGCGGTAGACTTGTAATCTGGTGAACCGGGTTCGCTTCCCCGCTCCTCCACTTGCAGCTGCTGGGTGACCTTGGGCCAGTCACACTTCTCTGGAGTCTCTCAGCCTCACTCACCTCACAGAGTGTTTGTTGTGGGGGAGGAAGGGAAAGGAGAATGTTAGCCGCTTTGAGACTCTTTCGGGTAGTGATAAAGCGGGATATCAAATCCAAACTCTTCTTCTTAACATATTTTAAAAACAAAAGTTGAGGTTCTCAGCAAGCTGAAGTCATACAAGGTCTCATGTGATGGTGTGGCTGTGCTGTAGGATGGGTCTTCTGCCTTCTGCCACATTATGGCCTAGGCAGTGGCGTAGCGTGGGTTGTCAGCACCCGGGGCAAGACAGGTAATTTGCACCCCCTAACCCGTGGATTTGCGCCCCCTAACCCTACCCCCCAGATGTTGTGCCCGGTGTGTCCGGCCCCCCCTGCACCCCCCACGCTACGCCACTGGGCCCAGGACAACGCAAGGACTTGGTGGAAGGGCATTCAGATGCTCCCTCTCCTCATCTGGGAAGCTTCCCCCGTTCTCTCCAGCTGAGTTTAAGTCCTGAAAGACCATCTCTCTTGGTGGTTTCTGGGTTGCATGTGCCTCTCAAGTCTATCCAATATCACAGCCCAGCTTAATACCATTTCCTGCTAATTATGCTCTTTCTTTTCCCATTTTTCATCTTCTGTGTCATTATACTTTCCCCCCTGTTTGATTGCAGGCTGTCTTTTTATTTCAACATCCCCCCCCCTTTTGTATACATACGGGACCCAAAGCAACGAAACCTTAAGAGTTACCCAGTCCCCCTTGAAACCAAAGGAGCAAACGAATCGCAACCCCTTGATTTTCAGTTGTTTGTGTATGCATTTATTTGGTCGATTTATATGCCTCCCTTCAAAACAAGGGCCTCTTCAGAGGTCCTTTTCGCTGTGCATCTGTGATGATTTGTGCTCAGGATCGTATTGGGACAGTTATACACAGCCCAGCCTTCAATACTGTTTATGCCTACAAAGGTTGTGGGGCAAACATACCCAACTGGTGTATGTCTCTCAACTTCCAGCTGAAATCCTGTAACTCTTTTATACCACGAATGCTTACTTTTTTTGTCCCACTGCTGTGGCACTATAGTGCAAGAGCGCCCCTCCGGACAGCAATACTGGGAATAATATTACTGGTGAAGCATCGCAGAATAACTAACAAAGTGGAATCACGTCTGGGTGGTTCAGTATAAATCCACCACTAACACACTATTCTTACATCAATGGCAGGTTGCAGAATCCACCTGCCGAAAAGTGGTCTGGAGGGGCCATGGGAATTTTCAAGGGGACTCTCAGCAATTAAAAAAACACACAGTAAAAATCTGTTTCATTTGGACTCAGTCACAACAATTCCTGTCCAACCCCAGTCAGAACAAAGAGTCGATTCTTTCAGCTATCGCAGCCTTAAAAGGTAAAGGTAAAGGTACCCCTGCCCGTACGGGCCAGTCTTGACAGACTCTAGGGTTGTGCGCTCATCTCACTCTAAAGGCCGGGAGCCAGCGCTGTCCGCAGACACTTCCGGGTCACGTGGCCAGCGTCACAAGCTGCATCTGGCGAGCCAGCGCAGCACACGGAACGCCGTTTACCTTCCCACTGGAGTGGTACCTATTCATCTACTTGCACTTAAGGGTGCTTTTGAACTGCTAGGTTGGCAGGCACTGGGACCGAGCGATGGGAGCGCACCCCGCCGCGGGGATTCGAACCGCCAACCTTTCGATCAGCAAGTCCTAGGCGCTGAGGTTTTACCCACAGCGCCACCCGCGTCCCATTATCGCAGCCTTAAGTGAGCCAATTATAGGGAAAGAAAGTGGGGGGGGGGGTTGGGGAGAGAAAAGGTGCTGGAAAGAGATTTGACATGTAGGCAACGGCAGGGAGGGCAAGGCCAGGGGGGCGTCTGGGAGACAGCGGAGGTGCCTGGCCCTTGCCTGCACTAGGTGGGCATCTCTGCTATCCCTGCTTTTATTCTGCTTGGCTACCACCTCCCCTCTTAGCTTCCTCCAATCACAGCTCCTGCCCACTCTGGGCGACTTGGCTAACCCATGACAAATTTCCCGCACAAATGTCACTTCCATGTAGGAGACGGATGCTTGCTCCTGTAGTGATCGTGAGCAGTCAAATATAGAGTAGCAGCCAGAGGCAAGAGGTTCAGCAGTGTGGCTGAACGGGGCATGGAGTTTTGCCACCATAATAATAAGCATTAATAAATAAATAAAATCAATGTCGCAATTTCCTCTGTAGTATGGAAATAGCACTATAACGCTGTAATATAAATAGATTATTTTTTTGAGTACAATTGTCTGTTTCTTGGCAGATTGGGTCACGGCCAAACTCCACGGGGAGTCTTCTGAATAGGCTTGGTTAAAAGAGGAAGGGCCTGCAAGAGATTTTCTCCTCTCCTCTCCTCTCCTCCCTCCCACCCCCCAATTACACCACTGTCACATGTAACAAATGCCTGTCTGGCATGTCTTCATGCCTGGGGAACCCGCCACCCACCGAGTCGACTTGTGGCCAAATAAACGCATGTGCATTTGTGAGACGTGTGACAGTGTCCCTGCAAGTTTCTCTCCTGGAAGTGCTATCTGTGCCTAGCACATCTGTCGTGTGTGAAGCAGGGGTCTTTCGTGTGTCTTGCCCTTCTCCTGCCCCTTGTGCGCCGTACGATATATTTTTGTAGGGTTTTCTTCTCCTCGTGGTGAAATTCTTAAATTCTTGTGGGATGTAAGTTTCAACATTTTTAAAATAAAACTTTGCAAAATACTGAAAGCTAATGGCTGGCTGCGTGCTCTTGTGGGCTGCTTGCTGCCTGACCGCTGTGAGCAAGCCGATCATTACCCATTTTTATTTTATTACATTATATATATTTTTGCCTTGAAGCGATGCCTGGGCAGAGCTTGGGATTTGAGAAAAGAATGTTAACCTTTCTTAATGGCCCAAGGCGGCCGGCAGATGTCTCTTTATGGGAGCTGGTGGCCAGAAGATGTTTTCTCACTCCAGAGATCTCTCTGCAATGTTTGGAAGGGGAAATCAGATGATCACACTTGCTCAGGGTGGGGAGGTGATAAGGGGTCAGTGGGCAGCCAGCTACTGACCCCCTGGTGTCACTGCATTGGACCGGACATCATGTCTGGTGTGGGGCGAAAAAGGAACAGTGGCTCCAATGAACAGTTAGGAACTTAACAGGAGCTCCTGAATTTTCCTTTGCAAGTGGGCTTTGCTTACAGGGCTGGCTCAGCTGCCCTAGGGAGTTCCCTACCAGTGCAACCAGTGCAACCAGTGCAGATACCAAGCTGTACCTGCGCATGAGCATGCTTCTTCTGCAGACAGGTTGCCGGCTATTGTAGTTTGGTGGCGGTCACCCATCCCACCCTCCATAGCTAAAGGGAAAGGTCAGGTTCCTTGTGTGTGAGAGGGAACAGAACAAGATGCTGGGGTGGCTCAGTTGGTAAAGCACGAGGCTCTTAACCTCGGGGCTGTGGGTTCGAACCCCACGTTGGGCAAAAGATTCCTGTGTCGCAGGGGGTTGGACTAGATGACCCTCAGGGTCTCTTCCACCTCTATGGTTCTACGCAGTTTAGGGAGATTCAGAAGAATCAGCTGAAGGCCAGGAGCATTTTAGGGTGCAGAGATCTGGTGTGAGGTAGCACATTGCTTTCTCACATCAGTGAACATGCTGCTTGCCTCTATTAATTGCCAGAATTGCCTCTATTAATTGCCAGAATTGCCAATGCAATTCTGGGCTGCATCAATAGGAGTATAGCATCTAGATCAAGGGAAGTAATAGTGCCACTGTATTTCCTGCTTGGCAGGGGGTTGGACTCGATGGCCCTTGTGGTCTCTTCCAACTCTATGATTCTATGATTCTATTCTGCTCTGGTCAGACCTCACCTGGAGTACTGTGTCCAGTTCTGGGCACCACAGTTCAAGAAGGACACTGACAAACTGGAACGTGTCCAGAGGAGGGCAACCAAAATGGTCAAAGGCCTGGAAACGATGCCTTATGAGGAACGGCTAAGGGAGCTGGGCATGTTTAGCCTGGAGAAGAGGAGGTTAAGGGGTGATATGATAGCCATGTTCAAATATATAAAAGGATGTCACATAGAGGAGGGAGAAAGGTTGTTTTCTGCTGCTCCAGAGAAGCGGACACGGAGCAATGGATCCAAACTACAAGAAAGAAGATTCCACCTAAACATTAGGAAGAACTTCCTGACAGTAAGAGCTGTTCGACAGTGGAATTTGCTGCCAAGGAGTGTGGTGGAGTCTCCTTCTTTGGAGGTCTTTAAGCAGAGGCTTTACAGCCATATGTCAGGAGTGCTCTGATGGTGTTTCCTGCTTGGCAGGGGGTTGGACTCGATGGCCCTTGTTGTCTCTTCCAACTCTATGATTCTATGATTCTATAATGCTACTGCTTGCATATTTAAGAACAGGAGTCAGCAACCTTTTTCAGCAGGGGGCCGGTCCACGGTCCCTCAGACCTTGTGGTGGGCTGGACTATATTTTTTGGGGGGGGGGGATGAACAAATGCCTATGTCCCACAAAAAACCCAGAGATGCATTTTAAATAAAAGCACACATTCTACTCATGTAAAAACATGCTGATTCCCGGACCGCCCGCTGGCTGGATTGAGAAGGCAATTGGGCCGCATCTGGCCCCCGGGCCTTTGGTTGCCTACCCCTGTTAACAAAGCATTTATTTATTTTTTAATGAAAATAAACCATAAACCGCCAGTGCCCTCTGTCCTCCCTTGAAGGGAAGCTGGTAGCACAGGAATGTCTGGCTGCTAGGGAATTGGAGAGCACATAACAGTTCATTACGGGGAGAAATCTGTCTAGGGCAGGGGTCTGCAACCTTTAAGACAAAAAGAGCCACTTGGACCCATTTCCGAAGGAAAAAAAACCTGGGAGCCGCAAAACCATTGTGACATTTAAAGCATGCGCGCCGCTGCCCTCCGATCTAACAGCGGGTGGGAAGGTGACGTCGGGACGGTGCGTGACTAACGCACGCACTGCCCCCATGCGACGTCACAGCCAGTACAGCGCCCGCCACAGTGGGGAGTGTCGGGGCGCACAATGCGCCTCCTCCCCTCACTAGTATCCGCCCTGGAGCCGCGGCAAAGGTGTAAAAGAGCCACATGCGGCTCTGGAGCAGCGGGTTGCAGACCCCTGGTCTAGGGAGTTGGCTTGGGAAATGTAAGGCATTGCTTAACACGTTGACTCTGTGCAAAAGGAAGATCAACTCCATTCTGGTCGCTGGTTGCTCCTGGTCCTTTCTCTCCTCCAGCCCACATGGTGGTGGTGGGGAAACCCTCCTAGCAGAGACTCTTATTTCCACGGGGCTTGCTCAAGATATTTTGGTACCTGAGTGGGAAATCTAAATGCATCTCCCTCCTTGCCAGTTAACAGTGTGTGTAAGTGTAGCGGGGGAGGCACAACCCACTGGGAAGTCCTCGTGCTTGAGCTTCAGAGGAGAACTTTCTGGTGGGTTGCGATTTCCAAGTCGGATCCGGCTGTCTCCCACTCGTGACACCTTTAATGATAACGTAACAAAACCTGACACCCGGGAGGGCTGCCTCGTCCTTCTTCCACGGTTAGGTCTGCCTCAGAATTCCCGTGCTCAGTTCTGTAATTGCTGCTTTTGCTCGCAACATACAATTTCCCATCTCGAAATCTTGGATTTTTGTAACATTTTAATTTCAGGCTGCGGGAGGGAGGGAGGACAGAAATAACTGGAAGTAAAGGAAAAGCAAGGCAGGGAGCGGAACGCTTGCTCTCTCTCTCGCTCGCTCCACTCCCCATGGCTGCCTCCACGCTTTCTATTTAAGGCTCTTCTCCAGCCTTCTCTTCTGTCTAGGCTGCTGCCAACGTCCCAGGTTTCCAGGGTTGTTCTGCAGCCTGTCCCTCCGCCCATCATCTGCTTAAAATCCCCCCCCGCCCCCGCACTTCATCAGCCCTGGCAATCAATGATGGAGAAAGGATTTTGGCACCAGAGCAAAGCATTTCAGTGCCACGCTTTAGCCCTTGGCTCTCCAGAGGATTAGACTGAGAGGGTGGGCTGGGAGTTGGATTAATAAACCCATGTTGGCTGAGATGAAGACCTCTGTCTAAATAGGTGTACAGGAAACTTCAGAGACCTCAAGGGGTTTCAGAATGGAGGCTACCCCACCTCTGGACACAGAAGATGGCCCTACATTTAAAAGTTATTTTCAGACACAGGCAGAACACCACACTCGGGGGGTTCTGACTGAACTTGTGTCGTTGTTCCCACAATAAATATGGGACTGCTGTGTGGCAGCTGGGAGTGGGTGGCTAGGTGTCATAATAGCGCCTCTCCCCCCCCCCCCCCATGTTTCTTTCTTAAGAACTCGATCATAGAGCAAAAAGGTACTCTCTGAATTTGCAGCTATTGCCACAACTCAGCCTGGGCCAATTGTGAGTGAGGGTGCTGATGTCTAAAAAAACCCACCTTCGCCTTAGGAGTGTTGAGAAATATGTATAGATGAACTTGAAAATAGTTGTGGGGGTGGCTTTTTCTGCTTCAGAGTGAGCTCTGCTTCCCCTCAGTTTTTCTGGACAGAATCCCAGTTGCCTCTCCTATTTGCAAACACACACATGAGCGCGCATGCACACACACACACACACACACGAGTCCACTTTGGTTTTTCCCAAGCACCTCACGTGTTTGCCTGCTCAGCACTATTTTAAAATAAGTTTTTAACACTTCGTCAGCCTCCTCCTTTTAAAACACTTTTACGAAGGCGAGGTGGCTAATTATATCTATGAAGTCTTTTGCTTAGCCTCCTTCTCCTCACCTCAGGGTGGGTTACCGAAACTCATCCCTAACCTGTTTTCTAACCTTGATGCAAAACCTTAACATGGTGTTCCGGCCTAAAACGCAGCCTCGCATACTTGCTGCCATTCCTTCCCTTTGGCAATGCTTCTGTCACGCAGTCCATCCCAGCCATGGCTCTGGGGGAATGGAGTGGAGGACACCTCATTCAAGAAAGAGGAGTGGAGCTTTGCAGAGCCCTCCAAGGCTGCACACAGACATTGTCTCTCAATTGCTTGGAGAGGAGAGGACTTGAGACAGTTGCAGGGACTTTCAGCAACTGATTCATGGGGCGAGACCTACCAGGGATGAGCTGCTGTGCTCGCCAGGCCTGACACACCATCAAGTCTGTGCAGATTGTGTTTTTGCTAATAAAGAGTTAACTCCAAATGGGAACGGTGTGATTTACTGCTGGCTCGCTCTTTGACACCAAGTGACCCAGTCCCAAGGACCTCACCTGGATCTCTGCCTTCACCCTCCTCAGTTCCCATCCACCCAGGAACAGAGGGAATAGAAGAACCGGCAAGATGCTCAGAGCTGGTGGAGGAGAGCTGGCAGCTGGATGACTTCATTACCTGGGGTCTCCTTGAGAGGAGGGAGAAGCCAGCCAGGAACCAGGTGTGCATTGACACCTAGCAGATGGCCAGAAAGGAGGCAGAGGTCCCTCCAAGCTTCTCTGGACCTTTGCTAAAGTAATGGTGGTTCCCTATTAGGTGCCTATGTTGTTGTTGTTTAGTCGTTTAGTCGTGTCCGACTCTTCGTGACCCCCTGGACCAGAGCACGCCAGGTCCTCCTGTATTCCATTGCCTCCCGCAATTTGGTCAAACTCATGCTGGTAGCTTTGCGAACACTATCCAACCATCTCATCCTCTGTCATCCCCTTCTCCTTGTGCCTTCCATCTTTCCCAACATCAGGGTCTTTTCCAGGGAGTCTTCTCTTCTCATGAGGTGGCCAAAGTATTGGAGCCTCAGCTTCAGGATCTGTCCTTCCAGTGAGCACTCAGGGCTGATTTCCTTAAGAATGGGTAGGTTTGATCTTCTTGTAGTCCATGGGACTCTCAAGAGTCTCCTCCAGCACCAGAATTCAAAAGCATTCATTCTTCGGCAACCAGCCTTTCTTTATGGTCCAGCTTTATGGTCCAGCTATTAGGTGCCTATAGGAAATGCCAATTAATCCAAGCTGCAGCTCTGGCTCACCCCATCCCTGAGACAGGAAACTGATGATGGACAAGTCCCTCTCTCCCAGGTCCCACCCCCTCCATGAAAATCCAGAGAGATTCCTGGAGCCAGAAATATTGTCTATGGTATGTGGTTCTGGGCTAATAGCATGCTAATGCCTGGATAGCTCAGTTGGTTAGAGTGTGGTGTTGATAACGCCAAGGTTGCAGGTTTGATCCCTGTATGGAACAGCTGCATATTCCTGTATTGCAGAGGGCTGGACTAGATGATCCTCAGGGCCCCTTCCAACTCTAGAATTCTATGTTTCTAATGCGACCTGAGCCCTGTGCACATGTTCACATGTTCCATGGCAAAGGCTGGGATTCTTCTTGGGTTGTTTGTTAAAGTTGAAGAAGTATACTGCTTCAAACTGGTAAATTGTATGAAGCTGTTGTTATTTTTTAAACAACTTGCCACTTTTAAAAATTGTATTTAAAAAATTTAAATTTTATTTTATTTTATTTTGCAGCTTGGTCCAGGTTCAAAATCCTACATGGTGTCCGCAAAAGTTCTTAGACCAGATGTAGAATGAAAGCAGCAAAATTGTACATTGCACCTCAAAATGCATGGGCCATTCAGCTAGCAGAAGTGGAAGTGCCTGGTCTTCCACTAGTCCAAGAGGGGTTCTTGCTCCCTCTCCTTTCCTTGTGTGTCCTTGACACACACACACACACACACACACACACACACACATTGGCACTTGGTGGGTGTCAGGGGAACTCCCAGAACAGTGCAGGGGTGAGGAGATGGGTGATTTTTTTGCTCTGGCAAGCTGAAAAGTTTGCACTGACCTAACAATCTCTATAGTGCTATGTTTAATTCCTCCCCATTTCCCCTGATATTCAGTAACCTCCATTATGTAATACTGCCATTGTGGAATATGTTTACTATACGAAGCAGGCTGTTGGCTTCATGCTGAAAGAAGCCAACTTGGGTTATTACTATTATTATTAGATTTAAATACTGTCCTTCATCATAGAATCTCAGGGCAGCTCACAGAATAAAATACAGGATAAAAACCAGTAAATAACTGAAACGAAACAGCAAAACAATAACCCCCTTTCCCATAGCCAACTAAGTCATACTCAGAGTAGACCTATTGAAATAAGTGCACTTTAGTTGGTGAAGTCCATTGGGTTCAATGGGCCTCCTCTGCACATGCCTTCGTTGGCTGCGATCCTTTACAAATAGCTAAAACACAGCAAATGAAAGAACCTTGCGTGAAAAACACAGTACAGAATATAGATCGGTTTTGTTTGACGACATTTCTTGGGATGTTGTTGAAAAATATTATGAACTGATTAGCTGATCAATGTCCCCATTGATCTCCTTTGGCGTGTTGCTCCGCTCAGAATGTGAATGCGCACACAGCACAGTGTGGTTCAGTTCAGTATGGCTGCCTTGTAAGCACCTGCCAATTCCAGTTCCGTAGCCTTTCCTGCGGTTGCGCTTGATGGATGACTTCAGGTCCAGATGGGTTGACGTGCATTACCAGGACAAGTATCCAATTAGATCCAACAGACTAGCCATCACATCAAGCAGACACAAAGGAAGCTGTGGGTAGACTGAATTACCACGCCTGCGACACACTGTGCTTTTCAAATACTGGGAGATAGCAAACCACTGCGGGAGGAAGCTGGCTTGGCTTGAGCCTGTGGATTTGCATACGGAAGGGAGCACAGCTCCTGTACAGATGAGTGGGTCTTCGATTTGTATATCAAGCATACAAATATTTCCAGTTAAAAGCACGCATGCACACACCTTCTGCAAACATGCACACACACACACACAGAGAGAGAGAGAGAGAGAGAGAGAGAGAGAGAGAGCGCTTCTGCAATTTTGCCAGTGCGCTCTACAAAATGAGGGACCACCTCCCTTCTCTTGCAGGTGCCCAATTAGTGCCATTGCCTTCCGTTAAGAGTTTGGGTGTAATCCTTGACGCCTCCCTTTCCATGGAGGCGCAAGTTACAGCAACAGCCAAGGCGACATTTTTCCACCTTCGCCGCATCAAGCAGTTGGTCCCTTACCTTTCCTGCCCTGACCTGGCCACAGTGATCCATGCGACGGTCATCTCCAGGCTTGACTACTGTAATTCGCTCTACGCGGGGCTGCCCTTGAAGCTGTCCCAGAAACTCCAGCGGGTACAGAATGCTGCAGCGAGGCTCCTCAGGGGGTCTCTGCCATGGGAGCATATTCACCCAGTGCTTTTCCAGCTGCACTGGCTCCCGGTGGAGTACAGGGTCAGATTTAAGGTGCTGCTTTTGACCTTTAAAGCGCTTCACAGCCTAGGACCCTTGTACCTACGGGACCGCCTCTCCCGGTATGCCCCACGGAGAGCCTCAAGGTCCATAAATAGCAACACCCTAGAGGTCCCGGGCCCTAAGGAAGTTATATTAGCCTCAATCTGAGCCAGGGCCTTTTCAACACTGGCTCCGGCCTGGTGGAACGATCTGCCTCATGAGACCAGGGCCCTGCAGGATCTGATTTCTTTCCGCAGGGCCTGTAAAACAGAGTTGTTCCGCCTGGCCTTTGGCTTGGAGCCAATTTGATTCCCTCCCCCTCTTCCTTTTTCCTTTCTCCTCCTGTGATGAGGCTGCATTTTAATATTTTAATGTTTCAGTGTTTTAATTGTTGTATTTTAATCTTGTTTTTAAGTTGTATTAATTCAACTTGTTTTTATTATTGCTTGTTAGCTGCCCTGAGCCCGGCCTTGGCTGGGGAGGGTGGGGTATAAATAAAAATTATTATTATTATTATTACAGTGGTGCCTCGCAAGACGAAAAGAATCCGTTCTGTGAGTCTCTTCGTCTAGCGGTTTTTTCGTCTTGCGAAGCATGCCCATTAGCGGATTAGCGCTATTAGCGGTTTAGCGGCTATTGGCGGCTATTAAAGGCTTAAGGGATTAGCGGATTAGCTGCTAAAAGACTATTAGCAGCTTAGTGCCTTAGAAAAAGGGGGTAGGGAGCGGGGAAAAAAACCCAGGAATCGCAAGACATTTTCGTCTTGCAAAGCAAGCCCATAGCAAATTCGTCCTGCGAAGCACCTCCAAAACGGAAAACCCTTTCGTCTAGCGGGTTTTCCGTCTTGCGAGGCATTCGTCTTGCGGGGCACCACTGTACTTAAATACCATCATCCCTACAAATCTTCCCACAATGTTTCTTCCAGTCAAGGCATGCCTAGCAAGTATATATCCTTCACATGCTTTTGCTTCCCATACTGGGAAATATATTCCTCGCTTGCTTGTTCTTTCTCTTGTTAACAATTAAATGCTTCAAAGTAATGGTTGGATATAGTCAGATCATCCACAAATGGTACATCTCCATTTGGGGACTGAATGACAGCATCAGCATCCATATTGATTGTGCTTGTGCAGACTAAAGAGAAGTGCTGGTCTCTTCATGGCGCACAGCATGGAGCAAGAGTGTGCCTTTTCATGGTTGTGGCTGCTGTCACCATGGACTCCAGGCCATTACCCGACCAAACATCTTGCAATGACTTATTCAATGACTTATAAAATGTATATACCACTTACTCAACAGAAGACCTCTAAGCAGTTTACAAAGTTGCAAAAAATATAAATATATAAATTTAAAAATACAGATGGAAACAAACAACAAGTTAACGTGTTTGTGTGTATGCGTATCAGCAATTTCAAAATAATTATACATGCAGTCAGTTCTGTTTTGTTAACATGAGAAAACAATTTCAAGGGAATTTGATGCATGAATAATTATTTTTGTGAAATGCTGTGGAGGGTTCCTTTCCCTCCAGGTCATTTAATTCAAATCTTTTCCTTAATAAAATGTTCAATGCACCGATCGAACACCAGCCTAGCTTCATCATAACAATTTGCCGTTTGAATGAATCTTTGGACAAATGCAAAGTTATTCCAGCTGAACAAGTTGGTTGTTTTTAATAGGGTGGGCACAATGGGAACGCCAACAATAAAGAGCAATTGACCTGTTGGTTTATTGCTGTTGGCTTATGCACTTGCAGAAACAGAGCACAAATCCACATTGTTATCACCCTCATAGCTAAATTTATGGCATGAGATGTGTGCTTCCATAGGAAGTGTTTATTATACAATCAGTATGCCCTGTTAACTCATGTTCCACAGAGGGTAAGGCCCACAAAATATATTCATCAGCATCTGCCAAAGAGCGAGCCAGCAGTAAATCACACTCTTCAAAGTTGGTCTTAACTCTTTATTAGCAAAAACATGATCTCCACAAACTTGGTTGAGTGTCAGGCCAAATGAGCACAGCAGCTCATTCCTGGTGGTCCCATTTCATGAAAATCAGTTGCTGAAACTGAAAGTCCCCACGGCCGTATAAGTCCCCTCCTCTCCATGGTTTTTTCCCAAGCAATCAGAGGCTGTGCCTTCATGTAGCCAACCTCTCCTCCATTGTTTTCATGCCTCTTCTGGTTCTGGGACAAGAGGGGAGGAGAGCTTGTTGCAGCTGGAGGGGGAGACACCTATGAATCTCTGCCAGCCTGACGCATCTCGGGTGTCAGGGAACTGCCATCGGCTCAGGGGGGGAGAGGGGAAAAGCTGGATGGATTACAGAGAGCCCCCAAAGATCGTGGGAAGCAGCACTTCCTTAGCGGAGGAAGGTAGCCACGCCTCTAGTGGAGAGGAGATGCAGGACTCGGAGGATGCAAGGCAGTGCCAGGACACCTTGCCTGAGCAAAGGGGGGAGGAGAGAGGTCCCCCATTACCCACGCCTTCCTTGCACAGAAGGCTTCCGCGCAGAGAGGGAAGGTGCACACTGGGTGTCAAGAAACTATTCTGCTGGGGAAGGTTTAAGGACCGCCCACTCTCAGATTCTGCCAGTGAATGAGCAAGACACGGAATAGAGGTGCTCTGCATTCTAATGGTTTTTATCACCAATAAGAAAGCTTTAAAACAGGCTATTGAAGCATATTGCCTGTTTGCTCTCAAGCAACCAACTTATACCTCTAACATCTGCCTCTTGACCTCTCTCCTCTCCTGCTTCAGCTTCTGCCTCTGATTCTGCACTTCCTCCTGCCACAGACTCTCCCAGCTCACTAAGCCCTGTTACCTCTTCAGCTTCCGACACCTCCTTCTCCCAGTCTTCTCTCTCTGACCACGCATCCTCATCCCACCACCGTTCCCTAGCCTCTGAGCCTTCTTCCCTTGGTGGTTCCTTAGCTGGTACCTCTTACCATTCCTCTGCATCCAACCAGTTCCTGACATCATCTTTACACATCTATTCTGCCTCTCCTCCCAAAGGAGCTCAAGACAGCAATGCAGAAGCATCATGTCAAACTTGACATGAGCCAACAGTGTGACGCGGCAGCTAAAAAAGCCAATACAATTCTGGGCTGCATCAATAGGAGTATAGCATCTAGATCAAGGGAAGTAATAGTGCCACTGTATTCTGCTCTGGTCAGACCTCACCTGGAGTACTGTGTCCAGTTCTGGGCACCAGAGTTCAAGAAGGACACTGACAAACTGGAACGGGTCCAGAGGAAGGCAACCAAAATGGTCAAAGGCCTGGAAACGATGCCTTATGAGGAATGGCTAAGGGAGCTGGGCATGTTTAGCCTGGAGAAGAGGAGGTTAAGGGGTGATATGATAGCCATGTTCAAATATATAAAAGGATGTCACATAGAGGGGGAGAAAGGTTGTTTTCTGCGGCTCCAGAGAAGCGGACACGGAGCAATGGATCCAAACTTCATGAAAGAAGATTCCACCTAAACATCAGGAAGAACTTCCTGACAGTAAGAGCTGTTTGACAGTGGAATTTGCTGCCAAGGAGTGTGGTGGAGTCTCCTTCTCTGGAGGTCTTTAAGCAGAGGCTTGACAACCATATGTCAGGAGTGCTCTGATGGTGTTTCCTGCTTGGCAGGGGGTTGGACTCGATGGCCCTTGTGGTCTCTTCCAACTCTATGATTCTATGATTCTATTCTATGATTCTATGATTCTATGTTCCACTGACCTGCGTGGTGCAGATGCCTTGCACTTTTGCAGTTTTGGACTTTGGGGGGAAGTGTGGATTTAGAAGCCTAATTTCTCTGCAGGTCTGGAAGTAAAATTGGAATTGGAGGAGCTGAAGGTGGGCAGCATGCTATAGGTGCCCTTTCTTCCACTTGTCACCTGTCTGCATTTCCACTTGCAGAGCCATTTCCTCCTGAAGAGCACAATATTATGATTTTTGTAAAGAAAAAGAAAGGGGAGGAGGTTGGGGCTGCTTAGTGGTCTGAATTGACCTATGGTGGAATAATGCGACTTATTTTCCTTTAATGGAGCATGCACACTGATTCAGAACTGGTAAGTGCGCACATCAGTGCTCAAATGGTGGTGAGAAGTCCCTGCTTCAAAATGTCTGGAAATCTTGAGGGCTTGGAAGAAAGTAGAGACTACTGGGCTATGTCCTGTGTGGATGCAAAACTTAGGAAGCTGTGCACACCCTGAAGCGCTAAACCCCTTGCAGCGGGGACTGCCAGTGCCAATTCTGCTTTTACCTTACAGCTAAAGACCAATTATTTGGTAGTGCTAGGAACACTCTAGCAGGAAGCAGCCATGTTCCAACATGCAGAACACTTCAGTTTGCCATATGGTAACAAGAACAATTAATCTGATGAAAAGATAGATGGAGAAAGGCTGCCAAATTTATACTTCCCAGCTCATTCCTTCATACTACGTTTTATCATGGGCTCTTGCTACAAGGATAAATCTCAACAGAGTACCTTGTTCCTATTTTATGCTGAGGATCTTAGCCTTCAAAGCATTTGTTGATTTGAACGTCTTCAGTGCACTTTGTCGGGTGATCCCACACACAATCTTAGTGTTCATTAAGCAGCCATTGATTATCTTTTCAAACAGTGCCTGTTCAACGACAGCGCAATTTGGAACGATAGAACGCCGTTTGTAGCTATTTGAGGCATTACTTCTTCTGTCGGTGAACTGTGTCTGTGTGCCAGCAAATGGGCCGCCACGTGCAACAATTACATCTTCCCATTTTGCAAGATTGCACGTGGCTCTTTCTCACCATAGCTGTGAGAAATAGCTGGAAAAACCATATATAGTGGTACCTCGGGTTACATACGCTTCAGGTTGCATACGTTTCAGGTTACACACTCTGCTAACCCAGAAATAGTGCTCCAGGTTAAGAACTTTGCTTCAGGATAAGAACAGAAATCGGGCTCCAGCAGCACGGTGGCAGCAGCGGGAGGCCCCATTAGCTAAAGTGGTGCTTCAGGTTAAGAACAGTTTTAGCTTCAGGTGCTTCAGGTTAAGAACAGTTTTAGCTAAAGGGTGCTTCAGGTTAAGAACGGACCTCTGGAACGAATTAAGTACTTAAACCGAGGTACCACTGTACATAGGATACCTAAAGCACAGTATGATGTGTTTCTTGATTGCTCCACTGCAGAGAACCTGGAAGTGCCAAACACATTGAGAGCGAAGCTTGGAGTTCTTTTACTATCTGAGGTACAGATGGGGAAGCAATTTGATTCGGTTTGCATTTTAATGCAGACCAACCAAATTTGCGCGTCTCTGAATTTTGCAATGCAGAACTCCAACCCAAAAACCACACATAAAAAACTGTGGCTATTTGGGGAAGTGTGCACAGAAATGCATATGTTTGTTAAATTGTATGCAAAACTGCATTGCACCAGAGAGGAGTGCTTAAGAATTGAAGATGGATGGATGGAGGAGGGGGAGGAGGAGGAGGAAGGGGTGGGGAGTTGGAGTAAATCAGATCCTGATGGCCACAGGGGAAGTCACTGGCGGAGCGTGAAAGGCAACAAAAAGCAAACTTTTTGAGTTTTGGTCCATGGTCTCTCCCAACTTCAGAGCCACCCCTACATCTCCTTACCAAGGGCACAAGGGAGCCCAGGTATGCCTGTGGTTGGATCTAACCTTTTCTCACCATGTTGGCAGTGCCAGACGAGATAACATGTTCTCACGCAGTAGCCCTGTCTCTTGTCATCTCTGCCCTTGACCACACTCTCCATGCAGTAAGAGAAGCTCTGAGAAGGAAGCTTGCTGAAGATGTATAGGCTGTCCCCATGAGCTGCAGCCCTGGGTTCATAGAATCATAGAATCATAGAACTGTAGAGTTGGAAGGGACCCTGAGGATCATCTAGTCCAACCCCCCTGTAATGCAGGAACATGCAGCTGGTCCATACAGGGATCGAACCTGCAACCTTGGCGTTATCAGCACCATGGTCTAATCAACTGAGCTATTCAGCAGACTCCTCCCCCCACCCTGCGCCTGTCTCCAAACTTTTCCCCCAGGGTGTGGGCCTGTGACAGTGTGGCTGGGCATGTGACAGTGAAACAGGACTACCGGGTGCAATTCTGCCCCCACCCCCAGTCCCTCCACAAAGTTCAACTTGCGTGGAGAGAAACAGCTGAAGAGGGTCTTCAAAAGGAAAGCAAAAAGCCATTGAGACCAGTGTTGGTAAGGCTCAACTACTTTCAAACAGCCCATGAAGAAAGCAGGTAGGAGGACCAGTGGCAAGAGATTGCAGGAATAATAATAATAATAATAATTAATAATAATTTATTATTTGTACCCCGCCCATCTGGCTGGGTTTCCCCAGCCACTCTGGGCGGCTTCCACAGAGACCAAAAATACACTAAAATGTCACACATTAAAAACTTCCCTTAAGATGTCTTCTGAATGTCAGGTACCGTAGTTGTTTATCACTTTGACATCTGATGGGAGGGCGTTCCACAGGGAGGGTGCCACTACCGAGAAGGCCCTCTGCCTGGTTCCCTGTAGCTTTGCTTCTCGCAATGAGGGAACCACCAGAAGGCCCTCAGCGCTGGACCTCAGCGTCCAGGCAGAACGATGGAGGTGGAGATGCTCCTTCAGGTATACTGGGCCAAGGCCGTTTAGGGCTTTAAAGGTCAGCACAAACACTTTGAATTGTGCTCGGAAACGTACTGGGAGCCAATGTAGGTCTTTCAAGACTAGTGTTATGTGGTCTCGGCGGCCGCTCCCAGTCACCAGTCTAGCTGCCGCATTCTGGATTAGTTGTAGTTTCCGGGTCACCTTCAAAGGTAGCCCCATGTAGAGCGCATTGCAGAAGTCCAAGCGGGAGATAACAGGAAGATGTTCTGTGCACCTGGAAAAGGTGGAAGGGACATAGCAGAAGAAGGAGATTAAGGATTACGAGTCGAGGTTAGAAGCCAAGCCCTACTTGCCAGTTTTAAAAACAAATCTGTAAGATGCAATAAACATGGACATTGATGATGCCGTGATACCAATGACATCATTCCAGGGTTAAGTTTGAGCATCCACCCCTTTGGGTATTTGTACCATTAGCGTTGCGCTGCTGAATATCCTGGGAAGAGGCTGATGAGGGCCTTGTGTTCTCTGCCGGCAATTTCCAACGGCGAGAAATTGCACGGTCCTTATAAGGCCTCGGCATGCGTTGGGGAACAAGCGCGGTGTTAAAGATGCTAAGCACAGCTGCATGTAAATGAAACACAATAAAACACAGCGAATATGGACATGGTGAATAATTCAGACAACAAGCTAGCTATAGAAATCAATCTCATTATAAATTGCATCGGAGGGGGAATGGAAACACCGTCGTGCTTAAAGGATATGAAGGCGGTAAAGTTAAACACTCGAGTGTTAGAAACGGCAACAATTGAAGCGGCTTTTTCAACTTTCCTCCTGCCCTCTTTGGCACTTGGGAGGCACTTTAATTATTTCACCACGTTCCCTTTCTCCAAAGAACCTTCTCTCATTTAGAGCTCGAGATGAAGAGAGCTGAATGAATGGTTGGCTCCTCAATATTCTTTCTTCCGCTCGTCATTGTATACCTGGCCTCAGGCCTTATTTATCACGCACCATGCAATGCCTGCGCTGAATACAAAATTATCCTTTGCCTCTTTTTTAAAACAAAATTTGTTTCCATGTGCCAAGCCCTGTAGTGCCTGGGCTTTTCACAGCATCTCCTTAGATCATGGCATATGGAGAAGAAGGGAGACCCTCATCATACCGGAATGCTTTTGCTGTGAGTCGGGTCCCATCGGTTTGCCATCAGCAGACACTGCAGGGAGAGGTTTGGTCATGTTCCTGGTGGGAATGTCTGAACCGGGAGCCTCTGAAGATTCATAAAACCATTGCCAGTACATTGTAGGAACTGGCAAGTTCCCCTGAATGTGGTTGTTGGGATTTTGACAAGAGAAGCCTCTTCAATCTGTATTGTGGTACAGTGGTATCTCTACTTACGGACGTGATCCGTTCCGGGGTGCCGTTCGCACCCCAGAAAATCCATAAGTAGAGTCCTGCTTCTGCACATGTGCGTGGCGTAATGTGCGAAGCGCGCAGAACGCTTCTGCATGTGCGCGCGTGGCGAAACCCTGAAGTATTCACTTCCAAGTTTGCCGCGTTTGCAGCCCGAAAATCCGCAACATAAACCTAACGCAGCTAGAGGTATGACTGTATTTAGGTCCTTCAGGCAGGCAGAGCATCCATATTAACTGTTTGGATTTGTTCTTATATGCAGGGCCGGCACTACTATTGGACAGAGTGAGGTAGCCGCCTCAGGTGGCAGCTCTTGGAGAGCAGTGGCAAGATGTTGGCAGACAGGGCAGTTTGTGCTACAAGCCCTTCCCTCACCCCCTGAATTAGTCTGCTGCCCCTCAAGTACACACCCACCAAGTGTCCTGATTTTCCAGGGACAGTCCTGAAATTATTGAAGGCATCCTGGCTTCTGATTTGATCCCAGAATGTCCCTGTTTTCCCCACCAGTGCTGGGTTCGGGGAGGAGGATCAGCTGGTGCTTGTCCTGGGCAGTGGCGTAGCGTGGGGGGTGCAGGGGGGGGGCCGGCCGCACCAGGTGCAACATCTGGGGGGGCGCGCTCGTGCTCGCAGCTCTCTGCCCCTACCTGGCTCACTCTCTCTCTCTCACTGCAGTGCTGGCTGTGCGAATCCGATCCGAGCCGCCGGGTCGCCACCCACTGTGGAGGGGGGGGGGTGCCAGGCGTGCGGTGCGGTGCGGAGAGAGAGACTATCTGGGGGGGGACAGTGCAGCGGGGGGGGGGCGCAAATTACTTGCCTTGCCCCGGGTGCTGACAACCCACGCTACGCCACTGGTCCTGGGCGGTGGCGGCGGCAGCTGCAAGGGAACATTGCATTGCCTGCCCATGGCTGCTGCTGCCAAACTCCTCTCCTGGGCAGCTCATGGCTACTGGTGGAGAGTGGGCAAAGAGGAAGAGGAGAAGCTGTGGCTGTTGAGACCCAGCCCAGCATGAGGAGCAGGCAGAGGGCAGGGCTGCCCTGGGCAGGAAGAAATAGTGAGGGGAGTAAAGCACAAGGATTACTGTACTGGTTTTTTAAATGCTTTGTGCGTCCACATCTAATTTTGCCCCTTTCTAAAATTTATTTATTGGTGTGCGTGTTTCTTTTTGCAACTCTACAACAAAATAAATTGGAATTGGAATTAAGAGGTTTTCTCAAGACGGTGGAGGGCGATTGTGCTATGTCCCGTTGGTAAGGTGGGACTCGCCCTTCTCCTGATAGGAAATGGAGGGAGACAAAAAAATGGAGCGGGTTGAGGAGGGTCAGTTGGAAGGGAGTGAGAAATGTCCCTATTTTCATCTGAGGAATGTTGCAGGGTACGCAAGTAGAGCGGAAGATGCCAGTGCTGGAAGAAGAGGCAACTGCCAATCTGGCTGGCATTTGTGCACGGAGCGGGAAGCGCCATCTTGTCTGCCTCAGGCAGCAAAATATCTTGAGCCGGTCCTGTTTATATGCATCTGTCCTTGGCAAATGTGATGCCAGTGGGCAGGCTGGCAGTAGAAACCAGGCCAGGCTGGATCTTACAAATCAGTCCAAAGAGACGCCGGTATAGTCAAATCGAGTCCATAGCTACTGCTGAATAACTATATTAGAGGGCCAATTTAGAAAAGACTCATTTTCAACTACATGGCAAAAAACATATTATATATTTATGATGACAGCAGTGTTCCAATGCCTCCTGTGAAATATGCCACAATTTGCAATTTTTCATAACTTCTCAGCTTTGTCAGAATATCATAAGGCCTCCAGGACAATATCTGGATACACAATCTATAAACAAGACAAATCTTTAAAAAAATGTTGCTGACCCTTAACACCAATAATGGTAATTGTTTTTTTCTAGCGGTTGTGAATGAAACGACCCAAATGTGTGTGTTAATTTTCATTCAACTGTATTATTTTTTCCTTTATTTCTTTAGTCTTGTATGTCACTGAAGTACATATTGTTGATTAAATAAATAATTTTAAAAGCATTTAAAAGAGAGAAAGAAAGAGACACGGTTAGAGCCTTTACAAGTATAACTTATGCACAGTCCATTTTTGCCATTTGGGGTCTATATCCTGGGTGTTGTCTTTGTCCATGGAGTTTTCTTGGCAGGGATACTGGAGTGGCTTGCCGGTTCCTGCTCCAGGTGGATCACGCTTGGTCAAAACTCTCCACTATGACCTGTCCATCTTGGGTGCCCTGCACGACATAGTTCATAGCTTCTCTGAGTTATTCAAGCCCCTTTGCCAGATCCTGAAGCTGAGGCTCCAAGACTTCGGCCACCTCATGAGAAGAGAAGACTCCCTGGAAAAGACCCTGATGTTGGGAAAGATGGAGGGCACAAGGAGAAGGGGACGACGGAGGACAAGATGGTGGGACAGTGTTCTCGAAGCTACCAGCATGAGTTTGACCAAACTGCGGGAGGCAGTGGAAGACAGGAGGGCCTGGCGTGCTCTGGTCCAGAGGGCCACCAAGAGGCGGACACAACTAAACGACTAAACAACAACAACAACCCCGGGTGCATTGCTTCTTAATGGCCCTAGCTTGACCAGGTCGTTTTCCATAGGCTAGCCCAGGAATTCCTCAGCAGCTGGTATTCCTCCCTTCACATCCCAAATACTCAAAATCCCACCACTTATTAATTTCTAGGGTTAGGGAGGAGACCCTCCCTTCTAAATCTAGAACAGTATTATGGGCTATACCAAAGCATCCTTTGGTATATTCAGTCCTTTTAAAAAAAAATCTGACCATGCTGCATCTTTTGAACAGAAGGCACTGAGAACTCGGAGTCAACATCAACGTCATTGAAACCTCCAGGGGTACCAGTACACAGATCATGAGACTCCTGATTCAGATGTTGGCCTGTCCTGAGCTTGACAGTGATGGAGCCCAGAAGGCCTATTCTTCCGTCATTTCTTTCTGTTGCTTCCCTCCCTCCCTCCGGCTCTGAGGAGGCTCTGATGTGGCCCAAATAACTAGAGGGGGGGGATCAGGTCAGAAGCCCTGCTGCGGAAGGAACCGGAGCAGCCTGCCTGAGTCATCCTCTCTGTAGCAGCGGAAATCTCTGCTCAGCACCCTGCTCGGATCCTGCCCCCAACTTCTGCAGAGTCCTGATGCTGGAAAAGAAATGTCACCTCCAAGGTTGATCTATCAAGCACGGGAATAAATTACATTACATGAAGAGTGGGGGAAAGTGATGAGTATTCATGAATATTCAGGAGGCAATTCAAACAAGCCCAATTAATAAGGAAATTAATTACCGAAGTGATTGGGGCTGCCAGTTCCTTTTATTTAAATGCACCAACAATTGCCTCTGCATGATCCATCTCACTCGTGGGGTGGGGGGTTCTTGCAGGAGAAACGAAGCCCCATAATCCCATTTCTGTTTGAGTTGTCAGAGGTAGGGCAGTGATGGGGCCTGGCAAGGTGAGGTCTCTTTCAGAAAGAAGAAGAAGAAGAAGAAGAAGAAGAAGAAGAAGAAGAAGAAGAGTAGTTTGGATTTGATACCCCGCCTTTCACTCCCCTTCAGGAGTCTCAAAGCGGCTAACATTCTCCTTTCCCTTCCTCCCCCACAACAAACACTCTGTGAAGTGAGTGAGGCTGAGAGACTTCAGAGAAGTGTGACTGGCCCAAGGTCACCCAGCAGCTGCATGGGGGTACGAGCAAATTTGGGGGTACCATTAAAGGGAAGCAAAAATATGTGTGTGTGTGTTTTTGTTTTGCTTTTTAACACCACAGCGGCCACCATCTGAAATTACTGCTTCAGGCCTTGAGATGTTTTGGTCCATGTCTGGGTTGTGACCCGATCTGTGAGCTATGGGAGGCTGCGCTTTCCCGCATCAGACCTGCTCCCTTGAAGGCCTTATACAGGGAATGGAAGTGTGGGTGGGTGGGAGTGTAGAATCCTGTATCCTTCAGAGCACTTCTTTTTGTCAACTCTCTGGAGCAGACGAGAGGGACCTTTGCCCCAGCAAACATAAAGAATGACTAGGGATGATGGGAGCTGTGGCTCAGCAACATCTGTGGACCAGAGGTTCCCCACACCTGCCCTGGAGCCTTTAAAAGAAATATTACAAGAAATAAGATGTCAATTGGAACAAGAGAGAGAAAACACAGAATGGACAAACAGTAGATATGCAAACCTGGGAGGTGGGGGCATGAACATCCTTTATCCCATGCCTTGGTAAGCTTGAGCCGGCCGACAGAAATTAGGGTGGAGGAGTGCTCAGTGTTCCAGTGTCCTTTTTATAGGTTTTTTTTTAACTCCCCTGCTTTTGAAAACTGTGAGAATGTTTAGGATAGTAAAGGGACCCCTGACCGTTAGGTCCAGTCGCAGACGACTCTGGGATTACCGCGCTCATCTCGCTTTATTGGCCGAGGGAGCCGGCGTACAGTTTCTGGGCCATGTGGTCAGCATGACCAAGCCGCTTCTGGCAAACCAGAGCAGCACACGGAAACGCCATTTACCTTCTTGCCGAAGCGGTACCTATTTATCTACTTGCACTGGTGTGCTTTCAAACTGCTAGGTTGGCAGGAGCTGGGACCAAGCAACGGGAGTTCAACCCGTCGCAGGGATTCGAACCGTTGACCTTCTGATCGGCAAGCCCTAGGCTCTGTGGTTTAGACCACAGCACCACCCATGTTCCCTATTTAGGATAGTAGGAAAGGATATATTGAATAAGTATTATCCTTCCTTCACTCACACTAGTAAGTGATGTAGCAGAGCAGATCCCCCTCAATATAGCTGGAAGCTAGTTTGCAGATTTGTTTGAATCTCTTAATTAAGATTATTTCCTGGTGTCCCCTTTAATCCCTCATAAAAGAATAAAGACACAAGAGTCTTTCTGAGTAAAGTAACGAAAAGTTTACTCACATTGCAGTTCACGATTTGGTCCCTGAAAGGCAGGCTTTACTCAGTAGTTACAAAAAGAAACTGTGAGTTCATCTCATATGGAGACTGAACTCATGTGCTGCTGGCTGAGAGCCAGCAGACAGCAGAATTACATTAATAGAACAAAATGGCTGCAGGAGAACAGCATTACAGCAAGAGATAGAACAACAACAACAGTATCAAGACAGCAAGAATCAGGACTGAGAAAATGGCTGCATGATGGCTCTCTTATCGAGTCAGCCAGGGCCACATCCATCTCCCAGGTCACATGTAGGGGGAAGATGCTCCAGACCAGGAAGTTACACTGACTGGATGTCCCCCTGCCTGTGTCCACTCTAGGGAAATAAGGAATGTTGCATTTGACTGTACCAATGGATTATATCCCACAAAAACAAGGGGAGTTGAAAAGGAATCATGCACATGACTCAATATCACCCTAGCCTGGCACATGTCAGGGGACCAGAACAGTTCAGGACTGTCTCCAGCATAGATAGTTCCATTTTGGTTACATAAGGATTGGTCTCTGATGAAGCATCTATGATGAAGACCCCCAGATGTGCTTCTGAAAGCTGGTTGCTGGGTGTGTGTGTGTCAGAGACAGCAAGAGAGAGCTGCTTCCTTCATGACCTGCTTTTGGACTTGCCAGAGCATCTGACAGTCTATTATTGGGAACAGGATGCTGGACTATTTGGGCCCTTGGTCTAATCCACTTGGGCGGCATGGATGGGTTGGACGCAGAAGAATGGTGGGATGAACCAGCTGGGGAACCCCCGAGGGAAGAAAGCTCAGAGCCTAGAGATTGGTGGTGGGACAATGGTGAGTGGTCACAAGGGAGAAGAGGGAGAAGACTGGGAGGAGGAGGTGTCAGAAACTGAAGAGGTAACAAGGCTTAGTGAGCTGGGGGGAGTCTGGGGCAGAGAGAAGTCCAGAATCAGAGGCAGAAGCTGAAGCAGGATAATGGGATGAGCCAGAGATGAGTCAGGCTGGCAAAGAGTCACAGGTGTCTCCCCCTCCCGCTGCAACAACCGGTGTGATGGCCTGGGAATCCGATTCAGAGGCTGAACCTGAGGAGTCCCAGCCTGCACAGGAGTCCCCGCCTCCAGGGCCGGCTGAGCTAGGGCAGGGCCTTGATTCTGAAGCGCCTGCACCTGTGCCGGATCCTCAGGAGCAGGCACCAGGTGAATCCACTCTGGCTCCAGAGGCGATTGAGGACGCATTGCCTACAGGTGCACTTCTCCCAGCCCTGTCGGGGGAAGGTGAGTCTCCCCCTGGGTCCAGTAACCCTTCGGCCTCTCCTGAGCTGCAGAGGCTCAGGGCAGAGAGGCGGAGGGAACTGGTCTCTCCCAGGAGGAGTGCTCGCCTTAAGGCCAGGAGAGGCGGGTCTCCTGGGGGCCGGGACCGCCCCTGGCCTCAAAGAAGATAAAGGCCAGTCAGCCCGGTCCCAGGTTGCGGGAGCAACGTCATTGAAGAGCTGTTTCGGCCAGCACCCAGTCCTGTTCCTCCAGAGTTCCTGTCCTTGCCCGGCTCCTCGCTTTGGACCCCGCCTCGCCCGTGGAGGACAGACTACCGACCCTCGACCCAGGTCCTGGACCTCGCCCCACGGTAACCTCCCCCTGGGACCAGCACAACCACCCCTTTTCCTTTGTCCCAGAACCAGAAGAGGCATGAAAAGGGAGGAGGAGAGGTTGACAGCAGGCAGGTGCAGTCTCCAATTGCTTGGGAAAAAACCTGGAGAGGAGGGGCTGTGTGGAGGCGGGGACTTTCAGTCCCAGCAACTGATTTTCATGGGGGAATGAGACCACTGGGGATGAGATGTTCTGCTTATTAGGCCTGACACTCAATCACGTCTGTGAAGATTGTGTTTTTGCTAATAAAAAGTTAACTCCATCTATGAACTGTGTTATTACCAACCGGCATGCTCCTGTAGCACTGAGATCTTTTTATGTTGGGCTCAACCATGGCTGTACACAGCTGCTCTGATTGCAGTGGCAGTTCTTGTACCTACCCTGGGTGACCATGTCTATGACAAAAGGATGACTATTTGCCAGCTGATTTATCATGTCTGGACTGGCAAGGGATTCACACTCTTGTCTGAGGGGGCCAGAGGTCATGCAGTAGGTATTGGTTGCTGCTTGTGATGGCCTGGGATTCGGGCTCAGAACCAGAGGAGACTCAGTCTGCACCGGATCCTTTGCCTCAGGCATCATCTGAACCAAGTCTGGGGGCTGATCCTGAAGAGCCCCAGTCTGTACAGGTTCCCCTGCAACAAACACCAGCTGGGCTGAGTCCGGGGCCTGAGCCTACCCTGGCTCCAGATGTGGGGATGACCTCGTTGCCTCCAGCTGGGCCATCACTTACAGCTGCTCCACTACCGGTTGGGTCAGAGGAGGCTGAGGCGGCGCCTGGGTCTAGTAACCCACCGACGTCTCCCGAGCTGCAGAGACTCAGGTCTGAGAGAAGGAGAGACCTGAGTACTCGCAGGAGGAGTGCTCGCCTTCAGGCGAGACAGGGAGGTGAGTCACCAGGGGATGAGGACCGGCCGTTACACCAACAAAGATAAAAGGCTGTCGGACCCCGCCCCAGGTTGTGGGAGCAACATTGCTATATGCTAGATCCTGCCTGAGATCCTGTACCTGTCCTTGCCTGGTTTCCTGCCTTGGCCCTGTTGAACTGTCTCCCAGTGGAACCTTCGTATTCTGGACCGGACCTGGACTGCGTTTCACAGGTTACCCCCGGGCCCAGCACACTGCTGTCCAGGTGATTGGAGGCTTCTGCTACTGTGGGCATTCCCATCCAGCTAGCTTACCTTGTGGACTGTGAGCGGAGTCTATCCTGTATCGCATGGAATGAGTATGGCACTCTCATCGCCATTGCACCTTGACTGGGACCTCCTTTGCGTGGGTAGCATGGGGTCATCCTTGGTGCACAACATTTCATGGAGGCACTTCCAAGGATGCTGTGGAAGTGAGAGCCTGACGTTGCTACACTGGGGTTTGTTTCCTCAGTTATTGTTTTGCTTTCTCCTTTGATGCTGAGAGTGCGCAGGATTGTAAATGCATGGTGCCAGCGTTAGCTCTGGCATAGCGACTACTGGCGCAGCCAAACATAGGACCAGCCTGTCTCTTATAGATAAGGAATGCTGTGTTGAAGGCAAGGAAGTGGGAGGAAAGCTGCGGTTTGATTCTTATTATCATACAGAAAAAATATGGATAGCTTGAAGTTTTTGTTCTCTAGAAGATACAGGGGTGTTAAGCAGGGTGAGGAGACCGCCTTGGGAGACGTATTTTGGGGTGTCTTTAAAAGGCAGTAAACGGTCGACCATTTAGTTTATTGTATTTTTACCACCCTTGGAGGTGTCCCCTGTATCTTCTCACTCAAGAACAAGAATGTCAAGGACTGTCTGTGATTTCATGTTTGGAACATCAATCTTTTTCCTATTTTAGTGGGGAAGGAAAGCGAAACCAAAAACGAGCTCCCTCTTAGAAGAAGGCTTTTATCCACATGAAGCTTTCCATGAAGCATGGGCTTTCCTTCAGAAATGTAGAATCACAGAGTTGGAAGGGACCCAATGGTCATCTAGTCCACCCCCTGCAATGCAGGAATCTCAGCTAAAGCATCCGTGACAGATGGCCATCCAACCTCTGCTTAAAAACTTCCATGGAAGATAGTCCACAACCTCCCGAGGGAGTCTTTTCCACTGTTGAACCGTCAGAAAGTTCTTCCTGATGTTTAGTCAGAATCAGCTTTCATGTTACTTGAAGCCATTGGTTTGAGTCCTTCTCTCCAGACCAGGAAAAACAAGCCTGTTCTCTCTTCCAAGTGACAGCCCTTAAGATATTTGCAGATGGCTACCATATCTCCTCTCAGTCTTCTCTTTTCCAGGCTAAACATACCCAGCTCCTTCAACCATTCCTCATATGGTTTGGTTTAGAGACCCTTGATCATATTGGTTGCCCTCCTCTGCACATGTTCCAGCTTGTCAACATCCTTCTTAAATTGTGGTGCCCACAATTTGTGGTGTCATATACTGTATACCTAATGATCACTTTTCCTTATTTACAACTGATATCCTTCAGAACGTATATACATGCCATTCTAAAACAAAAAGGAAGTTCATTTGCGAAATATTTGTCCAATAGGTAATTATAGTCATCCAGTGAAAATCATTTAAAAATATGAATATGAGTTCATCCACAGTCTTCTCTGAAATCCAGCCTCTGTAGTTCCTAGCACTAATTAGGTTTAATTGTGCTAGGAAACATGCAGAAAATGTCTAGTGTTGCTTTACAATGGTTCAATGAGAACAACCTTAATCTTAAAACTAACATGTACTCTTGTTATATTATTCCTCCCAAAGCCTTGAATTAATTGTTTGTTTCTTTTTTCAGACTTTTCACTGGAGACAAAACTCAGATTGCTAATTTAATATGCATTCATGCATGTCAAGGCCGACATAGAAGTGACTGGAGGCAGGCGGTTTTTAAGGCCAGGCCTAGGCTACCATCTTAAAACTGGTTTAAACTTTGTGAAATATAATTCTGTTGAGGGAACTAAGGATCTTTAGCACAGCATACTCAGCACACTTACCAAACTACGCTTTCCAGGTTTACTTAGGGGTGAGGCACAGCAGCTAAATTGGTATAAAACCAAAACATTTATAGCATAAGAGAGCTAAAATTGGTTGAAGAAAGGCATCATTTCCTATGTTGTAGCACTATATTCCCCCAACCTTGTGGTCTCCAAATTTACAGAAGTATGTGTAATGGCTCTCTCTTGTATTTTTTCCATGTAACATTTTTACAAATCAGTTTCATTTGTTGAGACATTAGGAAGAAAAGGTGGAGAGGGGGGAGATGAGTGGGGTTGGGGTTGGGTGGTGATATGTAGGGTTTGGTGTCAGCATTGCTTGTGCAAACCAGCACCACAGATTGAGGCAGGTTTATTCTCTCCCCTGTGAGAACTGTAGTTCTAGAGCAGAGGAGCTAGGAAACTGGAACTGGCGCAGAAACTCTTCAGCAGCTTCCCCAAGCAGCAACCCCTAGGTTTCTTTTGGGTGTAGCTGTGATGGTGGGGTAAAGTGTGATAGGAATTTTGAGGTCTTAGATATATGGCAATGTTCATAACCGCACGTACATAGATCAGCACAGGAAGACCGACCTGAAGCCATTTTGATTCCTAAACTGAGCAAATGTTTTCTCTGCAGGGTCAAAGCGGAAAAGCCTCCCCATTGTCTTTTCCTTCACAAATCCTGTCTCAAGGGCACATTTAAGATATGAATAGGGTGTGAGCCTGTGACCTGGCCCAGGAACTAAGTATTTATCATTACAAAAGACTGGCCAGGCTACCCAGGCAATCCAATCAAGTAACCTGACAGACAGGAGATAAATAAGGACAGGAGAAAAACAACATTCAAATTTCTGTTTTAGACCACCTTTTCTGTGAAGTAGGTGTGATGTATCTGAGGGGTGGTCTTAGGTTACACCCCTTCTGTGATGTATGTATGATGTTTCTGGGGGTGGTCTTGATCTACAGGATGGGAATTTCAAAAGTCTTTATAAGGCCTTGCACACCATTTTTCTAGGTCCCTCCTCTCTCCTGCGGGCGAGGGGAGCACCCTGTTGCAACAGATCAATAAAGATCAAGCTTACTAGCTGCTTTGCTTCTCAATAGTCTCTGGTTGGCCTCTGTTATTCTCTCCTACCAATAGGGAACCTATGTAAGGACTCTATATGGGCTCTTGGATACCCCATAAGAGAAAAGGGCAATTTTTGTTTACAACAAAAGCCAACACAAATTTGTAGTGTAGATATGCCCCCAAGTGGACTTTTTCAGAAAAGTGATGTGGTGACGAGGCAGCAATCTTTGCTTACAGATCTTTCTGGCGAGGGGGTGGGGGAGAAGACAGAACAGAGTTTGGTAGCGTATAGTGCATTCTTTCACGAGAAAGACAGTCACTGGGATTAAATATTAACACTAGCTGGCCCAATGATGTAGGAAATGAGCAACAGAAGGTAGAGCTTGCCCTATGTAGATGCTACTGTTAATGTTAAGCTCGGGCTTCGGGCAGAACAATGCAAAACGCAGCATGCTCTCAAAATGGAGAGGTACCAGCCACTGCTACACCAGTAGGACATCCGCCTTATCCAGTGCATCATTAGCCCTAGAGGGGAGGGCAAGACCACACAACCAAAAAATAGTTATGAGTTTGGGAAGCAGGCTGTACGCTGGTTGTTGTTGTTGTTGTTTAGTCGTTCAGTCGTGTCCGACTCTTCGTGACCCCATGGACCAGAGCACGCCAGGCACCCCTGTCTTCCACTGCCACCCGCAGTTTGGTCAAACTCATGCTGGTAGCTTCGAGAATACTGTCCAACCACCTCGTCCTCTGTCGTCCCCTTCTCCTTGTGCCCTCCATCTTTCCCAACATCAGGGTCTTTTCCAGGGAGTCTTCTCTTCTCATGAGGTGGCCAAAGTATTGGAGCCTCAGCTTCACGATCTGTCCTTCCAGTGAGCACTCAGGGCTGATTTCCTTAAGAATGGATGCGTTTGATCTTCTTGCAGTCCATGGGACTCTCAAGAGTCTCCTCCAGCACCATAATTCAAAAGCGTCAATTCTTCGGCGATCAGCCTTCTTTATGGTCCAGCTCTCACTTCCATACATCACTACTGGGAAAACCATAGCTTTTACTATACGGACCTTTGTTGGCAAGGTGATGTCTCTACTTTTTAAAATGCTGTCTAGGTTTGTCATTGCTTTCCTCCCAAGAAGCAGGCGTCTCTTAATTTCGTGGCTGCTGTCACCATCTGCGCTGAAGTGTACGCTGAAGACCCTCCTAACCTCTGGATCTGGCAAGTGTTAAAATATAAGCCAGGTTCGCTTCTTGGTAAGGAAATCACCCGGGTGATGAGCCATTAAGGGGAACAAAGGAAAGGGGCTCTGGGCGAGATGGCAAATGGGTGGGGGGCCCTCCCCCAACTTGTAGGCAGTTAAGAGTGAGAGTTGAATTTGTTTGGAGTGACGCTAGCTAGAAGAAAAGCAGCAAGCTGGGAACAGAGAGAGAGAGAGTCATGATTGATTTCTGTTTGAATGCAAGGCTGCGGCTATGGTCACCGCCACATGACTCCAGGGAGTGTCATTCTATACGGATGATGTCACTGCCCTAGGCAGCCCAGAGCATACCTGGCAATGACAGAAACAGATCGCCCCCATGCTTACATCAAGCACGCAAGTCGTGTGGTGTCAGCATGACATGTCAGCATGGCCCATGGCAGGCTGACATCATGTGTGCATTCTGTGGGACATGCATGCATAGCGTGCTGATGTCATATGTCCACAGCCCCCCTCAATCGCGAGGGCATGAATGGAGTGAGGCTTCCACTGAATAATTGCTCCTCAGCCAGGATCACTCAGATCTAGTAAAAAGGTAAAGGTACCCCCTGAAAGTTAGGTCCAGTCACGGACGACTCTGGGGTTGAACGCTCATCTCGCTCTATAGGCCGAGGAAGCTGGCGTTTGTCCGCAGACAGCTTCCAGGTCATGTGGCCAGCATGACTAAGCCGCTTGTGGCGAAGCCAGAGCAGCGCACGGAAATGGCGTTTACCTTCCCGCTGGTGCGGTACCTATTTATCTACTTGCACTGGTGTGCTTTCGAACTGCTAGGTGGGCAGGAGCAGGGACCGAACAACGGGAGCTCACCCCGTCGAGGGGATTTGAACCACTGACCTTCTGATCGGCAAGCCCTAGGCTCAGTGGTTTAGATGACTGCGCCACCCACGTCCTAAATAAAACTCTCTTTTTTTGCCTCAAAACTTTTTTTTACAAAAGAGTTAGAAACCTCTGCAATATCTTTTGTGACAGGTTCAAGATGATGTGCTTCAGTTATGTAATATGTAGCTTAGCTACAAAGGGATTGATAAATATCCACACTTTCCCCCCTTCTTGGTTAAACACTGCAGGCAGTCAATGTCATTACTTATTTGTCTGCAAATCTGAAAACAAAATACAAAACATTAATCATCTGGCTGCTTTTGAGCAGAGGTTTTGCAGTAATAATCTGGTCATAAATTAAACTGCAGATTTATATATATATATAGCTAGACGTATTAATAGTCAATATATAAAGGGGCTACATGCTTACTTTCTGTAGTTAAAATATATCAGCTCTTTGCTTTTAATCTAAAATTTATGCATTTTCTTCCTCTTCCTTTATCATCTCTTTTGCATTTATTATGGTGAAAGGCAACAGCTTTAAAATATTGATTATGACAGCTAAGGAAATAAGCCCATGGGAAGGTTCCTTCTAATATCCATCATTTTGTGGCTTGTGCTTCAAAAGAAAGCTATTTCCTTTGCAGTTCTCCATTTGTTGATATGATCAAAATTCATTCATCTTCATCATCTTCATCTTTTTCTTCTTCGCTTGTGACCTGGGGTTTGCCTCACTTGTCACAAGATAAACTTGCATTTTATTAAAAAGCATTTGCTTCTACCACTTCCCCCTTTTGATGTTGGTGAATTCATACATATAGACTGATTATAAAACAAAAGCAAGCAAAAAGCTGCTCTGTTCTGTTTATAACATTGTTTTATATAATTGTTATTCTGTAATTTATTAGCTATACATATATAATTTATATACCTAATTGTTTTATATAAATCAGGGCATCATTTTCTTTTCACTTTTAATTTGTATACTGCCTTTCTATATTGCTATACACAAGGCAGTTCAAAAGCTGAAGAAACCACAAAATCGCAAAGATCACACATGTAAGAATCTGATCCAATACAAAAAAGTCACAATAACTTTAAAATAGACAACGTATCAAATCAAGCAATATTCAATAATCCATTAGAATATAATAGTAAACAGTAAAATCAAAGATCAGCAAATAGTAATTAAACATTTATTCATGTGACCCTTTTCTTTTGTGTCATAAAATTTGTTCCCGCCAGCCTGCCATGATCCCTGTAGCTCCTTCAAAAGGTAAATGACAAGTGCAAGCAATTGTTGGAGGGAATTGTCATAAGCCGTTACGCTGTCCAGACCTCCTCAAAGAACATCTCACTGTTCATTGGATAGGCTGTGTTTGCAAAAGACAGTTGCTCTCTTCCTGGTCAGGTGAATTCAGCTCAATGCCTCCACCGCCCTCTTGCAGGTTGTAGCCCACTAGGATTGGACGATACCTGTGTCCTGTTGCTGGCCTGGCCATCGAGCAGAGGGGAACTCTGGTCTTTGAGGTTCCATCTGGGTGTCATGGCTAACAGCCAGTTTTTAAGAACGGGAGAAAGACCAATGTGACCTATGGGCAGCACATTTGAAGTCATCCTCTGTGACAAGTCATGGTGGTGCCTGAAACAGAATTTAAAATGCTACCCCCATTTCTACTGTCTACATAATTCATGCATAGGCTTCACTGAAATGCACAAGTTATATAGCCCAAATTCGTTTCAGTGAGACTTGTGCAAGAAAATTTCCCAGGGATTTGTGTTCCATGTTGAATAGTGGGATGTGAATTCTCTTTCAGGTAGCCAAATGACTTGGGACTGCTAATAACATTTACTGTATCCCATCTTCTAGGCTGGTACAATTCGGTTCCCTGCAGACATCATTTGCACTTTTATTCATATTAAAATGTACAAGCTGTGTTTTGGCTTTAAGGGGCTCTAAAGCAATGCGCGACGATCATAAAATGAATGCACAAATTTTAAAAGCAAGAAATGTGCTAAAACACTCAGCAGCACAAAAAGGCTCATTCAGCAAGCGGAGCCAAAGAGTGAAACTGGGAGTAGGTGTGTAAATCGGAGCTTATGTCTATGGTTTATCTCTGAAGCTCATAGTATAAGTATATAGATTGATTTGACATAAATAGGACATGAGATTCTGCATCGTGAACCTTGCTTGATCTTGGTAGAAGTCAGATACCAGCCTCAACTCCAAACACATCCTGAAGGCATTCAGGCATATCCTGAGTTTGCATAAAGGTCAATGCATGTAAATAAAGTTGCCAAGTATGCTGTATTCAGACTCCCAAATGGTGAGGCAGACAACGGGCAAAAGGTAGGCAGAAAAATAAGACATTAAGCACTTTTAGTGTGCATTGCTTTGCTTCAGAAATATTCTATTGATTCAAGAAGACCTAAGGTGCTGGTTTTAACCTTTAAAGCCCTATACGGCCTAGGACCCTCGTACCTACGGGACTGCCTCTCCTGGTATGTCCCACAGAAAAACTTACGGTCTTCAAATAAAAACATCTTGAAGGTCCCAGGCCACAGAGAGGTTAGGCTGGCCTCAACTAGAGCCAGGGCTTTTTCGGCTGTGGAACACTCTGTCACAAGAGACTAGGGCCCTGCGGGACTTGACATCTTTCCGCAGGGCCTGCAAGACAGAGCTGTTCCACCAGGCCTTTGGCCAGGGTGCAGCCTGACTCCCTCCCTTGGCAATCTTCGCAGAGCTCTGGCCCAATGGTTGCCAGTGGCTTGATTTGAATTAATTTTATAATGAATGATTTTAGAGTGTTGTTTGTGTTGTACTTTTGTACTGTTTTATTGTTGTTAGCCTCCATGAGCCCGGCTTCGGCTGGGGAGGGCGGGATATAAATAAAATTTATTATTATTATTTGAAGCAACTGCATTGAAGTGAGACCATTTGGCGCCTTGTGACAGACCCGTAGCCAAAAATAGAGGGAAGGGTGAGAGACAAAGAATATGCAACTGGTGCTGGATCCAATGCAGAACAGTTGGACTCTAGATACAAGGGAAATGATTTACTTCACTGTATTAAGATATATTTATTATTTGGTTTATACACCGCTCTTCATCCTAAGATCACATGGCAGTTTACAATACAAGAGCTGAAAAACACACACCTTATTAGCAGGTACAGACTTTAGTCTTTCAGATTTCAGCAGCACCCTGCGCAAGACCTGAATTCAGTGCCTCCCCCGCAACTCTCATTTTTTTCTGCACGATGCTCTGCTCAACTCAGCACCCAGTACCCTAAATCTGCTTCTGTATATTAGTAACATATTTTGAAAATAAACAAGACCTAGGCATCCCAGTGTTTGCCTGCCATTCCAATGCATTTGTATTTATTAGGCAATAATAATACAGGTGGTGACCATTTTCTGCACATCTAAACGACAAGTGACTGCCAAAGCGCAAGTCCTTTTGGACCTGGAAGAGGGCGGAAGGGGCTCATACGTGCTCCACCGACACACACAGGGGCCAGGAGCGGAACCCCCATGCAAAATGTTTGCCCCCCTGTAATAACAAACACCCTACAGGGCAAGACTGTAGGACTGTATTTTTACCAGGTGCTTCTTCCTGGCCCGTGAGGCAGAAATGCCTTTCCCACTTATATTCTGAGTAACCTCAGAGAGACAAAAGGTTAGCGTTTGCTTTAAACGCGCAGCCGAGAGACAGAGCTCGGGAAAGGGAGCTGAGATATTCCACTGGGGGCAGAGAGGGAGAAAAAGAGAGTCCCCCGCCTGCATCAATCACTCCAGCATGGCTTCTATCTGGCCAAAGGCCTGGAGAAAACAGCCGAGGAGCCTCTTGGAAGGCAATGCGAGCGAGCCAGAACTCTTTACTGATTTAACTCGGGGGCAGCTATTGTTGTTGTTTAGTAGTTTAGTCGTGTCCGCCTCTTCGTGACCCCCTGGGCTAGAGCACGCCATGCACTCCTGTCTTCCACTGCCTCCCACAGTTTGGTCAAACTCATGCTGGTCGCTTCGAGAACACTGTCCCACCATCTCGCCCTCTGTCGTCCCCTTCTCCTTGCGCCCTCCATCTTTCCCAACATCAGGGTCTTTTCCAGGGAGTCTTCTCTTCTCATGAGGTGGCCAAAGTCTTGGAGCGTCAGCTTCAGGATCTGTCCTTCCAGTGAGCACTCAGGGCTGATTTCCTTCAGAATGGAGAGGTTTGATCTTCTTGCAGTCCATGGGACTCTCAAGAGTCTCCTCCAGCACCATAATTCAAAAGCATCCATTCTTTGGAGATCAGCCTTCTTTATGGTCCAGCTCTCACTTCCATACATCACTACTGGGAAAACCAGAGCTTTAACGGGGACAGCTATTATTACTATTTATTTACTTACTAAATCTGTATACAGTGGTACCTCAGGTTAAGTACTTAATTCGTTCTGGAGGTCCGTTCTTAACCTGAAACTGTTCTTAACCTGAAGCACCACTTTAGCTAATGGGGCCTCCCGCTGCTGCCGCTGCATGATTTCTGTTCTCATCCTGAAGCAAAGTTCTTAACCTGAGGTACTATTTCTGGGTTAGTGGAGTCTGTAACCTGAGGTACCACTGTACTCTCCTTTTCCTACTCATACTGAAATACTGCCCTTCAATGAGGCCAAACTTAGATGCACAAAACGTTTAGGGGTATGCGTCCCCCAGCGTCCCCACAGAAAAAAAAAACACTGGATAATTCCCAAAATACAACACCATGTATTGCAGCAGGAAATACAGTGGTACCTCGGGTTACATACCCTTCAGGTTACAGACTCCGCTAACCCAGAAATAGTACCTCGGATTAAGAACTTTGCTTCAGGATGAGAACAGAAATCGCGCGGCGGCAGCAGTGGGAGGCCCCATTAGCTAAAGTGGTGCTTCAGGTTAAGAACGGTTTCAGGTTAAGAAAGGACCTCCGGAACGAATTAAGTTCTTAACCCGAGGTACCACTGTGCTGTACCCGTAGATCTCGGGGCGCTTCACCACATAAAAAACACAAGCCAAAACAACAACAACATGCATAACAGAAGCAAGAACGAAACAGAACAGCGGCCTCCCCAGAGGAGGGGAAGCCAGGCCTCAAGCCCGTGGCTGAGGGAAGCCGCCCGGCCAGACCCGCTGCCGCCGTCGCGCCCGCCGCCCTCCGTTTTGGAACTCCGGCTTTCGGCCGCCGTCCGCGTCACTTCCGGCGCGCGAGAGGAGGGAATGGGGGGGCCCCGCTCTGTCCAGCCGTAATCTCTCCGGGCGCCCCGGAAGTTTTAGTGTCCAGGCCCCGCCCCTTGGCCCCGGAAGTGATTGGCGGCCCCCTTTTCCGGTGAGGAGGAGGAGGAGGCTGCCGTTGCCGCCACTTGGGCCAGAGCCGGGGCGCTGCCTCCGGGGGCCGGGCCGGGCGGGAGGAGCCGGGCGATGGGCAGCGGGCGGGAAAGCATGAGCGGCTTCCCTCGGCAAGGCGCCCTCTCGGGGCTGGGTCACCCGGAAACGGAAGACAAGGGCTGCCTGCTGTCCGCCTGGCTGTCCGCGGGAGCGTCGGTGGCGGCGGCGGCGGCGGGAGGAGGAGGAGGCGGCGGCGGCGGCATCGTCGGCGGCGGCGCCGGGGCTGCCCCACCTCAGCTCGCGGCCCGTGCGCCGCTGGACTCCGCGTCGGCCCGGCCGCTGTTCCCTGCCTCGGCCCGGGCAGGGCGGAGAGCGAGGGGCCGCGGGCGCGGTCAGTGCCAGGGAAGGGGGCTGCTGGGGGCTGGCGGGGGTCGGGGGTTGGCTGGCCGGGGGGCGACCGCGGCTCCCCTCCCCGCCGCCGCCTTGGCGGCTCTCTGAGGCGGCGGGGCGGGTTGCTGAACGGCTGGGGGACCGGGAGAAGGGAGCCGCTTCTGGCATCGCGGTTTGGAGGGCTTGAAAGGGGGGCGGGAGTTCAGTCAGGTTTGCGGAGGGTGAGGTGGTCGGTGCCCCTGTGGAAGCTCCATGGTCAGAGGCAGCATCCTGCTGAACGCCAGAAGCTGGGGACAGACACAGTGGCGTAGCGTGGGTTGTCAGCACCCGGGGCAAGGCAAGTAATTTGCGCCCCCTAACCCGTGGATTTGCGCCCCCTAACCCGTGGATTTGCGCCCCCTAACCCGTGGATTTGCGCCCCCTAACCCTAACCCCCAGATGTTGCGCCCGGTGCGGCCGGGGCCCCCTGCACCCCCCACACTACGCCACTGGACAGACAGCATAGTGAGGGGGGGGTGCCTTCATGCCCAGCTAGTGGTGCTCTCTACAGTGGTACCTCGGGTTAAGTACTTAATTCGTTCCGGAGGTCCGTACTTAACCTGAAACTGTTCTTAACCTGAAGCACCACTTTAGCTAATGGGGCCTCCTGCGGCTGCGCCATCGGAGCACAATTTCAGTTCTTAACCTGAAGCACTATTTCTTTGTTAGCGGAGTCTGTAACCTGAAGTGTATGTATCCTAAAGCGTATGTAACCAGAGGTACCACTGTATAGGCATTTGGCCCATAGCCTGATCGGATGGAGTTTTCCTTATGGGCTTAAATGGGTTCCTCCTTTCGCTTTTCCCCCAGGGCCAAGGGCTGCATATGCTTCCCCACCAAATTATCCTCTTCTTTCAGTGTACAGCTTCTAAGTGCATTGCAGTTCTCCTGCGGGCCGCACTCCGAATGCTGATAAAAAATCTTCCTCACGCCAATTCTAAACTGTGACTTCTTGAACTGCTGTGGTTTTGTGCAGGGAGGGCACTTGGGTTACCTGAAAGCAGGTGGCAAAACAGAGTTCCAGAAAGGAGGGATCTTGTAGTAGGTGGATCTTGCCCACTGGATAAGTTGCTGCTTTGTTTTTATATTTTATTGTATGTGTGGGGGTCCTAATGTTTTTATAGTTAACATTGGATAAACATAGCTTAGCATTGCAATATAAGAGTCCTTGCTCCCCCACAATCAGAATTGTAAGCAGGGTGTTTGTATCTGCAACTTTCTGTTTCTTTTTTTTCTTTGCTGGAGTCTGACCCTTAAAAGCACCTCATCTTGCTCTCTGGGCCTGTCAGGGGCACAGGTCCTAGTTTGCAATCTGTATTGATGTATCAGATGTTAGTAGCTAAGCCCCTGAAATATGGCACTTGAGTACGCTTATTTCTGTATAAGGTACTATCCCTTCTCTGTATCTTGTTTAATTGTCCGTAGTGCTTTATGGTCCAGCCTGAGTCATTAGGGCATGTCATTTTAGAAGATGAAACTTAATTTTTGCAAATTTCTCTAGTGAGGAGTCTTAAAAATAAGTTTTTGGGTGCAAAGAATTTAAATCTATTATTTTTTGTGATTGGACAACATTTAAATTACTTTTTGAAAACATTTTTAAAAAATTATCTTCTGAAAATGTCAGGTAATATAACTGCAGGTGCTTGACAATCATTTTTAATGATTTCTATACGATTTTGCACACATACTACTTTCCAAGCAAAACTAAAATATATTAATTTAACCAAAATATATTTTGAGTTCCCAGGTCCTTGCAGCTTTTTAGCACCCCTCATTTTTTGAATCTGAAAGTTGATAAATTAAACATGCCCTCCTGAGGCATGCCCAATAAGTTTGGTTTGCTTTGAACAGTCAGTGATATCAAGAATAATGTTTCTTAATAGCTTTGTTGCGCCATACTTAATCCTTAGTGGTAATCTTTGATGGAAACCCTTGGGAACTCTGTAATTATAAGTTGGAGGTGAATGAAAGTTGAATATGTGACAGTATGTTAGTAATTAATGTGGTCTTTCTGCAGATCATTCTTAAATTATCTGTTTTGTCAGTAAATACAAACTTTGGTTGGAAAGTTTGTTTGTTTTGCTTTAAAGTTGCACTGGTAACCCTTGATGGGTGACTGGAGGTGAGAAAAAGGTTTATTTGGCTTATCTTTGACAACAGAAATAACTTTCCCATATAATCCCATTCTAAAGTTACCGCCAAGGAAGTGTGCATAGGATTGCAACCGTTGTTCATTAGAGGTCATTGGGAGGCCCGTGTTGCATGTTTCGTATTAAAAAATATGTATGCATTATCATATTAAGTAAACTTTCCATTGTGGAAGTTGTGCTGTGGTGTAAAACTCACATTTTCTCCATGTTTATTTTGGAAAATTCTGTAAAACTGTCCTTCCTTAGCTGTTGTTCTTACTTAAATTAAGGCTCAACTAGCAGGACTTCTTGGCAACACTCTACTGGCATGCATTTCAGATGTATAATCATGAATGATTGTGGGTGGCTCTGGACATGGCTTTAAAAAATAAAAATAAAGCAACATTTTCCTGACAGGTCTGTCATACAATGTACAGGGTGTATGATGAGGTGGAACACCCAGGACATACATAAGGATGTCAGTTGTGTTTTATAAAAATTCACCATTGCATGTTCTGTT
This sequence comes from Podarcis tiliguerta, assembly GCF_965153285.1. Taxonomy (NCBI): domain Eukaryota; kingdom Metazoa; phylum Chordata; class Lepidosauria; order Squamata; family Lacertidae; genus Podarcis; species Podarcis tiliguerta. The sequence continues at coordinate 3,600,358 of NC_139550.1, forward strand.
TGGGATATTCTTTTAATACTCCAGCTCTTGCAGTGAGGCTTTTTCAAAGGCCTCCAGACTGAAGGAAAAATTAAGATTGGATGGCACTAATCAAGCATATCCTATTTTGGAGAGTTGTGTACTAGCAGCATGGGAGTGACTACAAATAGGAAGTCCGGACCCAGGACTTTGGTGTTCTGTTGACACATCTGGGAGAGGGGAAAGGTTTTTTTTATGTCCTGTTGATCTCAGAGGATTCAGAGCCTAAGAGACGTATCCTTTGACTGAGCAAAGTCAGCAGAACATTTGGGCCATGTGGCCCCACCTCATTGCATCCCAATGGGCTGAAGCGAATGAGACCTCTTTCGAACTTCCAGTATTCAGCAATCATTAATAGACTTCAGAATGATGAAATGCAGGCTTCTTTATCTGCTGCCTGTGTCCTCGGTTGTTAGGGATTGTTCTGCAGTTCTGTCACCCAAAGTTCTGCACCAAGGAAGGTGTTCGTTTTGTTTAAGATTTTGGTAAGATTGCAACCATGCGCATTTGTTCAACATCTCCCTTTCTGTATTTTCTTTGTCATCTGGGCAAAGTTTCAGGAGAAAAGCGAGAGAAACATGAAGGTCCCTCCCCCCCCCCCCCCCCCAGTGCCTGCCATGTTGGTCTGAGAAGCACAAAATTCTCATCTTCCTATGAAGCCCATGGGTGGGATTCAACTAACAACTTCTATTAGCTTAAGAGAGCTTCACCCTCCTTCCTTATCCTCCAAAATTGTCTCAGGCGGATGTTGGGAGAACCCCAAAAGCAGTGCACTGGAAGGAAGAGTGAAAATTTTGGATAATTTGGACTGTGGAACATCAGAGCATATTAGCAGCCCCCAATTTGCTTAGCCAGGTCATGGAGTGTCAGGAGTAGAGTTGGGGCTGTCTTGAAATAAGAAAGTCACTGTATCTCAGTAGTAACATAGAAAAGGTTCCCCGGTTTAACATCAACCCTTCTCTTTTTTTATCTCCCCCAGCTAGAATGGAAGAATCTCACTTCAACTCCTCCCCATATTTTTGGCCGGCGGTGCCCACAGTCTCAGGACAGGTAAGGAGTAACCAAGTAGCAACACGCTTCATGCAGTGTTTACCCCGTAGCTATTCTAAACTCTTCCTCTTTCCTCCTTCCCGCTGTAGATTGACAACAGTATGTTCATTAACAAGATGAAGGAGCAGCTCTTGCCCTCAGAGAAGAGCTGTGGTCTGGCTCCTGCCCACTATCCCACCCTACTGACTGTACCCACCTCCGTGGCCCTTCCCACCAACATTTCTATGGATTCTGACACCAAGCCAGAACAGCTAACTCCACACAGTCAGGCTTCTGTGACGCAGAACATCACTGTGGTGCCTGTGCAGTCTGCTGGGCTCATGACAACAGGTGAGAGGACTGGGAGGGTGCAGTAGCAGTGGAGGGGTGCAGCTCAAAGAAACGGTGTTTGGGCCGTTCTTGGTCAAAGAGCAAGCATAATCCTTGTCTCAGGTGGCAAAAAAAGAAGAGCATGCTGTCCGAAGGCACAGTATGGCCTGAATGCTTCTGCTCCATAAAATACCTAACTATCTACTTGTTGCCTAGATGAATGTCTCGGTTTCAGTCCTGTACAGTCGTACCTCTGAAGTCGAATGGAATCTATTACAGAAGTCCTTTCAACTTCCTAAACATTCAAAAACCAAGGCGCGGCTTCCGATTGGCTGAAAGAAGCTCCTGCAGCCAATTGGAAGCCGCAGAAGCCAAACTGGATGTTCAGGATCCAAAGAACGTTCTCAAACCGGAACACTCACTTCCGGGTTTGTGGCGTTTGGGAGCCAAAACATTCGACTCACAAGGCATTTGGGATCCAAGGTACGACTGTATTGTTTGTGTCTTTATTACACCCTTCCTCTGAGAAATACTAATTATCATACACAAAGAGGTCTACCAAAGTTGTATTCACCAGCTCCCATGCATCTTGTCTACTTGGCTGGGGATGGAGGGGGGAGTTTGCATCTCAGTTCTGAAGGTCAGCCCAGCTGTTCTCAGGCAGCAATGTCAAGTTCTCCTTATACAGTTTTACTGCCCAGAAGCAGGAAAAGCCTGGAAAAGGAGGTCCTAGTTAGGCCATGGGTTGCCCAAGCTCTTTGGGTTCTTTTGGAATGCAGCTGTCAACAATCTACAGCCTTCCTCAGCTTTGGAACCGGGCAGGGTTGGGAGGTCACCTGCAAACGATCTCCACCTACCATTGCAGCTTCACAATTGAGAGTAGGGCTGGGCAATCATCTAGTTTTCAATATCGTGATGTATCACCAGCTAAACATTGCAATATACTGATATATAAGTGTCTGAAATAAGAATGGAGCAATGTAGAGGCATTGGTTGGCTGCACGGTTTCCCCCACATTGTGATTTTTGCATCACACACGTGTGTGTGCGCACACACACACACACCATGATTCACAATATATTGCCAGGTCCAAAATAATGAAACCAGTATCATGATAGGGACTTGAAACCGGTTTTGGACGAGGTTTGGGGTAATATATCAATAGATCACTCAGCCCTAATCAAGATAAATGCTGACCATTTGTCATGCTTGCCAAAAAAGAGCCCCACAGTCACAGTGGTGAGATTTGTTGAAACCCAACATTCAGTGCAGGGACGCGGGTGGCGCTGTGGGTAAAACCTCAGCGCCTAGGACTTGCCGATCGCATGGTCAGCGGTTCAAATCCCCGCGGCAGGGTGCGCTCCCGTCGTTCGGTCCCAGCGCCTGCCAACCTAGCAGTTCGAAAGCACCCCCGGGTGCAAATAGATAAATAGGGACCGCTTACCAGCGGGAAGGTAAACGGCATTCCATGTGCTGCGCTGGCTCGCCAGATGCAGCTTGTCACGCTGGCCACGTGACCCGGAAGTGTCTGCGGACAGCGCTGGCTCCCGGCCTATAGAGTGAGATGAGCGCACAACCCTAGAGTCTGGCAAGACTGGCCCGTACGGGCAGGGGTACCTTTACCTTTTACCTTTAACATTCAGTTCTCTTCCTCTCCCCACCCCCCTTTATCCTCGCAGCAACCCAAGTCCTAGTCCGACTCTTAATTACTGCAGCATATGGAATGCCTTATGTGACAAAACTGTTAAACGTGCAAGTCTTCCTTTCCTTGGACATCTTGAAAGATGGAATCTGACCCTTCCCTTTTTCCTCATTGCAGGTCCTGGCCTGGTGATCACTTCTCCCTCTGGGTCTCTGGTGACCACAGCCTCTTCCGTGCAAACCTTTCCCATCTCTGCACCAATGATTGTCTCAGCGCTTCCCCCTGGCTCCCAGGCAACTCTCCAAGTCGTACCTGACCTTTCCAAGAAGGGGGCCACAGCTCTTTCAGAGGGTGGGGCAGCCAGTGGTGCTGGAGGTATAACCCCCAAAGCTCCTCGTGGTCGGAAAAAGAAGCGGCTACAGGAATCTGGCCTGCCAGAGATGAGTGACCCTTTTGTGTTATCAAATGAGGATGATGAAGACCAGCACAAAGATGGCAAGACATACAGGTGTGGTTATGGGACTCAAAGTTGCATATGGGCAGCTAGTGTGCGTTTGAATTTTAGACTTCATTGGTTCTGGTTTAATCATGAACTTGGAGGAAGGGAAATAAAAGAGTTGCGGTAGTGTTAGATGAGGGACACCAGAGAAATGCTTACCTGTCTGGTCTTGAGGAACACATGTTTGGCTTGTGAACCAAAAGTCATAGCATGGCTCAAGGGCCACTCTGGAATTAGCAATAAGAAGAGCAACCAATCCTGGAATAATTGAATAAATGGTTAATTACAGGGGGGGGGGGATTAGTTACAGAAGCAGCATTCAGATAGGACCAGCAACTATTTGAGTCAATCTCTAGAGGATCAGGACATAAAGAATGAGACGAAGCAATGTGTTGGTGCCATGGTAATTGTGGAAAGGGGACAGTGATAGATGCCAGAAATACATTGCATCCCTTATAAGGCTTTTATAGGGGATGCCATGGGGTGGTGGTGGTTTTTTGCATCTGTCACTAAAAGGTAGATCTGCTTCAGGAGAGAAAGAAGAATTGGAAAGGGAAAAGAACCTAAGGCACAGGTGTTGCCTATTCCAAGATGGTGGGAGATGCTAAGAATCAGGAGGTTATCCTCTGGTCTAAGGCTTCTTGGGCTTTCCTTTGCTGCAAGTTTGTGATAGGAGAACTGGGGTGAAACAAAGCTTTTGTAGATCACTTTAACATCCCCTTAACTGGAGAAAGAACATGAGGCTATGCATTCCATTAGAAACCAAAACACAACAAAAGTTATAAAACAGAGATGTAGGAGGAAAAACTGGAGGGGGAAGTGGAGAAAGAGAATTGGGGGCTGGGGAGGCAAAGCTACCAATTTCTGGACTGACCTCAATCGGATGAGCTAAAACAGGACTTTAAACCCCACTTTACTTCTCATAGATTTTGTACTTCAATGAGGGGTTTGACCAGATCAGTGGGGGCGGAGGGTACCTAGAGAGCTAGTAATATCTTAGGTTTTTCTGCCACAGATGCTGAGTGCAAAGGTTTGTGTAGTGCAAAATGAGTTTTGTCAATACATCATGAGTAGAGGTTCCTAGCTTTGATAGACGCTAATGCATGCTAACGTGTTGACTGGTGGTTGTAGTGTCTGAGATATGGAGTTTTCCTTTGCCAGAACTCTAAGCAGGCTTGTTAGTGATCACACCCTAGGTTGGTTGATTGTGTTAGGGACCAGACCAGGAGGAAAGTATCTGCAGGTTTTGGAGTTCTCGTACCTCTTTGCATAACTGGTAAAAGAGTCTCTTGGAAGTGAGTGTGCTAAAGAAGGAAATCATGGGGCTGCTTCCTTATTGTCTTGGGTGCCTTAGCCTAAGCTTAACATCTCAGCCTAAATGGAGATTTGAAGTCAAATGTGACCATGTTAAAAGACTGGGAAGTTGATTTCCTTGATAACGATGGTTGTGTCCTTCTAATGCTTGATTGGTCTGTTTGTTGCCAGTGAAGGTGCCCAGACAGAAACAAGTTGCCCTCAGTTCCCAGGATTATATTCCATTGTTAAATTTTAGCAAGTATTGGACTCTCTAGAGGCGAGTGCAAATTGCCTGGGGCTATAATTTTATGCTGAGATCTTTAATTCCACCTGCTGCAAGTCTTGTGTAAATATGAGATACTGAATAGTCATACTTTCTTTGTCCTAGGGTGAATTCTGAATATTTGATACTTGTAGTTTCAGTATATTGGCATAGCTGAACTATTGCTCTGACTGTTCTGTAATTCTGAGGAATTTGTCTCTCGAACAGCAATTCCAGTTGTCTCTTGTGCCGAGCTCTTGTAACATGTGGTGTGGCTGAACAGGTTGTGCTTGTGTGGGGGTGTTTGCTGTCTGTACTACAGGGTTCTCTTCCATTTAAGTAAGACGGTCTTGCATACTATATTTATTTTTACTAAGTAGCATGAAATAGTTTGCTGGAATCCAGGATCATTACGGTGCATTGGTACAAGCCGGCTCATTTTGTCTTGAACTTGTGCTGAGGTTGTTCTCAGTTCTGTTTTACCGTGTCCTGTTAGTTTTGCAACTGAATTCAAAGCAGGATTTGTGCTGCTGGCACTCTATCCTTTTACTTCCATTGTTGACTTCTGTAGCTGGTGAGGGCTGCTGTCCTAGTTTGCTTATTAGCGTCTCTCAAGTATTTCCAAATGATAATGGCTTGGCTTGTCCTCTGTGGCCATAATGCAGCAAAACTATATGACTACATTGGGGCAAGGCGGCAACTTGTAGTTTCTTAATGTGCTTATAGTAGTTGATTAGGACTGTTGAAGAAGCAAATTGCTTTTCAGAATAAAATGGATTGTTTCTTCAGTATTTGTCATTTCTACCAAAGAAACTTCTTACTCCTTGCTCCAGTGCAGTACGAAATATGGAGGCTCTGACATTGATCAGATGATCAGGTGTGATTGCACAGCACATTCTCATTGACAACGTTCCGGCTACTCAAGGAGCAAAAGCATTAGAATGTTTTCAGCCCAACTTTGGCTAAAAAGGGGGAATGTTGCCAATTCTGCTGGGTTAAAAACGTGAAAGCCCTTGAGGGACAGGCTGAAGAATGGTGAAAGGGGTCAAGGGAGAGGAAGCCCAGAAGCAAAGTGGCTGATGGAAGAGTGCAGAGTTGGTGATGGATTGAGAAATCAGAGGCTGAGGGAAGAGCAGGTAAGGGAGGAATGGCCTAGTGAGCAAAGAAATCTTGGAGTTGCGGGAAGAAAGGGCTACTGGAAAAGAAAGATACCTCAGCATCAAGGGGGAGTATGTGGCATAGGGAAGGAAGGTGGGAGTGGTTAGAGCAGCGTTTCCCAAACTTGGGTCTCCAGCTGGTTTTGGACTACAATTCCCACCATCCTTTACCACTGGTCTTGCTAGCTAGGGATGATGGGAGTTGTAGTCCAAAAACAGCTGGAGACCCAAGTTTGGGAAAAACTTGTGTTAGAGCAAACAGAACAAAGAAGCAAGTGGGCTGGAAATTTGCAACTTAAGGAAGCAATTATTATTGGTTGGGTATAATAGAATGGGGCAGCAGGGAAGAACCAAGGACAAAGTAAGATGTAGGGGATAAGGAAGCAGATTGAGCTTTCAGAGCCTGGGGCAGTGGGATTGCTAGACCCTGATAGGCCTGCCTGCACCTTTTAAGAATCGCATAGGAGGTGAGTTCTGTCTTTTGTGACTTACTATCACTGCAGCATTTCACATGACCCCACTAAGGGGAAAGGGCAGACTAGAAGTAGTGGTGGCAGATTGGAGCTGCTGTCCTGTAGAAGGGAAGCTTAAAAGGGTTGGCATTGCTGTAACAGGATAACTGCTGCCTACGCAGGTTCGTTGGATCTTTTCTCTTAATCTGTACCAATTGGACCCAATCTCTGGCAGCAAGTACTTCAGCCCAATTTATAAGCTAATATTCTGTGGTGGGTGTGAGATCTCCACCACAAAGTGTAACTGATTTTTCTCCCAACTATATCCCCCTCCACTAAACTTTGATTATGAAAATCTTCCTCTCTGTTGACCAGGATCCCTGGGGAGCCTAGAACTTCATGGTTTGCAGGATGTGCTGGCTGCGTTAATACTTGGTATAGTTGTCAGAGCTTGGACTTCCCAGCTTCTGGTTTCGTTCATGGAAAAGATCACTTCAAGTTAGTACTGATATTCAAAACTGTGGTTGTTTCTGAGTGTTTATTCAAGCAAAAATAGGCGCTGATGTTTTGGGATTGTCAGATCTTGAGAAGGTGCTGCAGAATGCAATTATAGTAGCAATAGCCTTTGGGTGGGTGGGTGGGAACTCTCAGTTACCTACAGCATCTTAGGCAGCGAAATGCGATGCCCAGTGTTCTTTGTGTGTTCCTAAAGGGCAATTTATTTAATTCAGTAAACAGTAGAACTTTTAACAAGATCTCATGTTCAGAAGTGTTTCCATCCAGCCTGATAGTGTATTCATAGAAGGGTCCCTTGAAAATATTCCAGTAGACCTAGCCTCTTACTGGCCACTTCCTATTTGATCCCATTCAAGGGGGCTTTGGGTGTTGGGACATCTTGCCCACTTGACCATGACACAGAGCCTTGGCTTTAGTCTCTGGTGTATCAGTGACCAGTTCTGAGACCTCGTCATTGCTGGGCAGGCGTGTACAGTTGAGGTTGCAATGGCCTAGGCAAAGTCCCAACTGGACCTGATAACTTTTGTGGTCCTTTGAGGTCTGAGGTTGGGGAGAAGACAAAAGGCTTGGGATTAAGTCACTGTGTAGCTGAAGAATACTTTGCAGCCAGGGAGCCCTTTCATTTACAGATCCAGCAGTTCATCACATGGTGAAACAGCAAGAGTTCTAGTTGTAGAAGCTCCATATACCCTCTGTGCCATGTAACTACCACCCATCACATCCTCTAGGCTAGGTTTGGTTTTTCTCATTTATACGGTCCTTACGATGAGGCGGGGCGGAATAGTTTTGTTGCCAGACATACACGGCTATATTCCCAGAGCCCTCTCGTCACTGCCTCCTCCTAATGGGACATGGCTACGTTATATTCAACCATACCCAACTTTGGGCCAAAGCTGTGGGTATCAAGTGTAGGCAGATGCCCCCCTCTGTTGGAAATGAATCCAGTTTGTGAGCGTGTCAAAGTCCGTCCTGTTGAAACACTTTTAAGAGAGATGGTTCTGAGCATCCACAGTTAAAATGGGAGCAGACTGCTGCTGCTGCTGCTGCTGCTGCTGCAGCAGCTAAGGCTTCTAATGGATGTTAAGTCGTGAAGCAGGTTGTTGTAGCAGCATACAGAGGAAGGGGTTGAGCTGGCAGAGCCTCAAAATGGCGCCAAGAAATCATTCTCTATCCAATGATCAGTTCTGTAAAATACTGCGGAGCTAGGCAAGAACTATATTTCATAAAGATTGATTTCTTGGCACCGCTGTGAGGCTGTGTCTTATCTTTTGCAGTTTCAGTACAGCCTTTTTTATTATCCTTTTTCGCCGTAGAGCATCATGGGGCCACATGGTATTGCATTGCTGTTGGGTCTTCACCAGTTCTTGTGCATCTCCAGCTTGAGGGCTGCCTTCACATAGTGAAGTGTGGATGCCTGTCTGAGAGGAGAAGGTGCATGCATGATGGTGGTGCTGAAGTGAACATAAGAGCTCTTCTGGATCAGACCAAAGTCCTGTCTAGTCCAGAATCTTGTTTTCTGCTGTGGCCATCCAGCTCCTTGTGGGAAGTCTAGCAGTGAGGCATCGGTGCTATATCCCTCTCATGCTGCCTGCGTATACATTTTGTATAGATTCACACAAACGGCATTACTAGGGCTGCCATTACTGGGATTTAAAAGGCGGAATTGACTTCAGGGTTGGGGGGTTCTCCATAAGGCGGCACTTTGTCCTGGATCTTAGGCAAAGCAATCGAAAAATCACAACCCTAGCCTTACAATATTGGCAATTTTATTTTTGATTCCTTTCCTAATGATCCCTGACATGGAATGTCATTTTCAACACTGTTGTACCCTCAGTTGTCTTTTTCATTGATTTATCCAAACCAATCCTAAATCGCTTTCCTAGTCAATCACCCCATCTGCTAACATTGACTGAACATTTCTCATTTCTCTCAACCTCTTTATTTTTATTACCCTGAACAATTTAGTGTTCTCAGCAAATTTGACTACATCACTGCTTGCCGCTAGCTTCAGATGAACGAGCTCAAAACCACAGGCCCCGGTGCAGGTCCTTTGGGGACCCCACTGATTAAATTTATCTGTTGTGAGAACAGTCTACTTATTCAACTCTCTGCTTCCTGTTCTTTATCCTACGGCTGCTAAGTTTCCTCCAGAGCCTTTGGTGAGGAATTTCTAACAGGGCATAATCCAGTGTGAGTTACTCCGTTGATTTGACATTGACCCCCTGCTCCTCTTCACATGGCCGTGCCCCCAAGCTGTTTGAGAGTTTACCAGCTGGAAGGAAGGAATGGTGTTAAGGGCACCTAATACTCCCTTCATTGGAGCCTCAGGGCCTGCTTCCAGTCATCAGTGCATGCTTGTGTGTGATATCTGTGGGTTCCAATGCTACTGACTGCAGGAGATTTAGGCTTCCGTTACCATTTTGATGCTTCATATTATAGTGCACTCACCCAGCTCTTCACAGCATTTGTTGAAGGGCTGTTGTGTGTTTGGGCTGTCTGAGCCTTTCCCCACTCCACCAGTATGCTTCCCCAACTTAAGGCACTTGTCCTTCAACCCTGTTGCAGCTTGATTCCTAGTGCGAGTAGGCATGTGTCTGGCAGTGTTCAAAATTCGCCAGGCACGTTTTGCACCTAGCAATCGGCCAGTTGCGACCAAGTGAGGGTGCCCGGGTGCCAGGAGGGCGCCTGACGTCTCCACCATCTGGAGGTGCATGCCTGGGGATCCTTGGATCTTGCCTGTTTTCGCACAGTGTCAACACATCCTTTGGAATTCTATTATCGGTATTTTATCTGCACGATCGGAACAAATTTCAGGCACCAAAACGTCGTATTGAAAAATGCGACTTTTGTGCCGTCTGGCCCCAAAATGGCAACTAGATATTTTGTTTTGGCGACAGTAACCCTGGTTTAAGGAGCCATTGGGCGCTGAGTTTCTAATACTGGTGCCTGGATATTTGACACCACTGGTTTGAAGGTGGTACTGCCAGACAACCAAATGGTTTTAGCTTTGTTTGCCAGATCAGCTTGTTTAGGCATGCATGTGAATGAGAGAATATATTCAGATTACAACCCCCAGCTTCTGCATTTACAGGGGGGGAAACAAACAAGAAACCCGCAGCACTTGGAAATTGATGGTGTGGTGTAAGGTTCGATTTTGGCAGCTATTTGCATTCTGTGGTTGGCTTGGAAAGATGGATTCAGTCAAGAGCAAAGAAGAGCTCAGTGCTTAAAAAGAGTTGCCGATTCCCAAGTATGCGCTGAGCGTTGAGTTTGATGTAGGGCTGGTTTGGCACGAGTTTTGAGTCAGGTCGGATTTCAGTAAGCTCAATTTTCTAGCCTCTTCTCTGAAATACAGAGGACATGGAACCATTGTAAGGATGATCTAGGCGGCTGCTTTGCGCATTAGATTTTGAAAAGGATGCCACCTTTTCACAGTGCAGCACTAATGTTCCATCTCCGGATTGTATGGGTTAATAACTACTATGACAGCTGTGGGTGTGTATGCTTTCTCTCAGTCCCAGCATAGAGATCCACAAATCATGAAACAGGTCCTAGCTGAGTACTGCTTATTCTGGCATTGACTCGCCGAAGTCTCAAGCTGTGATCTTCCTCAGCCTGGCTGCAGAGTTGGACTTGGGGGCCATTTGCATGTAAGGCATGTATTCGCTCACTGAGCTAGGGAGGGACTCTCCCAGAAGGAGATGTTCCCGTGAGCTTTTCAGCCCAAGTGAAGTGTATGCAGGCTTACATTTTTTGATATTGTTCATATGCTTCTAGAGGGGAGAACCAGTTAAGTGTAGGTACGTTTTTCTGAAAGTCAGAGAGCTGGAGAAACGTCTCCGTGGTCGCTGGGTGAGCTGCAAAGGAGTGCATGTTGGTTTTGACTTCATGCTCACGGCTTGCCTTACTCCTTGCTCTCAAAAGCTGACCCTGTGGCTGACCCAAGTCATGCCTGCATGTTGAATTGTTTGCAGGTGGCTTTGCAGAAGATTTGGGTGAGTTCGCAAGCAGAGGTCCCTGCGCTGAGAAATAGGGAAGCACAACATGTAGGAATATCTACCTTGGGGTCATTGTTCCCTGTTTAAGATCTGAAGTGCCCCACTTTGTTCTTAAAAACAAAATGTGTACTTATAATAGCGCATTCTTTTTTATCTGCGGGATTAGAAATGCCCTGCTTTCCTATGGTAATTTTCTATCACCGTTTTATACGTGGGAAACTTTGCCATGATATTCCCCCTACTGATCTTCATTCTTCTAGCAGTGTGTGGTCGGGATCTCGCACCGCAATCCTGCCTGCTTTAAGAGGCTGAGATGGTTATGGCAGCCTTTTAGAAAGCTGTTTTGAGAACCTCACAGAGCTTTCTGAATACTGAGGAAATTGGGGAGTTTTTAAGACCAGCTTTTTATGCAATGGCTAACAAAAATTGGGAAGGAAAGTTGAGACTGAAAACCCTCTTCTTTCTCTCAAAGCAGCTACTTCTGTCCTTGCCTTGTTCTCCTCAGAGGAATGCTCGTGCAAACTTTCCTAGAGGCCAGCTCCATTTCAGCTGGGTTGCTGAAGACTGTTATGCTGGGGAAAATGAGTTAACAGCTTAGCTATGACAAGAATTTTCTATCTATAGGAAATCCAGTTGTGAGATCTTTACACTCAAACCTGCAGAGAGTGGCATTTCATGTGAGGCTCCCATTTTTAAAAGGTTTTGCATAATCAAAACCATCTGTTGAATTTTACCAGACACCAGACATTTTTGTTTTGTTTTTTTAAAAGAAGTTAATCCTAGAAATTCAAACCAAAGCGGCGGCTATTTGGGGAGGGGGGGGGGGTTGGAGCTATAGCCAGTCTGGGAAAGCCCTGCTTTAATTGCATGGAAAAGGGAGTGTGCCAGTTCATACATGAACTATTTAAAAATCTATCCGAAAAGGCAAGCAATAGATACTGTTGGCAGAGTGAAATACAGAAAGCGTTGCTTCATTAATGCCATGTGCTTGTGGCCATGCAGTACCATTCTGCTTTAACAAATGGTCTGAAAAAGTACTACGTAAAGACATGTACAGTGGTGCCTCGCAAGACGAAATTAATTCGTTCTGCGAGTTTTTTCGTTCTGCGAGTTTTTTCGTCTTGCGAAGCACCACTGTGTATTGACGGTTTCCCATAGGAATGCATTGGCGGTTTTAAAAAAAAGGCGCAAGACGTTTCGTCTTGCGAAGCAAGCCCATAGGGAAATCTGTCTTGTGAAGCAACTCAGAAAATGAAAAACTCTTTTGTCTTGCGGGTTTTTCGTCTTCCGAGGCATTCGTCTTGCGAGGTACCACTGTAATCTATTATTGTCATTTATTGTTATTTATTAAATTTGTATACCGCCCTATACCCACAGGTCTCAGGGCAGTTCACAGGATAAAATCACAATATAAAATCACAAAATACATAATAAAAACAAAAGCAACCCTACTGCCCCCCCAACACATTTTAAAAGGGCATTGGATGGTAATCAGCCAAAGGCCTGGTTAAAAAGGAACGTTTTTGCCTGGTGCCTAAAGGTGTCTAATGAAGGCGCCCAGCGAACTTCCCCGGGGAGAGCATTCCACAGATGGGGAGCCACTGCAGAGAAGGCCCTGTTCTCCTGTTGCCACCCTCCAGACCTCTAAAGGAGGAGGCAGAGGACGGAGGGCCTCAGAAGATGATCTCAGGGTCCAGCAGGTTCATAGGGAAACCTGCATATGAACTCTGAATTCTGTCTTATTATAAAATTGTCTCTGCCATATGAGAAGACAGGGATTTAAAATGGGAGTTGTTTTGGTTTGTTACTGTGTCCTTTTATCATGTATTTCATAAAATAAACAAAATTTTAATACATAAAAACATATTTTGATATATTTATTGAAATAAAACGTTTAATTAAATAAATAAAATGTAAAATGAGAGACAATGAAAGGGCAGCCTGTATATTATGAAGCAACAGTTCCCTTCCCACCAGTCAAAGCAGAAGGAGAAGGAACGTCTGAGTGATGGTCACATGACTTTCCTGAACATGTCATCTTCCTTGTGAATAATGTGCTCCTACCTATAAAGCATATCTGAGCCCTTGCATGGTAAAGGTGGGGCTATGAATCAGGATATCCTTAGTTTAAATCTTGTCTCTGCCTTCCCTCAACTCATTAGGTAGCCGTAGTCCAGGCATAGGCAAACTTCGGCCCTCCAGATGTTTTGGCCCCATGATCCCTAGCTAACAGGACCAGTGGTCAGAGATGATGGGAATTGTAGCCCAAAACATCTGGAGGGCCGAAGTCTGCCTATGCTTGCCATAGTCACTCCCATTGGCAATATGGGGCTGATCCTGACCAACTTTACCCTGCCGTATCTTACAAAAAACTTGCAATGTGTGAAGTTCTTTTAGAACATGTGCATTATCTAAATGTTAGGTTGTTATTGATGATGATGGCATTTTAAAAAGATATGTTCTGTTGTCAATGAGATGTAAGTAAGCAACATTTACCATCCAATAGTAGGGGATATCCCAGGTACTAAGACGATTTGCAGAGGTTTCCCAATCAATCAGCTGTAGAAAAGGAGCAATTTGTGTGCCATCCTTTTCATAATTGAACTGCAGCCCCTCTGGTCCTGGGATTGTGGCTATTTCCTCCTGAAAAGAGGGGGGGGTGTCTTATAATTTTTAATGCTTACCTAGGCTTGGGAATAGGTTAGAGATTAGCTCTTTGGTTTGGGAAAGGCAAGTGACTGTTCTAACACTATATGCCGTGGATTCAGACTGCATTGTTGAGTAAAATCAGCACTCAGTTCTACAGAGCAGAAAGCAATTGCTTGTATCATGGCATCTCAGTTTGCATCCATTGTGGGTATCTGTGTCGTGGTTTCTTTAGCTCCACATCCTAGGGCATTGGGGAGGGGAGAAGGGAGCCGTGAGCCCAGGGCCAAATGCAGCCTTCATGTCCTCTGTCCACCACTTGGACCTCTGCCCAGGCCATGCCCAGTCTTCTGAAACTTCTCAGTGACCTTGCTCTGAGCTAATGTCAAAGCATTTGACTTTTCTGAGTAGTTTGCACAGAGTTTAATGTGCAGAATTGATCACCTGAGGTAGATTCACCCCAGTCGTTGCATGTGCGAAACGAGGTCCACTCATGCAATAGGTCTTACTGCCTCTCTTCCCCGTGTGCCCCCTAAATCTGCTCTGAAAGGCTGGGGGGGGCTCCCAGAACAAGTTGGGGGGGCACACTTGGGGAGGAGAGAGTGGAAAAGTCTCGTTGTGTGAGCGGACCTTTCTCATATAGTGCTATGTTGAATTCCACCCATTGGATGCTCCCTTAGTTTTGCCTGGGGGCCCCAACCAGAACGCCCCCCATGATGGAATATTCCCACCTCTGCCCTAGTTGAAGTGTAGCTTATTGTAGACCCGCTTCACCCAAACTGAATTAGGAAGAAACAGAATTTGGGGGTGGAGGAGGTAGCCCTTGGGGGTAGCAGCAGCCTTTTAGCGAGCCGTGGATAGGTATCCTCGGGTACAGGTGTGTGACCCTGTCTCTTTCGCCCTCGTCCTGGTCTCAGGTGCCGGATGTGTTCCCTGACCTTCTACTCCAAGTCGGAGATGCAGATCCACTCCAAAACCCACACCGAGGCAAAGCCCCACAAGTGCCCGCACTGCTCCAAGAGCTTCGCCAACAGCTCCTACCTGGCCCAGCACATACGCATCCACTCGGGCGCCAAGCCCTACACCTGCAGCTACTGCCAGAAGGCCTTCCGCCAGCTCTCCCACCTCCAGCAGCACACACGGTAAGGGCCGCCAGGGCGGGGGAGCCTTCCGCGCTGCATGTGCTGCCGGCATCTTCGCATGAGGCGGGTGCCCGTTTGGGGGAGACTGCTCAGGGCAGCCTTGACCTTGACTGCCGGCGGTCCCCCCGTTAGTGCACTGAGCAAAAGGTACTCCTCCGTGTGTGCTCTCTAGCCCTCTTCTAAAGAGCCGCCCGGGGCGAGTGGAGGGGGGCTGTTTAGCCGTCCAAGACAGGCAATCCTCTGTGATCAGCGGGAGACTGAAAGCTGTAGGTCAGGACTGGCAGCCTCCCCAAACGGCACTTCCTGAGCAGCCGCCCCTACCCCCCAAGCCCACCCCAGCCCCTGGGCATCCCAAGCGCCCATTTCTGCCAGCCCGGTTCTCCTCTCTCTGACCTCCTGGTGCAGCTAGCGCTCTCGGCCTTTCGTTCTTGCTTTGCTGGGGGCAAGAGCGCTCCTTGGTTTCCCCTCCCCTGTCGCCAGGCAGCATGGCGCCGTCCCTTGTGTTGTCCTTGCTAGCCAGCTGGCGGTCATATCCCAACTGCTGCCCCTGCTCCTCCTCCTCCTCCTCCTCTTCGGCAGGATCCACTCCAAGCTCCACACGGCGATTGTCAAGCCCCACAAGTGCCCTCACTGCTCCAAGAGCTTCGCCAACACGTCCTACCTGGCCCAGCACCTCCGCATCCACTCTGGGGTCAAACCCTACACGTGCCGTTACTGCCAGAAGGCGTTCCGCCAGCTCTCCCACCTACAGCAGCACACACGGTAAGGGCCAAGGAGGCTGGGGGCCCAGCCTGGCCCCCCGTGCCGTCAGCATGCACCTTTTTGGAGCACGCACGCCAAGCATGCAGAGTGGGGGGACGCGGGGGGCGGGGGGAGGCGGACCGGTCCCATCAGTCGCAAGGGAGCGGCCCCCCAGAGAGGACGGAGTGAGGGCTGCAGAAAAGACAACTGACCATGCCAGGGCAGAGGCGGGCAGGGGCCTGCCTTGGGGAAGTCTCCCTCCCCCCCCACACTTTTCCCCCAGGGGGTCACAGAGAGAGAGAGCGGGAGGCAGACACGGGTCATTAGGGGGAGGGATGACAGGAGTGGGAGCAAGGGTGTGGGGAAGCTTCCATTGGATAGAAAGGGGAGCCACTTCCTTTAGCAATTTTGGCATTGGGGTTGGTTCTTTTGGAAGGCCGGTGAATGGATCTGTGGGCCTGTCCTTGGGCGCTGTGGAGGGCAGAAGGAGATTGCCCGCAGGCCTTCACTTGAGCAGAGATCTTGCTCTCCAGTCCCTTGCCTTGGCACGGCCGCAGGTGACTGTGATGCCGGTGAGCTTGCCTCTTGCCCAGGAGCTGCTTGTCCCTCTTCTTTTGTTCTTGCACGATCTTGCATGCTTCCCCCTGCCCTTAGCTAGCTCAAGTTGAAGGAGGAAGGGTTTGCGACACGGGGTTCACACAAGAGAAGTGAACAAATAAGCCTGGTGGAGGGGAGTTCACCTTTTGCTTAGCTCAACCATAGGGCTTGCTGGGAGCAGGGTTCTGTTTCAGCGTTTCTTCTGTTCACCTTCCCTTTGCGCTTTTCCTTTCTGCGGCAGGATTCATACTGGAGACCGGCCCTACAAATGTGCTCACCCTGGGTGCGAAAAGGCTTTCACGCAGCTCTCCAACTTGCAGGTAAGGTGGTGAAATTGCTTCATACTCCCTTTTGAAGTATGGCACTATATGGTCCTTCGTCTCTCCAAACCAGAGCAGACTGGAGAGTGTTAGAAAAGAAGGCATCTCTATATCTGCTCATTCCTCGAGTGCAGGATCTGTGGGTGTGACCAGGGTTGTGTTGAGAGCCTAGAATGAGCAGGAAGTTGTTTACTGTGGGGGGGGGGGCATTCATCAGAATTTAAAAGAATTGTGAAAATATTGAAATCCCTGGAGTTATTATTTTTGGAGGGTGGGCTGGGGGTAAGACAGCTCCCATTGATCTCAGTGGGATCTAAGTTCAACCAGTTTAGTCTGCTTTTATGGATAGCTCAGTTGCTTAGTGTCATGCTGATAATGCCAAGGTTGCTGGTTCAGTCTGCACATGGCATAGATCCACTGCAAGGGATTGGACTAGAGGTTCCTTGATTCTCTGATCCCAATATTAGTAGTTTTAGTACTAATATTGCATAAAATTAATGACACCAATCTGGGAGGGGTGGCTAACACCCCAGAGGACAGGATCACACTTCAAAACGACCTTGACAGATTAGAGAACTGGGCAAAAACAAACGATGAATTTTAACAGGGTTGACCACAAACCTGACATGAGCCAACAGTGTGATGCGGCAGCTAAAAAAGCCAATGCAATTCTGGGCTGCATCAATAGGAGTATAGCATCTAGATCAAGGGAAGTAATAGTGCCACTGTATTCTGCTCTGGTCAGACCTCACCTGGAGTACTGTGTCCAGTTCTGGGCACCACAGTTCAAGAAGGACACTGACAAACTGGAACGTGTCCAGAGGAGGGCAACCAAAATGGTCAAAGGCCTGGAAACGATGCCTTATGAGGAACGGCTAAGGGAGCTGGGCATGTTTAGCCTGGAGAAGAGGAGGTTAAGGGGTGATATGATAGCCATGTTCAAATATATAAAAGGATGTCATATAGAGGAGGGAGAAAGGTTGTTTTCTGCTGCTCCAGAGAAGCGGACACGGAGCAATGGATCCAAACCACAAGAAAGAAGATTCCACCTAAACATTAGGAAGAACTTCCTGACAGTAAGAGCTGTTCGACAGTGGAATTTGCTGCCAAGGAGTTTGGTGGAGTCTCCTTCTTTGGAGGTCTTTAAGCAGAGGCTTGACAACCATATGTCAGGAGTGCTCTGATAGTGTTTCCTGCTTGGCAGGGGGTTGGACTCGATGGCCCTTGTGGTCTCTTCCAACTCTATGATTCTATGATTCTAAGTGTTCCCTAGACATTGTGCAATAAATGGAACAGACCAGTCTTATCCTACTACAGGCTTGCAATTCTGAATCAAAATAAGCAGCCTGAAGAAATGTTTGTGTGTTTGTGTGTGTGTGTGTGAGAGAGAGAGAGAGAGAGAGCGCGCTGGAAGTCTGAGTATCTGTTAAAGGACAAGGCAAGGATGTTCATATGTGGCTTTTTTCAATTACTGTGGTGCAGTCTGATTTGGCTGCTTAAGTAATCGTGGGAAGATCAGTGGTTGTTGCCTGTCAGAGTAGGTAGATAGCTACATCTGTAAAAATTAAGATGTTCCTATCAGTATGAATAGTGACAAATCTGAATGCTGAATTCAGAACAGCTGCCATTGCTTCCTGTGAACCGTGTGTGTGTGTGTGTGTGTGGAATATGCTTGTTAACTTGACTACATATGAATTTTAATGGCTTGGGGGGACGGGGGAAGCATGCATTGCAGAATACAAATTCTAAAAATTAAAGGCTTTGCTTGAGGATTTTGGAAAGGATAGCTTAGGGTGTGCTTGCGTCCTTTTTATGCTGAACAAACCTGAAATGTGGAATGAGTTTGGAGCAGAGAACCAAAGAAGGATGGGAGAAGGGAGAAGGAACATTGGGAGGGATGGGGAAAGAGATGGGTAGATGGAGAACCTTGTGAAGTGCCCAAGTTTGAACTCTGGACACGGCAATTTAAGCAAGGTTTAATTAACGTGTCTTCATAGGGGAAGGGCCTGGAGCCCAGGAAACAAAACTGGATGCTAAATCCCAACACACTGGCCGCTTTCTTGGTTACTGCATATTTAACCTGATAAGTTAAATATTTCTCAAAGTCGTTTTCAGAATATTTTAAATGAGGGCTGGTGGTTCAGTTAGCAGCCTCTTAATGAAATACCATATATAACTAATCCCAACTTTGCCGATGCCAACGTCAAGAAGAAAAGGAGACGGCTCTCCTCTCTTTGCCGTCTGGTGCATTTAGGTCCACTTTACCCCCTTGCAATGCCCCACACCTTTTGTGGAACAGATTCTATACCGCTTGCCCATGATGGCAGCAGGGAGAAGAGGAGGAAGGACAAGTCAACTCACACAACTTCAAATATTGCTCAAAGTCTGCTAAGCGACAGCTGATCTCTCCTAAGTGGAAGTGTGGGGCAAAGTAAGGAGATGAGGACCAGCAAGACTCTGAAGCCACTATTACTTACCTTGGCCTCTGAGAAATGGAATAGAGACGGTAGGGAAAGGGCGAATGGGTCTTTTAACATGGCACCACAATAAGAAGCTAGGTTTTATCAATACAGCTTCTGCCGTGTGTGCGTATGTGGATAGAGAGAGCCAGTGTGGCATAGTGGTTAGAGTTGCAGACTAGGACCATGAAGACCTGGGTTCAAGTCCCTGCTCAGCCTGCCAAAGAGATCACTTATGATCTTTGTCCAGTCACTTATTCTCACTTCTTCTGTCTCACAGCCCTGAGCTTCAAAGGCTTGATAAATGAAAGTCATGGTGGATGGGTTGGGGGTACCATGTTTGCAGCCTTGACCTCGGAGGAGGGAGGAATATAAATGAAGCAAATAGCATGCTTATGTCTTAAGTATAAATGAAACCTGCATTGGTTTCATATCACTTTGGGTTCCTTAGGTGCAAAGGCAATTAACCGAGAGGCCAGTTCGCATATGTATGGCTGTCCAAAGCAAGCATAAATCTCTGGCTGTAGAGTATGTTGCAGGTTCAGTATGTCAGGTCAAGAGCAAGCTTGAAGTCTCAGATGCAGAGAGATTTGAAGGACCTCTAGGGAATCAAGACTTGGAGCATTTGTTCTTGAGCTTGGAATTCTGGGGTGACAACCAGCTAACTTGGCCTTTCTCAACCTTGGGCCCTCAGATGTTGTTGAACTACAATACCCATCATTCCTTGCTGCTAGGACCAGGAGTTAGGGATGATGGGAGTTGTAGTCCTACATCCTATATGAAGAATCATGTTCCTACAGAGAAGGAACTTATCACGGTAAGCGCCAACGTTTGCATCTGGGGACATGGGCGTAGCCGGGGGGGGGGGCAGAGGGGCAGCTGCCCCCCTCCAGTCAAGTGAAATAATGACAACACTTAGCTAACTGACCAGTCATGTTGGTTCTGTCCTCCCCGCTCCCAAGAAATCTTGGCTACGCTGATGTCTGGGGACCCTTAAATAATCCAATAGCAGAATGGGCAGGGGGTCCATGTTCTGCAATTACCCCTGGGGCATCATCTCTGAACCTGCTCAAGAAGATTCCCCCGACCCTCCAGACCAGATTTTGGGGTTGCACAGAGAGAGAGGGGGTGATCAAAAATGGCCTCCTCTTCTTGTTCCACTTACAGATTCCTTCCAGACTGTTATTATTGGGCTCCACCCTTGTTTCTGACTCATCAGCAGTGGGGCTGAAGTTTAACTTTAATCCACTCCCCTTCTCTCTCCTCTCACGCTCTGCAGTCCCACAGACGGCAGCACAACAAAGACAAACCATTCAAGTGCCACAACTGCCACCGTGCGTACACGGACGGCACCTCTCTCGAGGTCCACCTGGCCACCCACACGGTCAAGCATGCCAAGATCTACAACTGCTCCATGTGCAATCGGGCTTACACCTCAGTAAGTACCATCCTGTGTTGGGTGGGGATGGAAACCAGGTGGCAACTGACAGGTCTTGGCAGTTCTTTGAAAAGAGATTCCCCATGGCTTCTCTGTTAGTATGAAGGAGATAATTGTCCTGTCTGTCTGTCTGTGTCTGGTTTTTATTTTCCATCTCTCTTCTATTACAGGAGACATACCTGATGAAGCATATGCGGAAACACAATATCCCTGATGCCCAGCAACAGGTGGCTGTGGTCCAAGCCCAGGTGCAGGCCCAGGTCCAAGCCCAGGTCCAAGCCCAAGTTCAAGCCCAGGTCCAAGCCCAAGTTCAAGCCCAGGTCCAGGCCCAAGTTCAAGCCCAGGTCCAGGCCCAAGCTCAGGCTCAGGCTCAAGCTCAAGCTCAGGCATCGCAACAGCAGCAGCAGCAGCACTTCCAGTCACAAGGTGGCGGGGCAGCCGGGGGCCCGCCTGGAGACAACCCCCCCAACCCGCCGCCCCAGTGTTCCTTTGACCTTTCCCCTTACAAGACTTCGGAACATCACAAAGACATCTGTCTCACGGTTAGCACCAGCGCCATCCAGGTGGAACATCTTCCCAGCTCCTAGAGACCTTGCTAGAGGGGAACGGGGGAAAAACTCCTTGCTCGTAATCTGTGCCTGAGGGCATTTCTGGTGCGGCGGCCTCCCCTCGTGCCGCAGCCTCTAGCCTCTTCTTCTACAGCTTCCCTTTGGGTGGGCGGGGGGAACGGGGGCTGTGTCCCCGTAGCGGCTGCCCCTTGGCTCAACCATTCGTGCTTCGAGGCGCAACCACGGCACGTCCTAGACGGGAGGGGAAAGAGCCCGCTGCTTGTGAGAGGGGGTCCTCGGCTTCAGGAAGCATCTTTGGTTTGTCCAGGGAAAGCCCCCGTTTCTGTCACTTTACAAGACGAAAGGAGAACGCCCTTTGGTTGCCTATGAGAGGTGAAGCTGTTTGAAGGAAGGGGCTGCAGCAGCGGTTGGCCGATGGCGGATGAACGAGGGCAAGGGAGCCTCTGGAAGCTTTCCCTTGGGTGGGGAGCGGAGAGCGCTTGCTCTTTTCGTCTCCCCTCCTTACAAAGGGGCGGAAGAATGGCTGCTCCAGTTCTAGGTACCAAAGGTGCCCACCTTGCAGACGTGTAGGCAAAAAGGGGGTGTTGCAGAGGGTTTGACCTCTACCGGCCAAATCACACGCCGTAGGTGGCTGGCGTTGAGGTTGCAAGCCTTGCTTTCCAACCAGATGCAGAAGTAATGGGGGGGGGGGAGTCTCAGCCCCCGTTGCAACAATAAGCCTGCTGCAGATAATAAGATGAAAATCTGAACCAAAACAAAATAAGCAGCTGGTGGTGACAGTGCCAAAATGAAGCCCGGTCCCTTCCCTCCGAGAGGAGGGCAGGTTGGGGGCTGGCGAGGCCATCCTTCTGACTTCTTCCACCCCCCCAGGATCACGGTCCACACCCCCAAAAGGGAGACCTTTCTGAGGGGCCAAGGGGAAAAGGAACTGCTGAGCTGCTCCTTGATGCAACATCATCCATATGCTTCCTTTGTTCTCTCGATCGCCAAGAAAAAACCGGAAGGAGGTGGCTGCGGTGGCAGCAGCACACAGACAGCAAAGCAGCGACTGAATCTTTCAGAGGGTGGACAGTGGAGAAGAGGGGAGACGATGGAAACAGCCGCTCACACACAGAGAGAGAGACCAATGAAAAAAGGGGGGGAACCCCAAGCATAGACTCAAACTCCCATTGAATTTAAATATATCTATATATATATAAATATATATATACAGATAGATAGATATATCTATTCACACCCCAGCCCCATTTGGCCTGCTCTGTCCTTGCTGTAACTGTTTCTATCTGTGTTTATAAAACGCATTATCCTTGCACACTTTTATTTTTCAATCCTTGATTTATGCCCTTTCTTGCTCTCACCATCTTCCAAGTTACTTCCCCCCGTTTTCTCTTCTTCTGCCCCTGCCCCAATCTCTCTCTCTCTAATCTCGTGGTTTCCTATGCCATCATTTCAATTTTCCTAGTTATCACTTGAATCACAGAAGAAGGGAAGGAAGTGGGGGGGGGAGGAGCTGATTGGAATTTGAGCAACAACAAGGAAAAGATCCCCTACGGGCATGTGAATACCGCAAGGGGGAGATTGGGGAGGGGGGGTTGTAAGGACTGTGCTTTTTTATATAAAAAAAATAATACTGGTGCATAAAATAGGAATTGGTTCAGATGCTTTTCTATGTGAATGAAGGTACTGGGAATCGTTGGCAGTCGCTGCATGCCCAAGGCCAAGAGTATGGCGATTGCATGTTCTCCTCTCATCCATGAGAGATCCGGCCAAGCAGGAACATTGCAAGCCACCATCTATGCAAACTGCTCTTGCTTCCCTGAGTGCAGAAAGCAGCTTCTGCTTGAACACTAATCCATAAGTGACCTGATAATTCTTGGGATGGACCAGGACTGAAAAATAACCTTCCCCTCCCCACCCGCCTCCAACGGGCTCCATGAGGCCCCACTGAAACTAAAAGGTGCATTGACATTTCAAAACTGAGGTTGGGCTCCAGGGACTGTGATGAATTTGAATGTGTGTGTGTGTGTTGTTTCTCTCAGACGTGGTTGCGAATATCCTAACAAAAGTGTCATGCGTGTACGCTGTGTGTGTGTGTGTGTGTGTGTGTGTGTGTGAGTGTGTGTCTGAATCCTACACTTCCTTCTCATTGGAGTGTGAATTACCTGGGCCTGATAATATATGTCTTGGTTGATCATGGTTGCTAACATTGTTGGAGCTGCAGGAAATGTGTGTCCTCTTTTATTTCTGTGTACCAGCTTCCACATGCCAGCCATAACCCTGAGTTAGTAACTAAAGTTGTTGTATGTGAATACCCACGCAGTGTTTCAGCATAAGAGTAATTCCAATTCCTCCCAGAAGCATTGGGGCAGATCAACACTTTCGTGAGCCACAAATGAGGCATTGTTGGCATTTCCACAACACAGCAGAGTCTAAGGCTGTGTACAGACCATAACTGAAGCATATGAGAACACTGTCCGAGCCAGTGGCACCTATATTCATGTCTCCCCCCCTCCCCAATTATGCTCAAAAGGTTTGCAATTGGCAAAACTTGTTTGACCACAGAGGGGCAGCGTATGAATGTGTGTACCATGGGCAAGAGTGGTACACTCTTGTATGCTGATTTCAGGCCTTCGAGAAAAATATCTCTGCACTGCTTTCAGCACTTAAGGAGTCAGATAATGTGCCTTGAAGATGGAGACAAATTCATCTTGTACATGAGAACGCAAACTCTTTCATGCTCCGACTTCCGGGGCTTGTTTAAACTGACCTTTCGACTCATTCACCAGGTTGAAGCAGCTATCTCAGTCTCCTCCGTGAGGAAGTGACTATGGGGTGTACATTGAGAATCCTGTTTTCCAAGCGTAGAAACAGCCAGTGTCCTTAATCTGATGTGGACCATTGAGATAAAGAATTAGACAGGGCTGAGAGTTGCTCATGGTTCCAGATATTAAAGCCTTTGGGGGCAGGGGGAGTTGCAAGAATTTAACCTACCTGTTGGTCCTGGAAATTTAACAGGGCGTGAGTTGGGGTAAGAGCACCACAGTCCATTTGGCAATCATAAAGCACCTTGCGTATGGGGGCATCTTCCCAGACTGGCACCCCTTCTCTGTGCTCCCCTACCTTGGCTGTAGTCAGCATCCCCACCTCCTGAGCTGCACCAGAGAGGGGAGAGATCTGGGGGAAATGGGTAATGGGAGCCAAGAACACAGCGTTGCTTATGGTGAATAGAAAAGCCCTCCGCAGACACAGTGTCAAAAGTAGCCAATGAAAACACATCGAGTCCAGAAATGCCAAATGTTCCCAATGCTGGGCAGTGTTCATGCTTTTTCCGTCTTCAGTAAAGAAAGAGTGGAATTCGGGTCACTGAATATTAAGGCAACCATTTCCTGTTTTTGCTCGTACCTCGTTAAATCGCAGCATCAGTTCAGTGTAATTTTTCACTTCTCTCAAAAGACCTTTCGAGTTGCATTTCCCAGAGGGAGAGGGGTATATTTTAAATTTCAAACTTTTAATATTGCATTAGATCTTTTTGTATTTAATTTCATTACTTTTTTTTTTTAAAGAATAAACTCCGAAAGCCCTCTTAACCTTCATGAGACCAAATTTGTGTGTGGTTGAATTTTTAGCGATTGACCTGGCTGGAAGTGGTGCTGTAATCAAACCATCCTCTAAATTGAACGTGTTTTTTTTAAAAAAAAGCTTCAGAAATTGTGTTGTTCGTGCCCCTCTTTGTTCCTAAACATTAGAATGTTCACACATATTCCCAAACATTTTGTTTGTCTTCATACTGCTTTCATTATTATTTTTCATACTGCTTTTAAGTGCCCATAAATGCCAAAGAAGCTAGATGAGATGGCTGTGTCATTTGTTGTCACTGTCAGCATGTGTATATATGTGTTTCTTTGCATCCCACTCATTTTCAACATAAATTAATGTTCCCCTGGGAGCTTTAAACAAAAGGCAGGAAGGAAACCGGTAAGTACAATAAAACTAGCATACTGTTATAATAATCCAGCCAAATGGACAGTGAAACAAAAACTGCCTAAATTAAAAATGGTAGCATTAGAAGTTGTTAAAAGTCTGTGAAAATAGAAATGTTCTTGCTTGTGCCTAAATCAGGATTTGCCAGCCTAGCTCCCATGAAGGCTTCCAGCAGTGCCCCAGACTCTGATCTTTCTTTCTTTTTTTAAGTAATTCTCTTGCCCTCCTAGCAAGAAAATTGTGGGGGGCAAAATGTGCAGGTATCTTCTAAGCCAGGGTTTCCCAGACTTGAGTCTCCAGCTGTTGTTTTTTTTTGGACTACAGCTCCCATCATCCCTAGCTAGCAGGACCAGTGATCAGAGATGATGGGAATTGTAGTCCAAAAACAGCTGGAGACCCAAGTTTGGGAAACCCTGTTATAAGCAATTTCTCTGAAATGAGAGTAGTGTTTTTCCTGGCATACTGAGGAATGCTCCTTGTTAGCAGACAGCATCGTCAGTATTCATTGTTACGTTTATATCCTACCTTTCCTTCAAGGAGCTCAAGGTGTCATACATGGTTCTCTCCATTTTTGTCCTCACAACAACCCTGTTGAGCTGAGAGACTTGGAATGATCCATATTCACCTAGTGAATTTCGTGACAGAGTGGGGATTTGCATCATGGGTCCTAGTCTAGCTCTCTAACCACTTCCGATCTCCATAATCGGGACTAGCAGAGCACAGCAGACATACCTGTGGTAAGTATAATGTGCTTGTCACTCTGATTTTGTTTTACTCCATGTTCCCCATGGACCCTCGTACCTACGGGACCGCCTCTCCTGGTATGTCCCACAGAGGAACTTACGATCTTCAAACAAAAACATCTTGGAGGTCCTGGGCCACAGAGAAGTTAGGCTGGCCTCAACCAGAGCCAGGGCTTTTTCGGCTGTGGCCCCGATCTGGTGGAACGCTCTGTCACAAGAGACTAAGGCCCTGAGGGACTTGACATCTTTCCGCAGGGCCTGCAAGACAGAGCTGTTCCACCAGGCCTTTGGCCAGGGCACAGCCTGACTCCCTCCTTTGGCAATCTTCACAGAACTCTAGCCCAATGGTTGCCATCAATTTGATTTGAATTAATTTTATAATGAAATAATTTTAGAGTGTTGTATTATTTTATTGTTAGCTACCCTGAGCCCGGCTTCGGCTGGGGAGGGTGGGATATAAATAAAAATGTATTATTATTATTAGCCATTTTGCCATGCCCAATCCATTGCAACTATTCTGTTTCTGGTGCCCCCAGTATTCAAACCAGTCCAAAAAGGTTGACAACCCCTGGCCTAAATGATCAAACCAGTTGCTGGTGCTGTGTGGTCAATCTTTCTCATGTAACTTTTGTCTTTTGTCCACCCAACAGAGGAGCACTGATTCATGGGCTTTTCATATGCACTTAAGAAATTCTCCATTTTTGGTGTACCTGATGGAATGTGCTTCGTGCCCCAGGGTAGTTGAATCTGGCTTTGGTTCTAGAGGCTGATCAGTGCTCCCAAACGATGAACTCTGATCTCTCAGAGGAAGTGCATTGGCATCTAGAAGAGGTTGGACGCCATTCCACTCAGGCCCACCTCATGGCAATACCTCCATCTTGTCAAGACACAGCTTCCGTTTAGAGGTCCTCATCCAGTCAGCTGAACACACTGTTGCCTCGCTTGAACAAAAAAGAGAAATGGACATGCCCTCCCAACAATTTCCCGATGGAAATAGGGATGCCCTATTCCATAATAACAAAGGGACGCAGGTGGCGCTGTGGGTTAAACCACAGAGCCTAGGACTTGCCAATCAGAAGGTCGGCGGTTCGAATCCCTGTGACGGGGTGAGCTCCCGTTGCTCGGTCCCTGCTCCTGCCAACCTAGCAGTTCGAAAGCACGTCAAAGTGCAAGTAGATAAATAGGTACTGCTCCGGTGGGAAGGTAAACGGCGTTTTCATGTGCTGCTTTGGTTTGCCAGAAGCAGCTTAGCCATGCTGGCCACATGACCCGGAAGCTGTACGCCGGCTCCCTTGACCAATAAAGCAAGATGAGCGCCACAACCCCAGAGTCGGCCACGACTGGACCTAATGGTCAGGGGTCCCTTTCCCTTTATTCCATAATAATAATTTTACTATTTATACCCCGCCCATCTGACTGGGTTGTCTGAGCCACTATGAGCAGCTTCCAACATATATATATATATATATATAAATTAAGCATTTAAAAACTTTCCTATACAGGGCTGCCTTCAGATGGTTTGTAGGCTGAATAACTCCATACCCTCCATAATTTCTCCAATGAAAATAGGGATGTTATAAGGAGAAGTGGGATATTCCTGGGTGAAATCAGAAACCGGGATGGCTCCTGTAAATCTGAGACTGTCCCGGAAAAAATAGGGACACTTGCGTTTGAATGGAGGTGGCTATCAGCAGTTTATTGATGGCTTTGTTGTTGTTTAGTCGTTTAGTCGTGTCTGCCTCTTCGTGACCCCATGGACCAGAGCACGCCAGGCCCTCCTGTCTTCCACTGCCTCCCGCAGTTTGGTCAGACTCATGTTGGCAGCTTCGAGAACACTATCCAACCATCTCGTCCTCTGTCGTCCCCTTCTCCTTGTGCCCTCCTTCTTTCCCAACATCAGGGTCTTTTCCAGGGAGTCTTCTCTTCTCATGAGGTGGCCAAAGTATTGGAGCCTCAGCTTCACGTTCTGTCCTTCCAGTGAGGACTCAGGGCTGATTTCCTTCAGAATGGAGAGGTTTGATCTTCTTGCAACTCCAAATCTGCAGTTACATGAAGGTAGTCCTAGGCTGCATAGGAGGCAAGGTAGACCCTCGTGAGACCACATAGTGTTAAACTACGGGACAGAGGAGGAGGAGTCTTCTGGCACCACCTGAAAATGGCCATTCAGGCAGGAGCAGAACCACAGCAACACAAATGTCCAAAATCCCCACCTTGGGCAGTGTATCTGATGGATACTGAAAAGAGGTCAAGGAGAATTAGCAGAGTTGCACCCTCTCTACTGTCTTCCTGTCACTGAAGGCTAGGCCAAGGCAGTTTTGGGATCAGACCCAGGCCTGTAACCAGGTTGAAATGGATCCAAATGCTCAGTCGTCCCAGAGGTACCCTGCCTCTAAAGGGAATATTAGCGTCTGGCCAATAATACAATCCTTGGCATCCAGGAAGGGTTTCTTTAGCAGCAGTATTATTGTTAAATTTGTTTACGCCCTTGTATACTGCCTCTTTTGATTAAAACAAGGGAGTTTTAAGCTAATGAGACCTGTGGGTATATGGCGGTATACAAATTTAATCCATAAAGAAGGCTGATCGCCGAAGAATTGACGCTTTTGAATTATGGTGCCGGAGGAGACTCTTGAGAGTCCCATGGACTGCAAGAAGATCAAACGGGGACGACAGAGGACGAGATGGTTAGACAGTGTTCTCGAAGCTACAAACATGAATCTGACCAAACTGCGGGTGGCAGTGGAAGACAGGAGTGCCTGGCGTGCTCTGGTCCATGGGGTCACGAAGAGTCGGACACGACTGAATGACTAAACAACAACACAAATTTAATAAATAATATAATGCAGCCACTGTAGTGCACCCACTGGCTTTTAACTAAAGAAAAATCTGAATTGATCAGTTCCTCAGCTTTCAAATACAACTTCAAAAATAATTGAAAGTCTTGCTTCAGCTTCTGAGCAAAGGGGAGATCCCAGTGTCAGACTAGGACCAGGGTTTCAAATCCCCTTTCTGCCACGAAGCCTGCCGGGTGAGCTTGGGCCAGCTACTCTTGGCCCCAACCTACCTCACAGAGTTGTTGAGTATTCAGTGAGGAGGTGGAGAATCACCTTGAGCTCCTCGGATGAGAAAGGTTGGTTTATAATTTAAGTTGATCCATCACAAACTATTAGGCTCCGCTGAAAGTCACAGTGCAGTGTGCTCTTTCTTGAGTTTCGCAAAGATCTCAGGCTGGATGTTAAAACAGAAATGGTGGTGCAAAGATATCGCTGCTAAAGGGCTGTTTGCAATCCTTAAGATGGTGGTTCGGAGAGAACCTAAAGTAGTTTATTGCCAGGGAAAAGGTTTTTCTGCTCGCATGGAGGCATGCTAGGACAATGAAGCAAGCCACCCCTCTCCTCTTGGAAAGATGAAAGCCAGCGGTCATTCAGAGCTCCCTCTCTAGCACAAGTCAGAACTTGATCGTCATGCCTAGAGCAGTATCTTAAAATTGAATTAAAAGCCCATGAATCTAGGAAGTGTATATTTCGGTTAAGAGACGAAGAAACACTACCGATTTGCATGTCTTCAAACTGCTGGCCAAAGGTTTCTCAGAATTTGGGCCACTCACCTGTTGCCTGCTTTACAGGGTGTTTGAGAAGGAATAGAATTGTTCCCCCTAAAATTGGTTCTCTTCCCACCCTATTAGAAAATAACAGGGCAGCAGCTTCTCATATTTATCACAGCCGAATTATAGCCCCCAGGATGTTGTCATGGCAACCTTCCGAAGGCAGCAGGGGGAGTTCAGGAGATGGGGTCAGAAACATGGGTTGGCAGAAGGGAGGGGAGGTTTGTTGGCAGCGCGGCGAGAAAATGACTGCAGAGCTGTAGAAGCAGAGCTCAAAGCATTTCAGGAGGAGAAAATGAAGAGGACCAAAGTATATTCAGCAATTGCGCTGTGGCTGGGTTGTGTAAGTGAGCTTTACCCCCTTCTAAGGCTATCTTTTAAAAACCAGCTTCATCCCACTGGGTTTTATTCAATGTGGCACGAAGCAAAACATTTCTCTTTCTGTGCACAGCAAAGCATTCTCCACCCGCTAAATCTGTTCTGGGGGTTCCACCAATGCTCTGGAGAAGATTTGGGGATGGCACAGGGTTCGTGCAGAGGGTCAACACAGCTGAAAGCTGCTGAGAGATCAAGCAACAGCAGGAGGGTTGCAATCCCCATGGCACTCTCCTGAAGAAGACCGTCCATTCAGGGCAACAAATGCCAATTCTGTCCCAAAATGGCCCAAAATCAGACTAAAATAGGCCAGCTTGGTCAGTTTCTTCCAAGAGCACCTACAGCTAGACTGCCGCTATCCTCTCTAGACCCCGAGACAGGTGTTGTAGTTGTGAATCCATCTGCCTCCATTTCCATTTTTTAATGTCCATCTGCTTTCATGGAAGTGTTAGCACAATGCAGACCCTCCATGTGTCCCTATTTTTCAGGGACGGTCCCAGATTTACAGAAGCCATCCTCGTTTCTGATTTGATCTCAGAACGTCCCACTTTTCCTTAAGGTATGCCTATTTTCATCAGAGAAATGTTGGAGGGTAGGATAGGACACCCCTATTTTCATCAGGGGGTATGGTGTTATGTGACTCCAGAGCCAAGGAGGTAAGTAACTATACAACCTTTAGAAGACATCTGACGAGAGCCCTGTACAGGGAAGTTTTCAAATATTTAATGATTTATTTTGTTTGTTTATATGTAATGGAACCTGCCCAGACTGGATGGGGCAACCCAGTCAGATGGGGGGAGTATAAATATATTATTTTGATTATTATTTATTAGAATGTCCCTTTTTTTAACCAGAGAAATGTTGGAGGGTATAACAATGGAGCTTAGCTTTGACTGGATTGTGCTGAGTGTGTGTCGGTGTGTGTTTTCATACCTAAAAAGTAATCGCAGGAGCACCAAATGCTCTATTATTATCATTATCCTGTGATCACCACTCCAAGAACATAATTGAGCCACAAACAGATTTTGGTGGGTATCCAAGTGCCACTGAAACGGTTGTAGAGCATCATCTGCTGGGTATAACGGAGAAGACATTCATTCCTGCTAACCACCGTTCTTCCTTTGCCTGTTGAGGGTGCTTTTTAAAACATTGTGTTCATAGGTACAAGAGTCTCCCTTCTGTTCTGCTCACATTAACTACCTCTAATCAGTGACATTTAAAGAATAGCAAGACCTCCTGTGGCATGAGACAAAAGAGGGAATCTGTTGTGGTCAGTTTACTAACACAGAGAAGCCAATATAGGAAAGCAAATTACCATCTTGAATGATTGCTTTGTGCAGCAGGTGGAGAACAGCTTTCAGCAACGGGTCCTGTGGGAAGCGGAAATTCTTGGTATGAAAACTGAGAGTATACAAGAACGTCCCTGTTTTCATCTATGAAATGTTGGAGCATACAGAGCTTACTCTGGCGATATTATTATTTTTCCCCCAGCATGAATGTCTAGACCTCAGTAAAAGCAGTATTTTATTTTTTTAAAAGAACACGAAGCAAGCATTCCATCCCAGTTTCTGACAATATGTTCTTTTCAACTCTTATCAACATAAGCACATCCACTGTGAGATTAAATACTACCTAGAATGCTACTAACATGAGTTTGACCAAACTGCAGGAGGCAGTGGAAGACAGGAGTGCCTGACGTGCTCTGGTCCAAGGGGTCATGAAGAGTCGGACACGACTAAATGACTAAACAACAAACAAGCAGAACAACGCTTGCTGGTGGCACCTTTGCAACCAGAGAGCCAGCAAGGCGTAATGGTTAAGGTGTGGGACTAGGACCAGAGTTCGAATCCCCTCAGCCATGAAGCTCTCTTGGTGACCTTGGGCTAGTCACAATCTCTTAGCCTAACCTATCTTTCACACCAGAGTTCCAGAAAGACATCTACTTCTGCTTCATTGACTATGCAAAAGCCTTTGACTGTCAACCGCAGCAAACTATGGCAAGTTCTTAAAGAAATGGGAGTGCCTGATCACCTCATCTGTCTCCTGAGAAATCTCTATGTGGGAAATCTAAGGGTGAAAGAGGAGAGCGCAAAATATGGTCTGAAGCTCAACATCAAAAAATTGAAGATCATGGCCACTGGTCCCATCACCTCCTGGCAAATAGAAGGGGAAGAAATAGAGGCAGTGAAAGATTTTACTTTCTTGGGCTCCATAATCAATGCAGATGGTGGCAGCAGTCACGAAATTAAAAGACGCCTGCTTCTTAGGAGAAAAACAATGACAAACCTAGACAGCATCTTAAAAAGCAGAGACATCACCTTGCCAACAAATGTCTGTATAGTTAAAGCCATGGTTTTCCCAGTAGTGATGTATGGAAGTGAGAGCTGGACCATAAAGAAGGCTGATCACCAAAGAATGGATGCTTTTGAATTCTGGTGCTGGAGGAGACTCTTGAGAGTCCCATGGACTGCAAGAAGAGCAAACCTATCCATTCTGAAGGAAATCAGCCCTGAGTGCTCACTGGAAGGACAGATCCTGAAGCTGAGGCTCCAAGACTTTGGCCACCTCATGAGAAGAGAAGACTCCCTGGAAAAGACCCTGATGTTGGGAAAGATGGAGGGCACAAGGAGAAGGGGACGACAGAGGACGAGATGGTGGGACAGTGTTCTGGAAGCTACCAGCATGAGTTTGACCAAACTGCGGGAGGCAGTGGAAGACAGGAATGCCTGGCGTGCTCTGATCCAGGGGGTCACGAAGAGTCGGACACGACTAAACGACTAAACAACAACAACAAAACAACAATCTTTCACTCTATTTAGCTCATTGAAATACACATACACACAATGCCTGTGGCAGCAACTGCCTTCTGAAGGTTCCTCGGGCTGAAGGTTTGGCAGCCCTGGTGAAACCAACCACTCCCTGGTGGCAAACAGTGTCTCCTTCTCCCCTCACAGTTCTTCCTCTGGAAACAGCTCAGAACCTCACTGTTTTACCAAAGATTTCACATGCACAGTGCAAACACACACACACACACACATGCCCAGAACACGCATTACGGATTAAATGTGAAGCTCAAATCTTTTTGAATTTTGCATATTGGAGCTTTATGGGGATGTTGTATAATACCATAACCATGAATCATGAAAATGAAGAATTTGGTTGCTCCCGCTATCTCTCTGCCTCCATTTGATGTCTAGCTGATCCTTCGTCTCCGACATTATCCTGAGCATTCGATGATAGCTCCTTGTCCTGAAACCGAACCAAAGGCCGATCCGGCCCGGAACGCTCTATCCTCAAAGTCAGCAGCTCTTTTAAGTTCTCAGCCAGAAATCCCCGCAAGCCTGTGGCTGGTGAGAGATATGTGCATGCAATGGCTTCCTGGATCATTCTAGAAAACATGTAAGTTATGTTTTGCTTGTCTTGGCCCAGTTCTGTCTGCACCGCCTGCTACTTAGGAAAAGAATGGGGTGATGACACATTCTTCCGCTGCCTATTCCTTTCACAAAGAACCCGGTTTGAGAGGTGGAGGCTGCCTCACATTGCCCCGGCAACCCTACAAAGCTAAGTGGAGGGTCTGATTGTTCTGCCTGAGCAGAGTTGTGTTGGTATTTCAAAATCTCCCTCTCACCCCAAGCACAGCTGCCAACACACACACCACCCAGCAAAACACACATCTACCTTCTGTTGCCCTCATTTCCATCTCAATAGCTTCCTCTCCTCTGCCCCAGTCTCTATTCACCCTCTTCATGCTTTTTATTCCCCCACCCTGTCCCGAAAGGAGCAGCTGGCCAGCCTGAAATGAAATCCCCTTTTAAAATTCCCTCCCGGCTCTCTTCTGGACAGTTCATTGGAGTGCAGGCCAGCCTCCTAGAGACCATTACACTCCTCCCCTCAGAAAGACAAATAGGATTGTGTAGCTGTTCATTGGCTGCCTCTGTTGAGGGCGAAGAGGAGCGAGTAAATAGGATTTGCAGACAAAGTGACAGCTGTGCTGGGGATGTCCTATAAATTAAAGGGAGGGCAGAAGGAGGGAAATTTGAAAATATTCTCAGAGACAAGATGAGCCTGGAGGCGGCAGATAGCAAAGCTTCATGGACGGCGACAGGGGCACCCAGGGGATGCAGCTGGAAGAAACCACACCTGGAACAGCCAAAACGTCTGGTCTACAAAAAGGTACATGCGAAAGGAAAGAGAGTGAGAGAAAAGCTGTGTTGGCAAAGGTCTGGAGGTGGGTTAAGTATGGGCTGACGTGGTTGTAAGGAAGGCAGAGATGGAGGGAGACAGAACTGAGCAACAGGTGCAGTTCTTCAGGATATTCAGGATATTCCCCACTGAAATGAACAGCTGAGAAAGAGTGAGGCTGTGATCTTGTGCATCTCCCATCTACTTCAGGGGGAATTACTTGGGGAAACTTCCCACCCAACTGCGTACCCATGTTAATTAGTGAGAGGGGATTTGGGATATGATATACAGTGAAACGAAAAAAGAATTCAAATATACATTCCCAAAGAAATGAGAGGCTTTTTTTATTAGGGATAATAGGAGATGAATTGAGAAAAGAAGACTGCAAATTATTCTTGTATGCCACGACTGCCGCAAGGATTCTTGTGGCCCAAAAGTGGAAATCCCAAGAGTTACCAACCCTAATGGCGTGGCAGACAAAATTATTCGAGTATACTGAATTGGCAAAAATGAGTTATAAAATTTGAGACCGAAAAGTGACAAAGTTTGAAGAGGAGTGGAGTAAATTTGTTGTGTATATACGAAATAACTGTAGAAGTTTAAAAACTGTAGCAGGGCTAACATACCGTATTTTTTGCTCTATAAGACTCACTTTTCCCCTCCTAAAAAGTAAGGGGAAATGTGTGTGCATCTTATGGAGCGAATGCAGGCTGCGCAGCTATCCCAGGAAGAGGGATCGCTGATTTCGCTGCGCAGTGATCCCTCTTGTTGTTCTGGCTTCTGAGATTCAGAATATTTTTTTCTTGTTTTCCTCCTCCAAAAACTAGGTGCGTCTTATGGTCTGGTGAGTCTTATAGAGCGAAAAATACAGTAAATCTTGTGATGTATATAGAATGTAATTAAGAATCTGCAGGAATGGATGTAAATTGGGAAAACCGAAGCAGGGAAGGAGGGAAGTCGGGGCACGAAATTGCACGGGGTAAATAAGAAGATAAAAAAGGTTGAATGTTAAAGTTGAACTTTAATTTTGTTTTGTTTTTGAAAATCAATACAAAAGTAATAAAAAATTAGTGAGAGGGGATATCATTCGGATTTTCTGATTCAGGCACTTCAATGTTTGTGGCCAGCTTTGGTCAACTGCACCCCCTGTTCCCCAGTTCTTCTCTTCCGCCTTTTGTCCTTGCCCAGCATGACAAACAGCTTCCTAGTCAATTCCTCTAGTGATGCAGAAATTCTTCATCTGCAGATCATCAAACCGCTAATGGAGAAGAAGCGAAGGAATCGAATTGCTCAGTCTCTCAACCAACTGAAGGCTCTCTTACTAGGTGGCACCAGCCCAGGTAACAAGGTAAGGAGCCACGTTTGGTGTCAGTGGCGTAGCGTGGGTTGTCAGCACCCGGGGCAAGGCAAGCAATTTGCACCCCCTAACCCATGGATTTCCGCCCCCTAACCCTAACCCTCAGATGTTGCGCCCGGTGCGGCCAGCCCCCCCTACACCCCCCACGCTACGCCACTGTTTGGTGTCTCCCCATAACCATAGTAACACATCCCACTGGGGATGAGAGGGCACCCACCATCAAGCTTCTGTATGTATCTAACATGATAAGCTTCAACTTTTTATGTTATTATTATTTATTAAATTTGTATGCCGTTCTATACCCGCATGTCTCAGGGCTATTGCAACATAAAATTAGAATATAAAAACACAAAATTCATAATAAAACAAAACAACCCAATAACCCTCCTCCCCAACACATTTTAAAAGGGCATTGGATGTCAATCAGCCAAAGGTCTGGCTAAAGAGGAACGTTTTTGCCTGGAGCCTAAAGGTGTACAATGAAGGTGCCTGGCAAACCTCCCTGGGGAGAGCATTTCACAGATGGGGAGCCACTGCAGAGAAGGCCCTGTTCTTTTGCGGCCACCCTCTGGACCTCTCATGGAGGAGGCACACGTTGAAGGGAGAGTCAGGCGTTGAAGGCGTCTCCACCCCCATCGTTCAGCCCGGACACTGAGGTCCAGCTCCAAGGGCCTTCTGGCGGTTCCCTCATTGCGGGAAGTGAGGTTACAGGGAACCAGGCAGAGGGCCTTCTCGGTAGTGGCACCCATCTCAGGGTCTGGGTAGGTTCATATGGGGACAGGCAGCCCTTGAAGTATTGCAATCCTGAGCTGTTTAAGGCTTTATAGGTCAAAACCAGTACAGTGGTACCTTGGTACTCAAACTTAATCTGTTCCAGAAGTCCGTTCCAAAACCAAAGTGTTCCAAAACCAAGGCGTGCTTCCCCATAGAAAGTAATGCAAAACGGATTAATCCGTTCCAGACTTTTAAAAACAACCCCTAAAATAGCAATTTAACATGAATTTTACTAACGAGGCCATTGATCCATAAAATGAAAGCAGTAATCAATGTATTGTACTATAAAATAAGACAGTATTGCAGATGATAAAAATTTAAATTAATTGTTTTTCTTACCTGCACTGTCATTGTCTGGATGGGGGGCTTTTATCCATTTCTGCAGTCACACAATCAATCAGCAGCTGAACTGGGTTCCACACAGTCACAAAAACAAATTAACTGAAAAAAGCCTCAAAAAACAAAAACGCAAAATAATTAGCAAAAACAAAAGTGCCAAACTTAATCCATTCTGGAAGTCCGTTTGACTTCTGGAATGTTTGAAAACCAAGGTGCAGCTGCTGATTGGTGCAGGTGCCCTGGAAACAATAGTCGACAGCTGCATCAGACCTTCAGCTTCCGAAAAACATTTGGAAACCAGAAAACTTACTTCTGGGTTTTTGGTTTGGGAACCAAGGCGTTTGAGAACCGAGGCATTTGAGAACCAAGAAACCACTGTACTTTAAATTGGGCCCAGAAACTAATCGGTAGCCAGTGCAGTCGGACCAAGATCGGTGTAATATGCTCAAACCATCTTGCTCCGGTGAGCAACCTGGCCGCTGAGTTTCCGAACTGTCTTCAGTGGCAAAATAAACTTGTTTCTTCATATTCTCTCCCTCTTTCTCTCAGGATCCCTGAGAAGTATAGTTGTGTAAGCCGAGCTTAAGGATGTAAGGGAGAATTCTTAGCACTTTCATCAAACTGCAAAGTATTCTTTTAGGGAAGCCAGGAGAGTTAAATTGGTACGGCACTGAAAGAGGTTTGTGGTGCAAATGTAGGTTCCTCCTATTCCTTCCTGCCAGGCAGCACCTACACAAAAGGATCTTAAATTTTTTTTTGTATTCTGAAGACAACCAATCCAACTGGGTAACATGCTGGATATCAGTGGAGCGAAATGCAAAACCCAAAGGCTCACAATTTGAAGCTTGGACTGTAGGACACTCTTTCCCAGCGTTCAAATGACAGTTTGGGAGAAAAGTTCCAGTAAATCCAGAAAATGCAATATGAGTTGCAGGAAGATAGTCTCGTTTCATTCCCTTTTGAGACACCACACTAGAAAACTTACCATATTTTTTGCTCTATAAGACTCACTTTTTCCCTCCCAAAAAGTAAGGGAAAATGTGTGTGCGCCTTATGGAGCGAATGCAGGCTGCGCAGCTATCCCAGAAGCCAGAACAGCAAGAGGGATTGCTGCTTTCACTGCGCAGCGATCCCTCTTGCTGTTCTGGCTTCTGAGATTCAGAATATTTTTCTTCTTGTTTTCCTCCTCCAAAAACTAGGTGCGTCTTGTGGTCTGGTGCGTCTTATAGAGCGAAAAATACGGTGCATTGAACTACCTTCAAAAAACCTTCAGAGCTGTAGTTTCATGGGGTGTGCTGAGAATGTTTTAAATCACAGATCCCTGCCTTCTTCTTAGGAATTCCCATTCCCATGGTGCTTCTGTAGGGGACTGTGAAATTTAAAGTGATTTCAATCTGTGATGCAGATG
Source organism: Podarcis tiliguerta (assembly GCF_965153285.1). Classification (NCBI taxonomy): domain Eukaryota; kingdom Metazoa; phylum Chordata; class Lepidosauria; order Squamata; family Lacertidae; genus Podarcis; species Podarcis tiliguerta. The sequence goes on from NC_139550.1 coordinate 3,638,232, forward strand.
TCCCTCCAAGTTCATTGAATAATAGTTTCTTCGAATTACCAGCTCTCTTTGTTCAATTGACAGTAGTTCCTGTCCATGCCAAATCCTCTTCTTTCTCCTCTTGCAATGCCAACGTCTGCCTGGTTCCAAGCCAGTCTCCAGTTATCCTCTTTTTTCCCCTCCCAAAAGCCTCTTCCTAATTCTCGCATGGACAAGGCAGCTCTTCTAGAAATGACTGTGCAGCGGATTCAAACATTGCAGCTAGCAGGTGAGTTGTAGGTGGGAATGGCTTATTGCATTGTACCATAGTGAAGATGGGTAACATGGAGCGAGTTGGGTGTGATGGTTAGGGTGGAGACCAGGAGTGGATCTACACACAAGAAAAAAACGCTATAAATAAGTCAGAAATTATATTGTGATAACTTGTATCCATTTAAAATTGAATTGGGGGTTAAGCAAAAACATGGACGATAAGGCTGTCAATGACCCTAGTCATGATGGCTCTGTATGCCCTCCCTCCTGAACCAGAGGCACCTGCCTCTGAATACCAGCTGTTGAGGGTCATGAGCAAGTGTGTGAAAACAGACCAGTGGTGTAGCATGGGTTGCCAGCACCAGGGGCTGTGTGGAGTAGGGTGGGTGGAAGACAGGGAAACGGATGGAGTACACATGCACATCCAACTGCCTAATGGTTTCCGCGTCACCCAGGAGGTCACAGCCACAGAGATAAGAAAAGATGAGATGTTCCATTGTCTGGAGAGGTTAATTCCTGGTTCACATGGAGAATACGTTTTTAATGGAGCCTAGCGATGGGAGTGCGCAGCTGCGTTGAAGCAGCACTAGGTGTTGAAATTTTGCACCCCCTAACAATTTTGCGCCTAGGGCAACGGCTCTTGAGGCCCCCCCCCCCTCGAACAGAGAAGGGCTTTGCGTCTGATCCAACAAGGCTCTTTTATGTTAGAAGAAATCACACAGCTTATACCCCAGGCCCCTTTCTCCTCATGACATGCAGATGCATACATTTGATGGGTGCTTGACTTGCCTCTCTCCTTTCATCTCTCCTTTGTATGTTCTTTTTATCTCCACAGTGGCAGAGGACAAGGGCTTTCATACAGGATACTCCTACTGTGCCTCTCTTGTCCAAGCATTCCTCATTTCAGAGACACAGCGGTATCTGAATGCCCCCAGTCAGTCAAGCTCTTCATCCAGACACCCCTCTGGGACTTCACTGGCAATTTCTCCACCAGCCTCTAAGCTAGGAAAGGTCTCCAGCTGGAGTGAAAAGTGCCTGGCTTTGCCTGGCTTTAGACGTTTTGAAAGGTCTGCCCCTTCTGGGATCCTGAACAGAACAGGGTCCCAGGTATTCTGGAGACCCTGGTCTACTTGAACCTATTTTAACCAATATATAAGGAAATGAGGGCAGAAAGAATCCTGTGTGTACTGGAGCTTCTAAGTTATTTGGCTTTGGGGAAATACTTTCTGGAATTTTTGTGTGCCTGTGAAGCTCCATGGAGGAAAGTATTTGTGTCCTTCTTGTTCTGTCCACCTTGTCTTATGACCCATTTCCTGCTGTGTACATAAGTTTTTCCCGTGCTGCTTTCTGTGATTCTACATCTCACTGTTCTTGGTGTTGTTCACATGTATTAAATATAAAAGCTTGAAGAAAAGGAAAATTATTTGTAAATAAATGCTTCAAAAATACAGAAGGATGTAAGAATTTTCATTAACTATATTGTTTGACCTTCTCCTAAGTGGGTCAAATGTTCCCTAAATAACTGAAACTGCAAGAATGTCATCTTTTTTTTTGGAGGAGCTTTGTGTTTGGCATTGATATGGAAGAACACCAGTGCTTTACCAAGCATCTGCACTTCATTTGCAACTGGAATATGGTGTTTGCTTTCCACCATCAAGCCCAGAAAACGTTCAAGTTCCCAATATGTATCTCCCACACAGAGGGATACAAAAGTTTGGACAAGCCAGTGATTGCAGAGGGCAGAATAACAGCAGATCATGAAGCACTTGTGCTTCCTGTTTTGTCTGAATCCATGTTACACCCAGGGCTATTTTTAAGGCAGTATCTACCCTGTTAGCTGCCATTCCTTCTCCTGCTAGGAACCATTGAAACTGCAGTTTTGCGAAAAATTATCAGCTTCCCTGTTATGGACAGCAGTCTGATTGGTCCTAGAACAATAAGATCCAAAATGCAGCAGTCTGATTGGTCGTAGAACAATAGGATCCAAAATGCAGCAGTCTGATTGGTCCTAGAACAATGCAGCAGTATGATTGGTCTGCAGGAGCCATCCAATCCAGCTCCAGGTGGAAGTGAATCCACAACCTGATTGGCCTACAGGAGAATCCCGGAATTAGCCAATCACGTGCAGCCCATTGTGTAAATAATGTGTATAAATCAGATATTGTGGGGGAACTTTGATTCCTCCTCACCACTATGAGCTGAATAAAGAGCATGAAATCCACACTCGACTCCGAGTATATTTCACCCCCCCAAAAATAGAAAACACTACGATTCCCAGGATTCTCTGGGGGGGACCAGACCCTGTTAAATTGGTATAAAACTCGCATAAACTTGTAGTTGGTGTTGCAAATGCTTGTCACTGAGGGGAAGGAGACACTCCAAGATCCTGGCTCACGAGCCAGACATGTATTTCCCCCAAGCAATAGGCTTGAAGAAGTGGACTGGATCTATTAGAAACACAATGGCTGCCTCCCTTTGCAGCGGAGGACTAAGGGGAGGCGAGCTGGGAAGTGAGCGGAAGCGACCTGGCCTAGAGGGGCGGAAGTGCCTCTGCCGAAAACAGGAAGCTGCTCCTGTTAAGGGCGGAAGCGAAGCCAAGGTGGGCGGAGCCGGCGGGAGGGGAAAGAGCCCGTGCGCTTGGCTGGAACCCAAGATGGCGGCGGGGATGTACCTGGAGCACTACCTAGACAGTAAGAGCGGGCGCGGGGCTCGGGCGGGACGCGGCTCGAGGCAGGCGGCGCAGGCGGCTCCCGGGAGGCGGCAGAGGCCCCGAAAGCCCGCAGTCGGGGGAGGGGGGTCGAGGCGGCTCATATTCCTACGTGTGGGTCAGTTCACACGTTACGGCAGCAGCCGACCCGGGTTCGCCCTGGTTCCTTTTTAACAGGGCGCTGCGGCTTAATCCTTCAGTGTGCTCAGTGGTTCCAGTTCCTTCCCTTCGGGTGCGTTGTCTGCTTGAGTTTAGCCCTCCTTCTGTTTTTCATTCCCACCCCCCGAAGGAAGGGTGGAAAAAAGGAACTGCTTGCTATTGGCATTGGTGAAATTTAAATGTAATAATGTTTGCAAATTCCACACCCCCTCTCTCTTCTTCCCACATCCACAGTTTGGCTCAGCCCTGGTTAAAATATGGCAGTGCACTCAGATAGTGCTGGACACAAAAACCCGCTTTACAAAACACACACGCACAACAACCACTGTATTGTGCTTTGTTGGTTTGTCTGTGTGTGTGCAAGCATGGGGGAAAGCGCATGCAAAGCTGGCACCTCTTACATGGCCCAGGACCTCAATAGCTTAAGGACAGCCTCTCCCTATACAAACTGACCCAGACCCTGAACACCCTTCTCTATGCCCCTCATCCCAGAGAGGTTCGGAGGGTGGCAACAAGAACGGGTCTTTTCTGTGGTGGCTCCCCATCTGTGGAATGCTCTCCCCAGAGAGGCTTCCTAGTTACCCATGCCTAAATAATCTATGGTCTGTTAAAGCTGGATACACTGTTATTATGATTATTTTATCATGCTGTCTGTTATGTTTTCCGCTCCGTAAAACGTGTTCTTAATGTTGTATACTGCCCTGGGATCTTTTGATAAAGGGTGTTATATGAGTCAGATTATTATTATATGACAGCCTATCCAGACATGTAGAATATTGATATGTGTTTTAATCTGGTTTTTTTAAGCTTATCACTTATTTTAAGCATTTTTGAATGTTTAAGATCATTGTTATTTACCGATAATGTTATTGTTCCGTTATTTTTTAAAATGCTTTGATGTTTTATTGCGGTCAAGTCTCTTGAAGTAAATAAACAAAATGTGTTTTAAGGTGTGCACCTACAAATGTAAAATATGGTTGAGGTAAATGTGGGTATCATATGAGTATGCTGGTCGAAGAGCCAAAATTGGCTGCAGCTTCTTTTCACGTATATGTTTGGTTAGGAAACCTGAGTTTGTTAACACAAGAAGTGGCCCTTTCTTTCTCTTGTAATGCAGGTAAAGGTAAAGGGACCCCTGACCATTAGGTCCAGTCATGACCGACTCTGGGGTTGCGGCCCTCATCTCGCTTTACTGGCCAAGGGAGCCGGCGTCTGTCCGCAGACAGTTTTCCCGGGTCATGTGGCCAGCATGACTAAGCTGCTTCTGGCAAACCAGAGCAGCGCACAGAAACGCCGTTTACCTTCCCGCCGGAGCGGTACCTATTTATCTACTTGCACTTTGACGTGCTTTCAAACTGCTAGGTTGGCAGGAGCTGGGACAGAGCAACGGGAGCTCACCCCGTCGCGGGGATTCAAACCGCCGACCTTCTGACCGGGAAGTCCTAGGCTCTATGGTTTAACCCACAGCGCCACCCGCTTCCCGTAATGCAGCTACTTGGCTTTAAATGGTGTATAATTCACCCTGTAGCTATTCAGTCAACCTGGAGTTAATGTTGAGCATACAGTAAAAGAAAGTATAAATGAAGGTGTAGGAAAGAAGTAAGGCAGGCAGGTCCCCACCAAGCTGATCTTCTTCTCCATCTCACACTTTCCCTCTTTCTCTAGGCATTGAGAATTTGCCCTTTGAGCTGCAAAGAAACTTCCAGCTCATGAGAGACCTGGACCAACGAACAGAAGGTAAGTCTGCAAAACCCCTGCCGATTGAGATTGACTATGTAAGTCTTCCTTGTCACACATTGAAGAACAAATAAACCTGGTGTCCGTATCCCTTTCTGTTTGGTGTCATGCCAGAGTGGTCTGCTATAATCCTGCACCCTACTTTTCCTTTCAGATCTCAAATCAGAGATTGATAAACTGGCCACAGAATATATCAGTAATGCACGGACGTTGTCTTCAGAGGAGAAACTGGGGCTCCTCAAGCAGATCCAAGAGGCCTACGGGAAGTGCAAGGAGTTCGGCGACGACAAAGTGCAGCTTGCAATGCAGACGTATGAGATGGTACGAGGGGGCCTGATTAGGTGGGGCTTTTTGGACCGTCTTTGTGAAGAGCCTTCATCCAAGCAGAATTGTATCTCTTTGGGCAGTTGCTTTCTGCTGCCATCCTCTTTGCCTTTGTATAAGTCTTTGCTCTCTTGGTGGTTGGGACATATTACCTCAAAAATAACGCTCTCCCCCTCTTACCGTGTCCGCAGGTAGATAAGCACATCCGGCGACTGGACACGGATCTCGCCCGGTTTGAAGCGGACTTGAAAGAGAAGCAGATAGAGTCAAGTGACTATGACAGCTCATCTAGTAAAGGCAAAAAGAGTGAGTTCTGGTTTCTGTAGAAGTGGCTGACTTGAGAGTGGGAAGAGGGGCAAATGAAAGATGTCCAGAAATGGTGATAGTAGAATTTCAGTCTGCAGAGCAAGTTACTATGAAAGAAAGACCCCTTGCATCCCCCTAAATCTGTTTTGAATTTATAACAAATCTAGAGAGGTACGGAAGAAGAAAAACTACTGAGTATTTCCTTCCATTCTGCTGACTGATTCCATCAGCAGATGGAACGCATTGAGTACCATCCACACAGTTGCTGCCTGACTCCACCCAAACTCATAGTGAGGGGAAATGCTAATAGGTAGACAAGGGGGGGGGGGTATTTCATAATGGGTGACTTGAAGTATGCTTGCATTGGCAGGGTAAATGTACATCTAGGCTGAAGCAAAGAGACATTTTCATACAGTAAGTGACTGTGCCTTAGAACAGTGAAGTCAACCAGCCAACCAGGAAGGAAGCCTGCCTGGTGCTATCAAATTGAACATATTTGTAAGCGAAAAGTTGTGTCGACGTAGAATTTGATGTTAAAAGAAGACACTTCTAAAAAAGAAGAAGAAGAGAGGATTTGTTAAAACGAAGTTAAGGAAGAGGTGCCGACACCAATTTATTATTTATATGCTGATCATCTGGGCGGCTTCCAACAAATTAAAGCATCAGACACAGTAAAACATCGCACGTTAAAAACTTCCCTGTACAGGGCTGCCTTCAGATGTCTTTTAAAAGTCAGATAGTTGTTTATTTCCTGGACATTTCATGGGAAGGCATTCCTTAGGGCAGGAGCGACTACCGAGAAGGCCCTCTGCCTGCTTCCCTGTAACCCCACTTCTCGCAATGAGAGAGCCGCCAGAAGGCCCTCGGAGCTGGACCTCAGTGTCCGGGTTGGACAGTGGGGGTGGAGACGCTCCTTCAGGTATACTGGGCCTGTACAGACCTTGCTCCCACCTTGACCCGCTCTATCCCATCATAGGAAGTAGCAAGTACTGCCAGGAGGTTATTTAAAAAGCATTGTAATAAAAACTCCAATTAAATGTATCCCACAGATTAGGAAAAAATGCACAAATGAACCTGAGAGAATGTAATTGTGATTTACTCAATTCAAGGAAGCTATAACAGGCAGGAAGGCTTCCTTTTAAAAAACTCTTGCATGTATGTTTTATGGTTATGTAAGTAGCAGGCGAAATTCTGAATATTAAGTGGCATATAAGTATCTGAAATAAATAAAGTAGATTCTGCCGCAAACAGATTGGCAAAAATAGCATTAGGAAAACAAGAGATGCTGAGGGGAAATCCATATAGCTTCTGCAAACAGAAGTCCTGCTGTAGCAACCTTTTAGAATTATCCGCCAATGCAACAGTGTCTGGGTACAGAACATAAAATAGAGTAGATGTAAAACGAGAGTTTTCAGAATAGAAGGGAAGCAGTGAGGTATTCTACAGGTCTGCTTTGAGACCTGCACTGTTTGACTTGTTCATAAATTATCTGAAATCCTTTGTGAACATGAGGGCGAAGCTAACAGATGACACCAAATGATGGGTTCTAAAGAACTTAAAAACGAAAAGGATCTCTCCAGATTGGGCAACAGCGAATGCCATTTGAGATTCATTGCAAGTTAGCGCAAAATGATGGCCGTTGGGGCAGAAAATCTTAGCCACATACACTAATGAAGTCCTAACTAGTTGTGACTAACCTGGAAACGGCTCTTAAGACCATGGTGGATAGTGCAATGAAAACATGAACTCAGTGTAGTGGCAGTGAGAACACCAATTTCCACATTAGGAGTTTTTGTGGGGGATGGCTAGTATACCATTTAGTACCAGCTACTAAGCAGCAGTGGGAAATGGCTGTTCTTTTCATGCCAGGCTCTGCCTGTGGATTCCCTGGAGGCATCTGGGCAGCTACCAGGACAAGCAGGATGCTGGGTTAGGTGGCTCTGTAAGCTGATGCAGCAGGCTTTTTTGTGTGCAGTGAGATTCACATTTGGCTTAATTTATTCAGATTGCTAATGCTGTGTTCCAGTGCGGGGAGGGGGAGAGATTATAGAGCTCCAAATTGTTTTTTTTTCTACAGAGATTTGAAAGCATGCTAGTAGGCCAAATAAGCTCTGTTTGTCCCAAAGAGAGGTACTTGATTTGCCCCCCTTTGTCCGTGTTGTGCACACAGAAGGCCGGGTCCAGAAAGAGAAGAAAGCAGCCCGTGCTCGCTCCAAGGGGAAGAATTCTGACGAGGAGGCGCCAAAGACAGCCCAAAAGAAGCTGAAACTAGTCCGCACGTGAGTGGGAAGAGGGGACAGGCAGAAGGCAGGGATCTGTGTTAGTAGATGTTCCCAGTCTCGCCCAATGTCAGCTCTACTCCATTCTAGCACCATCCATGGTCGTTGTTGTGCCCAGAAACTCTGGCAGACTAGGTGGTCAATTTTCCTACCGGTGAGGATTGTGAGAAGTGCCAAGCTCGCAAGTTCTTTATTCCTTAAGGTAGTTGATTCCAAGGGACATGGGTGGCACTGTGGTCTAAACCACTGAGCCTCTTGGGCTTGCTGATCAGAAGGTCGGCGGTTCGAATCCCCGCGATAGAGTGAGCTCCCGTTGCTCTGCTCCAGCTCCTGCCAACCTAGCAGTTTGAAAGTACACCAGTGCAAGTAGATAAATAGGTACCACTGTGGTGGGAAGGTAAGCGGCGTTTCCGTGCGCTCTGGCTTCCATCATGGTATTTCATTGCGCCAGAAGCGGTTTAGTCATTATTGCCACATGACCCGGAAAGCTGTGGACAAACACCCGTTCCCTTGGCCCGAAAGCGAGACGAGTGCCGCAATCCCATAGTCGCCTTTGACTGGACTTAACCGTCCAGGGGTCCTTTACCTTTTACCTAGTTTATTCCAGAGTGAGGTGGGGGTGAAGGGAACGTTTTTTGATTGCAGGGGTCTGAGAGAAGTCTCCACTGATGACTTGCTAACTCTGTTTTCCGCCCTGAAGCAGCACAGAGTACGGGATGCCTTCGGTTACCTTTGGAAATGTTCACCCCTCCGATGTGCTGGACATGCCTGTGGACCCCAATGAGCCCACCTACTGCCTCTGCCACCAAGTCTCCTATGGGGAGATGATTGGTTGTGACAACCCTGATGTAAGAGACTCTCTTGGGAGTTGAGGGTGTGGGGTGAGAGGGGCTCAGCTCTGGGGCAAAGCTGCAGATGCGGGGAATCTGAAGGGCCTCATGACATCAGTGTGGAAGTCAGGATTCTGAAACTAGAATATTTTTGTTTATGACTTTAGTACAGATTGGTAACACTGTTTAAATCATAAAATGTTCCTGAATTAGCAAACCATCCTTTGGCTTGCTGTTCTCCTTGCCTTGTTTTTTTCTTTTTTAAGAAGTGAATGCCTATGAAAAAGCTATGGATATGGGGCAGTTGTTTACTGTGTGTTTATGTATTCTTTGAGGGACGCGGGTTGCGCTGTGGGTTAAACCACAGAGCCTAGGACTTGCCGATCAGAAGGTCGGCGGTTCGAATCCCCGTGACGGAGTGAGCTCCCGTTGCTCAGTCCCTGCTCCTGCCAACCTAGCAGTTCGAAAGCACGTCAAAGTGCAAGTAGATAAATAGATACCGCTCCGGCGGGAAGGTAAACGGCGTTTCCGTGTGCTGCTCTGGTTCTCCAGAAGCACCTTAGTCATGCTGGCCACATGACCCGGAAGCTGTCTGCGGACAAACGCCGGCTCCCTCAGCCTATAGAGCAAGATGAGTGCGCAACCCCAGAGTCGGCCACGACTAGACCTAATGGTCAGGGGTCCCTTTACCTTATGTATTCTTTCCCTCAGGACTCTTGCCAGGCCTCATGCAATAGTGCAGTTTTAGCTGAAGGTTCTCTCTTGCCACTGCATAGAGGATAAGGAGTGCATCATGTCTGAGCAGCACAATGTGCCTCACTTGCTTCTTTCTATAAAAAAGTTTTCCTGGAATGTTGCCACATTATCTCTGCATGCCTTAGCGCTTCTTCAGCCAGTCCTTCAGCTCCCCTCCTTCCCTCCCTAAAGGAGCTGCAAATGGAGGGAGCGCTAAGTGGAAATGGCTTCTAGTGACCTGGCACCTGCAGTCACTGCCCAACCCCACAAAGGCTTCCCAGCTGCAGTGTTCCCTGAAACACCGAGGCACTTGCTCTCTGAGCCATCCCCAGCAGTGTTGTCTGTGTTACACTTGGAGCACTCGCATGCCCAAATTGAGAAGCTCTGGGTTCACAGGTTCCATCTGCTCAGTGAAACATTGCATATGTTTAACGAGTGGTAGGAGAAGAATCAGAGAAGAGGATACTGGATCGGAGCCCTGCCCTGTCTCCATTTGAGTTTTGTGTCTTAATTTATCACACGCAGCCATTTGGTGATAACAGACCTACTTCCAGCCTTCCAAATATTTTTCTGTTTTAATATTCATTTATTTCCACATATTTCCCGGGTTTCAGGAAAACTAATCAGTTTAAAAAATAAGTCCAAATGAGCATCTGCGTTAAGGCTTTTGTGTAATAATAATAATAATAATAATAATAATAATAATAATAATAATATTTTTTTATTTATACCCTGCCCTCCCCAGCCAAGACCGGGCTCAGGGCGGCTAACAACCAATAAAACAAGTTGATTAAAATACAATTTAAAAGATTAAGATACAACATTAAAACATTAGGATGCAGCTTCTTCACAGGAGGAGAAAGGAAAAAGAAAGAGGGGGAGGACTCAAACTGATTCTAAGCCAAAGGCCAGGTGGAACAACTCTATCTTACAGGCCTTGCAGAAAGAAATTAGATCCTGCAGGGCCCTGGTCTCATGAGACAGAGCATTCCGCCAGGCCGGGGCCAGTGTTGAGAAGGCCCTGGCTCTGGTTGAGGCTAATCTAATTTCCTTAGGACCCGGGACCTCTAGGGTGTTGCTATATATGGACCTTCAGGTCCTCCTTGGGGCAAATCGGGAGAGGCAGTCCTGTAGGTACGAGGGTCCTAGGCCGTGAAGGGTAAGTGAGCAGGATTGATGTATAGCTTTAATTCTTCAGTCTACATTCCCGGCAAGTTGTGTCTGCACAGGACTCATCAGTTCTTCAGGTAGATATGTATTTAGTTGTGTTAGCTACTGGCCTTTGCAATTTGTGTAGAGTGTCAGAGAAAATTATGAAACTGAATTAAAACACCAGTTATTTGTGTGCAAATGTACATAATACATACAACACCCCTTAACATATAAAATACTAAAATTCAATTCAAATTTTAAAATTACACAACTATATAGTATAAAACTCAGGACATTGTTGTGGCCTTATTTTAATCATCATCATCATCATCATCTGTATGCTGCCTTTCCAAAGTTAACTATGCTGAAGAAAGCTTGCAACATGAAAACATGCACATAATTACAGCAATATAACAAAAGTAGTCATGAGCATAAATAAAAGTATCTCTGTAAGCATACAGAAAAATAAACAATCCCCAAATAAATCACAAGGTTTAACAATAGATACAAAAAAACCCAGTAAAAGCAGGATTTGCAGCAAAAATAGCTTCTGGCATCTTCAGCAGCCTCAAGCTTTTATAGCTGGAGTCAGTCCAGCCCCTTCCTCAGGCCAGCTGAAAAGAGGAGGAGCAAAGCAGGGAGCCGGCCTTGCAGGACTCACAGCCAAGATGGTTGGTTGCAACTGGCTAAGTGCCCTCGCTGAGACAGTATCAGTTCTTTGTTAGGACGTAGAAGCTGCACTCGCTGAACTGGTTGACAGATTCTTCAGCAGGGATGATTCCACTTGTGTGTGTATTTCTAATGGGGTGTGTGTGTAACATAGCTTCAGAGTAGAGGGGGCAGATGAGCCCCATAGAGATAGATAGATGGATGGTTAAGAAGCTTTGGAAGAGTCAGGAGCAAGGGAGAAGGGAATGTTCATTATGGAGTAGAATTACATACTGATCCTTTACAAAGACAGTGATGGCAAACCATAAGAGGGAGGGAAAGGGCTTGAAAGTGAAGCTCTGAGAAACCCCAAACAGTTCTAACATGGAGAAGAGACGAGGGGTCACTAACATTAAGCTTTTGTGCTCTTTATACCTTTCCCCAGTGCTCCATTGAATGGTTCCATTTCGCTTGTGTGGGCTTAACAACAAAGCCAAGAGGGAAATGGTGAGTGACTATTTGCTTTCTACAGTCGTACCTCGTGTTGCGTCTGCTTCATGTTGCGCCTTTTCGTGTTACGTCCCGCAACAACTCAGAAGTACCAGAACAGGTTACTTCTGGGTTTCACTGCATGCGCAGAAGCGCTAAATCGCGCCGCGCACAAACATGGCACTTCTGGGTGAAACTCTTCAAGTTGCGGATGTGCATCTGGGACGGATTGTGTCCACAACCTCAAGGTTCCACTGTATAGTGCATAGGTAGGCAAACTAAGGCCCAGTGGCCAGATCCGGCCCAATCAGCATGTTTTTACATGAGTAGAATGTGTCCTTTTATTTAAAATGCATCTCTGGGTCATTCGTGGGGCATAGGAATTTGTTCCACCCCCCCCCAAAAAAAATAATAATAGACCTGCCCCCACAAGGTCTGAGGGACAGTAGACCAACCGACGTGGGGGGAAATGTATATTGGACTTTTCTGGCAACACAAATGATTTAAAAGGTTAGATGCAGTGACTTGCAAAAGCTCAGAACCAGAGAGATGGTTGTTTTTGTTGAAAAGAGGCACCATCTCCAACCTTTAGTTGTATTTCTCTTTTGTGGAAAACCCATTTTCTTCCAAATGCTCCATGCAGTCCTGGCAGACTGTTGAAATCCAAATTCTTAAAAAACAAACAAAAAAAGCTTTACATATTTTTGAAACCTAGGCACAGCATTGAAGGAAATGTATGAATAGGACCATCCTATGACAAGATGAAAAATCTGAAATGAAAAATCCAGATGACGTCACCAATTAACATAAATTATGCTCTACTGGAAAGTTTTCTTTCACTGGTTTTCCTTAAAACAATGTCCCCCCCCCCCAACTTACTACAATTCCCATCATCCCTTACCACTGGTACTGCTAGCTGGGGATGATGGGAATTGTAGTCCAAAAACAGTTGGAGACCCAAGTTTGGGAAGCACTGCCTTAAAGGAACAGGAGCATCTGAATAAATGCATGGTGGATTGTACCCTCTAGGTCAGACCAGACTGTCTCCTACTTTAAGTGACACACAGAATCCAAATTGTTTGCCTACCCTGCCTCCAGGTAATGCAATTTTTGTATACAAATTTACTCAGTTTGCATAGCACCTATTACCGTATTTTTTGCTCTATAGGACGCACTTTTTTCCCCCTCCAAAAATTAAGGGTAAATGTGTGTGCGTCCTATGGAACGAATGCAGGCTCCTTGGCTTCAGCGATAGCAACGCAAAGCCTCTGAAGTGCAAAGGGAGTACTCCCTCCGCGCTCCGGAGGTTTCGTGTTGCTTTCGCTGAAGCCTGGAGAGCGAGAGGGGTCAGTGCGCACCGACCCCTCTCACTCTCCAGGCTTCAGGGATAGCTGCCTGAAGCCTGCGGAGCGCAGCGCAAGTTCCCGCTGCGCTCCGCAGGCTTCGGGTTCCTTTTGCTGAAGCCAGGAGAGCAAAACTCTCCTGGCTTCAGCAGAGAGGGAGAGCTGCGCAGCGCCCCTTCAGCCAAGTGGGAGGAGAAATGGAAGGGGCTCCGTTTCTCCTGCCGCTTCGCTGAAGGGGCGCTGAGCAGAGAGGGGGAGCTTTTTTTCCCTTGTTCTCCCCCTCTAAAACAAGGTGTGTCCTACAGAGCGAAAAATACGGTATATTACTTTCTTTTCTGCTTGCAGAATTGGGAATTTCTTAATACGCAATTCTAGATGCCTTTTCATTCTCAGACACCATTTGTCTTGTGATTACTGCTTTTGCCTTGTGTCCCTGCTACAGGTTCTGCCCTCGCTGCTCCCAGGAGAGGAAGAAGAAATAAAACCTGCGTGTTCTGAGGTCCAGATGTGGTTACCAGAACACCCACCCCTACTCCTGGGCTTCAGCACCCTTCTCCCAGTTCTTGGGGTTTCATAGTTAGGGGGTGGGTCTCATCCTGGGTGAGCAGAGCTACCTGTGAATGGTTTGTATCCATATGATGGTTCCTGCGTGTACTGAAACACTCACGGCTTCCCAGTTCCTCTGTGGCGGCAACCCTTGGGGGGGAAGATGGAGTAAGCCTTCTTTGTTCTTACAACCTTTTGCCCTGAATAGGTTCCAAAGCTTGCATTAGCTCGGAGGAACCCAGACTTGTTGGTGGAAGAAGGAGTGACACCTGAATAACAGAAGAAATAAAACATTTCCTCCAAAAATTTCTCATTTGTGTCCCAGAAGAGGGGCAGCCAAGTCAACCCCCTTGTTCAGTAAGCTTGGGTAAGAAGATGGGCCTCTCATGCCTCTCCTTTCCCCCCCACGACATTCCATTTCTCAAAGGGAGCGGAACCATTTAGAGCCAACTGGAATGGGTCTCGTTTTCTTCGCGAGGAGGAGCGCCCCCTGCCTACTGAATGAAGTGTTTTGTGGATTTTTAAACGGAGGCCATCCAGAATTCACTCCTCTCTCGGTGGTGCTTGTATTGGGGGAAACCCCGTGTTGTAAAATATGGCATTAAATAAAGTCAATTCAACAAACTTTGTAGTGATTCTCGGTTGTGAGTCGAGGGGTGGGATTCACGGAGCTGATGGTGGTCAGCAGGCAAGTCATTGACGGGAGAAGAGGCATCTTCAGCACTTAAGAGCTCTGACTTGCCTGTCTTACCTGCAGTGGTGGTTTCTGATACTTGGTTTTCAATATCGCGATATATCACTGGCTAAACGTCGCGATATGCTGATGTCTGAAATAAGGGCGGAGCACGGTTGCTGCTGTTATTATTTTATTTGTACCTCACCCATCTTAGTTGGTCCAGCCACTCTGGGTGGCTTCCAGCAAATATAAAAGCATAGTAAAATATCAAAAATTAAAAACTTTCGTGTACAATTTCGCTGCCTTCTGATGTCTTCTAAAAGTTGCATTTTAACAATGCAAAAAGCTAATACTGTAATTAACGATGGGGAATTCAACTGGTTATAGCAACAGGAGACAGACTTCACAAAAGTGCTTTAAAAAACCTGGGTTTTTTATTTTTTTAAGTACAGTCATATCTCATGTTCCGTCTGCTTCATGTTACGTTCTTTCAGGTTATGTCCCGCGGCGACCTGGAAGTACCGGAAAGGGTTACTTCCGGGTTTCACCACTCGCGCATGTGCAGAAGCACAAAATGACGTCATGCGCAGAAGCGGCAAATCGCAGCCAGAGGTACCACTGTATTTGCTAGATACCTAAACGATAAAGTAGGCACCAGACAAGCATCCCAGAAGAGGGATTTTTACAATGGGGTGTTGCAGCCGAAAAAGTGCTTTTCGTGATTACAGTGGTATCTCGCAAGACGAATGCCTCACAAGACGAAAAACTTGCAAGGCGAAAGAGTTTTTTGTTTTTTGAGTTGCTTCGCAAGACGAATTTCCCTATGGGCTTGCTTCGCAAGACGAAAACGTCTTGCGCCTTTTTCTTAAAACCGTCAATGCATTCCTATGGGAAACCGTCAATGCATTTCCTATGGGAAACCGTGCTTCGCAAGACGAAAAATTCACAAGACGAAAAAACTCGCAGAACGAATTAATTTCGTCTTGCGAGGCACCACTGTATTAGGATGAGCCTAATGCCTAAGTCTGCAGTGGCTCCACCTGATTTTGGCCTTGACTGGCTCCACAATGCAGCCCCCAACAGGCTACCCCCCAAAGTCTGGATCTCCCAACCAATGTAGGGCCTTATAGGTTAACACTGACTTCGAATTGGCCTTTTCCTCCACTTCCTGTCCTGGCCGCCTTTCTACCATCTTGCTCTCTTAGTTCCTACTTGCCTTCTGGTTTCTACTTTCATTTATGTTGATGGTTCAGTTAACTCCCACAAATTTATGAAAGCCCATGTTCTGCTTCATGTTTTCTTTGGGGGGGATTTATTTATTGCCATTTTGTGTTTTCTGGCTATTCTACTTAACGCTGCCATAACCAAATAAAAGTCAGTTCAGGTTTACTGTGGTTGGGACAAAATGTTCTACAGAAGCAAATGGAGACAAGAATGAACACAGGCATATTACAATATACCGTATTTTTCCATCTATAAGATGCCCCCTATTTTGGGGGACTCAGATTTTAGAAAATGGGGCAAGATGCATCTGTGTATAAGATGCCCCCTATTTTTTGACATAATTTTTAGGGGGGGGACCTAGTCTTATGCACACAAAAATACGGTAACTGTCTCAATGAGTACCCAAAAAGCCAGAGATAGTGCTATTTGTATAGATAATTGTGCCCGTTTCACTACCATCTTTAAATTATCATTTTAATCTGGGCTCGTGCTGCTTCATTTTGGTACCCGCCTACTTATTTCCATTTTAAATGTATACATGGGCGTTGGCGCAGTGCGAGGCACCCGCGATCATTTTGCATGTCACCGTGAGAGAGCTATGTTCATGTTGAGCCCTAGTGGAGGAAAGAGCATGCCCTGCAAACAACTCAATGTGGGAAATTGTGGACGGTGCTATCTTGGAAACAAGAATCCTGCAGTGGTAAAACCTGTCCCTGCTCAACCACCCACACCGTCCCACGATGTCCTTTTTCTCCAACTTTCCCAGTTTCTCTTGTTGGCGACACAGAAATGTCGGTATCCGAGGAGAAAAATGCACAAGTGGCGCTACATCAAATTACTGTATTTTTTGCTCCATAAGACTCACTTTTTCCCTCCTAAAAAGTAAGGGGAAATGTGTGTGCAGTGGCGTAGCGTGGGGGTGCAGGGGGGGCTGGCCGCACCGGGCGCAACATCTGGGGATTAGGGTTAGGGGGCGCAAATCCACGGGTTAGGGGGCGCAAATTACTTGCCTTGCCCCGGGTGCTGACAACCCATGCTACGCCACTGTGTGTGTACGTCTTATGGAGCGAATGCAGGCTGTGAAGCTATCCCAGAAGCCAGAACAGCAAGAGGGATTGCTGCTTTCACTGTGCAGTGATCCCTCTTGCTGTTCTGGCTTCTGAGATTCCGATTTTTTGTTTTGTTTTTGTTTTCCTCCTCCAAAAACTAGGTGCGTCTTGTGGTCTGGTGCGTCTTATAGAGTGAAAAATACGGTAATTAACGTCCACAAGCATCTCCTGTGTAAACCCCACTTGAATGAACCAGACTTGAATAACATGTCTATGTTCCTCATCTGCTCCCATTCATTTTTCTATCAAATTGTGGCCCATTATTCAGAAGTTTGCTTCCCACTCGACTGCTTTCAATTACAGATGGAACCTGGTGTGTTATCTTGCCTCATATTCGGGCTGCCACATGTAAAATCACTTTCCTGTTCTCCCCATCCCCTGCCCAACCCTCCTTAGTCCACCTAGATTCTTTCTCTTGTTGCTCTCCTGCAATGGCTTCAACTGTGAGGTCATTGTGTTCTCATTCCAACAGCTTCTGGTCTTGTTGGCCTTTGAAATGGGGTGAGCCTGATGCAGAACGGCGATGTTGAGGCTCAAGTTGCTACGATGGGCCTGTCTGGTGGGTGAGTGACCGACCTCTCTGTTTATCCAAGAAGAAGCCTGCCTGGATTTCTGGTTTGAGATCATCTTTGGCTCCATATGGCCTATAACTGCCATTGCTCTTGACTGGCTTGGTTGTATATTCTGGCTGGTGCTCTTTTCTGACAGCTCCTTTTAACGTGGAAGTCAGACATAAAAGTCAACATGGGCCTTAGTCCATCGATCTGATCCCACTGTGATTTTAACTTATTCTGCCTGGTCTGGATTTGAAGAAAACTGGACATTTGGGGTGGGTGGGTGAGTTAAGAAGTCTCTTATGAACTATTCCTTCACAATGAATTGTGAAATGGATGTTGCTGTCATCGTTTCTTAAGAGGTAAAAGTAAAGGGTCCCCTGGCCATTGGGTCCAGTCATGACCGACTCTGGGGTTGTGGCGCTCATCTCGCTTTATTGGCCGAGGGAGCCGGCGTACAGCTTCTGGGTCATGTGGCCAGCAGGACTAAGCCGCTTCTGGCGAACCAGAGCAGCGTACGGAAACGCCATTTACCTTCCCGCCGGAACGCTACCTATTTATCTACTTGCACTTGATGTGCTTTCGAACTGCTAGGTTGGCAGGAGCAGGGACCGAGCAACGGGAGCTCACCCCGTCGTGGGGATTCGAACCACTGACCTTCTGATCGGCAAGTCCTAGGCTCTGTGGTTTAACCCACAGTGCCACCCGCATCCCTCCATCTTAAGAGATATTCATTGGTAAATAAAAAGTTTAGGTTTGATAAGTCAGTCAGTAGAACCTCAGTTTTTGAGTGTCTCAGAAGCCAAACAATTCGGAATCTGAACACCGAAAACCCGGAAGTAATTGCTTCCATTTTCGAATGCGCCTCAGAAGTTGTACGGCTTCTGAAGCATGTTTTTCATTGTTTCCCATTAACTTTGCAGCCAGCCCATTGATCCTCGGTTTCCGAACATTTCGGAAGTCGAACAGTCTTCCGGAATGGATTATGTTCGAAAACCGAGGTTCCACTGTATTTAACAAGGTTTGGGTGCAGTCGTTCAGTAATATTCAGTAATTTTATTTACAAAAAATATTTATATGCAACTACATGTTTAAAAAACAGAAAAAAGCTTGCAACAACAGCATCTATAGGCAATAAAAGCAATGTAAAAAAAATTGGAGACCATCAACGATTACAGAAACACATTTTCTTTATTTGCCTGCACAAGCTTGGTGGCAGAGAAAAGTTCGGCAAATTTTGCATCTCTGTTTTGGACAATAGATGGCCCCCTTCTACTTTCTGGTGGCTCAGTAATGAACTACTGCGGCCTGTGCTATTGTGAGGGAATCTACGTAGAAGTGTCAGTATTCAATATTGGGTGAAGGAACACCATCTTTTATAACAAGGGCATGACAGTGTAATCTCATGTATTTTTACTCAGGTGTACGTTTCACTGTGTTCAACAGTGAAAATGTGCGTAAGATTTAGCCTGAAAGTTTTGGGTTTTGTTTTTATTGTGTGGAAGTATTTTAGAGACTGTTGTTTTTGCTGTGGTATTGGCAGTTAATGCTTTACAAAGGACCCATTGATCTGAGTGCAGTTGAGGGGGTCACAGAATAGACTGATCATGTGTTGCTTTTGTCTCCTTGTACTCCTTATCTTTTAAAAGGGACGCAGGTGGCGCTGTGGGTTAAACCACAGAGCCTAGAACTTGCCAATCAGAAGGTCGGCGGTTCGAATCCCCGCGACGGGGTGAGCTCCCGTTGCTCTGTCCCTGCTCCTGCCAACCTAGCAGTTCAAAAGCACGGCAAAGTGCGAGTAGATAAATAGGTACCGCTCCGGCGGGAAAGTCAACGTCATTTCCGTGTGCTGCTCTGGTTCGCCAGAAGCGGCTTAGTCCTGCTGGCCACATGACCCGGAAGCTGTCCCTTGGCCAATAAAGGGAGATGAGCGCCGCAACCCCAGAGTCATCCACGACTGGACCTAATGGTCAGGGGTCCCTTTACCTTTACCTTTACTCCTTATCTTTGTAGTAACTTAATTTCCTATTGGACTTTTTATAACATGCTGTTATAAGAAAAAACTTCTCCCTTTCCATTATGGGGTATTCCAGAGCCCGTAGAGAGTCCTTAAGTGGGTTCCCTATCAGTAGGAGAAAATAACAGAGGCCAACCAGAGAATATTGAGAAACAAAGCGGCTAGTAAGCCTGACCTTTATTAAAGGAACTGTTGCAACAGAGTCCCCACTCATCACACACAAGAGGGAGGAGAACCCTGAACAATGGTGCTCAAGCCCTTTTATAGACTTTTTAAATTGCCCACCCTATAGCTCAAGACGACCCCCCCAAAACATCATACATACATCACAGAAAGAGGTGGTCTACAGCAGAAATCCTGTCTTCCAGGATACCTGATAACAGTCACTGATTGCCTTACCTGGGCAGCCTGGCTATTCTTTTGTGGTGGTTAATACTTTAGTTCTTGAATCCAGGTCAAAGGCTCACCCTATTCATGCACAAATAAGCCCTTAAAGACAGGATTTGCAAGCAAAAAGACAATGGGAAGGATTTCCCCATTTGTCGCCCTTACTGCAGAGGAATATCTGAGGTCATTGGGAGAGTCAAAATGGCTCCAGTATTGCTCTCCCGTACTATTTCAGACACATGGTTTGTATATTTAGATATGTGTGCATTTATGAATATTTATTCTATATTTGAGACCTTAAAATTCTTATAACATCTCCTTGTACCTTGTAACTTAATTTCCTCTTGGACATTTTCTAACATGTGTTTTGTTTTGTAATATGTGGTGTAACAGCCACTGGCTATAAGCGATAAAAATCTGACAGACGGATAACTTCTCCTTCAGGTTTCCTAATCTTCCTGGCGCAGTTGATCCCGAGAACTTTGTCCTACCAACCAGGCAGCCCCCTCACGGCTGCTGAGTACCTGGACTTTTTTGCGTCCATGAGGCCCAAGTGGAAGGCAAGCGTGGTGTGTCAGATCCGACACAGAAAAGGTTGCCAGGATCCTAAAATCCTACAGCTGGATCAGTATGAGAACCATGGCGAGATCCCAGATGGTATGTGCAGATCACTGGTTCACGCTTCAGATTCCCACCAGAACCCTTTTGTGGTGAGAGACTCTGGTTGCACTTTCTTCAATATACGATTCCCGCCAACAACAGCCTTTTCTGCAGTCTGTAAATCTACAGATCTCTCTAAATATGGCCTGTAAATGTCTGTGCGGGTCCTATGGCAACCATCCTCAACTTTTTCAGACTTCAGGCCAACCTTTAAAACCAATTTTCAGCAGAGAACCAACTTTTGAATTGTTTTTTTTTAAACAAAACTTTATAATTTCTTCTTTCACAAGGCATATCTACACCGGCGAAATGCAGGGTTTTCAGTATTTCTTAACCCTGGGGAACCCTTGGAATTGTAGTTCTGTCAAGACGGGGCAGAGAGGTGGCTAATAAATACTTTTTAGTATCTGTAGCAAAAATACTTTTTAGTATCTGCAGATGTCAAGGAAATAAACAACTATCTGACTTTTAGAAGATATCTGAAGGCAGCCCTGTTTAGGGAAGTTTTTAGCGTTTGATGTTTTATTGTGTTTTTAATATTCCATTGGGAGCCACCCAGAGTGGCTCAGGAAACCCAACCTGATGGGCAAGGTATAAATAATAAAATTATTATTATTGTTATTATTATTATTATTACTACTACTATTATTATTACTACTATTATTATTACTACTATTATTATCTAGCAAACTACAATTCACAAAAGGAGCATAGCTATCGCAATCAGCAAATATAGAACAAGCAAAAGATATACCGTATTTTTCACTCTATAGGACGTACTTTTTCCCCTCCAAAAATTAAGGGGAAATGTGCGTGCGTCCTATGGAGCAAATGCAGGCGCCTTGGCTTCAGCGATAGCAACGGGGAGCCTCCGAAGCACAGAGGGAGCGCTCCCTCTGTGCACCGACCCCTCTCGCTCTCCAGGCTTCAGGGATAGCCACCTGAAGCCTCCGGAGCACAGCGGGAACTCACGCTGCGCTCCGAAGGCTTTGGGTTCCTTTTGCTGAAGCCGGGAGAGCAAGAGTCTGCTGGCTTCAGCAGAGAGGGAGAGCTGCGCAGCGCCCCTTCAGCGAAGCGGGAGGAGAAATGGAAGGGGCTCTGTTTCTCCTGCTGCTTCACTGAAGAGGCGCTGAGCAGAGAGGGGGAGATTTTTTCCCCCCTTGTTCTCCCCCCTCTAAAACAAGGTGCGTCCTATGGTCGGGTGCGTCCTATAGAGCAAAAAATACGGTATATTGCTAGACATGCCCCATCTCTCTTTCCTTCTCTCTCCATGCGCCTCTTATTTTTCTATTTCTCTTCAAAAATTAAAATACAATGGTGGCTTTGCCAGGGAAGCAAGCCTCCTTAGGTCGGGCCAAGACCCACTTGTGGATCCACACTCAGCCTACTAGATGAAGTCCTAAGAGAAGAAACAGAAGATGCTCTAGGCGTTTTCATCGGCTCACCTTTACTGCCATTCTGTTCAGGGAGGACACAATTCACCCGGAAACAGACCTGTGCAAGGCTTGCCCAGGAGTACCTTGGAGTGGATTGTGCCCTTTCCCTGCTTTGATTCCCCAAACCACAACTGTAACTATTAATCTGGATTTACATGGGAAGGGGAACGGGCTTTCATTAGTCTGCAACGATAAGGTAAAGGTAAAGGTACCCCTGCCCGTACGGGCCAGTCTTGACAGACTCTAGGGTTGTGCGCCCATCTCACTCAAGAGGCCAGGGGCCAGCGCTGTCCGGAGACACTTCCGGGTCACGTGGCCAGCGTGACAACGCTGCTCTGGCGAGCCAGAGCCGCACACGGAAACGCCGTTTACCTTCCCGCCAGTAAGCGGTCCCTATTTATCTACTTGCACCCGGGAGTGCTTTCGAACTGCTCGGTTGGCAGGCGCTGGGACTGAACAACGGGAGCGCACCCCGCCACGGGGATTCGAACCGCCGACCTTTCGATAGGCAAGCCCTAGGCGCTGAGGCTTTTACCCACAGCGCCACCCGCGTCCCAGTCTGCAACGATAATTCGATGCAGTTCTGAATGTCTTGTGCTTTGGAAGCAAAACAATGTAAAAATTCTCCTCCCGGCTTTAAGGGATTGGGGGAAAAGAAATTGGCCGAAGGTAGTTAGTTGTTTGGCAATATACTGCCACAGACCCCTCAATCATTAGAGAACATAAGTGTATAGCTCAGTTCAACAACTGGTGCGTTTGTTTACTTCTGAGCAATGCTGGAGGATATGGTACTTTTCGTTCTTCCTTCCCATGGTAAGACTTTTCGCCTTCTGCTTCCAGGTCCCATCTGCGCGGATCTTCCTCACGTTATACGTTTTGAGACTTTTTGTCTATTTGCACAGTTTCGGTGTTCAAACCGGAGATTCTACGTCAAGGTGAGGAGGAGAGAAGTATGTCTGCCCGCTTCAACAGAGCTCCTGTTTTTAGAAGAATATGAAATTCTGAGTGATTTGGCTAAAAAGCAGAAGGTTGAGGCATGTGGATATTGTTAAGGTCCCTTAATAGGTTACCCTTCACCTTCCCACATAACTGGAGGATTTCAGGAGGGTTAGTGCAGAGGCACAGATAGAGATACAGTGGTGCCTCGCAAGACGAAATTAATTCGTTCTGCGAGTTTTTTCGTCTTGTGAATTTTTCGTCTTGCGAAGCATGGTTTCCCATAGGAAATGCATTGACGGTTTCCCATAGGAATGCATTGACGGTTTTAAGAAAAAGGCGCAAGACGTTTTCGTCTTGCGAAGCAAGCCCATAGGGAAATTCGTCTTGCGAAGCAACTCAAAAAACAAAAAACTCTTTCGTCTTGTGAGGCATTCGTCTTGCGGGGCATTCGTCTTGCGAGGTACCACTGTACAGGACAAGGTCCTACATGAGAAGATGCCCAGAGCAGATCTGGAACAAAAATGCGGACTGAGAGTGGACGGGCAAGCCGAGATGGCTGGGGCGAGGCAGGGTGCCACACAAACCAGGCCACAGTCTTACTGATGCTTTCGCAAGGACCCAGCAGCTTGCCTTGAGAGGTGGAGTTACACTGAGACCTGATAGCACAATGCTATATAGTGGTACAGTGGTACCTCGGGTTACATACGCTTCAGGTCACAGACTCCACTAACCCAGAAATATTACCTCGGGTTAAGAACTTTGCTTCAGGATGAGAACAGAAATCGTGCTCCGGCAGCGCAGCGGCAGCAGGAGGCCCCATTAGCTAAAGTGGTGCTTCAGGTTAAGAACAGTTTCAGGTTAAGAACAGACCTCCACAACGAATTAAGTACTTAACCCGAGGTACCACTGTACTCGAAGCTACAAACATGAGTCTGACCAAACTGCGGGAGGCAGTGGAAGACAGGAGTGCCTGGCGTGCTCTGGTCCATGGGGTCACGAAGAGGCGGACACGACTAAACGACTAAACAACAACAACAACAACCACTGTACTTGGTACTCAAATGGCTTGGCTCCCGAACAAATCCGCTCCTGAACACCGCAAACCCGGAAGTGAGTGTTCTGGTTTGCAAACGTTTTTCAGAAGCCGAACACCCAATGCGGCTTCAGATTGAGTGCAGGAAGCTCCTGCAGCCAATCAGACGCTGCGCCTTGGCTTTTGAACCGTTTCGGGAGTCGAACGGATTCCTGGAACGGATTAAGTACAAGGACCGAGGTACCACTGTATCAGTCTTCCTCCATTTTGCAGCCTTGACAACAAGGGGCACCCAGTGCACAGGCCAAGAAACTTCTGCCTTAAATTGGCATACGCTATTCAGAAATCATGGCTGTCATGAGTTTGTTACATTATAGAAGGTGTGTTTTCTTACGAGTCCCTTGCCTTCGCTCAGATCTTAGGGCAAATGTTTGGATGGGCACACTTTTAATTTGTATACTGTACCACCTTTGGATATTACCATATCCAAGGCGGTTTACAACCTGAAGAAACAACAAAATAGACAGCAAAGATCGCACACCTATTAACAACCTGATCCAATACAAAAAAAGCCATAATAAAAACACAACTTTAAAATCAACAACTTATATCAAATACAGTCGTACCTTGGTTTTCAAACGCCTTGTGAGTCAAACATTTTGGCCTCCGAACATTGCAAACTCGGAAGTGGCTGTTCCGGTTTGCAAACTATTTTTGGAAGCCCAGTGTCCGATGGGGCTTCTGCAGCTTCTGATTGGCTGCAGGAGCTTCCTGCAGCCAATCAGAAGTCGTGCTTTGGTTTGCGAACGTTTTGGAAGCCAAACGGACTTCTGGAACGGATTCTGTTTGACTTCCAAGGTACGACTGTAAAGCAATATTCAATAATTCGCCAGAATGTAAGAGTAAACAGTAAAATGAAATATCAGCAAATAAAAATTACACTTAACAATTACAATAAAGAATCACTAAACTGCAATCGGTAAAGATAATGGCAAGTCACAATGCATAAAATACCACAAAACATACAAAACCATGTAGAAGGGTCAAACTGAGAAGCAAGGGCACACAACTTATAATTAAAAAAAAAAAAATCCCTGAACTACTCATGATTTTACCAGCTGCTGAAAGTTTAATTTATAGGGGGATTATGCAATTGCTACACTTTCCTGCCTTTTCTTTTTCCGGTCCTTTGTATCTGCTGCAGCAAGCAGGACTTTAATATTGCCTTGGCTCCGGGCTGGAAGGACTGAGGAACGAATGCAGAGAAGGGGTTGTGCTGTTAACACAACCAGGCATCCCTATTTCCACTGCCTGTGGTGGATAGGATCATTTCACCGTGGCCTCTTGGCCCAGCAGGTTTTGCAGTTTCTTTTGTGGTGCTTCCAAAACTTGCAAAACCTGCGTGCCCAGAGAAACAACGGTGAATGTAGCTTCCCAATGCTTTTTTATTCCTGGCCCTGCCTCATCTTCCTTAGGAGCGGTTGATCTGCTTTCAAGCAGGAGACGGGTGATACCTTTTTTTCAGATAATGTATTAAATTAGGGTTAGGAAACATTAGGAAGAACTTCCTGACAGTAAGAGCTGTTCGACAGTGGAATTTGCTGCCAAGGAGTGTGGTGGAGTCTCCTTCTTTGGAGGTCTTTAAGCAGAGGCTTGACAACCATATGTCAGGAGTGCTCTGATGGTGTTTCCTGCTTGGCAGGGGGTTGGACTCGATGGCCCTTGGGGTCTCTTCCAACTCTATGATTCTATGATTCTATGATTCTAGGGTTGTTTCAAGACAGAACATTGCTCTTTGTGTACATGTTCTCCCTTTCCTTTTGCCCCCGGTAATCGGGTTTTGAAGATTTAATATTATTTGGAAAACCTGCCTGAAATATACTCGGAGTCCAGAGTGGATTTCATGCTCTTTATTCAGCTCATAGTGGTGAGGAGGAATCAAAGTTCCCCCACAATATCTGCTTTATATACATTATTTACACAATGGGCTGCCCGTGATTGGCTAATTCCGGGCTTCTCCTGTAGGCCAATCGGGTTGTGGATTCACTTCCACCTGGAGCTGGATTGGGTGGCTCCTGTGGACCAGTCATACTGCTGCATTGTTCTAGGACCAATCAGACTGCTGCATTTTGGATCCTATTCAACTCAGTACATAACACTGCTGGAATTCTTTTAGAAGAGACGACAAAACAAATAGGTCTGCATGCCAGGGGAAGTGATGCTTCTTTCAAGCCTCTCTTTAAAATAATATGAGGAATTCCACATCATGCTAAATTGATGGTTCAGAGCATTCCAGCTTATCAGACGTGAAGCTCCCCCCACATCCCCTTGCACACTGTTTTGGGGCTCCTCCGGACAACCCTGTTAGCCAATTTCAGGGGGTGCCTGTGGAGAGGAAGAGGGGGTGAGACCCTATTGTGCAATCCAGTGTTGTATATGCACAAAGTACCAAATGTGTTGACAGTAATAATTATGCAACAAAACAACAAAGTGGCTTATAAGTATAAATCAAATTTGCTAGAATAATACAGTGGTACCTCGCAAGACGAATGCCTCGCAAGATGAAAAACTCGCAAGATGAAAGAGTTTTTTGTTTTTTGAGTTGCTTCGCAAGACAAATTTCCCTATGGGCTTGCTTCGCCAGATGAAAACGTCTTGCGCCTTTTTCTTAAAACCGTCAATGCATTTCCTATGGGAAACCGTGCTTCGCAAGATGAAAAATTCACAAGACGAAAAATTCACAAGACGAAAAAACTCGCAGGACGAATTAATTTCGTCTTGCGAGGCACCACTGTAGCTAGAATAGAGATAGACTTGTAACCATTCAAGAAGCAACAAACATACTAAGGAGCCATGTGCAAAACAAAGCCTGGAGATACTGTAAACATGGAGTGGATAAGTGAACAACTGCATCTTAACAAGTTACATGTGCAATAAACGTTATAAACCGTTTTGTATGACCGGCTTTTCAGACTGATGAAGCGTGCAGCGAAACCTGTAATATATCCGCAGAACAGATCTCCTTTTGCCCACTTGCGCTATTATTCTCACCAGGGTGGTGGCTTTGAATTGCCTTCCTGTGATTGATCCATGCATACGGCTTTGTGTTTCCAACTCAAGACCCATTGAAGAACATCTCATCCAGTTCAATCTTTGAAAAACAGCTTTGAAAAACTTTTTCATATTCTCCAGTGTGCTACCCTTGCCATTGTGGCGGCACGGGGTTGCCGTTCTGTGATTGGAGTTACGCTACTTGTTGAACGGTTCATTTATCCAGTCTGTATAACGTATACTGCACATGTAACTTGTTAAGATACAGTTGTACATTTATCCACTCCATGTTTACAGTATCTCCAGGCTTTGTTTTGCACATGGCGCCTTAGTATGTTTGAATGGTTACAAGTCTATCTCTATTCTAGCTATTATTCTAGTAAAATTGTTTTTATACTTATAAGCCAGTTTGTGGTGGTGGTGCTTTGTTGTAATCCAGTGATAGCCAAACTTGGCACTCAAGCTGTTTTGGGATTTCAGCTCCCATCATCCCTTGCTAACAGGACCTGTGGTCAGGGATGATGGGAATTGTAGTCCCAAAACAGCTGGAGGGCTAAGTTTGGCCATCAAAGGTGTAAGCAGTAGTCCTACCCTATATGTTTTTCCATCCCAGGTGAGGTGGAAAGATTCCATTTCCCCCTAAACCACAGACATCGTGCAGAAGACCTCTTATTTTGGCATAGAAGCGGCATATGAAATAAATAGAGCTGGACTTAACCGCACCAGGGAGCCAGG
Source organism: Podarcis tiliguerta (assembly GCF_965153285.1). Taxonomy (NCBI): domain Eukaryota; kingdom Metazoa; phylum Chordata; class Lepidosauria; order Squamata; family Lacertidae; genus Podarcis; species Podarcis tiliguerta. The sequence continues at coordinate 3,665,539 of NC_139550.1, forward strand.
TCTGCTTGAAATAGCAGCAGAAAATAGGCCTTCACTGTGGTTATGGTCTTTCAAGAGGGGACATCAGGTCACAGACTCCACTAACCCAGAAATAGTACCTCGGGTTAAGAACTTTGCTTCAGGATGAGAACAGAAATCGCGCGGCGGTGGCAGTGTGGCAGCAGCAGGAGGCCCCATTAGCTAAAGTGGTCCCTCAGGTTAAGAACAGTTTCAGGTTAAGAATGGACTTCCAGAGTGCATCAAGTTCTTAACCTGAGGTACCACTGTACTAATACTAATACCAGGTAATGAACTAGGTCTGATGAGAAATGTAGACAGGACTCTTTTACATGGGGGCGTGGGAGAGAGGATTCTTCACCCAAGACAACTTGGTCACGTTTTCCCCAATTTTCTCCTTCCTCCACCCCCACCCTGGATAGCGGATACTGTGCCCAGAGTTTGAAGAGGATGAGGATGAACGCGAACACGAGGTTCACGAACATGAGGTTCACGAACATGAGGTTCACGAACATGAACATGAGCACGAACATGAGCACGAACATGTGCATGAACATGAGCACGAACATGAACACGTGCATGAGCATGAGCATGAACATGAGTACGAACACATGCACAGACATGAAGATGAGTACGAGGATCAAGACGAAGTCAATGCCGCTTCTCCATCCCCAAGCCAGTTGCGTAACATGGCGCCAATAGACCACAGTGCCACACCCTCCCGGGACGCCCGCCTCCGCTCCAACATCGACGCCATTTTGAAATATTCCTTTGCCGTCTCAGGCCAGGAGCCCGTGGCCAGGGAACGCTCCCTCTCAACTCCCTCCAGCACGCCGGACTACGTGAGTGCCGTGCTCGTCGCCGCCACTGCGGAAGCCGTGTCCACCACCGAAACGGCCGTCTCCGAAGCTGAAGAGCCGTCAGTCACCAAGGCGCTCTCAAACCAGCAGCTCCACAAGAGCATCCACCGCCTGATCGGCATGGCCTTCTCTCTGGAGCAGTCCCTGAATGCCGAGAACGCGCAGCCTTCCAAAGGATCAAAGGAAGGAGGCAGCGAAGGAGACCTGAATATGCTGACTAGCCAGGAAGAGTCCGGTTCCAAGGGGAGGTAAGGGCAGGTCTTGCTCCCAGGCCAAAAGTAGTAGCATTTGCTGAGGAAAACAGGCCCCCAAAGCACAGGCGACAGGGCCTACAGGAAGATGCCTAGCGATGGGACACCTTTGTTGTCAGCTCCCACTGGCTCCTCCCTTTCGTTTCCCCTCATGATATTGACTAAATATATATTTCTATATTTCCAAAATGCTTGTGTGGACTAAAGTTATAAGTAGAAAATAAAAAGCGCATTGAGGACAAATAATGTGGAAAGTCCTAAAGTTTATTTTCAAGACGTGCTTCTTCAACTCGGTCAACATAGTCACCCCAACAGACAATGTACAGGGTTTGGATATTCTGGCACACGGCAAAGCCATACAACTGAGTCACCCCCATCTTTCCTCTCCTCTCAGTTTACTCCGTGCTTTCTCCTTCCCAGATCTCCTACACCACCAATCCATGTTCCTCTTAATTGTTGATTGTAAGGTGCTTTCTGGTCAGGATTTGCATACGGGCTTTATTTTGTACAGGGCCTAGCACCCTATGAGTGCTAAATCAGTGTGTGGATGAGCGACAGCTGCATTGCTTTGTTTTATGAGGGAAATCGTTGGCTCTCCATATCCTTACTCCTTTAAAAACAACTTGCCCAAAGGTATACAAAATTATTGACATCGATGCAACGCTTCAGCTCCCAGTTTGGGCCAGTCTAGCAGTTCCTCAGTTATTTATCCATTGTGACGGCCATGTTACAAATAGCCACAAGCCCACACACTCTAAAACCAAGTAAAAAACACGGAAGACCAAATCCACTCACTTTTAAGAAGAGAGAAAGAGCAGCTACTTCAGGGAAGAGTGGATTCTAAGGGTGCGTAACTGAGCAAAGAATTAAACTTCGGTTGACGTTTTAGATGCAATGGAATGATTTTGCTGAGCAATTAATAGGTACAAATGGGTTCATTGTCATCCCATTTATACCCATTTGAGGGCTGGGACTTTATCTTTTCCTAAGAGTGGCAGCAGCTCCTTTTGGGGGACTTCCACTTCTTTTTCGTAGACTTCTTTGAACATCGTGTCATTTGGAGAGAAAGGGTTGGTGCTAATGGAACTTGCCTTTTCCACTACCCCCCCTCCAAAATGTCCCACAATGATGCGATTCTCAGAGCATTCTGGGAAATTCTAATGGCAGCTTCCCCAAATCAGCTCTGTTGCCGCCGACCCAGGAAGCAGCAGCAGCAGCAGCGACGACAAAAGGTTGAAACGCAGACAAGAAGCCATGAATGTGGAAAGAAATGTGGTTTGAATGAACGAATAACAGGTTGAGTGAAGTTTCAAATAAAGAAACCGGGGGGGGGGGAGCACATCCTCAGGTGATGTTGAGCACAGGAGCGATGGGGAGAAAGGAATCGGTACTTGTGTTGTCAGGCGCTAGTTGATGCTCACAGCCCTACAGGGGGCAAACATCCTGTTCATTATTGTCACCTGTTCAGCTACCTTCTCAAAAAATGCAAGCAATGAGAAGAGCAAAGTGAAGAGCAGTAGTCTCCACTTCCCTCCTGCCTTCCTCCTACCCTGGGAGTTGTAGGCAGTGGCGTAGCATGGGTTGTCAGTACCCGGGGCAAGGCAAGTAATTTGCGCCCCCTAACCCGTGGATTTTAGCACTCGAGTCTCGAGCGCCCCCTCCCCCCAGATGCTGTGCCTGGTGTGGCTGGGCCCCCCTGCACCCCCCACGCTATGCCACTGGTTGTAGGGATTGGGCCCAGGACAACAAGGCAAAGGAGTAGGTTGTGGTGCCTTGGTGAGGAGAAGGGAGACCCACAAAGATGGGTGACATATTACCCAAGGGTCCTCTAAACCCTGGATCTGGAACTAAGACAGGGGACTAATGTTCTCCTCACCTGCCTCGTCTTTACTCCAGAACCCCTCCTCCTCCTTTCCCCTAGTCATACATTTCTCCTTAAAAAACAAAACAAAAAAAGACGTTTGTCAGGGTTTCATATCTGCACATTTGTTGGGACCCAAGAGTTTGCTGGTGTATCCTGCTAGAGTGTTAACGTACCCCAAGCCTTTGGCAGTTCCACACTTTCAGATAATGCACTGCCAAACCATAGAGCACAATTAGATTTTCTGGCAGCTGTAGGCAGAGCTTAAAGGAGCATGTTGCGAATTTTTCAAAAGCAACGTCTGTGGTTGGCATTCAGCATTGCACTAAGACGATCGTTCCATCAGGGCAAAGGTTTCTGCTTGCCAAATGGAATGTTCTCCCGTCTCCACATCCCGCACACTGTTCTGCAGCATTCTCCAGAGAGATTTCAGAGTGGATTTCAGAGGGGGGGAAGGGAGGAAATCCCCATTGTGCCAGTAGGAACCCAGCCCTATATGTTAGCATCAGTTATTTAGTAACCTAAACAACTGCATATTCAATCATATGTAAGATCTATTTTAAAATTGTCAACTTCTTTTGCTAATTTTCCAATTGCATGGGCATGTCTCTCTTTTTGCCAGTCACCATCCACGATGGCCCATTCACTCAAACGAGGCGTCACTTGATTACTTGAAAAAAACATGCACATATTCTGACAGCCCATCAATGTAGCAAATTGGTAATAGGACTCTCTGTAGATTACCATTTATGGGTTCCTCCAAAGCATACATTTCCTCCTTTATGGGACCCAGGGAAAACTATTTTGTGAGGCTCTGCATTACGCCATAGGGGCACTTGTCCTGTGGATTTACCGTATTTTTTGCTCTATAAGACTCACTTTTCCCCTCCTAAAAAGTAAGGGGAAATGTGTGTGCGTCTTATGGAGCGAATGCAGGCTGCGCAGCTATCCCAGAAGCCAGAACAGCAAGAGGGATTGCTGCTTTCACTGCAACGATCCTTCTTGCTGTTCTGACTTCTAAGATTCAGAATATTTTTTTTTCTTGTTTTCCTCCTCCAAAAACTAGGTGCGTCTTGTGGTCTGGTGCGTCTTATAGAGCGAAAAATATGGTCAATAAGGACCACTTCTGAGGCTCAAACAAGGCATGAGACTAGATACGGGTTTGCCACTGAAAATGGCAGTTGGATATCAACTTCCCCTTCCTCTATCTACTCAGATAGCGCAGCATGCATTTCCCCACACATGAGTCATCTTAGTCCCATGTTTCCTTAATTAGTTACAGTGAGAAGGGGGCGGGGATTGACATAGAAGGCTGCCATTTTCAGCGGTTTCTTCTTGGGCTGATGAGCACCCAGGTATCGGAGCTGCCTCTAAGAGATATTGTGAGGGGGTTGGGAGATCAAAATGGCCGCCCTCCTTCTCACAATTTCCTTCTCTCCGTTTCTCCTTTGTTGCCTTAGCCTCTTAGCTCTTGACAAGGAAGAAGCTCTGGTGATTCTCTGCTATGCAGTGCTGCAAGACATTTGCATATCCTCACCTGTTAGCAAGGCCTGGAAACAAATGGAGTCAAAAACCTTTGGCTTTGGGGATTTGGTAAGCTCCGTGCTGGAGGCCAGTTTCATACCTTCTCACAGCAGAGCCCAGCAGTTGATAAACGGGGAGATCTCCAAGCCCACCTTAAATTTCGGTGCCACCTTCTGAGCTAGTAAGAGGTCCTGATAGGAGGAGGAGAGGAGGCAGTTTGGTTGAACAGAACTTTATCTGTGAATTTATAATCCTCACTTTCATTTTAAAAAGAATGCAGCAAGGCGGAATGCAACATATAAAAATAAAATAAAGAAAGGGACCGTCCATACAAAACATAACAACAACAACAACAACAACAACAACAACAACAACAAGAACATTCATGTGTTAAATTCCTGTCTATACAAAGGTTTCAAAAAACTTCTGAAGGAAGAATAAACAGTTCCACAGGGCAGGGCTCAGCACACTAAAGGATCAGTCTCTAGTGATGGTCAACCAGGCCTCAGGGGCGTATGGCACCACCAGGAGTGTCCCATCAGAAGGTCTCAGTGACTGAAGTGGAACACAGGAATCAGACAACTGGCGCCCAAGTTATTTAGGCCTTTGAGAATTCACACAAGTACCTGGACTAGCAGCAAATCAGTTTTTGGATCCAGTTAAACCACAGAGCCTAGGACTTGCCGATCAGAAGGTCGGCAGTTTGAATCCCCGCGACGGGGTGAGCTCCCGTTGCTCGGTCCCAGCTCCTGCCAACCTAGCAGTTCAAAAGCATGTCAAAGCGCAAGTAGATAAATAGGTACCACCCCGGCGGGAAGGTAAATGGCATTTCCGTGTGCTGCTCTGGTTCACCAGAAGCGGCTTAGTCATGCTGGCCACATGACCCGGAAGCTATACGCCGGCTGCCTCGGCCAGTAAAGCGAGATGAGCGCCGCAACCCCAGAGTCGGCCACGACTGGACCTAATGGTCAGGGTTCCCTTTACCTTTACCTCAGTTAGAAGGGCATACCCTCCAAGCACCCCTTTTTTCCAGGGACAGTCCTGGAATTACGAAAGCCATCCTGGCTTTTGACTTGATCCTGAAATGTCCCTGTTTCCCCAGCCCATGGTGCTGCCACTGAGCTCAGAGAGAGGGATGAGCCAGCGCTTGTCCCAAGCAACAGCAGTGGCAGCTGTGAAGGAGAATCCCATGGGCTCTCTATGGCTGCCACTGCCGGCCTCCTCTCTTGGGCAGCTCCTAGTGGGTGCTGGAGAGTGGGGGAGGAGGAGGAGAAGCCGCCAGACATTTGTCCCTATTTCCATCTGAGGAATGTTGCAGGGTAGGCAAGGGGCAGCACTCTGAACAGAAGAACCAACATGATGGGAAGGACTGCACCCGCAACAGTGGTTTGCCACATGCTTCAAGACAGAGAGGTAGATTGTTCCAGCAGGCGCGGCTATGTTTTGGTCCTTCTCATTGCTCCGTCACTCCCTAGGTGTGTGATAGCCTTGGCCGACGCCATGCCGACATCTGCTCTGAGTGTGCTTTCTGCTCCCTGAAGACAGAGCAGTGCCAAGGGGCCTCCAATCTGAAGCGTACCCACTGTGTTGGTGGCATATTCACATCCTACATCAACCCGGGGATTTTGGCTCAACACCAGGCTATGCATTCCAGGGTAAGCCAAACGTTTAGGTTGCCCAGATATTAGAGAAAGCTTCGCTTGCGGACAAGTTCCATTGATTCCACCCCTTTCCCTCCTCCTCATTTTTTACCACCAGGTCCCCACAGGGGTAGAAGAGTATTTTGGGGTTGAGACATATGCTGGCTTGAAAGCAGACTATTGGTGCGGTCGCTTGGCTGCTCGTGGCTGTGATGATTATCGGGTGTCTCTGTGGTTGAAGACAGAGTATTTCTCCTTCCAAAAAGGAGATTTCCCAAAAGAAGTGAGTGTTAATGGAATGTCTGTCCCTTGCCCCCATCATGTTGGTTTGTTCCTGTCACCCCCGCCACCTTGTCATTTCCTTCTTCCCAGATCTGCGACTCGACAGGAGTTCAACACCCCACCTACTGCGCTTTCAAGAGCAAGCAGTGTCTGAAAGACAGCCATGCTGGAGAGAAGGTGGGGATGACACCTTAAAGGTCCCTTCTTGAAGCTTAAGTATAAGAAATCAGTTGTTTGTTGAGTGCTCCCACATTACGGAAAGGCAAAGCTTATCCCCGTCCCGTTCCTTTCAACTAAAAAGAAAAGGGGCAGAAAGCAACAAGGCTGTCTTTGTTTAGTTGGATCAAGCATTGAGGGCTCATCCAGACTTCCTTTTGTGCCATGTTTCTGGGCACAGGTCTGCATTTTCAAGCACCGTGCTTGTTTTCAAGCATTTGCTTGTTTTTGTCATGGCGATTTCCCCGGGAACACCTGTGTTTTACTGAGAAGAAAAGATGCAGTGATAGGGGCAGGTGGGGCCATCAGCCTGGGAAGGTAGCCCATCTGGGAGAAGGAAAACTCTGGTCCTAAACCTTGCAGCATATCTTTGGGAGAAGAAAAAACTCAGGAGTAAAAAGCAGAGACATCACCTTGCCAACAAAGGTCTGTATAGCAAAAGCTCTGGTTTTCCCAGTAGTGATGTATGGAAGTGAGAGCTGGACCATAAAGAAGGCTGATTGCTGAAGAATGGATGCTTTCGAATTCTGGTGCTGGAGGAGACTCTTGAGAGTCCCATGGACTGCAAGAAGATCAAACCTCTCCATTCTGAAGGAAATCAGCCCTGAGTGCTCACTGGAAGGACAGATCCTGAAGGTGAGGCTCCAATACTTTGGCCACCTCATGAGAAGAGAAGACTCCCTGGAAAAGACCCTGATGTTGGGAAAGATGGAGGGCACAAGGAGAAGGGGACAGAGGACAAGATGGTTGGACAGTGTTCTTGAAGCATGAGTTTGACCAAACTGCGGGTGGCAGTGGAAGACAGGAGGGCCTGGCGTTCTCTGGTCCGTGGGGTCATGAAGAGTCGGACACGACTAAACAACTAAACAACAACAACAAACCCTACACAAATCCGGTGTGGTGTCCCTAAGTCCTATAGCCAAGCTGGTGCCAAATGTATTGCTCTGCTTTCCTCTGGAGCACACCAGAGAGACCGAGAATGGCGTCTTGTCATCCAGACAGCCCAGGATTTCCATGCACACTGCTCAGGCTTGCACCCTGGGGGAAGTCTTTTTTTGCTGCTGAATCAATGTGATTTCCCATGGATTGCTGCTTCCTCCAATTCAGTGGTAAAATCCCTCCAATTCAGTGGTAAAATGCAGGTTTTCCCTGGGAAAACAAAAACCACTTGGACATGGAGCTTTAAAGCTCAGACCTGTGCCTGGAAAGGGTGGCGCAACAAGAAATCTGGAGGAGCCCTTAGCTGCTCTTTTGCAAGTCATTTCCAACGAGTCAGCAGCTCTGTTCCCCATCTTGGTTCAGTCTTTGCAGAGTACAGTGGTACCTCTGGTTGCGAACGGGATCTGTTCCGGAGTCCCGTTTGCAACCTGAAAAGAACACACCCCGCACCTGTGCATGCGCTGGTCGCAATTCGCTGCTTCTGTGCATGCGCATGACATCATTTTGCATGTCTGTGCATGCGCAAGCGGCGAAACCCGGAAGTAACCCTTTCCGGTACTTCCGGGTCGCCGCGGGACACAACCTGAAAACATGCAGGGCAACTTTAGCCCTCCAGGTGTTGATGAACTACAATTGCCATTGCAATTGAGGGGAGTTGTAGTCCAGCAACATCTGGGGGACAATAGAATCATAGAATCATAGAATCATCGAGTTGGAAGAGACCACAAGGGCCATCGAGTCCAACCCCCTGCCAAGCAGGAAACACCATCAGAGCACTCCTGACATATGGTTGTCAAGCCTCTGCTTAAAGACCTCCAGAGAAGGAGACTCCACCACACTCCTTGGCAGCAAATTCCACTGTTGAACAGCTCTTACTGTCGGGAAGTTCTTCCTAATGTTTAGGTGGAATCTTCTTTCTTGTAGTTTGGATCCATTGCTCCGTGTCCGCTTCTCTGGAGCAGCAGAAAACAACCTTTCTCCCTCCTCCATGTGACATCCTTTTATATATTTGAACATGGCTATCATATCACCCCTTAACCTCCTCTTCTCCAGGCTAAACATGCCCAGCTCCCTTAGCCGTTCCTCATAAGGCATCGTTTCCAGGCCTTTGACCATTTTGGTTGCCCTCCTCTGGACACATTCCAGTTTGTCAGGGCTCCCCACACCAATTCTAAGGGCTCCCCACACCAATTCTACCAAGGGCTCCCCACACCAATTCTAAAGGATGCCAAGTTCCACTTGGCTAGTGGTGGCAAACTTTGGTCTCTCAAATTTCAGCGGCACCCTGTGTGATGCTAAAACCTGGTGCCCTCCCCTGCCTCTTGCGCTCTGTTCTACAGCACTGTTATGGTGCCCCCTGCAGCGCAGCACCCAGTGCAAACCAAACTGGTGGCTTTACCCTAACCCTGTGGTTAGTTTGGGGCAAGGTGATTTGATCCTTCGTCAGAAGTGGAGAAGACAGCTCTAACGTTCTGTTCTTCTTCTTTCACCCCTCAGGTGATGCGGAAGCCTTGCCAAAAAAACCAGACTTACCGAGTGCTAAGTAGGGAGGAAGGGGAAGAGGAAGTGGTGCTTTGGAGCAAGAAATTCTTTCTCAGTAATGGAGAGGGGAGAGAGTGAAAGCAGTGGCTCCAATGGCGAGGCGGTGAGGCAGAGAAGATGCAGCACATAGAGACGAACGCATGGACAGTGTGTGACGCTCATCTGATACAAGGCATTCTGCAGGGCACAGTCTCTGCTGGTCTCTTCTGTCCTTTGCTTGGTATTAGGAGTGATGTCACTGTGCATACTCTCGCTGTACAGCTAAAATGTGTCTCTATAGCACCAACCATCTTCACCCAAATCCTTCAGGCTCATCCGGGACTCTGCAACCTAGAGCAGAATCCGCAAGAAGGCAGATCCTTACCCATATCTCCATCAGTAAATTCAAATCTCAACACCATTGCTAGGCCATATACTTTGTATTCTAATACATAAAGGACCATCTCTTCAGCTCTGTAGGGCTGCTCGGTGTGGTGTCTTCATTTCTGGTGAACATTTCGGTGACTTTGTTTTATCAGATCACAGCCTGCGTGTGAGTCCAGATGTTTCCCCTTAACAAGCCTTAGTCTCATGACCAGAAAGTAAATTCTATGTTCAGAATCTAGCATTAGACAGGCTTGAAATGTGTTACCCAATCTGTCACTTCGCTTCCTTTGTCCAGAATTTGATTTCTTTCTAGTTTCAGACCAGATTTGGGCAACCCTACTCAAATCGCTTTTAGTTTTGCAAAAGTTTGGCAAAACCTGCCTTCACTTCCTTAAGTTTTTAAGCAAAATAGTCTCTTTTTCCATGGACACTCCCAGGGTCTGAATCAAGTTCTTTCATTTAAGCAGAATTCTAAACAATGAAGTATTGTTCCTTTTTTCACAATGACTAGTTCTGGGATGTAGGCAGTGGCGTAGCGTGGGGGGTGCAGGGGGGGCCGGCCGCACCGGGCGCAACATCGGGGGGGGGGCGCTCGCACTCGCAGCTCTCTGCCCCTACCTGGCTCACTCACTCTCTCTCACTGCAGTGCTGGCTGTGCGAATCCGATCCAAGCCGCCGGGTCCCCGCCCACTGTGGAGTGGAGGGTGCCAGGCGTGTGGTGTGGAGAGAGAGCGGGGGACTATCTGGGGGAGGGACAGTGCAGCGGGGGGCGCAAATTACTTACCTTGCCCCGGGTGCTGACAACCCACGCAACGCCACTGGACCTTAGACTCCACACAACATTATTTGACAGCGATGCTGTACACAGCATTCCGTTTCACCCTCGCCTGTGTGAATTAATGGTATGGCTCCTGTTAGTATGCGTATGAATTAATACAGACATATGGTAGTTTAGCAATCAAGCTGCTGTGGCAATACGCTCACAATGTTGTATACAAACATACAATTCCCTCTCCAGGATTAATCTCAGAGAGAAAAAACCACTTTCAGCAATTTGCAGAAGAAGCCAGCTGGTGCTTGCAACATCAAAAAAAAAAAAAAGGTTCTTTTGAAATTGATTTCCCTTTTAAAGTATTTTTAAAGGGGGAAATCAGTTTCAAAAGAACTTTTGACTTAAAAAGACGCTGAAAGAGATCATTCATGAAGATCAAGCGGGCTTTCTCCTGGTAAGGAAGATGCAAAATAATATTGGAAATGTGATTGATATTTTGGAATATTTAGAAAGCAGGAATGATAAACCAGCAGCACTAATGCTAGTAGATGCAGAAAAAGCCTTTGACAACATATCCTGGCACTTTATGAAAAGATTAATGTATAGAATGGGTTGTGGAGAGACCTTTTGTAAAGGAATTGAGGCAATATATTCAGATCAGCAAGCTAAACTAATCATAAATGGAAATGTCAAAGACAGCTGTAATATAGGAAAAGGGACAAGGCAAGAGTGTCCATTATCTCCATTGTTATTTATACTAGTATTGGAACTGCTAAATAAGAGAATATGGATGGACAGTCCTTCTGAAGACTGGGAGAAGGAGAAAGGCGTACAACGGCGATTTGTGTTCAAATCCCTAAGGAACACATCTGTTTAATGTGTCCCACGCATGGAGGAAACCAGGGATTATTATTTTCAGCTGGAGCTCACCGGAACTCAGTTCTGGCACCTCTTAGGTGGGTGACATTGCCATTATAAGAGAGCAACAGAGACGTTCATGGTGAATTCTGCCAACTCTTTTTCCAGAAAAATAGCACTGGAGGAAACCACTATAAATGGGAAGGGGAAGCCTATTTTAAAAGTAAAGCTGTACCCACCCCTACCATACAACATCAGGGTTAGGCAACCTAAGGCCCAGGTGCCGGATGTGGCCCAATCCCCTTCTCAATCCAGCCCGCGAATGGTCCAGGAATCAGCGTGTTTTTACATGACTGGAATGTGTCCTTTTATTTAAAATAAATCTCTGGGTTATTTGTGGGGCAGAGGTAAAGGTAAAGGTAAAGGGACCCTTGACCGTTAGGTCCAGTCGTGGCCAAATCTGGGGTTGCGGCGCTCATCTCGCTTTATTGGCCGAGGGAGCCAACATACAGCTTCCAGGTCATGTGGCCAACATGACTAAGCCGCTTCTGGTGAACCAGAGCAGCGCACGGAAACACCGTTTACCTTCCCGCTGGAGTGGTACCTATTTATCTACTTGCACTTTGACGTGCTTTCGAACTGCTAGGTGGGCAGGAGCAGGGACCGAGCAAAGGGAGCTCACCCCGTCACACACAGGAATTCATTTATTATTATTTTTCAAAATATAGCCCGGCCCACCACATGGTCTGAGGGATGGAGGACCGGCTTGCGGCTGAAAAAGGTTGCTGACCCCTGGTTCAGATCTTCCACACTGGAGCTTCTATTCACACACCCACAAAAGCACACAGACTTCTTTAGTAAAGTCATTTTATTTCTACTCTGCAAGGAAATTAGCTGGCTGCATGCCCTGTGTCCAAAAAAACAGAGTGTCCCAAGAAAAGCGGAACAAAGCGAACCATTTTGATTGCTGCAGCCTCTGCCAGAAAGACGTCGTCATGGCGGGTACGCTCCTGAAACGTGTCCCTCCCAACCGCTCACACCCAGCTCTTGGCAACGGAGCCGGTCGCCCTGTGACTCACTTGGCTTCTGCCCCTTTGATGGACGAAAGAGTCCCTAGCCAGAGTTTCTGTTTCCTTGGCAAGCAGCCCCTTCCTCTTCCCACCTGCCCTCCTAGCGGCAGCGGTGCAATTCCACCAGATGCCGGCACTGCCTGCACTTCACTGAGCAGCACCAGCGGAACTTGCAGCTGCATCTTTCCACCACCTCGGCCTGAGCCGTGCGAAAGCCGCGGCCGCAGCACAGCAGCTCGCAGCCGTCCAAAGCGGGGGAAGTCCTGTTGCACTGACGTCCTGTGGTGCCAAAGATCCCTCCTCGGGGGTCCCAGTTACAGAAATCTGGGCTGGCCACCAAGTAGACCAAGTCGTGAGTAGCGTAGGGCTTAAAGCGGGAGCTCTTGGGTACCAGCAGCTTTCGGGACCCCACGCGCTTCAGGTGCACTTCCGTGGCGCTTTCGAATTTCTCCTTCAGGAGGTTACCCACTTGGTGAAACGGGGGCATGACCTTCCAGCACGTGCGGATCTCACAGGACCCCGACACCCCGTGGCACTTGCATTCCACCTTCATGTGGGACAGGATGGCCTAGAAAACAGAAGCAAAGATTCCAAGGGCACCTTCAAGTTTTGTGTATGTACTGAGTTGAATAGGATCCAAAATGCAGCAGTCTGATTGGTCCTAAAACAATCGGATCCAAAATGCAGCAGTCTGATTGGTCCTAGAACAATCGGATCCAAAATGCAGCAGTCTGATTGGTCCTAGAACAATCGGATCCAAAATGCAGCAGTATGATTGGTCCGCAGGAGCCACCCAATCCAGCTCCAGGTGGAAGTGAATCCGCAACCTGATTGGCCTACAGGAGAATCCTGGAATTAGCCAATCACGTGCAGCCCATTGTGTAAATAATGTATATAAAGCAGATACTTTGGGGGAACTTCCATTCCTCCTCACCACTATGAGCTGAATAAAGAGCATGAAATCCACTCTCCACTCTGAGCATATTTCAGTGTAGCAGAAGCGTCAGGAGCTAAAGCCGTCTGTCATCTGCATGAAGCGAACCTGCATGTGCTGGAAATTTTGTCTGTGGTTTGTTTTTTCAAATGCTCACCATCAGCATGGAAAGAAACTGCATTTGAAAATTATCAAAAGAGAAGGCAAACTTTGGTGACATTTTCCTGGATAAGGAGGGAGGTTATTGCTGCATTTACTTAACTTTTGATGTGGCCAAAGGGTTTTGCAAGTGCTCTGTCTTTTTATAAAGAGTTTCTCTGGTGGCGTGCATTCTGCAGCCTTCCTAGGTGCCTGCACTTCCTTGAAACCTCTTGATGTACTCAGCTGCACTTTCCTTTAAGTGCAGGAAGTCAGAAAGGCTGTCTGCTATGTGCCTGCAGCTGTCTGATATTGTTGGTTTTTTTTAAGTGAAGTCAGTTTACTTTTAAAGTACAGTCATACCTCAGAAGCCGAATGGAATCCATTCCGGAAGTCCGTTCAACTTCCAAAACGTTTGGAAACCAAAGAACGGCTTCTGATTGGCTGCAGGAAGCTCTTATTGCCTGCAGGGTGGATTCCAGACTTTCCAAGAGTCCCTATTTTCCAGGGACAGTCTCAGGTTTACAGAAGCTGCTCTGGTTTCTGATTTGATCCCAGAATGTCCCGCTTTTCCTTAGGACATCTCTGTTTTCATGTTGGAGGGTATGGAGTTATGCAACCCCCAAGCCAAGGAGATAAGATACAACCTTTAGAAGACATCTGAAGGTAGCCCTGTATGGGGAAGGTTTTTTTAAAAAATGTTTAATGTTTTATTGTGTTTTTATATATGTTGGAAGCCGCCCAGAGTGGCTGAGGCAACACAGTCAGATGGGCTGGGTAGAAATATTATTAATATTGATAAGGACGTCACTAATTCATCGGGGAAATGTTGGAAAGTGTGTGACAGGCAGCATGGATGAGCCCCATCATGAGACTTACCTTTCTGCCTGCTTCATTGTTGTGCAAGTTCATTAGTACTCTGCTGGAGGAAGCGCCACGGTTCCGCTCCGTGGTGTCCACGAAGGCCTGGGAGAAGGCAATGCCATAGGACAAGTTGTCAGAGCAGCCTGACCACTGGAACCCTGTTGGGTTGGGGAAGAAGAGGGAACAGAGTTCTGTACAGTCAGTACGAAAATGCAGGTTCAACATTCCGCAACCAGAGTACCTGAATTCTGCAACATGCACAAGTCAGACAAATTTGCAAGGGCTTTTAAATTTTATTTTCCAAAATGTATTTGTTCCATTTTTTTCCCTAGTACAGTTGTTCCTTGGTTTTTGAACAGCTTACTTCTCAAACGTTTTGGCTCCTGAACGCCGCAAACCCGGAAGTGAGTGTTCCGGTTTGCAAACTATTTTTGGAAGGCAGACATCTGATGGGGCTTCCTGCAGCCAATCAGAAGCCGTGCTTTGGTTTTTGAACGTTTTGGAAGTCGAACGGACTTCCGGAACAGATTCCGTTCGGCTTCCAAGGTATGACTGTAGAGGAGAATGGAAATAAGCTGCTTAGGATGCCAAAGTCTTAGCCTCTAACCACTAAAAGTGTTGTCCGACAACCCCATGGCCTTCTGAGGTCCAATCTAGGAGGCCTTATACACACACACAGTCCCAGTCCTAGAAGCATAGCTGTCAACTTACAGATTTGAAAATAAGGGACCAGCAGCCTCGAAAATAAGGGATTAGCAGCCAAAATAAGGGATTTTCCGGGCACAGGTATGTTCAACTTCTGAGCCTCTCTGAGCCAAAGGCAGAAAGCCCAGCCAGCAGCCAAATGAAGCCTCATCAATAAGGGACAGCAGCGGGGCATGGCGCTGGGATAAGGGACTGTCCCGCCAAATAAGGGACACTTGACAGCTATGCCTAGAAGTCCAAGCAACTTCCTTAAAACCAAATAAAAAGCAGATTCTTATGAGGCATGTAATGTGGTTTTTTCCTGTGCTTCTGCAGAAATGAATCACAATAGCTCCTCCTCCGAAGGACAAGAACAAAATCAGGGTGCCTATGGTGAGATAGGAGCCTCTCCCTTTATTCTTCCAGTCAAAGCTAATTGCTCTTCCCTTACTCTTCCACATAGCTAGGAACACCGGAGTGATTCCATTCTGAAACTGACATTTCTCCTTGCTCATATTACTCACTCTCTCCTCCTTAGACCGGGGCATGATTACTAGGTCATGCCAGCTATATTTCTCCTTACCTTCAGGGCTGACTCCTCTGACCTTGCGATCACACCCACACTTTTCCAGTTCGCCGCGGCTACAGGCTCGGGTCACAGCAAATGCGATCCCGGCTGAAGAGACAGCGTGAACAAAGGCCGATTCCCGAGTGCCTGCAGAAAAGAATGTATTAGCAGAAGGGCTGATGAGAGGTGGCTTAGAGGGCTCAAGCCCCAGGCCCTATCCCTTTCTTAAAGCATTTTTTGAGTGCTGACTTTGCAAATGGGAAGAGGGCACTGCAAAGCAGAGGGCTGGTGATACCCCACCCACCCACCCCCTTAATTTCCAAGAGGCATCTCTACAAATAAATCAGCCTATACAAATGTGTATTGTGGGGCTTCTACCCCGAGTCTTTGCAGTGCCTAGGAAGGCCTATGGATGTGTGAGAATGTGTGTGTGTGTCCATGTACCCCTTTGTATATAGAGTGAACCCTTTATTTTCTCCAGTCTAGGTGAATGGTTGCCATTTATTTGGGGGTGGGGAGCCAAACACTACACTTGGGAAGTAGAGGAAAGTGAGGGGCAGGTGGGGCTTGTCAACCTGGCAGTGGCGTAGCGTGGGTTGTCAGCACCCGGGGCAAGGCAAGTAATTTGCGCCCCCTAACCCGGGGCAAGGCAAGTAATTTGTGCCCCCCGCTGCACTGTCCCTCCCCCAGATAGTCCCTCGCTCTTTCTCCGCACCGCATGCCTGGCACCCCCCCCCTCCACAGTGGGCGGCGACCCGGCGGCTCGGATCGGAATTGCACAGCCAGCACTGCAGTGAGAGAGAGTGAGTGAGCCAGATAGGGGCAGAGAGCTGCGAGTGCGAGCATGCCCCCCCCCCAGATGTTGCGCCCGGTGCGGCCGGGCCCCCCTGCACCCCCTATGCTACGCCACTGCAACCTGGGAAACGGTAGCCCATCTAGGAGAAGGAAAATTCTAGTCCTAAACCTCCGCTGCCTTGTGGGATATCTTTGGGAGAAGAAAAGCCCATCAGTAAGCCCTACACAAATCCAGTGGCATCTCTAAGATGGTTGGATGGTGCCTTGTCCTGCAGCCAAGCTCTATGAAATATGCTCAGAGTTGAGTGTGAAATTCATGCTCTTAGAAACTTTCCCCAAAACGTCTAGCTATATATACATTATTTACACAATGGGCCCCGTGTGATTGGCTAATTCCAGGCTGCTCCTGTAGGCCAATCAGGTTGCTGATTCACTTCATCCAGCAGCCTGATTGGCTGCTCCTGCAGGCCAGTCATGTCACTGATTCACTCCCACCTGGAGCTTGATTGGGTGGCTCCTGTGTTTCTTATATACAATGTGCTTTTATATACATTGGAAGCTGCCCAGAGTGGTAAGCCCAGTAAGATGTGTGGGGTATAAACAGTAAAATTATCATTATGGAATGGGACGTCCCCTATTTTTCATCGGATAAATGTTTTCATCGGATAAATGTATAGATTTGTGTGTGCATGCAATGTTCATTCTTATAGAGATATACAGTGTACCCACACCCAGAAGGCCTTTGCAGTAGGAAACCTTATCTTAAACAGGTATTTCACAAGTATCTTTTGGGTGGAATCCTCTCCCCAGATTTCATCCATCCTTTCTTCACTGTCAAGACACAAGAGCATCACTGAGCCACTGAATAAAATGAAGCAGTCTAAATTCAGAGGTAGTTGAGGAATCCAAGCAGAAAGATGACATCCATGGCAGAAAGATTTTGCTAGTGTTTATTCCAAAACCTCTTACTTGCAAGATCTCCCTTCTCTGTGAGGCCTTTTTGGAGGAATGCTGAGGAAACATCTACACGAAGCTTTTCCCTCATCATTTCTCTTTGCTCCTGCTCTAGTTATATGCCTTTGTCTGGTTGCTGTAGAAAGCTGGGCAGGCACCATATGAACCAAGTTCCTTATATTAAGTACTGCATAACAGCATAGCAACCAAGTTCCCTTGCCAGAAATATGAAACTCTGTGGAGTCCTGCTGTGGTACCTCGGTATTCAAGCATCTCAGAAGCTAAACGTTTCAGCTTTCAAACACTGAAAACCCAGAAATCCGCTCCACTTCCCAGTGGGGAGGAGTTGCGGTGGACCGCATGGCCACCCACTCCCCACCAGGGGCTGGGGACTTCGTCCCCCGTTGCCTGGGGGATCCCGGACACATCAGAGCCCGGCCAGCTGATCCACTGGCCGTGGCCGTTTAAACGGAGGAGCGAGCCAGAGGACTTCCTCTTTGGCTCGCTTCCTCAGTCACCCGCCCTCCCTCCCTATTTTGCAGGTTAGGCAATGGCCTTGCTATGGACTTTGGTTGGTCGCCTTGGTTGTCCGAGGGGCCTGGTAGGAATAGGCAAATTGGCACTGGCCACTTGGTTTTTGCCCACCTCATAGCAATCATCACAACTTTGTTAGGGTTGCGGTTAGGCATTGTTTGACCTTGTGTGGGGGAGGGGAGGTGTGGCCATCCCCTGCCCCTCCAAGCTTAAGGGTATCCCGTTAAAGGAACCCGGGGGTGTTGTTCTAGTCTGAAGCCCGGCTGGGGGGCCAAGGCCTTGACACGACCCTGACGGGAACACCAGGGGGAGCTTGAGTTGGTTTGCATCGACAGGGCTCCCCCTACCGGTGGCTTACCCTTACTGGACTTCCTGCACAATGGGCAGGAGTCAGATACAGTCAGGTCCAATCAATGCCTAAGCCAGTACTGCTCACATTCTGTAATTTCAAGAAAGTTGTGGCCAAAATTTGCCCAATAACATAAACCTAATATCTGTGTCCTTGTGTGAGTTATTTCCAACAAGGGGGTGGCTGCGGGGTCTCGACACGCAAATAAATGCTCCCGTTTTCGAATGTGCCTTGGAAGTCAAACAGCTTCCGCTGCCCTTTTTTCAATTTTCTCCATTGACTTTGCTGACCGCCCTTTGTGCCTCAGTTGTCAAATGTTTCAGAAGTCGAACGGTCTTCTGGAACAGGTTAGGTTTGACAACCGAGGTACCACTGTATGCCAGTTTAGTTCAGATTCTATATTGGGTTAGGGTTCCATTTGCTGTTACTATAAAAACCCAAGCTAGTACTAAGAATATGTGGTTTAGATGGGAGTGGTGTAGTGGTTAGAGTGCTGGACTAGAACTAGATCAGAGTTCAAATCCCCATGCATTCATGAAGTGTGCCGTGTGACCTTGGGCCAGTGGAGCTGCTGACACACCATACATTTAAATCACATGGCATCCCTCAAAGAATCCTGGGCACTGTAGTTTAACCCCTCACAGGATCACAATTCTCAGCCTCCTTAACCAACCACAGTTCCCAGAATTCTTTGGGGGGAAGTCATGTGCTTTAACTCCTGCCAACCTAGCAGTTCGAAAGCACGTCAAAGTGCAAGTAGATAAATAGGTACCACTCCGGCGAGAAGGTAAATGGTGTTTCTGTGTGCTGCTCTTGTTCTCCAGAAGCGGCTTAGTCATGCTGGCCACATGACCCAGAAGCTGTATGCTGGCTCCCTCGGCCAGTAAAGCGAGATGAGCGCCACAAGCCCAGAGTCGGTCACGACTGGACCGAATGGTCAGAGGTCCCTTTACCTTTACCTACATGTGCTTTAAATGTATGGTGCTTGCAAAGCCGTAGTCTCTCAACCTAACCTGATTCATGGGGTTGCTGTGAGGAAAAAATAGAGGGGTAGGGAGAACAATGTGCCCCATCTTGAGCTCCATGGAGGAAAGAAGGAATACAAGTGCATTGATTGATTGATTGATTGATTGATTGATTGATTGATTGCCTGACTGACTGACTGACTGACTGACTGGTATGCCCTAGTCATGTTATTAATGAAGTCTGACCTTGCAGAATAACCTTCCCGAAAACCTGCAGGCCCTGCAGGGTGGAACAGTTCCAGGGGCGGTTGCGAAACTGGTGCTGGCACTCTTTGAGGGCCACCTCAGCGCCATGCTTTACCGAGTCCATGGCTTCTGCTTGGCGATGGCATATCCTCACTTGCTCCTGTGACAAACCCTTCAAGCTTTCGCAGGCGCTGGGGTCCCTCACAAGCCCTCGGAGGGATGGCTGTTTGGCCAGGTATCTATGCAAAATGGAGGGTGGGGAAGGGGAAGCATTTGAGACAAGGTTGTTAAACACTTTTGGGAAAGGGGAATCAACCCCTTCGCCCATGTCATTATGACCCAGCTGCAGGTGGCAGCATTTCTGCATTCTTGAGCGATTCCCCCCATAGTCAGAAGTAGCTACTATTCAACAGAATACAGTGGTATCTCGGGCTACAAACACATTGGGTTACAAAGACTTTGGGTTACAGACTCCGCTAACCGGAACGTAGTACCTCGGGTTGAGAACTTTACCTCAGGATGAGAACAGAAATCGTGAAGCAGCAGCGGGAGGCCCCATTAGCTAAAGTGGTACCTCAGGTTAAGAACGGTTTCAGGTTAAGAGCGGACCTCCGGAACGAATTAAGTTTGTAACCAGAGGTACCACTGTAGTTGAAGCAAAGTGAAGTCATCCTCCTCAAGCCCTCTGGCTGCAGTTCTCCTTGGAGCGTGTCCCTCTCACTTTCCTGTGAAGTCATCCCACAGGAAGTATCGTCCACCAACCCACCCCTTCCTCTAAAATCCCTTTGCGAAGTTTTGGCAAGTGGTAAGCGGAGTAGCTCAGTCGGTAAGAGCACAAGGCTCTTAATCTCAGGACTGAGTCCACATTGAGCAAAAGACTCCTCCTGCATCACAGGGGGTTGGTCTAGATGACCCCCGGGGTCCCTTCCTACTCTTCCATTCTGTGATTCTAGGGTTTACTTACAGCCAAGTCACAGCGAGGGCGTGGTGCACCAAAGCCAGCACTGAGCACAGGTAGACACCTTCCATCTTGCTACTTTGCCAGATAATTAACTCTCCCTCTTCTTTGCCTTCCTTCCCCAATTCTGCTGAAGGCTTATTCCAAAAGCAGTCTGGCAGCTGGGCAGAAAGCAGATACTCCGGCCCGTTTGGAAACCATGTTAGCTGCTCCTGTTCATCCACGCTGACATCTCACTTACTGAGAGGCATTCATTGCAGGGTTCTCAGCCAGCGGCTCTGATCGGTTCACCCACTGATTCCCATATCTGGACCGCAACGCCATGAATTTTTTAAGTGGGTTCTCTTAAGCCCACTCTGAGGATGGATGTTTTATATGTTCTCGCAAACTCTTCCTTCTTCAACCCCAGAGCCAGTTTGGTGTAGTGGTTAAGAGCGGTAGTCTCGTAATCTGGAGAACCGGGTTCGCGTCTCCGCTCCTCCACATGCAGCTGCTGGGTGACCTTGGGCCAGTCACACTTCTCTGAAGTCTCTCAGCCCCACTCACCTCACAGAGTGTTTGTTGTCGGGGAGGAAGGGAAAGGAGAATGTGAGCCGCTTTGAGACTCCTTAAAGGGAGTGAAAGGTGGGATATCAAATCCAAATTCTTCTTCTTCTTCTTCAGAGGTTCACGCCACAAACCATGCAAGATCATTACAAGGCAGAGTTCCCAACTCAACTGAACTCCTCGGCACTTCAAAATCCTGCTGGCATTAGATGCTTGTCGCTCAGTGACCTGGCTAGGGGATCACAATCCTTCTCTCCGCTTGGCTCAGCTGCCCAGCTCTTCTCCTTCAACCCAGCAGTCCGATTAAGCACTCAGGCAAGACCCCAGTGCTGGTTCTCAGGAAGGGAGAGCAGAGGGGAGCCTGGGCTGGCGAGAGACTTGGCTGTCCGGCTTGGCTCCCTTGCAGATGTGGAGATGCCTCCGTTCTATCCTACGGCCCTCATGGTGACAGCAAACACAGACAGCTCTGCCTGCTGCTCGCCAGGCCCTTTCGCTCTTTCCCTGCTGGCGATTTTGCAGCCCCTCCTAAAACTTTGGACACAGAGGCAGCTGTGTGGGAGACAAACGGTGACACTTCAACCAAGCCGACCCTAGTTTATGGGAAGAGCTTATTTCACACTGGGTCAATTTGCTTTCCTCCTAGTCAAAGACTGGGATGTCTATGGAAACTGGGCAGAATTTAAACTCTTTAAGTTGGGTAGGGAGAATCTTGACGGAAATCAATTCCCTTCAGAAATCGCTGCTGTGCTTCTGAGGAATCCGAGGGAAGCTGAACCCTTGTATTGTCAGTTGCAAGAAGACACTTGCAAGAGACAAGGCAGATATTATCTGCCTTTTAAAGATAGTGCATGCTCCCTTTTCCCTCACCCACCACACGCCACCCTAGCACATGATACGGGTGACAAAACTTCTTGTTTTCTTCTTGTGGATTTGACTGGTTGTGCCTTCACAACGGCATCGCTAAATGTGTGAGAGGCAAGAGAGCCTCCTCATCCCCGATACAACAGTTGAGAGCGAGGCTCATTTTACTTTGGCCCCCATCTGCACTATACGTTTAAAGCAGTGTGATGCCACTTTAAACTGTCATGGCTCCTCCCAAAGAATCCTGGGAAATGTGGTTTGTGAAAGGTGCTGAGAGTTGTCAGGAGGCCCCTGTTCCCTTAAGAGCTACAATTCTCAGAGTGGTTTAAGTGTTAATCCATCTTCTCATGGGGCTCTGAGAACTGTACCCCTGTGAGGGGAATAGTGGTCTGGGTGGCGCTGTGGGTTAAACCACAGAACCTAGGACTTGCCGATCAGAAGGTCGGCAGTTCGAATCCCCCCAACGGAGTGAGCTCCCGTTGCTCGGTCCCTGCTCCTGCCAACCAGCAGTTCGAAAGCACATCAAAGTGCAAGTAGATAAATAGGTACCGCTCTGGCGGGAAGGTAAACGGCATTTCCGTGCACTGCTCTGGTTCTCCAGAAGCGGCTTAGTCATGCTGGCCACATGACCCGGAAGCTGTCTGTGGACAAACGCCGGCTCCCTTGGCCTATAGAGCGAGATGAGCACCGCAACCCCAGAGTCGTCCACGAGTGGACCTAATGGTCAGGGGTACCTTTACCTTTAACCACACTCCTAGCAGACTTAAAAAACTACAGTTCCCAGAATTCTTTGGGGGAAGCCATGAGTGTTTAAAGAGGTGTGATACTGCTTTAGATGTATAGTGCAGCTGAGGCCCGTGTCAAGGCAAGCTATCTTACTTCTAGCAACTACAAGAAGTTACAAGAACAATGTAAGAAAGGGGAAAGCGAAATAAAACCATATTCCAGTCACCCGTCTCTCCTAACTTCCCAGAGGTACCTATACATATGAATCTGCACATGCAAATCGGCATCATGGGCCTATGCCATGAGTCCTTTAAGTATTTAGCAGCGCGCACATACTATTACATATCCCTCAACTGTCCTGCTTTCAACGGGACATCCTGGAATTATATAAGCTAGGGACGTCCAACTCCCAAGAGACTGCGATCTACTCCCAGAATAAAAAGCTGGCAGTGATCTACCCATTTTTTTGGGGGGGGGAGGGAGGAACCAAGCTTGTTGACCTTTTTTTAGGGGGGCAGGTAAAATTGTTGAACTTTTTTGGGGGAGCCAAGTCAAATTGGCTGACCTCTTTTTAGGGGAGAAAGTCACTCACCAGAAGATCACAGTGATAACTCCGTCTCCCACTTTTGCGATCGTGCGTGAGTGAAGGACGGGGGAGGAGGCGGGGCCAGATGTTCTCTCCCCCGCCAACCTGTAGAGGAAAAAGAGACCATGATTGACCGCTAGCTGTCGACCAGTCAATCACTGTCAACCGGTTGAACATCCCTGATATAAGCCATTGGATCCCGGAACATCCGATTTTTCAGTCCAGCACTCTGGCGCGAGTCAACTGGCTCCCGCAAGAGCTCTGGACCAAAAAACGAGTGTCAGCGGGATGTTGGAGGGTATGCTATTACAGGCAGCCTGTTTCAGAATGCTCTCCCCGTGGAGGCCCGCTTGGTGCCTTCATTATACATCTTTAAGCGCCTGGCGAAAACATTCCTCTTCAACCAAGCCTTTGGCTAATGTCCTTTTAAATGCATTTGTGGGAAGGAGGGTTATGGGTTTGGTTTGTTCTTGTTTTTATAGTGTATTTTTATCTTGTGCTTTTATGCTGTGTACCACCCTGAGATCTTCAGTTCAAGGGCGGTATACAAATTTAATAAATAATAATAAAGAAATACCAGTGTACACCGTCGGACGAGAGGCTTCCTTTCAGCAACGCGTAGTTGGCCTGTGTGTAGGGAAAAGGAAAGATCTGTGTTCATAAGGGAATGACACCTGTTCCAAGGCGGTGGGCTGTTGTAGTCTATGTTTTGTCAGACTCCAGTTCCCATTCCCTCTGACCATTGACCATGCTGGCCCGGGGCTGATGGGGGCCCAACAAGATCTGGGAAGGGCCACAAGGTTAGCTGGCTCTACTGCTATTCTCACCAGCGAAACGTTGGGAGGCTATATCTCCCTACCGTTTTTGTAGCAGGTGGTGTTCTTATTATTTCCAGATATCATAAACGCCTAGTCCCAGGAACATGTTTGGATCTGTAGCTCCCGACACACCCCGAAACACGCCCCAGGAGTCTGGTTTTACCTGCTGCCAGCTCACGCAAGGAGATGAAGTAATTTGGGCACTCCTGCTGTTTTCCCTAAGGAGTTTAGACCAGAAAATGCAGCTCTCCAACACAACATGGGACTCCGCTGGTCAGCGACTGGACTGGCTCAGGGGCTGAGAGAACGTAGGAGGTAGGTAGGTCTGAATTTTGACTTCACAGGGAAGGAGGCAGAAGTATTCAGAGGGCCCCTAGCTAATATCGCAGCCTTAGCAGAGCTCCCAGACTTTGTCTGGTTCTCGGTTTTGCAGGACTCTGAGGAAGCCTCCCTTGTTGCGAAGGGGAGGGGTGTCGCTCCCGCTAATTATGGAGCATCACAAATTAACCGGCAGCCATGTTTTCATCCCCCAAAGCCAGGTCTTCACTTCTGGCTGACATGATTGTGAGTGTGTGTGTGTGTTTAGAAATATTTTGTTCTAGAAGACTTGTGGTGGGAGTTCTGCCGCTGTGGCTTCTCTGCAAGTGCTGCAATGAAGCGGCTGCATAAGTAGGTCACATCCACACGGTACATTAAAAGCTTTAAGAGGCACGGCATTCTCCCAAAGAATCCTGGGAGATGTAGTTTGTTAAGGGCGCCCTCAAAAACTCTCAGCACCCTTAGCAAACTACAGCTCCCAGAAATCTCCGAGGGAAGCCATGGCTCTTAAAGAGGTATAACGGGACACCAGAAGTACAAAACTTGCCTCAGCAACGAATCCACAAAGTGGCCTAAGGGAACCCACTGTTCTCTAGCATCCCTTCTCCGATAAATCTTAGCCAACCTTTCAGGGAAGTTGTAAAGGAGCCAGTAAGAGTTTTTTAAATCATGAGGGATGTGGAGATATTTTCCCCCCTTTGTAATACTAGAATGGTGTGAAATGTGTTGGCAGTAGCCTCAGCCCAGGCCAGAGAAAAAAGAAAGAATTTCTTCACACTGTTCACAGTTCTGTTATTAGCTTATTGAATTCACTGCCACAAGATGTGATACTGGCTGCTAGCAGACTTCCACTTGCAACGCCGCTTCCCACCCAGGGAAACCCGATCTTTAGTGCTCAATTGGAGCAAATGTCCCTCAGGTTTCCTCTGAGTTGATGTTTGGCCCTATTTAAAGCTAAGGAGTGGTTTTCCCTAGGAGAGGAGTGAAGAAAAGCGCTCAGACCCATTATTTCTAGGCACAGGACACAAGGAAGTGGGGTGAGCCCTTAGTTGCTGCTTTCTTCCAGTGTTTTCAAACCTGGGACTCCAGATAATGTCGGACTACATCCCTAGCTAGCAGGACCACTGGTCAGGGATGGTGGCAGTCATAGTCCAACCACGTGTGGGGACCCAAGTTTGAGAAACATGGCTTGAGAAATTGTGCCACATATTAATGCTGCGCAGGGCTGACAAGGACCAGTAGAAATGATAACTAAATGGAAATGCTGGGATCAGAAGTAAAAGTAAAGGTAAGGGGACCCCTGACCATTAGGTCCAGTCGTGACCGACTCTGGGGTTTCAGCGCTCATCTCACCCAGCTCCTGGTGTTTGGAGGTACACTACACGGGTGGTGCTGTGGGTTAAACCACTGAGCCTAGGACTTGCCGATCAGAAGGTCAGTGGTTCGAATCTCCGCGACGGGGTGAGCTCCCGTTGCTCGGTCCCTGCTCCTGCCAACCTAGCAGTTTGAATGGGGACACCATGAAATAAACTTAACTAAGAGATTCAAACGAATCTGCAAATTAGCTTCCAGCTATATTGAGGGGAATCGGCTCTGCTACATCACTTCACTAGTGTGAGTGAAGGAAGGATAATACTTATTCAATATATGCTTTGCTACTATCCTAAACAGGGGACGTGGGTGGCGTCTAAACCACAGAGCCTAGGGCTTGCTGATCAGAAGGTCAGCAGTTCGAATCCCCGTGATGGGGTAAGCTCCCGTTGCTCGGTCCCTGCTCCTGCCAACCTAGCAGTTCGAAAGCATGTCAAAGTGCAAGTAGATAAATAGGTACCGCTCTGGCGGGAAGGCAAACGCCGTTTCCGTGTGCTGCTCTGGTTCGCCAGGGGTCCCCTTTACCATTACCTTATAGGACACCTTGGTCTGATTCAACAGGGACATTCCTAAGGGTTCAGAACACTTGAAATGTGGAATTATTATTACTGTTCCTACTACTACTATTGCTACACCTTCCTTATATTGCCTGTGCCGCCAACACCCCTGTGTCTGACTGTTCCTGCTTCCTTGTGAGTGTCCATGGCAGTTTTTCTGGCTGTTTTTAGCCATGCACCTGCCAGCTTCTCCCCTTCCACGCTTCTTGAAAAGGGCCTGAAATTCGGAAGAACAAAGATCCCAGCAACGAGGGATCGAGAGAAAAGGGGCACAGCTCCGAAAGCAAAGGCACTAAAACGAAATTGGATGAGATCACTGGCTGGGAGGCCTTTGTTATCCCCTCTGGATTTATGGGTGGCAGGGACACATATATATTCCCTGGGGTGTCACCCTCTGAATGAGGAGTCAGTGTCAGCAGAAAAAGAAACATACGGAGACTGAGAAAGACAAACAAGGGCAGAGAAGGAAGGTCCTACAGGCCGAGGCTGAAGAGAGGAAGACAAAAGGGAACGAGTTGCTCCCAGCCTATGCCCGATAAATCTCGGTTATGGGAAGTCCTAACTGTGACCCCCCTTCAGGGTAGCTTTCCCTGCTGTGAAGACTCTGAGCAACGGTTCTATTAAGCAGTTGTAGACCCTGGATGTACACATGTCCTTATGGAGAGCTCCTCTTTAAACAGCCATTATGTGTTGTTCATAATAATAATAATAATAATATTTATACCCCGCCCATCTGGCTGGGTTTCCCCAGCCACTCTGGGCAGCTCCCAACAGAATATTAAAAACATGATAAAATATCAAACATTAAAAACTTCCCTAAACAGGGCTGCCTTCAGGTGTCTTCTAAAAGTCAGGTAGTTGTTTATTTCCTTGACATCTGAAGGGAGGGCGTTCCACAGGGCGGGTGCCACTACTGAGAAGGCCCTCTGCCTGGTTCCCTGCAGCCTCACTTCTTGCAGTGAGGGAATCGCCAGAAGGCCCTTGGAGCTGGACTTCAACGAACATTTCTCTTCTCCCTCACCACCACCCCATGTTAGAAGCACAAAGGCACAGGTTGCCAACCCTGATTTTTAAAATAGTAATAACGGATTGCTTATACTCATAGCTGTCAACTGTCCCTTATTTGGCGGGAAACTCCCTTATCCCAGCGCCGTGTCCCGCTTGATGTCCCTTAAATTTCCCGGGTTTCAAAGGAAGCAGCTCCTCTCCCTCCCTCCCTGCCGGCCAGGGAGGAGGGAGGCTCCAACTGTGTTGCTTGGCTGCGTTGCTCACCCAATAAGGAGTCTAAGAATGACTGGGGGGTGGAGCTTGCATGCCTTGTGCCAATCAAATCAGCCACGTTGCCTGGGGACTCGCCTTTGCTCAGCGCTTCCCAGCAGAGAGGTGACGGTGGTTTTCCTTGCTGCATCCCCTTTGCCGGGTTGCTGCGCTGTGGGAACCACCGCTTGAGGCTTCGTTTGGCTGCTGGCTGACTAAAATCCCTTATTTTGACTGCTGATCCCTTATTTTCGAGGCTGCTGGCCCCTTATTTTCAAATCTGTAAGTTGACAGCTATGCTTATACTACACCAGAACAATAAGGTGCAAGAAGAAATCATAGGATCATAGAGTCAGAAGGAAACCTGAGGGTCACCAATCCATTGCAATGCAGGAATCCTGCACACAGCCAACCCTGGCTGGACTCGAACCACCAACCTTCTGGTTGTAATAAAGTAATAAAGTAAGTATCTGTCATCATAGACAAGCCCAGACGGCAACCCTGTGATGATAAAAATCATTTTAAAAACGAGAAGGAAGGAAGGATGTTGTGGTCGTCAGCACCAGTATTTTGTTCCATTCTAATCTGATGCAATTATATAACTTCAAATCTGCACGGCTACTTTGGTTTGGGTACGGACTGTTCCTCATTAATTCTGCCCCCTCTCCAGTGCACTGCCTCCCTGTAAAATGTCTGCCCACGGGGCAGCGTGAAAAGCATCTCTCCATGTGTCCTTGCTGTTTGAACTTGGTGCATGGATTGTATGGCCAATAAGGCAATCTTGGCAAGGCCAGACCATCAGGGAGAGTTTATTTATAATATCCCCTCTTCCAAACAGTGGAAGGCAGCGTACGTGCTCACATACACACTGTTTTATCCTCACAGCAGCCCCAGGGAGGTTAGCCTCAGAGACGGTAGCCAGCCCAAGGTCACCCAGTAATCTGGGGTGGGGAACCAGAAGCCTCATCAGCCCTGGTCATTTGCCATGCTGGCTGCAGAGTCCAACAGAATCCGAAGGGCCACAAGTTCCCCACCCCTGCAGTTAGTTTTCTTGGTGGTTGTGAAGTTTATAGAGGTATTTTCACAGGATCATAGAACTGGAAGGGACCACAAGGGTCATCTAGTCCAACCCCCTGCAATGCAAGGATCTTTCTGCCCAACGTGGGTCTCGAACCCACAACCCTGAGATTAAGTGTCTTGTGCTCTATTAATAATAATAATAATTTATCATTTGTACCCCGCCCATCTGGCTGGGTTTCCCCAGCCACTCTGGGCAGCCTCCAAAAAAGATTAAAAATACATTAAAATGTCACACATTAAAAACTTCCCTAAACAGGGCTACCTTCAGATGTCTTCTAAATGTCAGGTAGTTGTTTATCGCTTTGGCATCTGATGGGAGGGCGTTCCACAGGGCGGGCGCCACCACAGAGAAGGCCCTCTGCCTGGTTCCCTGTAGCTTTGCTTCTTGCAGTGAGGGAACTGCCAAAAGGCCCTTGGTGCTGGACCTCAGTGTCTGGACTGAACGATGGGGGTGGAGACGCTCCTTCAGATATACTGGGCTCAGGCCATTTAGGACTTTAAAGGTCAGCACCAACACTTTGAATTGTGCTCAGAAACATACTGGGAGCCAATGTAGGTCTTTCAAGACCGGTGTTATGTGGTCTCGGCGGCTGCCCCCAGTCACTAGGCTAGCTGCCGCATTCTGGATTAGTTGTAGTTTCCAGGTCACTTTTAAAGGTAGCCCCATGTAGAGCACATTGCAGTAGTCCAAGCGGGAGATAACCAGAGCATGCACCACTCTGGCGAGACAGTCCGCGGGCAGGTAGGGTCTCAGCCTGCGTGCCAGATGGAGCTGGTAGACAGCTGCCCTGGATACAGAATTGACCTGCACCTCCATGGACAGCTGTGAGTCCAAAAAGACTCCCAGGCTGCGCACCTGGTCCTTCAGGGGCAGTTACCCCATTCAGGACCAGGGAGTCCTCCACACCAGCCCTCCCCCTATGGAATACTCAAAGCCTAACCACTCAGTGGCGTAGCGTGGGGGGTGCAGGGGGGGCCGGCCGCACCGGGCGCAACATCTGGGGGGGGCGCACTCGCACTCACAGCTCTCTGCCCCTACCTCGCTCACTCACTCTCTCTCACTGCATTGCTGGCTGTGCGAATCCGATCCGAGCCGCCGGGTCGCCACCCACTGTGGAGGGGAGGGTGCCAGGCGTGCGGTGCAGAGAGAGAGCGAGGGACTATCTGGGGGAGGGACAGTGCAGCGGGGGGGGGGGGGCAAATTACTTGCCTTGCCCCGGGTTAGGGGAAGCAAATTACTTGCCTTGCCCCAGGTGCTGACAACCCACGCTACGCCACTGTAACCACTGCACCATTT
The DNA here is from genome assembly GCF_965153285.1 of Podarcis tiliguerta. Classification (NCBI taxonomy): domain Eukaryota; kingdom Metazoa; phylum Chordata; class Lepidosauria; order Squamata; family Lacertidae; genus Podarcis; species Podarcis tiliguerta. Next base: position 3,695,123 of record NC_139550.1, read on the forward strand.
TGGGCCTCTAGCATTCTCTAGAGACAATGGAAAGCGCCTTTGGGGTCAAAGTCAAACAGCTGTGTTGGCAGCACCAAAGTGACCTCCCCGGCGCGCAAACCTGGACAGTGTGCATGGATGTCCTGGGCTGCCCAGACGTCAAGACCCCCCTCTCAGGCTTGCTGATGGGGTCCAAAGGAAAGCAGAGAAATGTATTTGACACCAGTTTGGCCACAGGAGTTGCTGGAAGGAGGCATAGAAGGCGCCATCCAACCACCTGAGAAGCTCCACTCTGGATTTCTTCTCCCAAAACTTTCCACAAGTTTTAGGATCAGAGTTTTCCTTCTTCTAGATGGGCTCCCTTCCCAGGTTGACGACACATCTGCCCCTATCACTCTACCACACCTTTTCTGCCTCAGGGATCAAAATGTCTTGGGATTCTCTGGCTTTCACTACAAAGGAGAGACGGCAATCTCTGGGTGTTTTAGACCCAGGACAACCGTGGTTTTAACACAAAAATCAGCACCTTTTCTAGCCGGAAAAGGCAACGCAAATGCTGGAGGATTGGTGTGATGTGCTCTGCATGACACACCCATCCGACAAACGCACAACTTCCTTTCAGCCCTGCAAACTCCAATGTGATAGCTACTGGCTAATGATTAATTTCCTTGCCTTGCTCTGCACTTTCTGCACAGGGTAGGGTAGACGTCTGAGGAAGTGCAAGAGAAGAAAAGTAAAAAGCTAGCAAAAGCACCACTAGCCCACTTCCTTATTTGTCGCGTTCTTCTCACCACAAAATTACTGCGGCGGGCAGAGGATGATACATTTTCTTCTTGCTTGTCTGAGGAGCCTGTCATGGCTTATCAGCTGTTGGAACCAAAGTTCATATGTTGTTATCAATGGCAAGTTGTGTCACAGACACATGATGGCCGGGAAATGGGATTGAAGCAAGAACAAGAGCAATTTCCATAAAAGAAGGAATGAAAGTGAGAGAACGTCCGGACGGTGAAGTCCACGAAGCTAGATAACCCACCTAACCTGAGGTCCTCGCTCGCTTCTGATCTCCCTTTGACTTCCGCTGGTGAGGTAAAATTCCTTCAGTTGCTGTGGACATTCAGCCGAGGATGTCAGAAACCTCAAGCCTGTAATTCCTCCAGATAACGAGAGGTAAAAGACACTGGGAGAGTGGAGTAGGGAGATGAGGTTAAATGCTGGTGATTGTGGTGGTAGCCATAAAAGTGTTTTGTTATCTGTCGGTTAGCCGGCTGACTGAAAAACCTCCTCAGTCTGGCCCGCTTTTTTCCCCCAAAAGAAAAACTGCTCAGAAAAAATACAGGGTGGCTCTTAGGAATAGGCTGTGGCAAAGTTCAATGCCACGATCTGAAAATCTCCCCCTGTTAATTTCTGCACATCAAGCATTTTTTGAAGGCCACGTTTGGGGCATGAGCTATGCTTACTCAGTGGTGGGGAAAGCATGCTCTGAACATAACTTAGAAGCATTGAAAAGAGATTAATCTGAGATATGGTTATGACGACCTGAAATGGTGTCCTCAGACAGTGTTCCTACATTTACTTTTGGCAGGTCTTCTGTGCTTCTAAAAGAAGAGTGATAAGTAGAAAGCTACAGCTTCTTCATCAGTGCATTTCCATTCTAGGAAAGTCGCATCTGATGAGTTTCTGCCTGTCATGCAGCTATTGAAGGCACAAGAAATCAGACAGAACAAAATATAGCAATGCTTTCCTATTCCTTCCTTGGCAATTTAGACAGTCAGTTTTTTTTCCCCTTTTATTATTTGCTGAGTTATTTTTATTCTGCTTTTAAAAGCATACCCCTTGCAAGACAGCTACAATATAAGAGTTAGGATTAAGAACATCACAACAAAATAAATACAATTAAGAATCCACAAAACAGCATCATGTTAAAGCAGAGAGAACCAGCCCCAGCATTTTTTAAATGGCAGAATAAAAGGTTTTAGACTTTGTATTTATTTATTAAGACTACTTTATTAGAGAAAGAACTTTTGCAGAATGGGACTTAGTTGTGGGTAAGCATTGCTGAAGGATCTTGGCCATGTGAATAATAATGCTATAATAATTTATAATACTATATCAAATTCCACTTGTATATAAATGAGCTGGGTGGTTTTTAGTATGAAGAAAAACTTGCTAAGGAGAGGTGTGTTGCTATGATGCCTTTGAAAAGCCATTGGAAGCTGTGGTATGTGTAACTTTAATTTCTTGATCTAAATGGAATTTTACCAATTTCCTCAAAAACTGGAAATGAAAGTGGCCAGGTTGTTTTTGGCTTCAGTCCAGTGCCCTATCTTGCAAAGTCTCTGGGCACCTTCCATAGAAACACAAGGTCAAACTGAAAAGGGTCCCTTCGGAATTTGCTGTGACACTTTGGGCAGATCTATCTACAGGACAATCTCAAAATGCTTTCAAAGCCCATGTTCCTCCCCTGAAATTGGCTGCCTCCTGTAGCTGCTTTTCATTTTTGAAAAAAATGTTGGGAGACTGTTCACATGTCCCAAATATAGCACCAGATTTTGCCCTAAGAAAAAGGCTAAGAACAGGGATGGGATCTCCAGATTGCGATGGACTCCAGTTCTCATCCAGTCTGGTAATTGGTCAGATAGCATGGGAGTCGTAGACCAATGACACCTTGCGACACTATCCTAACCACTGTCATAGGAAACTGCCTTATACTGACGTTTGGTCCATCTATCTCAGTATTGTTGATATGGACATGCAATGGTTCTTCAGGGTCAGGCAAGGCTCCTACCTTGAGATTCCAGGGATTAAAGGACCTTCTGTATGCAGAAGAGATGCTCTTCCACTGAGCCCTTCCTGTAAAGGTGCAAGTCCTAGCTGCCTGGCCATTGGCACTTTGACTGACAGCCTAATTTAATTTCAAACTGGATGTATCCACCAGGACTACCGTGGGTCTGGAACCCTAAGCACCCCTAATTCCAGCTCCCAGCATTCCCTTGTAAGAGGGGGATAGTTATTATAATTAGGGTTGAGGCTATGCTTACTGGAAAACAAAAGCAACATAACCAGGCTGATTTGGGGGTATTCTCTCTCGCCTCCCCTAAGAGCTCGTCCACATTTACCTTTTGCCTTCTGCTTTCTACTTACAGGTCCTCCCTTTTCCAAGCATATTATTATTATAATTATCATCATCATCATTATTTTGTGTCGCTACTTTCCCCAGGAAAACCTGCTCTTTAATGCTGAATGGCAATTTGTGTTTTCTGTGGGTTGCCAAGAGCTTTAAAGAGTGGGTTTTTGTGGGGAGAGTGGCAGCGCAAAAAAAAAAAAAAAATTAATTTAATTTTTAAAAAAGCAAATCCCTAAACTACACACACACACACACACACACACACACACTTGGACACAGACCAGAAAAACATGGATCTGTGCCTAGAAATTGCAGCGGAAAATTGGTGTGGATGAGCCCTAAGATCTACTGCTTCTTCTGTTATGCTTTGAAAGATTCTCTCTGTTTTCCCACACATAAATTAATGTCTGAAGTGTGTCGGTGGGCAGAAAACAACAGAAACTACTTTCCTAACTGGATAGGGGAGTAGTGGTTTTTCTAGTCACAGAAGTAGCCGCTGCCATTTTTGATGTGCCCCCATTACAGTTCTGAGCAATTAATTACAGGAATTTACTTGTAGAGTTTAAGAAAGACGTCAGCTAATTTTATTTGGGGACCAAAGGGTAAAAGCATAAGTAGAACAGGAAGAGTGACAAGCACTTAGAGCAGGCCAGCTGCTCTCTGCTACCTTCCTATGTTGCTGACATCCGTCTGTCTCAGGAGACAATTGAGGAGTGCACCTTTGGGGGGTGAAGTCAAACCTTTGGAGAGTTACAGCGCCTGCTGTGGCTGTAGAGACCGATACAGGAGAGACATGTTTTGTTGCAACTGGGGCAGAGGAAGGTGTCCAATTGTGCTGTTGCAGATGTACCATGGCATTTCTTCTCTCTGCGCTCCTCCCAGCCGTCATTCCTCCTCTGGTCCCTGCTGTGGATACACAGTCTGACTGTCTGTCTCCAGACTTTGCGGTCATCTGCAAGGGATTCCTACTGGGTGGGGTTGATGTTGCCCGTCTTCATGCCACATTTGCAGACATTTTTATAATACAGAGTTGGTCCGCCAACAGCCCTGGTGCCTGAAACCAGCTCTCTGTAGAGAAGGGCCTCTGTAGAAGGCCCTAGAGGAGGAAGGGGGCTGGGCTTTGTTGGTGCCAGCAGCAACAGCAGCGCTTGAACGGCTGCCATTTTAAGCAGCCTCTCTCCAGATCATATTCTCTAGGAAGGCCCAAAAGACAGGAAGTTTATAGAGCCGTTCCACACTCCACAGTAGTCAGTTAACATTTGCACAGAATCTTTCATGCAGCACAGTCCTATACATATCTACTCAGAGAAATTGGTTTCACTGAGTTCAATGCGGCATGCTCCTAGGTAGATGGGCATAGGATTGCAATCTGCCCTCTCTACCACCTGTGCATTTTCTCAGATAATCCGAAAGGGCTCTCCACTCTTCCACAAACATTTAGTCTTTTTGGTCTCCTATTTTAAAACTATTGGACTATATGGAGGTGGTGAAATTGACGGCAAAAATAGTAACTTTAAGCATATTGGATTACCTCCATTTAGGTTCTGGATGTTCTTTATTGCTTCATCCTCTGCCACCCTGCGCAGAGACACGCCTAGAATGCAGTTCCTTGCAGTGACAAGCAGTGGAGAAAATGAGGCGAATCCTGTTCCATTAATAGTTAAGAGGGGATTCCTCCAGCTGCAGTTTGTCAGGGCAGACAAACTGAGAAAAACCTGTGCCTTCCCAAATTCTGTGCTACGAATAAAAGTACAGTAGCCCTGGCCTCTCTTCCACCTGACCACCCTAGAACAGGGGCATGAAAATGTGCAAACAGAGCTGTGAGATCACACGGAGGCTTCATTTCCCCACGACCATCAGCAAAAATAAAGGATGCAGAGGCATTGGCTGACAAAAGTTGGCTCAGAAGTTCAGCCCTGTAGAGGCTTGCTGGGACACTGAACCTCTTCAGGAGTCGGGGTACCAATTAAAATAGGCCGTCCCAGGAAGCTAAAGGATCCAGATGGTTTCTGGATGCCTCCTGGGAATTTTCGTCTCACCTGGGATACTGTCAAAGCCATGGTGGACCTCTGGAATGGGGAAATGACTCAGGCTCACCGAATGGGTGTGCTTGTTTCATCAGTTTCATCAGTAGCCAGGAGCCCTTTTGCATCAGCTGCATTCCTTTCTGAAAGTGACGCATGGTTTAGTTACATCTTATTTGTAATATGGAGAAAGTCCCTGGGAGTTAAACCCTGAGGAAATATCAGTACATGCTGCCTTGCAGGACATCTTCTGGACAAGAAAAGGCTAAGACGTAATTGCTTTCTTTTCCTTTGGACCCCATCAGCTGAGAAGAGGGTCCTGTTGTCTGGGCAGCCCAGGACTTCAAGACACACTGCCCAGGCTTGCCCCCGGGGAGGTCACTAAGTGGTTTAGCTTCACCCCTGGAGGTGCACTCCATTTACTCTTGAGATAGATGGATGTCAAGTCCGGGGCCAGATTTAGGTTTGATGAGGCCTTAAGCTACTGAAGGTAATGGGGCCCCTTATATGTCCAGCTGCCCTTTGTCAACAACAAATTGTCACTGGTTTTTGTGTGTGTTGAATATATGCTATATGGTAATTTATGGACCTAATAGGTCCATACACAACACAACACAAAATTCTGTTGCTGTATGTAGTCTTTATTTTATTTGTTTTTTATCTTATATTTTGGAAATGTACATCCAGTTGTTTTTTCCTTTAAATTTTTTTGGGGCCCCCAAGAGAGTAGGGCCCTAAGCTATAGCTTGCTTAGCTTATACGTAAATCTACTGCAATGCGCTCTGACTACTGCAATGTGCTCTATGTGGGGCTACCTTTGAAGGTGACCCGGAAACTACAACTAATCCAGAATGCAGCAGCTGGATTGGTGCCTGGGAGTGGCTGCCGAGACCATATAACACCGGTCTTGAAAGACCAACACTGGCTCCCAGTACGTTTCCGAGCATAATTCAAAGTGTTGGTGCTGACCTTTAAAGCCCTAAATGGCCTCGGTCCAGTAGACCTGAAGGAGCGTCTCCACCTCCATCGTTCTGCCTGGACACTGAGGTCCAGCACCGAGGGCCTTTTGCCTTCTGAGGTCCAGCTCCGAGGGCCTTCTGGCGGTTCCCTCGCTGCGAGAAGCCAAGTTACAGGGAACCAGGCAGAGGGCCTTCTCGGTAGTGGAACCCGCCCTGTGGAACACCCTCCCACCAGATGTCAAAGAGAAAAATAACTACCAAACTTTTAGAAGACATCTAAAGGCAGCCCTGTTTAGGGAAGCTTTTAATGCTTAATATTTTTGTTGGAAGCCGTCCAGAGTGACTGGGGATACCCAGCCAGGCGGGGTATAAATAATAAACTATATTATTATTATTATTATTATTATTATTATTATTATTATTAATCCAGCACTGGTGCCAACAACAATAGCAACAACAGCTCCGCAGGCCTAGCTTTGAATAGTGTTTGGAAACTTCAGCTAGCAGCCAAACTATTGACCAGGGCTGATTATAAAGGGGATGTGACTCCCTTGTTACCTCTTTGTTACCACAGCTTCACTGGCTACCAGTCTGTTACTGGACACAATTCCGAGTCCTGGTTCTGACCCGCAAAGCCTTACACAACTTGGGAGCAAGTGATAAGACGGACCGCATTCTCCCATACGAGCCTACTTAGGGTTGTTGTTTTTTAAAATGTTTTATTGATTTCTGTACATTACAGAACAAAACAAATACAAGAAAGAAATCATAGCCCCCAACCCCAGCCAAGGCAAAGTCCATCTTTCAATCGCCCATGTTTTCCATATCCGTTCTGGAAAATATCTGGTATCTCAAGGTGTCTCTCCATTGGCATTCATGTGTGGAGGGTGGTTGTGTTCTTTTGTGGTTGCATATGTCATAAAACTGTACAAAACCACATCTGAGTGGGCAGTCTAAGTGTTTATATGTGCAGTCAATTGTTCCATGCATGCTAAAAGCTAAAGCTGTTGGTACTGCATCTGGTTTCTAATTTACTGGAGGCAGGGGCTTTCCAGAACTTTGCAGCTGTCAATCCTGCAGCACTAACTATGAATAAGAGCAATTTCCTATGAAGTAATCCAAGTTCTTCTCTACTATATAGGGAAAGAAGAGCCATTTGAGGTTTCTTAGTAATTTGTTGGGCTGTCATCATGCTAGCTCTTCAACGACTTCCTTCTAGGGCAGCTTCCCCAAGCTTGGATTTCCACAATGAAATGTGCCATTTCTTTCTATTTTTAAAAGTCTAGTATTTTAATTGTTATGTATTCAGTGGTTTGTGTTTGCCTGAGCTTGAGTCCGGACTAAGGATTCTGAGCTCCTGTGTTCTGATTCGATACATGATGTCCAACCACAGAACATTTCAGGATTTGGGCCTCTGCCATTGGCCCTTGAACTCTGAGTCGTGATTCGCAGCTTGAGAGTTTAGACAGCCAATCACATTAGGAGTGGGAGTGGCCCAGGCTTTCAGGAATGTATATAAGCAGTTGCTTTGCCTGTTTCCCAGTTATGTAGTTCAGTCAAGGTTCTTGTTGGTATCGCTGTGTCTTGCCTCGTAGGAACTCACCTACACTTCATTAATGGTTTACTTGCTATTTTCTCCCACTTCAACAAAAGCTTAATTCAGACACCCAGACACAGCCAATGAATCTTACCTCTTTCTGTCAAGAGAGAGCAGAATCGGAAGTCATAGTCTGAAGTGAAACTGCAGGCTGTGGTTTGTGCATGCAGTGTTGCCATGCTCTCTGAATTGAGCCAAGATTTATGAAAAAAAGTCAAAGGAATTCATTATCTGATAGTTCAACCCCACCCAAAGGCTCTTGAGGATGTTATGTGGTATTCTCAGTGATGGCAACACCCTATTATCAGAACCTGGAGAAGCAAAAAGAGGACCCACCCCTGCCATGAGTTTTTCCTGATGGGTAAAGAGAGGTAGGGACAGGGTTAAGTTCCCCCTCCTCTGTGTAGTTAGCTATTAAATTAGCTGATAAATAGCAGAGAGGAAAATCTGGAGAAGCCTTGTGCACATTCTGAATATTTTCATAACAACATGCTGTATCTATCTACCTGTTGCCTTTTCCTTTCTCCTTATGTGCGTTTCTCTCCCCACCCCTGTGACTAAATTCCTCACTTTTCTTGATGTGAGTATGCTACAGTTCAAAACTATATTTTTCGTTCTCTTCCAGACTCATCATTCTGTACAATCATGAATGGAGCCGACCTTCCCGTCTCTGACAGTTCTTGGGACCTGGAGGCTTAAGTAGGAATGCTGGGAAGAGAACCATCTAGCAGCGGCACCTGCTAGAAATGAAATAAAGAAATGATCACCAACTTGAGAATTGCACACCCTTTCTGGTGCCCTTTCCTTTGAAGGAGATTGTCTCCAAGCACCCCAAACGGCAGAACTGAGGCCCTCAGATGCTTCACAGGCATGTCATCGGCCAATGTCACCCCGATCGTACTTTGCAAGGACCACAGTGCCAACCACCGGCTGCACCTGATTGGCTACAGCCTGATCTTCACCGCAGGTTTGCTGCTCAATGTGGCCGCTATCTGGATCTTCTTGAACTACCTGAAACTCAAGTCGGTGGTGAGCATCTACATGCTTAACTTGGCCGCGAGCGACCTCCTGTTCACCATTTCTTTACCCTTCCGTATTTACTATTATTCCATGGAGCAGTGGCCCTTTAAAGAATTCCTCTGCCAGGTCTCGGGCTCTGTCTTCCAAATCAACATGTACGGTAGTTGCCTCTTCCTGATGTGCATCAACTTGGACCGCTATGTGGCAATTGTCCACCCCCTTCGCTGGCGCCACCTCCGGCGCCCCAGACTGGCTCGGATTGTCTGTCTTGTGGTCTGGGTGCTTATCCTGGTAGGCTCTATTCCTGTGGCTTATGTCCACAAATCTACTTCCTGTGTCAAAGACAGGACGACCATCACTCTTTGCTTTGAGAACTTCAGTGAGGGCCTGTGGCAGAAAGAGCTCCTCCCCTTGATCATTCTTGCGGAGATCCTTGGCTTTCTTCTGCCCCTGACCTCTGTTTGCTACTGCTCGGTCCGAATTTTCCAGAAACTGTGCCAGGCTGGTGGGATGCAGAGCCTGCGCCAACGGAAGACGCTTCGCATGCTAGTGGTCAACCTGGTCATCTTCATTATCTGCTTTGTGCCCTACAATGTCGTTCTGGCAGCGTATGGGCTGATAAAAGCCCAGCTGATCAAGACCGACGTGCAAATGAAGGATTCGGTACGGCAGGCCCTGGTCATCACGGTGATATTGGCCAGTATGAACTGCACTCTGGACCCCCTGATCTATTACTTCAACACAGAGGGCTTTCGAAACACTTTAAATAAACTGAGGAAGGCGCAAGCTTGGGACTCTGAAATGGGAACACTTCAGAATCGGGTAACGGAAAGTAAGTCCTACCAGGCAACAAGTGCCAAGCGAGGATTCCCGGTCCAAACCTTACTCCTCCCCTACGAGGGCTTGCCATTTGTTCCCCCTAAGATATTTTTGAACAGCCCCATTGAGGATTCGGAAATATAAGCACAGGGGGAGTGGGCTCCTCCGACTGGTGATTACTGCAAGAAGTGCTTCCTAGGAATTTCTGAATGATAAACAGAGGGGCAGGGGATGCGATGAAACAAAACTATAAAGGGGGAAAGCCTCTTAGAACATGGATGTTTAGAGACAGTTTCAGACCTGTAGGGAGTATGTTTACATGACCATGGTAATCTGTTTCTACACCCTAGGCATTGTCTTCTTCTTTAGCGATCACTCGTAGCTGAGTAAGATTGTCTTCCATAAACATGGTTTTAACCGTGGGTCCGTAACTGACTGGGGAGGCCAATTCTGGATCCATATGTCCTTCCACAGTGGGGACATAGGTTTCCGGGCAGGAGTTTATCATTGTGCCTTCCTCTTAGCATATTTCTCCCTTTCATCCTGAGTTCGAGCATCTTCAAAGCCCATGACACCTTTGGTAAAGACTGTTCTCCAACTGGAATGCTCACAGGCCAGTGTTTCCCAGTTGTTGGTGTTTATACGACATTTTTTAGATTTGCCTTGAGACAGTCTTTAAACCTCTTTTGTTGACCACCAGCATTACGCTTTCCATTTTTACGTTCGGAATAGAGTAGTTGCTTTGAAAGACGATCATCAGGCATCCGCACAACATGACCAGTCCAAAGAAGTTGATGTTGAAGAATCTTTGCTTCAACACGGTGATCCTTGCTTCTTCCAGTACACTGGCATTAGTTCGCTTGTCTTCCCAAGTGATGTGTAAAAATTTTCAGAGACACTGTTGCTGGAATATTTTGAGGAGTTGGAGATGGCATTTATAAGTGTTCCCCAAGCATACCATAAGGTTGGTAGTACAATAGCTTTGTAAACAAGCATTTTGGTTTCCCTGCGAATGTCCCAGTCCTCAAACACTCTGCACTTCAGTTGGGAGAAAGCTGCACTCGCAGAGCTCAGGCGATGCTGGCCTAGGCATTGTACATCATGTACAACCCAAGAAACAGGCCCTGTGGTGAACTAAGGCTGTAAACACACAGCAACTTAAAGTGGATTGGATGCATCTCACATGTAACTTGTGTTGTTCTCACCCACATGGCATCCCACACTATCCCCCATTCTCACTTGGATTTTCCCAATCCATAATGCCGTAAGGAAATAAAATCGCATGTTACACAGCTGCCAACTACTGAAGCGCATTGTGTGGATGGCGTTTCATTTCGTTTTTACTTGTGTGGTGTGATATGTGCATATATTTGCAATGCAGGCTTCTGGCGATGGTGGCAGTGGTGACTGTGATGGTACTTTTATTGCACCCATTGTACATGATGAGCAAAAAGGAAAGGGGAAAAGCACAGGTCCCAGCTTTGAGGATTTTACAAGCCAAATTTCAGCAGTTGCAGCGACAACAAACAGGAAAGCCTGTGTCACAAGGGATCGATGTGATTAAAAGCATTTGTGATTCCTTTGGCTTAATTTTAATTGAAGGATAAATTCTAAGGGCTTAAGCCAGACTCCATGGGGAAAGGGGGGGTTGAAGTGGGGCTTGATGGGAGACTAAAGGTGCTCTCGGACAGAGTTTAGTATTCCAAGCAGGTCATTCGGGTTTTGCAAATGGATTGTAACCAGCAGGTTCCCCACCACCAATGTATTGGTGAAAAGGGTTGATGTAGAAGAAATGGAGCAGAGGAGCACGGAGACTGGCATTTTGAAACCACTGCCATCCTATAGACACTACATTTGGTGCACCAATCACACAACGAAGTGCAGGATACATACGCATCTTGGATAACATTGTGTGAACATGGATTAAAAACTCAGGACTTGAAATGCATTGAATGCACGTTCGGTATTTACTGAGCATTCATCCATTCATCTGTTTGCAGGGACAACCTTCTCGTAGAATATTGAAGAGTTGGACGGGGCCACAAGGGTCATCTAGTCCAACCTGCTGCAATGCAGGAATCCTTTGCCCAACACGGGGCTCAAACTCAAGACCCGGAGGTTAAGCGTCTCATGCTGTACCCTCTGAGCTATTCCACGTCCTTCCCATGTATCAAGCAAGCATTATCCCACATTTCCCGGTGCATTTTCCTATCACTTTTCCTATTGAAAAAATTCATTGGCAGGCAGAGAAGAGGAGTGTTACGCAAGAGCTCCAAATCAACTTAAATTGCACAACCTGAATTTGCTGGTATGTGAATGAATCCCATCTGAAAACATGAAATATACTTGGAGTCGAGAGTGGATTTCATGCTCTTTATTCAGCTCATAGCGGTGAGGAGGAGTGAAAGTCCCCTCAAAGTATCTGCTTTATATACATTATTTACACAATGGGCTGCACGTGATTGGCTAATTCCGGAATTCTCCTGTAGGCCAATCAGGTTGTGGATTTACTTCCACCTGGAGCTCCTGCGGACCAATCATACTGCTCCTGCGGACCAATCATACTGCTGCATTGTTCTAGGACCAATCAGACTGCTGCATTCTGAATCCTATTATTCTAGGACCAATCAGACTGCTGCGTTTTGGATCCTGTTCAACTCAGTACATAACAAAACACAAGGTAGAAGTTCATGTTCTTCATTCCAGTTTGCAATCCTCCAGTTGATTTGTGATAAAATGAACAATGACGTAGCCACCAACAGACTACTGTGTCTGGTCCCAAGGAATTGTCTACTAAGGAAACATTGCTAGTTGCGATTTTTGGAGAGGGGAGCAGGGAGCTCCCCAGTCCATTTCCCTCACAAAGATGGCTTTGCTTTCCCCCTGCTTCTGCAACCATCACCTGCCCCTTACCAACCAATCCCAGACTGTACCGAAGGCAGCAGAAGGGTCAAAGTAGATGAGGGCCAAATAGAAGCCCATGGAAGAGTCCAGTAGTTTCCAGAGGGCAGTTTCAGTTGACTACAGGGAATAATGGCAATTTGGAGAAGATCAAAAGCAGAGTTGGAAGAGATATAGCAGGAAAAAGCTGTACCCTCCAGGAGGTTACAGGGGAAGGGTGTAACCAGTGGTGTAGCGTGGGTTGTCAGCGCCCGGGGCAAGGCAAGTAATTTGCACCCCCTAACCCGTGGATTTGCGCCCCCTAACCCTAACCCCCAGATGTTGTGCCTGGTGCGGCCGGCCCCCCCTGCACCCCCCCCACTACGCCACTGGGTGTAACCAAAGGGGAAGGCTATAGGAATGCCTGCTTGTGCAACTGTCTTGCAAAGTTGGCCAGTTGCAGTTCAAATTATCCATTAGTGCTGCCACCACCCTACCCTCTTAGTACCTACACTCAGAAAGACAAAAGACAAGAGTTGAGTGATGTGAGCTAGAAGTTGGAGGCAAAAGCGGCAGGTCGGAGAGGCAGAGAGAGAAAGCCGGGCCTAATTTCTGCTGGAATCCAAGGCAGTGGCTATGGGAGAAACAAGATTTTTTGAGGTCTGAATGCTGTGAGTCCCTCCATCACAGGCTCAGCGCTGTGGGTTAAACCACAGAGCCTAGGGCTTGCCGATCACAAGGTTGGCGGTTCGAATCCCCGCGATGGGGTGAGCTCCCGTTGCTTGGTCCCTGCTCCTGCCAACCTAGCAGTTTGAAAGCAAGTTAAAGTGCAAGTAGATAAATAGGTACCGCTCCGGCGGGAAGGTAAACAACATTTCCATGCGCTGCTCTGGTTCACCAGAAGCGGCTTAGTCATGCTGGCCACATGATCCGGAAGCTGTATGCCAGCTACCTCAGCCAATAAAGCGAGATGAGCGCTGCAACCCCAGAGTCATCCGCGACTGGACCTTATGGTCAGAGGTCCCTTTACCTTTAAGCTATATATCCTAAAGACACCACATTCTCCCATGTGCCTCATTTCGAAAAGGAAACACAAACTCCATGTAAGTGCCTGGAACCCCTCGAACTTTGTGTCACTGGGAGATTGGGGTGGCATGCAACAATTCAACAAGCAAAAGTTGTGAGTTAAGAGGGGGGAAATGTGGTAATTTGATTTCTACCTTTCTGTTCAGTTATTCCAGGAACTAAATAGGTTATTTTATATAAAAAGACAGTATTAAACTGAACTGTGGCTAGGATTTTACTTGTAATAAAATGAATGCATCATTAAACGTTGCCAATAATAACAATAACAATTTATTATTTATATGCCGCCCATCTGACTGGGTTACGCCAACCACTCTGGGTGGCTTCAAATAACACATCAGTTGTTCCACTGCCATTGATAGATGTTCAATAATACAAAGGCAAAAGGGGTAGGAGGAACTCAGGCCCAATAAAATCTGCATGTTTACATTTTCACAGCACCCTGTTAATCCGTGAGCTGAAATTGTCTTAGGATCCTCCTCCTATTTCCACTACAAAACCAAATTCCCTCATAAATTCACCATTGTTCCTGCAAAGAATATCACTGGGTCTCTAGTCCAGCTAAAGTAGTAGTCTTGGCCTGTTCCTCTGCTGCCACCTGGTGTCTTCGATATCTGCTGAAAATAGCAATGTTGACAGCTCAGTTACTCTAAAAATAGGGAGGTTCATCTCCATTTCTCTCTGTTATTGCCCATATAGCTCTATAAAAGTGTTGGTTTTTTAGTATGCTTTTTTAAAAAAATGCCACCACTCTATTTTTGCCATGGTTTACTTTTGTCCTTTTGACCTGTTATTGAGGAACAGCGGCAAAATGAAGGAGAGTTTGCCAACACAGAAAATGTGACTAGTCTAGATGAGCTGCCTCAAGCAAGTTTCAGAAAGTGTCCTCATTTTCTTGCCTTCCATGTTTGAAAGCCATCAACCAAATGTCAAGGAGACAGGTGCCACTTTCTCTTTTTGACTTCAGGAATGAAAATATCTAAGGGCAACGGGATGCAGGTATGTGGGTAAGAGAACATCACGTCTTTTATACCTCCAGTTTCCTTGCGAGAAGGGAGTCGTGGAGACTTGTGGCGCCATTTTCAATAAACTGATTATTTGCAAGTGTAGCCTGAGCAAGCATGCACATCCTCTCTTCCACAATCAGGATTCACCCCAGTGGCGTAGCGTGGGGGGTGCAGGGGGGGCCGGCCCCACCGGGCGCAACATCTGGGGGGCGCGCGCTCGCACTCACAGCTCTCTGCCCCTACCTGGTTCACTCACTCTCTCTCACTGCAGTGCTGGCTGTGCGAATCCAATCCGAGCCGCCGGGTCGCCGCCCACTGTGGAGGGGAGGGTGCCAGGCGTGCGGTGCGGTGCGGAGAGAGAGAGAGGGACTATCTGGGGGAGGGACAGTGCAGCGGGGGGGGGGGGGCGCAAATTACTTGCCTTGCCCCGGGTTAGGGGGCGCAAATTATTTGTCTTGCCCCGGGTGCTGACAACCCACGCTACGCCACTGATTGACCCCCAAGAAATAACGTCACTCCAGCACCCCAATAACTCAGCAAGCTATTTCCCACACTCCCACACTTGCATGGTGAGTTCCCACCCCACCCCAGTGGGGAAAAAGCACACATGACACAATTATTTAAGGTTAATGGGCTAAATAAGGCCACAACTTTATTGGTTACAGGTGATGAACGGTATTGGCTTAGGCATTGGTCCTAACCGACTATCTGGCTTCAGCCGTCCACTTGAAGTCCGGGAAGCGTTAACCACCAGTAGGGGGAGTTCTGCTGATGCACATCAACTAGGAACTCCCCCGGGGGTCACCGCTAGGGGGAGTGCCTTATGCCATCACCTCCATAGGCTTCGGACAGGGCCTCGCCCCCCGGAATCCTTTATCAGACTACCCTTCAATATGTGGGGCAGGTGATGGCGCTTCCTCCCCTCTTCCATCTACATAACAATACCAATACCAATGCCTAACTGCCAATACCAAGAAAGTTGTGACGATTTGCTACGAGGTAGGCGAAAAACCAAGTGGTGAGTGGTGAGGATGATGGAAACTAATTCTGGTTGTTGGAGTAGCCTTCAAAGTACCTCACTCAGGACTCTGTTGCCCACCATCAAGTGCCAGGCTAAGGGAGACATAGTGGCGCTGCGGGTTAAACCACAGAGCCTAGGACTTGCTGATCAGAAGGTCGGCAGTTCAAATCCCCGTGACGGGGTGAGCTCTCGTTGCTCAGTCCTAGCTCCTGCCAACCTAGCAGTTCAAAAGCACATCAAAGTGCAAGTAGATAAATAGGTACCGCTCTGGCGGGAAGGTAAACAGCATTTCCATGGGCTACTCTGGTTCGCCAGAAGTGACCCGGAAGCTGTACGCCGGCTCCCTCGGCCAATAAAGTGAGATGAGTGCCGCAACCCCAGAGTCGGCCACGACTGGACCTAATGGTCAGGGGTCCCTTTACCCTTTACCTTTACCTATTCTCTGATTGGCCTCTGTTATTTTCTCCTACCAATAGGGAACCAACGTAAGGACTCTATACAGGCTCTTGGATACCCCATAAGGGATATGGGATACCCCATAAAAACCTGAGGGGCTGTTGTTTTCCCATTCACCGACCCAGCAGCGTTCAGCAGCAGTAACCCTCAACACAGAGGGACTGTCACCAGGGGAAACCAGGCTCACTGACTTCAGGGACAACCCAGGGAGGAGCCAAGACATGACAGAAGTCCCTTTCTCTGCAGCAGTGACCAAGCTGTCTCCCACTGGAGTATCTCCTTCTGCCTCCCATTGCTAAAATGTTGTTGTTGTTTAGTCGTTTAGTCGTGCCCTACTCTTTGTGACCCCCTGGACCAGAGCACGCCAGGCACTCCTGTCTTCCACTGCCTCCCGCCGTTTGGTCAAACTCATGCTGGTAGCTTCGAGAACACTGTCCAACCATCTCGTCCTCTGGCGTCCCCTTCTCCTTGTGCCCTCCATCTTTCCCAACATCAGGGTCTTTTCCAGGGAGTCTTCTCTTCTCATGAGGTGGCCAAAGTATTGGAGCCTCAGCTTCAGGATCTGTCCTTCCAGTGAGCACTCAGGGCTGATTTCCTTCAGAATGGAGAGGTTTGATCTTCTTGCAGCCCATGGGACTCTCAAGAGTCTCCTCCAGCACCAGAATTCAAAAGCATCAATTCTTCGGCGATCCGCCTTCTTTATGGTCCAGCTTTCACTTCTCACTTCCGTACATCACTAATTGCTAAAATAGCCCTCCCTAATTCCCTTCATCTCCATGCCAAGGGTGAACTTTGGCAATGTTCAGTAACGTGGCATCCTGAGCACGGCCAACATTTGGCGCTCCCAAGTGGGCCAACTCAATTATGGATCTCCTCAATTTTGAGCCCTGGGCAGGGGAACTGCCCACAGTGCCTTAAATCTGTCGCAACTCCTTGCTCCCTCTCAAAACAACTCTCTGCTACTTACAGTGAATGGCCTCAAGCAGCAGGCAACACTATATGGACCCAGCAAGATTGGTAAAGAACAAGCGTTTTATAGGCGTTGTATATGCGATATAAAACTGTGACACCAGATGGCGCTGTGGAACCCCATCTTTCTCTACTGGATTTCCCTGCATGAGTTTACAGCACGTTTTACTGAATCTCTTCTTTGACGTGTGTTTATCCAGCCTCTATCTATCCCAATGACGGCAAAAGCCACCAATATTGACTTTTCCGCCTGAAAGAATTCACAGGAAGCTGGTGCCCTTACAAGAACAGCCAGAGTAACTGTACTTTGTTAAGCGTGCAGGATGTTGTTTGGGGACCCCAGTCCCCCCCCCCCCCGAGTTCCAGTTCCCAGAATAGGGCAGTGAGGTGAATAGAGGTCGCCTACCAACTCAGACGCGGGTGGCGCTGTGGGTAAAACCACAGCGCCTAGGACTTGCCGATTGCATGGTCGGCGGTTCAAATCCCCGCGGCGGGGTGCGCTCCCGTCGTTCAGTCCCAGCGCCTGCCAACCTAGCAGTTCGAAAGCACCTCCGGGTGCAAGTAGATAAATAGGGACCGCTTACCAGTGGGAAGGTAAACGGCGTTCCGTGTGCTGCGCTGGCTCGCCAGATGCAGCTTGTCACGCTGGCCACGTGACCCAGAAGTGTCTGCAGACAGCGCTGGCTCCCGGCCTATAGAGTGAGATGAGCGCACAACCCTAGAGTCTGGCAAGACTGGCCCGTACGGGCAGGGGTACCTTTACCTTTTACCAACTCAGAGGAAGGGACACGGGTGGCGCTATGGGTTAAACCACAGAGCCTAGGGCTTGCCGATCAGAAGGTCGGCAGTTCGAATCCCTGCAACGGGGTGAGCTCCCGTTGCTCGGTCCCTGCCCCTGCCAACCTAGCAGTTTGAAAGCACATCAAAGTGCAAGTAGATAAATAGGTACCGCTCCGGCGGGAAGGTAAACGGTGTTTCCGTGAGCTGCTCTGGTTCGCCGGAAGCAGCTTAGTCATGCTGGCCACATGTCCTGGAAGTTGTATGCTGGGTCCCTCGGCCAGTAAAACGAGATGAGCGCCGCAACCCCAGAGTCGGCCACGACTGGACCTTTACCTTTCCTTTACCTTTTTACCAACTCAGAACTCTTAACAAACTACAGCTCCCGTGATTTCGGGAAGGCATGACTGTTTAAAGTACAGTGGTACCTCGGGTTAAGAACTTAATTCATTCTGGAGGTCCGTTCTTAACCTGAAACTGTTCTTAACCTGAGGTACCACTTTAGTTAATGGGGCCTCCCGCTGCTGCCGCACTGCCGCGCCGCAATTTCTGTTCTCACCCTGAAGCAAAGTTCTTAACCTGAGGTACTATTTCTGGGTTAGCGGAGTCTGTAACCTGAAGCGTCTGTAACTTGAGGTACCACTGTAGTTCAAGAGTGCTTTAAATAATGGGTCAGCAAACTAAGGTCTGCGGGCCGGTTCAGGCCCAATTGCCCTCTGGATCCGGCCCACGGACGGTCCTGGAATTGCCGCTTGGCTCAGCATGATTGTTCGGGCTGCACCTTTTTTTGCAATTTTTTCGGGCACCATTCGCCCCCTCCCCCTTACACACACCATGGCGGTGCCTCCTCCCTCCTCCTGGCTTCTCCCCGCCCTGCGAAGGAAGCGAGCTGGGCTTTGATTGGTGCCAGCTAATCCAAAGCCTCGCCGCCCAGGCTGAGGCGCGGCCCAGACTCGCCACCCACCCACCGGCCTCTCCGTCCGTGGCCACGCTGTGGGCATCATGGCAGGCACGTCGCAGGCCTTCGGCTGGAGCCTGGCACGCCTGCTGGCCCCACGCCTGGTGCCCGGGAAAGCTGGCCCGGAAAGGAGAGGTGTTGCAGAGCAGGCAGAGTGGCAGAGGAGGTCGGAAAGCATGGGGAATGGAGGGGCTGGGGGAGAGAGAGGGAGAGGAAAAAGCCACCCTCCGCCACGTGCATGTGTGTGCACAGTCCGGCCCGCCACAAGGAATGAGGGGCAGTGAACCGGCCCCCTCCTCAAAAAGTTTGCTAACCCCTGCTTTTAATGAATACAGTGGTACCTCAGGTTAGAGACACTTCAGGTTACATACGCTTCAGGTTAGAGACTCTGATAACCCAGAAATAGTACCTCGGGTTAAGAACTTTGCTTCAGGATGAGGACAGAAATTGTGCTCTGGCGACGCGGCGGCAGCAGGAGGCCCCATTAGCTAAAGTGGTCTTCAGGTTAAGAACAGTTTCAGGTTAAGAATGGACCCCCGGAACGAATTAAGTTCTTAACCCAAGGTACCACTGTAGTGCGGGACGCGGGTGGCGCTGTGGGTTAAACCACAGAGCCTAGGACTTGCCGATCAGAAGGTTGGCAGTTCAAATCCCCGTGACGGGGTGAGCTCCCGTTGCTCGGTCCCTGCTCCTGCCCACCTAGCAGTTCGAAAGCACATCAAAGCGCAAGTAGATAAATAGGTACTGCTCCAGCGGGAAGGAAAATGGCGTTTCCATACACTGCTCTGGTTCGCCAGAAGCGGCTTAGTCATGCTGGCCACATGACCTGGAAGCTGTACGCCGGCTCCCTCGGCCAATAAAGCGAGATGAGCGCCGCAACCCCAGAGTCGGCCATGACTGGACCTAATGGTCAGGGGTCCCTTTTACCACTGTAATGCAGATGGGGCCCCAGGCAAGCCTCTGTCAAAGAGTCTTAAGGGCCACTAGCCCTTCAATTTTTGCCCTTCCTTTCCTGCCAAAGTCTCTGGAAATGAAGGTGGTTTTTGCAAGTTCCAGGACTTGGAGTGGCCAGCAGAGGGAACGTGCTCTCCATCACTCGCCCTCTTCAGTTTCATCGCTGTACAAGGTAGCTCCTTGCGCAGCGCATTATACAACCCTCGGCTATGAAGACTTGAAGGACGGCTGCAAAGTCTGAAATAATGATGGTCTGCAGCACCAGGAAAAGAGGAGCAAGGAGACTCCAATCTGCATAAATGTGACTGTGGTGCCTCATGATGCAAGGATACAAATCTAGAAACGAAAGCTATGATGCAGAATCAGATCATAATTGGAAAACGGGAAAGGGCTGACCATTGAACTTTGAGAAACTGTGTAGAAAAGGCTCGAGGTGACTCCTTCTCCGACACTTTTGTTAATCTCTGATAGCCCCTCACTGAAAGTGGCCAAGACATCAGGCCTCCATCTTTGTTTTCATCGTTTTGAGGGGTTTGTTTCCTTACCAGTCTTGACTGTATATGCCTCTGCTACGGATGTGTAGCGAGCTGCCTGGCTCTTTCTATTGCTGCATCTTTTAAGGGATGGATCTTTGCTTTTGTGGGAAAACAAAATATTTGACAGGAAAGGAAAAGGGGGGGGGGGACAAATGCTGTTTCTTTCCACAGTAGGGAAGACTGTGGCCTGTGTGCCAGTGCGATGCAGACTGATGGGCAACTGCTGGCTGTTCTTTTGTTTTTTAACCAGAATTGAACTGGGCAAGCCTTCAAGTGCAGCATTATTTCAAATAAAGGGCTGTCCTTCCAACAGGGGATTGTCCTCTGTAAAGAAGGACACATGCCCACCCTTTTCTGGAATTGCACACACGTACAAAAAGGCAAAGTGAGATCAAAATTTGAGCTTCTTCCTCAATGTTTACACTCTGATGTCCATTAAAAAAAACCTAAAACTGGGACTCAGTCTCTGGATCAGATAAGGGATGGATGGGGTTTAAATATTGCAGACCAGAGGGCTATTTTATTTATTATACTATTATATTAAGTTGTTAAAAGGGGGAAAGAGATGAATGTTATAAACTGCAAAGGGTCCAGGCTGGTTTTCATGTTCCCTGGAAGCAGAGAGCGCACAGGCCCAGCCACAGGAAATCTCTACAACCGAGCTGGCTTAGCCGGCTGGGGTTTGGCCCACGGGGTCAGGCCTCTGGCACTATTATGGGATGGCGAGGCTTTATGCGACGGGGTAGGCGGGGGGTGGGGTGGGAGGAAGCCAAGGAAATATTATGGGCTGGAACGGCAGCAAGGGCTTATGTGACCAGCGATGGTGCGGCGGTGCAGGATCTGTGAGGGTGGGGTGGGGGTGTTGTTGAGGAGGCGAAAGGATGGGTGGTGGAGAGAGAGAGAGAGAGAGAGCGCTGTGGGATGTGTGGCGACTGCTGCTGCAGCTGGCGAGAGTATTATGGGATGGTGCCCCACGAGAGGCCAGGACTATTATGGGATGGGAGAGGATGGCAAGGCGAGTGGAGGGGGGGTGGGGTGCTGCAAATCTGAGAGTGTGCTCAGGGGGGGGGAGTATTATGGGATGCCTCGGCATTTCAGCCAGCCAGCCCGCACACCACACACGTGACTGGGGTGGGTGGGTGGTGGGGAGAACATTATGGGATGCGGGCCGGCCTCTCTCTCTCAGTTACTACGGGGTGTTGTGGACAAGAGGGAGGAGAGCGGGTTATTATGGGATGTCAGCGCAGACGGTGTGTCTGGCTGGGTCTGTTGGCACTGTGTCCAAGTGGCTGCCCTGCCTTCTTCCTCTCTCTCTCTCTCTCTCTTTCTTTCTCTCTAATATGCTCCCCTTTTCCTTCCTCTCCTCCTTTTTTTGCCACCACCAGCCCAGCCTCCCCCCCCCCCCCGCTCTGTAATCTCCTCTGTTTCAACTGTCAGAACCTGTAAAGCAGGCATGCTATTATGGGATGGCTACTCCGTAGGTGGGGGTGGGGATGGTTGCTAGGGAATGTCTCCTGTCGGAGATATTATGGGATGTGACCAGTTTTGCAGGGTGGGGCTGCCCAGGAGGTTTATTCAGGGGCCTTCACAGCCGTGTGAAGAAAGAAGGCAGATTGCATGGAAACCCTGCGAATTAAAGATATATGTGCACACACACACATATATCTATCTATCACACAGAGTCAGGGGACAGGCGGCAAGAGGTGCTGGCAATGCCACCCGTTCCCCCCCCCCCGCCCTGCTCTCAGCTTTATGTACAAAAGAAACAAATAAGCATGGGGGGGGGGGACTTCTTGCAATTAGAGGCACTTATTTAAAGGCACGGGAACAGGGTTGTTAAATTATTGAATTATTCCTTCCCACAGTTCAGAATCGTGCCATTTCCAGTGTGGTTTGGTGGTTATGGCGTCAAGGGACTGGGGAGCGCCAGGCCCCAATCCTCCACACACACAGTGGCGTAGCGTGGGTTGTCAGCACCCGGGGCAAGGCAAGTAATTTGCGCCCCCTGACCCGTGGATTTGCGCCCCCTAACCCCCAGATGTTGCGCCCGGTGCGGCCGGCCTCCCCTGCACCCCCCACGCTACGCCACTGCCCACACAGCCATGAAGGTCACAGGATGACCTTGGGCCACCAACTTTTCCCTCATATTCTCTCTCTGCTTTATCTGCCTCATGGGATTGTTGTGATGATAAAAGGGTTGTGGGGAGAAGGGACGGCCATATATGCTGCCTTGGGGGGAGAGGCGAAAGTGAGCTGTAGAAATAAGCAAGACCCAGTTGAAAAATGTCTGTACACGGAGCAGGTTTCAGACTTCTTTGGCTTTTGTCAGAAATGTTCAGGGATAAAAAAATAATAATGAAAACTTTTTGAAATGGTTAGCCAGTTCCGGTGCTTCAGTGAAGGTTGAGGCAAGGTCATGTTCAGGAGGACGGTTCCAGAAAACCACATCCGGACTCCACAGCAGAGTTCAGAAATGCCTACGTTCAAGTCAGAATGAATTTGGATTTGCCAAAAAATTTATCCCCACTTCCTGACTAACGCTTTCAAGCAAAACATACTCATCTGGGGCTTTTCCATACACACACACACAAATGCAATTTATACTTAGCAAGTATTGAGGTGCTCTCAGTCCCCGCCTCTCCCCCTGCCCCCCATTTCATCACCACTTTTAATTCTCAAATACTGGGGCTGGGTAGATCTAGCATGCAACAGATAGAGCAGAAGAGAGTTTTACCCAGGGGGTATTATTATTATTATTATTATTTTCCTTCCCACCCCCTGGGTAAACAGTAGACGATGTGCTCCAAGACCAGAAAAGAAACCGAAAACTACAGAGAGGGGAGAGTTAACATAACAGAGAAGACTCATCATTAATATTTTCCAGTATTAATAGGAAGGAAAACAATTGTGTAGAATTCCCCTCCCTCCCATATTGAAAGGAACACATTGATCGCAGCTAATGAAGTCCTGTCCAATAGGTTCTTGTGACAAAGGGGAAACAAGAATATTGAGAGGTCCCTTCAAGGGGTTCAGCTTCTTAAGGCAGACTGGACATTCGGAGAGAGCAGACCTTTTAAGGCTCAAACCAGTCAGGAAATGAACAGAGACCAGACCAGGATATATGAAAGCAAAGTGGCTATAAGCCTGATCTTTATTAACTGTTGCAACCGGGTGCTCACTGCCACACGCAGGAGGCAGGAGGGACCCCGGACAAAGGTGTGCAAGCCCTTATATAGACCTTTGAACTGCCCACCCTGGAGCCCAAGACCACCCCTCCATACATCATACATACATCACGGAAGCGGTGTAGCCCAAGGCCACCCCCCAATACATCATACGTACATCAGAGAAGGGACGGACTACAACAGAAATCTGAGTGCATTGTTTTTCTCCTGTCTGCCAGGTCACCTGATTGGATTACCTGGGCACCCTGGCCACTCTTGTTATGATAACTACTCAATTCCTGAATCCAGGTCACAGGCTCACCCTATTCATATCTTAACTGTGCCCTTGAGACAGGATTTGTGAGCAAAGAAACAATGGGGAGGATCCCCATTTCCTTCGAACTTGCAGAGAAATATTTGAGGTCAATTTGGAAGAGACAATCTCCTCCCAAGATGGCGACTTTGGCTTTCGCCTTGGCCAGAGTTGGGCTGCGGAAGGGGCCGTTGCTGGGAGGATGGCGGCAGCGACTCTTGGCGGCAGCTCATACGAGGCAAGCTTCAGCAGAAGCCAGCTCTGCAGAACAGAAATATCCAGGGATTGTTGAATCTACTAATGAATATAGGTTTGTGGAGAGACTTATACCTCCCTCCCGAGTACCAGTACCCCTGAAACATGACAGTTATCCCACCCCTTCTGGATGGAGCCCACCTCAAGACCCCCCTCTGACCTTCCTTATTTTGTAAGGAGGTTGCGAATGTACAATATCCCATTTTACACAGATACTACCTTCAGAGGGTACAGGAAGATGACGGTCATCAGAAAGATTAAAGGCAATATTTGGGCCCTTGAAAATGAAGTGAAGGAACTCATCACACAGCTGTCTGGGCGGACAGCAGTCACCCAAGTGAACGAAGTTGCCTGCATAGAATCATAGAATCGTAGAGTTGGAAGAGACCACAAGGGCCATCGAGTCCAACCCCCTGCCAAGCAGGAAACACCATCAGAGCACTCCTGACATATGGTTGTCAAGATTCGTTTCAAGGGATTTTTTGGGCAGGAATTTAAAAAGTGGCTGTTGGACAAAGGCTTTTAAATAAATGAGAGATATACTCACTAAAAATAATAATGGAAGAGACAAATGGTTTCAGGACTTTTTCTGTGAGGTTTCAGACATGTGGTTTATACATTTATGTATGTGCTTGCTTGGTACATTTATGAACATTTACTTTATATATATAAGACCTTAAAATTCTTATAATATAGGCTATATTATAGAATTGTAGATTGGGGAGGGACCCTGAGAGTCATCTAGTCCAACCCTCTGCAATGCTGCAATCCTGCTCACAGCTGTCCCTGGGTAGCCTCAAACCACTGACCTTCTGGTTAACAGCCAGATGCACTGACTGGTTGTGCCACTGGGGACATAGACACATTAATGGTTTGAAACAGCAGCAAGGTCAGAATTTCCCCCTGCTGCGTTCCCAGTTGCTTTCTTACATTCCTGTACGCCCCAGAGAAAGGAAGATCATGTCTTCACCCAAGGCGCGTTATCCGATTTGTTTCCCTGCTCTGGACTCCCATTCATTGAAGCTGTCATCTGTACATGCTCAACCTCTGTCTCCAAAGAATACACCTCAGCTTAACCACAGATTCTGTTTTCTAATTGGGGGGGGGGGAAGCTGGCGTAAGGGAAAGTGCATCCAACGGGAGCGTTTCTCCAGAAGCTAAAGGGTGCAGATGGATTGGGGCCAATGCCATGTGTGCGGTACATAGCTATTCCGAACTTAAAAATGGAAAGTGTAATGCTGGTGGTCAACAAAAGAGGTTTAAAGACTGTCTCAAGGCAAATCTAAAAAAATGTAGTATAAACACTGACAACTGGGAAACACTGGCCTGCGAGCGCTCCAGTTGGAGAACAGCCTTTACCAAAGGTGTCATGGACTTTGAAGACACTTGAACTCAGGATGCAAGGGAGAAACGTGCTAAGAGGAAGGCATGCTTGGCAAATCCACACCGTGATCAACTCCCGCCCAGAAACCAATGTCCCCACTGTGGAAAGATGTGTGGATCCAGAATTGGCCTCCACAGTCACTTACGGACTCATTGTTAAAACTGTGTTTATGGAAGACAATCTTACTTGGCTAGGAGTGATCGCCAAAGAGGAAAGAAGCTTCAAGCACCAGTGATGAGAGTGTGCCCAGAGCTGGAGCAAACAGTAATGTGTACACAATTACAGTTTTACAACCACATTGGACAATCCACCATCCCAACAGGTGCACTGAGGTGGGTGGGAAGGTTAGCAGAATAGCGGGGGGGGGGGGCGGGTTGCACTTTTCCAGCAACAGAATGCTGAAAGGAAAATACATTTTTTTGCATAACAACGAAGGCAAAGACATTTGGACCACCTTTCAGCAACAGAATAACTATGGCACATTTCTCATGCTATAAAATGATCAATACGAAAACTCATATATTGTGCACCTGGGAAATGTCCTTCTGTGAGTTCACACATTCAATTTGATCATGACTGATGTATGGGATGCGGTTGTGGCAAGTGTCATAGACAACGGTTGGATATTGTCTGTGACAAGAGTCTCTCTGTCTGGGTAAAAATGAAGGATGTATGCTTTATTTAAAAAGTAGTGATGAATGATGCAACTTTCTACACATGTTTACCATTCTGTGATTCCATCCCACCCCATAAGAAATCTTTGTTGAGGAATGTACATATAATCTTGCATTATAAGGTAACTCCAGCACAAGAACACGCACACACACACACACACACACACACATATGATAAACAGATGTTGTATTGGGGCTGCCAGTCAATGATTGGTTAATCATCTGCATTTTTAAACCAACTGATTGATTAAAACTTAATTTGCATATTAAAAATACTTGGCTACAGGTGCCTGTTTTGAGATATTGTGTAAGAGAACATACAGTGTAATAGATTATTAATTTAGTGAGTTGGGAGGTCAATTAATCAATGAATGATTAATTAGTTAATTGACTAAAACTCATATAATTAATCAATTATCATTATAATAATAATTAATCTATTGATTAAATTTGCACAGGGGCTAAAACCAATATTTCTGAAGCACCTTTTTATTTTTACAACACAAGCGGTGTAGCAGAAATAGTCCTTGAAGATCCATTTCCTCTGTTAAGGTGGGCTTGCCACCTGCAGTTTTCATAAATGTGTGTATTGCAGTGAGATTAATCAGGGGCACTTTCTTAGTCCTTTAAAAGGTTTGCTAATCAGTAAATCGACCGATCATAAACAGTTGATCATAACACCTAAAGATAAAAATATGCGATAGAATATTTACATCCCACAATTTATCTGCACTGCAATTATTTCATAACAAGCAAAGTCGGATTCGTCAAGACCAGGGTGTTATGGGGGAGCAGTCCATTCTGTTCCTGTGAATTTGCATAAATGTGCTTTAAGACACACCTACTGTCTGGATAGGCAGTTATGGGTGACGGCAGAGGGAAAGCAATGCTCTGTTTATTTGTGGATGTGGGTGCACATTTAAATGTATGCATAGGAAGATGCAGCGCCACAGAGTTAAACCCAGAGATTCACCCCTGAAAAAAAATACACTGTGTACTTCCCCCTCACACAAAAAAACCCCCAATTTCTCCAAAAGAACAGTGGAAAGTGATTTACCAGGCACAGGCACTAGAAAATAGAGGCTATCTTTGGTAAATAGTTGTGCTATATCCCTCTCACAGAATAGACCAATGTAGGTCTATTCAAACTATTTAGGACTTATTATTAGGTAGAAGTAGGACGCGGGTGGCGCTGTGGGTTAAACCACAGAGCCTAGGGCTTGCCGATCAGAAGGTCGGCGGTTCGAATCCCCGTGATGGGGTGAGCTCCCATTGCTCAGTCCCAACTCCTGCCCACCTAGCAGTTCGAAAGCACATCAAGTGCAAGTAGATAAATAGGTACCGCTCCGGCGGGAGGGTAAACGGCATTTCCGTGCATTGCTCTGGTTCGCCAGAAGCGGCTTAGTCATGCTGGCCACATGACCCGGAAGCTGTACGCCGGCTCCCTTGGCCAGTAAAGCGAGATGAGCGGCGCAACCCCAGAGGTGGCCACAACTGGACCTAATGGTCAGGGGTCCCTTTACCTTTACCTTAATTAGGTAGAAGTAGGAGTCATTCTTAGGGGAATATGCATAGGAGTGCACCCTCAGAGATCTAAACTATGAGAGAGGGCTGTGAAACCTCAAGAACTCTACTGCACATGAAAACAACAAACTGTCTTGTAGTAGTTCAAAGACTGATTCATTAATTGTGGCAGGGACTTCCATAGGCTGGAGTCTATTTCTGCTGGTCTGAGAACTGGGCAGTGATTACAGATGATGTGTGCAAAAGTGCAGCCAACAGTATGACAAGTAAAGGATATAAGGGGATGCTGGGAACTTGATCTCCTTATGTTCAGACCATTACTATGTATGTGTTCTTTGCAAAGAAACACCATAAGAGGTCACCAAGATGGCCTATTTAGGCTTTCTAAAGACAGTCATTCTTCCTTCATTTTTGTATTAAAATTTCTTTACACAGCTGCCTGGATTTTTGGACTCTCCTTTGGAGTAGCTAATGGGGTGCTTCTTCCAACCTTAACCACCATTATTAAGTGACCAGCTGACCGGCTCACCACTGATCAAACCATGGAGAATTAGGCTATTGATGGCCACTAGCCATCACAATTGGGAATCACAATTGGGGAGATGCTCTGGTGCTCTGTTCCTGCTTTCTGGCTTTCCTGCAAACAGGAAGCTTTCATTCATCTTGCAAGAGACCTTTGCAGAATCAGATTTCCTCCCTGCACGCTGAAATTGGGATTCCCCTTATACCGCTTGCACACTGCTAAGAATCATGCTTTTAACTGTACAGCACGGAGGAAAGGAAGGTCAGCTGCTGTAGCAGAACATTCAGGAATAGCTTGATTGGTAGAGCGTGAGGCTCTTAATCTCAGGGTTGTGGGTTTGAGCCCCTCATTGGGAGAAAGATTCTTGCATTGCAGGGGGTTGGACTAGATGATCCTCGTGGTCCCTTCCAGCTCTATGATTCTACACAGGTAGTTCTGTGGGAGGAGAGCTGCGCACCCATGCCTCCTTGGGACAAGGATTCAAGTCCCTCTGACAGCAGAACACATCTGAGGAGCAGAAAGAGCCCTTTGCAAGGCAGAGAAAGAGATGCATTTGGTTAAGCAGTAAGGGAAGCCTCAATTGCAGTCTTAGCGCAACCAGCTCCATTAACTCTTTTAGCTTTATGTTGGGCTTCTAGAAGATACCTATGACCCCCGGTTTGAGTATCTATTACTCAGCTGGAGGGGGCACTACAAATCGTGGGGTATTGTATTTATACGCTACAAAAGCCTACAAAACGACTAGGAAACATTGGCACAAGTTTGGCGTGAATTGGACAAAACTGGATTTCTGGGTGTTAATTACAAATCCTGATTTGATGCATCCGTTACTCAGTTTGGGAAGCCCTACAAAACATGGCGTCCGCCCTACAAAACCCTACAAAATGACTACAAAACCCTACAAACGTTATGGAGGGGATCCCGAGTGTTGGAGTTCGTAGCACAAGTATGGGAGACGTAAAAGTGAAAGTAAAGGACCCCTGACAATTAAGTCCAGTCGTGAACGACTCTGGGGTTGCGGTGCTCAATTTACAGGCCGAGGGAGCTGGCGTTTGTCCGCAGACAGTTTTTCCAGGTCATGTGGCCAGCATGACTAAGCTGCTTCTGGCAAAACCAGAGCAGCGCACAGAAGCACAGTTTACCTTCTCACCGGAGCGGTACCTATTTATCTACTTGCACTTTGACGTGCTTTCAAACTGCTAGGTTGGCAGGAGCAGGGACCGAGCAATGGGAGCTCACTCCATTGCGGGACTCGAACCGCCAACCTTCCGATCTTCAAGCCCTAGGCTCAGTGGTTTAGACCACATGCCACCCAATCCCAATGGGAAACACAGAAGGCAGCTTTGAACCCCAAGGGTATCTCGTGGGGCATTTGTTCTCCACCAGCTGCCAGACCCAGCCCTATCTCCCAGAACCAAGACTCCCATGTCCTGCTAGCTGTGGCCCAGTGGGGTGGGGAGAAATCCCTAGATAACAAAGAACAATAGGCAAAGAACAATACCAGATAAGAAAGTAGAAGCTTTTATTGAACAGAGAGGGAGATAGCTCTGAAAGCAGGACAGATTAACAGGTTTGCCCAAGAGTTGCCTGTCCCCTAGATGTGGTCCCCATGCCCTTTCTCAATCAACCTCCCTCCTCCTGTTAGGCAAGAGAATATAGGGAGTATTGCTGAACCCTTGCCTAGCAGGGTGTTACAGGGGACTTGTTTGTGTGCAGCGACCTGTCTGCTCCTTGGAGCTGGACTGTGCTCCTGCAAAGCAAAAGGGATCATGAGCTTATGGGAACAGTAGCAATGGTTGGAGTAAAGTGCCTGGCATTTTGCAACAGAAATGGTGCCTGCATGTGAAGGTGGCCCCTAGTGCTCTTTTCAGCGTGCAGGACACAGCTACTAGCTGTAGAAGGAAGGCGTGGTACGGGAGCTATCATACACAGCACTCCTACTCCTTTGCTCATTTGCAGAGGTTGCTTTATTCTAGAGCACCCTCCGCTCTGGGAGGCAAGTGGGGAGTTGTTCGTGAGTGCTTTTGTACGGAGTCCCAAAGCAGATAACTTGTAAGGCTTCTGAGAAAGCAACGGTTAGCTATTTGCTCTTCCTATAATTGTCCTGGGGCTTTGTGCAAAGTGCTCCTTTCTTGTGGAAAGGGCCCTTTCTCCATTAGTTCCCATCACCCAAATTTCCCCCTGGTGTACTCTAGGTGTGCAAAACATGAGGTCAGATGTGGCCCCATCAAGCACACACTTTCATTTAACTAATGAGCTCCCTGGCAGGGTTTTATATGCTGATGTGTTGCGTTAGGGTGAATCCTGCATTTCATTTCATTGCAAAGCAGGAAGATGTGAGGGGGCAGCTTATTTTTGCTTCCCATTTGGTTCAGCAGGACTGCTTTGGCTTACATCACCTTTTTTTCTGCTAGCGCGATGGCAAGAGAGCATGGTCACAGAGACGTGAAGGCTGCATGTACTTGTTTATTTATTTATTTATTTTAAAAAAAGAAAGCTGTTTTCATTAAAGCTTGAAAAAGAATGGCAGGTTGACGGACTATGCCGAAATGGCAAAAATGACCGGAAGAATCAGAAATCAGGAAGACCAAAACTTTAATAAGGAATGGGGAAAATATTTAATTTACCTTAAAAATCATTGTAAACAATTAAAATTATTAAGGTGAATTTCCTGCTTGGTTGTAAAGATTGTGACTTTCGCTCTGTGTTTAGATAGCGTGCTAGACAGTGCTGGGGAGGAGCCGGTAGCTGTGGCACCAAACAAGTGGCACACTGGCACCAAAGATATGGAGAACTGTGGTTGTGAGGTCCCGAAAGCCAGATTTAGGATGCTGAAAGCTGGGACATCCAAGGTAGCTTCCTCTGAAATGCTAGTGGTTCCAGGCACTGGGCTGGTCAGCCAGGAGCAGCTTTGTGGTCTCAATATGCGGATGAGACCGTGGTATTGAGAGGTAGGGTTTGGATTTGTTAGGTGCTAGAGCATAATCTGGGATAAGCCAGGCCTGTAGAAAAGGGACAGGTGCCAATCAAACTAGGGTGGAACCAGATTGTAGACCAGGCATCCCCAAACTCAGCCCTCCAGATATTTTGGGACCTCAACTCCCATCATCCCTAGCTAACAGGACCAGTGGTCAGGGATGATGGGAATTGTAGTCCCAAAACAGCTGGAGGGCCGAGTTCGGGGATGCCTGTTGTAGACCCTTGGAAAGGGGGCAGAGAAGCTTTTAAACTGAGCTGGGGGCAGGAAGAACACTGGCAGAAGCTGAGGAGAATCCAGTTCGGAACAAAACTCCCCCCTCCTTGGATGAAGATGATAAAATTGAAGGAAATTTAAATGGGGGACATGTTAAACTAGGCACTGTGAGTGCAGGGGCACAGGACAGCAATTCAGAGAGGTTGACACATCACAACTTAAAATAGTAAAGGTAAAGGTACCCCTGATCGTTTAGTCCAATCGCAGACAACTCTGAAGTTGCACGCTCATCTTGATCTATAGGCCAAGGGAGCCAGCATTTGTCCGCAGACAGCTTCCGGGTCATGTGGCCAGCATGACTAAGCCGCTTCTAGTGAACCAGAGCAGCGCACGGAAACACCGTTTACCTTCCCGCCGGAGTGGTACCTATTTATCTACTTGCACTTTGACATGCTTTCGAACTGCTAGGTTGGCAGGAGCAGGGACCGAGCAACGGGAGCTCACCCCGTCGTGGGGATTCGAACCTTCAACCTTCTGATCGGCAAGCCCTAGGCTCTGTGGTTTAGACCACAGCGCCACCTGCGTCCCTCAAATTAAAATAAGACTGTATAAAGCCATTATACCAGGGCTGGTGCAGCCATTAAGTGGTGTGAGGCTGCCACCTCAAGCGGCAGAAGCCCTAGTGAATCAATCAATCAATCAATCAATCAATCAATCAATCACCTCCACTGGTAGAGAAGCAGTGCCAGCATCAGTAATGATTTCAGGCAAGATCTTGCCAGAATCACCTGAGATATTGTGGAGCGCAAGAGAGCTGTCCTGAAATCATTTCTTGACTGAAATTGGCACAGGTGCCACCACTGCTTCTCTGCTGGTGGCGAAGGCAATGTGGTGGGCAGCACAGGTGGTGTGGCAGCGGCAGGGTGGCACTTCTTGTTTCACCTTGAGCAGTGAAATGGGACACGCCGCCCGATTGTAATTCTGTGAGAGATAAACTACAGTTCCCAGAAATCTCTGAGTGAACGAATGAGATTCAGATGCTCTTTTATGGTGTGGAGTAAAATCTGCAACAAGCTGCTATTTTTATAATGAAACCAGTTTCTCAAGAACTGGCTTTCAGGGGCAGAAAATATGCAATAGATGCGGTATGTATATGTACCATTTAGCAAAAAAAACAAGAAACAAGAAGTCACTTTCCTTTCATGCTAGGATAAAATGTCATGCGTACACAGCTTTTATTTTTTGAATGAATCGAGTTCCTCAGTAAGTGCTTTTCAGGAGCAAAAGTAGGCAATCAAACAGGACTCCTTTTGGAGGAAGGGCAGGACATAAATGTTATGCTAAATAAATAGTGTGTAAACTACATGGGGGGCGGGGAGAAGCAAATACTCAGCCTTGATTGAGTCCAGAATAAAACATTGTGTATACATTGTGTATACAGAGTGTCTGTGTGAAAACTGATGTATAGGGACCTGGCAATGGGAGTTGTATCCAATGAGGGGTGGATTTCAAGCGTGGATTTCATGCTCTTTATTCAGCTCATAGTAGTGAGGAATGAAAGTTTCCCCAAAATATCTGATTTATATACATTATTTACACAATGGGCCGTATGTGATTGGCTAATTCTGGGATTCTTCTGCAGGCCAATCAGGTTGCGGATTCACTTCCACCTGGAGCTGGATTGGGTGGCTCCTGTGGACCAATCATATTGCTGCATTCTGAATCCTATTGTTCTAGGACCAATCAGACTGCTGCCTTTTGGATCCTATTCAGCTCAGTACATAACAAATACAGTGACTTCTTCCTTCACCTGGGGCATGCGCAGGGAGGAAAAGGCATGGATAACCTAATCAAAGAGGGCGCTTTTAGAACACGTATCAAGTGAGCACACCCACCTTTGTGCACACCAGAGCTAGAATCAATAGAGATTGAAAGCAGCATGTTGAGAATGAGCACAAACAATTACGTTGGAGAAAAACTATCTTTTTGTGCTATAAACCTGTGAGTGTGTACACAGCCTAGACCATGCGTAGGCAAACTAAGGCCCAGGGGCCGGATCCGGCCCAATCGCCTTCTCAATCCGGCCCGCGGACGGTCCGGGAATCAGCATGTTTTTACATGAGTAGAATGTGTGCTTTTATTTAAAACACATCTCTGGGTTATTCGTGGGGCATAGGAATTCATTCTCTCTTTTTTTCTCCTTTCAAAATATAGTCCGGCCCCCCACAAGGTCTGAGGGACAGTAGACCGGCCCCCTGCTGAAAAAGTTTGCTGACCCCTGCCCTAGACAATATCTGCTACTCCCTGACATACCCCTCATGCCATACTTTCCCTATCCTTCTAATGTTGTCGTTCCATCAGTGACAGGGATTCAGCAGCATGACCCACACATCACACTGATGTTGGGTCCCTAGTGGGAGGCATGTCGGCAAGATCTAAACAAATCCTAGGAAACCTAAACAAATCCTAAACCTCTCCCATCAGCATAATTTAAGCGTACAAATGAAATTAGATGTGCAAATTTACAGTTAGGATAGCAGCTTGAAAACATGCAGTCCAAAACTCATGAAATCTTAGGAGAAAACAGAGTTTTTTGTCATTTTTACACAGGCAATAGTGTGCATATATAACGGATAGTCTGTTATAGTAAATACATAGCTGTAATAGTGAAGCTGTCTCTGATCTCATAAACACCTTTGGTATTAATGGAATTCTCAAGCTCCAAGTGATATCAAGATTATGGCCTTATTTATATAGACGTTTTGATCTGCGCTTGTAAAGTTTGTTACAGGAGGGCGACCTTGTCTCTGATACTTGGCATTCCTCTCCCTTTCCTTCCCTTGCCCTCTGTGTACGTTGTGTTTAAATGTAGCACGCTGCTTACATTGATTCTTATGTCTGTGAGCTATGACAAATGTAATGAATGGAAATTCCCTTTTTCTAAGAGATTTTCACAACGATTTTTCTAAGAGACACCCACAGTTACTACTGAATTGTCTGTTGTTGTTGGGATTTTTTTTTAAAAAAAAATACAGTTTTTTTCTGTTTTCATTGCCATATCTCTGTTTTTATGTTGCATTTCTGTATACCGCTTAGAAATTTTAAAGCGCTAAGCAGTTTGGAAATGCTTTTTAATAAATAAATAAAATAATAAATACGCATCTTGTGAGATGTGTATATTGCCGGTAGTTTGTGTATTCAAAAAGAAAAACATTGTCAAACATAATAACGGAGGAAGAAAAACGTGCACCGTTAAATTAGGGGATGGACAGATGCAATCGTCATAGATGCAATTCACTAAGCTCTGCTGCTAAACAGTCTCCATTTATTTCAATGCAGCTTACACAGCAATAGAGGAAACATTGGCGAGTCGCTTGCTCCCTGTGCATATTAAGGACCACATTAGGATAAGGAATATTATGGCGAATGGTCAGTATGCTGGTAGCATTACGGAGCATCCGCCAGACCTTTTTTAAATCGCGGAACTGCACAATTGCAGGGAAGATCCCTTTATGGAATGCGGGTTCAGACGCGGTTTTCCTGCATCATCAGGTGGTTGGACTAGATGACCGTGGAGGTCCCTTCCAGTTCCATGAATCTATGAGATTTTTACTGGTAACTGAGAACAAGTGAGATGGTATCATGTGTAAAAAGGATGCTACAGTAGCATTATGAGATAGACCCGTCACAACTTTTAACATCATGACCCGCATTCCCAAACTGAAGTGCTCTGAATTTTCAGAGGGCGGTCGAAAAAGAGGCAAGAATATTTGCCAGGAGAAGTTTGCGCATGAATCGATCCCCAAAGTTTGCGCCGGTTTGCGCATCAGAAGGTTACCTTCTTCTTCTGCCTATCTGGGAATGCCAGGTCACCTCAATAACCCTGGTGCTGTGCGAATGGCAGAGAGGGGAAGCCTGCCTTAGAGGCCTTGCAGCCAGACCTGTAAGGGTCTGACTTCCCAACGCCTGTGCATGAAAGATTATGGGATGTGCAGCGTCTGCATCATCTGAAGGAAGAACAGAGAACCCTGGCAGGCTTTGCCAGAGTATTATGGGATGTGCCATTGGCCCTGTGCCCCCAGTGGTTATTATGGTCTGTGCACTTTGAAGGCGGGGGTGTTGGGGGGGAAGTGGGGCGCATTGGGAACAGGCGCGCCAAATGCTTTCTTAGGGGGCAGCTGGAAGGAGACCCCTGGAGGGGGCGTTGGGCGCTGCGCACTCTTTTCGCAGGGTTCCTTCCATTCTGTTTGGGGAGGAATAGTGCGCCGGTGATTATTATGGGCTGTGTGAAGGCAGGCGGGGGGGGGCGGGAGGGAGTGGAAAGAGAGAGAGAGAGAAGATGCAGTAAGTGCAAGCATTGTCGGCTGTGGCTAAGAGTTGCTGACAGTATTATGGGATGTCTGGCTGGACGAGGACTATTATGGGATGCTTGCCTGAGGAGGGGGAGGGGGGAAAGAGGTGGGAAGCGGCTGGTATTATGGGATGTCTCTGGTGCGGACTATTATGGGATGCCAGGGGGGCTTCTGGTGGAATATTTCAGGGAGGAGTGCGCCTGCTCTGGGATGCCAGACTTGGCAACAGTGGAGTGTGTGTGATTATTATGGGATATGTCAGGGAGTGAGTGAGTGAGTGATGGGGGGGGGGGGAGAGAGAGATTGTTGTGGGTTGGCTGGAAGAGCCAGGGAAGGAGATGAGGGTAAGGTAGTGACTATTATGGGATGCTCAGGGCAGGGACACAGTGCCTGTGGGAGGAAAGTGGAGGGAGGAGGAGGAGGGGGGGGTGAGCAAGGAGAGAATGCGATTATTATGGGATACCTCGGTGGGGGGAAGGGTGGCTACTGTGGTATGTATGAGTAAGGGCGAGTATTATGGGATGTTTCCGCATGGTGTGTGTGCGGGGGGGGGGGAGCGGATTACTGGACGGTGCCCCGCAAGGACTATTATGGGATGCTTCGGGGGTGGGGGTGGGGGAGGGCGATTATTATGGGATGCAGGGCTGGGCTCCCGAGTTTTGTGGACAGGGGAGTATTATGGGATGGCTCGGTCGAGGGGTGGCCTGTGTGTGTGTGTGTGTTACTGAGGTGACGGGGGTGGGACCCGTCGCCAAGGCGCCGTGTGGTGGCGGCCGTGGTGGTGGTGGAGGGGGGGGGGGCCGGGCAAGGGATTATTATGGGATGGAGGCGGGAGCGCTGAGGAGGGGAAGCGAGGGGAGGGGCTTGGCCGGGGCTTTTTTTTTCCCCTTTAAGAGGCGGCGCTGGAGCCGGAGCCATTTTCCCTTCAGCGGCGTCGAGAAATAAGAAGCCGGGGCGCCCGGAGTCGGGTGAGGGCGGGAGAGGGGCAGAAGCCCAGAGGGGGGCGGGGGGGCAGGTGGGGGTTTTATGTGGGGGGGGGGGAGAAAGAAGGGAAAGCTCCCTGGATATTGGGGTCTGGGGGGGGGGGGGGACGACGAGGCAGGAGAGGCGCCGGCTTTCCCGGCTGCACCGCCGCCCTGCAACCTGGGCGACCCGCCGCCGCCTGAGGGAAGCGGAGCGACCCCCCCCCCTTCGCCAAACGCCCCCTATCTCTCCCCCCCTCACACAACTCCCCACAGCCTCTCACGGTGGTGGGGGGGAAGGGGGTGGGGTGCCTTCGTCTTTCTTCTCGGGGGCGGGCTGGAGAATATTAGCCCCCCCCAGACACGTGTTAGGGGGCTGCCTTGTATGTATATATGTGGGAATATTATCTCTTCAGTTTCTCCCCCCCCAACCCGTGGCAAGAGAAACGCCCCCCCCCGTCCCAAACCTCGACCTTCCTTGCCATAGCCCGCCCCCCCCCAACCTCAACCTTCACTAACTGCTCTTCTCAGCCAGCCCCGAAATAAATGTTATTTTATTTTATTTTCCCCCGCCCCCCCCCCAGTTTGGGTCTTTTCCTCCCCCCCCCCTCCTCCCCATAGCTAGGAGGAGTGGGACGGGTCCGACAAGTTTCTCGGCTTGCTTCGAAGCCGCCTTTTTGTTTTACAGCCTGGTCCAAAACTTTAATTTCCTTAGCCTGCTTATGTCAGAAGGAAAACCGAGAGTTAAGCTTTTTATTTTATTTTTTAAAATCCCAACTGCCCATCAAGGGACTCCAGGACGTCCATTCTCGGCCAGAGAAGAATGAGTGGGCTTTGTAAAAAATAAAATAAAAAATCAGCCCCTCATTTCTTATAGCATTTCCATTGCGCGTCTTCTAGTGAGTGGGCGTTTTTTTTCCCTTCTTTTTTTTTTTGTTCAGGAGCTGAAACAAACTCTCTGGGTGGTGGTGGCGGCTTTGAATTATGGTAGCTTTGACCACAGAGGCGCCACCAAGAGGCATTTCTTGACCCATGGGAGGTGGGTTGCTCCAGGCTTTTGTTTCCCACCCCCAGGTTTTTGTCTGTCCAAAATACAGGTGGAACCAAACTGGGAAACCCCAAGTCGGTGGTGCCTGTCAAGATCCTCATAATAATGAGACGGTGACTCGGATTAATTTGGCATTGGCCTGAAGGCCTTCTGAGATGAGGGCTTGGACCAAAGCTGCTACCTAGTTGACTGGCCCTCCCTGCCGCTGCCACCTTTCTCCAGAGATCCAGAGGCTGGTTTTGGGCTGTTTCTTATAAAAAGGCTGCGACTTTTAAGCTTTCTTTCCTTCTCTCTCCCTATAGCCCGTTGCTGGCCTTAGCAGTAAGGAGGCGCCGAGATAGCAGAAGCTTCTTGAGCCCTCGGATTGTCCTCCGAAACAGAGGACATGGCGTCGGGTATAGGATCCCCATCGCCATGCTCTGCGGGCAGCGACGAGGAGGAGATGGAAATCCTTCTGAACAACAGCATCCATCAACACCAAGGTACACATATCAGCTAGCAGAAGAGCGTCGGCTCCTTCGTTTTGGGGGTGCTATGGTGGCTTTTTCGTGAACTAAGGAACAAAAAGAGTTTTCTCCTGTTTTGCATGCTTTGGACCAGTAATGACAAGGTCATGTTCTGCTTAATCCATGCCCTTGCTTAATGGGTTTTGGCGGGGGGCGGGGAGGCATCTTGCCCTGTGTTTCTGATAACTCTGCTACATAGACGTGATGGGAGACTTGATAGTTTGGATCGGAGGCTGAGGGAAATTTTAAAAAAATTGTTCTGAACTTCTTTTCACTGGGGCTGCAAGATTAATCTATAGCTGCTAATGTTTTAGATGTCTCATTTGGTTGCCTCTTTCCATGGCTTCCTGCTGAGTCCTCCTCCTGCTGCCTGGAGAAGGGCTTACTGTAGATCCCACTCAATCATTCCGAATACTCTGAATACGTAGCTTGTCATGCTAGCTTTGCTTTTGAATGAACATGAATGGTGGCTGCGAAAAGACAGGGCTCAGGTGAAAGTTCTGTTTACTAGGAACTTCTGTGTGTGTGATAGAAAGTATCTCATTCCTTGTTATTGCGTCCCTTTTCCTAAAGGTGTGATGGACTTCATTGTGGGGAGGGCTTGTGGGGGTGTGGGGAACCTTTCAAGTGGATTGACTGAAGTGAGGGTGGATGACAGGTTCTTATGCACATTTCAAGCTGCTCTGAAGGGAAATACGAAGTGGAAGGCTTTCTTTCTCTTGCCCACTTGAGAGCTCAACTATGTCTTGTGTCCAAAATGATCTGTGCCCTGGGCTGTTGCATGACCCATTTTCCTCCCTAGCCACACCCTGTGGAGCTTACTTCACAGCTGCTCACCTGCATTTTGGGTTGAATGTGGCCTGCACCATGTGGCAGGGACATGGGAGCAGTGCATTTTGCTGTGTGTCTTTTTGCCTTGGTACCTTTCAGAAGAATTGTAGTTGAGCTCAGTTGTACGGAGTGGCCACCTATTGATTTGGGTTGAGTGCAAGACTATCCCTAGGAACAGGGTAAAAGTCTCCTGGCCTCCGAAGTGCTTTTAGCGCTTGGCCCAGCTGGGAGTTCAGGGGGGCAGACCTGGATTGTGTGTTTTTGAGTTCACAGGCCAAAGAGGGAGTCCACTCTCTCTTACTATTGCTGGATGCTAGAAGGCCTAGAGAAGAGGTGCAGATGATGCTTGAGGAGTGGAGCCTGCCTGAAGTGCGTGGGGAGGGAGAAACATGGGAAAGTCTTGCTGAAGGAAAATACTTCTGGCACAGGATACGTTTGCTGGTTTGGGAAAGCAGGGCTCCGCCCTGTGCCGTTTCCCCTCTGCTCCTTGTCCTTTGGTTGCAGCAACTGCTGTGACCTGTAGCTTCCCCCATCCTGCCCAGTGCCTGTGGTTAGGAGGCCATTTTCCCTTGGAGGGAGAGCTTGTGACTCTGGCTGCGTGTAATGGGCGGGGGTGGCTGCTGAGGGGGGAGGGGAGGGAGAATGGCTGGTTACTGTGGATCTTGTCACAAAGGAAGCTGCCGGCTGGCTGTGCCCCTCTGGGCTGTTGGGGGTTGGAGAACAGATGGGAGTGTGGTCTGTCGGGTTAAGGAG
Source organism: Podarcis tiliguerta (assembly GCF_965153285.1). Taxonomy (NCBI): domain Eukaryota; kingdom Metazoa; phylum Chordata; class Lepidosauria; order Squamata; family Lacertidae; genus Podarcis; species Podarcis tiliguerta. The sequence goes on from NC_139550.1 coordinate 3,734,771, forward strand.
TGACATGTTTGTGTGTGTGTGTGTGTGTGTGTACGCATGCTCGTGCTTGTGCATGCATGCGCGTGCACCCACATGAGAGGGGGAGAGGGAATGAGTTAAAGCTTGCATTTGCATAGCGAGGAGGTGATTTGTGAGTTGTGAGAGGGCTGGCACCTGAGTTAGCACCTGGTGATTGTTAGTACTCAGAACCTCCATTTCAGTCTAGGTAGGATGGGAGAGTTGAAGCAGCATCCTGTTGAGTTTGCTGTTAGCTATGAAGGTTTCTTCAGGGGGATTTTGAGGAAAGTGGGAGAGAATGTTTGTTGTACCCTGATCATTATCTAGCAGGTGTATCTTCAGAAGTTCTTGCTTGCAGATTCAGATTTTTCATTTGAAACAACATGCTAAGGGATGAAGGGGGTAGTGCTTTGCTATTCAGTTGCATTAAAAGCCAGTACTGTTCCTAGTCTGTATTTTGCTCTGGTGCTGGACTAAACAAATGTCTTCCATATGGAATAACTTCACTAAGCAAGAGGTAGAGGGAGATGCATGAAGACACGTAGTCTTTGTTGGTGCATTGGAAAAATCTTGAAGCAGGTGGCACCATCCTCATTCACTAGGTGAGACCTAAGATGGGTTGAATGCCCCTGGGCAAAGGACCCCCTCCCTCTCTTTGAGTTGCAGTAGGTTTGTGAGGATACAGGAGAAAGCTGGTATAGGAAGAGCTTCCAATTTCTTTCAATGAAGCCTCCCTGTATATGATTTTTGGGAGGAGATCAGAGATGCCTTGTTCTCTTTAATCTGTTAGCGCCAATTTTGGACTAGTACTCCAGTCTGCAGTTACTTCAGTGCAATAGCAGGAGGTTGGAACACTGGAATCACACCCATGGGAAAGACAATGGGGGTAGAAATGGGCCCAGTTCAAAAAAAAAAAAAAGAAAAGAAAAGGTGAGGAGTGACCCTATTGCATATGGTCTAACTTGGGAGTGTGGCAAAGCAACAATGGACTAAGTACAAGTGGAGTGTAGTCTGTGGCAATGGGATTGTGAAGAAGTACCTAGGCATTGGAAAATGATTAGTTACCCCTGCTGCCTTCATAATTTCCCTCAGAGCCGGAAGAAGAGCCAGAGGAAGAGCTGTTATCAGAGGCAGAACTGCCAAAAATCAAGAAGAAGAAGAAACCCAAGAAGCTGAAGGAACCTAAAGTGCCCAAGCTTAGTAAGCGCCAGAAAAAAGAGGTAAGAAATAGAGTAGGACTTGGGGATGAGGGAGAGAAAAGCAGCTTAATGTACAGATGGGTCTGCATGTTGATTATATTACAGTCTTGCTTCCCTTTAGAAAGAACATTTTTTGGGTGCTGATTTATGTGCTTTAATTATTCCCTCCCCCTCCAGCTTGGAGACAGTTCTGGTGAAGGAAATGAATTTGTGGAGGAGGAGGAGGAGGTGCTGCTGCGCTCCGACAGTGAGGGAAGTGACTATACCCCTGGGAAGAAGAAGAAGAAGAAACTTGGGGCTAAGAAGGAAAAGAAGAGCAAAGCCAAGCGCAAGGAGGAGGAAGAAGAGGAGGATGAAGATGATGACTCCAAGGTGAGAAGATCCAGAATGGCTCATTAAATCACATGAACACATAATTCCACTGCTGCTATAGTGGTTACCCTTGCTTATCTTACTTGTTTTTGTACTTTAGGTTTGGGAGGGAAGGGTGGGCACAACACAAGGTGCTGCTAAAAGAGGGTGATGTTTTCCTTCTTGAGGGTCTAAGGGAATTCCCTGTCCTGCTTTTGTAGGGTAGGTGTGTGTGTCTTGGGTTCTTCTTCCTTTTGGCCCAGTCCTCTATAATTTCCTGCTGATCCTGCCTTTCTTTGACAAGCTTCCTGCTCATGGCAGGAAAGTGTCTCCTTGTTGAAACTAGTATCTTTTTAACTAGCAACTTTTCCCTGTCCCTTTCTCCAGGAACCTAAGTCTTCTGCCCAGCTTCTAGAGGATTGGGGCATGGAGGATATTGATCATGTTTTCACAGAGGAGGATTATCGCACTCTTACCAATTACAAGGCTTTTAGCCAATTTGTCAGGTGCGTCGTTCAGTCTTTTCATATCTTGGGAATGCAGGGCAAGAAAGACTTAATAATCTAGCAGACGATGAGATATTGAAGTGTATTATCTGTAAGTCTCTGGTTTAGTTTTTTGTTGAATGGCAAATAGGCATGCTACTTTTTCTTTGCCTTGACACCTCATCTAAAGCAGGGGATAATACTACTTGGCTTACAAGGCAGTTGTAAGAATTATTGAGATAATTTATGTGAATTTCCATGAATGTTTTTATATCGAAAATGCTATATAAATTATCACAGTGTTCCAGGCTTGGGCACTTGGCGTTACAGAATTGTTGGATTACTGTAGGAAATGGGTTAGGCTGCAATCCTAACCCTCACTGGATTCAATATGGCTTACTTCTGAATAGGAATGTATAGATTTGCATGTTAACTATTACCCATAGAAGGATGGAAGACATAAATGGAGGGCCTAAGTAATTAGCCTCAAAAATCTTCGGTTTGTGGCAGAGTTGGGGACTTAGGAGCATACCTAGCTTTTCTAGGAATACTAGAAAATGTTTTTCTCCCATGTGTTAGTTGGCTTCAGGGGCGATGGGAGGGGCTAACAGTCTTAAGAATAGGTTGTAAAGTTTGAGCTTCCCAAAGTCCAGACCATCCAGCAGTGCTCTTTTCTTTTTCTTCCCCCATGTAGGCCACTTATTGCTGCTAAGAATCCCAAAATTGCTGTCTCAAAAATGATGATGGTGCTTGGGGCCAAGTGGAGAGAGTTTAGCACAAACAACCCCTTTAAAGGGAGCTCCGGGGCATCTGTGGCAGCTGCGGCAGCTGCTGCTGTGGCTGTGGTGGAGAGCATGGTGGCTAACGTGGATACAGTTGTTCCTCAGCCCCCAGTTGAAGTCCCGCTTCGGAAGGCTAAGACCAAGGAAGGCAAAGGTGAGGTGATCATATGGGGACTGTTGTGATGATGAGTGGGGGGGAGGTAGGGGTTCATAAGCTCTGTACCTTCTTCTAGCAACTTTGATCAACTGTACTGCAGGGCACCCATTAATTCACTTCTGGAAAAATCTCGCAAGATTTTACATTTCCCTTTAAAGCACAGCTCAGCTGGGATCTAGGTACCATTTAATAATGGGGTGATGATGGTCTGTTTTCTAGGTCCCAATGCCCGAAAAAAACCCAAGGCTAGTCCTCGTGTTCCTGAGATCAAAAAACCCAAAACCAAGAAGGTGGCACCCTTGAAAATCAAGCTGGGAGGATTTGGCTCCAAGCGTAAAAGATCATCTGTGAGTTTTTCTTTTTCTGGTAAGAGGGTGGGAATTTTCTCTTGGCCACATTGTCTCTTGCAGGATATGGGTGTGTGGGTTTGTGTGGGGCAGCCTCAATAGCACTGGGTCACAAAGTCAAGTTTTCATATTCCTTTACAGTATTTATTTATTTTTGTACCTCCAGAGTGAGGATGATGACCTGGATGTTGAGTCAGACTTTGATGATGCAAGCATCAACAGCTACTCTGTGTCAGATGGCTCTACCAGTCGCAGCAGCCGCAGCCGCAAGAAACTAAAAGCAGGAAAGAGGAAAAAGAAAGGTACTGAGCTCTGCTTGGCTCATACGGGAGCTGTGTGGAAAGTGTGTGCTCAGGAGCAGGGATTTCATGATTGCAAGTGTCTGGAGAGTGGTTGGGGACCATTGGTATAAAATATTTGCTATTGCGTACCTAGGGAAGAAGTCAAACTCTGCAGACTTAAAAGATTGAGGGATTTCCGACGGGACAAGACACGCTGTGAGGAAAACTTAAAGTTTGTGTTACGTCTTTTTATGGTACACCCATAGCCATTTTCCTGCTCTGACCCTTGGGATACAATAGTGATATCCAGGCTGTGCTCTCTAAATAATAATTTTTTGCTATCTAGATACTGCTCTGTGGCATGAGATTGGAGTATCCTCCTTGTTGCTTGAACCTGCTGCTTGCTTAATTGTTTAAAAGCTTTCTCCACTACCTTGCTCTGCTAGGAGAAGAGGATTCTGCTGCAACTGTTGATGGCTACGAAACGGACCACCAAGACTACTGTGAGGTGTGCCAACAGGGGGGAGAGATCATCCTGTGTGACACTTGCCCTCGTGCCTATCACATGGTTTGTCTGGATCCAGATATGGAGAAAGCGCCAGAGGGCAAGTGGAGTTGCCCGCACTGTGTGAGTTTTGGGTTCTATGACGCAGCTAGAGGCCTGGGAATGCAGGGTTAGGAAGACAGCTTGAGGGACTTCAAGCACCTTGGTCTAACGGATTCCCTCCCCTATAGGAGAAAGAGGGTATCCAATGGGAGGCTAAAGAAGATAATTCTGAGGGTGAAGAGACCATGGAGGATGCTGTGGGAGATGCAGAGGAGGAGGATGATCACCACATGGAGTTCTGCCGTGTCTGCAAAGATGGAGGAGAGCTGCTCTGCTGCGATGCCTGTCCTTCTTCTTACCACATCCACTGTTTGAATCCACCTTTGCCAGAGATTCCGAACGGAGAATGGCTTTGTCCGCGTTGTACTGTGAGTTCCTGTGCTCTTCCACAAATGGGAAATACAAGCTGGGTTTGTGGGAGTCCCCTGAGTGAGATAGCATTTGAATCAAGATAGCTCGCGCTGAAATCCTGCTCTGAAAAGCATTTGAGTACATTTTTGGATCCTACTCTCCAGGCAGATTATTTTTTTGTGGTTAAAAAGTGACTATGTTCATCTTTTTGCAATAGGAATCAGTTTTTGCCAAGTATTTAAAAACAAAGTTAGGTCCTTGTGTGTAAAGGGAGAGTCTAGATTAGCATCTTGTGATAGGTCCAGGGTCTGGGTTCAATGTTGACCCATAAATATTAGAAACAACATAAAATCCAGTAAGCTTGTCATACTCCCTCCATAAATGTATGAGGGTCTTTCTCTTACAGAATCATAGAACTGTAGAGTTCAGTACGAGCAAAACACTACCTTCAGCATTGCCTCCTGGACTCTGGCCAAAATGTTCTTTATAGGAAGCCTCACATGACTTTTAGCCCAAGCATCTTCATCTGTTATGTCTAGGTTGTATTCTCACGCCTGGTGCAATCCACCTGCATTTCCCATCTTGCAGCCAATCTACAATTTATAAAGAAAATAATTGGAACCTTTGTAGTTCAGTCAGTAGGATAGGAGACTCTTATTGTCACAGTCATGGGTTCAAGCTCCATGTTGGGCAAAGTATTCCTGCATTGCATATGTCTGGGGAAACTAGATGACCCTTGTGGTCCCTCTATGATGACTCTATGATTCTAAATATGAAGCAGATTGGATACAATGCTGTTCAAAAGCTGTGGTGGGGACTGATTTCTAATCCCATGGTCCATCTTCTCCAGTGTCCATCTTTGAAGGGTAAGGTGCAGAAGATCTTGACTTGGAAGTGGGGACAGCCCCCACCAGCCACGCCGGTGCCACGACCGGCTGATGCAGACCCAAATGCACCTTCTCCGAAGCCCCTGGAGGGAAGACCCGAGCGACAGTTCTTTGTCAAGTGGCAGGGCATGTCCTACTGGCATTGTTCTTGGGTGTCTGAACTACAGGTAAGCAAAAGGCATCTTTACTTAGAAGCAGAGCACAGAAATTGGCTAACCCCACGTCAGGACGGGGTGTAACTGCATCTGTTTGTACCTCAGCTGGAGCTGCATTGCCAGGTACTGTTTCGCAATTACCAGCGTAAAAATGACATGGATGAACCTCCTGCAGGAGATTTTATGGGAGAAGAAGAGAAGAGCCGTAAACGTAAGAACAAGGACCCAAAGTTTGCAGAGATGGAGGAGCGTTTTTACCGTTATGGAATCAAGCCAGAATGGATGATGATCCATCGGATTCTCAACCACAGGTGAGGAAAGAAGTTGAGATTGCCTCAGTCTCTGAAACATGAATGGTTGAACATTCCTGAATTGAAAGTGACTCTAAAAGGTCCTGAAACACTCAAAAAGGAGAAATAATTCCATTTGTCTCTAGCCAAATGAATGTAAAGACACACCTTACCTTATATATTGTCTTTCCACACTCACACAAACATGTAAAGAATAATATAACAGCAGCAACACCAACCAAGATAAAATCAGTAAGAACCAAGAAATCCAAACACACAATTCAGCCTCCTTTTCTGTGCCTCCTCTGATTCCCTTCATTAACTGTATTGGGGGGGGGGGCGGGGGACGGGGGACAGGAACAATATATGCAGTTTTCATCCTTTACTACTTTACATAGACTGTGATATTCATTTAATCTCTCTTTCCTTTAGCATTGATAAGAAGGGGAATGTTCACTACCTTATCAAATGGAGGGATCTACCATATGACCAGGCTTCTTGGGAGAATGAGGAGGCAGAGGTACAGGATTACGATATCTACAAGGCTGCATACTGGAACCACAGGTGAGCATGGATTTCATTCTTTGGTAAATGGGTCAGATGTGAGAAAAGCCCAGCTGAGTTGGTAATGTGAATTGAAGCATAGCTATCCTAAGATCTTTGTAGCTTTCTCTCTGAAAGGAGAAGGATACTCCACTCAGCCCTGGGGTGCTTCATTTGGAAGAGTTTCTTCTTTCCATCTGCTGTGTCGGAAGTACAGAGTCTATACAACCTGTGTGCCTTTTATCTTGCACAGGGAATTGATGAGGGGTGAAGAAGGAAGACCTGGAAAAAAGATAAAGAAAGTGAAGTTGCGGAAATTAGAGAGGCCCCCAGAAACACCAACAGTGGATGTGAGTTAATGGCTTTGAGGGGTGTGGGAGGGAGACGCAAGAAGGGGAAAGAACATGGTGGTCCTGCAGTTTGTACGTTCAAGGTCGGAGACAGTATGTTCTGTAGCTGGAGTGAAAACTACTTATCTATAATGCTTTTGATCACCAAAGCAACCCTTTGTAATTTTTATGCATTCTGTGGAATCTTGGTCCTGGACCACTTTTGATGGCATTAAGTTGCAGAAGCATAGGAGCCAACTGCTAGGGAATGAGGTCTCTTCGCCCCTCCCCAAATACAATATTTGAGCCCCCCTCCCCAGTTGATGGGCAGTGCCAGTCAAATGGTGTGTGCTGTGTCTTGTGATCGATTATTTTATTCAAGTTGGCACCCTGAGAGTAGCTCAGGCCAAAGACAGTGAGGTGGAGCAGTTTGCCTTTTTTTGCCATGGGTGGAAGAGGGATAAACGCAGGCGCACAATCTAGTTCACCAACATTCTGTAAAGAGGACAAAGATAAAGTAATATTCACCAGAGCAAAGGATCTTGTCTGCTGAGCTACCATCCTCTGCGGCTACTAATTTTTTTGTGTAGTATCAGAAGTCCACTAGGTGCTATACTAGAGTCTCCATATTCCAAAGAGCAAAAACCTGGACACTCACCCACCACCATCGGGGCACATCTCCATCAGACGCAGAGAGAGAGAGACTGGATGGAAGGGAGGGAGGGAGATGGTGCATTGTTGGAGGGCACTGGGGAGGGAGGCAGCTGGCGTGAGCCAGCCCTGCGCTGAGAAAGAAATTTTGCCGCGTTCTGAAAATTCCCCCTGCACACCCATTTTCAGGAGCGGGATCCCGGATATGTCTGGGGAAACTAGGACGTATGGCAGTCCTATGCTATACAGAACTTGCACCATTCCTGCCTGAGGAAATTACTCTTGACTTTTCAAAGGAAGCAACAAGCTTCCTTTTGCATTGTGTTCCTCCCTTAGTTCTTGCCTGCTTTGCCCATATCCTGTTCTCCCCAAACAATTTTCACTAGTAGAGGTTTGAATAAAATATAGGTTACCCTTGATGTGGCCTTAATATGCTTTGCACCTCCGCATGAAATGGTATGCATGTATGAGGTACGTAGCTTAAAAGCTGCACAAAGCTGGTGTGCTAATGGCCTGTTTTAATGTTTATACATACATTGAGCACGTAGAACCCTGCTTAGATGAGGTGGTCTTTTTTTAAAAAAGTAAACATGTGCCATGCAGTCAGTTTAAAACTTACTGTTGAGCCCTAGGCTGAGATGTTACATGTTATCCAACTGGGCAAGACTCAGCTTTCTCTAATAGCAGCAGTAGCAGAAACTGAACATTTTCAATTGTTTTTCTCCATCTCTGCAGCCAACTGTGAAGTATGATAGACAGCCTGATTACTTGGATGTGACTGGAGGCACCCTGCATCCTTATCAGCTTGAGGGTCTGAACTGGCTGCGTTTCTCTTGGGCTCAGGGCACAGACACCATTCTGGCAGATGAAATGGGTCTGGGGAAGACTGTCCAGACAGCTGTGTTTCTGTATTCTCTTTACAAAGAGGTGAGGTTCCAGAAGACGTTGACGTGCACATACATATCTTTATTCTGGAAGTCTGTTTCCTGCTGTCTTAACATCAGATTTATCTGATTATAGGGACACTCTAAAGGACCTTTTTTGGTGAGCGCTCCATTGTCCACCATCATCAACTGGGAGAGAGAATTTGAGATGTGGGCCCCAGACATGTACGTGGTGACTTACGTGGGGGACAAAGACAGCCGGGCCATTATCCGTGAAAATGAATTTTCCTTTGAAGATAATGCTATTCGTGGGGGAAAGAAGGCCTTCAAGATGAAGGTATTACAGCAAACTAATTGGAGTTAGTGCCTCTCTTGAGAACTTTGTAATGTTGCAGGTTCCTGAGTGAAGCATTGAATGCCAAGTAATCTCAAATGATGGAAAGCTGGGTTTTTGTGAGTGTGGGTCTGGCCTGTGGTTATACCTTTCCTTGCTATTTGTTTCCCTAATGTGCAACTTCTGATCCTTGCAGAAAGAGGCATCTGTGAAATTCCATGTATTGCTCACTTCTTATGAGTTGATCACTATTGATATGGCCATTCTAGGCTCCATTGACTGGGCCTGCCTTGTAGTGGATGAAGCGCACAGACTGAAGAATAACCAGTCAAAGGTAGGGAGAAATTTATCTTGGATCTGTAAACTCTTTATTCCTTTTCCCATGTTTTATGACTGATTAGAGGGGCTTGCCAAGATTAGACACTGCTCTCTCAATGTTAACAAACTTTTCAGAAGACTTGACGTAAGCAGCATTTTTACACTGTTTATATATGTGTGTGCACCCCTGTATGAGGAAGCTATTAACCCTCAAGAACTGCTTTTGTGTTTGCTGTGCAGCAGCTCCTAATTTTGTGCACTATGATTAAGGATTGTTCTTGTTTTAAAAGAGGGATGAACAGTGCCTTATTTGAACATGCTTGTTTTGTTTTTGTTTTTTTAAAAACTTCATGTTAGTCTCATATTCGTTATTTTCTGTGTTGTATTGGAACAGTCTGATGCTCCTCAGGCTGGCCTGCAAGTCCTTTAATTGTTGATAGGTTATTGTAGTTTTACAAAAGCTGAGAACTTGCTTAGAGATTACACGATCGGTGTCTAGTCTCCTGTGCAGATCTGTATGTTTGGAAATATGTTGTGAATTTGGTTGACTTTCTATCTTTCCTTTTCTTGCTGTGCCCTTCACACTTCCTTCAGTTTTTCCGGGTGTTGAATGGCTACTCTCTTCAGCACAAGCTGCTACTCACAGGGACACCCCTGCAGAACAATTTGGAGGAGCTTTTCCACCTGCTTAATTTCTTGACGCCAGAAAGATTTCAGTAAGTCCTGCAGTGTGCACTCAAGCACAGCTTCCCTGTTGGGTTGCTGTTCCCATGTTTCTTGTTGTGGCTTTTTAATTTCTCCTGACTGTCTGTCTGACTTCCCTCATAGCAACCTAGAAGGCTTCCTGGAAGAGTTTGCAGACATTGCCAAGGAGGATCAGATCAAAAAACTTCATGATATGCTGGGCCCACACATGCTGAGGCGCCTCAAGGCCGATGTCTTCAAGAACATGCCTTCTAAGACAGAGCTTATTGTCAGAGTGGAATTAAGTCCTATGCAGAAGTGAGTGTGGGAGGATAGTCCTTTACTCCTTTAGCTGAGTATCTTGACATTAACATGGTTTAGCCTATGCTTCAGGGTGCTGGAATTCTAATATGCTCACTTTCCTGTTCTTGGTTTGTCTCTCATGCTGATCAGCTGCATAAAGTAGATTTGTACTGGCTGCTTTTCTGAGTACAAGGTGGGAGAATGGAAGGGGACCTGTGCTTCCACAGATAGTTCTGAGGTAGAAGCGAAGTGTTTGCAGCAGACCTAAGAAATAAGTAACCAGCAATGTGGATATTCATATTTTTACAGAAAGTACTACAAATATATCCTGACAAGGAACTTTGAAGCACTGAATGCCCGGGGTGGTGGCAACCAAGTTTCTCTGCTCAATGTGGTTATGGATCTGAAGAAATGCTGCAATCATCCCTATCTCTTTCCTGTAGCTGCCATGGTAGGTTCTGTCTCCCAGAATTTCCCTTTCAAGTGCTCTATACACTTTGCTCTTAATTGTCTAAGCACTGGGGAATGGGCCTGTTGTTTTATCTCCCTTTCCTGCTTAAACCTTCATCCTGATCTTAAATATTGTCATATGTATTGGTTTTACGAAGCACAACTATCATTTGAGGGCATGGTTGCGAGCAGCAGTTGCCACGTCATTAGCTTTTGAATGTAGTAATTGAAGGGAAGTTTATAACTTGATGATCATCTCAAAAGACTGAGAATTGGCACAGAGCAGGAAATTTATTAAGTAATAGGCCATCTGTTTCTTGCTATGCTGCCTTTTGTATGGAACTTATAGGGCAGCTGCAAAAAATAGGGAGAATTGCTAGAGAGGCATAGGTAAGAAAAATGAAGTGGAAGGAATACATGATAAGACTGCTGGAGTCCCTACAGGGTAAGCTAAGCTGTTTGACACTTGTGAATCATTAATGGCCAGGACCAACAATTTGAAGAATACTTTCCCTCCCTTCTTCACCCCCCTTTTCAATTTTTCATGCAGGAAGCACCAAAGATGCCCAACGGCATGTATGATGGTAGTGCCCTAATCCGGGCCTCTGGGAAGCTGCTTCTGCTCCAGAAGATGTTGAAGAACCTCAAGGAGGGAGGTCACAGGGTGCTGATCTTCTCTCAGGTAACCAAGAGCTATTGTGTAGTGGGGAAAATTTTCCAGATGGTGATGGGTTAGCTGAATGCATTTTGTATGTTTTTACTCCAACTCATTTCTTTGTCTCCCCCCCCCCCCCCAAAGATGACTAAAATGTTGGATCTGTTGGAAGACTTCTTGGAACACGAAGGATACAAGTATGAGAGAATTGATGGTGGGATCACAGGAAATATGCGTCAGGAAGCCATTGATCGCTTCAACGGTATGTTATGAGACAGAGTACATAATGGCAGGCACGGTTACCCTTGGCAGGAACCAGGGTTCCCCTCTCATACTTTGCTGAAAATGTCAATTCGCCCTTTACAACAACTAGCAGGGCAGCTGTGTTGCTCTTTGAGCTGTCACAAGACCTCTTTGCTGTAACAGGCTAACACATTTGTTAGCATATAAGCGTTCATGGACTACAGTCCACCACCACCTGATAAAGCAGACTGTAGTCCCTGAAAGCTTACACCATAACAAATCAATTAGCCTTTAAGGTGACACAGGATTCTTTGTGATTACGCTTTATAGTATCCCTGCTCTATTTGGAGAATGGTGAAAATGAAGGTCTAGATGATCCAAGTATGTGATAATCTGACAGTATCTTGTCTCATTTATCTCTAGCTCCTGGTGCTCCACAGTTCTGTTTTCTGCTTTCCACCAGAGCTGGGGGGCTTGGCATCAACCTCGCCACTGCTGACACCGTGATAATCTATGACTCTGACTGGAATCCACACAATGATATTCAGGTGAGTTTGAGCAGCAAAATAAAAATCTCCCCCCCCCCCCCATTGCATCAGTGAGGAGGAATCTGGAAGCAGCCACTTGCATTTTAGAGTAACTATAGTTTACTATGGTTAATCTCAGCTACGGCTAGCGAAAACAGCTAGTTCATAAACTGATTTCAAACTGGTTTGTTTCAACTAACCATACTTAAGAGTTACCGCAGTTTGTCAGCAGCAAGGCCACCTGCTCTTGATTGTAAGCATGGCCTTCTCCTTCCAGAACACCCAAGTTGAAGGTAAATCAAGGGATGTATTCTGGTACATTCCATGGGAGCAACGGGCATGATTATTGCCCAGGAGTGTGACAGGACTTGGTGTTTCATAGAATTGTAGAGTTGGAAGGGACCCTGAAGATCATCTAGTCCAATTCTCTGCAATGTAGGAATATGCAACTGTCCCATATGGGGATTGAAGCTGCAATCTCAGCATTTTCAGCACCACACTCTAACCAACTGAGCTATCCAGGTTCAAATAAGTGATAAAAAGAATGCAAGTATAAAGGAAGGTGCAAGGGGATATTTTTTGGATATGGCTAAAGAACAGGGAGGAATCAGAAGGAACTGAAGTTATACAAAGGCTAGGAAGCGGGAAAGCTGAGCAGAATATGCTGTATATAGCTTGGGATTGACTTTAATGCTGTTAAAAGAGTCAACTGGGAAACCGTGTGATGAATAGAATCCTGAGCTTTTTTGAAAGTACTCTGAAGTAAAAGCACACTCTATTGGTCCCCATTAAAAAGAAGAAAAAGTTACAAGGGGGTTGGATGGCTATACCATCTGCGTTTAGTATAAAGCGAAAGTAAAACCTTTCAGACTCCTGCTATTCTACAGGAGGTGTGAAAGCCCAAAGCTTGCCTAGGATCATTCTTGTAATGCTAAGCTGTGGTTTGAAATGGCTTGGAAGGCATACTAATGTGGCAGTGGGCAAAGGGATAGGTCTGCTTTAGGAAGGCAAGGAAATGGAAGGACCCAAAGACAGCAGAAGGAGGCAGTTTAATGAATGAAGACTGAAAGAGTACCTTTTTCCTCTCAGGCCTTCAGCCGTGCTCACAGAATTGGACAAAACAGGAAGGTGATGATATATCGTTTTGTCACACGAGCGTCTGTGGAAGAACGGATCACGCAAGTGGCCAAGAAGAAAATGATGTTGACCCATTTGGTTGTGAGGCCAGGGTTAGGCTCCAAGACTGGTTCTATGTCTAAACAGGAACTGGATGACATCCTCAAGTTTGGTACTGAAGAGCTTTTCAAAGACGAAGCCACTGAAAGTGGCAAGAATCTACGTAATGTGACACAATGTGAGTGAAGTGATTAACTTTCCTTTAGTTAGAGCTGTTGCTCTGTCCCCTTTCAGCTATCCAACAACTCCTTGATTACAGCAAGACTGTCCTCCTCCCCCTCCTCCAGGTGATATCAAGGAAAACGAGGATGGCAGTGTCATCCATTATGACGATAAGGCAATTGAACGCCTACTGGACCGGAACCAGGATGAGACGGAGGATGCTGAGCTTCAGGGCATGAATGAGTACCTGAGCTCCTTCAAGGTGGCCCAGTATGTGGTGCGTGAAGAGGAAATGGGGGTAAGTGAGAATTGACCACCTGCTTTCTGATTCATTTGTTTCTTGGTGCAAAGGCATTCACTGCTGGTGGCTGGAGGATGGAATTCTGGAGCAAGTGTGGGTTTGAAGCTTCAATCCCAAACCTCCTTACTAGGGTGAAAGCTTTACTTGAAGGCATTGGGATTTCTGAGTAAGTATGCTGAGGATTGCCTCTTCATTTTTCTAATTTTCCTATGTTAGGAGGAAGAGGAGGTTGAACGGGAGATTATCAAACAAGAGGAGTCTGTGGATCCAGACTATTGGGAAAAGCTGCTTCGTCACCACTATGAGCAGCAGCAGGAAGACCTGGCCAGGAATCTGGGCAAGGGCAAACGCATCCGCAAGCAGGTCAACTACAACGATGGCTCTCAGGAAGACCGAGGTAGTTGTGCGTGCGTGAGATAGGAGGAAGCAGCTTTACAAAAACAATGGTTGGGTTTTTCGCAGGCAACTGACTTTGGGCATTCTGTTCTTTTTCCAGATTGGCAGGATGACCAGTCAGATAATCAGTCTGATTACTCTGTAGCCTCTGAGGAAGGTGATGAAGATTTTGATGAGAGGTCGGAAGGTATGTTGAGGTGTTGTGCATTTGGACTCCTTGATTCTGGGAAAGCGCAATAAGGAGGTGCTCTGAGCTAGAGTGGGGTAGAGTGTCAGGGCAGAACTAGAGAGACCACCCACTCAGCCATGAAGCTCTCTGGGTGACCTTTGACCAATTGTGACCTCTCAGCCTCACAAACTTTAGAGGGCTGCTGGGATTTAATAATTGTTAGGGTTCATTGAGAAACACCCTGCCTTGAGCTCTTTGGAGCAAAGGCCAGGTATAAATTGAATAAGCGAAACAGATTGGAAGCTCTTTATATGATTGCTATGCTTTTCCTTGCATACCAAACTCCATCTGATTCAATATACTGTCTTAAACTGCTACTTCTCCCTTTTTCTGTCTTGCCAGCTGCTCGCCGTCCTAGTCGGAAAGGCCTGAGGAATGACAAAGACAAGCCGCTACCCCCACTCCTTGCTCGTGTAGGAGGCAACATTGAGGTAATTCTTAAGAGTTTTATACTCCCAAAATTCTGAGAGTTTTATACTGAGGGTTTGGCATAGAAATCTTCCAAATTAACAAAATCAGATCCTTTGTGGAACACATGAGCCTCTATGCTTGGGGGGTGGGCGGCTGCTGCTGCTGCATTTAAGCTTTTTCCCTCTCTTTCTCCTGTTCAGGTTCTGGGCTTCAATGCTCGCCAGCGGAAGGCCTTCCTCAATGCCATCATGCGCTATGGGATGCCACCTCAGGATGCCTTTACTACCCAGTGGCTGGTGCGGGACCTCCGTGGGAAGTCAGAAAAGGAGTTTAAGTGAGTCTGGCGTGCTGGTTGGAGGAGGCGTAACTTGAAATTCCCAAGAAAGAGTGGAATTAGGGGAACAAACTTTGCTTAGCCATGTCTGGGCTGGGGAGTGATGGAATTTGACAAGCAGTCTCTGGGAACCAAGCTAGTTTGAGTGGAATAAGGGAGATTGCTGGTCGAGAACTTGCACACACTTTAATTGTGAGTCTTGCTGGGGAATTACTTGCATCGAGGGTTTATGCAGTCATGATGCTACCAGTCTTTTTCACGCTCCCTTCCCTCCTTCAGGGCCTACGTCTCTCTCTTCATGCGCCACTTGTGTGAGCCAGGAGCGGACGGTGCAGAAACGTTTGCTGATGGGGTCCCACGCGAGGGCCTGTCCCGGCAGCACGTCCTCACACGAATAGGGGTCATGTCTCTCATACGCAAGAAGGTGGGTATTAAAACAAAATTTTTAGAGACCTCTAGATGGCCCTTAGCCTCTTATATGCATTGGATGGACTAGTTGGTGACTAGTTTCTATTTTTGGAGTTCAGAAGGACACTGATGCATTTAATTGGTTTTGACTTGGAACGACTAAAATGTGTTTTCCATGTCCCCATCCCATTAGGTGCAAGAGTTTGAGCATGTGAATGGACGCTGGAGTATGCCAGAGCTAGCAGAGATAGAGGAGAACAAGAAGCTTTTGCAGCCCAGCTCACCTTCCCCCAAGACCCCAACTCCCTCTACGCCAGGAGACACACAGCCTAATACCCCTGCCCCTGTTCCTCCACCTGGTGAGAGCCCTGCCTTTGTGTTTTTGTTAAAAGAGCCCCGTCCAGCCTTCAATGCTGCTCCTCTTTCCAGCTGTGACAGAGGACTTGGGGCGGACGTAGATCAAACCAACTCTTAATTTAGGAGGGCTTCCTGGAGCTAAGCCTAGCCCTCAAAGGCGCAAGAGGACATGTGGATTGTCTGCATGGGAGGAGGGCCATTCCAGGGGATCAGAGTATAGAGACTTCTGAGTCCCAAGTGGTGTGTGCTGAAAGCTTCTTCTGCTTTCTCCCCTACTGATTTATAGAGGAGGTAGTGAAAGCAGAAGAGGGGGTCACTACCAAGGATCAAGGGGAGCCCACAGAACCTGAGAAGGAGACTAGTCCCACTGTTGCTGCTGCTTCCACTGCTGAGAATGAAGCCCCGGTTGAGGTGAGCTTCAAGGGATTTCTTCATGTTGCTGCTATATAAATGCATTTCTTCTTCTGATCTTTGGAATGCTCTGCTGATGACTGAGGTTCTTCAGCTTTCAAATGCTGCTGTCCCTTGGCCATATTGTCTTTGGGAGACGGGGAGGGAAATGTGGCTTTTAATCAGTTATTCCTCCGCCCCTACTTCAGGATTCTGAAGAGAGACATCTATTTTGAAAGATAAATGCTTTGTTTTTAAAAATTCAAAACTTCGTAAAGCAGTGAACAGTGTCCATGGCTGGGAATGTGCTGTGAAACCTGACCACAGGGGTTGGTATATTTTCTTACACTCCACTGAGTAAGATTCTCACCCCTCTTTCTTTCTTTCTCTTGCCCACTCAGCAGGCTCCTCCTGCAACAGAGACCCCCGCACAGGAGGCTAAATCCCCTGTGAATGCTGTGGAAACCGAAGAGAAGAAACCAGAAGACGTAGAAGTGAAAGAGGAGCCAATGGAAACGGAAAGCAAAGGTATGGCTGTTAATTCATAGAAGCATGTGCAAGACATATGGCATTCCAGAGCATGGGGGGCTCTCTGGCGCTGATGTCAAGGAGAGTTCACAGGGCTACCAAGATTAACCTGGTTGGGACTGAATTAGCCTCTGCTTAAATCAGGATAGATGCATTCAATTCTTAAAACCTTCCTCTCCTGCAGCTGACATAGAGAAGGTGGAAGAGAAGACGCCTGCGGAGTCAAACCCTGAGCCTCCAACAATTAACCTTGAGGAGAAGGGTGAGCATTCTAGGCATGGCTGGTATGGGCTTGGCTGTGCATACTGTCGCTGCGGAGATCTGGGGACTAACCAGCAAGTTCTTCCCCCCCCCCTAAACAGAGGAAAAGAAAGAAGACGACAAGAAGGATGTCGTGATGCTGCAGAACGGGGAGACACTTAAAGAGCCTTCTGAAGACCGGCACAAGAAAGCCATGAAGCAGCGGTTCATGTTCAACATTGCAGACGGAGGCTTCACTGGTACTGGCAGGCCGAGGGTGCAGCTGTGGACTGTGGGGAAGCGAGGTCTCACTCGGTTACGAGAAAATAACTTTCTGACATTGTTTCCTCTTGCAGAGTTGCACTCCCTGTGGCAAAATGAAGAGCGAGCAGCTACCGTTACCAAGAAGACCTATGAGATCTGGCACCGGCGCCACGACTACTGGCTCCTGGCAGGAATCATAAAGTATCCTTTCTCCAGCATCTTCAGGATTAGCCCAGCCCTAGACTTTGAGTGTGGCCCCGTGCAAAGGGCTTCAGTGGGTCCTAGGCTGCCATTGCAGCTTTGCCTGCATTCGTCCACTGCATCTGCCGCTTACTATCCATATTCCATCCTTCTTTCAAGAAGATAAGCAGCACAGTACATTGAGTTACCTCACTTTAGCCTTGCAACATTTTTACTCGGTAGGTTAAGATGGGAGCAACTTCCCCACATTTTGCATGCTGTGGTTGTTTGACTGAACAGAATTTGAACCCAGGTTTTCACATATCTGAACCCGGCTCTCCCAGAATGAATGCATTCTGCACGTTGCAATAATACATACCAACGTATGTATGTGCACTCAGTTGCGTGCATTAGGATACTGTACTGTTTGCCACTTGGCTTCTGAAGGATGTTCAGGTTTCCTGCTTCGCCCTGGTGCAATTCCTGTGCCATTCTCATCAATCTGCCTGCTCTGTCTGGCAAGCTCCACTTTGCTCTTCATCCAAACAGAGAACTGCTCTCTGGTGCAGGCAGGCTATGCTCCAGCAAATTTTGCAGCAGTGGTTTGGCAGGAGGAGCAGGAGGAGGAAGAGAGCTGACCTAAGGAGGTGAGCAGCTAGGAGGGTGATTGCATTAGCACCTGCTTCGTAAATCTGGGGCTATGGGAGCCTGGTACATGACTTGCATCTTCTGAAAAATCTAGGGGACTTCTTCCTATTTAAAAAAGGAACACTTTCTCAATACTGAATTTTAATGCCTCAAGAACCGCCTCTCCCCAAATTAAATGACCCAGCCCCTGTGATTATTATCTGAGGCTCTTCTTCGTGTGCCTCCTCCAAGAGAGAGGTCTGGAGGGCAGCAATGCAAGAATGGGCCATTTCTGTTGTAGCTTCAGCTGTTTGTGGAATAATCTCTCCTGGGAAGCTAACTTGTCACCTTTGTTACGTATCTTTAGGCATCAGGCAAAAACTTTCCTCTTCTCCCAGGCCTTTGGCTAAGTAAAGAATCTGTGGCCTTATAAACTCCGGGGAGGGGGTTGTTTGTGTGGTATGTATTTTTGTGTTTTTATATTGTACACTGCCCTATGGTCTTCAGAGATGTAATAAATAACAATATCACCACTAAGACACTCGATGAGTGTTAAAAGCAACTGTTGGAACAGTGCATTTCCAAAATTATTTTTTCTGAGCTTGGCCAACTTCAGCCACGGTTACGCTCGCTGGCAAGATATCCAGAACGATCCTCGTTACGCCATCCTCAATGAGCCTTTCAAGGGTGAAATGAACAGGGGCAACTTCCTGGAGATAAAGAACAAATTTTTGGCCAGGAGGTTTAAGGTGAGAAGCTATGAATTAAATGCTGTATATCAGTGGCGGCTTGAGTTTTCTCCAATGAGCAAAGTAGCTTGTTTTCCTCTAGGCTTTCTAATTAAGAAAAGAGTACTCTGTAGATAGGGACGCGGGTGGCGCTGTGGGTTGAAGCCTCAGCGCCTAGGGCTTGCCGATCAAAAGGTCGGCGGTTCGAATCCCCGCGGCGGGGTGCGCTCCCGTTGTTCGGTCCCAGCGCCTGCCAACCTAGCAGTTCAAAAGCACTCCCGGGTGCAAGTAGATAAATAGGGACCGCTTACTAGCGGGAAGGTAAACGGTGTTTCCGTGTGCGGCTCTGGCTCGCCAGAGCAGCGATGTCACGCTGGCCACGTGACCCGGAAGTGTCTTCGGACAGCGCTGGCCCCCGGCCTCTTGAGTGAGATGGGCGCACAACCCTAGAGTCTGTCAAGACTGGCCCGTACGGGCAGGGGTACCTTTACCTTTACCTTACTCTGTAGATACATGTGGATTTGAATTAAACATTGTGAAAGTCATGGCATTTAAACAGAAGCAAAACTGGAGATCCTCCTGAGCTCTTTCTTACGGAGACGGTCTCTTCCACAAACTCACACCAATATATATTTTGCAAAAGATAAGTAAGCTTTTTAAAATCTGCAGGCCTGTTTGCCATAGCACCTTTCTTAAACAAACAAAATACCTGTTGAGAGGCTGAGTGGCTTCATGCTATATGCACCTGGTACAACTGGAGCAACACACTGAACTATAGATCCCAGTAGCACAGTGGTAATTCTGCAGCTAGCCTTTAGCTACAAGTCTCTTCAAACTTGTGTATTCTGTTTCAGGTTATGTTGCAGATGTCAAAGGGGTGAATCTGCTCTTATCTTCTTGACCTAATTGTACCGGTACAAGCCTGTACTATAGCTGGCATAGGCACTAGGGGTTGCTTCTTTGCATGCAGTATTAGCTACTGAACCCATGGTTTTGTTTTGGTTTAAAGAATAAATTGTGTGGCGGTACAAGATTGCATAAGCTATGCAACCATTCCTCATAGGCTTGCAATAAACTTTGTGGTGGTATGCCATTTCTGAGGGAGTTTAGCATATGGATAGATTTCTCCTTATGGCAACACTATTGATCTTTCTAGTACCGTGCATAAGCATGTCGAGACAAGAGTCAGCAGTTGGCATAGACCCTGCAGAGGAAGCTGCGTGGCTCAAGTGAGAAAAGGCCTCCCTTATTCTGGGAGGGAGCCTTGCAGCAGTTTGAGAGTTGGACTCAGGATCCTGTGTTTTTTTCCCATTCTTTTGCAGCTGCTGGAGCAGGCACTTGTGATCGAAGAACAGCTAAGGAGAGCTGCCTACCTGAACATGTCAGAAGATCCATCCCATCCCTCCATGGCCCTGAACACCCGTTTTGCTGAGGTGGAGTGCCTAGCTGAGAGCCACCAGCATCTATCCAAGGAGTCTATGGCTGGAAACAAACCAGCCAACGCGGTGCTTCACAAAGGTGAGGAGTCGGCAGGAGATCACATGGAGTGAGGGCAGACTTCTGTTGTGTGCCACTGGCCCCTTCCCCCCGCCCCACCTCATCCCGCCTCCCTCCACCCCCCCAGTGCTTGTGTCTTTCTAAATGTGCAACTTCTCTTTCTCTCCTAGGGGAGGAGGGCAGCTAGTGTTGGGGGGGAAACCCTCCTCCAGGTTCGGAAGGCAAACTCCAATTTTAAAACGAGGAAGAGGGGCTTTAATTCCCTTACATCCCCAAATGATTTGGGGTTTGGGGAGGCTCCAGCAGAACCTGGTTGTCTTGCAGTCACAAAGCAACGAAAAGCAAGACGACTTAACTTTGCTGCAGGAAGCAAGAGATGGGTCAGGGTTTATAGGTCAGATCCCACTGGTTCTGAAGGGGAATGTTTTGGCCTGGCGAATGAGAACATGTTTGGACTGGTGCCATCATATGATTGCAGCCGAACATTGCTGCAGCAAAGGCTTCTCTCCTTCACATCCATTACCTGATGGAGAGGATGCAATGGGAGGCAGTATAGCCTCCCTTCAACACAAGGGCACAAAAACAGTTGGAGGTTGTTACCTGGCCTTCCTGTATTTCCACAAGGAAGGCCCCCTACTGCAGAGCCCATTCTCTGGGGAAGATGCTTCCATTGCCCAGGCAACCATCCTTTTGAGGTGTGTCGGGAGGGGGGGTTCCTGATTTCTTCCCTCCTCCCCATTAAAGGGGAGACCATTCCCCCCGACACACACACCTTTATGCAGTGGATCAAAGTGTTTCTTGAGAGAGTGTTTAGGAGCAGGAATCCCTCATTCCATGGTAGAAGTGATAGTACTCATTTTTCTCATACCTGCTCCAGGGGCAGAAGTGCCACTCCCTGAAGAGGGAGAAGGTGCAGTACATCTTGGGAGCACATCTGCTCCAGGTCATTCTTTTATTATTGCCCATGGGGATAGGCACTATTTATATGGCCAGAAAGGAGAGAGCTTCTGTCAGCTGCTGAAGACATCCCACAAGAGTGGACTCTTTCCCAGGTTGGACCCCCCTGCAATGATCTTGCTTCCAAGGCAGTGCTCTTCTGAAGCAGATTGACAGATGAGCAGAAGCACCAGTCTGGATCTCCCCTGTCAGAAATGTGGGGTTCCTCAGCTATGGTGCTAAGATAATCTTGCACGGAGTTCATTATCACTAGAACCACCTTTTGAAGAGTCTCTGTGATGCTAGATAAGGATGGCTTGGAGAGATAAATGCTGCCTTCAGTGGGAGTGTCTCTTGGTGATTCATCTTTGGACCCTTACATAACTAGGTAACAGATTCATGGCCTCCAAAAGGGCTGCCTTGAAGAACTCTGTTGCTAAGGTGTAAATTCAAAGTCTAAGGCCTCTGGAGGCAGTCTTTAGTAGAAAGTAAAGCTTCATAGTGCACAAATCAATCTTCCAAACCACGTTGTTGTTATTTTTATGCCTTAAAATGGGCACAATAGCAGATCTAAAGAAATCCAAAACGGGTTGCAGCTCTGGAAGGAAGTCCAAACTTAGGCTATCTGTTGTGCTCCACCCCTTTTCCAGCAAGAGCCTGATGGTTGGAAGCCACCTGAAGGAATTCATGGACATCTGAACAACCATCACCAATGGATAATGAAATGAATCTCCAGAAGCTATGCTTTAAGATTCACCAAGATGCTGAGACACAGATTTTAGGGAGGATCTCCTATATATCCAATAGTACCTTCAAAACATCACTGGATTTCCAAAGTGCTGGAAATCAAGGCCAAAAACCCGTTCTCAGAAAGGGGAAATGGTTTTCTATTTTTATAGTCCTGAAGAAAAATGGTGAAACACACTGACTATGCTGGATACTAAAGCATGGCAAGCAGTTCTGGACAAGTTTCATCTGCTCCTTCCTTTGTCTGAGGCCATGTATCCTGCTCAGTGTCATCCTGGCCTACCTTCACATCCCTAAGAGCAGACATGCAGGTGCTTTCGTTTCAGCTGCAGGAACCAATAATAACAAATTTTATGCCAAACTCTTCACCAGGATCCCAGTGGTCTTAAAGTGGAAGGATGACCTACTTATCTGTTCTCCATCTCTCTGGCATTGTCCCCAAGGTGTGGCTACGACCATCTCAACACTACAAAGACGTTGATTCTTAATCAGCTGCGTGAAAATCTCATTAGATTGATCTTTTGCTTCTCCACTAGGGAATGTGAATATCCTCATAGATGGAGTCTCTCCCAGTAGGCAGACTTCTGCAAGCATGCTAGTAACACTCCTCCACTACTGTCCGAAATCGCATCTCCACTATCTGCCCAAGCCCTCGGGGACCAATTTCACACACCTCTTAACTCCTGTGGGTAGGGTTTTGCTACAGACCTTTGTTCGCCATGGAATACATGTGATGCCTGCAGGACTTTTGAGTACTCTGTAGACAACACGCTGTCCATTAAGCAGTAGAGGTCTTACCTATCTCAACCAAGAATACTTCTTAGGGCAAGAAAGTGCCTTCAGCTTCCTTGGCATACTGGAAAGTGTCAACCTAGTGAACTCTTCAGCAACTTGCAGGTTTGCAAGACTGTTTTTGCTTCTTCTGTAAAGGGGTACTATTTCTCCTTCAGGGAGAGCTCTCCTCTTAAGAAAGATGAACAATTACCACATGGGTTTCGATGCCTGCCTTTACCAGACACTGTTAAGACGCATTTTGCCTAAGTTGAGATGGTCTTTGGGTGATAGATTTCCATATGTGGCTGCAAACCCTCTGGAAGTGACAGGGTGCAGTAGTTGGCTGTTTCCAGACAGGTACCTCTCTTTTTAGCAACCTGATGCTACCTGCCCTCTCCTCCCCACCCCAAGGTTGAGAAGAGGAAATTCTGTACTTCCCTGTGAATTTCTGTTCTCCTCAAGGAAAAGAGGGCAGCTAGGTCCATTCTGCAGTGCTATTCCACCTTGTAGACTCCCAAATGCAACATGCTTCTGAGATGACTGGAGCCACCCTTTATGTCGTGCTCTCTCCATATAGATGTAGAGAACTGTTTCAGATTTCAGTCGTTGGTTATATAGCTAGTTTCTAGCTGGGCCTAGGTGCATTCTCAGTTTGGGGAGTAGTGTGTGGGGGGGGGTTGTCCTGCCTCCTTGAAATCCAAAATTGGAGCCTGCCTTCCTGTCCCCAGAGGAGAGGCTTTCCCCAAAGCCTAGCTGCCCCCCTCCCCTTACGGAGACCAAATTCACAGGTAAGTCCTAGAATTTCCTTTTTTCTTCCAGTGCTGAAGCAGCTGGAGGAGTTGCTGAGCGACATGAAGGCCGATGTGACGCGGCTGCCCGCCACAATTGCCCGCATTCCTCCAGTGGCTGTGCGTCTCCAGATGTCGGAGCGCAACATCCTCAGCCGCTTGGCAAACCGTAGCAGTGAGCCTCCTCCGCCGCCGCCGCCCCAGCAGGTAAGCATCCGGACCTGCTACCTTTCCCTTTCCACCCTAACCCTGGCCACGAACCGGAGGGAGGGGGCCCTTGGCGACTGCCCCAGGTTGGGTGGGTTCTGCAGGAAATACACAGCACTGAAGAAGCTCTTGTTCCTCTCTTTTTTTTTTCTGCCCTAGGTGGCTCAGCAGCAGTGAAACGCTTGCCCAGTGCTGACAACCCAGTGATACAGCTGAAGTGACATACACACACCCTTGTTTGAATTCTGACCCCCTTCCCCCCCTCTGCCTGGCACTCCTGATCAGATGATGTCTTCCCTGCCTGGGGGATGTGGCTGGAGAGAGGAAGAAGTGCAATGCTCCATAAGCTGCCAGTTGCACTTGGATTGCACTTGGGTGTGATAAGGGGACATTGGACGGACTCTGTACATAGTGACTGCTGGAGGCTGCAGCGCCACATCTGTTACACAGACCTGGCTGCGACGCGCATCACCTTGGCCCACACTTCCTTGATTTTAATTTTATTTTGAGTTTGTTTACCAAGACGAGTGCAAGCAAAAGTCAGGACAGACACAGCTACCTCCATCAAGATCCTTTTAATACAAAAACTGACTGGACTTGTCCTCTGAAACAGCTGGAAAAAAGACAAAAAAATCTTGATAAAAGTTGAAAATAAAGGTTTCCTTGTATTTTATTTGGCTCTGTCAAAGTATTTGGGAGCTATGGGGTTTTCCTCTACATTTCAATTCACTTTCTGCCAGGAGAGCCTACTCATAGAAGCAGCCAGGGGCAATGTAATTTTTATAGCTTTAAAAGTGAGCAAAGCAAATCCCAGACCCAGTACTTACAGATGACCGTGCAGTTTGACTGGTGTTGAGCCCTCCCAAAAGGTCTCATCAAAATATTTTGATACATGGTCTTGCCCCTATCCCAACATAGCATGAAAGACTAATCAGAAATGGAAATCAGAATGTTAAGATATGCCTACTTCATAACCTAAAGCATAGCCTACATAAGATGTTATAGTAGTAACAAATTAAAGATAAATTTAGCGGAATGTTTAATATCTGAATATTCCTAGGTGGACCAGTGACATTGAGGCAGCCTGCAACTGACATCTATCAAATCTGAACTTGGTGTTATGGCTGAGTTCCAAGTAAATTACAAACTGGATTACCCCCTACAAATTCAGCCTACGTTACCAAACATATATTAAGTTGTTGAACTGCCTACGACCTATTTTGTTGTCATGCACATATAATGCCTGGTATGGGCTTCAAGTTAAATGCAAACCTGCAACTTGCAAGAAAATAAAATAAGGAAGAAGCCCAAAACGAACTGATGCTCCTGGAATGTGGAGGTCTGCCTCTACACATATCAAAAAAGGGGGGCCAGTAGAACAGCCCCCTCCCACAGTTCAAGGCCATCTGCTTGCACTAGAAAGCATTCCAGTATCAGCAGGGGCTAATATGGCACACCAGTAAATGATGAAGTTGGCAAACCTAACTAGATCCTTCATTAAGGTGCCTAAAGAAGCCAGGGTGGCTATCTAAAGAACTTTTAACTGAGTTAAGATTAAAAAAGGATGTGTACAAAAAATGGAAAAGGGGGGAAACCACCAAAGAGGAATTCAAACAAATAGCCAGCACGTGTAGACACAAAGTCAGAAAAGCTAAAGCACAGAATGAACTCAGGCTTGCTAGAGAGGTTAAAAGCAACAAAAAAGGCTTCTATGGGTATGTTCGTAGCAAAAGGAAGAACAAAGAAACAGTGGGGTCACTCAGAGGAGAAGATGGTGAAATGCAAACAGGGGACACAGAAAGGGCTGAACTCCTCAATGCCTTCTTTGCCTCAGTCTTCTCCGATAAAGAAAACAATTCCCGACCTGAAGAATTTGGAGGAAATGATTCAGCAGAGGAAACACAGCCCAGAATAACTAAGGAGATAGTACAAGAATACTTGGCTAGTTTAGATGTATTCAAGTCTCCAGGGCCAGATGAACTGCATCCAAGAGTATTAAAAGAACTGGCAGATGTGATCTCAGAACCACTGGCAGTCATCTTTGAGAATTCCTGGAGAACAGGCGAAGTCCCGGCAGACTGGAGGAGGGCAAATGTTGTCCCTATTTTCAAAAAGGGGAAAAGAGAGGACCCAAATAATTACCGCCCAGTCAGTCTAACATCAATACCAGGGAAGATTCTGGAGCAGATCATTAAGCAAACAATCTGTGAGCACCTAGAAAGGAATGCTGTGATCACCAATAGTCAGCATGGATTTCTGAAAAATAAGTCATGTCAGACTAACCTGATCTCATTTTTTGACAGAATTACAAGCCTGGTAGATGAAGGGAACGCAGTGGATGTAGTCTACCTTGATTTCAGCAAGGCATTTGACAAGGTGCCCCATGATATTCTTGTAAAGAAGCTGGTAAAATGCGGTCTTGACTATGCTACCACGCAGTGGATTTGTAACTGGCTGACTGACCGGACCCAAAGGGTGCTCATCAATGGTTCCTCTTCATCCTGGAGAAGAGTGACTAGTGGGGTGCCACAGGGTTCTGTCTTGGGCCCGGTCTTATTCAACATCTTTATCAACGACTTGGATGATGGACTCAAGGGCATCCTGATCAAATTTGCAGATGACACCAAACTGGGAGGGGTGGCTAACACCCCAGAAGACAGGATCACACTTCAAAACGACCTTGACAGATTAGAGAACTGGGCCAAAACAAACAAGATGAATTTTAACAGGGAGAAATGTAAAGTATTGCACTTGGGCAAAAAAAATGAGAGGCACAAATACAAGATGGGTGACACCTGGCTTGAGAGCAGTACATGTGAAAAGGATCTAGGAGTCTTGGTTGACCACAAACTTAACATGAGCCAACAGTGTGACGCGGCAGCTAAAAAAGCCAATGCAATTCTGGGCTGCATCAATAGGAGTATAGCATCTAGATCAAGGGAAGTTATAGTGCCACTGTATTCTGCTCTGGTCAGACCTCACCTGGAGTACTGTGTCCAGTTCTGGGCACCACAGTTCAAGAAGGACACTGACAAACTAGAACGTGTACAGAGGAGGGCAACCGAAATGGTCAAAGGCCTGGAAACAATGCCTTATGAGGATCGGCTAAGGGAGCTGGGCATGTTTAGCCTGGAGAAGAGGAGGTTAAGGGGTGATATGATAGCCATGTTCAAATATATAAAAGGATGTCACATAGAGGAGGGAGAAAGGTTGTTTTCTGCTGCTCCAGAGAAGCGGACACGGAGCAATGGATACAAACTACAAGAAAGAAGATTCCACCTAAACATTAGGAAGAACTTCCTGACAGTAAGAGCTGTTCGACAGTGGAATTTGCTGCCAAGGAGTGTGGTGGAGTCTCCTTCTCTGGAGGTCTTTAAGCAGAGGCTTGACAACCATATGTCAGGAGTGCTCTGATGGTGTTTCCTGCTTGGCAGGGGGTTGGACTCGATGACCCTTGTGGTCTCTTCCAACTCTATGATTCTATTCTATGATTCTATGATTAAGGATACACATTTTGCACCAAAATCTGAATGCATACAGGGACTGGACACACTTCTGAGCAGGAACAGCTCACCCATGAGCCAAGGTAAGGTGACCACCTCAGGTGGCAGGATCCACAGGGGCAGCAGATCCTGATGTAAATATTCTATTTCCCCCTTGTTCCATGTAGCTCTTCTCTCACCCTTCCCTGGCAGGGAGGGTGGCACTATTTTGTGGTTCACGTCCGTTGCCAAAATGTCCTGGGCCGGTCCTGCTTTTGAGGAAACGAAAGTCAGGACTGGTGGCCATTTTCCAAACAAAATCCCCTATTCTGGGTTCCCTCCATCTATGGCAGGGGTCAGCAAACCTTTTCAGCAGGGGCCTGGTCCACTGTCCCTCAGACCTTGGGGGCTGGACTATATTTAGGGGGGGGGGAATGAATTCCTATGTCCCACAAATAACCCAGAGATGCATTTTAAAGTAGAACACACATTCTACTCATGTAAAAACACGCCGATTCTGGGACCGTCCACGGGCTGGATTTAGAAGGCGACTGGGCTGGATCCGGCCCCTGGGCCTTAGTTTGCCTACCCATGATCTATGGGGACAACCGCAAGCTGCTCAGCTGCCTAGATTGTAGATCAAGGGGGAGACAAGTGCATTTCTTGAACTGCCAGTTTCAGTCACAAACTTTCTTATGGGATGAAGGGACAGCAAGGGCTGCCCACTGAAATCAGCTGGAAAAAGCCAGGATTTTACTGGAGCTGTGATTGTGTAGTAACTTACAACCCAGCAAGAAAAGTGAATGGCAAAGGTTCCCACACTTGCCAACCCAGTGGGTCTTAAATTCGTGTCAAAAAGTGGTTTTGCTTAATTTTTAATATGGAGCTTTCAAATTTGCCTGCAAGCCAATGCAGCCCAGTGGAGAAGACAGTGACATAGGACAGTCCTCCAATATGGCCAGCAAATAAAATTGCATATCTGATGCAGTAATAAGGTTTGATTTACCACTAGAAATCCCTTATACTTAACACCTTTCAGTTTGCGACAGAAGTCAAAGTACAGTAAGCCCGCAACTGATACACATTTAACTTGCACATTCAGTTTAAGGCACTTAGCAAAAAAAATATATAAATTAAAAAGGGGGCAGGTGTCCGGGGGGGAGGGGAAGCAATGTGTTTTGACTATATGCAATTGTGGCTTTAGGCGCAGCCCCCAGAATGCAACACCTGCCTAAACTGAGGGCTTAAACTGCTGCCTCAGGTCCGCTCCAGGCCCAGACTCAGCACAAACCCTCATTCTCACATTGCCTTGTGGGCCAACACCTTATTAATTTCTGATGATCGTCTTCCAAAGCAACTACTCTATTCCGAACTTAAAAATGGAAAGCGTAATGCTGGTGGTCAACAAAAGAGGTTTAAAGACTGTCTCAAGGCAAATCTAAAAAAAAAAATGTAGTATAAACACTGACAACTGGGAAACACTGGCCTGCGAGTGCTTCAGTTGGAGAACAGCCTTTACCAAAGGTGTCATGGACTTTGAAGATGCTCAAACTCAGGATGAAAGGGAGAAAACGTGCTAAGAGGAAGGCACGCTTGGCAAATCCACACCATGATCAACTCCTGCCCGGAAACCTATGTCCCCACTGTGGAAGGACGTGTGGATCCAGAATTGGCCTCCACAGTCACTTACGGACTCACTGTTAAAACTGTGTTTATGGAAGACAATCTTATTTGGCTACGAGTGATTGCCAAAGAAGAAGAAGAATTTCATTTATATCCCACCTTTTTCTCCAGGGAGCTCAAGATGTCATACACAATTTTCTTGGTCATCATTTTAACCTACATAACATTGACCCTGCGAGGTAGGATAGCACACCTGGGATAGCTCAGTCGGTACAGCATGAGGCTCTCAGGGGCCTGGGTTCGAGCTTCACGTTGGGCAAAAGATTCCTGCATTGCAGGGGATTTTTTTCCAGGTGAGCCTCGCGGTCCCTTCTAACTACGATTCTATGATTGCGTTAGGCAGGCAGGCAGTGGCTTCCCAAGGTCATGGCCGAGTGAGGGATGTGAGCCCTGGTCTCGTCCGACATTGATCACACTTTGTCTTCCAAGATAAAATCATAGAATCATAGAATCATAGAGTTGGAAGAGACCACAAGGGCCATCGAGTCCAACCCCCTGCCAAGCAGGAAACACCATCAGAGCACTCCTGACATATGGTTGTCAAGCCTCTGCTTAAAGACCTCCAAAGAAGGAGACTCCGCCACACTCCTTGGCAGCAAATTCCACTGCCGAACAGCTCTTACTGTCAGGAAGTTCTTCCTAATGTTTAGGTGGAATCTTCTTTCTTGTAGTTTGGATCCATTGCTCCGTGTCCGCTTCTCTGGAGCAGCAGAAAACAACCTTTCTCCCTCCTCTATATGACATCCTTTTATATATTTGAACATGGCTATCATATCCCCCCTTAACCTCCTCTTCTCCAGGCTAAACATGCCCAGCTCCCTTAGCCGAACCTCATAAGGCATCGTTTCCAGGCCTTTGACCATTTTGGTTGCCCTCCTCTGGACACGTTCCAGTTTGTCAGTGTCCTTCTGACAAAAAGTGCATGTTTCCCCATGAATGAAAACCTGCGCTTGTAGCAACAGCTGCACTTTCCTGAGTTACGCGCTGCCGCCCCCAGGAACAATCAAGGACATGATAGAAAATGAAATGAAATCCTGGTTTTTCTCCACTGGGTTCCACGGGCAGCTCTCACTTCCGCCTCGCGGGAGGGAAGGAAAGGGAAAGTCCGCCTCCCGAAAGCCCACCCACTTGGCCGCGAATGCTGAATGAAACAAAGGCTCAGCCGGCTGGCGAGGCTGGCCAATCAGCGCCCGCCGACCGGCCGGAAGGAAGGAAGTGCGCGCGGCTGAGCCTGGGAAAAGGGGGCAGCCCACGTGCAGGAAGCCCAGCTCGCCTGGCCGAGGAAGAGGGAAGCAGCCATGGGGCGCAAGCTGGACCCGACCCGCAAGGTGAAGCGAGGCCCGGGGCGCAAGGCGCGCAAGCAGCGCGGAGCCGAGGAGGAGATCGCTCGTTTCCTGCCCCCTGGTAAAATTGCGACACACTTTGGGTTCGGCCCTGCGGGGTGGATCGTGGGCAGAGTGTCGGCGCGGGTGGATCGACACCGGAGAGGGCACGTGCTGTAGAAACCTCAGTCCGCGTGCATTTTGGATCGCGCGAAGAAAGCGCGCATTTGTTGTCTGTATAGCGGGGGATCTGGGATTAAGCTGTCCGGTCGGCCTGCGAAAGCAGGATGCCGCGCATCGACGGGCCGTCGATCCTATGATATAGAATCATAGGCTTTCAGAGTTGGTAGGGACCGCGAGGATCACCCAGCGTTTCTCAAACGTGAGTCGCCAGCTGTTGTTGGACTACAACTCCCATCAACCCCAGCAAGCAGGACCAGCGGTCAGGGATGGCGGGAGTTGTAGTCCAACAACAGCTGGCGACCCACGTTTAAGAAATACAATGGTACCTCGGGTTACATACGCTTCAGGTTACATACACTTCAGGTTACAGACTCCACTAACCCAGAAATAGTGCTTCAGGTTAAGAACTTTGCTTCAAGATGAGAACAGAAATCGTGCTCCGGCGGCAGTGGGAGGCCCCATTAGCTAAAGTGGTGCTTCAGGTTAAGAACAGTTTCAGGTTACGAACGGGCCAACGGAACGAATTAAGTACTTAACCCGAGGTACCACTGTACTGATCTTGTCCAATCAACCCTCTTTATTGTGGGAATGTGCACCCGCACGGGGCTCAAACTAACAGCATTATCAGCACCACACTCCAACCAATTGAGCTAAGCAATCCTTATGGTTCTGCCTTGCTTAAGCGCATGAGGACGTCCCTTAGGGCACTGCAGTGGAATTCCGTTAGCTGCTGCAGTGGGTGTACAGTCGTACCTCGGGTTTCAGACGCTTCAGGTTGTGTGATTTTTGGGTTGCGCACTGCGCTGAACACGGAAGTACTGGTTTCGGCGCATGCGCAGAAGCGCTAAATTGCACTTTGTGCATACGCAGAAGCGGCGAATCACATCTGTGCACGTGCGGGTTGCAAACGTGCCTCCCGCACGGATCATGTTCACAACCCAAGCATCCACTGTTTTCTGCCCACCTCTAGTGCGCCAAAGGTGCAGCCCCATGTATGCTTAACCAAAAACAAGCAAGTCCTGTTGGATTTGCTCTGAATTTGCCTCTTAGTTGCGGTGCTTAGGATTGCTCCACACGTGCTAGTTCAACTCTCTTCTTTCTCACAAGATCACTGGTGGCCACTGGCAATCCGCTCTGCCTCCACCCCTGCATCTGCAGTAGGGATGATAGTAGTTTCACTTAACAGGGTTTTTGTTAGGGATCTGAAGGTGTTATTGTTATTGCTACCTGCCCTTCACAAGCAGGGCCCAGTGATGTAAAATTCAGAATTAAAATCAGCTAAACCAGTTCATAGGGATAGGGTGGGTCCTGAAAACACGCGTCTCAGATGTCAGAGGCCAGGGTAAGAGGCATGCTTTTAATTTTTGAAACTTGCATGGTTTCTGTAGGGTATTCCGTGGGTCTTTGCACTCTTGCATTGAAACTGGTGTTTCATGTTGAGTTCAGTGTCTTCTGAGCTGCAGCTCTTGTTTTTAGTATGTATAAGCCTATAACCTGTTTTGCTTCTGGAAAAGGACTTTGTGTAGGCTTTGTTCACAAGACGACTTGTTGGGGGATGGCTGGACTCATCTTGCCTCTTCTGTTGAAATGTTCCCTCCATAGCTTTTCTGACATAGTGTTATAGGGCTGGGTAGCCAATGTGGTCCCTCTGTATGTGGTTGGACTACAGCTTCCATAGCTAGCCACTGACACACATACTTTACATACTGGCTGACATTTCTCCAACCCTTCTTTATTCCTGCTTGTGCCAAACGATGGTTTGGTCTTCTGAGAACGAGCCTTGGCTCTCTTGCTCTCTTGTGCGTTGTCCACTATTTCCTTCTCGTTTTGTTCACACAGGCAAACCATGGTTTGCATTTGTCTGCAAATGTGGGTTGCAAACCAGGGTTTGCAGCAAACCACCATTCCCTATTTTGTTCAGACAGATGAACCATAGTTTACATTTGCTTACCAAGCAGAATCAAACCCTGGTTTGCAACCCGATTTGCAGACCGCACGTATTTTTAGTAGCCAGCTAGGGATTGGTGGGAGAGGGACAGAGAGCTCCATCTCTCCTACAACAGCTGCCTGGCACGTTTCTGCACTGGAGCACAGCAGTTCTCCATCAATTCACCCACTCAGCTGCACACAATTCCTTGTCGTCCATGGCTACCAGGCAAGGGCTTACATACAAGGCTGTCCCAAACCGTGGTTTGGGTTTTATGGAAAGATCTAGGGTTACCAGACATCCCCGTTTGAGAGCTTATTTCACGAATCTGGATTGGAATTGCATCTGGGGAAACCGTAGCAGCTAGCTGTCCTTTCTTGCCCTGTCCCAAGGAGAAATGGGTAAAGAGAGAAGATCAGTGCAGAAAAGCAGCTTTGACTCTTCCTTTGCCCTTTGAGATTCCTGTCCCCTTCTCTTTTCTCTGGATGTTGGTGGCAGTTTCAAAACTCAACAGGCAGAGATCTCTCCCTGGGGGTAATGGCACTGTGGCCCGGCAGCTCTGCCTCCCCGGTTGAGATTTTGTCCTATTTGAAATTACATTAAATGGAGTCAGGAAGCCTTGATGCTTTTTTGGTCTTGCTTGCTATATTGCTATATCAGCCTTCTAATAATTTTAATTGTTCTTTTTCTCCTGCATAACCTCCAGATTCCTCTGACAGTGCAAAGAAGCTTTCCAGTCATGCTCGACGAAGGTTGGTAGCGAAAGCGGTTTTATTCAGAATGATGCTTTGCTTTTATTTTTAAATAACTCAGGAGAACAAATTTTTTTTTATAATATTTTTTATTAAGGTTTTTACATAAAAGAAAAAAAACAAAAGAAAAATACAAAAAGACAAAAACAACAACACAGAAAAAACAAATAAAAACAATTCCATTTTCATAATATTCCTTGCGTTTACTTATTTCCCAGACTTCCCCACACCTCCCCTCACTGTATTCCAGTTCCAATATTTAATCAGCAAATCCCTTCCCTCTGTCTTAACTTAATCTTCAGGAGAACAAAATTTTTGCTGCATTGACACCTGCGGTTATTCTAACCCAATTTCGACATGCTGATTTCATATCTGAAGTTGGTTTTGTTCTGTAAGCTCTGGCTTTTTTGCAATTCATGTTTTTCACTTTTCACCATAATCTTTGTTTTTCACAATGCAAGAATTCAATATTTTATTAAACACATAGCCAAAGTAGTACAATATGAGTATAAATGTAAGTGACTTATATAGCATTGAACATGACATGTATATCTGTGTACAGTTGGAGGTACGCAAAAAAATGGGGAAGAATTTTTTTTCATTTTCTTTTGCATGAGAATTTTTCCACTGTTCTTATATGTTCTTTCAATGCTGATTTAAAATCTGAAATCGATTTTCATGTACATGCTATAGTTATCTTTCAATTTCCGACTTATTTACACATTTTTGTCTACTTGAAGAAGCCATGGTTTGATCTGAAAAATATAAACATTTAGGTTACAAAACTATAAAAATAAATAAAAATTAAGTTTGCAAAACAATAATTACCATGTGGTTAGGGTAGATCAACGTGTCAGTGTCCACTTATCCCCAGTGTAAATACGACGTATCGGCAAAAGTTGTAAATGGCAAGATAACTATAGCATGTACACAAAAATCGATTTCAGATTTGAAATCAGCATTGAAAGAACATATAAGAACAGTTGAAAAATCTCATGCAACAGAAAACGGAAAAAAAAATGTTCCCCAGTTTAATGACTGCCCACCAAGGAGAGAGACTTTAATTCTTTGCTTTTTCCTGTGTTAACTGATTCATTAATGACATCCAGCATTAACTGATTGCATGAACAATATCTATCGACATGGGTTTTATTAATGTTATCTGCTTTCTGAAGAAAATGATGTTAGAATGCACATTGTAAACTAGTGTGCTTGCCACTCATTACTAAGCCATCTTTGAGATTTGCCAGTAATTGTGTGGTTTGTTTTAGGCATGGCTCTCATGGTAGATTTGCTTCCACAAGGCTATGTGGGTTGAATCCTAAGGATTTGATTCTTATACTCAAGCAGTCCAGATTAGAATTAGAAATGGAGAAGCATAATTGGCAACAGGTTGCCAGGCCTTGTGTTTTAATGTTGATTGTAGTGTGTCTGGCTATGGTTAACTCTACTTTTATATTTGATATTCTTAGGAACTAAACAGTTGTGCTAGTAGGAACCAGCACAGAGTCCTGCTATTGCAACAGGATTAAAAAATATATATCTTCTAAATTATACTTGCTGCCATTTTTTAAAATATAGGCACATTCATCTTATTGTATATATTTTTCTTTTCCTCTAGAAAACATGATACTAAAATAACTTGAAAAAAATAAATGTGTCCCTAAATTCTGAAAAAAGTAAATGTGTCCTCTTACTGAATTCTTGGCTAAAACTTTCCTTGGTGTACATTGATTTATTTTGGTCTCTTAGCCATGCTTGCTTTTCGCTCATTCTCGTCTTATTTTAGAGCTGCAAAGAGACGAATCAAATCCACAAAGCCCCAGGCAGATACAGAAGGCCCTGATCTCCAGACAGGTGAGGAGGCATCAAATTCATTTTTGTTCATCACGTTGAAGAGGCTGTTGTTGCTCTTCAGTGCCTAGTTCAGATGGATATAAATAAAGAGGAGTTACAGCAGGCTTCCTCAACCTCGGCCCTCCAGATGTTTTGAGACTACAATTCCCATCACCCCTGACCACTGGTCCTGCTAGCTAGGGATCATGGGAGTTGTAGGCCAAAAACATCTGGAGGGCCAAGTTTGAGGGAGCCTGAGCTACAGGTTGGTGGTTGAGTGTTTCCTTCCTTGTGAAAACCAACAGGGGCGATTCCCTGCAGACATTGGTGTCGATTCCAGCAGGATTTCTGTACTCCCCACAACCTCCCCACACCCTGTTCTTTTATGGGTAGTCTCTTGAGCCTCAGGAACAACTTTTCAAGGTGTGCAATAGACTCCATCTTCATCTGTTCCGCCTCTGCTGGGATTTGGGGATGCTCTCTCTTATAATTCAAAAAGGTAACAGTGTTGGTCCGTATTTGGCAGTAACCCTAGAATTCAGGCACCTTAAAAACCAGCAGATGTATTGTGTCACAAGCTGTCATAGCTAATAGCAAACTTTTGTCAGATGCTAGAAGATTTTGAGTTCAGGGCAGCCTCTTGTCTGCTTCTGATGTCTCAAAGGAAGGAAAAAGACGGAATTCCTTCTTGATTCCACATGCTGTAACAGTCAGGAGATTACAAACAAAAACCCCTCACAATTATGCACCTCTTCCCCCCCCCCAAAAAAAATGTTCTTTATGTATCTTGCTCTGTTTTCAACCCAAAAAAGAAGCACTTATGCCCTAAACTCTCAACCACAGGTTGAAGCTTGCTCTTACTCCCATCTATTAACTGACAAAAGTCCTAGTTGATAGAAGTACAAATTTAAAGTACTTACACCAGATCGATGGCAACTTGTGCTCTGGGAGGTGCACCTGATCTTTGAGCTCAGCTGTTTATTGCTTGCTGCGGCATACGACCGACCTGCCGACATCATCTTTTGCTTCCATTCGTTTTTAATGTGTGACATTTTAATGTATTTTTAATCTTTGTTGGAAGCCACCCAGAGTGGCTGGGGAAACCCAGCCAGATGGGCGAGGTACAAATAATAAATTATTATTATTCTTCTGCAAAAATGTTGTTTTTGTAAACATGGGTTTTTTTTATTCCTTTAAAGACACGGCGCCATATTTTTGTGCTCCAAGTACGTTTCCGAGCACAATTCAAAGTGTTGGTGCTGACCTTTAAAGCCCTAAACGGCCTCGGCCCAGTATACCTGAAGGAGCGTCTCCACCCCCATCCTTCAGCCCGGACACTGAGGTCCAGCTCCGAGGGCCTTCTGGCAGTTCCCTCGCTGCAAGAAGCCAAGTTACAGGGAACCAGGCAGAGGGCCTTCTCGGTAGTGGCACCCACCCTATGGAACGCCCTCCCACCAGTGGTCAAAGAGAAAAATAACTACCAAACTTTTAGAAGACATCTAAAGGCAGCCCTGTTTAGGGAAGCTTTTAATGTTTAATAGGTTATTGTATTTTAGTGTTTGGTTGGAAGCCGCCCAGAGTGGCTGGGGAAACCCAGCCAGATGGCTGGGGTATAAATAATAAATTATTATTATTATTTCTAAGGACTTCAGGTTCTCACATGTCTTTGATTCTTCGCTGTTTTAATCTTGGCGTTTCATATTTTGCATTACCTGTTGGCCTTTCTCTAAAGTGCCTCCATACTTGGTTTGAGTTAGAGGCCTTGAATACTTGGATTTTTCTTGGGAAACCGAAGTATGAAGCACTCTTTAGAACAACTACCACTGCTTCAGAACATTTCTTCTTCAAGACCTGTTCTAAATAGTTCCTTTTGGTCCTTCTTTGGAGCTGCAGAGACGCCTTTGTTGAAGGGCGCAAATGGAAGAGCGGCCGCACAAGATGGCCGCCAGCGTGGCTTCAGCGATGGCAACGCTTCTTGGCTGACTCCTTCGGCCTCAGGAAAAAAGAGACCGAGACCCGAAGAGAGTGATGAAGAGGACAGTGAAGCACTTGATGAGAGCGGCGGAGATGATGGAAGCGAGGAGGAGATGGTGGACGACTACGGAGATCGGTCTTCTGATGACGAAGAGGAGGTAAGGATTCCTCGACCTTCCATTATAAATGGGTCAAAATAATTCTTACGGTTAGGTGGGAAAGAGTTTGCGTTGTATAACTCAGCTGTGACTTGGTAAATCTCCCATCTGAATCTTCAGTCCACCGTGAGGTATTAAAAATAAATGGTAAGTAACTTAAACTGATGGAATATGCGCAGCTTGCAGATCTAATGTATAGAATAAGAGAATGAGAAGAACATTCGTTTAAAGAAGATTGGAGAATGTTTACTGAATATATGGGGGGAATTTTGTACGCTTTGAAACGTTGGCATCATTAAGACAAATTCAACAGTGTAAATAAGTTTTGATGGAAGTAATAATGGAATAATGAATGGTTTACATAAAATAGGCAGGGATTTATGATATGTAAAATGAACCACAGAAAGAGAAGAAGGAAAGTCATTGGTACTTTAAGGTTGCGTAGGTGAATATTCTAAATTGTAAGAGCGAAAGAGAGAGAGTGTAAGTGTCTTTAAAAAGGAAAGGGGGGAAATATTTCAGTAAGAAATGTGCATGTTGTGCTACTTCCCTCACCCTTGCGACTGCAGGGATGCTTGTGGCATTGCAAGTAGGTGAATGAGTCATTTGGCTCTTAACCTGCTGCTTTTCTGCTGCAAATAGATTTTTTGCATCGCCTGCAGCTATTGATGCTTCTGGCTCTGCCAGTGAATGTGTTTCCCACCCCCTAGAATTCAGGCAAGGTTATCGTATTTTTCACTCTATAAGACGCACAAGACCACAAGACGCACCTAGTTTTCAGAGGAGAAAAACAAGAAAAAAAATATTCTGAATCTCAGAAGCCAGAACAGCAAGAGGGATCGCTGCGCAGTGAAAGCAGCAATCCCTCTTGCTGTTCTGGCTTCTGGGATAGCTGCGCAGCCTGCATTCGCTCCATAAGACGCACACACATTTCCCCTTACTTTTTAGGAGGGAAAAAGTGAGTCTTATAGAGCAAAAAGTACGGTACCTTCCGTAAAATAATGGACTGAAAAGAATTGCCAGTGCAGGCAGTGGAAAACCTTTCTGCTTATGAAAATCTCTTGTTAGCATACTCCTCCGAAAATCTTCAGTACTTCATCGTTCTTAAAATATTTATACAAATGCTATATATTTATATTAAAAAAAATTTATAGGGGTTTCATTTTCACCCTCTGCATATTGCACCAGTGAGGCTGAGTTGTTGATTTCCGGGGCCAGATGTCAGGCAGCAGTGCTCAAGGCCATGTTAAGGAGGAATGTGTGTATCGTGCCTGGGAGGAAACAAGATCTGCTTTTCTCAGGCAAAGTGTTACTCAAGAGGTACCAGAAGGAAATGTTTGAAAACCAATGAACGACAGTTATCGATAGGTAGAAGAGGATTTACTCTACTCGGCTATTTTGAAGACAGGTTATAACAATGTATAAAAACCATCTTGAAAATGGTAATTGAACAGGTGATGTGTAGGGAGAAGGGGTAAATGTATTTCAGAAGGATAGTTGGAAAAGTTTTTTATTTGGGAGCAGCAAAATGAGGGAGGAAAATAAAGGGGACACCTGGGGTGGGTGGGAAGTCCACTTTTGCATTCGTGTTAATTTGGTGGCAATTTGCTTAAAATTATGGAATATCAATAAAAATAATTGGAAATGAAATATGAATACAAACCAGCATAAACAGATGTGTGAATCTGGAAGATAACAATCCGTGTGTCTACTTACAATGAACAGTGTCGACTTCTCCACTCTGCAATTCCTCTTGTGGATCTGTGTTATTGATGTGTGAGGTGTATATCTGACATCTGATTAAGCTGCTTCTCTCTCTCTCTCTCTCTCTCTCTCTCTCTCTCTCTCTCTCTCTCCTTCTCGTGTGTGTGTCTTTTTTAAAAAATTTAAATTCAGCTCTTGCCTATAGAACAAGCTGCCCAGAAAGAGAAGCTGGACGGGTGAGTAAACCAAGAGATTTAGATTTTGTGGGCCGACGAACCCTTCACCCTTTTAGAGCAGGAATTTGCCAGCGTGTCATTGAACTCCCATCAGCCCTCAGCCAATGTGACTAATTCTCAGGGGCGATAGGAGGTATAGTCTAGCAATATCTGGAAGGCACAAAATGGAGGCCAGTATGGTGCAGTGGTCAGTGTTAGAAACTCAGATGTATAATCTATAAATGCCAATTGGCACCTTAAACCTAGGCTGCAGTCACCACAATGGAATGTCTAGGCACCGTTCCCCACCACCACCACCACACACACCCCATTGGACTTACGATGATGATTCATTCCATTTTTATATCGCTTTATATTTTCAAAAACAAATCTCAAAACGGTTTACAACACATTAGGTAAAAGGTAAAGGGACCCCTGACCATTAGGTCCAGTCATGGCCAACTCTGGGGTTGCGGTGCTCATCTCGTTTTACTGGCCGAGGGAACTAGCGTACAGCTTCCGGGTCATGTGACCAGCATGACTAAGCTGCTTCTGGCAAACCAGAGCAGTGCACGGAAACGCCATTTACCTTCCCGCTGGAGCGGTACCTATTTATCTACTTGCACTTTGTTCAGCGATGAAACTGAAGAGGGCGAGTGATGGAGAGCACGTTCCCTCTGCTCGCCACTCCAAGTCCTGGAACTTCCAAAAGCCACCTTCATTTCTAGAGACTTTGGCAGGAAAGGAAGGGCAAAAATTGAAGGGCTAGTGGCCCTTAAGACTCTTTGACAGAGGCTTGCCTGGGGCCCCATCTGCATTACAGTGGTAAAAGGGACCCCTGACCATTAGGTCTAGTCATGGCCGACTCTGGGGTTACGGCGCTCATCTCACTTTATTGGCCGAGGGAGCCGGCGTACAGCTTCTGGGTCATGTGGCCAGCATGACTAAGCCGCTTCTGGCGAGCCAGAGCAGTGCACGGAAACGCCATTTACCTTCCCACCAGAGTGGTACCTACTTATCTACTTGCACTTTGACGTGCTTTGGTTGGGTGACCTTGGAGCCAGTCACAGCCTCTTAACCTACCTGACAGAGTCGTTGTAGAGATTAACTGAGGAGCGGGGAGAACCATGTACTCCTTGGAGAAGACAGTGGGATATAAGTGCAATAAGTAACCTCTTCTGCATACTTGCTTAAGAAAGCTAGAGGGACCAGCTTGGATGGAGATGTCAGTCGCCAGCACGGGATCCAGAGATCTCCACAGGGTCGCAATTGGACCAGCGCCTGGCTAATTTTCAACACTGGTAGCTGTTAGAGCAGGAGTTAGCAAGGCCTACCTTGCCTGGGCCGGTTCACTGCCGCGGAGCCCCCTCCATAGGCCAAACTGCAGGTGCGCATGATTTCCGGTGTCTGCACCTGCGCAGGCGCGATTTACAGTGCCACGGAAGTGAGTCGCTGTGCTGCACTGGTTTAGCACAGCACAGGGACTCACCGAGCGGGCCGCTTGGTTCGGGAGCAGCTTGGCAGCCGGTAAAACGATCCCTGTGGGCCACTTGTGGCCCACGGGCCTTAGGTTGCTGACCCCTGGGTGAGAGTGTCGGACTAGGGTCTGGAAGGCCAGGGTACAAATCCCCACTCAGTATATGCTCAGTGCCCCTCAGCCTAATCTACCTCACAGGGTTGTTGTGGGGATTAAATGAGGAGGGGAGATCCTTAGCGGAAAAGTGGGGTCTAAAATAAAAGAATGAACCACATTGGCCACCCCTGTATAGGGGAATGCGAGTGGTAAAACTCTCCTGCCGAAATGCTTCCCTTTCTTGGATGCAGCCCGGCCTTCAGCGACGATGACAGTGGCAGTGAGGATGAGACGTCGCCGCGGAAACGGGAGGCAGCGCAGGATCAAAGCAAGGACACAGACCTGCAGCTCAACGTGGACACAGAGGAGAACTTTGTGCTTCCCAGTGGGCAGGAGATAGAAAAAGAAGATATCCTTCCTCTTGGTTGGAGATGGGGGCGCCTCCATGTCTTTGGGGCAAGGGGGGGAGATGTTGCCCTGGGCCGGGCGCCTTCAGTTTCCTTGCACGCCTTTTCCTCTGTGGCCCCTTGGCATGGCAGCGTGTGCTTGCAATGTGGCACGGGAGCTAACCTTTCTCAGGCCAAAGACCACGTTGACCCAGCGCCAAGCAGCGGTTGTCACATGTCAAAGTGGGCATGGCCAATCTTTTTTAAAAAATTAAGGACAGATTTTGGGGGGTCTTGTAGGGCATGTTGCAAAAATCTTTTGGCACCAAGCAGGAGCACTTTGGGTGTGCTCACTTAAAATATGGTTACATTTTTTTAACAGAGAAATTATGGGGGGGGCATTGGCATCATAAATTATTATTATTATTATTATTATTATTATTTATTGAATTGCTATACTGCCCTATTCCCAGAGGTCTCAGGGCAGTTTACAGAACAAAATCAAAATATAAAACCACAAACTATATAATAATTTTTAAAATGGCATCAAAATCTCACAGTGAGAAGTCAGTAAAAGAAAAAATTCCTTATTTTTGTGATCAGTTAAGAATGGTGGGAGGCTTGGAGAACAGCCCCCCAGAAAACCATCGGGTATCACAGCAGGAAACCTTTGAGAGCAGCAAGTTTTTGGGGGGTTTTAAAATTACGGGCCTCACATGCAGGCTAAGCACTCACATTGTAATGGGAACGAGTGTCTGCGAGTGTCTGGGAAATCTCCTGGTTCAGATATCTAGCGCCTTCCCTTTGGTTTGAAACTTTTCGTTCGCAGTAAAGGAGTGGTACCGTATTTTTCACTCTACAAGACGCACCTAGTTTTTGGAGGAGAAAAACAAGAAGAAAAAAATTCTGAATCTCAGAAGCCAGAACAGCAAGAGGGATCGCTGCGCAGTGAAAGCAGCAATCCCTCTTGCTGTTCTGGCTTCTGGGATAGCTGCGCAGCCTGCATTCGCTCCATAAGACGCACACACATTTCCCCTTACTTTTTAGGAGGGAAAAAGTGAGTCTTATAGAGCAAAAAATAGGGTAATTCCGGCTTGCTTTTACAGGGCTGTTTCAAGGAATGCCAACATGTGTGCAGGTCCTTGAATTCTTAGCTGCTCCAAAGTGTTGCGAGAATCCACTTTTCCACTCCAGAGTATACAGTATGGGATCAGTACTGTGTAAATGTAGCATTTCTGTATGTAAAGGCGTGTCTTTGTAATATCTTGGCTTAAGTTGTCTGTTTCTGCTTCTTTATGGTACACTGCTTGGAGATGTTTTTAATATATTAAGCAATCTAGAAATTAAATCATCAAATCAGAAATCAGGTGGGCCCCCTGGGTGGTCTGACGTGGGATCAGGCCTCAATCCCAGCCTCTGCCGTTGCTCCTTAACATCCTAATCACCTGCGCAGCCCCCTGACCTGCAGCTCATTCACCAGCGCATCAAGGACAACATAGAGG
Organism: Podarcis tiliguerta; assembly: GCF_965153285.1. Classification (NCBI taxonomy): domain Eukaryota; kingdom Metazoa; phylum Chordata; class Lepidosauria; order Squamata; family Lacertidae; genus Podarcis; species Podarcis tiliguerta. The sequence continues at coordinate 3,776,958 of NC_139550.1, forward strand.
TGCTTCAGGATTTCAGTGCGAAGCGAGAGGAGGGCCACTCGCGGCAGGAATATCTCGCCCTTCTGCGCCGGGACCTTGCTGTTTACTACTCTTACAGCGACTTCCTGATCGAGAAGTTGATGGAGCTTTTCCCAGTCTCCGAGGTACTTTCCATTATTGTTATCCTAACCAGTTTTCTGCCTGGATAATTTCTTTCTAGGGATGTGGGTGACACTCCTGTGGGTTAAACCACAGAGCCTAGGACTTGCTGATCAGAAGGTCGGTGGTTCGAATCCCTGCGACGGGGTGAGCTCCCGTTGCTCGGTCCCTGCTCCTGCCAACCTAGGAGTTCGAAAGCACGTCAAAGTGCAAGTACATAAATAGGTACTGTTCCGGCGGGAAGGTAAACGGCGTTTCCGTGCGCTGCTCTGGTCTGCCAGAAGCGGCTTAGTCATGCTGGCCACATGACCCAGAAGCTGTACGCCGGCTCCCTCGGCCAATAAAGCAAGATGAGCGCCGCAACCCCAGAGTCAGTCATGACTGGACCTAATGGTCAGGGGTCCCTTTACCTTTAATTTATTTCTGGGGATAACCCAGTTTTGGAGCCCATATGATGTTGGGTTCCAGCTTCTTCCAGACCCAAGGCAGCATGGCCCAATGGTCAGAGTGATAGGGGGCCAGGTCAGGGAAGGTTGCACTGAACTGTGGTTAAGTAGCACGACACCTGAATTTGATCCTTGATGGCAAGGCTGAATTGTTTAGGCAAGTAGCTTCGAAACATTCTCATGGCTGTTCCACTGTCTGAAGTCTGTATTCACTGCTGAGAAGACTTAAAGCTTGCAGGATCTATTTCCCCCCCCCTAACTAACTAACTAAAACCTCCAAGGTCCACTGACTGGCAGTTTGTGGGTAGGGGAATAAGGTACAAGTTGAGTGTGAAAGGAGAATGGGAGAAGAAACTACATGAGATGAGAAAAAATAATTTTGAGAGCGTAAAAGGAGAAGATACTACAGGAGAGGGCTAAAACAACTTTTGAGAGGCCTGTGGGAGTGGGGAGGAGCAAATATAAAAGTAAAAGCCACCTTCACTTAGAGGCACCAGGATTTGCCTGAAAGTGGGGAGGGGGGAGGCTGAATCACAATACATCTAGTTCCCAACCTTGGGCCTCCAGCTGTTTTTGAACTACAATTCCCATCATCCCTGACCACTGGTCTTGCTAGCTGAGGATTATGGGAGTTGTAGTCCAAAAACAGCTGGAGGCCCAAGGTTGGGAAATGCTGCTCTAGAGTACATGTAGCTTGAAAAAAGGTGAGCTGTGGAACTCATTACCTCAAGGGAAAAGCGGTGACAAATAATTTAGCCATTTCCAAAGATGGATTAGAAAATTATGTCAGTAACTGCCAAGTGATTATGCCAAACACTCTCTTCATCGGCCATCATCTTGTTACTGGCTGTATTCTTTCACCATCGTTTTGCTACTGGTGGGCCAAAAGTTTTCAGAAGCCCTATTTGAGCCCTTGGGACAATATGTTTGAGAATGAGGTGGTGCTGTTACATTTACAGTGGCACCTCAGGTTACAAACACTTCGGGTTACAGACTCTGCTAACCCAGAAATAGGACCTCGGGTTAAGAACCTTGCCCCAGGATGAGAACAGAAATTGCGCGGCAGCGGTGGGAGGCCCCATTAGCTAAAGTGGTACCTCAGGTTAAGAACAGTTTTGGGTTAAGGACAGACCTCCGGAACGAATTAAGTTTGTAACCAGAGGTACCACTGTATAGCCTACCTTCCCTCGAAGGAGCTCAAGGTTCATCCCATTTCGTCCTCACAACAGACCTGCGAGGAGAAGGTCGGGCCGAGAGGCAGTGACTAGTCCCAAATCACCCAGTGAGATTAGTGAGCTTCATGGCTAAGTAAGAGATTTGAACCCTGGTCTCCAACACCCTGACCACTAAAACAGAACACTGTACATCTTTTCACTTTGATTGGCCTGCCTTCTCAGGCAATAGGGCTTAGTTGGCAGGTGATGTAAGACAGAGCAAAGAAATAAAGATTATTATTTTTTTAAAAAGAAATATTTTCCCACACACAACTCTATGGCATTCATTGCCTCAAGATGTGGTGACAGCCACTCTCTTAACTTTCTTTCTTTTTTAATACCAATTTATGGAGAATAAATAAGTCTATTTTCTTTCTCCTCCTGTGACGAGGCTGCATTTTAGTATTTTAATCTTTCAATGTTTTAATGTTGTATTTTAATCTTGTTTTTAAGTTGTATTCATTCAACTTGTTTTTATTATTGCTTGTTAGCCGCCCTGAGCCCGGCCTTGGCTGGGAAAGACAGGGTATAAATAAAAATTATTATTATTATTATTATTATTATTATTAGCTTCTAGTCACAATGGTTTGATAGAACTTCCAAAGCCAGTGGCAGCAGTACCAATCCTGGGGAGCAAATGGTGTTTCACGCCTGTCCCACTTGTGGGATTTTTCTCACAGGCCCCTGGTTAGCCCCTCTCAGAATACGACTTCTCATAGGTGGCTCTCATGCCTTGTTTTGGTCTTTCTGTCTCCACCCCTTCCCACATTTAGCTGGTTGATTTCTTGGAGTCCAACGAGGTTCCTCGGCCGGTAACCCTTCGCACCAACACGCTGAAGACACGGCGGCGCGACCTGGCTCAGGTGTGTAGCTGGCGGAGAGCCCCCCACCCTCAGGTGAACCCTGGTGGACAAAACCTCACTCTGCTTCTTTCCCCTTCATCCCACAGGCTCTGATAAACCGTGGGGTGAATCTTGACCCCTTAGGAAAGTGGTCCAAAACTGGTCTTGTTGTGTACGACTCCTCTGTGCCTATAGGTGAGTAGAAGGCTGTGTTAGCTTTCTCTTCACACACACACACACACCCCTCCAAAAAAACAACAACAGCACTGCCACATTTCTCAGCAGCTGGTTTCTCATGGCTTTGCATCTTCTCCCTTCGCTACCAGGCGCCACCCCAGAATACTTGGCCGGCCAGTACATGCTGCAAGGAGCCTGCAGCCTTCTGCCCGTCATGGCTCTGGCCCCCCAGGAGAACGAGCGCGTCTTGGACATGTGCTGTGCCCCAGGAGGCAAGACCAGCTACATAGGTACTGGTGGAGGATTGGGACCGGACGGGGTGGGGGGAGAGAGGGGTCTGTCCTGCCATCTTGTTGCCTCCCAATGGACCACAAGCACAAGAGTGCTGTTCTTCTCTGCCAGCTAAGAGGCCGTCTCGCTGAAGGAAACGTCAGCTGGAGCCTGGGCTTGGGGGAAACTAGGCCACAACACAGCAGAACCTCAACTGGGCTCTTTGGGAGCCCCCCACCAACATTTTTCCACTGAGGGGAGAGGTGATCTATTTCTACTTAGATGCACCAGGGCTAAATCGGACCCTGAGATCATCCTCTGAGACTCTTCTTCATTTGCTTCCTCCACGAGAGGTCCTGATGGTGGCAGCACAAGGATGGGCCTTTTCTGCAGTGCTCCCCATTTGTGACATGCTTTCCCCAGGAAGTCTCGCCTGGTGCCTTCATACATCTTTAGGCACCAGGCAAAAACATTCCTTTTCAACCAGGCCTTGGGCTGACTGGCATCCGATGTCCTTTTAAATGTGTTGTGGGAAGGGGGGACTATTGGTTTTGGTTTTGTTCTTATTTTTTATTATATATTTTTGTCTTTTTTATATTGTCTTTTTTTGTTGTTGTTGTGAACCACCTTGAGCTCTACGAAAGAGGGGCGGTATACAAATTTAATAAATAAATAAATACTAAGTCCTAAGAGAGCGAGTGTGGTGTAGTAGTTAAGAGCGGTAGACTCGTAATCTGGTGAACCGGGTTCGCGTCTCCGCTCCTCCACATGCAGCTGCTGGGTGACCTTGGGCCAGTCACACTTCTCTGAAGTCTCTCAGCCCCACTCACCTCACAGAGTGTTTGTCGTGGGGGAGGAAGGGAAAGGAGAATGTTAGCCGCTTTGAGACTCCTTAGGGTAGTGATAAAGCGGGATATCAAATCCAAACTCTTTTTCTTCTTGTGCTGATGTCTGATGCCATGGCTGTGTCCCAAGAGAAACCTGCTGCAAGTTGACCTGTGTTTTTGGAGAAACTAATCCCACCTGCTCACCTTTGCTGTGTTTTGGGGTCACTGGGAGATGACAAGAATGGCTCCTTTGACAATTTTGAGCTTATCTGCAGACTCTTCTACAGGGGCCTGCAATTTGCCCTACTTCTTGTTTTCCTGAGTTGTCGATTTGGGAATTTAGCTGCTTGTGGGATGCAATTCATATTCCTTTTTCAGCTGACCATCTAGCTTTAGGGTAAGAGATTGCAATAAGAGAGGGAGTAGAAGTTGCCTCCCATTCTTAGTGCTCAAGGGAGTCATTCTCCAAAGACCTTGTGTCTCCTCCTAGTGGAGGGGTGCCCAGAAAATCCACATGTAAGCCCAAACTTTGATAGGTACAGAGCTGCCTAAGGAGAGAGGGCCTCAAGGACAAGATGTATGGGAGAAATTTTTTCAGGGCTGGAGGTAGACCTGCTATTTCTTTGCAAGCGCTAACCCATTTGCATTCTGCTTTGGCAGCCCAGCTGATGAAGAACACAGGTGTGATTCTGGCCAATGACAGCAATGCCGAGCGTCTGCGCAGTGTGGTGGGCAATCTGCACCGCTTGGGAGTCACAAACGCTGTTGTGAGCAACTGTGACGGGCGCCAGTTCCCCAAGGTATATATGGTTGCGCAGGAGGTGGGTTGAGGGCATTGGGATTTGTTTTGTTTTTTGATGGCTCTGACCTTTCTTGACCCAGTGGATCCCTGGCGGGGAGGGTCCACTTTGTGAGGAAGCGGGTACAGATGCTGTCTTGGGGCAGGATTCCACCGGTGCAGACAGAGACGAGGCAAGAGTGACAGTCCCTCAAGTCCAGTTGTCTGCCACCTCCTTTCTGTGCTGGGCGGAGAAGGAATCCCCGAGTGATGTGGATTGGGCAGGGACAGTTGCCGCTGTTGTTTCTTCTGCTGACCTGGAAGGTTTTAAGATACCCACTTGGTCTCCAGGCGGCCAGCCCAAGAGAGGGAGAGACCGTGTAGAACTGAGGCAGAAACGTTCTCCTGAATGCATTTTTCTTTCCCAAGGTATTAGGTGGCTTTGACAGGGTCCTGCTTGATGCTCCATGCAGTGGAACGGGTGTTATTGCAAAAGACCCCACGGTTAAAACCAATAAGGTGAGTTGGGCCTTAATCGCTGCAGTGGGGCATTGGGAGGGGTCTGTCAGGAGCTCGTCCTACACTCGAATAGGACCCTGGCAGAGACACATTCCCGACTGGCATGTTCCCTCCCTCCTGGTCGATCATTTGGGAGCTTTGAAAGCCTTCTTCTGCCCGAACATCACACCGACCGATGCCAACAGACATCGGCACACTTTGGGATCCGCAGGGTCCTTGCAGTTTGCGTGACAGACCTCAGCAACTCAGCATTTTGGCTAATCTACATTATTTACATATCAACGCACACGGAGCACTGCAACATGGCTCCCTCTCTCTCTAGCATCAGACAGCAAAGAAAGGACAAAGGACAATAGTCCCACTTCACGGCACACAGTAACACAAACATCCTGTCCCCGTCACTTCCCACTCTGTGGAGCAAAACATACACCGTCATGTGATAGACAACAATCCCATGACTGCAATCATGGAGCAGGAATTCTAACGGGGTCTTCATCTGTGTGCAGAAAAAGAGGGACTTGGAGCTGCACATCTGCTTCATTTTATTTCTTACCAAAACCTCTTTGAGGATATTTGGGGGGAAGTGAGAGAGGTGTGTTGATGGCAACAATTATACCACAGATTACTAAAGGTACAAGAAGTGCAAGAGGATGCCAGCGTGCTTGGTGAATAACGTCAAGGAAGCAAAAACGAGGCAAGAAGGCCTTTGTTTTTAAAAGGGTGGCAGTGTCGCCCAAACGAGAATGAAATTAAGCACAAGCTCTGGCAAAACAAATGTTATGGCGACAACCAGGCAGGCAGCCAACATTTTGATCAGTGTATAGCTAAGTGAAAGGATTATAGCACGAGATGAGGGAGTTTACAGAGAAGCTGAATTGATTATTTCTGCCTGTCTACACTTCAAAAGATGCTTGACAGTTGCCACACCTGAACCAGTTTTGTGGGGAGGGAACCTGAAGAACGAAGTCAAACAGAATGCAGTTTTAGGGCTAATGGGCATATTCTTAAAACTTAACCAGTTGCCAGGACCCAGGTGGCTTAAACCTAATAGTTTTTGAAAGAACTCAAGATGTACATCGTAATGACACAAGAAGACGCTTATACCCAATCACAGCGTTGGTGTGGTCTTTGCCAGAGGCTCTCCTAGGCCTGAGGCCTGCTGACTAAGATTCTTCTAGCGCCTGAACCCTCTGAAGCATTCTGCATGCCAAGCATGAGTTCTGGCACTTGAGGCCCCTCCCCAAACTCTGGATTAAGGAGTGACAGAAAGTGCCGTCTAATCTCACCTCTGCCATGAATTTGCTGGGTTGCATTCAGCAAGTCGTGCCTCATCCTTAGCACCTCAGCGCCACCTACAAATGAGAATCACAGCGGTAGGAGGTTTCTGCAAGGGCTGTTGGGAAATGTAAAAAAATTGGTGGGAAGTGGGTGTTCCTCTTTTTATGTATGTGTATATATATATATATATATATATATATATATATATATATATATTTTAAGATTTTTACAAAAGAAAAAAGAAAAGAAAAATACAAAAATAGAAAACAATTAAAAACAATTGATCTTTCATAACTTATCTTGCATTTGCTTGTTTCCCGGAGCTCCCCACACTTCCCCTCTTTGTATTCCAGTTCAGTTTATTTATTCAGCAAATCCTTTCCCTCTTTACCTCTGTCCTTATCTTTGATCTTAATATATCATAACTTTAAATTTTCACCTGTTAACAATCCGTTTTTACCTATTCCTTCATGACATTATTACTAAAAACCACTTAACCTCAATCCAACATCATTCTAACATTCATTAATTTTGTAATATTTCTGTAAATAGTCTTTAAATTTCTTCCAATCTTCTTCCACCAACTCTTCTCCCTGGTCTTGGATTCTGCCAGTCATTTCCGCCAGTTCCATATAGTCCATCACCTTCATCTGCCATTCTTCCAGGGTGGGTAGATCTTGTGTCTTCCAATACTTTGCAATAAGTATTCTTGCTGCTGTTGTAGCATACATAAAGAAAGTTCTGTCCTCCTTTAACACAGGAAATGGGTGTCCCTCTTAGGTCCATTGGAGAGTCCAATTCCCACCTTGACAATTGGGACTGGTGGGAATCTGAGTTCAGCACCATCTTCAGAGCCTCAGATGCCCAATCCGTGGTATAAACAATGTGCTGCTACACGAACATTTCATCTCACTATTACCAATGTGCGTCTGCCTTGCTCTTTCAGGATGAGAAGGACATTTTGCGCTGTGCGCACCTGCAGAAGGAACTGCTGCTCAGCGCTATTGACTCGGTTAATGCCGCCTCAGAAACGGGGGGCTACATTGTGTATTGCACGTGTTCAGTCATGGTGAGTCTTCTTCCCCCTGTTTAGTCTTCGCTGCCCCAGGCAATGGAGCACCTCTTCCCAGTAGGAAGCTTTAAGGACGCAGGTGGCACTGTCGTCTAAACCCCTGAGCCTCTTGGGCTTGCTAATCAGAAAGTTGAATGTTCGAATCCCCGCAACTGAGCTCCCGTTGCTCTGTCCCAGCTCCTGCCAGCCTAGCAGTTCAAAAGCATGCCAGTGCAAGTAGATAAATAGGTACCACTTTGGCGGGAAGGTAAATGGCGTTTCTGTGCACTCTGGTTCCTGTCACGGTGTCCTGTTGTGCCAGAAGCAGTTTAGTCATGCTGGCCACATGACCCGGAAAGCTGTCTGCGGACAAATGCCAGCTCCCTCAACCTGAAAGCGAGATGAGCGCCGCAACCCCATAGTCGCCTTTGACTGGACTTAACTGTCCAGGGGTCCTTTACCTTTACGTTTTCAAGGAATCTGACTGTCCATTGTCTGTGTTTGACAGGTGGAGGAAAACGAGTGGGTGGTTGATTATGCCCTGAAGAAACGCAATGTCCGCCTGGTGCCGACAGGCCTGGACTTTGGCAAGGAAGGATTTACCAGGTGTGTCTCTCTAATCCTAAAGCTGGAATGCAAGAGCAGCTCGTGATTCTCATTGCTCTCGGCAACTCACAACGTGCAATCTTTGTGTTCCCCTTGACGCTCAGGTTTAGGGAGCGCCGTTTCCACCCCACCTTGAAATCCACTCGCCGCTTCTACCCTCACACCCACAACATGGACGGGTTCTTTGTCGCCAAGCTGAAGAAGTTCTCCAACGCCATTCCCAAGCCTCCAAAAGGTAACGGGCTGGAGGGTTTGCCTCATCAGCAACCTTTGTTTTCTTGCCAAACAAACGCTTTGGCTTGGAATCAACTTGATCCGCTCTCTCCTTTTTCCTTTCTCCTTCCCCTATTTGGGGACTTCCCTGGCTTTTTTTTCTGGCCCATGTAGGACCAGTCTGGATAGTTGGCCTTGGTGAAGATTTGACATTTTCATCCCCAAAAAGGTTTTTTTTTTTTGAGTTTCTACTGAAATGAGGCTGCATTTTAATGTTGTATTTTAATCTTGTTTTCAAGTTGTATTTTAATCAATTGTTTTATATCTGGTGTTAGCCACCCTGAGCCCGGTCTTGGCTGGGGAGGGCAGGGTATAAATAATTTTTTTAAATTATTATTATTGTTATTATTCTATCCCACAATTCTGTTTCCTGGAAACAGTTTCTTGGCTGCCAGTTATGGAATTTTGCTGAACTGTTCACTGCAACACTCTGATCCTGTTGAGCTTTAGTAGAGCGGTAATACTTTTGTTTTGAAGCGGTGGGGTTGTGGCATCTAGCATATATTTTTAGGTTTTTGGTTCTGCTTTAAATATAACCTGGAACAGAGAGAGAAAAATGTGAACAGTGAGTGATGGTGCTTGTGGAAGACGTTCTTATTTTCCCAGCAGCCTGTTTTTGCTCTTAATTGGTCTGTGTCTTTTGGTTGGGTAGGATGTATCCTTTTTTAGGTTATTGCAGGATGAGCATTTTTAGTTAATGATGGTTTTTTATGTGTTTTAGTTTGGTATCGTAGGCTTGTTTCTCAGGAAGGAAGGAAGGAAGGAAGGAAGGAACAGCCGAAATACATTCCAGACTTTGTGCTCTATCAGCGTTTTGCAGTATTTAGCTGCTGATATATCACAATGTTGAGAACCCGATATCGCCCAGCCCAGCCCTGATACATTCTGTATACACCAAGCAGCATACGTCACTTCACCTGACCAGATCATCATCATCATCATTTATTACTTATACCCCGCCCATCTGGTTGGGTTTCCCCAGCCACTCTAGGCAGCTCCCAACCCCAATATTAAAAACACAATACAGCTTTAAACATTAAAAACTTCCCTAAACAGGGCTGCCTTCAGGTGTCTTTTAAACATAAGATAGTTGCTTATTGCCTTGACATCTGATGGGAGGGCGTTCCACAGGGCAGGTGCCACCACCAAGAAGGCCCTCCGCCTGGTTCCCTGTAACCTCACTTCTCGCAGTGAGGGAACCGCCAGGAGGCCCTCGGTGCTGGACCTCAGTGTCTGGGCCAGAACGATGGTGGTGGAGACGCTCCTTCAGGTATACAGGACCGATGAGGGCATAAGTGGCAAACACCCAAATCTTACAGATAGTTCCCCTTTCTGGGCTCAGAGCCCATTACCCCAAGCCCACAGATAAGGATAATGTCAAAGCAAGCCTATTAGCTTATAGCAAAGCAAGTGAATAAAAACATACATGAGCTCATTGCTGCAACAACTACCAATTAACTGGGGGGGGGGGGGTATCTTGCCTACCAAGATGGCATTTGCGGAGCTTCCAGAACCTTGGGTTCAACACAATGCTCTCCCTTTTCTTTGTGGTCTTTGGCTTGTTCCCACCCTGCTCTCTCTTTCCCTGCTTGCTCCAGTGTTGCTGCCATTGTTCTGGTCTAACGCTTGCTTCTGTTTCCAGACGAAGAGCCGAGTGGGGAGCCAGCCGTGCAAACAGCAAAAGAGGGATCTGTTGCAGCACCAGCTGAGCCGCCGGCTAAAGCGGGGAAACGCGTCGAGTCAAAGGCCGTTAAGAAGCAGCCTGCAAAACAGGGACTTTCTGCCAAGGCGCAGCCTGCGAAAGGAGAGTTGAAAGGGGATGAGCAGAAGAAGAAGCTTTTGGTCTCACGGCAAGGCTCCTTCCAGAAGCGGTCCAGGCCCTTGAAGGCTGCTCGGCCCTCTCCGGGAGGTGCGAAAGCTCGGCCAACCCCCAGCAAGAAGCGCAAGGTGCACCGAAACCATCAATAGGGAGGAAATTGCATTGCTTGGTGCTTTTCTGACAGCTGCCAGACAATGCTAGTAAGACTGGCGGGAGATCCTCCCCAAGGCACTTTGCCCTGGCAAGACCTGTGCCTGGTTGGCGTTCGGGCACTCTCCTCTGCACACTGGGGCTTACGTAAAATATTTAATTTTCTTTTAGCCCTCTTAGAAGGGCAGAAACTGTCTGAATTTGTCAGTCATTAAAAGATTTTCTACCTGGCCGTGTGGCATGTCGGGTGTAGGATTTTATTTCAAGTCTCAGTATGGTTTTTATTTTCATTTTTTTCCACAGCTGAAAGTAAATACAGTTGGATCTAAACTAAAAGGGGGAAGGGAATTTGGTGGGGGAAGGAGACAGTGGGGAGAAACAGAGAGTGGCAAGGAATAGGCTCTGGCAGAGCCCACTGGGCATAAACATCATTCAAACAAGCACGGATCCCAAATCTTGGAGTGCTTATTCTTTTTGTGCTTCCTGGTGACGGTAGCCTTTTCGTATGTTGTAAGAATAGGCACGTCTTCTAACTACTGAGCTGTTATGGGGAGGAATACTCCCCTTCCAGTGTTGCAACACCTGTCTTTTGACCAATAGGGCAAACAAAAGTCCAGTTACGTATTTTTCGCTCTATAAGACTCACCAGACCACAAGACACACCTAGTTTTTGGAGGAGGAAAACAAGAAAAAAAATATTCTGAATCTCAGAAGCCAGAACAGCAAGAGGGATCGCTGCGCAGTGAAAGCAGCAATCCCTCTTGCTGTTCTGGATTCTGGGATAGCTGCGCAGCCTGCATTCGCTCCATAAGACGCACACACATTTCCCCCTTACTTTTTAGGAGGGAAAAAGTGAGTCTTATAGAGCAAAAAATATGGTACATTGCCCCTTCTTCAAGGCTCACAGAGTTGTGCTGTAATGGAGCACCTGAGAATTTTCAGTCTGCCCCCCACTTGTCCGTCACTAAGTGATTGAAGATCCGAGCCAAACCTTACAGAGGCCAAAGAAGTTTGCGACTGCTTCAAGTATATAGGGAAGTCCAGCTCTCTGATCTAGACCTCCCGTGGGTCATTCACTTGAGATTTGCCATTGCCCAGTGGGGTCTTGTAGAGGGTGGGTTTTGTATAGTTCACAAAGGCCATCAGGTCCTCCCGCCCTGGGTTCCAGAGGGGCTTGCTTGGAAGTAGAGATGGGTGATGTAGAGGGGGGCACCCCACAGCACCTAGCTCAATCTGGGTAACCCATTCATTTTCATCACATGAACCTTGCCAGACTCGGAGGAGTGTCCACTGTTCCAAGTTGGACTGTGTTTTCTTGATAATATGTGTTAAGGATCCAGTTGTCCAGTGCTACCAGAATCCTTGGGAACGAGAATTCCCAGATAAGTTAGTTCAGTGGGACACAATTGGAAATTCTTATAATGAAAATGGATGGGCAGCACATCATCAAGAAGCACAAATTCTGATTTAAATCAGCTGACACTTCTTGTTGGCATCTGTCTGTCTCAAGAGATGATGGCAGGCAACTCGGGGGGGGGGGTGAAGTCAAACCACTGTTAGCTGCACAGAGTGTGTATCGAAGTTGTGGGCTGCTAAAATGACAAGACCCCTTGCTGGTGGGGTCCAAAGGAAAGCAGAGCAATGCGTTTGACACCAGTTTGGCTGCAGGAGTTGCTGGAAGGAGGCGGACAAGACACCATCCAACCGTCTTAGGGACTCCACTCCAGATTTGTGTAGGGTTTACTCCTGAGGAGGTGCAAAATGATAACTATAATAAAAGCTATATTTATATGGACATCTACTGAGAAGATCTGGGGGGTGCTGTGGTCTAAACCACAGAGCCTCTGGGCTCGCCAATCAGAAGGTCAGTGGTTCGAATTCCCGCGACGGGGTGAGCTCCCGTTGCTCGGTCCCTGCTCCTGCCAACCTAGCAGTTCGAAAGCACGTCAAGTGCAAGTAGATAAATAGGTACCACTCTGGCGGGAAGGTAAACGACGTTTCCGTGCGCTGCTCTGGTTTGCCAGAAGCGGCTTTGTCCTGCTGGCCACATGACCGGAAGCTGTATGCCGGCTCCCTCAGCCAATAAAGCGAGATGAGCGCCGCAACCCCAGAGTCGGCCATGACTGGACCTAATGGTCAGGGGTCCCTTTACCTTTACTGAGAAGATCCATTAAAAGGCAACTGTACCAAAAGGAATTATTGTGGAAAATAATAATAATGGGGCGTCCAAATTTGTCCATTGCGCCAGATTAGCAAAGTCTGCCTGCAAAACACACACGGAGAAAGAGTGCTACAGCTATGTTAAAGGTCTTGCACCCCTACTTTTGGAAGGCTGGGGTAACTTTGTAGAACATGAAGCCCTTATAATCTTAGGGTTGTGGGTTCGAGCCCCACACTGGGCACTGCAGGGGGTTGGAATAGATGATCCTCATGGTCCCTTCCAACTCCACAATTCTGTGGTTCTAATGGCACACAGAGGCAGCTTGTCCAACATCCAGTCTTGTTCTGATCTGCATCGCCGCTGGCAGGCAAAGGGCCGTTTCCGGCCAGCAGATGATCGCAGCTCCGTTTGGCAAAGGAGCGCTTCGCTCCTCCTGCGCGCCGCGGTCTCCCGGCGTCGGGGGCGCAGCCAGGCGCGCGGCTGTGCGTCCTCAGCTCCCCCCTGGACGTGCGGCGCGCCTCCATCCCCCGGCCCGTCTGGAGGGCGCCGCATCGCCGCGCTGCAGCATCCCTCCCTCCTTCCCTCCCTCCCCGTCCAGGCGCCTCCCTTCTGCAGCGGCGGGAGGCGGGCGGGCGGCCGGATCCCGCCCCTTCTGTGCCAGCCCGGCGGGCGGCTCCGGCCGCGATTGGCCGTGGCGGGCGCGTGTGCCCGCCCAGCCCGCGCTTCCCCCGGCGCCGCCGCAGCCCCCTGGACGGCCGCCGCAGCCATGAACCCGTTATTCGGCCCCAACCTCTTCCTGCTGCAGCAAGAGCAGCAGGGCTTGGCGGCGTCGGAGCCCGAACAGCAGCATCAGTTCCCGGAGCTTTTCTTCCTCCCCGGCGAGCCCCCGCGGGACTTCTTCGACGGGGAGCTGGCCCCGCCGGCCTCCCTCGCCGCCGGCTCTGCCTTCCCGGCCCCGCCGGCCGCCATGGCGCTCCGCAACGACCTGGGCTCCAACATCCACGTCCTCAAGACCCTCAACCTGCGCTTCCGATGCTTCCTGGCCAAGGTGCACGAGCTGGAGCGCCGCAACCGGCAGCTGGAGAAGCAGCTGCAGCAGGCCCTCGAGGAAGGCGGCGCCCGTCGGGGCAGCCTGCAGCGCCGGGACCAAGCCGTGCAGACGGGCTTCGTGGGCCCCATCCGCCCGCTGGGGCTCCCGCTGGCCGGGGGCGTCGGAGGAGGCGGCGGCGGCAGCAGCTGCAGCAGCCCCCGCTCGGTGGGGCTGGGCACGCCGTCGAGGGTGCTGAGCTCGCCCAGCTGCCACCACCCGGGGGCCCCGCTCACGCCCACCTCCTCGCAGTCGCCCTCGCTGCCGGGTGGCACCTTCTCGTCCTCCTCTCGCTTCTTGCCTGGCACCATCTGGTCCTTCTCGCAGGCTCGACGGCTGGGGCCCGGCCTGGAGACCACCTTGGTGCAGGGGCCCGGCGTCTCCTGGGTGCACCCTGACGGCGTCGGGGTGCAGATCGACACCATCACCCCAGAGATCCGGGCGCTCTACAACGTCCTGGCCAAGGTGAAGAGGGAACGCGATGAGTACAAGCGCAGGTGAGGGGCTCGACGGGGCGGGCAAAGGCGTCGTCGCGGTGCCAATGCCAGGGAGGGGGGAGAGAGATGGGCCGGTGGGAGCACTAGGAAAAGAGGCGAGGAAGGAGGGCTACCGTCGCAGGAGCCTCTTATTTTGCCACTGTTTTTGTTTTTGTTCCGTGGCCAGGCCAGCTTTTGTTGGACGACTTCCTTCTCCTTTTCTGTTTTGCTCAATTCGTCAGTTCCCGACATTGTGATGCAGTGCAAGTCATCTTGATCCACTTTTTCCACACATGTCAGCAAACATGCCAACTTGAATAAAATATTGGGGGTGGGAGGTGGGAGAGGTAAGCTCCACCCCACATAATCGATCACAAGATGCAGAGCAGGCACACCATTTGACCCCCCCCCCCCAATTTTTAAAATTAATTTTCCAAAAAAATATTTAGACAAACAAACAAAAATCTCAGCCTTATTTGAACCAATCTTAGTAACATTGTTAAGCGACTTCCTCGTATCCCCCGGTTGAATTTCCATGTATATCATTTTTCCCAAACCAATATTCTTATAAAATTAACTTAATCACTTAACATCTTTCTTTCTTTCAAATTTGCATGCACACCATTGGAATGGCAATGCCCATCAACTTTAGGGGGGCCCAGCAGCCCCCTCAAATATTTTAGGGGGGTGGGCAGAAAGGACCTCGGCCCCCAGCAATTGGTTCTTCTGTGTGGCAGGACAGAGTTATAAAGCAGTTAAATGATCTGTCCCGGTTGCTGCTGCTCTTCTTTTTTCCTTTTTAGAAGAAGGAAGAGAAAAGTGAAGTTAGGCCAAGAGCTATGCCCAACTCTTCCCTGCCACACTGAAGCATTTTGTGAGTCCCGTCTACTTCAGATTTCTATAACTAAGGTGTGACGCCAGTCTAACCCTTCACAGCTCACCACCCCCTTTTTACCAGTTGGTACCTAAACATCCCCATCTTGTATAGAAAGCCAATGTTGGGCGAGTTCTGTGTCGCAGATGCTCACTCAGCTGACTTGCTGCGGAGAGAAGGCACAGAAACCCAAGCCTTTAAAGATCTTCTGTGTGTGCAGAATTATTATTATTATTTGCAGTAGCCACATATTATTTATATAGTGCCATCAGCGCACATAGCACTCTGCAAATGTAAACGGCAGATGTCGGCTTCATGGCCAGAGGAACTTGCGGTCTGCATTTAGACGCTGGCTGGGAGTGACAAGGGATGGATGTGAACAAATGCATTTTTATACGTCCTGATGCTTCATTTTGCTTGGTGGCGAAGGCTGAAGGAGCCAAGCTGCACACGACATGTACACGACATATCCTTTCTCTGAAAACTTTATTCCCTTTTACTGAGAGCAGCATCCAAGGTAGAGAAAGCTATGGCAAATGAATCAGAGAGGTTTTGTTTCTCTCTGCTCTTCCCAAAGGAACCCAGGGCGGCAAATAACAAGGGAAAAACCATACAAACACATTTAAAACTATTCCAGCGCAGGTGCAGATTGGGAAAGAGCACACAACTTGGAAAGGCTCATTGAAAAAGAGGAATGTCTTCCGTAAGTGCCGAAAAGTTTGCTCAACCCTCAGCACTTTTCTCATTTATTTATTGTTTATTTACCACATTTATATGCCACCTTTATCTTCCAAGGATCTCAAGATAGTGCGCATGGTTCTCCTCTTCCCCTTTTCATCCCCACAACAACCCTGTGAGGTTGTTGTTGTTTAGTCGTTTAGTTGTGTCCGACTCTTCGTGACCCCATGGATCAGAGCACGCCAGGCCCTCCTGTCCTCCACTGCCTCCTGCAGTCTGGTCAAACTCATGCTGGTAGCTTTGAGAACACTATCCAACCATCTCGTCCTCTGTCGTCCCCTTCTCCTTGTGCCCTCCATCTTTCCCAACATCAGGGTCTTTTCCAGGGAGTCTTCTCTTCTCATGAGGTGGCCAAAGTATTGCAGTCTCAGCTAGGTACCCCTGCCCGTACGGGCCAGTCTTGACAGACTCTAGTGTTGCGCGCCCATCTCACTTAAGAGGCCGGGGGCCAGCGCTGTCTGAAGACACTTCCGGGTCACGTGGCCAGCGTGACAAGCTGCATCTGGCGAGCCAGCGCAGCACACAGAACGCCGTTTACCTTCCCGCTGGTAAGCGGTCCCTATTTATCTACTTGCACCCAGGGGTGCTTTCAAACTGCTAGGTTGGCAGGCGCTGGGACCGAACGACGGGAGCGCACCCCGCCGCGGGGATTCGAACTGCCGACCTTTTGATCGGCAAGCCCTAGGCCCTGAGACTTTAACCCACAGCGCCACCCGCGTCCCTAGCTAGGCAAGGCTAATAGATGGTGGCTGGCCCAAGGTCACCCAGTGAGCTTCCTGGCTGAGTGGGGATTCGAATCCTGCTCTCCCAGCTCCTGGCAGGTACCCATAACTTTTTCCTGAGTTGTGATGTTTTAAGCATGTGTGTGTGTGCGCGTGCGCACAGACACACAAGCAAGAGGTAAGCAACTTCTCTTTTCGTAAATGTGGGGAGTTTTGAGTTAAGCTTGTCTCACTCAACCCTGCCAGCTACTAAGATCATTCTCAGACACTCTCCAAGGAAGGCCACCATCAGTGACCAGAATCAAGGACCTCGCGGTGCCCAGCCATTGAATGCTCACTCCCAAGGGAGGCTTGCCTGGGGCCGACTCTGTTGCCCTTTTGGCACCAGGCGAAGAAGAGCTTCTTATTTTGCCTGGCCTCCTAGGAAGACTCTTTCCGATACGACATTTCTGTTCTGTGCTATAGTGATGGTATATTCTGTCCCATTTTATTTATTAAACCCATGTTTAAACAAACAAACTTGTAAGCTGCCTTGAGAGTCCTTTGAGCTAGTAAAGCAGAGCACCAGATGCTTAAAAGAAAACATAGGTACCTTTGAAGAGGTAGAAAGATTTGCAGGGTTGGCTAAGTTCCAGGATGTTTAAATATGCCAGAACTGCAGGTGCCTCTAGCTGGGCTTCAGTGAGGGGAACCAGGTTAAAAATCTGTGCCTGCTGCTGTTTTTCAGGCAATTGGGTTGCCGGGAAGAGGAACGATGAATTGCAATGCAATTTTGTACACTAGGGAAGGTACATACTACAGAGGCTGGTGAATGTCTGTGATCATGGAGGAGATAGAGAGATCCCTGTCAAAGCATCCTTTAGAAGAGTAAGAGGGACAATATAAGAGCAGCTGCTCAGAAACATTATTTTTCTTTCTTTCAATGGGGCTACTGCTACTTTTGTTGGCTTTAAGCAAGAAAGATACCAGGATGGCTGCATTATAATTGGCCAGTAAGTATTTGTGCGTCTGCCTCATATCTCCGTATTGTGACCAGTAGTGGAATTTCCCTGTGGATGTGGCGATGCTCCCACATGCTGCTGTAAGGGAAAAGTGTCAGGTCCCTCTTCGCACGTTTCACAAGAAGTGTGAGGCGGAAGATGCACAAGTCATGCACGTTTCTACCATCTCCACTTCTTTGCAGGATGCAACCTTTGCTCCTAAACTGTAGTAGCTAATCCATGGGAGAACATGGGAAAAAAATGTTAAATCACGAGAGGAAGGGTTGTTTTAACTCTTTTCATTGTGCTACATTTGCAGCTGAAATCATCCCTCGCCTTGTGGCTTTTAAATTTAGGAGGGGGAAAAACCTTTGCCCACTCCCCCAATGGGACTAAATGCAGCTTTGACAGGATGGAGAGGATGATTTAACTTGGATAAATAAAGTGAAGGTCAAGGACCCCTGGATGGTTAAGTCCAGTCAAAGGCGACTGTGGGGTTGCAGCGCTCATCTCGCTTTCAGACTGAGGGAGCTGGTGTTTGTCCACAGACAGCTTTCCGGGTCATGTGGCCAGCATGACTAAACTGCTTTTGGGTGGAAACCAGAGCGCACAGAAACACTGTTTACCTTCCCGCCGCAGCGGTACCTGTTTATCTACTTGCACTGGTGTGCTTTCGAATTGCTAGGTTGGCAGGAGCTGGGACAGAGCAATGGGAGTTCACCCCGTCACGGGGATTCAAACCGCCAACCCTCTGATCAGCAAGCCCAAGAGGCTCAGTGGTTTAGACGACAGCACCACCCGCATCACATTCATTTGGATAAATAACAAGGGCAGAAAGGGTCAAGTAACGCCCTTCTCTTCCTGTCCCACTTTTTCTTTTAAATAGTTCAGCCTTGAAGCTCCCATATCATATCTTTTTTGTTTACTGTGGTTGGGGAAGGAAAGCGAAGAAGAGTTATGAGTAGTGTAGAGAAAGTTAATAGAGGAATTATTCTTCTCCTCCACAATGCAGAACTCAGTTTAGGACAGGTTTTGTAATTATTATCATTATTATTAAAGTGCTGAGTATACATAGTGCTAAATGAGAGCCTTTCTTGTGAAATATCCCTGCCTGGTCTTCATTGATAGTGTTGCTATTTACCAATCCCTGTGCCTAATTGTTACAGCTGCACAATCACAGAATCATTAGGTTGGAAGGCACCTCAGAGATCATATAGGCTAACCCCCCTGTCCAATATGGGAAAGCTACTTCAGACTACAACATCCCTGATAGGTGCCCATCCTGGCTGTACTTTTTTAAAAAAAGAGTCCACCTCCTTTTGAGGCAGTCCATTCTGTTATCAAGCAGCTTGCACCACCAGCAAGTTCTTCCTAGCATTTCGTCCAAATCCATTGTCTTGACAATTGAATGCATTGCTCCGGGTCCTGACCTCTGGAGCAACAGAAAACAAGTTTACTCCAATGCTTGTGCAACAGCCCTTCAGGTAGTTGGCTGTCATGGCACTGCTCAATCAACTCTTTGCCGGGCCTAGGCATCCTCTCCGCAAAGGACTCCATCTCTGCGCTCACCATTGTTCATGCCCACCTTTGGCCAGGCTCTGATTCATCTTCTTCCTTCCCGGAACTGGACATTACTCCTTGCAATATATAGTTTGTCTCTCTTGCCGGAAAGGCTGTGAAGCTCCCTTGCACGGCCTCCTTTCTTATCCAGACAAGATAAGAGGCAAGCTGATGATAATCCTGGCACAGCTGGATCAGAAGCGAGTTCTTTGATGGGATGGAGCCAATTGCCGCTCACTGAGCCTCGCTCACCCCCATATTTCCCCCCACATAAAACCCGGATCGCTTTTCCGAAGGTCATCCTTGTTAGGATTTACATGATCAACCTTTGAGAGCTGTTTCTGGTGGAAAGGCAGGAGTTAAATATTCATACATGTGTTAAGAAAAAACAGCTTTGGAACGGGCCATTTCAGAAGCATCAGATTCTGGTCCTCAGCCATTTCCTCATCTCCTTCACTGCTCCAAATGCACATTCATCCTTGCAAACTTATTGTTTGGGATCCTATTCTGTTTATGTGTGTGAATGTGGCAGGTGAGAGGAGGAAAGCACCCTGGCCATGCTTCCATTACAGATTCCCCACTCATTTGTGTTTCATATGTTCATGTTCGTAGAGCACGAGACTCTTAATACGAGGATTGTGGGTTCGAGCCCCACGTTAGGCAAAAGATTCCTGCATTGCATGGGGTTGGACTAGATGACCCTCGTGGTCCCTTCCAACTCTTCTGTGAGTCTGTGATGTCTACTCAGCCTAGGTGCCTGTGATGCTTTGGGGGTAAATTCCTGGAGACGACGGGCCCAGCCTACGACACACGGGCCTGATGCAGAAAACCAAAACGGCATCTTCTTTCCATTAACTAATGCACAGTACAATTTACCAGGGTGTCTTTTTCTGCTCCAGAGAGGAGGAGCTGCAGAGAGGGTTGCAATATCTCTGCACGCACATATTCTGCCCATTTCCTGTGTCCTTAGCGGCAGCCTGGCGCAAGGTGATCTGCTGAGGGCAGCTGTCCTGGTAACAGAGAGGAAGTGATGGCAAACCGTTCACCTGCTTAAACGATCTCAGCCATGCTGTTGTTAAAAACAGAGGGGAAGGACCAGTGAGAACAGCAGCTGGAAACACTGAACTGCACTGGGTACGTGGGGAATTCGGACACATGGGCTGTGCACGTGAGAGAGAATGTTTGCGCGGAGCTGTACGATGCTCGCGTCTCTCATAGCGAGATGATAATTGCAAAGAGCTTTGTGCAATTAGGGAAAGCATTAAATAAACACTAGGAAAATATACTGACATGCGGCATCATCCAGGAGCCAACCAGTTACTGAAAGAGCGGCCTAATAATTGAACTACTCCCTCCTTCCCTTCCTTCCCCTCACTCGTGATATCCTAAGGGAAAAGTGAATTCACTAACTGCCTTGGTGTTTGGAGATTTCTCTCTGTGTGTGCGTTGGAATTTGCAAAGCTGCAAAGCTGGCAAAGGGTCCAATGCAGAGAACCGAGATGACTGTGCAGAATGGCTGAGCACTATCGATGCCAGCAGAATAAACATTTTTGGAACAGGGAGGGATTTTAAAAGGCCATCTGCTCAGTCTCCCTAACTTCATTAAAGTTCATTACAAAATTAAGACTTATTAGATGTGTGCTCCCCCCCCCCACTAAATTTGACCACTCTTTTGTGACTTAATTCCTTTGTATTTCATTCAGCCTGAGAATAGCAATGGTGAAGAGGAGCAGTCCCCCCCCCAACTTTTTTTGACAGAAAGGAGGACACCTCTGAACCTTGTATTGATTGATACAATTTTGAACTACCACGGATTCTTCCAGAGGATCCCGAGAATTGCAGCTTTAGTTGTTGTTGTTTAGTCCTTTAGTCGTGTCCGACTCTTCGTGACCCCCTGGACCAGAGCATGCCAGGCCCTCCTGTCTTCCACTGCCTCCTGCAGTTTGGTCAAACTCATGCTGGTCGCTTCGAGAACACTGTCCCACCACCTTGCCCTCAGTCGTCCCCTTCTCCTTGTGCCTCCATCTTCCCCAACATCAGGGTCTTTTCCAGGGAGTCTTCTCTTCTCATGAAGTGGCCAAAGTACTGGAGCCTCAGCTTCAGGATCTGTCCTTCCAGTGAGCACACAGAACTGATTTCCTTCAGAATGGATAGGTTTGATCTTCTTGTAGTCCATGGGACTTTCAAGAGTCTCCTCCAGCACCATAATTCAAAATTGCACCATAATTGCAGCTTTAGTATTCACTGAAAATCTGTGTGAGATCTTTAACAGCCCCTGCCTCTCATAGTAATAGTATTCTCAGGAGTCCCTAGGGAGATCTGTTGCCCCCCCCACCCACTTGTAGATCTGTGTGTGCATCTGAAATACCAGGGACTGGAGACAAAGGAGAAAGAGCTGATACTTCCGTGCTTTGCTGGTGAGCTTCTCTGAGCCACCAGCCACGGCTGGAAACAGAGAAGTGGCCCCGAATATGATGCACGAAAGGGATTCTTATAGTCTACCACAGGCGTGTGAGTGAGGAACATCAGAGGTATCTGGGAAATGCCCCAGATGAAAGCTTTATAGGAGACTTTAAGCTGCCCTGTAGACATCTTAAAGGTAAAGGGACCCCTGACCATTAGGTCCAGTTGTGGCCGACTCTGGGGTTGCGGCGCTCATCTCACTTTATCGGCCGAGGGAGCCGGCGTACAGCTTCCGGGTAATGTGGCCAGCATGACTAAGCCGCTTCTGGCGAGCCAGAGCAGCGCACGGAAACGCCGTTTACCTTCCCGCTGGAGCAGTACCTATTTATCTACTTGCACTTTGATATGCTTTCGAACTGCTAGGTTGGCAGGAGCAGGGACCGAGCAACGGGAGCTCACCCCATCACGGGGATTCGAACCGCCGACCTTCTGATCGGCAAGTCCTAGGCTCTGTGGTTTAACCCACAGCACCAACTGTGTCCCTGTAGACATATTACATGATAGCTATTGTTGCCTCCAAACTAGCCCTCTGAAATTTGCTGCTCTCAGAGTTACATTACAAGTAACTTGCATCCTTCACCCATAGGATAGCTCATGAGAGACGAGACTCTTAATCTCAGGATCACGGGTTTGAACCCCACATTGGGCAAAAAAATTCCTGCATTGTAGGGCGTTGGACTAGACAGCCCTCGTCGACCCTTCCAATTCTATGATTCTGAGTGGATAAACTCTAAATCTGGAGCTAGCTAAGAGCTGAAAGCTGTTCAGACTCAACGCCCCGGACTGGAGTCAGCTGTTTTCTATTAGGGTTCCTTGTTGCTCTGAGTTGATCCTGTCTTGAGGGAATGAAGGTTCATTGGCAGAAAGGCCTCCTGTTGTTTCAGCGGCTTGGTCTCTTTGGGGAATGGTGCCCTGCACCTCTTTCGCCCCTCCCTTTCGTCTTGCAGCTTCAAAAGCATCTTCCTGGGAAGGAGGGAGATGTGGGGTCACGCAAGGAAACGTCTGCTTGCCTGGGCTGCTCTGCTTCGCCTGGGCTGGGCTGAGGGGGGAGGAGGAGGGAACAGTTGCAGCTGAGACTATTATTAGGAAATGGTGCATTGCAGATGAGAGTGCGAACGGGGAGGTGGAGGCGGGCGGTGCGGGGTGGGGATCAGGAGATGTGAAGGAGGCTTAAGAGTCGCCTTCTGATTCCAGTGGGCCACCCTCAGATCAGTGTTGCTACCTCAGAAGCGTTTGCTCCCATTTTCAGCAAAGGAAGCTTAAGGTACCATTCCTAATGTTGGGTTAAGGCAGGACAGTAAGCGTGTCCTCTCGTCCCAGACCCGAAGAACCAGTAGAGAGCGAACGGGAGATCATTTCGGAAGGGCCAGGGTGGAAATAGCCCAGATAAAAGAACTGAAATAATAGTTTTCAATACTGAAACCAATTCCTAGCATTCTGCTGCTCAGTGCTGGGGCCAACCAACAGAACTCAGGATGTGGAGAGAGATTCCACTCTCAAAGGCCGGTGTTGCTCTTTGTGGGCAGGAAACGGGTACAGACTTTGCCGGTACCTCTGACTATGTCTACTTTTTGAGTGTTTTGACTGTACAAATGACTGCTAGACCCCTTTTTAAAGAGGAAGCGGGGGAGTAAAGCAGCACATTCTGGGTTGCTCATATCCTCCAATGTTTATCTGATGAAATAGGGGCGTTCTATTCCATGATACTAACGATGGTAATAATAATACCCTGCCCATTGGACTGGGTTGTCCCTGCCACCCTGGGGAGGGGGCTTCCAACATATATAAAAACATAATATCAAGAGGGAGGACAAGAGTATAGACCCTCCCAAGTACCCCTATTTTCCAGGGACTGTCCCAGATTTACAGGAGCCGCTCCGGTTTCTGATTTGATCCCAGAATGTCCCTTAGGACACCCCTCTTTTCTTCAGAGAAATGTTGGAGGGTATGGAGTTATGCAACCCCCCAAGCCAAGGAGATGCAACCTTTAGAAGGCATCTGAAGACAGTCCTGTATAGGAAAGGGGTTTTTTAATGTTTAATGTTATATTATGTTTCTGTATATGTTGGAAGCTGCCCAAAGTGGCAGGCGCAACCCAGTCCGATGTGTGGGGTATAAATATTATTATTATTATTATTATTATTATTATTATTATTATTATTATTAAATAGGACATCCCTATTTTCATTGGATACATATTGGAGGGTATGGGCCTCGATCTTCCTCTACCTATGGCAGCTATGTTGTACTCACCACATAGATGGAACATAGCAAGATGTGCAAGCAGAAAAAAATGCAATACTCCTGATAATGTGGACGGTCAATTATAGCTTACGGCCAAATAGCAATGATTATTAGGTGATAGGAGCCACATGTCTGAAAGCAGGATTGCAACCTGAATTGGAATATCTCAAGATTACTAGTCCCCACCCTCTAATAACAAGCATGTGCTCTAGTTATTATTAAGCTTTATTTATAACACATAATCTCAAAAAGCAGCTCTCTCATGCTTTTTTAAACATAGAAAGGCAGCCTGTACCTAGATATCTTTTGCGCTGCCATTTGTTTTGATTGCATGCTATAGATAGCAGGCCATGGATTCAGGTTTATTTTTCCTAGGACGGGAGAATAAAGTACTGTATCCTTAAACAAATTTTGCAGAAACGACATGTTTTCTTCTCTGGAGACGCAAGCTCTCTGCCTGTCTCTTCTTCCACATTTCGCCTCCCTGAGTCACCCTTCCTTTCTCATTTTCTGTGTTCCTCCCCAAACCATGAGTAATCGCCTGTTTGTTTTTGTCCTAAATGGGTGGGTGAGCAGGCAAACTCTTATGGCATATGAAGCATTTGGCTAGAGGTTTGCCAGAAAAGAATTCCACTTATTTTAGGCAATGAGAAATGCCAGCGCAAGCTGTTGCTTCTGGAAGGAAGGAGACTTTTCAAGCTGGTTCTGGGAAGTACTAAAAGGTTTCTGGGAGAGGGGAAGAACAAGCTTTCACTAAAGCCCCTGGAGATAAAGATCAAATCGGCATCTGAGCAGATTCTTCCTCCTCCCAATTTCCACAGATAGAAGACTATCTCTCCAGCCAGTTTAGTGGGGCACCACAAAGCATTACAACACAGATGCTGATCTAGTTATGAGATATATGAGGTGCTTTTGTACCTCCCCCTGGCTGTGTGTGTGTAATAACCTGCTTTTATATGGGAATCTTGCAAGAGAAAAGCTGATTTGGAAGGCGGGAAAACCTTTGCCTCTGAAACCATTTATTAATGGGCTGGAGGAAGGAATTATTATTTGAAATATTTTTAGCTCACCCCTTAGTAAAATGCAAAGGTACTGGAGTCAATTCCACATCAGCAAACCTAGAAGAAATTCCCTTCATATCAGCTAGACCATGCGTAGGCAAACTAAGACCCAGGGGCCAGATCAGGCCCAATCGCCTTCTCAATCCGGCCCGCGGACGGTCCGGGAATCAGCGTGTTTTTACACGAGTAGAATGTGTCCTTTTATTTAAAATGCATCTCTGGGTTACTTGTGGGGCATAGGAATTCGTTCATTTTATTTTATTTTTTCAAAATATAGTCTGGCCCCCCACAAGGTCTGAGGGACAGTGGACCGGCCCCTTGCTGAAAAAGTTTGCTGACCCCTCAGCTAGACCTTTAAGCTGCTTGCCTAGACCATAAGACACTGGCCAGGTATGCTTTCAATACAAAGAACCAAGGAATTCCAAAAGCGGTTTGTGATAGAGGGGAATTGGATATAGCTGTGTCTGCTATTTGAAGAAAAAATGTTGACAATCCTGTTCTGTGCTTCTAAGGCCTTTGAGGGCACCTCAGTCTAGATGACCTATCAGTTTCCTTTCCACTCTGGACTTTATGATTCAGATGCTTCCTCACAGATATTTTGTGGTATTGTTCATAAGGGATCATGGAAATGTAGAGTTGGAAAGGGACCTGAGGGTCATCTAGTCCAACCCCCGGCAAGGCAGGAATATACAGCTGTCCCACACAAGGATCGAACCTGCAACCTTGGTGTTATCAGCACCACGCTCTAACCAACTGAGCTATCCATGCAGTAAGTGCAACCTTCTTTTCACCAACCGCATGCCACATGTTGAGCATCAGTGGCTGAGTAGATCTGAAGGGCATAGAATGAAGTAGCATATCTTTGCCGGAGCGGCTCGAGTTAGCAAAGCATAAGGATGTTTATTTAAGGTATGCCCTGCAGTTCAGTTTGCAGTGAAACCCCAGAGCGGCTCTTTAGCAGGACAGCAACGTGAGCTGTCCCACTCAACTGCAATATTGCAAAACCTCTTGCAATGATAAACCTCAGTAGGCTTGCTAGAGCGGTCCAGGCCAGTGCAGCTGTGGACAGATGGTTTCTATAGCAGCAGCCCAAGATTTACAACCAACATGTTTTTGTGGAAATCTTAACATTTTGTGTTCCTCCTGCCTTTAAACCAACCTACTTCCCTCAAACGAAATGATCCAGAAATGTAATACTTCTACTGTTCTTTCTTGTTGCACATGAGATATGGGCCTCTGGAGGGAGGATTGTGGCCACGGTGCTCCTTCTCTTGTTCTGCTGTTGCACTGCTTTGTGTCAACCCAGATTCCTGGTTTATGTTCCCCAGGAACAGTAAGCCATTGAACAAACCTGGGCTACAGCTCTTGATTTATCTGGAATGAGATAAGTCATGAGCTCAGTTTGGGTGCAATGCTAATAGTAGTAGTAGTAGTAGTAATAATAATAATAATAATAATAATAATGGTTTAAGAAACAGTAATGCGGCAGCAGCTGGACTAGCAAAGCAACAGCAATATTTTTGGAACCTGTTTCATTTGTGCTAAGCCATAGTTTGGTTTGGCATTTTGTGCAAACTGGGCCATTTTATGTTGAAATGATTCATTTTTACTATAGAAATATGTTTGATGTTAATTTCTCTCCATCCCATCGCCGCCTCAATTTTATTTTCAAAATATTGCAACAGCATCCAAGCTCCTGTTTTCTTAAAATTTTGGCCCAGGTAAGCCACATTCTTCAACAGGAAAAGCAAGGTTCTGTTACTTGCAATGCAAAGATACCACCTTTATACATTTATTTATCTGGTCTATTTTGGGGGAAATCCTGCAACGTGTTTAAGTCTTTACTCCGCTAACTATACATTGGAATCTACTTTGGATCAATGCTGAGTCAAATTTAAATGACAGGTACGGACTTCAAACCGGTTTTGGACGATATATCGCCCAGCCCACATACACCCTCTCTTTCAAATATGCTTGCAGACACACGCTTCCCACAGTTGATCCATGCGGATCCGCTGATGAGGGAGTTACCAGCACACACACAAACACACACACACCCTCTTTGCTCCTCAAGTGTTTGATATTGTGACTGCGGAGGACAGTTTGCATCACCAACAGGGCGCTGGACTTTTCTCCCAGTAGGACTGCGTGTTACAGTGGTGCCTCGCAAGGCGAAATTAATTCGTTCTGCGAGTTTTTTCGTCTTGTGAATTTTTTCGTCTTGCGAAGCACCACTGTGTATTGACGGTTTCCCATAGGAATGCATTGGTGGTTTTTTAAAAAAGGCACAAGACGTTTTCGTCTTGCGAAGCAAGCCCATAGGGAAATCCGTCTTGCGAAGCAACTCTTTCGTTCTGCGAGTTTTTCGTCTTGCGAGGCATTCGTCTTGCGAGGTACCACTGTAGTTGGATTCCCACCTCCCACCCCCGCTGCTGCCCAAGTTGGTTGAGTCTTGGGGGGCCTAGAACTTGAACCCATAGCTATGTATGTATTATTTATTTATTTATTTATTCATTCATTCATTCATCCCTCTCTCCATTCTTTATGATCACACTTTCATCCAGGGATGTTGAATAACTTAGCAAAAAAAAATATATCATTCAGTCGAAAATCGTAACAATAGCATGCATCAAAACCATCCTCCTATTAGTTATACATAACAGTATATACTTTTGTCCCTACTCATTTATCCTAATTTTTTTCTTCCCCTTCCTCTAACCCCTTTCCCCAAAACTTATTCTCTCTTCAGATCTTTAACCATGTGCACAGATTACTGTATTTTTTGCTCTGTAAGACTCACTTTTCCCCTCCTAAAAAGTAAGGGGAAATGTGTGTGCGTCTTTTATGGAGCGAATGCAGGCTGCGCAGCTATCCCAGAAGCCAGAACAGCGAGAGGGATTGCTGCTTTCACTGCGCAGCGATCCCTCTTGCTGTTCTGGCTTCTGAGATTCAGAATATTTTTTTTCTTGTTTTCCTCCTCCAAAAACTAGGTGCGTCTTGTGGTCCGGTGCGTCTTATAGAGTGAAAAATACGGTATTCATTCTAATTTGGATGCTTGGGTTGGCTTCCCCCTGTGCTATCCAATTCCTATAACTTGTCCATTTATTCAAAATCTTTTGACATTTGTTTTTCCATGTATCTTCTGTCATTACCTGTTCAAATATATCCCCATAGCTATATGAATCCCTGTGTAGCACACGTCCATGCATAGCTATCTGGCAGCAGTAAAATGCCACTCGGTGGGCCGGGGGACAGCTGAGTGCCAGCTATAGTTGTGAAGGAAGGAAGAGGGAATGCAAGCCTTGGGCTGCCCAAAAACTGATGAGGTTAGACATACCCAGCGGCCTGATCCTGCAGAGCAAAGGAAGGAGAGGCAGGGCTCATCTGTCGATGTGGTTTATTCTGGGGCAGCGAGTCTCTTGCAGTTGCTAAACATAGTTTGTGGTCGCTCTCTTCGGTTTTCGGCCGGTGGGATGTGAATTCAGAGCAGCAGGGTTAAAAGCCTGTGTGGCAAAGCCTGCCAGCTGTCACTGCGGCACATTCCAGGGTGGGTGCCTCTGCTTCCGTGCCAGTCCCTCCCGCGTAGCACAAATCCCGTGCAAAACATCCTGTGCCAGCACCGGTTTCGCCAAAGGGAGGGTTGCACCTGTCCTCCCAGCAGTAAAGGTAAAGGGACCCCTGACCATTGGGTCCAGAGCAGCGCATGGAAACACCGCTTACCTTCCCACTGGAGTGGTACCTATTTATCTACTTGCACTTTGACGTGCTTTCGAACTGCTAGGTTGGCAGGAGCAGGGGCCGAGCAATGGGGCCCCTGTCGCTGGGATTTGAACCACCGACCTTCTAATCGGCAAGTTCTAGGCTCTGTGGTTTAACCCACAGCACCGCCCACGTCCCCAGTGTAGGAATACTAAAGGTAAAGGGACCCCTGACCTTTAGGTCCAGTCGTGGCCGACTCTGGGTTTGCGGCGCTCATCTCGCTTTATTGGCCGAGGGAGCCAGCGTACCGCTTCCGGGTCATGTGGCCAGCATGACTAAGCCGCTTCTGGCAAACCAGAGCAGCGCATGGAAACGCTGTTTACCTTCCCGCCGGAGCGGTACCTATTTATCTACTTGCACTTTCACGTGCTTTCGAACTGCTAGGTTGGCAGGAGCAGGGACCGAGCAATGGGAGCTCAGTCCGTCACGGGGATTCGAACCGCCGACCTTCTGATCAGCAAGTCCTAGGCTCTGTGGTTTAACCCACAGCCCCTCTTGCGTTCCTCCTCCCAGCAGAGCCCGGTGCAAAAACAAATTGCCATGTCTTTGGTCTGTTTGTCTCGCCAGGTGGGAAGAGGAGTATACGTTGCGCATTCAGCTGCAAGACCGAGTGACTGAGCTGCACGAGGTGAGGATCCGCCCTTCCCCTCCAACTCCCTGCGCCCTGGGCCTGGGTCTCTCAAAGCGCTGACCTGTCTATATGTCTGCCTCTCCCCTAGGAGGCCCAAGAAGCAGAAGCATGTCAGGAAGAGCTGGCGATGAAGGTGGAGCAGCTTAAAGCAGAGCTGGTCGTTTTCAAGGGGCTGATGAGCAATGTGAGTCTACGTGCTGCACCCCCAAATTTGCACCCTGGTTTATTTTGGACCACAGATGGCTGGCAAGTGAAGACATGTAAACTGGCATAGTCCACAGCAGAGGGGATTTGATTTAAATCAAATTGATTTAAATCATTTTTTTTTTACAGAAAGACTCATTTTTGCTGGTATCATCTTAATATTGAGAACCAGGCAGAGTGGATAAAAATCAATGCTTTTAAAAAAATAAATAAATCAGATTTTAAAAAAATATTTAAATTGGATTTTTTTGAGTTAAATCGGATTTTTAAAATAAAATGCTTTTGGAGGAAAAATCTTTCGAAATATAGTTTTCTCTTAAAGTTACATTATAGTTACATTATAGTCCAAAGGCTATATATATAAATAAGGATTTGTTTTAAGTTTTTAATGTGTGCTAAAGCTCAGTCTAAGTTTTTTTTAATTGTTTAACCACATCAGTTAACAAACACCAGTTAAAAAAAAATCTGTGGATACGTAACTTTCGGGTTATGTTCGCGGCAAACCTGGAAGTGTATACTTCTGAGTTTCGCCATGTGCGCATGCGCAGAAGCGCTCAATTACACCACGCACATGTGCAGAAGCGGTGCCTCTGCCTACGGACTTTTCGGGTTGCAGACAGACGCCCAGAATCAATTTAATTCGTATCCAGAGAGTCCACTGTATTGTCACATTGATCCAAACAAAGCCTCCATCTGCAAGCAGTCCGTTCATAAGGGTGCAGAGGACCTTTCGTAACGATCCCTAACTTTCCTTTCTCCCCCCCCCCCCTTTTTCTTGTGCGCTGGCCAGAATCTTACCGAGCTCGATACCAAAATCCAAGAGAAAGCCATGAAAGTGGACATGGACATCTGCCGGCGCATAGACATCACGGCTAAACTGTGCGACGTCGCCCAGCAGCGCAACTGCGAGGACATGATCAAAATGTTTCAGGTGAGAGGCACCAGCCCCACTTCCCACCTGTGGGAAAGGGCCACAGCGCCCCCCCCCCCACACCTTTCCAAGGGGGAATAGACCCCCCCTGCCACCCAAACCTCATTCCATGTATTCACCTCAGTCCCCGGGGGAAAACCGGCAGGCAGTTTGAGGCTAGCCTTCACGAGACCCTCTGTGAGGATGTGCGGTAGGAACCCTGTACCCCCCACCCCACCCCTGGTCCCTGTCATCATCTCTTCAGGGGCCCCCACCTCAGTCTCTTGGCAGGCTCCGTCAGGGAAGCAGCCGGAGAGGGAGACATGGTGGAAGTGTTTGTGTGTGTGTCTCTCTAACACCATCTCTCCCCTCTTCTCCCCGCCCCCTTTCTCTCTCTCTTTCTTTGTCTTGTTCACTCACTCACTCTTCTTTCTCTTGCTTCCCCAATAGAATCAGTTGGTTAGTTGTTGTTTGTTTCTTTTCTTCATTGAGCTGGAAAACTATGCGAGTTAGAAGCTTTTCTGTAAAATAATTTTTAAAAAATTTAACTGTAATTCCCGGCATTTTCCTCTTTTTCCTTCTGGACACCTCTGTCTTAATCTTGTCTTCCCAACGCCATCTTTGGGGTGTGATTGGAGTTCCCTTTACTGTGAACCCTCATCAGATTCCATCTTTCCATTGCTTAGTTTTTAATTTTTAAAAAACAAAGGTTTCTAAAAATTGCATTTTAGCCATCGCACCATCTTTAACCTGGTCATAATAAGCCCGTTTCTCTCTCTCTCCTCTCTCTCGATCTCTCCGTTTCTCTCTTTTGCTCTCTTCCTTCCTTCTTTCTCTCTCTCTTTCTCCACATCACCCTACACCACCCCATTCCCTCTCCCATCTCTTTCCACCCACCCACCTCCAACCTCCAACCCGACCTCGTTCTGTAGTCTCTGCACTTGTCTCCCATTAAGGTCCCAGCCACGATGGGGCGGAAGCGGGAGAGGAAGCTGGTCAGCGACGAAGACACCTCCCTCTCCGAGAGCGAGACTTCCAAAAAACTGGAGGAGGAGGAAGAGGATGAGACCACCGCCATGAGCATCAATGAGGAGATGCAGAGAATGCTGAACCAGCTGTGAGTTTATCCCTTGCTTCTGGAGTTATCTTCTAGTAGAGCCAAGTTACTGGTTAGGGATTGCCAATCCAGCCTGGGCAAAACAGAATTGCGTGATCCTCTGTGGCTAGGGACACAGGTGGCGCTGTGGGTTAAACCACAGAGCCTAGGACTTGCCGATCAGAAGGTCGGTGGTTTGAATCCCTGCGATGGGGTGAGCTCCCGTTGCTCGGTCCCTGCTCCTGTCAACCTAGCAGTTCGAAAGCACGTCAAGTGCAAGTAGATAAATAGGTACCGCTCTGGCGGGAAGGTAAACGGCGTTTCCGTGCGCTGCTCTGGCTCTCCAGAAGCGGCTTAGTCATGCTGGCCACATGACCCAGAAGCTGTACGCCGGCTCCCTCGGCCAATAAAGCGAGATGAGCGCTGCAACCCCAGAGTCGGTCACGACTGGACCTAATGGTCAGGGGTCCCTTTACCTTTAACTTTACCTGTGGCTATCTGCTGAGATTGCCAGACCACAACTCACATCAGGCCTGTCCGTGGCTGATGGGAGTTGGAGTCCGACAACATCTCAACATCACCACATTGTGCTACCCTTGTGGTTACGTTTTGCTCCCTTTCTTTAATTTAAAGGAGGAATAATCCTGGTGATAGGTCTTATAAGAGCATTACATGGGGCTACCATTGAAGGTGACCCAGAAACTCCAGAATGCGGCAGCTAGACTGGTGACTGGGAATGGCTGCCGAGACCATATTACACCGGTCCTGAAAGACCTACATTGGCTCCCAGTACGTTTCCAAGCACAATTCAAAGTGTTGGTGCTGAACTTGAAAGCCCTAAATGTCCTCAGCCCAGCATACCTGAAGAAGCATCTTCACCCCCATCGTTCAGCCTAGACACTGAGGTCCAGCTCCAAGGGCCTTTTGGCAGTTCCCTCACTGCAGGAAGTGAGGTTACAGGGAACCAGGCAGAGGGCCTTCTTGGTATTAGCTCCCCCCTCCCCCCCCCCCGGTGGAACGTCCTCCCATCAGATGTCAAGGAAATAAACAACTGTCTGACTTTTAAAAGACATCTGAAGGGAAGTTTTTAGTGTTTGATGTTTTATTGTGTTTTTAATATTCCGTTGGGAGCCGCCCAGAGTGGCTCGGGAAACCCACCCAGATGGGCAGGGTATAAATTATTATTATTATTATTATTATTATTATTATTATTTAGCTGTCTCATGTGCTTTCAAAAAAGGCAGAGGACTTCCTTGCTGTCTGCCCTATCATCACAATCATTCTTGGGACAACTGCCCTAAATTAGTGACTAAATGCCATCCAAATGCCACATTTATGCAGCCTTCATTTGCTAGATGAAGCCAGCTTTCTCGCATGAAGGGCTGCCTGAAGGAGGAAGGGTGGTGGTGGTGGTGCAGCTGTCCTGGCCACTGGACCTAGCATCCAATCGAGAACATCTTTTTTTCCCCAAAAAATTTTTTTTATTAGTTTTCACAGTATTATAAACAAACAAATAAACACACAAGACAAATAAACATAAATCATAGCCTTATTGAAAATTACACTTATTAACTTTGTTAAGTGACTTCCTCGCTTCCCCTTGGTTGAATTTCATTGCATGTCCTTTTAACGGTTTTCCAAATCCCAATTCTTATGAAATTTAACTTAAACATTAACATCCTTAAATCTTCACCTTATGGAATTAAACATATTAATTCATCACTTAACATAATTAAAATCCTAAGCCAATTAAGTATCTGCAAGCTATTTTCAGTTAATTTAACTTAACAAATTTAACTAGATAATCATTAAATTTATTCCTGATACTCCTCCTCCTTCTGGTTGCGGACTCTTCCATTTAGGTCGGCTAGCTCCGAAAAATCCATCATCTTCATCTGCCATTCTTCTATCATTGGTAATTCTTGGGTTTTCCACTTTTTAGCTAACAAAATACGAGCAGCAGTTGTGGCATACAAAAAAAAATTAACATTTTTCTTGGAGATCCGATTGAGGACATCTAAAACGGCCGCTCCCAGAACTGAAGTTGCTGGGATGGTCCCTTGCATGCCAGTCCCAGTACGGCAACGTAGCGAAGAACTTCATTAGGAAGAACTTCCTGACAGTAAGAGCTGTTTGACAGTGGAATTTGCTGCCAAGGAGTGTGGTGGAGTCTCCTTCTTTGGAGGTCTTTAAGCAGAGGCTTGACAACCATATGTCAGGAGTGCTCTGATGGTGTTTCCTGCTTGGCAGTGGGTTGGACTCGGTGGCCCTTGTGGTCTCTTCCAACTCTAGGATTCTATGATTCTAAGTCTCTCCTCCTATTGTTTCTGGGCCTGCCCACCGTCTCTTTGCTGATAATGCGGTTCCTTTGTCCCCAGGAGGGAGTATGACTTTGAAGATGACTGCGACAGCCTCACCTGGGAGGAGACTGAGGAAACGCTGCTGCTGTGGGAGGATTTTTCTGGCTATGCTATCGCTGCAGCTGAAGCACAGGGGGAGGTAAGCGAGTGGTCTCTCTGGAGCTCCTCCTCTTGCCAGGGTACATTTCCGCGCAAGACCTTCTCCATTGTTGTGGAATGGGTGCTTTGAGTCGTGCTTGAAGGTTGGGCAGAAAACCAAACCCAAACCAGTCAGAAATCTTGGCCAAGGGATTCATAGGTTTCCTTGGTTTGCAGAAGAAGGTGTCCTTGTTTTGCTTCTTAAGGAAGGGGCAGTAATAATAATAATAATAATAATAATAATAATAATAATAATAATTGTTAAGTTGTGGGTGAACATATCAGACGACACAGCGATTCTTCAAACAGCTCTTGTTTATTCAGAGGCCAGAACAGAAGTGAACTGAAGGGTTCAGTCAGCCTGCTTATATAGAGCTCCAGTACATCGTAACTGTAACAATTTTCTAAAACTATCCAATCACTGAACGTCACTTTCGATCCCTTATTTGCATATCTATCTACAGTATCCCCCTGCTGGCCCAGGGTGAGAAGTTCAGTACATAACAATAATTATTATTTATTATTTATTATTTATACCCCGCCCATCTGGCTGGGTTTCCCCAGCCACTCTGGGCGGCTTCCAACAGAATATTAAAACACAATAATCTATTAAACATTAAAAGCTTCCCTAAACAGTGAGCTAAGCAGGGTGTGAGGCCTGGCCACAGGGCGAAGCCTTGCGTTTAGAGGTTTTGCCCACAGATCTTGAAGCGGGTGCTGTCAAAATCTGGCCCACTAAGGCTGAAGGTACACAATATCAGAAGCGCACTCCATGCTGGAATAACGGTTGCCCTTCTCATACTTTTTTTTCCCTAAAAAAAATGTTGAGGAGTACTCAAGAAAAATCACAATTTTATAGTTCAAATCTCCACGTTGTCCACAACCGACGCTGTATCACACAACACCGTTGTCCCATCTTTTATTTTTACAGAGTCATCCTTAACTTTACACTTCTTTGCTGGCTGTGATGATGAAAAATAGTAACTTTCCTACTCATACTGAAATACTGCTCCTCAATGAGGCCAAACTTTCATCAGTAAAACACCACACGTCCACATTCCACACTGCTTCACACATTAAACGCTCGCTTCCGTCTGAGATTCAGGAAACATGAAGCCGCCATCGGGGTTAGCAAAGGAACTGACGATTCACCATGCTAGAAAAGAAACATTTTTTTTTTAAAAAAAAAAATAGTTTCTTCTTCCATTAGAGTCACAAAATGTTTAGGGGTGCGAGTAATCCTTCGTCCCTCCAGGAAAAAAGCACTGCACTCTATGTTGTAGAGTACAATTTACCTCATGCAATGCACACTGCTGTGGCAGCCTCTGTCTTTTGTGCATCTCCCAATTTAGTTCCCCTTTCACACTTTCCCCCGTTTTTCAGTGTGTCCAGCCTCTATTTCCTTCTTTTCTGCTTAATTCCTCTCTGCCCCCAAAACGGGCCTAGAGGCCTTCACAGCAAGGGACGAGGGCAGGGCTGCCAGAGGCCTGGGCTTTGTTTCCCAGCAGGCCAACAGCCCCAACTGCCCTAAAAATGAAGAAAATGAGAAAGGAACAGTCTCCATCACTGCTGGTACACAGAAAGGGGGCAGCAGAGGGTGTGCCATGGGTAGGAGTTAGGTTTTTTTCACAACCTGCCAGCCAATCCAGAATGAGACCTCACCATGAAAGATGGGGGGGGGGGGGGGTTTATCTCTTTGCTTCAAACTATGGTCCTGATCCAGACCAAGCCTTTTTCATGGGCAACATGCCTTAGGAAAAGTTCCCATTAAAGCAAAGAGGCCCATTTTGCAATGCAAGTTGCACACACAGGAAACGCTTTCTGGATCAGGACCACAGTAGAAGAGAAGGTCAAAAACCCTGATCCAATTTGGGCTCTTTGCAAAAAAAGGCCTATTGGACCTCTTTTTCTTCCACTGCAAACCACAGGCATGGGATTTGCCTGTGTGGATGTGTAATAAGAATAATTATTATTATTATTATTATTATTATTATTATTTATACCTCGCCCATCTGGCTGAGTTTCCCCAGCCACTCTGGGCAGCTCCCAATAGAGTGTTAAAAACAATGCAGCATTAAGTATTAAAAACTTCCCTAAACAGGGCTGCCTTCAGATGTCCTTTAAAAGTAGGATAGTTGCTTATTTCCTTGACATCTGATGGGAGGGTGTTCCACAGGGCGGGCGCCACTACCGAGAAGGCCCTGTGCCTGGTTCCCTGTAACCTCACTTCTCGCAATTTCTTCTCGCAATTTCTCTCCCCAGAAATGTCCCTGATATGGATTGGGAGCAATTCCCTCCAGATTAAAAGAAACCCAGTGTCAGGTGTGGAGAGTTCTCTCCTCCCCCGGTAACTTCGTAGGCAAGAATCACAAGCAGTTTGTATTTCATAGTCCTTTGAATCAGTCATCTGGTTGCAAAGCAAGAATCCATGTCTCTCCACAAAGAGAGGTGTTGGCTACTCTGAGCCCTTCCCGTTCTGTCCCCAGCAACATCCCAGTCGCCAACGGGAAGTTCCACCCCTCTGCATTCTCTGTTCTCTAATACGGCTGGACCTGCGAGCCAGAGAGGAGTGGGGATGGCCCAGGCTCCCTAGGGAAGTCTCTGCTGGCTGCTCCCTCCTTTCCCCCTCTTCTTCCACTATCTCGTAGCTCGGCAACTCCTGGGGAGGCTGTGCAGCATTCTCCCCTCTCTCCTACTGAAACTGCTGGGGAGAAGGGCGGCAAATCATTCACTTCTACCTCCTCCTCTGAGTGAAGCTGATCTGGCTGAGGATACCCTTCCCACTCCCCCTGTTCAGACCATTCCCTGGCACCCTTCCTTCAGCTAATACCATGGGTTGTATGGCTCCTGCCTTCTATGCCACTATGTGCTCTCATTAGATGCGCTGGCTTGCCTACGCAATGGAGGGGGCCACGCCATGAGATGTGCTCGCGCCATGCGCACGCACTCCGCAGCTTGCGCGCATGACATGAGCATGTTGTGTGGTGTGCGCACATCGCTGTGGGATATTGAGGGGGCCCGGTCCCCTCCTTGAAAATTTTGGAGGGGGGACGAGGCCCCTTGGGCCCCGCTCCCCAGATGGCCCCCCTGCCTCTCCAGTGGAGGGACGAACTCTGTCAACACACTGTAAGTGAGGCTGTGAACATCATACGCTCTGTAGGCTGTCCTCCTTCTGTGGTGATGGACGCCATGTTGTTTTGCAACCTGTGTCACTGATGGGCGGCACCTGCTGTCTTTCTTTCTTTTTGGGGTCACTGCCACCT
The DNA here is from genome assembly GCF_965153285.1 of Podarcis tiliguerta. Classification (NCBI taxonomy): domain Eukaryota; kingdom Metazoa; phylum Chordata; class Lepidosauria; order Squamata; family Lacertidae; genus Podarcis; species Podarcis tiliguerta. The sequence goes on from NC_139550.1 coordinate 3,814,073, forward strand.
TCCTTGCCAGCAGCCGGACGACAGCTTGGAGAAAGTCATCAAGGACACGGAATCGCTCTTCAAAAGCAGGGAGAAGGAATATCAGGAAACCATCGACCAAATCGAGGTGGGGGAAAGAAGAGTGTGCAAGGAAATAAATGCTGGAGATGAACTATTAGCTCCCTGCCACTGCCACTTAACCATCCAGGGGTCCTTTACCTTCATAGCTGTCAACATTTCCCTTTTTTTAAGGAAAATTCCCTTATTCCAAATAGAATTCCTCGCAAGAAAAGGGAAAAGTTGACAGCTATGTTTACCTTTAAAAAGGTAACGGGACCCCTGACCGTTAGGTCCAGTCGTGACCGACTCTGGGGTTGTGACACTCATCTCGCTTTACTGGCCGAGGGAGCCGGCGCACAGCTTCCGGGTCATGTGGCCAGCATGACTAAGCCGCTTCTGGCAAACCAGAGCAGTGCATGGAAACGCCGTTTACCTTCCCGCTGGAGCAGTACCTATTTATCTACTTGCATTTTGACGTGCTTTCGAACTGCTGGTTGGCAGGAGCAGGGACTGAGCAACGGGAGCTCACCCCATCGCGGGGATTCAAACCGCCGACCTTCTGATCGGCAAGTCCTAGGCTCTGTGGTTTAACCCACAGCGCCACCCGCATCCCTTATGTTTATCTTTACCTTTTATCTATCACATAAAGTTAAGAGTTGCATCCAGCTGCCATGGGAAAGGACTTTTTTTTTTTTTGAGATGGGTTGGATCTGGATTGATATTTGCAGGATGAGTGCCCCTGAAACTCCTCTCTTCCTCAGCTGGAGTTGGCCACAGCAAAGAACGACATGAACCGGCACCTGCACGAGTACATGGAGATGTGTAGCATGAAGCGAGGACTGGACGTGCAAATGGAGACTTGCCGCCGCCTCATCACCCAGTCGGGAGACAGGTGAGCTCCTCTAGCGGGCATCTAGGCTAGGCCCTAGTCCTTGCTGTGGGAAGGGGGCACCGGTGTGGGCGGGGGGAGGGTGCCTGCAGGGCCTTGTCGGTTGTCTTCCCTGTTGTGGGAGGGGAGGGGAGTGTGTGTGTCCGTGGGGGGCGGGCGGGAGGCGGAGGCAAATTTGGGCTGGATTCTGAGTGATTGGCTGTAACCCCCCCCCCTTGCAGACTTACAGGAGTTGTGTTTCGTGCCATGTGTCTCTAGAAGGTGACAGGCGCAGTCGCCGTCGAAAGAGAGCTTCGGCCGGAGAAAAAGAAGCATCGCCGACGTGCTGGGCTTTTTTGGCACTGGTTCATGGGACAATAAATTCAGTGCAGCGCTGGGCTTGGGGAGGATGTCCGTACTGTGCCCCCCATTCCCTCCAACCCTGGGCTTGACAAGATTCCTAAGGAAGCTCCCTCACGCCCCCCCGTGCCCCCCATTCCCCCCTCTCTCTGTGCCCTGCAATTGCATCCACTGTAGCCAGAAACTGACTCCCTCTCCGTTCCAGAGCGCTCTCCTGTGCTTCCTTCTCTGCCCGCCGCGAGCCTTCGTTACAGGCGCCCACTGGACCCTCCCGCCGTGTGTGTGTCCCCCCCCACAGCCCTAGTGCGCATGTGACCCCCGCCCTTTTTTTCTTTCAGAAAATCTCCTGCTTTCACTCCGGTCTCGAAAAGTGAATCGGCTCCAAGCGAGGAAAAGGAGGAGTCCGATCGTGACCTCCCAAGCGATGCCTCCATAAGATAATGAGGGGGGAATCTGCCCCCTCTGCATCTCTCTCCTGGCCCAGGAGTTGTGAGCGTGCCGTTGGGGGGGTGGGGGAAAGCCATGCCCTCGCTGTGGCTGTGCCGGACGGAAGGGAACCAGGAGCCCCACCCGCTAGAGTCCTGTCACACAATCCTGCCTCCGCAATCTGGAGGTGCAGCTAGATAAGTTGGCTATCGGGAGAGTCTGTTCCTTCCTCCTCCTCCTCCTCTCCTCTTCTGCCCCTCTGTACTTATGTGGGCTTTAGTGGGGCAGCACCCGCCTTATTGCATCCTCTACTCCTGGGTTCTGCCTCAGGAAGCCCCCCCCCACCTCGCCACCTAGTATATGTGACTTGCCTCCCCATGCTACACATACACACAAGCCGAACTGGATCCGTTCCTCTCTGCAAAACTTGAACCTCATCTCGGTGCCAAGTGGGCTTAAAGGCTGGACTCTGTTCTCTGAACGGGCAGAAGTGCATTTGGGCAGCACGCCCCCCCCCCAAGGCCACGTTGCCCCTCCGACAGCAAGAACCTCTCCTCGTGCGGGGATGAAGAACGAGCCGCAGTCTCCTTCACCCCCGCCTCTCCGCCCTTGCATTCTGCTTAGTCGCGCTCCCGCGGCGCAAACCATGTCTGCGATGTGCTATGTCTGGAAACGAGGAACATTAAATGGATTTGAAGTCCTTTTCTACGGGCTGTTGTGCGCGTGAGATTTTGTGAGCCGCGCGGCGGGTGCTGTGGACGCGGGAGCTCTTGGTGCAGGTATTATGGGATGCCACGAGCTGTTCTTTAAAAAAAAAACACACAACAATTTTATTAAAGATTTTCAACATATAATGCAATAAAAACATAACAAAGTTAATATCTAGAGAAAGCTAAATAATAATAAAAAGGAAAAGAAAAGAGAGGGGGAAAGAAAGAAAAAAGAAAGAAACCTACACAAACACAATTTTTTTATATTCTATCAATTTTCTTTCCTAATCTTCAGTTCACAAACAGTGATCCACATCTTCCCAGTTCTCACCTGGGGCAGCTCCCATCTTTCTCAGGCTCTGAGAAAAACCACTATGCCGTCTCTCACATAGTTTTCTAGCCATCTTTTCTCTGTATGTATCTTCATATATTTATAAGTAATTTTAATATTAATTAAGAATGATCCAAAACTAAATAAGAAAGAGAGAGAGGTACTTCCACTCTTCCATCGTCCAATTGTATAGAATACAGTTATTTCCAATATTTGGCATATACACTCCAGAATAACTCCCAGCTGTAGATGGTGTGCAGCTTTCTGCCGTCTGCTAAGTGAATGGCCAAGTTTTCAGATCACCCCAAATTTATTCAGTGGCGAAAATCAAAGAGGGATTTGGAGCGCGCCTGAAGGATTGCTCCTCCCTGGGTGAATAGGCAAAAAAATGGTAACTGCAGATCCATTTAACTAAGGGATTGCCCACATCTTTGTTTGCCCCACTGTTTTCCTTGGGGGAAACCCATGGTTCAGCTCTGAATCAGAACAAAGAGCCTTCAAGTTTTCCGCAGATGGCTGTTTGTTCCCGTTTAGAGCTAAAGAGTGCATTTTCCAGGCAAAAGCAGCAGGACAAAAGCTAAACCTCTTGGAGCTGTGCTTAGGTAGCCTAGGACATGTAGGAAACTCAGTCACAGGGCAAGTGTGCATGAGCCCATTGGAAACATGTTTTTTACATGTGTGGTGTCATTTGAGGGGGTCGTCTCTACTGCCACACACCCCACCCCCATTTGCTCCTCTTAAAAACAGCTTTGTGTAAGACCTCTCATATTAAAATAATGTATGTTTGTTGCTGCTCAATGATCTGAATTTATGGGGAGCGCTATGTGCATTTAGGTCAGGTTGGAGCGGGAGCATTTTAGGCCTTGAGGGGGTGGGGTGGTAGTTTCTTTATATAGAATTTCATTTTTGAATTATTCAGTTTTACATACATCAAATAAAAACAAAAAAGCAATACACATATCCCCTTTGATTTCCCTCCCTCCCCCTTTTGTGGATCCTTATGTTATCATTTCCCCCCCACATCTCCTTTATAACTCCAATTTTTGATAAGTCCTTAAATATTCCTTCATTCCAATTTTTGTGCGGTAGTTTCAGAAGCCACCACATTTCCTCCAGCTGTGCTAGATACTGCAAGACGGCTGCCCGGTAGCCCCAGGGCTGAGCATCTAATATCTATATCAGGGGTCAGCTAACTTTTTCAGCAGGGGGCCGGTCCACTGTCCCTCAGACCTTGTGGGGGGGGGAGGACTATATATTTTTTTAAAAAAAATATGAACGAATTCCTATGCCCTACAAATAACCCATAAATAAACCCATAAATAACCCTTTAAATAAAAGGACACCTTCTACTCATGTAAAAGCATGCTGATTCCCGGATCGTCTGCAGCCCAGATTTAGAAAGTGATTGGGCTGGATCTGGCCCCCGGGCCTTAGGTTGCCTACCCCTGATCTGTATGTTGCAGGGAGGGTGTCCCTGCAGTCCTAAAAAAGAGAGGAAGGAAGTTGTCGTTTCCAATCGTATAGCAGGTGTGTGGGTTAATGGAAGGCCCACACTTGGAAGTTCTGAAGCATTGCCTCCCTCCACACAACAGCTGTGCATGTTTTTTGTTTATTTTCTTCTCTTCACATTTCTACCCCACTGTTCCTCCAAGCAGTGGGTGAATGACTGGCCCACAGTCACCCAGTGAGCTTCGCAGCTGGGTGGGGGTTTGAACCCTGGTCTCTCAGGTCTTAGGCCAGCACCCAAAGTACTACACCACCACGGGCTTTGGGATCCCAGCTAGAAGATAAGCGGGGAGCAGAAGCAGGAGAAGAGCTCAGCGCTATGGGCATAGGAGGGAGGGCAACTGTTCCCCTTCCCATCAAGTCAATAAATAAAAATACTTAACCAAAAGTAGAAATAATCGGAATATGTGAAACTGAAAAGTTTGCTGAGGTCGCTTGGATGATGTTGTGGCACGTTCTAGTGATGCAACTGGCAACCCAGTGTTGGGATACTGCCAGGGAGACAAAGTTCATCATGACTCCACGTCGTCTCCGGACGTCCATCGATCTCCCGTAGACACGCAGTATCAGCAATTAGCGACACGAGCTCCAGAAATAGCTTGCCACATTCCAGAGCTGATGCACGCTCTATCAGCAGATAATGCACAGCGAAAGATGCACTCAGGAGAGCATTATTTCCAAGTTTATTCAGTGTTGATCAGAACAAAGAAAACATGACTGCCTGCTTCAGTGTCTCAGACACACAGAGAGAAACAAAAGCAATAGACAAAATATAAAATTCCTGTGAACAGGAAATACGCAGACTCTGTGACTCACAAAGCCTGCTCCCTTTTAAGGTGGAACGGAAATATCCTAACACCCAGCTGAGCGATAGGTGTGGCTTACATGAACAGAGGAAAATCTTTTACCCGACCACAAAAAAAGCACTGCTCATCTCTCTTGCTCAGCCATGCACCTTTCGTACCATAGAGCAGTCATTCAGTAGCTTGCAGAGGGTAATAGACCTGGCTAAGGTCATCGATGACAGGGGAGCGTCTCAGGGTTTGGCTTACTGAGCGTGCACAGAAAATCGCCATTGGAATTTGAGAAGGAAGTGCTGAAAAGGTTTTCAGCAAATCCAATAAAACTTCTAGATTCAGGTAGGTAGCCGTGTTGGTCTGACAAAGTTGAAATGTATATAAAAAAATAAATAAAAATGTCCAGTAGCACCTTAAAGGTAAAGGGGCCCCTGACCATTAGGTCCAGTCGTGACTGACTCTGGGGTTGCGGCGCTCATCTCGCTTTATTGGCCAAGGGGGCCGGCGTACAGCTTCCGGGTCATGTGGCCAGCATGACTAAGCCACTTCTGGCGAACCAGAGCAGCCCACGGAAACGCCGTTTACCTTTCCGCCGGAGCAGTACCTATTTATCTACTTGCACTTTGACGCGCTTTTGAACTGCTAGGTGGGCAGGAGCAGGGATCAAGCAATGGGAGCTCACCCCGTCGCGGGGATTCGAACCGCCGACCTTCTGATCGGCAAGTCGTAGGCTCTGTGGTTTAACCCACAGCGCCACCCGCTTCCCATCTGAACTTCTGAATAAGTGTGCGTGCACACGAAAGCTTATACCAAGAACAAACTTAGTTGGACTCTAAGGTGCTACTGGGGACACACACACATATATATCCAATAAAACTTGTTTTAGTTTAGATAAATAAGGTGTGTTCTTTGTAATTTTGCAAAATATTCGCTGCATGAAAGGTACTCCCAGGTGTTAATTTTTTATTTAGCTTTCAAATGACTGATGATTTTGACATACTTTTCTGAGTGCTTGGGGGTCAAAAGGAAGCAATCTGTCATTGAGACATTTCATTCCGAATCTGCTAGACAGAGCCAGACAGAAGATGGCGGCAGGTGGGTGTCCTGCCCTCCCCCAACATAAATCATGATTACGCCCAACGCTCGGCTCCATCCTCCACCTCTGGGCTGGACTTCTCCCACCCTTGGCCAATTTACAGCTTTTGAACTGGTTGCATTTTCACACCCAGCTCATAGGGAAGCATTCAGGAAATGGTAGAGCCTGTGGTTTTGAAGAAGCCGCCATATGTGCCATTACGTGGCACTTGTCCCGTGTGGCATCTGCGCAAAGTTTTTTTGGCTCTGTTTAAATTAGAAGCTGCTCTCGGGTTCATGTCATGAAACAGGTCCGGCCGCACTTGCTGGAATGCCTGATAGAGAATTCATGGAAGCGGATGCCTGCAGAGAGGGGCAGGTGGGGCTGGCAAGACTTCCAGTTGCTAAGCACCAAGCTGTTGATAAGGGGTTGTTTGCTAGCAAAGGTCAGTCAGCAATCGTATGTGGGTACGTGTTTTCGTCCCCTGTCATGTCCAGCGGTTTCCCTTACACCATTTCTGTCAATATTCCACAGGTGTTGGGGGTAGGAAACATACAGCTGTTTCCCACTCACAACATGTTCAAATATATAAAAGGATGTCACATAGAGGAGGGAGAAAGGTTGTTTTCTGCTGCTCCAGAGAAGCGGACACGGAACAATGGATCCAAACTACAAGAAAGAAGATTCCACCTAAACATTAGGAAGAACTTCCTGACAGTAAGAGCTGTTTGACAGTGGAATTTGCTGCCAAGGAGTGTGGTGGAGTCTCCTTCTTTGGAGGTCTTTAAGCAGAGGCTTGACAACCATATGTCAGGAGTGCTCTGATGGTGTTTCCTGCTTGGCAGGGGGTTGGACTCGATGGCCCTTGTGGTCTCTTCCAACTCTATGGTTCTATGATAAAGAACTCATAACCCACCTACTCTCAGCAGCCAGAAATATTGTAGCCAGACCCTGGAGAGACCTGTCCGGAGTAAGCATGGATCAATGGTATCAAATAGTATGGGAAACAGCTTTATTAGAAAAACTAACCAATAAACAGAAACTGACACGGGGACAAATAGAAGAAGATGCCTTCACCCCGATACGGCTCCCCTTTATCACAACAACAACAACAACAACAATAATTTATTTATATCCCACCCTCCCCAGCCGAAGCCGGGCTCAGAGTGGCTAACAACAATAAAAGTAACACAGTTTACATAAAATCACAATCAATTAATTGAAATACATTCTAAAATCAATTCAAAATCAAATTAATGGCAACCATTGGGCTAGAGTTCTGTGAGGATTACCGAAGGAGGGGGTCAGACTGTACCTTGGCCAAAGGCAGTGGCGTAGCGTACGGGGGTGCAGGGGGGGGGGCCGGCCGCACCGGGCGCACCATCTGGGGGGGGGGCGCTCACACTCGCAGCTCTCTGCCCCTACCTGGCTCACTCACTCTCTCTCACTGCAGTGCTGGCTGTGCGAATCCGATCCGAGCCGCCAGGTCACCGCCCACTGTGGAGGGGAGGGTGCCAGGCGTGCGGTGTGGTGCGGAGAGAGAGCGAGGGACTATCTGGGGGAGGGACAGTGCAGCGGGGGGGGGGCGCAAATTACTTGCCTTGCCCCGGGTGCTGACAACCCACGCTACGCCACTGGCCAAAGGCACAGTCCAACACAGCCCAACAAGACAGCGACAAGAATCCGCCAACAGCATACGAATCAATATGGCTAACCTGATACAAAAACACACACACACCCCCACTCACACATGAAAACAACGTCCAACCAGCCATTCACAAATAACTACACCTGAGGCCAACCTCTCTCACCACCAAAGGAACACAGTGAGTAAAGAGAACCTGCACAAGTGACACTGACACAAAACCCCACACATTAAGTGAAATAGAAGCATTGCCACCCGACCCCACCCACACTCACCATGCCCCCCTCCACCTCTCCCCCCCCCCACCTCTTTCCCCCTCCACCTCTTTCACCCTTTTCTTCCTAAGGTAACACTAATGTCTCAACAAATGAAACTGATCTGTAGAAAATGTAACTTGAAAAAAGAGACATTGCACATACAGTGGTACCTCGGGTTAAGTACTTAATTTGTTCCGGAGGTCCGTTCTTAACCTGAAACTGTTCTTAACCTGAAGCAGCACTTTAGCTAATGGGGCCTCCCGCTGCCACCGCGCCGCCGGAGCCCGATTTCTGTTCTCATCCTGAAGCAAAGTTCTTAACCCGAGGTACTATTTCTGGGTTAGCAGAGCCTGTAACCTGAAGCATATGTAACCCGAGATACCGCTGTACTTTCTTGCAAACCAAGAAATCTTTAATAAAAATACATTAAAAAAAAGAAAGATACAGCTGTTTGCTGGGCATTATGAGAAACGAAAATCTGCACCCTGTGCTGCGGCAGTCAGAAACGGGAGCAAGGAGGTGTTACATGGATGTAAACCGTGTCTTGGGATCAGCGGGTGGCGCTGTGGTCTAAACCACTGAGCCTCTTGGGCTTGCTGATCAGAAGGTCGACGGTTCAAATCCCCACGATGGAGTGAGCTCCTGTTGCTCTGTCCCAGCTCCTGTCACCCTAGCAGTTCGAAAGCACGCCAGTGCAAGTAGATAAATAGGTACCACTGTGGCAAGAAGGTAAACGGCGTTTCTGTGTGCTCTGGCACTCGTCGCAGTGTCCCTTTTGCAGCAGAAGCAGTTTAGTCATGCTGGCCACATGACCCAGAAAGCTGTTTGTGGACAAACACCAGCTCCCTTGGCCTGAAAGCGAGATGAGCGCCGCAACCCCATAGTCACCTTTGACTGGACTTAACTGTCCAGGGGTCCTTTACCTTTACCTTTTACCTTCCTAGAAAAAAATGCTGGCATGGGCATAGCCAGGAGGGGCAGCTGCCCCCCCCATCAAGTAAATAAATAAAAACAAATATAATTTGTACAAAGATGTTGACAGGATTTTCTCAGCACTTGGGGGCTCAGAGGAAAGTAATTTAAAGCAACTGTTGTTGAGACATTTCATTCTGAATCTGCGAGACAGAGACAGACAGAGGAGGATGAAAGGTGGGTGTCGTGCCCGCCCCCCAATTAAATCATGGCTACACCCATGTATGCTGGGTGGAAGATCCGGGACAGATAAAAGAAAATGCTTCTGATGCAGGAAGCAGTGATGGCTGTCAATCTAAATGAGTTTAAAAGAGGATTAGAAAAATCAATGGGGGGAGACAGCCATCAATGACTATTGGCCTAATGGCTATGCGCTGTCTCCACGGCTTCTGAATACCAGTTGCAGGAAACCACAGGAGGGGACAGGGCTCATCCTGCCTTGCCACTGTGAGGATGCCGGACTGAAAGGGCCATTGTCTCAGCCCAGCAGGCTCTTCTAATGCTCTTACTCTACCTTTGCATTTAAAATATAGAGCTCAAGGCAACCAAGGAGCCGTGCGTAAAAATAAAACAATCCAAGTCAACTAAAAACCAACAGCAATAATAAAATCAAGGGCAAAAACCAAACCCGCTAAGAATTAAAAGAGGCAGGTAGTTAAATCGCTAGAGCTGAGTCAGCAGAAATATGCCTTTTAAAAATCCCAACTAAGTAGGCAGAAATATCTTAACCACCCAACAGGAGCTATATATATATAAAAAAACGCATTGGGAATCAGAAGTCACCTGGAAGGCAGAGATGGAGACCTATTAGAGCAGAGCTGCAGATTAAATTTAGGTAGCGTACTAGGTACAGAAGCAAAATAAACATTGAGGTGTGTGTCTATCGCAGCCAAGCATGAGTTTCATGTAAAGGTGAAGATTTTTCAAGCATCAAAGGTACCTGGGACTATAACAACCCCCCCCCACACACACTTTGTAAGCCATTGTGTGTTTCACTCGCTTAGTGTGACATGGAAGTAGGCATCTTTTGCTCCAGACCTCAAATTGATCAGGCAGCTCCCCAAATAATAATCAGTACAGGATAGCAGCTGTTATCTTACCTCCTTGGCAAACTTCCCTTACGCTTGGCAGGACAGCCCATTGTTTAAAATAGTAGACTCAGTCGGTTTCACAAAGCGTCAGCAAGTATATACTCCTAGGACATAATCACCGCACACCCCAAACCCCCCTTTTCACGTGAATTTAGGGCTGGGTTTAGGCAGAAAACATAGCAATTTGGCAAATTTGGATGATCCGACTATCTGAGTTCCACCCTACTCTTCCGAGGACATAATGTTGGATTCAGACCACAGGACTGAAAGGATTTCTGTTGCCTCAGTGAGAAACCTGTGCTTTTTGGGCACAGCACCATATACAGCTGTATCCCACTGCTCACCTCTTTGCTTAGAGCTATGAATGGGGTGGAATATTAATAATATTAGAAATAAAGGCTGCCACAAACCCCAATAATTTTGTATTGCTATTTTTATTTGTTTCTTGCAATAATAATAAGAAAAGCTTTGCTTAATTTAGCCTGGTTCAGATCTGTATTCTTGGGTATACACATGTGTTAGGACAGCTCTGGCAGTAGAGCATGTCTCTTAATCTCAGGGTTGTGGATTCGAGTCCCTATTGGGCAAAAGATTCCTGCATTGCTGGGGGTTGGACTAGATGACCCTTGTGGTCCCTTCCAACTCTACAGTTCTATGATTCTATTATTTACAGAAATAATATTATCTATTATTCAAAGTACCTGGTTTATCTTTAGCAAAATAAATCACCCTCTTCCTCCTGAGGACATAACTTTAAAGAGATAAGTGGGGTACCGACATCCCAAAGGAGCAGAAAAGGCTTTTCATGTTTGGGACAACAGCCACTCAGATGCTACTAGCCCAGAGATGGAAAGAAGAAAGTCCCTACCAGAGAGGAAGGGCAACTAAGCTGATGGACTACGCAGAAATGGCAAAGCTGTCCAGAAAGCTCAGAAACCAAGAGGACCAAAACTTTTTAAAGGAATGGGGGGAAATTATCATCTATTTAGGAGACAACTGCAAGCCGATGAAAATATTAGCAGCATTTTAATCCCACTTGTAATGTAACAAACTTTACGGATAATATGGATTGATAATATAGACTATGGAATAATATGCAGCTTTACATGTTGACAATAGGACCCATGAAGGGGGCAAGGGGAAGTCTCAAGATTCAGAGTAATCTCTATATATGGATATGCATTTGGACTGTTAGAAAATTATATCTGTAAAATCAAATGAAAATGGTTTCCCCAAAAAAGCACACAAGCAGAACCCTCCCACAAAAGAGAGATAAGTGGGAGACATCAGGTTTCCCAATAGTCTCTGTGGTGACAGAAACCAAATTGGATAGTGCTGCCTAGCGGTTAGAGCAGCATCTTGTTTGGGTGCTATGCAGAGCAACGCACTGTTTGCAACATCAGGATTTCTTCTTCTTTAACGATAAAGTAAATAGAACTTGTTTTGTGTGCATGGGGAGCGGGGACTAGCAGAACTTCCTCTCGGACAGGTTGAGTGTTGTTTTGAGCCTCCAGACACAGCAGAAATATTTGCGGTTGCTGTATGTGCATTTGGGATTAGCAGGGTGATCTTTCTCCTGAGGACATCCAGCAGGGCTCGCCTCCTCCCCAGCGGCTGGCACACTGGTGTTCAACCAGAAGTCTCTTTTTAATACCATTTTTAGTAGCTCAAGGAATGCTCAGCAGTTCTCTCACTTTTACTGCACAGCCCACGCATTGTGCCCCACTTTGGTGGCTGAGTTATAAGGATGATGTTATTCTTCCTCTTGGTAACACACCCATAATCACTGCTAAGTGGAATTTGGTTAGAGATACGTCACGAGGTCCTATTTGATGTTGCTTTTGTCTTGACGAATGCGAAACAGAACAGTTACTTACGCAAACACACCACGGCTCCACTATTTTGTGACCTATTTTATAACTTTGTTCTACTTAGTTTTTTCCCCAGAGTTACAACCCTCCCCTTTTGTTGCTCGCTCTTTAAAAGTGGAAACTTCTAGGTTAGTTAGGTAGTTTCACACAAGGGGCTTGTTTAAAACTCGTAACAGAAAGATAGATCGCAACCTCTTTTTTGAAAAGTTTTATTGCTCCTCGAAGGATGTGCAATCCCAGTGTAGTTTCATCGCATCTTTGGAATGAAGTGGCAAGACATCTCAAATCCGTGAAGCAAGATCATTCTGTCTTCCTGGAATCAGGCAGGTAAAATATATTGCCTGTTCGGAGAAATGACAGCAAGTTGTCTCTCCAGGAGCCAAGTTGTCTCTCGTTTTGCTGCATGCATATCACTTACCCACATGGGAATACTTACTGTTCTGGAGTCTAGAGATGCAAAACATTTCAAGGTAGACAGGTAAAGTGCCTGGACCTCATACTATTTATGGTAAAGGACCTCTGGACAGTTAAGTCCAGTCAAAGGCCACTATGGGGTTGCAGCGCTCATCTCACTTTTAGGCCGAGGGAGCTGCCGTTTGTCCGCAGACAGCTTTCTGGGTCATGTGGCCAGCATGACTAAACAGCTTCTGGCACAACAAAACACCGTGACGGAAACCAGAGCGCACGGAAACGCTGTTTGCCTTCCCGCTGGAGCGGTACCTATTTATCTACTTGCACTGGCATGCTATTTGAACTACTAGGCTGGCAGGAGCTGGGACAGAGCAACGGGAGCTCACCGTGTCATGGGGATTTGAACTGCCAACCTTCTGATTGGCAAGCCCAAGGGGCTCAGTGGTTTAGACCACAGTGCCACCCACGTCCCCCTATTTTATAAAGGCAATGTGGGAGGGTGCACCTCTACAGTCAGAGGTGTGGGAAACAATGAATTAGATCTCCAGCTTGTTCTGCCACAACATAGGTTATGCACCAAGCGCTGGCAGACGAAGCCTAGCATTTCTGCCCTCTGGCACCAAGATCCTTTGGGTTAGAAATATGGTTATTATTTTATTATTTATTACGTTCATCCCACCTTTTCTACAAGTTGCCCAAGGGGAATACATGGTTCTCCTCCTCCCCATTTTATCCTCACAACAACCTGAGAGGTAGATTAGGCTGAGAGGCAGCAAACTGGCCCAAGGTCACCCAGGAAGCTTCCTGGCCTGAACCGGGATTTGAACTCTGGTCTCCCAGGTCCTAGTCCAGCATTCTAACGGTACAACACCGCCAGCTCTCAAATAGAAATGGAGAGCTTCAGTGAGGCCCAGGCTTTTCTAGCAAGGACGATACTTTGATCTGTCAAAGTTGGCAGATTTGGGGGCTGGACGAGGGCAGTTTTTGTCTCTGCTTGGAGAGGACTCCATGCTGCAGAGCTATGAATGAAAACCGAAGCAAAATAGGAAAGGCCTGGAAACGATGCCTTATGAGGAACGGCTAAGGGAGCTGGGCATGTTTAGCCTGGAGAAGAGGAGGTTAAGGGGTGATATGGTAGCCATGTTCAAATATATCAAAGGATGTCACATAGAGGAGGGAGAAAGGTTGTTTTCTGCTGCTGCAGAGAAGCGGACACGGAGCAATGGATCCAAACTACAAGAAAGAAGATTCCACCTAAACATTAGGAAGAACTTCCTGACAGTAAGAGCTGTTCGACAGTGGAATTTGCTGCCAAGGAGTGTGGTGGAGTCTCCTTCTTTGGAGGTCTTTAAGCAGAGGCTTGACAACCATATGTCAGGAGTGCTCTGATGGTGTTTCCTGCTTGGCAGGGGGTTGGACTCAATGGCCCTTGTGGCCTCTTCCAACTCTATGATTCTATGACTTTAAACCTTGATTTTGCCTGGGGCGGAAAGCCTGTTAATGTTACTTAAACTGCCCCAGGCAAAATCAGAATTTCTCAGCTTAAAAATTAGTTTGTGTTGCTCTAGGCCTGTGGACTCATTCTGCCAGCAGAGACAAGGAGAAAGGAAAGTGCCATGAATAACAATAAAGCATGGCTACAGTGCCCTCTGCAGGATAGCTTCTTCAAACCTACATCATCTGTCTTAATTACTCATCGCCTGCAAGGGAAGGACTAGGAACATGTGGCAGTCTTTATCCTTAAGTGCATTTGAATGTCTCATATAGTTCTTGTACACAGTTCAGCAAAAGAAATAACCATGCATCGCGACCCCTCTTCCCCATTCAAAAAAGGTTTCCTTCGGCAAGGAATTTGGCACCTCTAAAATAGCTCCTGCCCACCCCAAATACTTCACAGTATCCGAGGCCTAAAATCCAAGCGGCTGTCACTTCCCATTAACTTGAGATGGGGACGCTCCAGGAAGCAGCCTTGCAAAATCCAGTCACACAGAGTCCGAGCTGTTGCGGCTTCTGCGGCTGGTAATTGTGTGATGCTAAATGTGACACCTGTTCATGAGGGACAGAAATGCATCCTTCAGCCTTGTGTGTGTGTGCCATAAGGAGGCAGAACCCGAAGCAGAATAAATAAACCAGCTGTTCCTCACACATCCTCAAAGTCTGACTCAGCTGAAGGCAGAGGATTTAGGCTCAAGCCAAGAGTTTGAGTCTAAGAGGAGTAAAACACAGCCTGTTCACACACAAAGCAGAGCGAGCAGGGAAGATCTCAGCAAATTGTAAGCGGCTTGACAGGTGCCACTGAAAGATGGTGGACTGTTTCATTGTCGGTTTTAAAGCAGAGGTTGGATGGCTATCTGTCATGGATGCTTACGTTGAGATTCCTGCATTGCAGGGGGTTGGACTAGATGACCCTCAGGGTCCCTTCCAACCCAATTCTACCGTTCTGTGAATTCCACAGCTGCCTATCAGAGAAAACTAAGGGTGAGTGTGCTCTCCTTAAGCTGAATAGCCTGTATGTTTCTGCCAGCAGCTGGCACTGCGAGTCATGGCTACTCTCCCATTGTGGAACTCCAAACTATTAATCTGCTTCACTGCCATTGTACAGCTGGTTAATTCTTATACATCATATAATGGAAGAGAACGAAGGACATGCTTTATTAAATAGATTCCAAGTTTTCAGTTCCTTATTAAAGGAGGCAAATTACTAATATAGCTGCCAGCTATTGAACATTCTCATGCTGTGTTTTGTTTTCTTCCTGGTTGCGTTCCCCTCCCTGAGAGATTTGTGGCTCCTTGCCTTCACCAGCATAGCAGCAGGTTGATAAAAGTATTGAGTTTTAAAAGGCTGGAAACTGAGGAAATCAAGTGAGGTGATGCAGAGCCTAGATTCCTTCCACATTTTATCAACAACTTGGAGAAACGGGGTAGAGGTAATCATTGGTAAGAAACTTGGCAGGGATAGCGAACAACTCAAGAGCACTTAATTTAAAATTGCCTCAGTAGTGTAGTGTCAGCAGTTTTCCATTCTAAGACGACAGAGACAAATGTGAAGTTCTCCATGTAGGCAAAACAGTCTCAGGACTGTGGACAATCACAAGATGAACTTGAGTTAGCAATATGATGCTGCTGGAAAAGGAAACTCATACAATTTTTAAGCTACATTAACAGAACTTATTTTCCAGCAGCCTTAAGGAATAGTTCCACTCTACTCTGTACTAATTAAACCTGTGTCCACTTCTGGACACTGATCTTACATGGGCTTCAGTTTCGAGGAGATGTCAAAACTTCTTGCTAGCAACAGCCATTCTGACACAATGGAACAATTTAGCTAGCTAGGTGGTGATCTAGTGAAGATCTGGGTGATGATGCCCTGGTTTTTGTTTCCAGCATTCAGCAGCAGATGGAGCCAGGTGGAGTGTAATTGTGTCAGCTTTACAGTAAAAATTAAGACAAACCTGATGGGTCCCTTGGCTAAGCACCATCACATTGTTTTGTGTTTTATATTACCAGCAAGTCAAGGTGTCCCCCCCCCCCCTCCAATTAAGCTGCAACTGCTCTTGGTTATCTTCTGTTGCTCATTCTTTAAGCAGCAGCACATTCAGCTTAAACCCCTCAGCTGCAGGCATTCTGAACCCTCGAAACTCCAATCCAGGCAGCCTCCACCACCATGCCTGCTGGTCCATACAGCAGTACAACTTCTGTTCAGCAATGCAGACACCAAGTGGGGAATTTTCATGAAGACTCTGTCCTGTGGGCTTATCAACTTTCAAGGCAGCCCAGCACTTTTGGGAGGAAAGCACAGCCTTTGTGCTCACACCCTCACAACAACAACAACAACAAGAAGGAGGAAGAGAACAAGGATTTGAGACAGTGATGACTTTATTGAGAGGGGAGATGTTACTGAAACAGTCAAGTTTCTTCCAGCCTCTCCACTTCCTCAGAGGCAGGTGGAACAAGAGAAGGCCTCTTACTGCAAGATACAGAGCCGAGTTGTAAGAAAATTAAGAAATGGAACTCTGCCTTTACTCCTTGGATGCCATGTGAACCAACAGGTCTACCACGCGGTTGCTGTATCCATATTCATTGTCGTACCTGGAAAAGAAGGCAGGGGGATAGTAGGGTTACCTACAGTATCCTCTCATTGTAAAATAGCCTTCCCCTATTTGACAAGTGGTAGGAAGAGAGCAGGAAGTCTATGCTGCTACACACATGTGTGCGCACACTATGTCCCCCTTCCCAAATTTCAGCAGGCCACTGGATTACCATAGCAATTCAAACAGCAAGAAGTTCCTTGATCCTACACAAGTCTAGAACTTATATCTAGCTTGATCTCTTACCAGGAGACCAGCTTCACAAAGTGGTCGTTGAGAGCAATGCCAGCAGCAGCATCAAAGATGGAGGAGTGGGTATCACCATTGAAGTCACAGGAGACAACCTTTGAGAGAAGAAGAGAAGCTTACAATACAAGGCAACACAAGTCTCAAAAGATGATCTCACGTTTTATCCAACGGAGGGTAACATAATGTATAAACTTGAAGCAAAACTGGTATGGTTTAAAGGTGCATGGGGCCATCACCTTGTTGAAGTTAAGCACCCAGGTCACTGCCTGGGCGAAACATGTACACCTTGGCACTGCCTGGGCGAAACATGTACACCTTGGGTTCCAATATGGAAGAAATGCAGGATGAAACCGCATGCCGCCAGTCACATAGGGCAAGGAAGAAGACGAAGGAAAGAAAATGTATCACATAGATACATTCAATCTCCAAAATTATCTTTACTGCCACTATCACGGTAGCATAAATTGCTACAAAATGTACCGATGTGCTTTCTCCATACAAATTGTGTGTATACATGGCAGGGGGTTGGACTCGATGGCCCTTGTGGTCTATTCCAACTCTATGATTCTATGAAAATCCAGATTTGACAGTCTGCTGAAGCAGCCATCGTGGCTTACCTGGTCCTCGGTGTATCCCAGGATACCCTTCATAGGGCCTTCGGAGGCTGCCTTCACAACCTTCTTAATGTCGTCATACTTGGCCTGTGTGGAAAAGGATGGGAAATGTTAAAATGGTCCTACCTGCCAGAGCTGTGCAGGAGCTTATGGAAATTACTTAAGACACAGGCCAGAGAAGGCTGGGGAAAGGAGAAGCAGTTATATAAATTTAGACCCTGGATTCAAATGGTCTTGATGAGGAGACTGGGCTCTAGATGGTCATGTGGACACAATTAACATTTCTCTTCCCCTCCTCCCCCCACTCCATCCACTAGTCTGTGATTTGCAACTATTTCTACATTCCTTATATAGTAGAACAAACCAAACCTCCCTCTCTCTCTCTCTGTGTGTGTGTGTGCGCGCGCACGCGCACAAAAAACCTCACTATCATGGTTGCAGGAATAAAATGGGAGTTCACGTCTGCTGCGCTGGTGCTAAACAAATTTACTTGTAGAAAATAATAATATATTTTTAAAGCAAAAATAAAATTAGGATTATCCCAAAGTATATATTTTTAAGCATAAGGAAGGAAGGACTAGAGTGACCAGTGCCAACCACAATGGGCAAGATTCAGGTATTGATCTTGGCTTCTGCCACCATCACCTGCCACTTTTTGGGGGGGCGGGGATCATAGAGAGGGGACTGGGCTTCATACGAGAAGTCCAGCCTTAGCTGTGCTTGTTTAGACATAAATGCACAGCTCATGGTGCATTGTATGGCGGTGCAAACCCCTTTTGTGGTTTCTGTACAGGCAAGCATTACAAAGTATTACCGAGAGCTACAAAGGTGGGTTTCTACACGAGGCCACAGGGAAAGGCGTTGCAAGTTCCGAAATACTCACTGGTTTCTCCAAGCGGCATGTTAAGTCCACAACAGAAACATTGGGAGTTGGGACGCGGAAAGCCATCCCTGTGAGTTTTCTGGGGGTGTAGAAGATTACTCGGGTTAGGGTGCAAAGCATTCCTCACTTTCATACCCTTCCCTCAGACGCCACCCAGAGAGACAAGAGGACTTACCCATTCAGCTCAGGGATGACCTTGCCCACAGCCTTCGCGGCACCTGTGGATGCTGGGATGATGTTCTGAGCAGCTCCTCTGCCATCTCGCCACAGTTTCCCAGATGGACCATCCACAGTCTTCTGTGTGGCTGTGATAGCATGGACTGTGGTCTGGGGTAGACAAGGGGCAAGAGAGATCAATTTTTCACCCCCAAGCACAAGATGTGTGTCCCCTCCATGTACACTACTGAGAGGAAGGGCTCTGAACTGCAGCCAACTTTTATCCTAGACTGCCTTTGATCATTGAGGTTAAGCTTTGAACAACATTTCAGCGTAGGGAGAAACGGTTGCAGTGAAGCAGAAAGGGTTTAAAAGTATGACGCAATAATGGAAAGAGTCAAAATCTTTGCAAGTAATTGGATAGAATACTCTATGCACTTTTCCCCTTGTACACCCCACAAGGGGAAGGATCGGCACATTCTGAAGAGCTGCAAATTTGGCTACACTAAGGATGGATAAATTTGTTGCTGGACAGCAGCTTCCATCATCCCTGACCACTGAGCATGCTGGCCAATGGGGGCTGGAGCCCAACAATATGTGGAGGGACTTGGGGTATGTGTTGGGGGGGCTAGGCCTCCCCCTCCACAGTAAAGGACCCTGGTAATGAGGAGTGCATTAGGAGCATGCAATTCACTTACCATAAGGCCTTCCACAATGCCGTAGTTGTCATTGATGACCTTGGCCAGGGGTGCCAGGCAGTTGGTGGTGCAAGAAGCATTGCTGGAAGGAAATGAGGGTATTTATATTGAGCACCACAACTCTTGACCCAATCTATTTTGTGGTCCAATGTTAATAGGCCAGCGAGCAACACTGCTCCGGTTACTATTACAGTACCACAGTTTCGCTTGCATATTCACCTGACGATTTTCAGAGAGTTGTCATACTTCGTATGATTGACACCCATCACAAACATGGGAGCATCTGCTGATGGGGCAGAGATTACAACACGCTTGGCACCGCCCTTCAAGTGAGCCTGAAAGGGGAAAGGAAGCAAGAACTGTAGCAATCTGCTCCAGGACTGACAGAGCATTTGTCATTTAAGAACTATGAACAAGAATCTTGTTGCTAAGGAAGGCTACAGCCACGTGGATGAGGCAAACTATGTTATCCTTCTTACTTTTATCATTGCTCAGCTAGGGGGAGAAACAGGAGTGGAAAACAGAAAACTCCTGTGACACCTCTCCTCCTGCCCGGGAGAGATGCACGGTCCCCTTTGCTCATCTGCACAGAAGATACTTACGCCGGCCTTTTCTAGGGTGGTGAAAACACCAGTGGATTCAACAACATATTGCGCTCCAGCATCGCCCCACTTTATGTTGGCAGGGTCACGCCTGATGAGGAGAAAAGGAATCACAGTTTTAGACAAGTTTCTGACAGAGCCAGATCCTGCCCAGCCAGCAAGGAAAGAGAAGAGTGAGAGATATTACTCACTCCTGGAAAACAGTGATGGCGTGTCCATTGATCACAAGTTTCCCATTTTCGGCCTTCACATCACCATGGAAACGGCCATGAGTGGAGTCATACTTGAACATGTAGACCTAAGAGTGAGACATTCAAAACATGAGTTTTGTAGTCTGGTTCCACATTAATCCCTCATTCTGCCTGCCTCTCTCTCTATCCCCAATGTAATTTCCCCCCATCCCAAGCTGCTCTCAAATACACAACTCCATGGGAAAAGGGCTGTGCGAACTGAAAGTAGAAAGGCGGGTTTGTTGCTGTTGCTGTTTGTGTGTTATGGTCGTGGGGAGAATGCTAAGTACTGCTGTGGTCACACAAGACCACAAAACTCTTATGTGCCGCTTCATGCAATGTTTTCTCTTCAGAACCTTGAACACCTCTCTGCACCTGGCCCATTGAAAGTTGCATTTGGACTTTCAGCATCTCACTAGGGACAATGTGATTATTATGGGTTATGTGCCAATTTGGCTCATACTCTGTAGTCTTCAGCTGGGGGGTGGGCTTTATTCTAAAATCTCAAGAGGCACTTGCTCCCTAACCACCCAATGCTGCTTTCAGCTTATAGACTGTCTTCCCCCAAAGTAACTGCTACCATTTGCCAGATCTCTGGAAAAAATACCAAGAATACTGTTTAGTGACACAAATACATGTTCACAAGGTAAGGCCATAGCCTGCTTTTTGACTTTAGAAAGAATACTGGATTCTCACCATGTAGTTCAGATCAATGAAAGGGTCGTTGATGGCCACAACCTCAACTTTTCCAGAGTTAAATGAAGCTCTGCAGACCAGACGGCCAATGCGGCCAAATCTAGAGAAAGAGAAGATCAACCGTCACAAGGAAGCAAAACCAGAATTCTCTCTACCTAGTTGTTCTGAAAGCAAAAAACAAAAAAACAAACCAAAAACCCCAAAACAGAGAATAGTACTTTGAGAAAGTATTAAAAATCAAGTAATTGGGACGGGGGAGAAGCAGCAGTGATGAGGCACATCACACTGCAGCTTGTGAGAACTTGGCAATCAGCTGGAGGGCACGAAGCTAGACAAGGGCTTAGACCTGAACCTAACCATATTAAGATAAAATCAGGCTTATTCTATAAATATTTTCTGCCTTAGGCACACAAGAAATGTAGCCAACATCTTTCTGTTATCTAAATACCCTGTGCAAGCCTCACTAAAATGCACAATCCCAGTTAGTTTCAAATTAGGCTTATTGCCAAAGCCTTCCGAGTAGACTGTGCCCCACCTGTTCAAATCCTATTCTGGCACCCTCAACCAGCAAGCCAGGGTCTGATGCCCAAGAGAGCTGCATGTTCTTGCCTTAAGTTCGGGGCATCCCCCAACACAGAGCCATCATCTGCTCTGGTGAGCTCTGGCCTTTCTCAGTTTCTCCTGTGGCTGCAAGTCAAGGACCAGTGAGAGAAATGCAGGGGAAGCAGAACAATTGCAGCAAGGACACCAACTGAGCGCATGCAACTTCACCTCTGCAAACCTTCCAGAGCCCTACAACTGCAGCAGCTTTTTTGGGGTCACGTGATGAAGGCTTTGTGTTTGAGACAAAGGGCATCTTTTGCATGAGAGGCCAAGCCACCATTTTACTAGCTCTAAAATGCTTGGAACCGGCAGCCAGCTAATCTAAGGGGCAAGAAAAACGTGGATGGAAGAGGCTCTGATCTCTCCACTTTCATCACGAGCCTCAAATCACTGCTCAGCAAAGTGCATGTGCTTGAAAAGTTACTGCCTGATTTGCAGAGATTCACTGCTCATGGCTACTGTAAACCGCCATGCAGAAATGCAAGTCCTACCCTCCCTGTGAAGCTGCTCTGAGGAATTCCACTTGGCCCACATGGTTTATTCCCAACCAACTTGTGGGAATAAACCAATAAGCAGCTTCCCCTTATCTGAGTCCGAAGCTCTGTGAATGCAAAGCATGCAGTCTGCCACTCATCTCTATGGGAATTCTTGCAGGACACTGCTACTATTTCGTTAGCAGCCTTGAGATGGGAAAGGTATTGCTTAGACAGGCTCTCGCTCTCTCATGTTGCATCCAGACACCTCTCCCCTTCCTCTACAGCACCATCCCGCCGCTGCAGAAAGGTCACGCACTAACTTTAGCGCCAGCTCCCCCCACCCTCCAGCACCAAGCGGCAAGTTATCTGGTTACAGTTTTCTGCCTCCACAGGGTGTAGTGCAGAAGGTCACATTCTTTGTGGGCCCTTCAGACCAAAAGGCAGTTTCACTTTGATTTGCAGGGCGGGGGGAAAGCAGCCAGAGTTGCAAAAGATGGGAATAAAAGAGAAGTGGGGCGAAGAGGACCAGGGAGCCCCACTGCTACTGCTGCTTCCTGCCGCAAGTGATTCAGCAGTACATAGCTCAAGGAAGTGAGTCACACCACTCCTCTCCTGCCTAGGCACATCCTGCCCACTGGCTTGCCCCATGTGCTTTCGCTGCTGCACGCGGAGCTCAAAGATGGGGAGAAAACCCTTTTGGGTGCCACCTGTTTTAATTGGGCAGCTGGGCTGAGAAGGACACAAGAAGATCCTTTTTCGAGAGGAGCAGCTGCTGGGCGGAGGCAGAGGAGCGGGAGTGACCTTCAGATGTCCTTGCAAAGGACAGGAATGCGAGCCGGGTCCCCCAAGAACTGCCACAAGAGACAGCAACAGGCAGCCAGGCGCCAGCGCTCTCCCATTGGCTGGAAAGTTCTCCAAGTTCTCCCAGGGGGCAGCCACCCCCCTGCTTCTCCCAGCAACCAGATCTCCTCCTCCTCCTCCCCACTTTACACGCCCCTCCCTCCCTGCCATGCTAAGGCAGCCTCGCCGCACGTCCGCCCCCTCCGAAAACTCACCCGTTAACTCCGATTTTCACCATTTTCGTCTCTGGAAATTGTGATCCTGGGAGAAACAATATATATATATATACAGAAATTACAAGGTTGCTTATCTTGCGCCAAAACAGGGCTCCCCACCCCCGTCACTCCAGCAAGCCCACCCCGATTCATGCCCGAGGAACCCCCAGGCTCAAAGGGGTCCTTGTCTCTGCCCTCCCCCCCCCATCAGGATAATGTCCCCTTAGGCGGAGAGAGAGACGCCGCCCCACACCCGGCAGAGCGGAGGGAAGCGAAGCTCAGGACCCGAGAGACAACGAAAGTTGCTTCAAATCTTTTTTTTGGTGGGGGGGATCATTGTACTAAAGAAACGCTGCCAGGCTACATTTCCTTCCGCCAACCTCTCCCCCCCCCCCCGCAACTTCGCCCCGCGATAAGAAGGCGCTTCCGCGGCCGCCTTTCCAGCGAGGCTCCCCCCTCGCGGAAGTCGGCCGGGGAAACTTTGTCACCGTCGCAGCCCGAGGGCTCAGTGGCGTAGCGAGGGGGGTGGGGGGTGCGGGGCGCACCGGGCGCAACATCTGAGGGTTAGGGGGCGCAAATCCACGGGTTAGGGGGCGCAAATTACTTGCCTTGCCCCGGGGGCTGACAACCCACGCTACGCCACTGAGAGGGCTGGAGGGCGCGGAGCCCCCGAGGACTGGGCGTGGGGGGGGCGAAGAGGAGAAAAGCTCCCCGCTTCCCCGAGCGAGCCCCCCCCTCCACCCCACGGCGCGCCTACTCAGAAGTAAAGCCCCCCCCCCAAGTGAGTTCTATGGGACTTCTCCACAAACAAGCGCCGGCAGCCTGGCCAAAGCCCCTTTGCTGAGGGGACGCGGGGACTCTTTGTTGGGGGGGGGGCTCTTTGCCCCACCACCAGCCCCGCTGCCGCCCTTCCTTCCTTCCTCCCCGGCCCCAAATAAACTTTTCCAAAGCCGCAGCAACGCCGTCTCCCTTCCTCCGCCTTCCCCGAAACGGCGACCCCTGCTGCCGCCTTCGCTCCGCGCGCCCCTCCGCCTGGTCTTACCCGAGGGGTCCCTGACCTAACTCAGCTCCGCAGTGCAGTGAGGAGGTGAGAAGGAAGGGCCCCGGCGCCCGGCCCTTTATACCTCCCCGTATGGTAATGGCGAGGCCCGGCCCCGAGCGCAGGCGCCAAATCAGAGCCCGAGGGGAGGCGACGGGCGGCCCGGCCGAATGGCGCGAGGGGGGGAGGCTCCCCGGCCCTCGCTTCCTGCCCCGACGCAGATGGAAATAGCCCTGGCCCCTTCCCGCCAAATCGCCTCACCCCCAACCTTTTGTTTTGGGGCGGAGGGATACCACCCAAAAACAGGCACCTCAGAGGTCGGCAAAGGGGGCACCAGGCCGAATTTGCGTTACTTACCCATTATTCGACCTAGCTAAAGTGAAGGCCACGGAGTGGATTCGCTACTATAAAGCGCTTTCCTCCCGTCCAGGAAGGGATGAACAAGCACCAGCAAGTCAGGCCTTCCTGGCGCCATAAATTCCCTTCCCTTTTCCAACCTTCAGGTCTGGAATGCGCCCTTCCTTCTTACTTCGGTTAATAGCACCTGTGCAGAAGAGCACCATTCCAACAAAATGGGGGTTTTTTTGGTGCTGGACTGAGGCCCTGAACCTGCCATGACAGCCTGCTGTGATTTTCAAAGCTCAGAAGCTGGATAGGCCTTGTTTTTCATGGACTTCTGGAGATACCTGTCTGGCCACCTAAATGCCGGCCATTGGTCAGGGATTTTTTGGGCCCACATTAACCATAAAGGTGGCATGGAACCTCCATGCTGGAGGCAGTCTACCTTCCAAGCCACCAGCCCTCTGCTGCTGGAAACAGAAGGCAGTTCTGGAGAGCTGTCTTTGGAAGACAGAGTGGCCATAAGGTCCACAGCCGCTGCTTTCTGCAGGATATGGTAGTGCTTGTCCTTTCGTCCAAAATGGTTCTTTGAAAAAACAAAAACCTTCATCATGCCTCATCACTGTTTTATTTTGCATCCCTAAGATGTTTTGTGCATGTGTCCTAGCTGACCAGCTCCACTCTGCTGCTGCCACAGATCAGCAGTAAAGGGACCTCCAGGCAGCATTTGTCCTTAGCAGGATGCCAGCAAGATGATCAGCCATCATTGGGGCTGATGGGGATGGGCGGAGAGACGTGAGCTGCAAACATTGTGGATTTGCTGTGTTTTAGCAGAGAGACGCGGTTTTGGGATGCGGGTGGCGCTGTGGGTTAAACCACAGAGCCTAGGACTTGCCGATCAGAAGGTCGGCGGTTTGAATCCCCGCGACAGGGTGAGCTCCCGTTGCTCAGTCCCTGCTCCTGCCAACCTAGCAGTTCGAAAGCACTTCAAAGTGCAAGTAGATAAATAGGTACCACTCCGACGGGAAGGTAAATGGCGTTTCCGTGCACTGCTCTGGTTCACCAGAAGCGGCTTAGTCATGCTGGCCACATGACCCGGAAGCTGTACGCCGGCTCCCTCGGCCAATAAAGCAAGATGAGCGCCGCAACCCCAGAGTCGGCCACGACTGGACCTAATGGTTAGGGGTCCCTTTACCTTTACCTTCAGCAGAGAGATGCTGGATGGAGGGTATCTGATTCCCTGGGGAAAATTCCCATTTGGTGAGCCCCAAGGAAGTTCAGGAGGGGATGTGAAGCAGAGGGTACAATGGGGGAAGGGACACAGGGCCGGCCCCTGAATCAAACCACAAAATGGCACCCCACCTCCCCACCAGGGAAGAAGGTTTGAGTGAAGATCTACAGGGAACAAGAGGGGGAGGAAAGGTCAATAAAGCTCCTGTAAAGCCTTAGGCAGTTGCCTCACCTTAACACATGGGGGTGGAAGGACAGGAACGAAGAATGCAGGTGGATGACACATGGGCATTAGGCCTTTGTAAGCAAGATGCAGAGGACTCAGATCTGGTTTGCAGACACCCCATCATTGTGTTCCTCTAGCAGAGACATCACCTTGCCAACAAAGGTCTGTATAGTTAAAGCTATGGTTTTCCCAGTAGTGATGTATGGAAGTGAGAGCTGGACCATAAAGAAGGCTGGTCACCGAAGAATGGATGCTTTTGAATTCTGCTGCTGGAGGAGACTCTTGAGAGTCCCATGGACTGCAAGAAGATCAAACCTCTCCATTCTGAAGGAAATCAGCCCTGAGTGCTCACTGGAAGGACAGATCCTGAAGCTGAGGCTCCAGTACTTTGGCCACCTCATGAGAAGAGAAGACTCCCTGGAAAAGACCCTGATGTTGGGAAAGATGGAGGGCACATGGAGAAGGGGACAACAGAGGACGAGATGGTTGGATAGTGTTCTCAAAGCTACCAGCATGAGTTTGACCAAACTGCGGGAGGCAGTGGGAGACAGGAGGGCCTGGCGTGCTCTGGTCCAGGGGGTCACGAAGAGTTGGACACGACTAAACGACTAAACAACAACAACAACACTGCATCACAGGCCAGCAGCTAGATGCCTGAACTGAATGGAGGAGTGCAGAGTTTTATCATGGGCTGAGTGAAGAGCATCAGCCCCTGAAACGGATTATGCCGTTTAAGGAGCCACTCAAAGTCATCCCTGGAGAAGTGCCACTTGGGCCAAGACTCTCAGCAGAACCTGCAGCAAAGCCTTCGGTACTGCCCAATTCCTTCATTCCTCTCCCCACCTCGGTGGCTATTTTGTTGTTGTTTAGTCGTTTAGTCGTGTCCGACTCTTCGTGACCCCCTGGACCAGAGCACGCCAGGCTGTCTTCCACTGCCTCCCGCAGTTTGGTCAAACTCATGCTGGTAGCTTCGAGAACACTGTCCAACCATCTCGTCCTCGGCGGCTATTAAGGAACGCATTTATCACAGTTAATACGGTAAGAGGGCGCAAAGCGAAACCCAGCCTTCCAACCCAGGCACGCATGGGGGTTGGGAGAAATAGGTTTCCTTCCAGCCTCTCCCACCCCCCCCCCCGAATAATTAACAGCTCGTTTCCCAAGCAACAACAGACGTGCTCCCCCCCCCCCGCGGGGGTTTTTTTGGGGAAATGTTTCCCTTAGATTTGTTATTTCCCAGTCTTGCACATATTGTAACCTTTTATTGATTTTATATCTCACCCCACCTTCCAGGATGGGAAATAAAATCAATAAGAGAGAGCAACGTACAGGCACCAGTTCAGGGGAAATATGCCTGGAATAGGGTTAGCATGGATCTTTCAGAACTCTTAAAGCTCATCTATGTCCCTCTAAGCTCGGAGGGACCAAGCCGCGCGTAACTGCGTAAAAAGAGGAAGAAATAATAATATTGGGAAACTGCTACATTTAGTTACAAGGGAAATTCAGATGGAAGGGACCGGAGGAAGTCAAGCAACATGTTTATGACGTTGGAAGTTTAACTATTCAACCAATTTCTATTGTTTATGTGTTAGTTGTTATATATTTTTTATTTGTTGTTATTTGCTGTACTTGTTTTATGTTGTTTTTCTTTTTCCTTTTCATTCTCTGTTTCATTTGTTTTTACAGTATGTGTTATATTTATAAGAAACTGAATAAACATTATTGCAAGAAAAAAGAGGAAGACATTGCGATGCAATGTATCGCTTGCCTTTTGCGCTACATTTTTATCCGGCACGCCAAACTCCGGCGGCAGCTAGGTCGCTTCTATCCTGGGCTAAACCAACGAACATTTAATTTTACAAGAGGGCCAACCCCCGCTCCCCACCCCGCTCCGTTTTGTGTGTGTTATATTCTCTTATAACATGTTGCTTATAACAAGTGTTATATTCTCTTATAACATGTTGCTCCATCCTGCCTAGTGACTGAGTTTTCTTGCTTCGGATTCAACGCCCCAGCTGCAATATGAGGAAGGCCAGCGCTGTGATTTCTTGGCGGCCAGGAAAAAAGTGTGTGTCCTTTTTATAACTGAAGATTTAATGGAAGTTTTAACGCAAACCTTTATAAAATGCAGCAAACGCTGTAGTTAAACTGAGTAACGCAGAACATGGTGAAAACCCTGAAAGTAGAACAAATTAGGCTGCGCCAAAAGGATGAAGGACACACCTTTCTTAACTCTCGCGAAGCTAGACTCCCTAGCCTTAAATAATACAGTTAAATAATCTAAGAGGTTACGCATCGCATCGTTAATTGGAATTATGTTGAAATCGATGAGACATACCGATGAACAAGCCTGGGTAGAGGACTAGATTGCATCAGCTGGGCTCCCAAATATGCATGTCTGGGAAACGTCTAGCCGTTGCAATCGAGTCTTATCCGCGTTTACCGAGGAGGAAGTCCCGTTAATTATTTCTGCAGACCTTAACTTAACTTCAATTTAAACAAGACTGCAGCCCTCACATCATGGGGAATAGTTGGGTCGGTTTGGGGATGACACTGGATTTGTTGGGAGTTTTTTTTTTTTAAAGTGGAGGATCCATGAGGACCCGCGTTTTACCCATTCCCCGTGTGAAACAGGGCAGAAAGTTCCAAATAAAATGGGCCAACTTTTGCAAAACGCTCCCTCTCCCTACAAGGGAGCTCTTTGTTGGCTCTGTGATTGCTCATTGAGCCAGCAACCCCCGCCGACCCGCTTCTTCCCCGTAACAGCAGCAGCGGCAGCAGCGTGACCCGCATCTCTAATAAGGCCAGGCGAGGGGAAGTCTCCCCCAGGCCTCTACCCGAGGGACGTGACAGCGGAAATCCCGCCTTCCCTTTGCAGTTTGGGGTTGCATGCGCAAACAGGAGCCAAGGGCGCCCTGCCAGTCGTCGCTGGATGCAACAGGCGCGAGAGGGGCAGCGGGGCTGGAAGGAAGATCCGAGAAGAAGCGCTTTCCCCTGAGCAGCTCCCGGAAGGCGCTAGCCCGAGAAGCAGGGAGGGAGCATGCAGGTTGTGTTTGGGCACAAGCGTGCCAGGAGGCTGAGCGGGGTGAGGTTGCAGCGGTGGAACGGGCAGCGCCCGCCTACTTACTGCAAGACTGTGCAACGTGCTAGGAAGGAAACGTCTCAAACCTAGGCAATGGATCTAGGCTGAAGCAGCAGCTTCCCAGAGGTGGCACAGCAGCGCCACTACTACCACCACCGTAGTGAAATGTGCAAAATGTAAACGGACTCTCTCCAAAAAGCAAATTACTAGCTGAAGAGTACAGCAGCGAGAGAGCAAGAGAGAGAAGAGAATTTCAAAGTGCAAAGTGTGCCATATCTAGAGGAAAGAGGATGTGTGACAAAGGGATGCTGCAGAGGAAAGGCACCATCTAGGCCAGAGTTGGACAGACTAAGGGCCCAAGGTGACCTTCCAGGCCATACTGTCTCTGGCCCTCAGAACTCTTCCCCAGGCTGCACAGCTCGCTAGCCTTGCTTTGCACCCCAAGTGCATCTACCCAGCTAGAATTCGGCCTTGACCTCTGTTGTCATTTGCTTGTCTGGATGGAGGCTATTTACAACACTACAGAGGCGTATGTGTGTGTGCAGAAACTAGCCTAGGGTAGAAAGGTAAAATGTACATTCTTCTCTCACTTTTGCCTCTGGCCCCACCCCCACTAGCTTGTGCCCCCTCCCTCAAAGTTACTCGGAAGGGAATGCAACCGTTGGGCTAAAAAGGGTTCCCCACCGCTGAGGTAGGCTATGGTTTATTGAAGAGTAAAGGTAAAGGGACCCCTGACCATTAGGTCCAGTCGTGGCCGACTCTGGGGTTGTGGCGCTCATCTCACTTTATTGGCCGAGGGAGCCGGTGTACAGCTTCTGAGTCATGTGGCCAGCATGACGAAGCCGCTTCTGGCGAACCAGAGCAGCGCACGGAAACGGTGTTTACCTTCCCGCAAGAGCGGTACCTATTTATCTACTTGCACTTGGATGTGCTTTCGAGCTGCTAGGTTGGCAGGAGCAGGGACTGAGCAACGGGAGCTCACCCCGTCGCTGGGATTCGAACCACCAATCTTCTGATCGGCAAGTCCTAGGCTCTGTGGTTTAACTCACAGCGCCACCCGCGTCCCTTCCACCACTGAGGTAGGCTATGGCTTATTGGAGAGACCACTGCCTAATTTCTAGTGGGCCCACCTGGCACCTGCTAATGTAACTTCCTCCTTCTTCAAAGTGGCATGGAGTGCAGAAACATCTGGCATCAAAGACATGGTGTGGAAAACATGAGAGAGTTGACATTTAGCCGAGTTGCAGTTTGCCATAGGGCACTGTGATGAATTCAGATGATGAATTCAAATGTGTCACTTGACATAGTCCTGAGAAGCCTACATGTGATCTGGCCGATAATACTTTTAGTTTTAAAATGGTTGCCCTGCTGAATTAAAAGTTGTTGTTGTTTAGTCGTTTAGTCGTGTCCGACTCTTCGTGACCCCATGGACGAGAGCATGCCAGGCACTCCTGTCTTCCACTGCCTCCTGCAGTTTGGTCAAACTCATGCTGGTAGCTTCGAGAACACTATCCAACCATCTCATCCTCTGTCGTCCCCTTCTCCTTGTGCCCTCCATCTTTCCCAACATCAGGGTCTTTTCCAAGGAGTCTTGTCTTTGCATGAGGTGGCCAAACTTATTGGAGCCTCAGCTTCAGGATCTGTCCTTCCAGTGAGCACTCAGGGCTGATTTCCTTCAGAATGGAGAGGTTTGATCTTCTTGCAGTCCATGGGACTCTCAAGAGTCTCCTCCAGCACCATAATTCAAAAGCATGAATTGAAAGACAATAAGGCAAAATATATATTCCAATGGGACTTCTTACCATCCTTGCACCATGAGCACCAGAGTAAAATGTCTGCAGACAATATCCAATGGCCTCTTAACTGAATGCAGATTAGGACATTTGATGCTGATAGGGGCCAAGGAATACTAGCAGAATCTGAAGCTGTGTGTTCCAGACTTGTGGCCTCTGAGAGGCAGAGATGTCACTCTTACTGTGTGTATAGGAAAGACATTCGGCGGTAGAGCATCTCATCTGCATGCAGAAGGCCTCAGGTCCAGTCCCTGGGATTTCCAGGTGGTGTTGGGAATGTTCTGTCTCACTCCCTGAAGAGACACTTCTAGCCAGTGCAGACAACACTCAGATAGCTGAACCAGGAGTCTCAGCAATAGTGAGATTTTGCAATTAGTAAAGGTAAAGGGACCCCTGACCATTAGGTCCAGTCGTGGCCGACTCTGGGGTTGCGGCGCTCATCTCGCTTTATTGGCCGAGGGAGCTGGCGTACAGCTTTCAGGTCATGTGGCCAGCATGACTAAGCCGCTTCTGGCGAACCAGAACAGCGCACGGAAATGCTGTTTACCTTCCCGCTGGAGCGGTACCTATTTATCTACTTGCACTTTGACATGCTTTTGAACTGCTAGGTGGGCAGGAGCTGGGACCGAGCAATGGGAGCTCACCCCGTCTCGGGGATTCGAACCGCCGACCTTCTGATCGGCAAGCCCTAGGCTCTGTGGTTTAACCCACAGCGCCACCCGCGTCCCTTGCACCACCCACGCAATTATGATGGACAAAAAGACTCTGCTTTTAATGGATGAATGAATCCAACTGACAACAATTGCACCATCATTATTGTTCTCCCTAGCACTGAATTCCAGGAAATCCAAAGTCCTAAGCTAGTGATAGGAGAACCAAAACAGACTCAACACTGCCAGGATTTAACATATTGGTGCACAGCTCCTGCAGTTATGTAAAAACACCTGGGAGATGAGGTCCTCTGTGATTAGTGCCCACAAGTTCTTAACTAGCTACCCAGCTGCGCACAAACCCTTGCATGCACACACACATTTCTCCAAATGCCAATTTAAAAAATCAAGGTTGCACTCTCATGGGATTCTGAGCAGAACCACAGATCGAAAGATCGGTCTTTTGTAGCTTTTGCAGACGAACTCTTGACTTGTTCCTTGACCTATGTGGCTCTGCAAAACAGGACAAAAAAAGGCTGACGAGATGGTGGGAGGTGCCGTCTTCAAGAGACGCTGGAGAAAGTTCATTTGGCTCAGGAGGTAACCCGATTCTCATCACCCAGCTGCTGTTCCCAATACTACTGAAGGACCAAGGCACTAAGTTTAGCCCTGGCTGAGGTTATGACCTTTAACGAAAGGCCAGGGGGACGGTTTATAACCTGATACTAAAAGGATGCCAAGGAAGGCAGGAAAGACCCCGTGTTGCCACGGTCTGCCCTAGGATGATAAATCCCTCTATTGGATATGGGCTACTATGTGGCAAGCCAGCAGAAACGGTGAGGCACCAGGCTGAGCGTGGATTGTGGCCTTTAATCTCCACCAACCCTCCGGCAGGCAGCAAAAGGAGCAGCTGCACAGAGGCTCTGAGAAGGCACAAGACTGTCATAGGATTAGGGATGGTGCGCTGGGTATAATCTTTGGGGTCCCCTCAAAGCCTGCATTTTTATATATTTATTTCCGCAGAGAGGCTTCTAAAATGGTTGAAGCCATCTGCCAAGTCTTGCCTCTTTTGCAAGAGTAAAGAGTACATGTAGTTGGTGGGCCACGTAAACTACTACTAGCTGCAGCTGCTTTTGAAAAAGTGGGCTGAATGGTGAGGCCTCTCCCTACTCCCCTGGCTGGAGGCGATACCATCTGTGAGTGACAAAGAAAAGAAAAGGAAGTCCTGGGGCCAATGTAATAAATTGAGCTAGAAAGAGACACATTATCTACTTGCTCTCTCTGTATTGAATCCAGAGCTATGGCTTGAATATGTCTGTAAAGAACGCCCTATATCCTAAATACAGTGGTACCTCGCAAGACGAATGCCTCGGAAGACGAAAAACTCGCAAGACGAAAGAGTTTTTCGTTTTCTGAGTTGCTTTGCAAGACGGATTTCCCTATGGGCTTGCTTCGCAAGACGAAACGTCTTGCGCCTTTTTTAAAAAAACCCACGCCAATGCATTCCTATGGGAAACCGTCAATACATAGCGGTGCTTCACAAGACGAAAAAACCCGTAGAACGAAAAAACTCGCAGAACGAATTAATTTCGTCTTGCGAGGCACCACTGTACAGCAAAAATAAATCATCATATCCAGCTATACCAAACCCAAGGTATGCAAGTAAACCCCTTATTTCACTTGCCGCCCGGGAGGTTGGGGTACACATAATCCATTGCTGCAAGAGTGGATTAAGAATACAGTGGTACCTCGGGTTAAGTACTTAATTCGTTCCAGAGGTCCGTTCTTAACCTGAAACTTTTCTTAACCTGAAGCTAATGGGGTCTCCTGCTGTCGATGCACGATTTCTGTTCTCATCCTGAAGCAAAGTTCTTAACCCGAGGTGCTATTTCTGGGTTAGCAGAGTCTGTAACCTGAAGCATATGTAACCCGAGGTACCACTGTAGTAGAACTGTAGCATTGAGACTTTGATGGCAACATGCTCGGGGCTACTACGAAGGAAAGTGGTTTTAAGAGTCTCGAAGCATTTGCACAATCCGAATGTTCTGTTTGATGAGCAAACAATTGCCAGCAAGGACTCTGCTTGCAGGGGCCAGAGGACAAGTGACACAGGCACATCAAATGCTAACGTTCGCCTGAAGTTTGTACTGTCACCAGAACACCCTAGTACTTTGTGGCGGGAGGTGCCAGGTGGGAAAACACCCATTTATTAGGAACATAGGAAGTTGCCTTGCACTGAGTCAGACTGGCATCAGCCTTGTAGGCATAGTCTTTTTCAGCAACACCTGGGGAGGCTGAGGGCTGGACCTGGGAACTTTTGCATACAAAACACGTCCTCTGTCATTGAGCTATGCCTGTTTCCCAACCACTAAACTCTCACTCGTTTAGTTATGGCTCATAGTTGACCCCTGTGGTATATTTTAGGACTTGAAGCCGAGGCGGGTGGGGAAGAAACATGGCAGGATAAAGTTGAAAGGCGAGATTGATAAGGCGCAGCAGTGAGAGCTGTGTCTCTGCCATAGGAAGAGCGCAATATGCTACACTTTAATCTTTGAGCATTTTCTCTCAATGGAGCTGCCTCTTTCATAGCACCCCCCACAATCTTGCAGCACCTTGTCAGCTGCAGCAATATTTTATAGCATGTTTGCCATGCTAGGAAAAGCTTTTACAATTTCTGCCTCTTAACGTGAAAAAATATTCAAGAGGCAATAGCTCAACATGCGCAAATGCCAATAATTAAAAAGGAAATTACATTCCAACCAAAGAATTGTTGAATAAATTATGCAAATACTTGGAATTAGTAAAGTTGACTGATTTGATAAGACAAAACCCAAAAACTTATAATCCTGAAACAATGGAAATGCTTAAATGATTATTTATGTAGACAAGGATTAAATGTAAGGTATTGATTGTGTTTAGAATAGATTTAGAAAACTTATTGATCAGAATATTTGTGTGAGATTGTATGGGAAAAATACAGAATAACAGATACAATATTGCTTAAAATGTATATAGGAAGTGCAGTGTAAGCAATGGAAGTCAATCTATGAAATTTTATTATTTTTTCATATTGAGGTATTTGCAAAATGAACTTGGAAGAAATTCTTCCAACTATTGTTCTTTTTTCCTCTTTATTTTTTCCTCTTCTTTTTTACTTTTTTCTGTTTTAATAGATATGTGCTTATTTGAAATAGATATGCATGTATTTGCAAAATTTTGCTTGTTTTGCAACAATTGTTAAATAAAAAATAAAATTTAAAAAACCCCACAAGCACAAATGCCGTATGAAGCTCATGTCACCTCCTCAACTTCCAGCGCTGACTAATGAAAAAATCTGGTGGGATCCTGGCAGCGGGAAGCCTCAGCTGTTTAAAGTGGTAGGATGCTGCTTTAAAAGTGCATTGCAGATGGAGCCACACACACATGCATCTATGACATTAGAGATTTGTTCAAGTCTGACAAAAGCTGCAATAGAGAGCTTCTCTTTCCATGAGGTTATGCGAGAGAATATCCATTGTCAGCCAGCCTAGGCCTTGACCAGGCCCATCATCCTTAAATGCAGCGGTGGTAACTGTAGGGAACACTGTGGCATTAGAGCTTTTCAAAGGCTAAAAACATTTCTGACACCCTTCCCTGCCTTCTGACCACGGCTTGGAAAATGAGACTCAAGATTAAGTTGGAGCTTCCTGAGAAATGCTGTTGAGATACTGGGGGTTGTGCTGCCATCTGCTGGCAATAGCTTGCCACCCCATCTCACATATTTTCTGTAACTCCTCTATAATTAGCAACAGCTTCCCCCCCCCTCTAAACCATTTTGTTATATGCTTTAGATACATGGTTGCTAAGCTAAGTAATTTTCTATGCCTGTAAGCAAGAGTCTGTATGAATTGATGCTGTAACGGTATTTAACACTAGTGTTGATTTAATAAAGCGTTTTCTGTCACCAGGCTTCAAATACTGAAGATAAAAGGCTCTATAAGCAGGTATTTTTTCATATATGGTGGAACTGTCAACTCATACGATCGGCATCCAATACTTTTACAGGGTCCATATTTGCTTTAGATCCTGTTAGCTGAACTTAATGTTATGCATGTAGGTCTTGTTGTTGTTGTTTAGTCGTTCAGTCGTGTCCGACTCTTCGTGTCCCCATGGACCAGAGCACGTCAGGCACTCCTGTCTTCCACTGCCACCCGCTGTTTGGTCAGATTCATGTTTGTAGCTTCGAGAACACTGTCTAACCATCTCGTCCTCGCATGTAGGTCTAGATTTGTTAATTGCATGGTTGACCAAGGGTAGTCAACCTTTTTATACCTACCGCCCACTAATGCATCTTTCTTGATGGTAAAATTTCCTTACTTCCCACCAGTGCTTGATGGAAGGAGGATTCCGCTTGTGCCGTAGAACCCCCTACCGCCTACCTAGAATCCTGAAACACACACTAGTGGGCGGTAGGGACCAGGTTGACAAGCCCTGGTCTAGACAATGTAGAGACCCCAAGACACTCAATGTTTAAATTTGGCAGAGATGATTGCTATAACACACACACACACACACACACACACACACACGGATATGCAATGGATGGTTCAGTTGACAAGTGAACAGACTTTATTCAATGCTGGAATAGGCACTGTGCTCACATAACTTTGGACAGGAGCATGTTTGTATTAATTACATTTATTGTGATTACATTTTTTACATTTTAAAAAGTGATACACATGAGTGGCTTTTCAAAGGCCAATTTTGAAATTCCGGGACCCATCTAAAATGCAGGGATAGTTATTACGAGCGAATGGCACATATTTTCTCAAGGCCTATGCTGCCTTTTTACTATCTTTTTTCGCCTGTGTGTACCGGCACCTTTACCTCCTTTGAAAACCCATGGGGCAGAGAGGCTGCGCAATCTCCATGTTGTGATGCAAGAACTCAAAGTCCAAGCTTGCATTCTGCACTGCTTTAGCATATACAAAAACCTGCAGAAGCAATACTTCCAAAACTCAAGAGAGCTTTACTCCCAAATTAACCAGGAGAGAGTCTCTGCAGGGTGTCTTCATCTCCGAGCACGGCGGGCTGAAGCACGTAAAATGGGAGTCGTTTTGCTTGGTGTCTCCGCATCCGTCAGTTCGGCAGAGAGTTCTGAAAGAGAAGAAAGCAACAGCTGGCTTTGGAGAGAAATGGCCTGTGCACTGGGTGACAGCTGCAGCAAGCTTCAAGCAACAATCTCCCGTTTAATGAAATTCTAACCCACTTTTCAATATACAGTGGTGCCTCGCAAGACGAAATTAATTCGTTCTGCGAGTTTTTTCGTCTTGTGAATTTTTCGTCTTGCGAAGCACGGTTTCCCATAGGAAATGCATGGACGGTTTCCCATAGGAATGCATTGACGGTTTTAAGAAAAAGGCGCAAGACGTTTTCGTCTTGCAAAGCAAGCCCATAGGGAAATTCGTCTTGCGAAGCAACTTAAAAAACAAAAACTCATTCGTCTTGCGAGGTACCACTGTAAAAACATTTCCAGGGTGGCTAATGGATCAAACGGGAAATGAAGGAAACACACAAGAGGTGGCTTATGTGTTCATGTCTCCATGGGGGGGGGGGGGAGAGACCATTCCAAAATGAGCCCCCTCCATCTCAATGTTCAGGCACATATAACCTCACCTTCCTCTGGAGCGTTCTCCTCATCGCTAGAGAAGACAACAGAAATTTTGAGTCTTGAAGTCTTTCTGCGGGGTTTGGAAACACGGGGCTCTGGAGTGGTGAAGGACGAGTCTGCCTCTCTGTTGGCTGCACGCAAGGGTCGTCGTCGGGAGCCTGCGTAAGAAGTGGGAGTTTGAAGAAGCTACAAGACCACAGATTGAGCGTGTAAATGATTAGGTAGATACTACATTCTTCATGAAGGGATGCGGGTGGCGCTGTGGGTAAAAGCCTCAGCGCCTAGGGCTTGCCGATCGAAAGGTTGGCGGTTCGAATCCCCGCGGTGGGGTGCGCTCCCGTTGCTCGGTCCCAGCGCCTGCCAACCTAGCAGTTCGAAAGCACCCCCGGGTGCAAGTAGATAAATAGGGACCGCTTACTAGCGGGAAGGTAAACAGCGTTTCCGTGTGCGGCTCTGGCTCGCCAGAGCAGCGATGTCACGCTGGCCACGTGACCCGGAAGTGTCTCCGGACAGCGCTGGCCCCCGGCCTCTTTGAGTGAGATGGGCGCACAACCCTAGAGTGTGTCAAGACTGGCCCGTACGGGCAGGGGTACCTTTACCTTACATTCTTCATAAAGCAAAAGTGGGACACTTTTTAAAGGTTCTATTATTGGGCATGTTAAAAAACCCCCCAAAACCTCACATACCTTTTCCTAGCCTGTCATGGATGTTTCAGTTGAGATTCCTGCATTGCAGGGGTTGGACTAGATGACCCTCAGGGTCCCCTCCCACTTTTACAATTCTGATTCCTAAAGTTTTCCCAAGCCTGCTTCTACAAGGGACAATTCCGGTGGCAAGGTGCTTTACATACCATCTCCAAGTGTGCCGCCCCACAGCTGAGATGGAAGGAACGCCCTCCCATCAGATGTCAAAGCGATAAATAACTACCTGACATTCAGAAGACATCTTAAGGCAGCCCTGTTCAGGGAAGTTTTTAATGTGTGATATTTTAGTGTATTCTTGGTTTCTATGGAAGCCGCCCAGAGTGGCTGGGGAAACCCAGCCAGATGGGCGGGGTACAAATAATAAATTATTATTAGTATTACAAGCTCTGGAGGCTAATAGAAATCTGCAAGTTAAGTTATACTGCCAAATCGCTGAAAGTCCGCCCCCCCCCCAGTACCCTGAGTTTTTGTGTGCTTTTGTTAAAAGAAAAAAAGGCTGCACGTCAAGTTTTCCTTGTTTCAAAGAAAACACGAATGTTTTTCTACAACAGGTCTACAAAAATCATGGAATAAGGACAGCCATTCTTTAATCAACCGTGATAAGCTACCCCAGCACTTGCTTTTACAAGGTTTATAAGCTGCTGCTGCAAGAGAGAGAGAGACTGTGAGCAACATCATGGCAGAGGTGTGTCTACAACTGAGGTGAAACTGTCAAACTTCCTTGCTATTTTTCTTTTGGATGCTGTTAATGTAATTTTGTTAATTTGAATTGTTGTTTCATATTGTTAAATTTGCTACTGCTATTTTATTACGTTATTATTAAACTGTTTTGCAGTATTTGATTTTGAAATGCATTTCTCTTTGCTGTAAGCCGCTCTGAGCATGATTTTTCTGGGATGGAAGCCCTATTCATTGTGTATAATTCCCAGTGTCTCTTGCTGCACCCTCTTTGCACCTGTTGCGCCATAGCGGCCTTTAGTCCAATTCTTCCTAACCCCTCAAGAGTTTAGAAAATATTCAAAGAGTTGTTAAAAAAAAAACACACCCTATCAAGCTGGTGAAGGTTTGGCACTTCGCTTTAGCAGGCAACCCTGAGCGTTCATGCTGCTGAAAGGTGTTAGAGCAAACTCTTAAACTGTGGACATACTTGCTGCTGCTTTCTTTGTCGTCCGGGGTGCAGGAGTATTTCTGACTTTGGGGTCTACTGACTCCCCAGGAGGATCTTCAGCAAGAGAATCCAGGCCCCTGTTGTGGCACGTGCGGAGCTTCTGCTCAAATTCCTCAGCAAGAGCCTGATAAATGACACCCCATGCAAAAGCAGAAATCAACATATATCACAAAGCAAGGAAAATATTGCATGTCTGGATGCCAGCAGTTGAAGAAGCTTGCTTTTTCTTTGTTTCAGGAGAAAAATGGCAACCTCTTCCCTGCCCTACCTGGCGGGGGGGAGACACGGGGGACGGGACCACAAAACACAACAACGGCCCTCACCTTCATCTCAGGCTTAGTGGTCATCCTGCGAAGCCGGCCCAAGACAGCCAGGAAGCAGTTGTAGACAGCTGCATCCTGAAGCTTGTCAGCAAAGCAATCAAAGTTGTCTTGCATCTTGCGAAGACCTCGTTCTGTGAGAGGAAGCAAGGTGAGGCAGTACGCCAGATCGTGGTGCTGACGCTCCGTTCTGCAGAAGAAAGGCAAAAAAAGCACCTGCCTTCAGTTTCAGGGATTGCAAACCAGTCGCAACAATGGAGGGTGTCTTGTCTTTGCCACAGTGGCCGGGGGATTCTGCTCTAGGTGGAAGTGCCCTGGCTTGCCCTGGGTTAGAAGCCTGCAATGGCTCTGCACTTCTGCTGCAAAGCACAGAGCCCAAACAGATCCCAGACTGAAAATGAGGGCTGGGTTTCATCCACTCTCCTCTGTAGTGCCAAACCTCATCTCGCTCACTTGAGCCTTGCCTTTCCCTTGCCATGGTGAGCAAGGCTGTCAAACCCTGGTTCAAAGTTTACGACACTAAGGAGATACTAATGCCTAGCTCTGATAAGAGCTGGGAAATTTGTGCCCAGGCTGGACCGTTTCCGATTGCAAGCACCATCACCACTGACATTGCTTCTTTAGCTGCTACTAGGACTGCTTTGGCAGATAAGCTTTCAAGTGACAGTGAACAAAGTAGGAGCTCCAGAAAAACGACTTTGCTGTGGAATCGTCTGAGGAGTGCTTTACATCCTGTAAGCCCCTGCAGCCCAGACAAAAGTTTACCACTTCACCCAGAACTAGGCCTGCCTGTTGTATGCAGAAATCAGGAAGCGGAGAGCTAATCAGATACATGGGACAAAGTACAGACTTGCACAAGCATTTCATACTATTTTCCATAACAGCCTGTGCAAGAGTAGTTGGAAATTGGTAGTACAAGGATTTGGGGCCATTCGTGGAAGGCGGAATAAGAGAGTTTGAACACAGAAACAACTAAAGGAAACACTATCCAGTAGTGTAGCTAAGCACACTGAACACAAGATTTTACTAATGCTATGCTTGGGTTGCTAATTCGCTTTGTTGAAGCATTGCAGAAAATCTTGGCTGGCTGTAGCTGCCGCCTCAGTTTCTGGCAAGTATTCAAACTGGACAAAGAGCTTCTTTCTAAATAATCAGCACACAACCTAGAAAAAAAAAGGCTGCAGACACTGCCATTTAGGCACACCTCTTTTATAGCACTGTAAAGGATTTCTATGCCCTAGTCATTGCCTCTCCCCTTAAAACTAGGAAAACACCCTTCTTAATTTCAGGAAAAAACCCCTCAGGAAAGCGTGCCTTCACTAGCTTCAAAACAAAATATATATACTCCACCCTAGCAACACTGCAAGTATGGCAAATAAGGAAATGATGACTAGTTTTGTTTTGTTTTTTTTGGCCTGCCCCTAATAATTCCTGCAAGGACACTATGCAGCAACTTCAGAGAGACAGGGTGCAGTTCTGACGGACTTTCTCCCTGTCAGGGAGAGAATACAGTCTGGCAGGATCAATCCCTCCGCACCCAGGAGCACTACAGGCTTCTATAGCTACTGGTCCACTGGTCAACAGATGAGCCCAGACAGTCTGGCCCACTGAACTGTCTCACAGGCAGGCCAAGTGCTCTTCATCGTCTATTTGTAACTTCCTAAGACAGTAGTAACAGTGAGCTTTTGCTCTCCATGACTCGTTACCATACTTCAGTGAAGCAAGCACATCCTTTCCATCCCATTCTCACCCACCAAGTTCCTCATTCCAGAGCCTACGGCTTCTAATTTCAGGATCTAGCATACTGAGATAGGTTGTTCCCAGAAAGCACATTTCCCTAGCAATTCCCCACTCACCGAGAAGTCCGGAACCGCTGACAAAGCTTTTCCACCAAGCTCTCTGTCTGCTTCTCCTTTGTGATATAAGAGAAGAGCTGCCTGTGGAGGAGAGTAAAAAGAGGAATGAGGAGGCAGTTGTTGCTGGCCCCCAGGGTTCCACAGTTTCACACAGACTCTCCTATTGCAGCTTCCCTATATCAGCAGGAGCTACAAAGAGTCGGAAGGAACCAAAAGGAGTGAAGCCTATCCAAACATCCGACGCCGGAATTTACAATGCTAGTCGGCTATACAAGAGCATTGTTACCAAGAATGGCAGCTTCCCTCTCTGAAAACAGTGGAGGGAATCGGGAATGTTAACATGTAATATTGAAATTAAAAGTGTATCACTGAGCCTTACAGGGGCCCGTATGATGAGAAGAGACTCAGGCCTCCTCTAAACAAAGGTGTAAGAGTCTCAACAAGCCCTCTCTGCAAACTTGAATAGACTTGGGATCCCAAAAGGCTGCTGCATCCTGCAGGAGCCTTAAAACAGGACAGGCCTTTAGGGAAAGTTTGGCTTCCATTGTGACCCCTTAATACAGTTTACCTGGATAAGACCAAGGATCCAAACAGTGGCCAACCCACAAGCAAGGTGTGAAGGAAGCAACATGCCTTCACCAATTTACCTCCCAGAAACTGGCATCTCTGAACCAGGAGATTCAATTTACCCAGTCCCTCCCCAACCTGACACACTGTTCTGCTTTCCGTTTTATATTTAGCAAGCGTTTTAGGACAGCCATTTGCAAATTTGTCCTGGTACCACAGCTGCACCCTTCTGTCAGTCTGGGCACATAGGAAGTTCTGTGCCTCAAAGGAGGGGTGGGTGGGAAACACAAAGCCAAAACGAGGCTACCTCATAACGATGCGGAAAGGCTGCTCCTCTATGCCGGAGTCTGGATCTGAGAGACGACTGATGATGTCCGGGAGCAAGTTGTACACAGCGTTATCCTGCATGGAAAGGAGCAGAAGTTGTTGAATCGTTGCCCCAGTCCACTATTTGTGCCCTGAAGATGGACCCCTGGATTTTTGGGGATTCTTGGTTAAGATACACACTAAAACCAAGACAGGAGTCTGACCCAGAGACTGCCTTTTTGTTTTTTAGCTAGGGATACAGAGAGAAGCGTTTTTGACCGAGTGCAAGCACAGCCACCTGCAAGCAAGCCTAGAAAGAGCCTAAGGGCTCTTTCTCTCCTTGGGATAAGCAGGTGCCACTTTTAGCATGAAGTACAGAAGGATACTTTCAGAGAATGTGAGAAAAGGAGGAGGGTACTGTCTAACACCAGAATATCAAGCAAAATAGTTTTGCTTCTTGGTGAAGAAAGTAGCAATTTGATCTGTTTTGGAACATTTAAATCAAAGCAACACACCAGAAAATGTTCTAACAGTTCACGATTAAGAACATTTAGTTCTGGTGACCACTGAACAGGACTCACAAAGTTTGGCGACCTTGGGTGCCTGGATTCCTCCCAACTGGCCTTTTGACTGGGTTTAGCGACTGAAACTGCATTGGCTGTCCTAATGCAGGGGTCGGGAAGCTCAGGCCCAAGGTCCATTTGCGGCCCCCCAGGCCGCTCTAAGTGGCCCTGTTTCACACCCTCGTTGAGTGTCTTTGCCTGGCTGGAATGTGTCCTTGAACTCTGATAATGCCTCGTGTGTCTGGATGGAGGACAGAAGAGTGCGTAAGTGTGTGCAGAAACTCGTCTTCGGTACAAAGGTAATGTTTACATTTGCTGCTCATCCATGTTTGCCTCTGCCCTGCCTACCGCTGACACGTAACCCTCAGAAGGGAATGCACCCCCTGGCTGAAAGGGTTCTGCATCCCTCTGCTAGTGGATGAGTTGTGGCAGGAGATGGGCAGGGATATGTTATTATGCTTCATTCGCTGGGGCTTCTCCGTAATCAATCATGCTATCCTTCTGGGTAGGCTTTCAGAAGTGTTTGGGTAAGCACTGTGGTCAAAGATGTGCTCCAGGTCTGAGAAGGTTTTGAGGGATTAATGTTTTACTTTCTGACCAGATGAGGTCCCATCTCATCACTCATGCTTTTCAACATCTGTATGAAGCTACAGTTGTCCAGAGATTTGGGCAACACCCAGTTCTCTCTCTCTCAACAGACCTGAGGAAGGCAGTAGAATCCGAGAACTGTTTAAAACTTAATCCAGTTGAGATTGGGATATTGTTGGGTGGTGTTGCCTGACTGATGGTTAGGTGTACAGCGCTGCTTTGGCTGGGGTTGCATCCCCCCTGAAAAAAATTAGTTGTGGGGCTTGGGGTGTGCTCCTTTGTCAAGACACGAGAGATCACTAGGAGTAAAGGTAAAAAAGGTAAAGGACTCCTGGACGGTTAAGTCCAGTCAAAGGCGACTATGGGGTTCCAGTGCTCATCTCGCTTTCAGGCCGAGGGAGCCGGCGTTTGTCTACAGTCAGTTTTCCGGGTCATGTGGCCAGCAGGACTAAGCCGCTTCTGGCACAACTGGACACCGTGACGGAAGCCAGAGCACACGGAAACACCATTTGCCTTTCTGTCGCAGCAATACCTATTTATCTACTTGCACTGGCGTGCTTTTGAGCTGCTAGATTGGCAGGAGCTGGGACAGAGCAACGGGAGCTCACACCGTCACGTGGATTCGAACCGAGTGCTTTCCACTAGCTCTGGCTAGTATATCAACTGTGTTTGTTCCAATGAAGTCAGACTTGGTGATGGACATTCAAGCCTTAGGAACCTCGAGACTTGACTACTGTAAACTTCTCTCTATATAGGATGCACACATAAAATATTTGGAGACTTC
Source organism: Podarcis tiliguerta (assembly GCF_965153285.1). Taxonomy (NCBI): domain Eukaryota; kingdom Metazoa; phylum Chordata; class Lepidosauria; order Squamata; family Lacertidae; genus Podarcis; species Podarcis tiliguerta. Next base: position 3,857,644 of record NC_139550.1, read on the forward strand.
AACTGGTTACAAAACGGTGCTGCCAGATTGTCTAGTGCCTACCAACAAAGAACAGCATCATAGCTTGATTTTGACCCATCTGCACTGTCCTTCCAGCTTCCTCTGCCGGGTGTGCTGCTGTCCTCATTATTTTGCATTCCTGTGATGAAACAGGAATTGAACCTCAAGCTTATGTAAGTCCTAGTGGAGGAAGTGAGACCTTGGGAATATAGGCATTGGCCAACAGTGAATGAGAGTGTCACCATCACAAATTCCTAGGAAGTTTCAACATAAAGGGGAGTTTCAGATTTACAGGTTAACTTTGAGGTGAAATTCAGTTTGCATCTTCCCCTGTCCTGAACAGGCACGTCCCAAACCAAAGTGCTTAAGCCCATTTCCATTTTGAACTGTCCTGTGCCGCTTTTTCAAAAAAGGGGACTGAAGCTTTTATATGGCAACTATACTTTGCTGACCTGCTTCACATAACATTTTAAAAGCATAGTAAAGTGAGCAAGATTGATGCTTTGCACTCCGGAAGTTTTGCACCACGCCCTTTCGCCTCACCTTGCCAGAGAGTTCTGTGAAGAAGTTCCGAGCGAGTCCCACTATGTCCTCCTCTGGGTCGATGAGAAGAGCTGCCATTTCGCTCACCTGCCCCTTCACTTTCACCATGTCCTTGAGGATCAGGTGAGTCATAACCAAAGCAGCTGTCTGCCTCACGCTCCGACAAGGGTCCCGCAGCCTGAGGAGCAAAGCACGCCCCCCCAAAAAACAACAGCAGTAAGCAGCCAGGCCATTATAACCTGATGCTTCCATTGGACTCCTGAAGGCTCCTCCCATCTGGAGAGGTCCTGCTCCTGCTCCAAGCACTGTTGCATGCTATTACAGCCCTCCACCGCCCAGATTCAAGCCCTACGCCCCTCCCGATCTTCCTTACCAAAGATTTACCTAGCATAGAGGTGGGGTGTCCAAGGCTCCACCAAGTTGGGGAAGCGAATGGCCAGGTCTCCGGCTACAATCATGAGGTTGGCGCGCACGCTAGGGAGGGCGGATTTTTCCATCATGGTGAAGAAGAGCCGCAACTGAGAGTCACAAAACTCCGAACTGAATGCGAACGGAAAGGGAATCAGTGTCAAGTATGTCAGAGTGGTGGCTCCAAGTTGTTGAACTTGGAATGGAATACAGAACCATGCAAGAGGGGTTCCAGAGCAGCAGGAAGGGGAAGAACACACAAAGATAAATACCTGACCATGCAAAATTTCCCAAGGGCCAATGTGGCAGCGGCTGAGAGTGCTGGATCACTGTAGAGTCCTGGGTTGTTGCAAATCTTGAGTACCAGGGGAATAAAGGTTGAAAGCAGCTGTTTTCCTATACAGAAAGAGGCGGTAGAGGTTGCAGCAGATCAGTCCAAAATAGAAGCCTACAACTGGGCTCCATTTGTGCAATGGTTTCTCACCAACTAAGCAAAGTAGCCTACAGCCTGCATTCCTACTCAAGCAGCAACACTCACCATCCAGCAGCTCTGCTTCAGTAATGGTGCGGATGAGCTCTGCTTCTGTGTCGTCAGCAGAAGCCCCAACCAAGCCAAGGTCCTCCTCCATGGTGGTATCATTCCCAGTACTCTGAGCAGAGAGAAAGAAGCCACCAGAAGTTAGCACTTTCTAAACTCTTCCCCTCCAGCACAGACTGCCCAGCTTAAAAGCAGGAGAGTTATGTGCAAAGAAAGGCAGAACACCGATAACTCTTGTCAGGCAGTATTCCCTGCACCCCTAATTCCAACTGAGGAAGCACTTCCAGAAAATTGGGGCTCTGTCTCTAACTCAAGTATTGGGGATCTACTCTGCAGATCAGATTCATTTGTTTTTATAGCAAAGGGCAGAGCAGAGGTCAATGGTTTACAAACCAACTGAAAGATTTTGAATACCAAGCAATTCTAGCAAGCAGCATGTTTGCAGCATGAGATGTCCAGGAAAAGGACCCCACTACTCCTAATGAGATAACAAAGCATTACCTTTGTAAAAACAGTATCAAACCAGGTATGATCAACTTGTATAAATATCTAAGGCCCTAGTAACACTCTGCTTCTCCTCACTCTTCCAGATGAAGTAGTGACAAGTAAGCACACTTAGCAAGGGACTTACACAGAAGGATTTGCTCAGAAAGGTTTGGCTGTTTTTAAAGAGAGAGAGAGAGAGCGCGCGCTCCTGAACCACAGAGTGAACTGTAGAATTTTATGGCCAGATGAGAAACAGAGATCAGTTCCTGCTACGGTGTCAAAAGTGCCAGGAGGCCAATGAAGCAGCAGTGATAGAAATCCAGCCCCCTCACCTTGTCATTCTGCCCCTTCGTTTTGCTTGCAGCCTTTTCTTTCGCTTCCCGCTCTTCCCCAAGGACTCGGCGCCTGCGTAGCTCTGCGCTCACTGACAACTCCAGATGTACAAGCTGCTGCAACGCCACGTCCCCAGCCAGAGAGATCAGATGCGTCAACACCATGGTGTCAATAGTGCTAAGCTCATCAGCAGCCTTGTTGGGAGAAGGTGGCCCAGGCTCTGGAAGCAAATAAAAACTGTTCCGTGACGCATTTGCAGTCTGCCCTTATTTTTCAGCGCTGCACATTTACTACCCAAAGAGTCCTTGTTGCCCTGTATCTAACCTGCTCGTCTATTGGGTTCTTGGTCATCTCTTTTCCATTTCACCCTTTCTCCTCACAGCCACATAAGAGTAAACCAGAAGGAATGGGGGCATTTCCCATCTCCAACTCACCTGCCTCAGCCCCTTCAGACTCCAACTTCTCCAGGGCCTGCTGGCTACAGCACTGCAAGATCTGAGCACATATTTCCTCAGGCCCTTCTGCCAGCTGATAGACGAGGGCAATTGCTGTCTCTGTGAAAGGGATCCAGTATGCACTTGATCTAGCAAAGCCTGAAGAAGAACAGAAGGACTACTTATTTTAGGTAAGGCAACCAGCTTGCATTACAGGCTCACCCATTGTATTGCAGTTTCAGTAGCTCACCCCCAGTTATCACTTCGCGCAGGCGTACAAAGAGCTGATGTGACTGAGGAAGCCGGAAGGGATGGCTCCTTTTCTCAAGGCCAGGCTGTAAGTAGAAAGAGAGCACATCAGGTTTTGTCCATCAAAACCTTGCCCTGTTTGCCTTTCAGCAATAAACTGATTAAATGTAGCAAAAATAAACAGTTCTAATTTAAAGCTACTCTCGCGACTGCTCCGTGAGTTTGGCCAAGCACAGCAGCTTGAGATTTTCGCATCAGAACTCTGTCCTCTATTCACAACAACGGTTAAATGACACATGCTTGGTCAGATTGGGCTGCGGCACTTAAAGGGCACTGGAGAGCCCTGGCTTTTGGACAATGATCTGGAACTGGAATGGGGAAACGTTCGCCCTCCAGATGCTGTTGAACTACAAGTCCCATCAGCTGCAGCAAGCATAGGCAATGACCAGGGATAATGTGAGCTGTGGTTCAGCAACATCTGGAGGGTCAAAGGTTCCTCACACCTGATCTAGAGCAGGTATATTCAGCCTTCTCAGATGCAGGGCCCACTTTTAGCCCAAACATACCCATTTCTTAATCTTTTACCATATGTATTTGCATAGTGGTAGTTATCCTGTTGCGATCCATTTTGGATCAAGCCACAACCCAATAGCACAGGCATCCCCAAACTCGGCCCTTCAAATGTTTTGGGACTACAACTCCCATAATCCCTAGCTAACAGGACCAATGGGCAGGGATGATGGGAATTGTAGCCCCAAAACATCCGGAGGGCCGAGTTCGGGGATGCCTGCACTAGCAGGTCCCAACCCACCAGTTGCAGACCAGTGATCTACAGCTTAGTGCAATATTGTGAAGTGACTAAAAGAGCATGAATTCCCCCATAGCTGAAAGTGGCTTCCAAATGCCAATTAAAACTTAGAACACTAGGCACAGTAGGGCTATTGTAAAAGATGCAAGGTGAAGGAGGAGAGTACTCAAAAACATGCTGCATAGTTACATTGAATATTCTTACAGTTGGGGGCAAAGAATACATGCAATATTCATTACTGATAAAATTCCAAGACCCAGACTTATCAAAGTTGACTGCCACCTGTTGTGGCAGATAATACAAGAAAATAACTTTACACCCATCACAGGCAGATTCTGACCTTCTGGCTGCTGGCAATTTTGGAGATGGCATTGCACACTTCTCGGGCAAGGCGATAATCTCCATGCACTCTCTCATCCAGCCCCACTGTTACCAGAACATCCAGGTTGCTCCCCACAATCTCAGGCTTCCCTCTGGTGAAGGCAAAAACACATTTCGTTAGAACCACATGAGAGTGATTCTGAAGGACTCAAGCCACTAAAATCCAAATATACCACAGAAGTAAAACAACCTAAGAGATCATTCCCCATGCTTAGTTATGCATTAAGCCTCAGCTAGTGGGAGAGGAGAGAAATGATTTCACTGGAGTACCCAACAGTAAGAACACCGGTGGATGATATCTGACTTCTGAAACTCATTGGCCCACACAAAATGCAACACCTTTGAACTCTGGTGAGGACCACATACCTATGGCAAAAAGGGCAATACAGCCAAACCAACCAAATTTCAAGATTACTTGGGCTTCCCCTCACCTACCTAACCCAAGAGTGACGGTAGAAAAGAGCAAGAGCTGGGGGAGGGGGAATCTGTTGCTGGGGGCGGGGGAATCTGTTGCTTTAGCCACAGGAGGCTAAATTAATGACTCACCTTGCCATCATTCCAAGAAGCATGATGGCAGCATGGCGCTCCAATGCTGAACACTGCAATTTCTCTGTAAACTGTTCCCAGAGCAGCTGGACCACAGCAGGTTTTATTTCATCTTTTTGCACAAACTCAGAGATCTAGGGAACCACAAAGATTATCAGGGAAGAAAAAGCAACCAATTGTTAATTTTTAAAATTTTAAATAAAAAGCATGTAAGTTATTCCGCCCCCCCCCCCCAAGCAAGTGAGGTCAATTCTGTGCAGATTAAGTGGCTGGAATAAAGAAGCTGCAACTTGGAGCAGAGGAGTGCTTTTATGCTGCAGAAATTTGGGTGAGTTATACTAAAAGACACACACACACACACACACGTGTTAAATGCCTATTCCAACTTTACAAAGCTACTATCAGGAGTGTGGGTTAAGAGACTGTCATCTGGTTGACCAATTTCACTTTCCCACCCTAACACAATAATTAAACAAGGACTAAAAACACATTACACTACACAAGACCCCAGTAACAACAGACCAATAGTCCATCGTTCTCTTCCCAACAATATCCAGCATGATGCTTATAAGCAGGGCACAGAAGCAGCAGCCCTCCTCCTAGCACTTGCCCCCCAATAGCAAGGATTCAGAGGACCACAGCCTCTGAACAAAGGTATAATTTGATCCGCAAATTTGTCTTATCCTCCTTTTGAAATGGGATCTAAGCAGGTGGTCACCGGCATAGCAAATTCTACAATTTATGTGTCCAGGGAAGTACTCTTTTCTTCTAAATCTACTGCCCTTCAAACTTGAATGACCCCAACAGCCAGTACTGTGGAGGAAAAAGTTCTATCTTCATATGCCCAATAATATTCCATCCTCAAGAAACCCCCCCCCCGCCCCTGGTAGTTGTGTCCTTTCCTAAACTAAAGAAGCTGCAGAGCCGCCAGAGCACAATTTCTGTTCTCATCCTGAAGCCAAGTTCTTAACCCAAGGGTACTATTTCTGGGTTAGTGGAGTCTGCAACCTGAAGCGTATGTAACCTGAGGTACCACTGTATTAGTAAGTTCCTCAAGAGTTCAAAGAACACAAGAAAAAAAACTTTCAAAACAGGCTTATACTCTGAGTCAAGTGTGACTGGGTTTGTGAGAGGTGGTCTGTTACAGGGGAAAGCACACTCACAATTTCTCCGAGACACTGAGTAGTCCCCAGTGACGCATCCACCAGGAGCAGGGAGAGAGACTTCACCAAGTGCTGTGCTCGAGCCCTGTGTATTGAAGAGAAGCAGGAAGAGAATTAAAAGAAAAGGATAAATAGCCTAGAGATTCCACTTAACAGCTGTCATGATTGCAAACCTAGATTAAAAAGGTGAATAGGGACTACACCAAAAGAAGTAACTTGACAGAGTCCATAACCAGTGTATTCATTTAGAGGGAAAAGGCAGTTTGAGAGATGCATTCCTTGTTATGTGAAACCCAAAGAGTGCACCCAGGGAGGACACTGGATTTCAATCTGAAGGTGTAAAACAGACCTCAGGACTGGCCACATAGAAATAGTATACAGTGGTACCTCTGGTTACGTACTTAATACGTTCCGGAGGTCCGTTCTTAACCTGAAGCACCACTTTAGCTAATGGGGCCTCCTGCTGCGCCGCCACTGCACAATTTCTGTTCTCATCCTGAAGCAAAGTTCTTAACCCGAGGTAATATTTCTGGGTTAGCGGCGTCTGTAACCTGAAGCGTATGTAACCCGAGGTACCACTGTACTTGATTGTAACTGCATCTTCTCCACCCCTCCCCGGAACTTCCAGTTAAGATAAAGCACAATCTACTCTGTCGTGGCAGGTGGAAGGGCGTCAGCCAAACCTTTCAGAGTCTCCACTAGGATTCAGGTAGAGCGTCCTGTAGGCATCCAACACAGCATCTCTGATTCCTGGCTCTTTGGACCATACAAGAGGAAGCATTCGACGTACTCCAAGAACAGCCTCAGGGACACCAAACTGAGAGACTATCACAAAGAATTCAATAGCTTCCTGCATAACTGGGGGGGAAAGAAGAGAAAAGGATGGTGAGGGCACTTGGTCTTCTACTGCATCTTTAAAAAAACCAAAACCCAGATGCCTTAAACACTGCAATGTTCATGTTACTTTTCTGTTAGGCAGCCTTGTAAATGAGCCACAGCAAAAGTTACTAGCCAAAAACCTCCTGAGGGGTGACAGAAGGACCGAGAGCTCCATCCTGCCTGGTGCATCTCTATCCTAAGGAGAGGATGGTGCTTTCGTCCTATGGAAGTAGACCTGGTTTCAATGCTAGACACAGAGGAGGGATAGAGTGCTCCACCCCTCCTCCAATATTGGACCAAAGTTGTTTGGGGCTTTATAGGCAGCTAGGTCAGCAGCTAAGCAGTCTTCAAAGGCAGCCCCATGAGGAACACGTCAACGTAGATGTTCAACAAGATAGGGGACAGAATAGAATCCTGTCGGACCCCATAGGATAGAGCCCAAGGTGTTGTATAGCAGTGTCATCCCTCGCTAGCAAGACCAGTGGTCAAGGATGATGGGAATTGTAGTCCAAAAACAGCTGGAGGCCCAAGGTTGGGAAACACTGTTGTATAGGACCCACAACCATCTTCTGAAACCCCTTCCAGGAAAGACTGGAACCACCACAAAACAGTGCCACCCAGTCCAATGACCCAGGGTACCATGGTATTGAAAGCAGTTCAGAAGCCATTGGCGTGCTCTTCCCTAGCCTAGTTCCTGCTGTAGATCACCTAAGGCGACTAGAGTTGTCTCTGTCCCAGAACCAAGGCTGAAACTGGACTGAAATGGCAGAGTTGAGACGCCGTAACACCCTTAAACTTCTCCCCCCCCCAAATGGAATACTGGAGACCGTCTGGCAATTCTTCAACAAGATGCGATTCATGGAGGGTTTTACTTTTTAAACAAAGATCTTAACCATGCCTCTTTTGAGCCTGATGGAAACAGCTCTGTCTCAGAGACAATGACCATTCCCCTCACCCACTTAACCAGTCCCCTCTTCTGGTAGGGCTTTTATAAGCAAAGAAGGGCAAACGATGAACTATCCTGCAAAAGGCATTACATCACCAGAAATTCTGCCCACATCCTTGGGCTCCACAAACTAAAAAACAACATTATATAAGACTAGCATTATCCGGAAAAGATAAACCAGGAGGAGGAGATTACACCTACCGGAGACTGAGCTTTCATACATTAGTCTGGAGACCAAGCTCAAGGCTTCAGTGATTTTTGCAGAGAAGTTGTAGGCATCCTGTAAGTACTGCACTAGCATCTCCTGCTTGACTAACTCTTCTGGAGGCTGCTCCATTTCCTGGGCTTGTTCTTCCACCCCATCTGTAGCTTCTTGGACACCACCTTCAGCCTGGGACCCTGAAACACAGAAAGAAGATCCATGCAGCTCCAAGACACTATCATAGAGGAGGTCTAAATACAATTGCATAGAGACCTATATTGCAATGGTGAATTTTTCAACGCATGCAGAATCTGATGAAAGACAAGCGTTTTCCATGTTTCCAGACAAATGTCTAGTGCGGCAGGGAACTAGTGTCAATCTAACGATAGCTGCAGCCACTATGATGTATAAAATGGGAGTGGATCGGTAGACTAAATTTCGTTAAGCATGGGTGGGAGAACTGAATCCATCACATTCTCCCCTCCCACCGTGCTCGATTGCTTTGGGTGCTTTTCTTCCATCCTGCTTCAAGAGTGGGAGTGCGATGGGGTCAAGGGAACATGTTTGGGTGCCTGACTGCTGAGAGGTATGGTGAAGAAGGACGAGTTTAGCTTCCACATCCACAAACCCTTTTTGATTTCAGTACCTTCCACTACTCACTTCATATGAGAAAAGACACACAATTAGATGCAAAAGTGGCATCCATGTTTGTTTAGTTTGGTCCTCGTAAAAAGGGGACACTGGAACCAACCAAGCAGCAAAGTGAGGTGGAGCACCAACAGTGTCAGTTTGCAGAAAGTATTGATCTGATGTGATCTTCCCTATTCTAATTAATTCAAGTGGGTTCTGGAAGCTTCTGTGTGTGAAAGAAACAAGCAAAAGGTTCATGATGTTTGGGTTATTCCTTCAGAGAACCTGAGTACAGCTGGCTTAAACTGGTTCTCTTATCTCTTTCTGTCAAGGTCATGCTGACTATAAAAGTAAGGCCAGTAGGAGCCTGTGCTTCACTTTCTCTTTCTATCTTTTTTCCTTCTGGTGTGCTGTTCTGTATATAGTGTTAAGGTTTAGTCTTATTATAAGTTACTGTAAATTTAAGTTAAGTCTGCTGCAACTGGATTTCTTATGGACAATGCCAATCCTGAACGTGTTGGATTTGTGACCATTATGCTCATTCAGTAGCAGTAAAGCTCTGTTGGTTGAAATATTTATTGCTTCTGGTCTATTTTGGGGGGAATCCTGCAATGGGTTTAAGTTGTTACTCTGCTAACTATATGTTGAGGTTCTACTCTGGATCAATACTGAGTAGAATTTCAATGACAAACATCTGGTTACCTATGTAAAGTGTTCTCAACACGCTCAGGATAAAGTCTTCCTCGTCACCCTTTGTTCTTGGTCCACTGAAGGGCTCCACTGCCTGGAACTGGCGCATACCTTGTTGTGTCAGATGAATGGCACCCCTGCATTGAAAGCACGTGCGGCAAAATATGTGATCCAGCTGCCCCTTCGCACATTCATCCAGCTCATCTGAGAGATGCAGCGTCCCCTTAGAATTACAGTGGTGCCTCGCAAGACGAAATTAATCCGTTCCGCGAGTCTCCTCGTTTAGCGGTTTTTTCGTCTTGCGAAGCAACCCTATTAGCGGATTAGCGCTATTAGCGGTTTAGCGGCTATTAAAGGCTTAAGGGATTAGCGGATTAGCTGCTAAAAGGCTATTAGCAGTTTAGCGGCTTAGAAAAAGGGGGTGGGGAGCGAAAAAAAATCTCAAGAATCGCAAGACATTTTCGTCTTGCAAAGCAAGCCCATAGAGAAATTCGTCCTGCGAAGAGCATTGAAAAACGGAAAACCCTTTCGTCTAGCGGGTTTTCCGTCTTGCGAGGCATTCGTCTTGCGGGGCACCACTGTACTTGCGGGGGGATATTTGGGACACGTAGCTCCCAAGAAAAAAACCCATCCTACTGCGATGAGAAGCACACAAATCCTTTCTGGGTTTACTCACTTGTAATTGGATTTCCTTAACAGCTGGACAATGCTCTCAAATAATTGTGCTGGATCCTCCGTCTCAAGCTCACCCGCCTCTTCTTCCTGCCTTATCGAGCAAAGGCAACTCTTCAAGGTTGCTTGAAGCTCTGGCTGCATGGCTTCCCACTCCTCCTCTGGAGGGATCACCACAGCTGCGAGGTGGTAGAGTCAGATTAAGCCTTCATCGCCATCAGGATGAACAGCAGTTAATGGGAAGTTAGTACTCTACAGAGCAAGGGGTGGGGGAACCCTTTTCAGCCCAAGGGCTGCATTCCCTTCTAGGCAACCTTTCAAGAGCTACGTGACAGTGATGTACGGGGCTAGAGGCAAAAGTGGGTGGACCAATGAATGGAGATGTTACCTCTGTACAGAGCCAGTGGTGTAGTGGTTAAGAGTGCTGGGTTAGGATTTGGGGTAGATCTTTGCCAGCTGATTAACTGGTTTTCACCCTGCGATAGAAAACTGCTTGAAACGGGAAACATTCCTGAATCCAAAGCAGCCATGGACTTATGAATTGGGCTTAAGTCTCCTTAATAAAGGAGACAACACACAACTATGTACCAACTGCAAATGTCTTAAGGTGTGTTCTCTAAGACATCCCCTCATACAGGCTTTGTTGGAGCTGAAGGTACAGTTTTGAATTATGTTCGAGTCTCCAGGAGATTTCTGCCTTTTCTCCTGTGTTCCACTCTCACCACTGGTCTCAAACTTTGCCTTTCTATTCTCCATGCCTTTCCCTTTCCCATTTCTGCCCTTTCCCACACCTCCCCAGCCAGGGGCACCTCAAATGTTGAGCTGCGGCACAGGGGAAAGTACATTACCAGTTTTGGTTCTGCCTTTGCTCTTCATTTCCTGAAGTTTCTGCTTCTCTTTCCCAAGCAGCTCAGTTAAGTCTGTGCAGCTCAACTGTGAACATAAGAATTCTTGTTAACGCCGCTAATTTCATGCTCCTCCCACCAAACCCCCTTCTTCCCCCGCTATCACCAAATTTCATATCCAAATCTTGTGAGATCTAAGGGAATGTGATCCAAAAGTTAGATTGTGTTCGAGTTACCTGAGCAAATGCCGATATAAGTAACTTATAATAGTTTTTAAAAGATAGTTAGCTCCCATAAACTACTCAGAGGAAGAGTCCTTCCAAACTAACTAATGAAGAGTTACTGCCCCTGCTGTGTGGCCCCCTGTATTTTATGAAATTGGGGGCGGGGAATAAGCCATCAGAAAATGTGTGTGTGTGTGTTATCAGGAGGGGCATAATGACAAACGCTTGATGCTCTGATCTATCTTGCACATGTTACATTTCATGCAGTTTGAGTTTAAGATTTATCTACCGAGTTACCTCTTCTTTTCCATCCAATTGTGTATGAGTAGGAACCAAAGTTTGGGGAAGGGGGTGTCTACCATGGCTGGAAAGGGTGTTAGCGTACCAAGCAAAATGTGAGATAAAGAGCTTACCTTACAGGAGAAAGGATTGTTGGAAAGGAAGGCAGCCAGCAGCTGAATTGCATTCTTAACCACATTTACAGATTTATCCTGTAGGCGACCCACAGCTAAGCATGCTACAGACTGGAACTGAGTTAAGGGCAAAGCCTACAAGCAGGGAGGAAAGAGAGAGATGAGAGGCTATAAACAGGTACAACTGTAGAAGCAGTAAGTGGCACCAATGCTATGTTACCTTGATTAAGTGGTACTAGAAACCTGTATTTTGCTTTTGGTCCTAAACATGTGTATGTTTATAATTGCCCTTGAAATATAGACTCGTTCCTACTTGCACTGTTCCCTTGAAGGCCTACAGCTCTCTCCAGCCATCACATGTATTGTTTCAGTGTTCAGTACGTGGGGGTTACGTTCTGGGTGAAAATCGTCTAAGTGGGGAGACCCTCTAAGCACCTTTTAAATGCCCTCTCTGCCACTGTCTCTCCAATCCAGACCAAAAACCTGTATCAATAAATATCCACAACTAGAACTGAAGCTCTTGGGCCAGCAAGAGGCTGTAGGATAAGTGGCCGCTGCGCTATCACAAGCATCAGCTGTTAGGCGGGGAGGCTGAGCAGACTAAACAAAGCACTACTGTGCCTCAGTATCCTCAGGGCTTCCTCCACCCACACCAACATCCTCTTCGGGCTCCAAGGAGGGTCTCCTCATGAACCACAAAAACTCCCCAGCTCTCTCCCGCCATGTCCAGGTTTGAATTGAATTATTTATATTTTTCCTGGTACCGCACATATGTGTGGTCATGCGCAAGCCCATTGTGCGTAAGTGGGGGGATGCCCGTGATTACAAACGGTATGGATATTCTCATCGCCTCTTCCATAAGGAGTGGACCTGGAGGTCCAGCTAGCATACATGGCTGCCCATTTCCTGCTTTCTTCAACTGCAGAGGATGGACAAAATACGGTGAACCAAAGGCTGGAGGGGAGTAGATGCTCAGCAGACATAATCCCACTCGCAGGTGTGCAGAGGGGAGGAAAAATTAACCCTAAACCAGCCAATTAAACTTGGCAGGACAGGAAAACTAGAACAAAGCCCCAGCAATCTACAATTACCAAAAGCCTCCAAGAGAGACGGCACTTCCCAATGCAAACTACCCTCCTACCCTTTGAGGTATGGAATTGATAAAGGATGCTCAACTCCCTCACAACTCACTTTTTGTTGCACAATTCGGGTGAAGAGTTGCAGCACACGACTGCGCACAAAGCTATTGACATCACATGTGTGCGCCTGCAGGGTGTCCAGGAATTGATCCCTTGTGTTTTTGGAAGCTTCTTCCAGCTGCTCTCCATTCAGCACCTGCAGCAGCACCTCTGCCATAGCAGTCAAAATGGCATTGCGCATCCCATAGCTCTGCAGGACAACAATATTGTTTAGAAGGGCATTTCTCCTGGCACTTTCAAAATCTCACAAACAAGGGGTCGAGGAGGCAAACGTCCCAAGGAAACTTCCAATACCAAGCAGGCTGAATTGCATCATCTCTGCAGCACTTGTAGGCCAGATGCCCGCTACAGCAGCAGCTCTGTGCCAGCCTGAGCCTATTTATCATGGACTGCTAGAAGCTGCAGGGAAAGGCAATCCAAAACCAGAATATCCTGATGCAATACTTGGCCATTATTGATGAGTCAGAACAAGAGAGACACAGAATTAAGATGCCATACACACACATCCCATTTCGTATAGCTGGAAAGACATTTCTGGGCTGGCACATGTGTGCCCCTAGTGTTCCAGCTGCAGCACAGGGTTGTGGCCAACTTGCACATTGATCCAAACAAGGTTTTCTCCGAAGAAAGTCTCAAGAGTCCAACACCACTCATTACCAAGCAACCATGAGCAGGACTGATGCCACAGAAGAGAGGATTTCACGAATTAAGAACCACAGAGCTGATTCTTGTATTTGAACCAAACTCTTCTGGGCAGCTCTCTATGATTTGTCTGCAGCCTCAGGAAAGCTGACGATCCATTCTAAAGCAGGTTCTGAATTACAAGATTGGTCTGGGTGCTCGATACGTTTTGCCTGAAACCTGAGTGTAGTTATAAAGCAGGCATATGAAGGGAGGGGGGGGAGGGGGGGCGGCAGAGGAAAAAGATGCCAGCTACTGGTTCTGAATCTACTGAGGTGCAACTAAAACAAAGAGATGCAGACAAAATAACAGAGCCTTGACAGATGCAAGATGCAGGCTGGGCAGGTGAATTTCTTTGCTTTAAATAAGCCAGTACAACTACGTCCTCCCACATATGCTCAAGATCTCAGGTCAAAGAAAAGGAGAGTTGTGCAGTCTTAACATTTCACATGCTTCCATATTGAGTACCTCTCCGTCCAGGTGATGCAGGAGGACACTCATGTTGGCCAGCACTATGGCTGGTGCTTGTCCAGCCAGTTCTACAAGGAAGGCAGCATAGCCCTTCACCCCTGTGGCATCTCGGGACAGCTCCTGAGGGCACTTCTGTCCGATTTCCCTGAACAATGAACCGAGAGTCAGTGGCTGGAGCTGCCGAGAACAGGGTGGGAACAAGGGCAAGAGCCCCTCTCACCTTAGCAGCTCTCCCACAATGCTCTTCATTCCATATTCCTTGATCCACACACCCACAGCCTCCACAAACACGGGAGCTACGTGTTCAAAGTGCTGAAGCATCTGCACGACCTTCAGAGTGGCACCTACCAAAGATAGCTGCGGTAAGAGAAGACTCGTTTTCAATAAGAAGACAGGTAGGGAAGTTTGGGTTAGGGGTTTATGGCGCAACAGCAACAGCAGCTGGACCATATCATGTCGAACACTAGGGTAGCTCTAAAAGAAAAGAGCAGACTTACTGAGCATATGGCCATAACGCAGTAAAACGACACCTAGCAGATGAATCACTGCATTTCGTGTAGGCCGATGTCTCTGGTGGCCAATGCTAGGGTTCTCCAGGATGCGGTAGCAGCAGCCAGTCACTAAACTGGAGGCGAAATCAGAAAAGATATGGATTATATTGGGGAGAACAGAGAAATGGGAGGGATATCAGATACTCACAACACTGTAAGCCTCGAAGGCACACATATTACCGATGATAAATCCCTGAATTATTTTTCCTTAGTTCAAGTTTACCTTGTTGCCCCAATCAATCCTTCCTCCTTGCAAACGGACTGATCCCTGCCACTCTTCCACAATGTAAGAAAGCATGCTTTCAGAGACCTTGCCCAGAAACAGCTTCCTGTTCAACCCCTCCAACATTCACACCTGATAAACTCTTCCTCCACTACAAAACTGTTCCACAGGCGATGAAGGTCCAGCTGAAGTAACTGCGCGAGCAGCTGCACGACGTGTTGCCTTTCCTCCTCCCAGAGAAAGCCTTTAGCCTGGCTCTTCTTACCCTGTTAATGTAAATGCAAGGCGTCAACTTCAGGCGAGTGGAAGGTAAAAATGAGCACACACAGCACCCCTTCACGAATTAGGTTCCACATGTTCAAACTGCACTCCCAAGATCAATGCACATTGGGCAGCTGAATGTGTGTGTCTTTCGCCCTTCAGATCTTCCACACAACACATGAAGGTGGTAGTGGGTGGAGCTTGCAGTGGAAAGCTGTGTCCCTATTTAAGTTCTCAGCTTACATTTTATGTATCAATTATTTTTATCATACAACTTGAAAGACTGATTTTAATTTGACTTTGGGGCAACTGTCTTCATCAACATCATCATCATAGCAATAGTAATAATAATAATAATTTATTATTTATACCCCGCCCATCTGGCTGGGTTTCCCCAGCCACTCTGGGCGGCTTCCAACAAAACACTAAAATACAATAACCTATTAAACATTAAAAGCTTCCCTAAACAGGGCTGCCTTCAGATGTCTTCTAAAAGTCTGGTAGTTGTTCTCTTTGACACCTGGTGGGAGGGCATTCCACAGGGAGGGTGCCACTACCGAGAAGGCCCTCTGCCTGGTTCCCTGTAATTTGGCTTCTCGCGGCGAGGGAACCACCAGAAGGCCCTTGGCGCTGGACCTCAGTGTCCGGGCAGAACGACGGAGGTGGAGACGCTAAAGGGTCATCTTAAGCCCAGCAAGTTTTCAGATTCAGCCTTCTACCTTCTTCTTGGAATCCAGCCCCACCAGGTTGCTTTTGCCACACTCTATTTCAAAAGCCTCCACCAGCCGTGCTAGTAGGTAGCAGTTCATCTTGAGAGCATTATGGTGAAGAGCACGAAGTGAAGGTGCTAGGTCAGCATTGTTCATGATGGCTGTCAGGGCACTGGAGTGACTGGCGACAACTGTAGAGAGAAGTGGGAAGATGGATCACCAGGCATGCTCTTGGCACATGTTTTGCCTTAAATACAAACCCACTACAGCTTTCAGATTACCAAAGACTTGTGATCATGTTGCCTCAAAAGCCATAACTCTGGCAACACCCAGCAACCCATAACCCAGGCACGCTAGGCTTGTCTTGTGTCCATGCCCCTGACCACTCCTTGCAACACTTTGCAAGAGATGGATGCCTCCTCTAGAGAGGAAGCCAGAAGGAATGGGATATCCTGTAGGTCTGCCCTTACAGCGGACACACATAGCTTTGCACTGACCACCAAGATTACAGACCTCTATTAGGGGAATGGGCTGAGGGAGAAGCCTGCCAATGAGGTCACATTTGCCTTGATAGCATCATAAAGCTGCCAAAAAAGAAGTCACACTTTCCATGGCCTCAAGGGGCCTCACTCACCTTTCATCATCAGTTCTAGGGCATCTTCTTTAAGAGCAGCATCAACAGTTCTGAAGTGGCTGCAGGGCAGAGATGTGAAGTTTAAAGAAGGGAAAAGCAAGAGCCAGGTTCAGTTCAGAACTGCATTCAGTGACCCCAGCTCCTAAGACATACTTTTAAAGTACATTATGTAATGCAAGGCCTGGATCTGCTGTTGGGTCAGAGACAGGTTAGGAATGCTATTGGTGTACCACCCACACTACTGCTTTACAGCTTCCCTGACTGAGGTCGTCTCAGGTGTGATGCTGAAGAAACCCAGAACAGGGGTTTTGGATGACTTCACTTAGGATCCAGCTTGGGAGTTCACAGCCTCCAATGGTCTTTCTCAAATGGTCACTGGTCCAAAGCACAGAGCAGAGCACACCTTCCATTTAATCTGTGCACTTTGGGGAGGGTGGCAGTCTGAAAATAGGTGGAGCGGTTATCACCTTGTTGCGATGGGCAGTCCACTTACAGGTGAGGTTTGGATTTACAGTGACAATTCTCCCCTGCAAGGGTGGGGGACTAGTTAGGATAGCCCACCCCTGCAGACTGAAGGTATCTTATTCCTAACTGCTCTAGGTTTCCTCCCCAGTGGATAGAGCAGGTGATCCTACTGAGGCACTAGTCTTATGATGGAATGGTGAGACTTGTAGGGCCATTGACATGATCACTCTTGACAGCCCTCTCCTATGCTGTGCAGTCCACTTTGTTCCTTGGTATACTGAGGAGCTGCATTACCATTAAGAAAAGGGCCCCAGGGACTCTCAACCCCAAAAGGCTGAACTCTTTCAAATAATAGCAATAGTGCTTTTGAGCATGCAAACTCACTGTAGGATACTGTACACGGTATCAAAATGCTGCAGGATAGCAAGAGCTCCTTGTGTGCGGAAAACTGTCCGAAATGCTGCAGAGAGAGAGAGAGAAAGAGAGACCACACGTGAGAGCCAAATTTTATATAGCTGACTAGGCTATGACTCATTGTGACTTAAATCAGTATACTTCCAATTACTGCCCTGAATGCTGTTCAGCGTCAGAATAATGTTGAAAGTAAACAACGGAGCAAAGCTGGTTCAGCTCTAGCTCTGATAGCTTTAAAAAGGGATTGGACTCATTCACGTAAGACAGATCTATTAACAGCTATTAGCCACAAAAGCATACCCGTCAAGTGTCCCGATTTTCCAGGGACAGCCATCCCAGCTTGATTTGATCCTGGAATGTCCCTATTTCCGCTGCCAGTGCTGCAGCACAGTGATAAGAAACACCATGGTGCATCTGCAGCAAAATAACTGGATGCCTTCACCTGCCACAAAGCATGTCTTTCCCGTATTGGTCTCCACAGCCACTGCAACTTTCCAATAGCTTGACCTCACCCCCAAAGGCAAACTCCTCCACTGTCTCCCAAGACAGATGGATGTCAGCTGCTGCCACTGAGCTCAGAGAGGATGAGCTTTTTTTGCCAAAGATGCTTTTTTTGTTTCAAGCCCTCCCAATTATAGACAATGTAAAATGTTTTAAAGAATGGCAAAAAGCTCTTTCTAGATTTATCTGGCAGGGGAGGAAACCCAGAATTATATATATATATAAAATTTATTTTCCATTTAGTTATATACATTCACATCCTCGATGTCCACCTTACCGTCCTGGCACTTTAGAGCCTATCAACTTCCTTCCGGCCTCATGGCTTTCAAAATTAACCTTTAGATCATTGCATTTTGTACGTTTTCCTATTCTAATTACACTCTAATCTCGCTCACAATTCTGTGATTCTCGTGCAGTCCGCCTGTTGTATCTGGGAACAGACCTCGACACACACACACATATATATCACCGCCTCTCAAGCTGCACGGTTACTCGGGAGTAAGCCCGGCTCAGATGAAGGCGGGAAGGAGCCTTACTCCCGAGTAGGCATGCCCCGAGCCCCGGCGCCGTCAGCGCCCGCCTCCTACCCACCTGCCAGCTGCCCCGGGAGCTGTTTCGGGGGCAGCACCTCCTGCACCACGTACTGCGAGGGCCCCGCGCCGCGGAGCAAGTCGGCGGGCGACAAGGGCAGGCTGAACTCCCACGAGGGGGCCGCGGGCGGAGGAGCGTCGGCCATGGCCGCTTCGGAAAAGAATCCCCTCAGGAGGAGAGAGACACGCAGAGGAGACCTCGGAACACGGCCGGCCCGCCGGCGGCGCCTCAGCGAATGGGGGAAAAGCGCGGGAAGCACCGAACGAAGCACCCCAGCGCGCGCCCGCCCGCGCGCCCGCCGCCCAATAAGAGACAGAGAAGACGAAACGCGCGCCGCCACTTCGAACGCCACCCGCTCGCCCAATCAAGACGCTGAGCCCGGCCACCCCAATCACGTGCAGAGGGCGAGGTCCTCTCTAACGGCCCAAAATTCCAATTAGAGCTTAGCAAAAAGTATAGAGATGTGAAAGTACCCGATACTTCCGAGACGGAACTCTTTGGTTGCCTTTGGCCTTAGTTTCTTCAGCGGAGAGTTGTCTTTTCTTTTTAGGACTACTGAAATATAGTCGTTCCTCCGGTTCCCTTATTAAGTGACACAATCAGTGCTTTTTTTCTCGGGGGGGGGGCGCAGGGGGACGCGTACCCCTAAACATTTTGTGAATCTAAGTTTGGCCTCATTGATATATTTCAATATCAGTAGGAAAATGAGAGCACCTCTAAACATTTTAAAAGAAAAAAAAAAGCACTGGACACAATTAATCAGATCACGTTCAAATAAGGAACGAAACCAGCCTTGTTGATCCTACTTTGCCCCACAGAATCAAGGTAGGTCTCATTCTGCGCTCATCATCAACTGTGGCTAAATTAGGTAAAGGGACCCCTGACCATTAGGTCCAGTCGTGGCCGACTCTGGGGTTGCGGCGCTCATCTCGCTTTATTGGCCGAGGGAGCTGGCGTACAGCTTCCGGGTCATGTGGCCAGCAGGACTAAGCCGCTTCTGGCGAACCAGAGCAGCGCATGGAAACGCCATTTACCTTCCCGCCGGAGTGCTGCCTATTTATCTACTTGCGCTGGTGTGCTTTTGAGCTGCTGGGTTGACAGGAGCAGGGACCGAGCAATGGGAGCTCACCCTGTCGCAGGGATTCGAACCGTCAACCTTCTGATCGGCAAGTCCTAGGCTCTGTGGTTTAACCCACAGCGCCACCTGCGTCCCGTGGCTAAATTAGTGGCAGCAAAATATTGGAAATCTCTGGCGAGCAAACCTTTTCGAAGCTGGATCTTGCAAGTATGGGCACCGTTTCTATATGGACAAATTAACTGTTTTTACAGAAACTGGGGGGGGGCAGGAACCCCCAATACTTTCTGTGCAACTTAGACTCTGAAAAATCGACTGAACATGGTTCCTTTCCACCCACCATCACCACATGGAAACATTATGGAACGACACTTTTATTTGACAGCTTTCATTGGAATATAAGTCACCACAACTCCGTCAATATTTTCTTTCTTCTTTTTGTTAAGGCTCTGCATTCCACTTCGACAATTATTTATTAAGTTTTTTGTGCACTGTATTATTATTTGCCATTTAAAATCAATGAAATGCATTTTTAAAAAATAAGCTAAACAAGAGCTCATGGATTTTTTTAAAAAAAGAGTTTTTAAAACATCTTAAAAGTATAATACGACTCCATGCAAATCAGTAAAGCTCAATGTTTCTGCCTAGAACTAAGCACTGGATCTGGTGGATTGCGAATTAAGGACGTGACAATTACAGGTACCTGGAGGGTTTTTGGTTCATAAGAGTCCCAAATAGTCTCATCACAAGCCCACCTTTTAACCTGCCATATATCCACAGTGAACTGCACTTGGAGGTGTAACCTACCCACAGGCTACTGTCAGTTAAAACGCCCCTCCTCGATCGCAGTTGAATTATCGTAACATTTCAAGGAATGTTTGGAAGCAACAACCAATTAAGCACGCAAAATATGACGCACGTTTGAAAAAAGGATGATCTCAGGTCTTCTCTGCTGCCTTTTCCTTCTAGGTAGGGAGATGCTGTAATCCATTCGAAGTCATGATAAAATCCCGAACTTCTTCACTGATTTCTTTAAGCAGCTCACTTCCTCCCCCCCCCCAAAAAATTAATTTATTTAAAGCGTGCTTTGTTTCTTTTTTTAATACCCTTTTATTCAGCCCTAAACAGGCATTGCAGATTGGCTTGCCATTTTTTCCTTTTCCTAGCTCTATGGTAATTTCATTCACTTCCCATTAAAAGAAAAAAAAAAAGACCTCTGACCGGAAGCTGTGGGGAAGCGATGCATTCTGGGAAGGTCCCAAGATGGCGGAAGTTGACTCGTGAGGCCGCTATGCTTCTCTGAAGCGGTTTAGTAACTCGGGATCTCGATGGCGGCGGCGGCGGCGGCGCTGCTCTTGTCAGCCGCGCGGGGCTTGTTGGGCCGCAGTTTCCTCGCTCCCGGAGTGAGCCGGCCATTCAGTACGGGTGAGTCAGCCCGTCTGCGCGGAGTAGTAGTAGTTGGGGGCTGGGGGCCGTCGCCTGGCGATGACGTCACCGGAGCCATGCCGCCGTAGTTCCCATTACAGTATTTGAATGCTTAGAAAGCCGACCTCGTGTATCGTGTCATCAGGGTTACTCAAACTTGGGTCTCCAGCTGCTTGTTGGACTACAACCTCCATCATCCCTAGCTAGCAGGACCAGTAGTCAGGCGTGATGAGAATTGTAGTCCCAACAGTAGCTAGGGACCCAACTTTAGTGTGTGTGTGCGCGCACACAGTGGTACCTCCAGTTACAGACGCTTCAGGTTACATACGCTTCAGGTTACAGACTCTGCTAACCCAGAAATAGTACCTCGCGTTAAGAACTTTGCTTCAGGATGAGAACAGAAATTGCACGGTGGCAGCGGGAGGTCCCAATAGTTAAAGTGGTACCTCAGGTTAAGAACAGTTTCAGGTTAAGAATGGGCCTCCAGAACGAATTAAGTTCTTAACTCTATATATAGAGAGAGTTTTCCATTTAATAATATACAATCACATCCTTATTATCAACTTTACCTCTCTGGCTCTTAGAGCCCCTCAACTTCCTTCCCTCCTGGCTTTCAAAATTAACCTTTATATCACTGCATTTTATACATTTTCCAATTCTAATTATGCTCACTACAAAATACCTAAAAATTTAAATAAATACAGTGGTGCCTCGCAAGACGAAAAGAATCCGTTCCGGGAGTCTTTTCGTCTTGCGGTTTTTTCGTCTTGCGAAGCAAGACGATTGGGAGTAGCGCTATTAGCGCTATTGGCTAAAAAAGGGCTAAAAAGGGCTTTTTTGGGGGGGGGATTAGCGGTTTCGCTGCTAAAATGCTTTTAGCAGCTTAGCGATTCAGAATAAGGGGTTTTGGAGCAAAAAAAAAATTCGATTTTTTTCGTCATTGACGTGAGTCTGCAGGGGGTTTGGGCTGGGTGTTCATCAGTATGCGGATGATACCCAGCTCTACATCTCTTTTAAATCAGAACCAGTGAAGGTCCTCTGTGAGTGCCTGGAGGTGGTTGGAGGATGGATGGTGGCTAACAGATTGAGGTTGAATTCTGACCAGACAGAAGTACTGTTTTGAGGGGGCAGGTGGGTGTGGAGGACTCCATGGTTCTGAATGGTGTAGCTATGCCCCTGAAGGAGCAGGTGCGCAGCCTGGGAGTCATTTTGGACTCACAGCTGTCCATGGAGGCACAGGTCAGTTCTGTGTACAGGGCAGCTGTCTACCAGCTCCATCTGGTACGCAGGATGAGACCCTACCTGCCCACAGACTGTCTCGCCAGAGTGGTGCATGCTCTAGTTATCTCCTGCTTGGACCTCTGCAATGCGCTCTATGTGGGGCTACCTTTAAAGGTGACTCGGAAACTGCAATTAATCCAGAATGCGACAGCTAGACTGGTGACTGGGAGTGGCTGCTGGGACCATATAAGACCGGTCCTGAGAGACCTCCGTTGGCTCCCAGTACGTTTCCGAGCACAATTCAAAGTGTTGGTGCTGACCTTTAAAGCCATAAATGGCCTCAGCCCAGTATACCTGAAGGAGCATCTCCACCCCCATCATTCAGCCCAGACACTGAGGTCCAGCTCCGAGGGCCTTCTGGTGGTTCCCTCACTCCCACTGTGAGAAGTGAGGTTACAGGGAACCAGGCAGAGGGCCTTCTCGGTAGTGGTGCCTGCCCCGGGGAACGCCCTTCCATCAGATGTGAAAGAAGTAAGCAACTATCCTACTTTTAAAAGACATCTGAAGGCAGCCCTGTTTAGGGACGTTTTTAATGTTTAATGCTGTATTGTGTTTTTAATATTCGATTGGGAGCTCCCCAGAGTGGTTGGGGAAACCCAGCCAGATTGGGGGGGGGGGATAAATAATAAATTATTATTATTATTATTTTATTAGCGTGGGTGGGCCTTGATCCCAAGTTGCCCACATCTAAATCTGAGTAAGTAGTATTTTTGGACATATGCAATGTGAGAATTTCCAAGGCGAGTACCTAAAGAACAGATCCCATAGGTGGAGTTTTTACAATGACAGACTTACCATTTCGGGTCACTTTTTCTCTTTCAGGAATCCCTAACCAAATGCGTGTGAGGGAGCCCCCCCGCCCCAAACCAGTCGATCGATGGACAGAGAAACGAGCACTGTTTGGGGTCTATGACAATATTGGCATTCTGGGTAAATATTGGGGATGCAGAGTTACTGAACAGATAGATCGGGCAGCATGCAACTTTGTGTCAGCAAACAGGCTTTCTTTTCCTCTCCTGCCCCCCCCCCCCTGCAGCCCTCCACAGTTCCCCAATCTGCTCTGGGGGTCCCTCAACCCATTGCTTTTTGAGGGAGGGGGAAGGGAGCTGACATGAAAGCCTCACTCTCGGGGAGATATGCTGGCATTTGGTGACAAGCAGTAAGGGAAAGACATGTACTGTATTTTTTGCTCTATAAGACGCACCAGACCACAAGACGCACCTAGTTTTTGGAGGAGGAAAACAAGAAAAAAAATATTATGAATCTCAGAAGCCAGAACAGCAAGAAGGATCGCTACACTGTGAAAGCAGCAATCCCTCTTGCTGTTCTGGCTTCTGGGATAGCTGTGCAGCCTGCATTCGCTCCATAAGACGCACACACATTCCCCCTTACTTTTTAGGAGGGAAAAAGTGAGTCTTATAGAGCAAAAATAAGGTATATCTGTTAATAGGTATTTGTTAGGAGTGCTTCCCAACCGAAGGAATGCTCACGGCAGATAGTTAACTCTTTATTGTCAATGATAATACTTAACACTCCCTCTCTACCACTTTATGTACCTACCCCGTCACAGCCCAAGACTCTGCCTGCATGGCAACTTCCTCTGCTCCTCCCTTTTCAGTCCTCTCCTGGTGCTGGGAGACAGTGGTGCAGGAGAGGGTGGAGAAGCACATGGGCTCTACACTTACCTGACCTGCCTCTTCCTCCTGTTCTTTCAACCCATCCTGTGCTCCATCCTGCAGCTCCGAAGCTTCCCCTGCCTCCGACTCTTGCCCCCTAGCCGATATAGTTCCCCCAAAATCACTGACCCCTCTGCCCTGGGTCAGACTCCAGCTCCTGCCAGTCGCTGACAGCATTTTTATTATTACTTTCGTGCTCAGGAGGTTGGCAGGGCAGCATGGGTGCCTTGGGAGGTGTGTGCAAAAGAGGAAGGGGGACAGTGTCTGGCCTACAGCCCCAAGGCTGACCTCTCTCCTTTTTATGTCTGTTGTCTCTCTTTCTCTCTTTTTAGGGGACTTTAAGGCCCACCCCAAGGACCTGATCACCGGCCCCAAATGGTTGCGCGGCTGGCGGGGGAATGAACTTCAGAGATGCATCCGCAAAAAGAAAATGGTGGGTAACCGAATGTTCGTGGATGATTACCACAACCTGAACAAGAGGATTAGATATTTGTACAGGCGTTATAACCGCACTGGGAAGCATCGCTGAGCATCTGTCCCGAAGAACATGGTGCAAAATATTTGCTCGCGTTCTTAGGGCTCCAAAGAGAACTATGGATGTGGAAAGCTGTTCTAATGATCTTATTCTTATTATGTTTCCATTGTATGCCACCTCATCTACCAATATATTCCTGTACAATGTACTAATGTCCCATTGTGAGTGTACTGCTGTGACTTTTTTTCAGTCCAAGGGCTACATGTCCTAGTAGAGATATTGGGAAGGGGCATACAAGCTAGTGATGGGTGGCGCCACTTTGTAATGTAGGCTACATTCCAACCATGCAAAAACCAGAGGTTGCTACACACATTTCCCCCCATCCGTCATCCATGCCAAAGCAGTTGAGGAGGGTATGGAGAAGGACCTTATTAGAAACTCAGATATATAAGCTGATTGTCAAATGGCACATTAAACCTAGGTTATGGTCATCACAATGGAATGTTTAGGTGCCATTCCCCCCCATGAAGAATTATTATTATTATTATTATTATTATTACTGTATTATTATTTTATCCCATTAAAGAGAAAATCATCTCAAAGCAGTTTACAACACATTAGAACATAAAATAGAACAATCCAGAATAAAACGAATTCAAGCTTCAAGGAAAACATTTCCGATCCTTCTCTAGCTGACACCTTGCTTTCCTCCTATTTATTTACCTACTTAATTTATATAGCTGCCCCATAGCAGAAGTACTCTAGGAAGCCAATGTGGTGTATAGTCTTACCTTGGATTCCAAATGCCTTGGATGTTTTAGCTCCCAAATGCCGCAAACCCAGAAGTGAGTGTTCTGGTTTGCGAACGTTCTTTGGAACCTGTAATGGTTCTAGGGATTGCTTGTGCGTAAGTTGCCTTTACTCCTGGCTAGCTTGCATGGTTGAACCCTTTCTGTCAGGACAGCCTCTATTCCGTGGCTGCCTCAGTCGCTGGCAGAATCCGTCAGTGGGCGTTTCTTAAACCGCTTCCAACATAAAAGCTGTTTGACACCCAGTCTCCTCCCCCGTTGCCTGCGCGAAAGCTTTCTGCGCAAGGTGGGTGTGGGCAAAGGAGCACTTGTGCCCTCTCCGCTGGTCTCCTGCGAAGAGTCCTGGAGCCACCTCTCCGATTCCTCTATCTCCTCCCCTTCTCCACTGGTGTTACGCTGATTCCCTTCCCCAGCGTATGGGCTATCCCTCCTCCTACTAGGACCCTCTCCACCATCGTCCGGGAGCCTCCTCTCCGCCTCCCGCTCCGATGGCAGTTCCCTGACAGAACCCGAACATCCAACGGGGCTTTCACAGCTTCCGATTGGCTGCAGGAAGTTTTCCGAACATTTGGGAAGTTGAACGGACTTCTGGAGCGGATTCCATTTGACTTCCAAGGTATGGTACGACTGTAGTGGTTAGCGTGTGAAACTAGCACCTCAAGCCTGGGCAGCGTATATGGAGGTCCTGGGACTTGGTGATGTTGTCCAAAGGAAAGCAGAGGAACACCTTTGGCTGCAGGACTTGCTGGAAGTAGGTGTACAAGGCGCCATCCAACTGCCTTAGGGACTCCACTAAGGATCTGTATAGGGTTTACTCCTTAGCCCTTTCTTTTCTAGAAGATATCCTTCAAGGAAGCTGAGTTTTAGGATCAGAGTTTTCCTTCTGGATGGGCTACTTTCCCAGGTTGACTGCCCCTCAACAGCATGTGCAGAAACTGCCGTCTTGACCATTGGATCCACTATTGGTCTCGTCCGCTCAATCCGCCAGAGCCTGTTTTCACATGCAGGGGATCTCCATAACTCACTGAGGGTTTGAGACCCATCGGCTACCCTCACCTGGTTTAGCCAGCCAGTCTGAGTCATTTCTGGGATAGATAGATAATTTATTACGGTCGGAGACCAGCTTATAAAACACACTTGGGGGTACAGTCACAGAAGAAAAACAATTAAAACAGTGTACAACAATAAATTTAAAAACAATGTACAACAATAAACTACCGCAGGGAGTTGATCCAGAGTCACACATGGAGCCGAGTTTGGGGATTTTCATAACGAACTAGTTTGAGTTGGGAGATGGTCTGTACCTACAGATCTGTACACAGAATCTGGCGATCATCGAGGTCGTCTTCTGATCTTTGCCTAACAGGAAAAGGTTGAATTTTTGCATTTCCAGGAGGTCAGCGAGCCTCACCAGCAGGGGATCAATGGTCCTACTACGTGCCTCTTCATAAAAGGGACATCTAAAGAGCAAGTGTTCTGGGCTTCCTATCTCTCCCAATGGACAGGCACAAAGTCTCTGAGCATAGGGGACTTTTTTAAAGGCTCCTTCCAGGACCGGCGAGGGCAGAGCCGAGCTTCTGGCGAGTGTAAAGGCCCTTCTTGCATTTTTAGATACGAGAAAGAAGAGGTGCGGCTATATATCTTTCATTTTCTCCAATTTTATAGTCGGGGCACCTTGAGCAGTCCTGTTGTCTCTCGGTGTCTATGATTCTTTGCCTGACCGTAGCTTTTGCCTGGCTCAACCCCATCATTCCTGGGGTGTGGCCACTGTTGCATGCTGACAGCTTATAGGAGCCACAGGTGAGAGCTGAGTGCAAGGTGGGGACCAAAGGTGGAAAACTATCCCAGAAGGAGCACAGTGTGTCCCCACCAGAGGTACTACCCCTCCCTTAGCCCCCCATACACCCTAGGAGAGGGTTTATGGCCGCAGTAAAAGCCATGTGAGTGATCAGCAGTGGTGCCTTTTGAGTGGTGCAATGCAACAGCAGCCAATTTAATTCACAGCTGAAGTCCTGGAAGGGGGGTGGGCAGAATGAGTCAAATCCCTCTTCCACTTTTCATTCTTGTGAGCGCCTTTCATAACAATAGATTCTCATTGTCTTTAAGAGGAATGCTGGACATGTCTGTCACATAAAGTGTGAATTGCTTGTAAGTTGTAATAATAGCATTACTGATCACATCAAAGTGCTTCATGAAATCTTTGCATATCACCCTGCTTGACAGGGTGTGATTGTGTTGTAAACACTTTTCTGTCAGTTTTTCTGTCATCAGTCTTAAGATGGACTTGGGAATAGGCAAGGCTATTCCCAAAAATGTGATACCGAGCAGTAGCAATCTTCACAGGGAATCAGGGAAGGAAATTCAAACATGCAGGGAGCATTAATAAAATGGCAAACTAATTTGGCTGCATAAAGTACAGAACCATTCCAGATGCAATACTGGCTGCCGTGTTACTTAAAAGCACTTCAGGAGGGAAACAGAATTAAGCTCTAATGCGTCCTGAAGACCAGTGTCAAAAAACAATGCCCTGCCAAAGAAGTCAGCCTTTTCTTTTGTTTGAGATTAGAATACATATTTCTGTCAATGGTCGCCAGAGGTGAGAGGAATAATAAACCTGAAGCCAGCCATTATTTTTTTAATAATACAATATTAATAACACAATACATAATATAAATAGTAAATAGGATGGTGGTAGGTCTGGGCAACGTATCAATACATTGTCCAAAATCGGTTTCAGGTTACATACGCTTCAGTTTGAAGTCTGCATCCTTCCCCCTTTCCATCCTGTTCTCATGGTGGTCGTCCAGATTCTTGTGGGAAACTAGCGAGCAGAACATGAGAGCCCAAGAGCACTCTCATCTCCCATGGTTTGCAGCCACTGGTATTCAGAAGTATTGCTTTAGAGACAGAGCACAGCCATCATGGCTAGTAGCCATTGATAGCCTTCTCCATGAATTTGTCTAATTGTCTTTGAAAACCATCCAAGTTGGAGGCCATCACTGCCTCCTCGGGGAGAAGTGATGTGGGTGGCTCTGTGGTCTAAGCCAGTGGTTCTCAACTTTGGGTCCCCAGTTGTTTTAGGCCTACAACTCCCATGATCCCTAGCTCACAGGACCAGTGGTCAGGGATGATGGGAGTTGTAGGCCAAAAACATCTGGGGACCCAAGGTTGAGAAAGGCTGGTCTAAGCCACTGAGCCTCTTGGTCTTGCCGTTCCATTGTACCAGAAGCGGTTTAGTCATGCTGGCCACATGACCCAGAAAGCTGTCTATGGACAAATGCCGGCTCCTTCAGCCTGAAAGCAAGATGAGTGCCACAACCTCAAAGTCAAATTGAACTGGACTTAACCGTCCAGGGGTCCTTTACCTTTTTACGTACCTTGGGGAGAGAATCCCATAGTTTGACTACGCCCTGCTAGGACGTGTTGAATTTTTTTTACCTTTCAAATTCCCAAAATAAGGGATGCAAAAAAGGTGGAACGTGACTTGGGAATTCAAAAGAGATTTGGGTTAAATTAATATAATTCAGTTTTGCTCGGTAAATAACTACATCAAAAATACCGACTTTTTTAAATTTTTGAGGAATTTCCAGTCATTTTAAACTTGTCTTATTATTCTTTTAAAATTGCATAAAAATAATTAAAAACATTTGCGTAGTATTTGCAGTAACGTATATATAAATATTTTATTATTTCTATATTATAGTAGTTTATATTGTATATTACAATTACACACACATAATTCACTAATGTTGTGCTGTAGTTGTATCTGCTTCTTTGGTAGGTTGGATAATCTTTTATCAGTGTGTTAAAAATTACTTGTCTGCCAGTGCTAATACTACGGCCATCCTAACGGGTTTTTGGAATTGACCTACAATGGCTTCTTCAAGACTGGGGACATTCATTCACGCATATGAGCCACCTAATTGGAACTGGCAGAGAGTTGTTGCCCTTTGAACTCCCAACTCTGCCAGATGACCGGTTTTGTTGGATCACATCAGATTGGCTTGCCAGATCTGTCTGAGAAGCTAAAAAGCAGAAGCAGCCAGACGACTTGCTGAATCTGCTGCTTTGCCAGCCATTCAAGCGCTCAGCATGGCAGCAGAATGTGAGTTCAAGCCCCACATTGGGCAAAAAGGCTCCTGCACAGCAGGGGGCTGGACTAGATGACCCTCGTGGGCCCTTCCAACTCTACGATTCTTCAGGTTGCAGCAAAAGACGCGTTTATCTAGTCTACCTCTTTCCAGCCCAAATCCAGCGCTCAACTGAATGCAATAACAAACTCCCGCCTGAAACCCGGAAGTCTCACTGCTGACCAGATGGAGCAGTGTTCTTCCTTTTGTTGTTGTTTAGTCGTTTAGTCGTGTCTGACTCTTTGTGACCCCCTGGACCAGAGCACGCCAGGCACTCCTGTCTTCCACTGCCTCCCGCAGTTTGGTCAAACTCATGCTGGTAGCTTCGAGAACACTATCCAACCATCTCATCCTCTGTCGTCCCCTTCTCCTTCTGCCCTCCATCTTTCCCAACATCAGGGTCTTTACCAGGGAGTCTTCTCTTCTCATGAGGTGGCCAAAGTCTTGGAGCCTCAGCTTCAGGATTTGTCCTTCCAGTGAGCACTCAGGGCTGATTTCCTTCAGAATGGAGAGGTTTGATCTTCTTGCAGTCCATGGGACTCTCAAGAGTCTCCTCCAGCACCAGAATTCAAAAGCATGCATTCTTCGGCGACCAGCCTTCTTGATGGTCCAGCTCTCACTTCCATTCATCACTCCTTCCTTTCGCCCTCTCCCCCGACCTCGACATGCAACTCTCCCGCTTCCGCCCTGGGGGCCAAAACAAAACCCCAAAAGCATCGGACAAACGGAAGCTGAGATTTCTTGCTCCCGTCTAATAATTAAGGCAGGAGAGCCCCGTTGGAGTATGCAGATTGAGTGGGGCGCTGATTGGCTGCCGGACGGGGGAGTGTCTCTTTCGGCGGCCAAGAGAAGCTCCGGCGTGAGCGCCTATTGGCTCGCCGAGCTGGGCCGGCAACAATGGAGGGCGTGGCCAGGGCCCGAGGGCCCGCCCCCTCCGGCCGCCTATAAAGCGCGCGGGGCAGCAGCGCGGCTCCTGCTGCAGCAGTCGAGCGCCGGCGGGAGAGGCTCATTGACGCGGACGCTCCCCCGGCTGGGCCGTCGATCCTCGCTCCGCACGCTCCGTCCAGCGCTCCGGAGGAAAGGGGTCTCCCCAAGCCGAAGCCGGCCATGTGAGTAGCCGGGCTGGGTGGTGGGTGAGGGAGCCCGCCCTGCCCTGCTGCGGTCCGTCCTGCGCTGCGCTGCCGCCTTCCCCTGCGCGGCTGCGGCACCTGCCGAGTTGCGCATTGCAGCACCCGCTCCCGCCCCCGCCCCCGATCTCCTTCCCGCCGTCCGTTCCCGGCTGCCCGGGGCTGAAGTCAGGTGGGGCGCCGATGGCGCAGCATCCCGCCCCAGGTGGCCGCGGCTCTCCGGCCAGCTGCGCTTTTCTCCTTTATTTTTTGCCTGCGGCAGTTGCCCTGCTCTCCCCTCTTGTCTCCCGTGTCCCGCAGCATCGCTTCCCATTCGAAACATTGGCTGCTCGTAGCGAAGCGAAGGGCGGCTCCGTTGTGTGTGTGGGCTAGGAAGAAGGGAATAGATGCGCGGGGACGGCTATGGGGGGCTATTTCGCACGTGACGGTGCCTGCACGTGTGAATGTAAATATGCGGGAACGGTCGAAAGGACGGTGGTCAAGCCAATGCGGGTTTTGCGGTTGGGGTAAAGCAGAAAGTCGCCCAAACCTTTGGGTTGGGTGTCATGTGTGACCGAGGCGGCTCTGCCTGGCATGTGCCACTAGGGGCGGGGGAAGGGAGTGCGGAAACCGCCTTTGCATGAGCTTGTGTGTGGAGGAATCCGTCAGAGCTCAGCAAAATTATATTAAGCTGACCCTAGAGATCTCTGTAGTAGATATTGAGGGATGGCAGAAAAGAGAGACCTGTGGTTTTGAGATAGAAGGGTGCTTTAGAGTAGAAACACGCAGTTTTCTCTCTGCTTTCCTTTGGACTTCTGCAACTATGAAGTCTTTGCCGTCTTCCGTGAAAGCATGCCTCCATCCATGTCCTTTTATCTATGGGCCAACCAATGGCTGCCCAGTGGTGCTGCCTCAAACACCTTATGGCAGATGGTGCTAGACTAGTCATTGGTCCTTCGTTCCATGCCCACAGTTGCCATGCAAGAAGCCCAGCCTTTCTCTCAAAACTGGGGCTTAACTGCTAGTTCCCCTGACCTCTCCTCTCTCGCTGCAGGAAGGAATTATTATGGCAGCAAAAGCCCAAGGATATTGGTAGCAAATTTCTCCCGTGGCAAAAAACAACGGTCCAGCCTTGTGACACAGCAGTTATTTTGTGTTTGCCCACACCTTAACAGACCTGGGAGCTTGCTAGGTTTCCCTGGATGCTGAAGAAGCCATTTGACCTTGTTTGCTGCGACGTTTGCTCTGGCGGTGTAATCGCAGCCACAGTATTACAGAGCTTCGCACATAGACATCCTAGGAATCCTTACAACAGCCTTGTAAGGGCGGCCAGTCCTCCCATATTGCAGGTTGGGGATGCTTAGGCGGATAGTGGATTGCCTACAACTGCCTAGACTGTTGCTGAGGTGACGTCCTGGGCTCATAGCTCATACTTGCCCATGATACCAGCTGTGTCACCCTGATTTTATCCCTCATGGCCAGGTGTCCCTGGCAGGTCAAAAACCAGTTGAGCAGCAGTAAGATCTGACAGCATTGTTGCTTATTAGCTGTTGGTATTCTGGATTTCTATCTCAATTGGCGTGTTTAGCTTCAGTTGCAATCTCTGTGGCATTTCCTAGCTTAAGAGCGTTAGATGAGCCCCACTAGACCAGGCCAGCGGTAACCCAGCCACATGCATCTGGGAAGTTGTAAGAAGGGTATAGAGGCAAAGATTCCTGCCTCTGTTTGTCCCCAGCAAGCTGGTCTTGAGAGAGATGTTTCCTATGAGACCTCCTATGAGGTCTACTTTGGCTGTCATGGCATGTGGATGTGGAGATCTGTCTTCTAAGCCAGAAATGGGGAACCTGTGGTCTTCCAGATGTAGATTAGCGAATCGTGTAGATCCATCTCAGTCAGCATAGCCAGTTGTTAGGCATCATGGGAGTTGTAGTCTTATAACTGTTGGAGGACCACAGGTTCCCCATCTGTGCTCCAAGCCATCTAAACTAGTGCTCTTCACTGCGTCTTGTACAACCCTTTGCTTGAAGTTCTTCTTGGGTGACCTTGAGTTCCATGGCTGGACGAAGAGAAAAGCTTCTCTCTTCTGTGCGCAATCATCTCATGTTTTGAGTCTTTCTTTTGGCTTAAGGAAAAGCAGTTGGGTGCTCTTCACTTTCCTTCATGGGGAAAGTAGCCCAACTCTTTGATCATTTTTGGTTACCCTCTTCTGCGTCTTTTCCAGCTTTAGAATGCCTTTGGCTGCCTTCTGTTCTGCTAGGAGTACAACATTTGGGGCTCTCGTTTCTAGTTGCAGTTTAGTTGCTTATCTCTGTGGCTGAGGGCCCCAATATGGCACCGTGGGTATCTGGATGTCCTCAGCCACGCCCTTGGCGCCCACCAAGGCACATTGCCTCTCCAAGTTTCCAAATTTTTAATTTTTTTTTCCTGGGTGGGGGTATTGTTTTGGGGACTTTCCTGTTTTTGTGGGGTGTTTCCTGCTTTCTTCTGTCTGCGTCTTATCTGTTGGGAGGGATGTGTTAATCTTTTGCTTGTTTGGAGGCTGATGGGAATGTTCTGAGCACCAACAGTTTTTCTTCTGTCGTGCCCACAGCAGTCATTCAGCTCTCCAGAAGTGTCCCTATTCCCCCATAGGTTGGGGACATCTCTTCGGGGCGAGCACCAGACATGTGTGACCACTTCTCCCCCCCCCCCCAATAATATTTATTATTTTCAGTAGATAAATATAGTATAGAAAAAAAGATTAACATAAAGACAAGCAATAAATAAAAAAGATACATACAGCATATTACCACTTAATTAATTAAAATTAAGTACCATCCTTCTTCATAAACATAGTAATTGACTTCCTCGAATCTCTTCCATCCGAATTTCTTAGTAATTATATGTAGCAGTTTCCAATATCAGTGTTTCAAAAGACCATATCACAGTCTTAATCATATTACATAGCTTTCCTTATTGTACATTTTCTTATTTATAAATTTAATTCCATTTTAATCCTAGGCCATTCCATTTTAATCCTAGGGCTTTCAAGTGGTTACATATCTTTAATATTAGTGTGACCATTTCTTGCACCTAATATGCCTCCACAGGTCTGATCCAGCTCAGCAACCAGGGACGGGGCAAGAAGGGGAAGAAAATGCTGGAGGTCCCCCTGGAGCACCCCCCAATTTGACCAGCAATCGCCGCCTGCAACAGACCCAAGCGCAGGTGGAAGAAGTAAGTTGCTTAGCCTCCTGAGCTGTTCTCGTTGGGTCTTCATGCTTTCTTCGTTTCCAGGTGAATTCAGCTGTCCCTTTTCTTCTCTCACTCCCCCCCCCCCCCGCCTCCATCCCTCTCATTCAGGTGGTGGATATTATGCGTGTGAATGTGGACAAAGTCTTGGAGCGAGACCAGAAGCTATCGGAATTAGATGAAAGAGCAGATGCGCTCCAAGCTGGTGCTCAAGTATTCGAAAGCAGTGCAGCAGCGCTCAAGAGAAAGTATTGGTGGAAGAACTGTAAGGTGAGCTTTGGAGGGAGGGAGGGGGAGCACACAGCAATTTTACACTGGTAGATTGAGACAACAGTCACAGTCCTATTGTGCTGCTGTTCCCTGAAGTGGAGGGGGAGGGCCCATCTATTGGAAGTAGAATGAATGCTCTGAGAATTCCAGGTTCAATGCCTAGAATTTCCAGAGAAAATATATGTATGGGTAGCAGGGCTGGGGAATAAAAACATCTGTGCCTGAAACTAGAGAGTTGCTGGTAGTTGTAATAAAAGGTAAAGGGACCCCTGACCATTAGGTCCAGTTGTGACTGACTCTGGGGTTTCGGCACTCATCTCGCTTTACTGGCCGAGGGAGCTGGCGTACAGCTTCCGGGTCATGTGGCCAGCATGACTAAGCCGCTTCTGGCGAACCAGAGCAGCGCACGGAAATGCCGTTTACCTTCCCACCTGAGTGGTACCTATATATCTACTTGTACTTTGATGTGCTTTCGAACTGCTAGGTTGGCAGGAGCAGGGACTGAGCAACGGAAGCTTACCCCGTCACAGGGATTCGATTGGCAAGTCCTAGGTTCTGTGGTTTAACCCACAGCGCCACTCGCATCCCTGGCAGCTATAATAGACCAGCCTTAATCAACCTGATGTTCTCCCTGATGTTCTGGGCTCCTAGCTCTCTTCAGCCCCAGCCAGCAGATCCAGTGCTTGGGATGATGGGTACTTACAGTGCTGGGGGGGGGGCGCCAGGTTGGTGGTAAGAGGCATTGGGCTTTGCGGACGTGCGGTCTCACTTGGTACGAGGCATCTTTTAAAATGCCCACCTTAGTGAGGGTGCTGTGTTGGTGAGGAATGTGTGAGCTCACGGTGACTCTTTTCCGCAGATGATGATCATGCTGGGAGTGATCTGTGCCATTGTGGTCATCGCAATTGCACGTAAGTACCAAGGGGGAGCCAGGGGGGACTGGGCCTGTGACCCCTCCCTGAGCACCGGATAAACAGCACCGGCCTGTGGGTGTGAAAAACTCTACCTGCTTCCTCTCTCCTCTGAGTGATGCTGAAGACCGGCAGTTCTGTGACCCTGGTGCCTTCTAGGATAATGGGGTTGTTTTGCCTGCTGGATGAGGGCAGAGGCATGACAATAAGGGTGGGCCTTCCTTTCCTTGGATGTTCAGCCTGTGTTCAGTGTGGGAGGCTTGGTGTAACATGCCCTCTTGTTCTCTCCCCTCTCTTCCTTCTGTTGCTTCCTGTCCCCAGTCTACTTTTTTACCTGAGAATGTGGTCCCTTCCCCCCTCCCTCCCCAGTCTGCAGCCTCCTTTCCCCATCTCCCTTTCCAGTCCCAGGTGTTCCTCCTCCCTCCTCCTCCTCCTTTCCTTTCCTTTCTCCCTTCATTCTGGCTTAGTCATCAGTTTTCCTTTTGGTTCCGTTTGCCTTCCATACGAGACTTTAATGCACTGTTTCCAGATTTGAGTTGATTCCCCCTTCACAGCTGCTGCTGCATCAGCCTCTGAGCAGGCCACCTCGCCTTGGAGGGTGGCAGCGGGACGAGAGGAGGAAATGTGTGGGGTGGTTGAGTGACGCTCGTGGGTTTGAGGCCTACTCTAGGTGTCCGCTTCTCTTGCACCTCTCTTGCCGTGTGTTTGCTTTGGGGACAGCATTACTTACATCTCTACAGGTGGCGGGAGGAGAGAGGAGGGGCGAGCCCCCCCCCAGCACCAGGGAGAAGATTTGGATATTGTGACCCCAGGATAGTGTTCCCTTAATGTGAGGCATAAGCTCATGGTGTTTGCTCTGTCTGCAGAAATTCTGGTCCTATGAAGACGGGACATCTCTTTGCAATCCTCGAGCAACACTTGGCCTCATGAACCCTAGCAGGAAAGATGTTGGTTTGATCCAGTCTCCTGTGCTCCGGGGAGCAAGCGCACCGTTCCTGGAGGCTTGCATTCCCAGGATAGTCAGAAGTAGGGTCAGATATGCGCATCTTGCAGTTCTGTGGCCATGTGGTTTGCTGGAACACTCCGGCACTTAGATGGAGCTTGCTATTCAAACAGCAAGTCCCAGACTATTTGCTGCTTAGCTGGATCCCAAGTCCTGCTGCAAAACAGTAGCAGCATGTCCCTCTTTGCCTCTTAGGGAGTCGTAGAAGGGTTTCCTTCTAAAACGCAGGCCTGCTGTGCAATGTCAGGCCTGAATTCTCACCTAGTTTTTAGTCTTCTTGGGTCAGAGGTGGTTACGCAGAATGCCAGTGTTTCCAGGGACCGCTTGAATGCAGAT
Organism: Podarcis tiliguerta; assembly: GCF_965153285.1. Classification (NCBI taxonomy): domain Eukaryota; kingdom Metazoa; phylum Chordata; class Lepidosauria; order Squamata; family Lacertidae; genus Podarcis; species Podarcis tiliguerta. The sequence continues at coordinate 3,893,463 of NC_139550.1, forward strand.
TCACATACATGCCTTTCATCACTCCTGTTTTTGGCCATCACTTAATGATGCTCCCAGTGGTGAGCATGTGTGTATGAATTCATGCTTATTTTGCCACCTGACATGCTATGGAGGTGCTGTATTGATCCTGATTGGAAGAGAAGCCCAGTGCAAATGGGTTTTAAATCTGCTTTAGAGTGGGGTCTGCCTGCCAGTCGAAGACACAGGAAGTGGCGTAGCTATGAAGCACAATCACAGAGAGGGGTGGGGGAAGAGAGAGGCGTCTGGGTGTCCCAATATGCTCCAATCAGAGTTTGGCCAGAAAGAGAACAGTGTTGAAGGGTGGAAGGAGATAGAGAGACTGCAATGCTCTAGGACAGGAATGGTCAACTAGCGACTGGGGGCTCCATTGCGGCCTCGGACAAAGCAATATGATCTGGGCCCTTCAATGTTTTAACCCAGGAATACTCTCCCCATAGCATGCTGTGAAGGTGCTGACTCTTTTTGCATGCCCACTGCCACGCACCAGCATTTCATTTGCAGAGCCCATCTCCTTGATCTCCCCCCACCTCCCCCCACCTCGGGGGATGCTTAGAGGAGAACAGGAACGCCGAAGCTCCCTGCTGGTTTGGATAAACCTCTCCTGTCTCAGCGGAGCTGTGCTGGCGGAAGCGCAACACGCCTGAAGAGGATCCGGGGTCCGTGTTTTGTGATGCTGCTGTCGCTTTGGGGAGGAAACACAGTAAGGTGTTTAAAGAGGCCTCTTGATCTCTTCCGGACAAGATCTTGGTTTTGATCTGCTGCCGTCTGTATTGAGAGGAAAGCCCTCCCGGCTGCTTTCTTTTGCTTTCCTTGTCTGTTCTCATGGATGTTGTATGTTTTGCTCTCTCTCTCCCCCCCCCCCGGCCCCCTTGTTACCTCTCCACTTGCTCCATCTCTTTATGCATGGGCAAAAAAGTTTACCCCCCTCCCCTAGGCCCTCTGTGCCTAAAGCAAGGGACTTTCTTTCTCTATGCAGAGGACTTCAGCCGCTTTCTCACGCACGTGTGGTTTCTGTCTTCGTAAGGAACACAGCCGTAATATTTTTTTCCCTCTGGCATGTGTCGATTTACCAGCTCATGTACTCTTTAATCTCCGCCAACAAACACTCCTCTGCCACCCAGAACGAGTCTGCGTCCTCTGTCTTGAGTGTTAGCTAGAAGGGGGTTGCTGCTTTTAAAGTGGGAAGGGAGAAGAACCCAGGTACAGTGGTACCTTGGTTCTCGAACGGCTTGGCTCCCAAACGCCGCACACCCGGAAGTAAGTGTTCCGGTTTGTGAATGTTTTCCGGAAGCCGATCATCCGACGCGGCTTTCTCTTGAGTGCAGGAAGCTGCGCCTTGGTTTTTGGATGGTTTTGGGAGTCAAACGGACTCCCGGAATGGATTAAGTTCAAGAACCAAGGTACCACTGTACTTAAAACGTAGGCCATAGCACCCCCTGGAAATGTACCCTATCTTTAACGCTGTAGGTCGTAGGTGAAGACTGTAGCACCTAAACAGGAGCAGGAGATCTTGCAGGCCTAGTTTACAGCACAGCCGGGTCCACGTCCCTGCCTGCCTGCAGCAGCCATGCTGTGCTCGTGCGGATCCTTTGCTCAGTAGACTGCGGTCAAACCTGCACCCTGGTAGAAGGAACCTGCGTACGCAGCCTAGCTGGTGTTTGCGTGGTTCTCTCTCATGCTTTGCACTTGTGGGTGGAGCACGTTTGTCAAGAGGTTGGCCACAGCTGGTGTCGACTCTTCCATCATGAAGGGCTTAAGAGCAGCCAGCAGAGGCCGGAAGGCTTGCTATATAGTGAGAAATGGCCTAAGCTAGGGCAGCCTCTGACCGGGACCTCAGATAGCCATACTGTGCTTTGTTCCTCCTTGTCCTGCCTTCCCTTATCTTAACTGGCATAATGCACCTTCTGTTTCCTTTGCATAAACAAGCTAAATTCACTGAAACCATCAATATGAGCAGAATAAAGTGTGTCAAGATAAACCAAACACCTGGCCATGTAATTTTCCTAACCGGGATCTCTTTCGGGCACCGTGGAAGTCAAGTCTTGTAGAACGACCACCTGGGATGCTGCAGTTGAGAGGTCTGAGCATGAAAGCCCACACACTAGACTATCTGGATGCTGCATTTGGGGGGGGGGGGGAGGTGAGAACCAGCGGTGGTCTCTCACTCTGTGAAAAATGAGGCTCTTTCCCCTGAAGTGACAGGTAGGAGGCCAAACCACATCTGCAGGAGACGAGAGGAGACCTAAACACAACGTTTATGCTGTCAGGGCAGAGTCTTGGGTACAAGTGTAACTCGAAGTAGTGGAAGAAGCTCCATTTGCACTACATAATTGGTAACTTAATTTTTGTACCATGTCTGTGTGACCAGGCTGTTGCAGAAGGAAATGAGAAAAGCACTTCAGGGATGTTATGCCATATGCCACAACTTATGCCATTGCTGTCTTTGTAGTATGTTGACCATGTCTGGCAGACATCTAGCTTCCACCATCCTTGACCATTGGGCCTTACTGCGTAGGGGTTGAAAGGAGTTGTCAAATGACACTTGGAGGCTTCCCCGGTGCTGGTGCTGCTGATGACATGGAAGTCGCACATGAAGGTCCTACGCAGCAGACATGTAACACAAATGTATACATTTGAGGGTACAAAAATCTGGACAATGCAGTCGTAGCATGGTTGACTAACTCCTTGCGAGTCGAACGTTTTGGATCCCGAACGCCGCAACCCTGAAAGTGAGTGTTCTGGTTTGTGAACGTTCTTTGGAACCCGAACAGCCAATCGGAAGCCACGCCTTGGTTTCCGAAAGTTTTGGAAGTGGAGCAGACTTCTGGAATGGCTTCCGTTTGGCTTCCAAGGTACGACTGTCCCTGTCACATAGATGTTGTGGCCTATGAAAATAGGACTCTGAGAGCCAGTGTGGTGTAGTGGTTAAGAGTGGTAGACTCATAATCTGGGGAACCAGGTTCGGGTCTCCGCTCCTCCACATGCAGCTGCTGGGTGACCTTGGGCCAGTCACACTTCTCTGAAGTCTCTCAGCCTCACTCACCTCAGAGTGTTTGTTGTGGGGGAGGAAGGGAAAGGAGAATGTTGGCCGCTTTGAGACTCCTTCGGGTAGTGATAAAGCGGGATATCAAATCCAAACTCTTCTTTTCTTCTTCATTGTTCGTGGTCTTACTCAAAGGATTGCTACCTAAATCCTCTCCCCTCATTATCACACGTTGCTGAAGGATCTTCTGTTTCTGCTGTAGGATGTATTCGTTTTCTCAACAATCTGTCCTGATTTAAATGCAAGGAGTGTGTTTGTTTTGCTACAGATGATCCTGGAAAAGCAGAACTGTCCTACAATATATTAAACAGCTCGATGTCACGATCCCTAGCTGCAGTGTATGAAATGGCCGGTTCCATCTTAGTGTGGGCATGTTTAGCAAATCCAAGCAGCATCTGACCTTGGGCAATTATTTAAATACTGGAGTGATGGAGGATAGGGCTGAAACTTGGAAAACGACAACTTGCGGTATGCTAGCATACCCAAATAGTTGAATTTTTTTCCTGGTAAGTCACCATCGCTATCTCATAATTGGATTATGTGCATGGAATCCTGTGATCATTGTAACTATGCAGCCTCCTGCTGAAATGCTGAATACATCACCAAGAAGATACATTAGGGTTGCTTGACAGAAACCAGGTGTTTTTTAAATAAGAAAAAAGTACAGGAAAAATGGAATCTGCTCAGTGGGTTCCTTGTGCTGTGTTGGCTCCTGCAGTTGTTCACGAGCAGCTGAAGTAGGTATAGGATCACTAAAGGGATCTCTAAAACATCCTTTTCAACTACCGGGGGTAGGTGGGTAGTTTGCTACAAATTTATGTGTGCCAGGGTCCCAGGTTGTCTACCTGCAATCTGTTGTGGTGCTGTGTCGGTACAGCAGCAAGCAAGCAGTAAATACCTTGAGGCAGTAAATACTTTGCCAACACCAGAGGGAGCCCTGGCGGAAGAGGAGGACACCTGCTTGCCGATACGGGAAAGAAATAACGCAGAGCACTGTGAGAAACTTATGTCTTCCTGCAGCCAGGACAGTGCAATTTTCTGTGGGTAAGAAGCACTAGACTTTTAAAATCAGAGGGGCTGTCTGAGAAGATCCTTGCCTTCCTTGGCTCTGCAGGACAAATGCAGGTGCAAGACCAGAATTGGTGAGAGTGCTAGCAGAGGGGATGTAAGCTCACCTTCCCTTTAGTGCAACTGTGGGGAACATGTGAGCCTTGCAGATGCTCTTGGGTTGCAGCCATCCCTGGCTACGGACATTGCTGGCTGGGACTGATGAGGCCTGTAAGTGGGAGGGGCTGCAATTTAATTCATAGAATCATAGAGTTGGAAGAGACCACAAGGGCCATCAAGTCCAACCCCCTGCCAAGCAGGAAACACCATCAGAGCACTCCTGACATATGGTTGTCAAGCCTCTGCTTAAAGACCTCCAAAGAAGGAAACTCCACCACACTCCTTGGCAGCAAATTCCACTGTCGAACAGCTCTTACTGTCAGGAAGTTCTTCCTAATGTTTAGGTGGAATCTTCTTTCTTGTAGTTTGGATCCATTGCTCCGTGTCCGCTTCTCTGGAGCAGCAGAAAACAACCTTTTTGTAGAGCCGAAATGCAGGCTGTTCCAGTTTCAATTCCAAGCGTTTCCTGCTAGGGCTGGGAAGTGTCACTGTCAGTCAGCAGACAGATCCAGTGGTCAGAGTGTATAAAACAGCTCCCTGCGTGGTCCACCAAACAGCTGACGGGCTGCAGGTTCTTTACCTCTGACTTGTACCGTTATATACACTTAATGTTCATGTTTGTGTGTACACACACACACACACACACACACACACACAACCTCTTGAATGCAGACCTGTTTTCCTAATGCCTCTGCACCCCTTCTGTTCTTTGTTTGCATCACACTATTAGAAATGGGGGTGCTGAAGTTCATCCTCCTGGCTTCTAGGAGTTACCAAGTTTCCAAGTTTTATTGCGGCAAAAGCCAGTAACACTAAACACCACAAGATCAGACAAAAAGAATTCAACAATGGCATCGGAAAAGGATTACACAAGGGGACTTCACATTGTGCCATTCAACAGGGAAGATTTACGCTTCCTGATTACTAAAGTGCAAAATTTGGCCACCTCATATGATATTAAGCTTGAGGAATCTTCCAGAATGTATTTTCGTAAAATTTCGGGGGAGGATTCCAAATAATGTTGTAGGGGTATCAATTTTGATAAAAGCGGCAAAATAAATTGAACTCGTTCTTCACTATAAAATTTGCAAAATAGAAGGATGTGTGTGACAGATTCTACCTTATTAGACATACAAGGGCAGAGACACGCATGCATTGGTACCCGCGTGAATTTGCCGTACAGCACTGTTGAGGGCATTGTCTCAAAGCGGGCTCTAGAAAAAGCCCATCTATAACCTAGGAGTTACATTGTGCACTTACATCAGTGTTTCCGAAACCTGGGTCTTCAGCTGATTTTGGACCACAACTCCCATCATCCCTGACTTGCTAGCTAGTAGTCCCAAAACAGCTGGAGACCCATGTTTGGGAAAACGCATAAAACAGCAAGCATGTTGTGAGCAAAAGCACCTCCCACCCATTAGAAGAGTGGTGAGGCCAAGATCCAAGCAGGACCCAGATTCTTGCTGAACGCCAGATCCCCAGAGGCAGTCTGCAAAGAGGCTGAATGTAAACAGGCCCCTGAAAGGGATAACACAGCTGGCATGAGCTCTAGCAGCTTCGGAGCTAACCTTTGGCCTTCTAGATGGTGCTTGGCTACAACTCCCAACATCCCTGACCATCGGCCATTCTGGCTGGGACTGATGGAGTCCCGACAACAGTCAGAGGGCTGCAGGTTAGCCACCCTTCATAAGGTACCCTTGGATGTGCTTAATGGATTGAGACGTAACAAATTAATGGACAGAGGTTGGTAAAAGCAGCACAGTTTGAAGCAATCCAAGCTTTGGACACTTAATTTTCTTAGAAAGGGACTGTGGCTCATCAACCTGGGAAGGTAGCCCATCTAGGAGAAAGAAAACTCTGACCCTAATCCTCTGCTGCCTTGTGGGATATCTTTGGGAGAAGAAAAGGCTGAGGAGTAAACCAGACACAAATCCAGAGATGGGTCCCTAAGACGGTTGGATGCCACCTTGTATGCCGCCTTCTGGCAAGCCCTCCAACCAACCTGGTGCCAAATACAGTGCTGTGTTTTCCTTTGGACCCCACCAATGAGGTCGAGAGGGAGGTCTGGGCAGCCCAGGTCCTCCACACACCCTTCCCAGGCTTGCGCCCCAGGGAGGTCTCTTTGGTGCTGCTAACACACTGGTTGGACTACCCCCCTGGAGGCGCACTCCATGATCTCTCAAGGCTGATGGGTACCAACAACTGATGTTCTAGAACAGGCTTCCTCAACCTCGGCCCTCCAGATGTTTTGAGACTACAATTCCCATCACCCCTGATCACTGGTCCTGCTAGCTAGGCATCATGGGAGTTGTAGGCCAAAAACATCTGGAGGGCTGAGGTTGAGGAAGCCTGTTCTAGAAGATTTACCTTTGAATGGACCAGAACAACATCCCGTGTGTGAGATGAGAGAAACTGAAAGAAGCTAGTCCCCCCTAAATGTTTGATCCGACGAGGTAGGTTGTTTCCTGTTAATGAGGAGGCACACTTCATTGTTCACACTCAAGTATTTAATTCACACGGTTTTTTACCAGCTCCTTGGTGTTCCTGCTGTGGTATAACACCATTCAATAGTGTTGTGTGCCTAATCAGGGCTGGGAGGGTAGGTCATGTGATGGTCCTTGGATTCTCCTGCGCTGCAATGGGGCTAGCATTCCCTTCCTTACCTTCTCCCTCCCTCCCTCCCAGTTGTTTTCCTGATGCTACAGTTGTCACCTTTGCCTGCCTCCCTGCCTATCTGTGTTGCATGAGGCGTCCCAGCCCTGAGGGACATAGATGGATGCCTCCAACATGGAGAACTTGTTTTTTACAGGCTCTCATTTTAGTCCCTTCCTCGACCCCCACACTGGGCCTCGCAGTATTGCCACAGTTCTAATACCAGGAGTTCTCGGGTTTACCGCATTTCTGTTCTCAGTTCATATTACACATCCCAACAGTGTGCTGCACAATAAAAGGAATCCCCGGGCTCCTAGTGGGATGGAGGAAGATGCTGCCAAGGAAGCCTTTGTCTAGCAAGCTTGCAGAAGCGAGGCCCATTTCCTGTCTTTAGGCAGACAAAATGTGTACATTGCACGGGGCGTCAAGACTCCAGCTAAACTGACTCCTGCATCTCTCCAGGTGCAAAGGAATCTGTTGGAAATGGCAGCAATGAAGGCAAAATGGGTAGAGGGTTTCCCCTTGAAGACTGTGCTAATTGTATGTGAGCTGAAGGAGTTGGTTCCTTGTTCTTCATGCTTTCTTTCCTGCTAGACTCTTGCTTATCACACATACAAAGACCTAGCAAATACACAGCCTGTTTCTGGTTTGTTCTTTCAGATTGGGGGTCTCCCACCTTTCGGGGCCTGGGAACAACCCATTTCACAGAAGGGAAAAATGGGGATGCTCAGAACTCTTCTGCTCTCCATCAAAACAAACACAACACAGACCCAAAAAGTCCCCCCCCAGTAGCCAGAACGTTCTCCACAACCAAACAGCAACAAGAGCCAATCCAAACACCCCAAAACCAAGCAAAGTAAAAAAACAAAACAAACAAACAAAAAAAAAACACCAAAGGGAAGGGGGGGAACCCCAAACAAAACATTTCTGCATGGGCCCAGAGACATTCTGGGGGAAGGGAGGGGTGGGTGGATGATGAGCTTTGTTTTCTACCTGGCCAAATGTCACTCATGGTCAAAACAAACAATTGGGAGGCATGGGCAGATGGCAACTCTGTGTGTGTGTGTGTCTGAGGGTGCCACATTGGGGACCCCAATTTGAAACAGAAGAAGAAGAAGAGTTTGGATTTGATATCCCGCTTTATCACTACCCTAAGGAGTCTCAAAGCGGCTAACATTCTCCTTTCCCTTCCTCCCCCACAACAAACACTCTGTGAGGTGAGTGGGGCTGAGAGACTTCAAGGAAGTGTGACTAGCCCAAGGTCACCCAGCAGCTGCATGTGGAGGAGCGGAGATGCAAACCCGGTTCACCAGATTACGAGTCTACTGCTCCTAACCACTACGCCACAAGTTGCAAAGCAGGCAGAGTTGGCATTTCAAGCCACTTGTGCCCTGTATATATGTACTATGACTTCCTTCTGCCAATAGCTTCCCAGGAGACCTTTCGGTCCCATCTGCCTCATGGAAGTATGAGAAGTACAGTGAACTGCTGGCAGTAATGTCCATCTCCATGCTTCAAGAAGGGCTTCTGCAAGCCATTTCTGGCCTGGGCCCCTCACTCTGTTCTCCTGAAGGAAACTCTGTGCAGGGATAGCGATTCCAAGCTGTTGTAGGAGGGTAGCATAGCAACTTCAGAGGCATGTTGTGGGGCAGCAGATGTAGCATGGGAGCTGGTGTCGTGGCTGTTGGGTGTATGGAGGTCAGAAGATTTGTGCAAGTACAGCCGGCGGAAAGTCAGGATGCAGGTGATGGCGACAAAATCCAGAATCAACTCAGCCATCTCTACTACGGAGAGGACCGAGGAACCAAACCACAGGCTCCACTGGCTTCCCAGCTGTGAAAGCAGTGTCACCACCTGCAGAATGAAGATCAGAATAGGGGAATATTTTATTTTTATAAAAACAATGCTCAAGAAATAAATTTGGCTCCCCAAACATCTTAGCCATTGATAGAGATCCGTAAGGCTGCCATCTTTTCCCTTGGGACTCACTTAGATCACCGGTTCTGTGAACTCCATTTCAGAAGAAATCACAATATCCAGTCTAACTGCAATGAGGAGTAGCTATGTCGCTCCTGCCTCCTGGGGGCTGGAGATGTACTCCAGAACATTTATATTTTAATGTCTACATATGATCCAAATGTTGACACTTGCGCTTCAAAAATCGAAATTGCTGTTAAACTTTTACAGTCACCTATTTCAATGTATTGAATTGAGGTCCATATACTAAATTACTAAATTATGATGCAGGTCATGTTGGTGTGAAATTTTGACACCATCTACGGTACCACATGCTGTCAAATATTGACTGCTACAGCAAAATCCGGCAGTGACTATCAACTACTTGCTGAAGTTTTGTAAACCTAGAGAACACTCACTATCGAAACATTTGGGGATTGTATATGCATTTTTACTCTAGCTCCTGTGCACAGTGCTTAGCCTTCTAAAAATGAACTCTCTCAGATGCTGATAGTGACCAATCTCAAGACTTCTTGCTGGGTAGAGAGATGTGGGGAATAGGATACTTACTTGTCTTGAGACAAGCTAGTTTAAGCTTCTTTAGGAAGAGCTCTTTGCAGGGGCTGCTGTTAGCGGGCAGGCGGGCAGGGGAATTGTGTCGCTCCCTGCCTTGCAGGCCTTCTGCCACCTGGCCTGAGAGGGCGGGGCTCAGACTGACTCCAACTACAAAAAACTGAGCCTGCTGAACAGAATCTTGGACTGGGGTATTGTTTAGGGGAGGTTGTTGCAGTAAATGTTTGTCTCTTTATATTGGATCTTACAATTTATGTGGAAGTTGTTCAGTTTGGTTGTGCTCTTTTTGAGGTTTTATTTATTGTTTATGATTACTTTTGGTATGTTTGTAGTTACACAATTTTTCACATGCTGTAAGCTGCCTTGCAAAAGTAAAGGTAAAGGGACGCCTGACCATTAGGTCCAGTCGTGACCGACTCTGGGGTTGCGGCGCTCATTTCGCTTTATTGGCCGAGGGAGCCAGCGTACAGCTTCCGGGTCGTGTGGCCAGCATGACTAAGCCACTTCTGGCGAACCAGAGCAGCGCACGGAAACGTCATTTACCTTCCCGCCGGAGCGGTACCTATTTATCTACTTGCAGTTTGACGTGCTTTCGAACTGCTAGGTTGGCAGGAGCTGGGACTGAGCAACGGGAGCTCACCCCGTCACGGGGATTCGAACTGCTGACCTTCTGATCTGCAAGTCCTAGGCTCTGTGGTTTAACCCACAGCACCACCTGTCCCACACAGCTGCCTTGAGCACGGTAGTAAAGGTAGCAAACAAATAAAATAATTGATTGATGCCAAGGGGTGGGCATTATTCTGGCATGTGCCCATGACATTCTAACGAGTACATTCCAAAAAGTGTTGCAGAATGCAGTTATGTTGCTGCTTGGGGCAGAGAACCACATTTTCCCAACAACAAAAATGACACCCCCCCCCCGAGAAATAGGGAAGTGCAATGTACCTGAAACAAAAGCACTTATTTGAAAGAAGGAGGCTAGATTCCCATGCAATGAGCAACAATGGGCAGATTTTTATTTCCAGGAACTGACTATCTGGACAGGCCTTAAAGGATTATGGTTTTTTGGTGTCACAGATGGTGGTAGGGGGAGCAGTTGGGAATACGTGGTGACGAAGGGAATACATACTGTGAAAGCAGGAGACTCCCCGTTGCTTTTATAATTCCACTCCTCAAAAAATATATTCACTTTGGCAATTCCATTCCTGGCAATAAAAAAGGGAAAGTTCTGGCTCAATCAATATCCTACAGCTCAGTCCTACAAATGAGTATTCATCCTATTCAGTGCAATGGGGCTTTTTGCCAGGTAAGTGCCTATAGGATTATAACCTACACCTCTCCCAAAATGCCCACTCCTTCCAAATTCACAACCCCCCATTCCCAGGTCTACGGCATTTCTCTGAACTTTATCTCATAAACTCAAATTAAGCTGCCCCATAACATGCCAAATGTTTTTAAACAGTGTGAGCATCTGTTTGGAAGCTATAATTTCCTACTTCACCTCCTGAAACCTGCAAACGATCTGTCTAGGGCATGGGTAGGCAAACTAAGGCCCACGGGCCAGATCAGGCCCAATTGCCTTCTGGATCCGGCCCGCGGACGGTCTGGGAATCACCGCGTGGATTGCAAGCACGCACATTCTTTTCCCCTCCCTCCCTCCCATGGCGCTGCCGCCGCCTCTTTCCTCCCTCCTCCTGGCTTCTCCCTGCCCTGCCTAGAGGAGGAAGGGGGCCTTGTTGGTGTCAGCAGCAGCAGCAGCGCTTGAGCGGCCGCCATTTTAAGCAGCCCCTCTCCAGAGCCCTTTTGCGTGCCGCTCATTGTTCCGCCGCCACTGCCAACCCCTGCTGCTCGCAAGACACGGGTAAGCAGCCACAGGGGCTTGCAGTGCTCTTGCATCACTGGCCGCCCCCAATATAGTCTGGCCCCCCACAAGGTCTGAGGGACAGTGGAGCGGCCCCCTGTTGAAAAAGTTTGCTGACCTCTGGTCTAGGGCAGTCAGGAACTTGTGGTTGCTGATAAACAGGACTTGTTGGAGTATATATTTTTAAAAGTGTGTGTGTGTTTTCAGCTATTCTTATTGTATCTGTAAGCCACATTGGGTGTCTAACATTATGTAGAGGAATGGATTAGAAGTGGTACCTCGGGTTAAGTACTTAATTCGTTCCGGAGATCCGTACTTAACCTGAAACTGTTCTTAACCTGAAGCACCACTTTAGCTAATGGGGCCTCCTGCCGCCGCCGCGCCGCCGGAGCACGATTTCTGGTCTCATCCTGAAGCAAAGTTCTTAACCCGGTGTAATATTTCTGGGTTAGCGGAGTCTGTAACCTGAAGCGTATGTAACCCGAGGTACCACTGTACTACACTGCTTCTTGCACCAGAATCATATAATTATATAGTTGGAAGGAACCCTGGAGCTCGCCTCTGCTGTTCCGGAATCTCAACACATTGTCCCCAGTCCAATTAATCGCCATAGTTTCAGAAAACATGCATTTAATTCATGCAATCTACCTTAAGCCCTATCCCTAAGCAATTTCTTCCTTGATCCTAGAATTCACCACTCTCTGCTGTCCCAACACAGCTTAGCACCCTGTGATCCTCATTGTTTCTCCCTATTTTTCATCAATCGTTGCGTCTCCGATGCTGACCTTCTATTCTGACCGTAGGTGGAGCTCTTACCTCTTGGATGTGATGTTATACTTGTTTTGCCGTGACAGCATGTGGAACACCCAGGCCTGAAACGACACATTTGCAAAATAAATAAATTGGAAACAAAAGCTTTATAAGCAGCCCAGAAGCACACAAATGCATGTAACTGACCCCCAGCAAGAAAATAATCCACGTGTGTGTGTCTGTGTGTGTGTGTGTGTGTGTGGAATTTATAGCAAATCAGTGTGTGTGTGTGTGGGGGGGGGAACTTAGTCTTTCCCCCCACTGTTTCCACTCTGCTTCTTTTCTTTTCTTTTCTAAAAAACCTTTTTATTGAGTTTTACCTTGCCAATTTAAATTCAAACGTTAAACATCAACATCATCATCAAGAATTCCCTGAATTCTTCGATTCCCCTCCGCCTTTCCATGGTTACCACTATCAAACTTTTTTCAACTGCTTCACTTATTTTCTCTATTTTTCTTAAATAATCCATTTTTTACCTTAGTTTTTTAATACGTTACAAGCGTTACTCAAATCCTGTTTTTAGGTGTTTACAGTGTTCTCTTAAACACATTGTAATCCCATTCCTCCTTAAAGTTCTTCTCTTCCTGGTTTCTCGTTTTCTGTTTCCACTGTTTCTGGTTGCTTGCCCCAAGTGGCTGCCAACCCCCTACCCCAGTATGCTCAAAAAGTGAGTTTGATAGAAACGTACTTTTGGACTCCCTACTGCAGAGAAGGGACGCGGGTGGCGCTGTGGGTAAAAGCCTCAGCGCCTAGGGCTTGCCGATCGAAAGGTCGGCGGTTCGAATCCCTGCGGCGGGGTGCGCTCCCGTTGTTCGGTCCCAGCGCCTGCCAACCTAGCAGTTCGAAAGCACTCCCGGGTGCAAGCAGATAAATAGGGACCGCTTACTAGCGGGAAGGTAAACAGCGTTTCCGTGTGCAGCTCTGGCTCGCCAGAGCAGCGATGTCACACTGGCCACGTGACCCGGAAGTGTCTCCGGACAGCGCTGGCCCCCGGCCTCTTGAGTGAGATGGGCGCACAACCCTAGAGTCTGTCAAGTCTGGCCCGTACGGGCAGGGGTACCTTTACCTTTTACTGCAGAGAAAGGCTGAAGCCTTCTGATATGGTTTTTCTTTTCTTTTTTTTAAAAAAGCTCTGCAGCTCTGCTATATGCATTTTTGAAAAACGTGTACCGTATTTTTCGCTCTATAGGACGCACTTTCCCCCCTCCAAAAATGAAGGGAAAATGTGTGTGCGTCCTATGGAGCGAATGCAGGCTCCTTGGCTTCAGCGATAGCAATGTGAAGCCTCCAAAGCCCAGAGGGAGCGCTCCCCCTGCGCTCCCCCCGCGCTCCAGAGGCTTTGCATTGCTTTCGCTGAAGCTGCCTGAAGCCCCCGGAGCGCAGGGAACTCCTGCTGCGCTCCGGGGCCTTCAGGCAGCTATCCGCAAGCCTTCAGAGCGCAGCAGGAGTTCCCACTGCGCTCTGAAGGCTTGCGGATAGCCGCCTGAACCCTGGAGAGTGAGAGGGGTCAGTGCACACCGATCCCTCTTGCTCTTCAGGCTTCACTTCGCTGGAGAGGCGCTGCACAGTTTTCCCTCTCTGCGCAGCGCCTCTCCAGCGAAGCGGGAGGAGAAATGGAAGGGGCTCTGTTTCTTCTGCCACTTCGCTGAAGGGGCGCTGAGCAGAGAGGGGGAGAAATCCCCCCCCTGTTCTCCCCTTCCTATGGTCCAGTGTGTCCTATGGTCCGGTGTGTCATATAGAGCAGTTGCCCCGTGACAGTTCTTAGGTGTGCATGTGTGTACTCATGGAAGCAGGAAATCATCTCCTTACCTCAGAGACAGCAGAAGGCCATCGTGAATATCCAGCTGACAACTGGTATTCTGTCACCCTAAAGAGAAATGCATATAATAAGCTTAGAGGCACATTACCAGGGTACCTTATTTACATCTGATGTTCATGGGTGTCAAGGATTGTAACCTAACCTTCCAACATTCCTTAGAATTGGAAATACTCGATGCATCCTCAGAGGCGCTTGTGCCACCTCTTCATTACGCCACACATTTCCGGGTGGGACCCTAGCGCTGGGCTCCAGTCCTCTTCCCCTTTCCCCCTTGTCCCCATCCTGCTGGTCACTCAAGACTCATCAACTGCCACTGCCGGCTGCACTGCGGCCCTTTTAAGCCCACGCTTCTCTCCACAATCCCCTGGTCGGTCTCTCTGCCTCCGGCACTCTGCAGCGCCTTGGCAAATTACATCATCAAGCCGCGCCACCAAGCCCGGAGGCAGCCGCCATGTTGCGAGGGGCAGAGAGGCAGAATCCGCTACTGGGGCAGCATTGTGATGGCGGCTGCTGCTGGTGGGATAAAGCCTTGAAATTGGGATGCGCCAATTCAAAGTCAGAAAGTGTGATGGCTTCCCCAATTCTGAGACTGTCCTGAAAAAATTGGGGTACTTGAGGGGTATGCTGTAAGGGTGCAAGTTCTTATAATGCTGCTCTTCTGTTGGTACCTGCATGGCTCAGCTAAGACATACACCTAGGACACCTGTGGCACCATCACCTTCCAAGATATGAGCAGTTGCCAATCACAAGATATGTTTGCTACATCAGGCAGTGGCATAGCGTGGGTTGCCAGTGCCTGGGGCTGTGTGGGAGGGAGGGAAACGGATAGAGTATGCATGGAAATTCAATGGTCTAGCGGCATCCATATCACCCAGGAGTTTGCAGCCACAGAGATAAGAAAAGAACAGTTCCATTGGTTTGCATGGAGAAGCAGTTTTCAATGGAGCCCAGCGACGGAAGTGTGCAGCTGTATTGAGGCAGCACCGGGTGTCCCCCACTATGCTACACCACTGACATCAGGTGAGACATCAGCTGGAGAAAAGAGGCAATGGAAGAACCCTTCGTTACTGGGTTTCTGAAGAAAGCCTGGGGCTGAGAGGCCTGAGTTTGGGAAACCAGGATGGAATGATAAGTTGGGTACAAAAAACCACAACAAAACAAAAATCCTGTTCCGCTCCATTTTACTGAATATTTTTTACTGCCCAGCAAGCTCTGTGGAATTTGACCAGGCCCAGGAATGCAACTGCACAGGTTTTGAAACTGACTTACTTGCAAGGTTTCCGGCATTTGGTGAAACAGCCCAGGGTGCCTGTTTTGAATTCAGCCTGGAGTTTGTAATAACAATAACCTAGTCCAGAGACAGAGGGACAGTCGATAAAGTAATTGTGTGAGCTGCGTGCATAGGACAGGAGCCCCAGCACCTTGCACCATGGATAGGAAACAGGTGAGATTGTGGATTTCTCCCCCCCCCCATGCCTTTTGTCTCCACTTACCCCAGGCAGGATGCTTGTTGTAGTCACAGTAAACTGCTCCGGCGGGCAAGGGGTAGAAGAAATGGCCACAGCCACACCGGTCCACCATGCTATTCTGAAAACAGGAACGAATGCAGACCTAGGTGAAGTAAAAGGAGAATTGTCACCATAGGGCAGTGTTAGCAATGCCCTGGGAAGCCTATGGGGACAGGCATGTAATGCAAATAAAAATAAGGATCGTAATCATAACAGGGTTAGTCTGGTGCCAATTACAGGGTAAGGATTAGTGGGTGAGTCAAATGTAGGTACCTGCTCAGTATAACGGGATTGGTAGAGGATCTTCACAGGCACGTCACTGCCATTTTCTGTGCAGTCGCTGTAAGTGCCCCCAAGGCGGTTTGTTGTTTCCTGACAATTCACAATATGTCAGATCAGCACAGTTGCATTCCTTCCCTTTGATTTGCAGCTGTTTCTCACACCAAATCAGCTCCTCTCTCTATCTCTAGTTTTATGGGGAAGTAACCAACATTTCAGGGACACGGGTGGCGCTGTGGGTTAAGCCACAGAGCCTAGGGCTTGCCGATCAGAAGGTTGGCGGTTCGAATCCCCGTGACGGGGTGAGCTCCCATTGCTCGGTCCCTGCTCCTGTCCACCTAACAGTTCGAAAGCACGTCAAAGTGCAAGTAGATAAATAGGTACCGCTCCGGGGGGAAGATAAACGGCGTTTCCGTGCGCTGCACTGGTTTGCCAGAAGCGGCTTAGTCCTGCTGGCCACATGACCCGGAAGCTGTACGCCAGCTCCCTTGGCCAATAAAGCGAGATGAGCACCGCAACCCCAGAGTCTACCACGACTGGACCTAATGGTCAGGGGTCCCTTTACCTTTACCCAACATTTCTTTATATTTTATTTTTGTAACCTCTGACTGAATCCAATGGGTCTTACGGGAGCCATGTGCTTTCCTCTCATTCCCTCACAATTCTGCACACTGAAGCCGGGTCTCACATCCTACTTCTGACCTCACCTTTCTCATACTGATGGATGTTTCAACGCCGGGGCGCACATTGAAGCCCCCGTCATCCATGAAGGCCGGTTCCTTCTGACCGTGCACCATCACTCGGGCTCCCGTCACAGTGGATAGAAGTGGGATAAAGTCGTTCTGCTCTGTGCGGACAACTAGAGAGAGACCTGTGGAGACAGAGGGCAGGGAAGGCCAACGGCAGTCATGCACAGAGATGAAAACAGGGCAAAGGAGAGACGGGAAGAAGATGAAGTTCCTGCAAGAGAGGAACAGTAGACCAAACTGATGGACTATGCGGAGATCGCGAAAATGACTGGGAAAATCAGGAAGACCAGAATTTCAACAAAGACTAGAGGAAATTCATAATTTACCTTGGAGACCAGTGTAAACAATTGAACTCTTTAGCAATACAGTGGTGCCCCGCAAGACGAATGCCTCGCAAGACGGAAAACCCGCTAGACGAAAGGGTTTTCCGTTTTGGAGGTGCTTCGCAGGACGAATTTCTCTATGGGCTTGCTTCGCAAGACGAAAATGTCTTGCGATTCCTGGGGTTTTTTTTCCGCTCCCCACCCCCTTTTTCTAAGGCACTAAGCTGCTAATAGCCTTTTAGCAGCTAATCCGCTAATCCCTTAAGCCTTTAATAGCCGCTAATAGCCGCTAAACCGCTAATAGCGCTAATCCGCTAATGGGCTTGCTTCGCAAGACGAAAAACCGCTAGACGAAGAGACTCACGGAACGGATTCTTTTCGGCTTGCGAGGCACCACTGTATTTGAATAACACTTGCATTGTAAAAAGAACTAGGAATAAATGGGATACTTAAAAAATTGGAGTAACTTAAAATATGCAGCAGAAAAGGACTAGAGATGGAAGGTCCAGAGATTTGGGTGAATCTTTTGTCTATTTACCTTTTTATTACTTATGACTTTGAATGTAAACTTTGACTTGTAAAACCAAATAAAAACTACTATCAAAAAAGAAAGAAAGAAAAGAAACCCACAAAAATGCAAAGAAAGGAAGAAAAGAAGACAGGCAGGTGGCTGTGGGAGTGAGCTCAGCTAGGAAGAAAAATCAATGTTGCAGGAAAGAGATGAACGTGGTGCCAGATTAGAAAGGGGAACGAGGATATAGCTCAAGGAGCCTCTTCCGACATCCATCACCACCTTCCAATCCCCTGCTCACCATTATTGATCCCAGGCAGGGAGGACATCCAGAGTGTGCTGCTGTTGTCATTGAACGTGTAGCAGTTTCCATAAATAGGGTGATGGAAATGAGTGTAGTTCCTGAGAAGAAATGCAAAGTGTCCAGGTCAACTCAATGAAGAATCATAGAATTCAAGAGTTGGAAGAGACCCTGAGGATCATGCAGTCCAACCTCCTGCAATGCAAGAATATGCAGCTGGTCCATACAGGGATGGAACCTGCAACCTTGGCATTATCAGCGCCACGCTCTATTCAACTGAGTTATTCAGAAAGACAATTCAGTTGAACAAAAGTGAAAAAAGGCAGGCCACTGCGTTGGCCCATTAGAAATGAACAAACATCAACAGTAGCACAATTTCTGTACTGGGGCTAAGTAAACACAATAGCAAAAGAAGCCAGCAGGCTATAGTGTATGAGAACTCAGCCTAGGTATCAACCCCCTAAAAAATGGAAGAGAGAAATAGAAGTTTCTGTCATGGTAGAAGTCCCAAGTCTTGCAGCTTGTCTGTCCTAAGATGGAAGGTTTTCTGCTGATTTAAAATTCTGCCAATAGGAAAAAGAAAAAGACTATTGGTCCAATCCTGGGGTCAGATATGCCCCAAGAAAGCCATACAAACAAACTATCTTGGGGTTGGTATTAAGCCACTATATGCCAATGAGAGGGGTGCAGGTGGCGCTGTGGGTTAAAACCACAGAGCCTAGGACTTGCCGATCAGAAGGTCGGTGGTTCGAATCCCCGTGACGGGGTGAGCTCCCGTTGCCCGGTCCCTGCTCCTGCCAACCTAGCAGTTCAAAAGCACAAAGTGCAAGTAGATAAATAGGTACCGCTCCGGCGGGAAGGTAAACGGCATTTCCGTGCATTGCTCTGGTTTGCCAGAAGTGGCTTAGTCATGCTGGCCACATGACCCGGAAGCTGTACGCCGGCTCCCTTGGCCAATAAAGCGAGATGAGCACCGCAACCCCAGAGTCTGTGACTGGACCTAATGGTCAGGGGTCCCTTTGCCTTTACCTATATGCCAATGAAGCCAAACTAACATGCCTTTGTTGATAAGTTTCTTTTGCCAGTAAAACAGTATGGTGGCACGTTAGTATTTAGTGCACAAATTAGTCCAGTACACAAATGCACAGGGACGGTGCATGGAGCATAACATCGAATTATTGTGCCATTAACATACATCTAATGTTAACTATAAAAGTCACATAGGCGGAACAGTGTAGAGATAATTAGTTGTGAATGATCCGCAACAACAACTCTAATGGGCCTTGTGATTTTAACACACTGCTTGAGCAGCCTGGGCACAGTCAACGCATTTCACAACTGAAGAAGTTGGGTTGGCAGATTGGTTACATGCAGAACACTGCTGCTGCCAACCACGGAGATGACACCTTGGCATTGTCTTGGTGCCCTCAGGAGTCAGCAGGAGTGGGCAGCTGCTGAGGGCATCAGAGCTCAGAAGGGCCCCATCACCCACCGGCCTGACCCCCCCCAGCTCTGCCGCTTCACCCTCCCCACTGCGCTGCTAAGGTACATTTGACATCACTTAATGGGTTGTTAATTACGTGAAACCAGTGTTTGTCTTGCTGTACCCAAAGTTCTTTTTTGCACCAGCAGAGTCAAATAGCGCTTAACACCTACTCCATCCCATCTGAAGGCTATTACAAACGGCCACCTGTCATGTTTGAGCTACTTGAAATTCCTGCCTTGCAAGGGGTTGGATTAGATGACGCTTTGGTCCCTTCCCAGTTCTGTGATTCTATTCTCTGCTGACTTCAGCTCTTCAACCAAGCCCCGCAATATTATATTTTCTTCCTCTGCCCAAAGATTTGGTGTGCAGAGGTGCTGTAGTGAATTCAAAGATTTGCTCATTGCCTCATAACATTTTACTTAGCCTCAGTAAAGGTAAAGGGACCCCTGACCATTAGGTCCAGTTGCGGACGACTCTGGGGTTGTGGCGCTCATCTTGCTTTACTGGCCGAGGGAGCCGATGTACAACTTCTGGGTCATGTGGCCAGCAGGACTAAGCTGCTTCTGGCGAACCAGAGCAGTGCACGGAAATGCCGTTTACCTTCCCGCTGGAGTGGTACCTGTTTATCTACTTGCACTCTGACGTGCTTTCGAACTGCTAGGTTGGCAGGAGCAGGGACCGAGCAACGGGAGCTCACCCCGTCGTGGGGTGACCAAATTGTGTCTGTGATTATGACCCTGCAGCAGAGTTTCCTTAACTACGACCCCTAAAGTTTCGGATTCCCTCTAAACCGGTGCCAAAGTTTTGTGGTTGTTTTGTAGGGTTTTGTAGTGTGAACCCCTTGTTTTGTAGAACCACCCCCCATTGATTAATTGAGACATCAAACAGGGGTCCGTACTTAACATCAAAAAAATCAAACATGGTTCGTGCTACAAAATCCTACAAAACTTTGGCACCAGTTTGAAGGGGACCCCAAATTTCAGGGTTTGAAAATTTCCCTGAGCAGCTTTGATGCACTTAGCAGCCTTCTCAGAGAAGATCCAGCACTTTCTAATTCAGAGGCACGACGGATGTGTGAAAGCTGAGGGCATGACCCAGGCGCAAGCTGTGTCGACACCATAAATAGTGTCTTCAGCACCAGAAGCAAATCAGCAAGGCTTAAACGTACTGCAAATTTAAACAAGAATAAACAGCATTCAGCGCTGATTCAGGGCACTTGTGAAGAAGCCTGGTGTCAGCAGCAGGTGGGTTTGGAAGGGGGAGGAACGGCCTGCACAAGTTGTGAAAGGAAGGTCAGAGTAAGGTGAGTTGACAAAGTACTGCAAACAATTGCTGGAACTAATGGTGGTTTGTCAGCCTGCCAGCTAGACCCAAACAACCGAGGCTTGGCAGCACTGGAAAAATGGTATTTTTGTTCCAGAGATGGGAATCTAACCAGTGGAACTAACCCCTGTGGTCACGGAAGGCCTGATTCATGTTACGCCCTTATCACCAAGCCAAAAGCAGCCCACTGGGAAATTGATACACTTCCTTGTTTTGCTGCTTGTGGGGCACTGGGAAAAACAGGGGGAAGGGGGCTGGTGGCCAAGAACCTGGCAGGAGAGAGAGGGTATACACGTGGCCAGTGGGCTGTATTTGGCTTGGTGGGTAACAGGCAGAGCAGGGCTCCCTCAGCATCACATGGAAAGGGGTGTCAAATGAATCGTGTGGACACCTTCCAATAAAAGAAGCGACTCCCCACAACATTTGGGTGACGCATAGCTGGTAACTTACAGATTTGAAAATAAGGGACCAGCAGCCTCAAAAATAAGGGATCAGCAGCCAAAATAAGGGATTTTAGTCAACCAGCAGCCAAACAAAGCCTCAAGCAGTGGTTCCCACAGCGCAGCAACCTGGCAAAGGGGATGCAGCAAGGAAAAGCACTGTCACCTCTCCGCTGGGAAGCACTGAGCAAAGGTGAGTCCCCAGGCAATGCGGCCGATTTGATTGGCACAAGGCATGCAAGCTCCACCACCCCCAGTCGTTCTTAGACTCCTTATTGGGTGAGCAACGCAGCCAAGCAACACACTTGGAGCCTCCCTCCTCCCTGGCCGGCAGGGAGGGAGGGAGAGGAGCTGCTTCCTTTGAAACCCGGGAAATTTAAGGGACATCATCTAAAAGGGACAGCAGCGGGACACAGCGCTGGGATAAGGGAGTTTCCCGCCAAATAAGGGACGGTTGACAGCTATGGGGTGACGTCAACCTCCTTCTTGGCAGGAGAGTGGGGATATTTGCTGGCGTGGCTGCACTGACATAACCGTAGGAACCAGCTACTAGGGACCAAGGTCTCTTCGGCTCCCCCAATAAAATATTTGAGGGGACAGGCCTTCCCAAAGTTGATGGGCACTGCCATTCAAATGGTGTGCGCATACTGCATCTTATGATCGATTATGCAGGGTGGGACGTACATGGACCCCCCAATATTTTATTCAAGTTGGCACCCCTAGACATAATTTGTTATGGTCCTTAACTGGGGTTGCCAAGCTGCCAGGCAGGATTTTGCAAAGGTGGGACTGCTTTTCATTCAGATGTCATATTTGAGTGGAACTAGGAGGGATGCGGGTGGCGCTGTGGGTTAAAACCACAGAGCCTAGGACTTGCCGATCAGAAGGTCGGCGGTTCGAATCCCCGTGACGGGGTGAGTTCCCGTTGCTCGGTCCCTGCTCCTGCCAACCTAGCAGTTCGAAAGCACGTCAAAGTACAAGTAGATAAATAGGTACCACTCTGGCGGGAAGGTAAACGGTGTTTCCGTGCACTGCTCTGGTTCGCCAGAAGTGGCTTAGTCATGCTGGCCACATGACCTGGAAGCTGTACGCTGGCTCCCTCAGCCAATAAAGCAAGATGAGCGCTGCAACCCCAGAGTTGGCCACGACTGGACCTAATGGTTAGGGCTCCCTTTACCTTTACCTTTTAGAAGGTTTCACGGCAAAAACATGTTCCCAAATACACAGAGATACTGGGAATATAGGGTCTGAAGGGTTTGTCCAAACTTCTGCTTGTTCCATGCTTTCTGGACATGAGTCAAAGAAGTTTTTCTTTTGTCCCACTGTTTTCCCTGGGGAAACACAGTTACTGTTTAATTGGAAGAAACGTTAATCCTCAGAAAACCCGATCAGTGTTTGTTATGATTCAGTGGTAAACAGCGGGGTTTCCTGGGGAAAGCAGTGAGACAAATGAAAAATCTCTCAAACCCATGCGCTGAAGTGTGAACAAGCCCTCAAACTTTCTACCCACTGGGGATGGAAAGTTCTACCAGTTTGGTTCTCTCTGTTTCACATTTCCCCCCAATCTTAATTTGAGTGCTCCACATTTCTGAAGCGATTTGCAATTTTAAAAAAACAAACCTCATAAACATAGTCAGCATTTTAGTATTTCTCCTAATGAGAACACATTTTTGTAGGCAGTTCTGATTAATGTACACATTTTTGCAAGCCATTTTTTAATGAATTCAACAATGCTCTTTTATGTGTTATTTCCACGAATGTGCATACATTTTGTTTGCCTAGAGAACTGCATTGCAAAATTTGAATAAATGTGCGTTTTGAAAGGTGGTTGTGTTTTGCTTCTTGTATGGCTTTGGCAAGTGCGAATTTGGCAGATTTGGCTTTAAATGTGAGCTGCACTGAATCCCCCCCCCCCTTTACCCTCATTGCTAATGCCTACCAATTCTCCTCAGAAAAATGCTCCTCAGACAATTTTTTCTCTTAGAATGGCTTCTGGTTTCAGAGTCTGGCGGTGGAAAAATCCAGATTACCTGGGGGATGGAAGTGTAGGTGCAAGTAAACAGGCAGGTGTGTGTGTGGGGGGGGGGGATATTTATGTAAAAATTCCATGCTCCTTCCCATTCTCTTGGAAGGAGGTTCACAGATCATGTTGTGAATTGCCTTCTGTAACATGGAAATCCACTACTTTATCAGCTATTTAGTTTTTTTAAATTGAATTTTTGAGGCACTTTGAACCAGTGATGGGACGGTGGCCTTTTTATTTTAAAAACCAAACCTGTGTTTTCCAAAACTAGGCCAAAATTAAAATACCCATGAACAGTGAGTGACCCATGTCAATCATTGAGAGCCTTTCCTAGCCTGTTGGCCTCGAGATGTTTGGGACTATATCTCCCATCAGCCCCAGCCAGCAACGGGTACCGAGGTGGGGAAGGTGGGTTTATAAAGCAGCAGTTACATATTTGGGGACTCACGCTTTGTTGCAGGTCTCCTCGTTGAAACGGCAGGAATAGATGAAGCTTGTGAAGTTGGACTCGTCGAGGTCTTTGACGTCAGGGATGCTCGCCAGGATGTTGATGTAGTGGAAGCTGTACCACTCTCGCACGGCATCCACACCTGAGGAGTACATTTGGTGGAAGCAGTCTGTCTTGTTTTCATTCCACTGCAAAAGGAAGTCAACAACCCCGTTAGGCCACTTCCCCAGGGCATAGAGGACGAAATGTGGGCCCTGGGAAGATCAAATGGACCTGGAGGAAGAGGGTCATTCCAAATGCCTGACGAGGACAAAATCTTGGGGAAGCCGGAGAGGCTCAAAACACAAGCAAGATTGTCATAAGACATATGGTTGTTCAGGATAGCGATGATGCAGATACATCAATTTAACATTTATTCCCTCATTCAAAGTGAAAAGAGATTATCTTTACTGATGAAAAGCATTGTTTGTTTCTTTGATGAACTGGGGATTTAAATGTTGCAGGTACAGTGGAACCTCAGGTTACATATGCTTCAGGTTACATACGCTTCAGGTTACAGATTCCGCTAACCCAGAAATAGTGCTTCAGGTTAAGAACTTTGCTTCAGGATGAGAACAGAAATCGGCAGCGGGAGGCCCCATTAGCTAAAGTGGTGCTTCAGGTTAAGAACAGTTTCAGGTTAAGTATGGACCTCCGGAACGAATTAAGTACTTAACCCGAGGTACCACTGTAATCTGAACCTGCACCATTTGAGAAGATGAGCGACACTGAGCGACACTGAGTTAGATTCAGTCACTGTCCTTTCCAGCTTGTGTGTGTGTAATTTTTAATTATTATTTTTTCTAATTTACATTTCAAAATATCCAAACAACTTTAAATCAATGACTTCCCTTCTTTTTCCAAAGCTCAATTTGCATACCAGACATCCCTGCATATTTTGCATAAACCATTCAGTATTCCATTGTTACATCCATCAAAACTTATTTACACTGTTGAATTTACCTTAATGCTACCAGTGTTATTAAATGTACACAGTTTTCACCCATATATTCAGTAAACATTTTCCAGAAAGGAATCTTTTTTTTTTTTTTTTGGAAAGATACTTTTAAACATTTTTTCCAATTCATTCTATATTATTTCCCAATACGCTTTTACCCTTTTACAAGTCCACCATATATGATAAAACGTACCCTCCATTTCATTATATCTTCAGCACTTATCTGATTAGGATTTACCGTATTTTTTGCTCTATAAGACTCACTTTTTCCCTCCTAAAAAGTAAGGGGAAATGTGTGTGCGTCTTATGGAGCAAATGCAGGCTGTGCAGCTATCCCAGAAGCCAGAACAGCAAGAGGGATTGCTGCTTTCACTGCGCAGCGATCCTTCTTGTTGTACTGGCTTCTGGGATTCAGAATATTTTTTTTCTTGTTTCCCCCCCTCCAAAAACTAGGTGCGTCTTGTGGTCTGGTGCGTCTTATAGAGCGAAAAATACGGTATACATTTTAGCAAGTCTACTCAGAGTTAAATACCATCTATAAATCATTTTCAAGTAATTCTCTTTCCTTTCCAGCTTTTGAAGTCCAGCAGAGATACTGGACTTTGAAACAATACTGGTGTGTGTGTGTGTGTGTGTGTGTGTGTGTGTGTAAAAAAGGTAAAGGTAAAGGTACCCCTGCCCGTACGGGCCAGTCTTGACAGACTCTAGGGTTGTGCGCCCATCTCACTTAAGAGGCCAGGGGCCAGCGCTGTCCGGAGACACTTCCGGGTCACGTGGCCAGCGTGACATCGCTGCTCTGGCAAGCCAGAGCTGCACACGGAACGCCGTTTACCTTCCCGCTAGTAAGCGGTCCCTATTTATCTACTTGCCCCCGGGGGTGCTTTCGAACTGCTAGGTTGGCAGACGCTGGGACCGAGCAACGGGAGCGCACCCCGCCGCGGGGATTCGAACCGCCGACCTTTCGATTGGCAAGCCCTAGGCACTGAGGCTTTAACCCACAGCGCCACCCGCGTCCCTGTGTGTGTGTGTGTGTGTGTGTGTAAATCATGCAGGGCCGACCTGTTGGAGGGTAGCAGGAAGAAGCAGAGAGGTGCCACCAAACGAATAGGAAGTCATCCTTACCAGAATGAAACCAATCTTCCAGTCACTCTTGTCCACTTGGGGATTGTTCTCCTCCATGCTGGTCTCACGCTTGTGTCTATAGAGCGGGTGGCGTTGGATATGGCGGTACAGGCTCCTGGAGCTGCGTTTCCGCAAGGATTGGGCCTGCCAGTTCTTCTGCTCCATGGACATGTTGTATTTGTAGAGCTCCATCAGTGTCCGCTGGGTGATTTGATCCAGCTCTTGCAGCTGCTCCTGAATCGCACTGTACCTAAAAGATGGAAGAAGGGGCTTAAAGGGGTCCGTTTCTCTACACTTACCTCAAGGGATCCAGTACATGAAAGGTGGGCAGAAGGTAATATGGTCTACTTGATGGTTGGTTGGGGTGCATGGGGTGTTAGGGGAGGGACACGCCATGCTCCTTCTGGGGTTGTTTTGTCCACCTTTGGGCCTCACCCTGTACTCAGCTCTCACCTGTGGCTCCTAGAAGCTGTCAACACGTGACAGAGGCCACACCCCGGGAATGGCCTTAACGGATCAACTAAACCAGGCGAGGGCAACCAATGGGTCTCAAACCCTCGGTGAGTTGGAGACTTCCTCTACATGCAAAGACAAGCTCCGGTGGAATGAGTGGACTAGGTCAATAGTGGGTTCAATGATCAAGAAGGCAGTTTCTGCATGGTCCTAAACCTCCACTGTGTTGTGGCTATACTCATTTGTGAGAAAGGCTTTGGGAGTAAACCCTGAGGAGAAATGCATACCTGCTGCCTTGCCAGGACCTCTTCAGGAGGAGAAAAGGGCCAAGGAGTAAACATTACACAAGATAGTTGGATGGTGCCTACTGGGCCTCCTTCCAGCAACTCCTGCAGCCAAGCTGGTGCCAAACATATTGTTCTGCTTTCATTTGGCCCACATAGCAAGGCTGAGAGAAGGGACTTGTTGTCTGGGCAGCCCAGGACCTCCATACACACCACTCAAGCCTGTGCTCCAGGGAGGTCACTGTGGTGCTGCTAATGCAGCAAAAACAGCACAGGAGGCAGCAGTTATGAACTGCCAGTTTCTGCAGCCGCAGCAGGCGCCGTGATTCCCCAGCAGTGTGCCTTTGCTCTCGGTGGTGCACTTCATTGCCTCTTGAGACAAATGGATGCCTGGTGCAGGTGAACCATCCCCCTGATCTGATTGGGCATGGAACATATTTCAGTGCAAGATCAGATACTCAGGATCGCATTACACAGGTTAAAGGTAAAGGGACCCCTGACCATTAGGTCCAGTCGTGGCCGACTCTGGGGTTGCGACGCTCATCTCGCATTACAGCTTCCGGGTCATGTGTCTAGCATGACTAAACCACTTCTGGCGAACCAGAGCAGCGCACGGAAACGCCGTTTACCTTCCCGCTGGAGCGGTACCTATTTATCTACTTGCACTTTGACATGCTTTCGAACTGCTAGGTTGGCAGGAGCAGGGACCGAGCAACGGGAGCTCACCACGTTGTGGGGATTCGAACTGCCGACCTTCTGATTGGCAAGTCCTAGGCTCTGTGGCTTAACCCACAGCACCACCCGCATCCCAATTACACAGGTTAGTCATGCCTTAACTGTTTGTGGATACTGAGTGCTAACTCACCCTGTATCAACCTAAAACACTGGGCAAGGGAAGTAGACCACGCAAGGCTCAAGTCAAACCCAACCGGCAATATTGCACATCATCAGGCTTACCTGTAGGGATTGAGAGTACACAGCGTGACAGCAGGGAAGGTCAGCCTATCAGAGTTGAGGTTCAAGTTCAGGTTGACAGGAAAGCTGAAGTACTCTCTGTAGATAATTCCAAACTGCCAGTACATGAGGCCAAAGGTGAGGAAGAAAAGAACTGACCAGAAGGCCGTCTTCATCTTGTTCTTCTTGGAACAAACCAGTCGGATGGCCCCATGGATGGTTGTGTTGTTACAAAAGAACTGGAAAAGCTCCTGATAGGAACTAAAGAATTCAATGAGACCAGAACTCTCTTCTTTTTTCTCCTCCTCCTTTTTTTCTTGCTTTGTCTCCATTTTGAGCTGTTCAGCCCTCTTGCGTCTAGGCTGGTTTTCAGCCTTCACGGTTACAATTCGAGCTGAAAAGAACAGTCACAAATATATATATATGAAGAAGAAGAGTTTGGATTTGATATCCTGCTTTATCACTACCCTAAGGAGTCTCAAAGCGGCTAACATTCTCCTTTCCCTTCCTCCCCCATAACAAACACTCTGTGAGGTGAGTGGGGCTGAGAGACTTCAGAGAAGTGTGACTAGCCCAAGGTCACCCAGCAGCTGCATGTGGAGGAGTGGGGAATCGAACCCGGTTCACCAGATTATGAGACTACCGCTCTTAACCACTACACCACACTGGCTCTCTCTCTCTCTATATATATCTCACAACCATTTCTAACTTCTCCATTCAACTTCTCAAAGGGAAATTTCGAAATGTAAATGTAAATTCACATTTTGAATGTGAAAGTTTAACTTAAATGTTTGAAATCAGACCGCCATGCAGCCGGTTTAATGCTTGCTTACCCAGAGGTAACATAAACCAATGGGGGAGGCTTCGAAGAAAATGTACGTAGAAATGCACCCATATCTCTTGGTAGCTTTGATGTTGGCAAATATGAAATATGGCATTTCATTCATATGGAGTACAGCCCTTGAGTTGACAGCTAGTTCACTAAACTGCCTCAGGGTCTTACTCAGGCAGTCAGGCTTGCCTTGGGGATCGTCAGTGATACCCTACACACATTATTTCTGTCTGTGCTCACTGGGTTTATTCCCAGGTTCATAGTATTGTAATCTAAACGTAAAAAAGGTAAAGGTACCCCTGCCCGTACGGGCCAGTCTTGACAGACTCTAGGGTTGTGCGCCCATCTCACTCAAGAGGCCGGGGGCCAGCGCTGTCCGGAGACACTTCCGGGTCACGTGGCCAGCGTGACATCGCTGCTCTGGTGAGCCAGTGCAGCACACGGAAACGCCGTTTACCTTCCCGCTAGTAAGCGGTCCCTATTTATCTACTTGCACCCGGGAGTGCTTTCGAACTGCTAGGTTGGCAGGTGCTGGGACCGAACGACGGGAGCGCACCCCGCCGCGGGGATTCGAACCGCCGACCTTTCGATCGGCAAGCCCCAGGCGCTGAGGTTTTACCCACAGCGCCACCCACGTCCCAATTGTAATCTAGCCTCCTTACTAATACGGATCCACACCATAGATTTAAAGCACATCCAACATACAAGGCTTTCCTGCAAAGAATCCTGGGAACTGTAGCTTGTTAAGAAAACCAGGAATTGTAGTTATGCGAGGGGAAAGCTGCAGTTCCCAGAATTCTGGGGTGGAAGCCATGGGCTTCAAAGGTGCTTCAAATGTACAGTGTGACATCTTGAATGCTCCCTGTTAGGTTGAGAAAGGATCTTGGCTCTGCAAAGCATGTTCCTTTACATCTCCCTTGTCTCAGTCACATAGCTGTCAATTTACAGATTTGAAAATAAGGGACCAGCAGCCTCGAAAATAAGGGATCAGCAGCCAAAATAAGGAATTTTGCTATTGTAAAGAGTTACATACATTGGTAGGATTGACAGATGCTGTCAATCCGGCATGAGGCGGTTGCGGTGCCGTGGCAGCCGCTGAAGCACCGCCCTTCTGTGTCCCTCCTCATCCCCTCCTCTTCCTCCTCCCTAGGCTGCCTCCTCAGCTGCCTCCACCGCTGCTGCCTCTGGGCTCGCGGGCGGCATGGGCGAGAGTCTCTCTCCCTCCCCTCTCTCAGGCTGGGAAGGGTCGATGGAACTCCTTGCACCAGGACGACGGCGCCAGCGCTCTCTCTCTTGCGGTGGTGGACCCCGAGCCACTGCTTCCCTCAGAACCGGGCGAGCATGAAACCCGGGAAATTTAAGGGACATTATCAATCCGGGACAGCAGCGGGAAATGGCGCTGGGATAAGGGAGTTTCCCGCCAAATAAGGGACGGTTGACAGCTATGCTCAATCATAGCCCTGTGTATCAATTCCCGGAGCCTCTTTACAGATTAGCCTCAGGAATGTAACACAGTTTGGTTTGGGTGTGATGTGCCTTTTGCACCAACAAGTATCTCCAGTGTTAGAAGCAGCAGTATGCCAGATTCTGGGAAACACAATTGGGGAGACCGCTATTGCACTCACATCCAGCTTGCCAGAGGCATCTGACTGGTCACTGTGAAATTAGATGGCCCTTTGGCTTGGCAGGACTGAGATGTAGAGATATGCTTCAGAGATCCAGACCGTGGGGAGCTCTGAAAAATTAATAATTATAATTTGGACTTTTTTATTTTAATTGGAGTATTATGATTGGATATATCAATTGGATGTTTTTTATTGGAAAATCAATAACAATGATTTTTTTAAAAAGATGGCCCTTTGGTCTGATCCGACAGGGATCTGCTTACACTCTTAAAATCACACAGAAGTGTACCTTGTGCCTTATGTTTGGTGACCAGAAGCCTACCTTTTCCACGAAGTCTTTGGCTCAGGCCCTTGGTCCTCATATCCATCTGAAACAAAAGGTAAGTAAATGTAACTGTATCCGCTCATATGCATCCCTTGACTAGCTGAACCTCTCTCATTCCCTCACTTCTCTTCCTTTGTCTCACCCACTGCAGAAATTTAGACTGTCAGCTGCTTAGGGACACAGACCTGTCTTTTTTGAGTACATTCCTGTTTGAGCTGAACTGGACGCCACTCCTATCGCAGTGTTGTGTAGTGGTTAGAACATGGTAGGCAAACTAAGGCCCAGGGGCCGGATCTGGCCCAATCGCCTTCTGAATCCAGCCCATGGATGGTCCGGGAATCAGCTTGTTTTTACATGAGTAGCATGTGTGCTTTTATCTGAAATGCATCTCTGGGTTATTTGTGGGGCATAGGAATTCATTCATTGCCCCCCAAAAATATAGTCCGGCCCCCCGCAAGGTCTGAGGGATAGTGGACCGGCCCCCTGCTGAAAAAGTTTGCTGACCCCTGGGTTAGACTGTCAGGCCAGGACCTGGGAGATCTGGCTTCGAATCCTTAAAATGTAAAGGTAAAGGGACCCCTGACCATTAGATCCAGTCGTGGCTGACTCTGGGGTTGCGGCGCTCATCTCGCTTTATTGGCCGAGGGAGCCAGCATGCCCCTAGCATGACTAAGCCTCTTCTGGCGAACCAGAGCAGCGCACAGAAATGCCGTTTACTTTCCCGCCAGAGTGGTACCTATTTATCTACTTGCACTTTGAAGTGCTTTCGAACTGCTAGATTGGCAGCAGCAGGGACCGAGCAATGGGAGCTCACCCCGTCGCGGGGATTCGAACCACTGACCTTCTGATCGGCAAGTCCTAGGCTCTGTGGTTTAACCCACAAGTGCCACCCACATCCTTGCTCAGCCACAAAGCTCCTTGGGGGTGACCTTGGGCTAGTCACTGCCTCTCAACCTAGCCTACCTCACAGGGTTGTTCTGGGGATTAAATGAGGAGGGGGAGAAAATCATGTGCGCCACCTTGAGCTCCCGGGGGGGGGGGGGGAGGTGGGATATAAATGCAATAAATAATAGTTTCATGTGTCATAGCTGTTTTTGATTTCACAAAGAGCTGGCATGGCAGGGCGGGGGGTGGGGGGGCGATGACGACAATGAGAACTTCATATTGCCAAGTAAAATCTAGTTTGGCTTCTTCTGCCCTCATAAAGTAATGAGTAATCAATCGACTCATTGACAGATCCTTGCAACAGCAGACTAAACAGGAAATGTCCATACTGGCTAATATTTCAATAAGGATTTATTTACTCATTTATTTTTTTAAAAAGTCTACCACAAGAAAAAACACAGCGCCCATACGTAGCAAAGTGAAAAATGAAGTTCTATTATATTATATTTGACAATCTTTTTCTGTGCCATGATAAAATGAGTGCCACTTCAGATTACTCAAGGAAGTGCTTGTGGTTGCCTAATGAAGCGTAAAGGTCAGAAGCAGAAACTGAGCTGGCTTTATCGCTTTCTTCACATTGATCACATGTATTTATTCATTTATTTGTAATTCTTTAGTCTAACCTCATGGTTTAGCTTCTGCTTGGCAAATTTTTTTTGAAAACTGATGTTTGGCTGGTGCATTCCTGTAAACT
Organism: Podarcis tiliguerta; assembly: GCF_965153285.1. Classification (NCBI taxonomy): domain Eukaryota; kingdom Metazoa; phylum Chordata; class Lepidosauria; order Squamata; family Lacertidae; genus Podarcis; species Podarcis tiliguerta. The sequence goes on from NC_139550.1 coordinate 3,924,988, forward strand.
GCTTCTATCTGAAAAGCTGGAATATAGAACTCTGAAATATAATTAATAGTCAAAATTTGTTCTTAATGGTTGCGTCGCTTACGTAGGTAAGACACAGAGAGCATGATCCCGCCAGAATTTAAGGGGAGAAATATAAGCGGGGCTCCCATGGGACTTATAAAGGTCCAAACCAGTTCTTTTCTTCTTTATTTACCATCCCTCTGCTTCTTCCTCACAGATTCCTGCCCAGAACAGCAGCTCTTCAAAGGCACAGGCCTATTCCCAACAAGACATCTTAGTCTTCTTACCCAAATCATTAGGCGGCATACACACCATACATTTAAAGCACATTCCCCTCCCCAAAGGACTCTTTTGTTGAGGCTGCTAGGAATTGCAGCTCTTTGAGCAGTAAACTAGAGTTCCCAGGATTCTTTGGAGAAGGGGGACGTGCTTGAAATGCATGACGTCCACACAGCTGACAACACTCGGGGCACGGGGGAATGGAACCCAAATAAAAGTGGAAGTGATTTTGAAAGGTGGTTGCTCCTAAAGTAAGTAATTCCATCATCCTTACAGGGGTGGAGGGGGAATCAAAAGGTCATCAAAACTACAGAATGATAAAGATGCTAAAGCCAGCAAATTTTGAAGAACAATACAGTGGTACCTCGGGTTAAGTACTTAATTCATTCCAGGGGTCCGTTCTTAACCTGAAACTGTTCTTAACCTGAAGCACCACTTTAGCTAATGGGGCCTACCGCTGCCGCTGCACTGCTGGAGCACGATTTCTGTTCTCATCCTGAAGCAAAGTTCTTAACCCGAGGTACTATTTCTGGGTTAGCGGAGTCCGTAACCTGAAGCGTACGTAACCCAAGGTATCACTGTATCTATTACATGCGACTTCTAATAAAACAGCATGCTCTAAAATAGCCTTCGCTAAACTGGTGCCCTTCTGGCTGGCTGAATCTGATAGGGGTTTTAGTCCAGAATATCTGCAGAGCAGCAGGTTGTCAAAGGCATCTCTAAAGGGCTAAGCAAAATGATGTTTAGTCATGTGCCTGTCATGTAAAAAAGTGTTGCCTGCCTTATTTAAACATGAAAAAGCGGGTGTGCACACTGCCCATACCCTCCAACATTTAGCCGATGAAAATAGGGATATTCTTGGGTGGATCTACACACAGGAAAACCACCCCCCACACTATAAATACACCAGAAATTAAATCGTTATAACAAAAGAAAAAAACCGCTATGGAGAATCGCTTAAAATTTTTTCTGTGCTCTCTGGCGCCATCTGGTGTTGCATGTTTATAGCACATTCAAAACTCTGCTTCTTGACTAATGTAGTTGAGTCCCTTTTCAATACTACTACTATTAATTTTATTATTTATAACCCGCCTATCTGACTGGGTTTCCCCAGCCACTCTGGGCAGCTTCCAACATATATATAAAAACATAATAAAACATTAAACACTAAAAAATAAATAAATCCCTACACAGGGGTGCCTTCAGATGTCTTCTAAAGGTTGTATAGTTACTTATCTCCTTGGCTTGGTGGGGGTCGCATGACTCCATACCCTCCAACATTTCTCCCATGAAAATGGGGACGTCCTAAGGAAAAGTGGGGCTTTCCGGGATCAAATCAGAAACCAGGAGGGCTTCTGTAAATCCTGGACTGTCCCTGGAAAACAGGGACACCTGGAGGGTTCTGACCTCCCAGTTCTTCCTTACCTTGCAGTGCTCTGCACTTCACACACCTTTCCTGCCAGCGGAGCTCACTTCCTGTAAAAGAGACAGGCTGCAACAATGGCCACGCACCCCATTTGGTATTAAATGAGATGGACTGGAGTAAAAATGTCTGCAACGATGGAGGGCAGAGAGCTGGGGGGGAGGGCTCAGCTCCCCTCTGCCACTCGGCCCTTTTTGGTTCAAAAGAGACCGTCTGGGAGAAGACTGCTTGTAACAATGATGTGTGGAGAGGGGTAGGTACCGTATTTTTCGCTCTATAAGATGCACTTCCCCCTCCTAGAAAGTAAGGGGAAATGTGTGTGCGTCTTATGCAGCGAATGCAGGCGGGAGGCTCTGTCAGCGCTCGCTTTAAAGAGCCGTGTGGAGCGTGTGTGCGGCTCTTGGGGGCTCCCAAGAGCCGCACACACACTCCGCACGCTCTTTAAAGGGAGCACGGCTCTTGCGGGAGCCATAGCCACGCACAGCCTCTCCCGGGCAGGGGATGAAGGCTCCCCTTGCCCGGGAGAGGCTGCGCGCGGCTAAAGCAGCCAGGACAGCGAGCGGGATCCCTCTGGCTGTTCTAGCTTCTGGCTTAGCCATGGGATGAAGTCTCCGCAGGCAGTGGCGTAGCGTGGGTTGTCAGCACCCGGGGCAAGGCAAGTAATTTGCACCCCCCCCCGCTGCACTGTCCCTCCCCCAGATAGTCCCTCGCTCTCTCTCCGCACCGCACCGCACACCTGGCACCCTCCCCTCCACAGTGGGCGGCGACCCGGCGGCTCGGATCGGATTCGCACAGCCAGCACTGCAGTGAGAGAGAGTGAGTGAGCCAGGTAGGGGCAGAGAGCTGCGAGTGCAAGCGCGCCCCCCCCCAGATGTTGCACCCGGTGCGGCGGCCCCCCTGCACCCCCCACGCTACGCCACTGGACACAGGGGAGCCTCCTTTAAAAACTAGGTGCGTCCAATCGTCCGGTGCGTCTAATAGAGCCAAAAATACGGAAATGAACAAGCCAGAGCTGTGGCTGTGTAATGCTGGGGCTGCAACATTACATTTTGTTGGGTCTTCGCAAAGAGACCATTACCTGCAGGAGCGAAAGGGCTTGGAGGTGAGGAGAATTCTCTGACAGCGTCTCTGCTGCAAATCTCCCTCTCACAATTCTGCTTTTCTCTTGAAGAACCTGCTGCTAGAGTTTTAATAAGCACGTAACCGTGCAGTCGGACTCCAACAACAAATCGAAGCCACTCATGCAAAATGGTTGCAACAAACGGCAGCCTCACCACAGAGAGGTGAGCACTGCAAAACACCATCATAACTCTTGTTAGAGGTAAAAAATCTGAGAAGACCCAAGGCAAAGAATAAAGCCCAACAGGAGTGCCTGGGCAAACAAAGGTGACACTGAGTTGTGTGAGAGAGATTGAGAGAAACATTATATACTTTAGTGTGCTACATTCCATCATTTCATGGCAGAGAGGCAAGACAAGGGAAGGAGAGGGTTTGGCGGCTGTCTGTCTGCTGCTTCAGCATCACAGTGGAAACAAGACGAAGGAAAGACAAACTCCAAAAGTGGGCTCAGGAGAACTCTTGCTCCAAGCAGGTTATTGTGGCCTCGATGCGCCTCACGCTTTCAGTTTTTATGCTGTGCCTACACAATGCCTCCCCCATCAAAATGCCACCCCGTATTATTTCCCCATTTCATTTGGATTTATCATTTATACAGAAGACCCGTAAGTAAACAAACAGAAACCCCCAGACCATGGAAATGGCAAATCTGGATTAAACTGAGGGTGGGGTTAGATATGGGATGGCAATTTAATGTGGGCGATAGTGTGCGGGTGCTGTGAAAAGCTTGCCTCCGTCAACAACGCAGAGCCTGCCATAAAGTGGCTTGCGGAGGTGCCTGTTTTCTCACCCTGTGTTAAAAGTACAGGGCTGTCCTTCTGTCCCCATAAAGAGATCCATGTACAGTTATCTCCCCCCCCCCCCCACTGCTGTGGGCCCTGCTGTGCCTTTAAAGAGCTGCCTGACATGCCAAAACTCAAGGTTTTTTTCCCACGTGGGGATAGAAGTGATGGGAAAAATCAAACTCCACCTGCTAAACGTATGCATCCCTGGCTGTTGCTAAAGTAAAGGACTCTATATGGGCTCTTGGGTACCCCATAAGGGAAAAGGAGCAGTTTTTTCTTACAACCTTACAGATTTGGAATAACGGTAGAATTGGTTAATTCCAGCGGGAGACAGCTGACTTTCTCCTTTCCCCCCTTCTTATCTACTTGTATCCCTTGTCTCCTCCGCCCACAACTGCACAGTCCCCAGGCTTTACCTGTTGATTAGAATCAAAGGAGGCAGGGAGACCAGCCTCTTGCATGTTGCCTTTGGTGATGATGCTTCTGTCCTGCTGCATTTTCCCTGGAGGGGTGCTCCACCCAGCAGCTGCTGTCTCTGCTGCAGAAGAGGGAGAGAGAGAGAGATCTCTTCTTGCCTGATCTCAGGAGGCTGGCCCCTGCTTTGCTGGCAGCTCCTTGTTCCTGATGGTTGGGATTAAACTGGTTCCTTTCCAGATCAATCTGGCGACTTGTCCTGCTCCTTTGGCCCTCCCTGCCTCTCCCCGCCCATGTGAAGGGGCTGGGATGAAAGAAAAGTTTAGACAGCGGAGGCAGCAGCAGCAGCAGCAGCAGGAGTCTCAATTTACTGCATAATAGCAGAGAGGTTGAGAAAGATGGAAAGGAGGAGGTGATAGCAGTAGAAGGAAAAGATGAGGCTATGTCTCCACTGCAGGACATCTTACTTTACATTCAGAGAGGGATGCTATTTATTCTATGTTATATTGAATTACAGCGGCTAGCTTTATAATTTGATTTCTCCATGTGCAGCCTGTTTGTTGCACCACTTCTTTCATCTCATGGTCCAACATACCTCAGTTTCCCCTGTGTTTGGGCTGCACCGGCTTGTGACTATGTTACTCAGGGGTAGGCAACCTAAGTCCCGGGAGCTGGATCTGGTCCAATCTCCTTCTAAATCCGGCCTACAGACGGTCCAGGAATCAGCATGTTTTTACATGAGTAGAATGTGTCCTTTTATTTAAAATGCATCTCTGGGTTATTTGTGGGGCCTAGGAATTCGTTCATCCCCCCCCCCCAAAAATATAATCCAGCCTACCACATGGTCTGAGGGATGGTGGACCGGCCCACGGCTGAAAAAGGTTGCTGACCCCAGGTGTAACTGGCCTTTGAGGTGAGTGGAAGAGATTTGGCACATTTCCAGATGACTGGTTTATTGTGCATTCATCCCGATTTGTTTGCAGGGAGGTTAGACAGCATTGGTTGTTTCATGAGCATTCATTTTATTTGCGGGGAGGTTGGATGAGATGCATACACACTATACCTTCAAAGCACATTCGGAGCACATTTACCCCTCAAAGAATTCTGGGCACTGTAGGTTACCGTTTATAGAGTTATGCTCCAGCAACCCTGAAGAAAACTTTGAGGAGAAGGCTGTCATTTGAATGTGCTTTAAAGGTGCAATGTGTATGCAGCCATTGTGTCAAAGCAAGTTTTACCCTGTGCTTTCCACCAGTCCCCATCATTTTCCTTATTGCAAAGAGCCCAGTCTTTTGGAGAAGTGGATTTGCTGCACAACTTGAATTTTGCCTGTATGTGGTTGAATCCCACCTGAAAATGGCAACAGCCTGGAAGTGTCTCTGTTATCCCTCCAGAGTCAGCTTTTTGAAGAAGTCTAATAAAAGTTGGCTGTTGTGTACATGTTCATCACAAGCATGCAAAACTATGGGGGAAGTGGGGAAAAAAATAAGTTGTTGGGGTTGGGGATGGTATATAAGGACCCTGCTCATGTGTAACGGCCACAATAGTATACTTAAATTCGCACACAAATTTGTTGCACAGTAAATGCCCCTCAATCTGATTTATTAATTGGGTGCCACTGAATAATGCTGGGGGTGGGCATCAGAGAGCGTAACATTCATGGGGGAAGGTACAGTCGTACATTGGAAATTGAAAGGAATCTGTCCTGGAAGTCCGTTCGACTTACAAAACGTTCGGAAACCAAAGCGTGGCTTCTGATTGGCTCACCTTCAGAAATGCAGTGCTTCACAATTTACTTCATCCAGTCCGTATAATTTTGGCAGTCCAAAATCCACCCCCGCACCCAATTCACTAAGCTTTGTTAATGAAATATACTAGGAGTCGAGTGTGGATTTCATGCTCTTCATTCAGCTCATAGTGGTGAGGAGGAATGGAAGTTCCCCCAGAATGTCTGCTTTATATACATTATTTACACAGTGGGCCCCACGTGATTGGCTAATTCTGGGATTCTCCTGTAGGCCAATCAGGTTGTGGATTCACTTCCACCTGGAGCTGGATTGGGTGGCTCCTGTGGACCAATCAGACTGCTGCATTCTGAATCCTATTGTTCTAGGACCAATCAGACTGCTGCCTTTTGGTTCCTATTCAACTCAGTATATAACAGTTAGTGCCTGCCAATATCTTTCTCAAATTCAAAATGGCCGCCAGGTAATATCTTGTCCCCCTGCAGGCTGCAAACTCAGATCCCGTCATGTTTCCTGTTCGTACCACAGTTTTTAGTGAAACTCGAGAAGAAGCAGGAAGAGCTTGCCTTACAAGGAAGCAATATCCCCCAGGGCTATAGAGGTGATGACCATGTCTGCATTAGCCACAAATAATTAGCAGCTTAAAATGCAGTGAGGTCATCGCCGGTCCCACCGACTGTGCTTCAAGTGGCATGTTTCTGTTGCTGGACACACCAGAGAGGGGGAGGGGATGTGCTCACTAGATGTGCATTGCCTGGTTAGTTTCACTGCACCTACAAACCCCCTGCCTCAAACAACAATTCAATAAAGTTGTTGTCTGTGCAAGCACAACAGCGTTCTCAAATGTACACACCTCAGCTTAACCATAGCTCCTGTTTTCAAACCAGGTTCAGCCCAAGGAGGTCCTAGACTTGTGTTTGGGATCTGTATGGATTGGAGGAAGGGATGCAGAGTCCCACAGGAAAGGGCCACCTAGATGTCCCGACCCCCAGTGTACCTGGTGGTAAGTCGCTCCTAATAGTCAAATACTGGTCCAGGTCCAATACAATGAGCAAGGTCTGAAGAACCTGTGAGGTCAGGTTCCCACCTCCAGAGCAGATGCAGAATCTCAGCCTTGCTTCCCTTTTATCCTTCCCAATCTTGATTGTGTCGGAATGTTGTGGATAGTAGGAGAGGATATATTGATATATTGATTCAATATTATCCTTCCTCATTCACGCTAATGAGTTAGCAGCAGAGCACATTCCCTGTACATTGCAGTGAGCTAGTTGGAAGATTCGTAAGAATCTCTTGAGTTAAGCAGTCCAGTCTGGCTTGTCCAAATTGGATTTGTTCCTGGTGAATTCCCCTTTAATTCCCTCTTAAAAACAATAATGACACAACAGTCTTCTTTTAAAGGTAATAAGAAGTTTACTCACATTCAGTTCACAGTATGATCCTGAAGGCAGGCTTTAGCTTGTAGTTACAGTTACAGAGAAAGATGTGGATTTATCCCATATGAGGACTGAGCCCATGTGCTCCTGGCTGAGAGCTAGCACACAGCAAAATAACATCAGGAAGATGGAGAATCAAGAAGAAGGGGAAGGGAAGATGGCTGTGTGACTAGCCCCTTTATGGGATCTCCCTGGTCACGCCCATCTACCTGGTCACACGCAGGGGGAGGATGCTCCAGACAGGTGTGACAGGAAGTCCTCCTGGCTGGAGTAACATCCCTCTGTGTGTCCACTCTGGGCAAACAGGAAATGTTGTACCTGACTGCCACAGATTGATACACCTGAGTTTGCTCCAGCTGAGCAGCTATCCTCCTCCACTTGACAAAACGTGATCCTCACCTGCTCTGCGCCTAATCCAGCTCAGCAACCACAAACCTCCTCCCAGACCTAAGGAACCCCATGATGTCCACCTGGTCCACTAGCGAACTGGCTGTGTGCCCTTGCCTGCCTCAGTCCCCTGGAGGGCACTTCCTGCTGTTCCCAATGCCTCAGAGCCCAATGTGTCTGCGGAGATCAGGGTACCTCTGGTTCTGGGTCTCCCTCCTCTGGCTTCTGTGAACTGTTTGCTACCTCCTTGACATCCCCACGAGTATGTCCTAAGTCCCCAACCTCCCCTTTGCCATCTTCCTCTTGCCCTGGTATGAACCAATCGTGGCCACACCCCTCCTCCCCGTCGGTGTCCTGCCAGCTCATGACACTAAGATGAGGCACAGAACCAGTCGTGACCCGAATTCTGTCTCCTAAGCTGTAAGCCGATTCCGTTCTGGGAACTGCTCGAAGGAACGTTCCAAGGCCAGGGATTTTGCTCCTAACGATGTTAGGTGGAACAATCTGATCCAAAGCAGTTGAGAACGTCATATAAACTGAAGTCTGGCGAAGTGGAACAGTTAACCCACACAATACCCAGGAAACCATACATTAGGCAACTTCTGGCCTAGGGGCTCAAACTGACCCTGCTCCCAGCAACTTCCCATCAGGCCCTTTCCAATTTCTCTCTGCATCTGAGTGAGCCTGTGAGCAGAGCCATTACTGATTGTCTCTTCCGCTACCCAGGCACAGTACGCTGACTTAGATGGGAGATGGGGCTGGAATGCTGCTCAGGCGTCTTGTGGCGGCTTGGTTTCCATGGCCAGTGGCCCCGGAGACAGCTCCTCCTCCTCCTGTTGCCTCCATGGGTCAGGGGCTACGGCAACAGGTGGAGTAGCCACTGTGAGCCGCTGCAGCCGCACTTCCAGAAGCCGCCAATGTACTTCCAGAATCGCACTATTGGCACCAGCTTCTGGAAGTACATAGCCATTGGTGGCCTAGGCAGCCTGCCGGCAGCCTAGCAATCCTTGCAATGGTGGTGGCCTGGCAAGCCTCATGCCAGTGCTATGGAGGCCTCACACTGGTGGCAGTAGTGTGGCACACCTCATGCCAGTGGCCTGGAGGTCTCGTGCTGGTGGCTTGGCACACTTCACAACAGTGGCAGCACTCAGCTTTGGGGGTGGGGACTCAGCTCCATCAACTACATTGGGGGGGGGGGCTGATGTCGCCTCAGTCCCTAGGACAGGGGTCGGCAAGGTTTACCTTGCTTGGGCCAGTTCACTCCAGCAGAGATCCCTCTGTGGGCCGGATCGCGCTTGAGTGCGTGCGCACCTGCCCTGCCCGCCTGTGATTTCCGGCGTCTGTGCAGAAAATTTTCGGTGCTGCGGAAGCGAGGCTCTGCACCAAGTTGCACCGGTCTAGCGCAGCAGGCGGGGACTCGCCGAGCGGGTGGCTCAGTTTGGGGGCGGCTCGTAGGCCGGTTAAACGACCCCTGTGGGCCGCTTGTGGCCCATGGGTCTTAGGTTGCTGACCCTTGCTGTAGGGGTTGGCCACTCAGTTCAGTTCAAAAAGCAGACCTTTAGAAATCAGTTGCCGAACATGCATTGAAATGAAAATGAAACCGACTCCATAGCTCCTTGTGGCACTCCAGCGAGTAAAGCACATGTTTCTGTGGAATGTGGGTGGCCTACAGAACATCAGAGTTTGCTTTCTACTGAGGAGTCCCTTGTTAGATGAGCCATCAATCATACTGGACAGGTTGGAGACAACCAGGATGAGGGGGGTTGCTGGTGGCAACGGCAGAGTTGCCACCTTTCTCGGGTGTCTCTGCTCCTGCGCTTTTTAAACAACTGCTGACATGCAGAGAATCACAGCGGACTGTAGGCTTTCCCCACCACTTAGCTCCATTCTATCAAAAGCTTCACACGCTCAATTTCCTCAGGCCAGTAAAAAAAAATATCTTGGCGGACCTAGCATTCCGCCTCGTGTCTTACTTGATGTGATTACGATCTCCCTGTCACCTGAAACAGGTGAGGGGGAGGAATTACACTTTCTGCTCCAGGCTATAACTGCACACTGCTTAAAGAACATTGTGTTCCTGGAATGGTGGTGGGGCGGGGGGGGGGGATCGGCAGGTAAACAATTAGCTAAGGTAGCAAGGAAGAAAAAAGAAAAATGAGTTGGCAGCAGCTTCTCAGAGACTTCAGATGATGATCACCAGGAAGCGTCCAGGATTAGTGGTTCCTATTTTCCAGGCTCAAGATCTATTGTTAATGCATTTGATTTATTGCTCGTCCTTCACCATAAGCTTCCAGGGCAGGCCACAGCAAATAAAAAGTAGAATAGTAAAAACAGTTTAAAATAAATCAGTATCCATTAGCAATTCCCGTGTGCCAGCTTACATCTTGTCCTTCTGGGATGGCGTGGATTGTCATGGCTTCACAGTACATTTGCCTTTGGCTAGCTGTACCTTGTCTGTTCCACTTTTTGTTTCTCATGGTATTCACACGCCTCAGGGCTATGACAGGTTTGCTGGCATTGCCAAAGAGGGTTTGCCCATTTGCCAGGCATCTGAGCTGCTGATGGTATAAATAAAATAGGAGATTTGTTGTTGTTGTTGTTGTTGTTGTTGAGTCGTGTCCGACTCTTCGTGACCCCCTGGACCAGAGCACGCCAGGCACTCCTGTCTTCCACTGCCTCCCGCAGTTTGGTCAAACTCATGCTGGTAGCTTCGAGAACACTATCCAACCATCTCGTCCTCTGTCATCCCTTTCTCCTTGTGCCCTCCATCTTTCCCAACATCAGGGTCTTTTCCAGCGAGTCTTCTCTTCTCCTGAGGTGGCCAAATATTGGAGCCTCAGCTTCAGGATCTGTCCTTCCAGTGAGCACTCAGGGCTGATTTCCTTCAGAATGGATTGGTTTGATCTTCTTGCAGTCCATGGGACACTCAAGAGTCTCCTCCAGCACCATAATTCAAAAGCATCAATTCTTTGGCGATCAGCCTTCTTTATGGTCCAGCTCTCACTTCCATACATCACTACGACCCCAAATACACAATACAACATAGTACAAGGTGTGACTGGAAAGTTTGGTGAATGGTCACAGAAATTGGACAGCGAGAAATATTCGAACATACATACCTTACCAACCTTCAACGTAGGCCCCCTTTGATACAATGCACTGTTGACAACGTTTGTAGAACTGTTGGAAACTTCTGGAGAGTCCTATTTTAATACTGCTTTCAGTTCCCTCATCACAGCAGCTTGGACGTGTGAAATGTTGGAAAATCTGTGCCCTTTCAGTGCAGATTTCAGTTTTGGACAAAGAAACTCCGGTGGGGCAGATGGGGGAATATGGAGGATGGGACAACTCAGTGACCTCAGTAACAATTTCATACAAAATATGCAATTATTCCGCCATCATTTGGATGGACAAATGCCAGTCCCACATCAGTAACTCACAAACTCTGTCGACATTTGCCGCTGTTCTGCTCATCGATGGTCTGCAAGACCAAGGGTCATATTCGATGGTTTTCCACCCTTCATGGAAACGCTTAAACCACTCACACACTGTCATTCGAGTTATAGCTTCATCTCTGTGCACAATTGTGAGCATTTTGTGGGTTTCCGATGCCGATTGTATGTTCGAATATTTCTCGCTGTCCAGTTTCTGTGACTATTCACTGAACTTTCTGGTCACACCTTCTATATATCAACAGTGATTAAGGTGCAAGATTGCCCATGCTAGCCAATAAAGGAGCTTTAGCCTGTACATCCTGATTTCTACTGCTTACGGGAGGAATTTTGCTACAGCCAGTGTGATAGTATCAATTTTATCCTCACCTGGGGCCTTTTCAGCTGGAACTCACCAGAACTCAGTTCCGGCACCTCTCAGGTGGGCACCAGAGCCAATCTAAGAGAACGAGGGAGGTGTTTGTGGTGAGTTCCACCACCTATTTTTTCCAAGAAAAATATCCCTGGTTGTACCTATGAATTATGAGACAGAACCCATGGATTTTACATGTACAGTATATGGACACATCCCACGGCACTGTTCATGGAACCAAACAGGGAGAAAAACAGAAGTTTTCCCTTGAAAATTAGCCTAGATGTGTGCGAACTCCCAGGCTGACAATGCTGTTGCTGCCTCCGCACTGCGCAGTGCCTTTCCCCGTTGCAGGGAGTTGTCACACACATATGTTGATGGTTGGCCTTGACACTTCCCTCCTGCCACAGGTAGCTAAAAACATTTTTTGTTCTGCAAGGCCTCCTGTTTACTGATAAATATTGAGGAGTGATCCCTCACCTGTGGGTTTGTTGCTTGCTGAACGGCTTTCGGTTTCATCGGTTCTCTTGCTTTGCATGCATTGTAGTTTATTCTGAAATGTAAACTGTTTTGCGCCTTGTAAATCAGATGCTTGATGTGTTAATATTCTGGAAGCCCCCCCCCCCCCTGAGTGGCTGGGGAAGCTCAGTCAGAAGGGCGGCATATAAACAAATTATTATTATTATTGTTGTTGTTGTTGTTGTTGTTGTTTTATTAGATGATGATTGGTAAAAGAAATAAGGACACAGGGCAGGATTCTCCTCATGACCGTCTTTAGCATATGCACCACTGGGGTGCAAAGATCTGCCCAGCACCCCTTTTTTTAGGGGAGCGAATTCAAAGTTGTTGACCTTTTTGGAGGGGAGGGAAATCGCTCACCCATAACAGCGACACAGCGGGGGAAAATGCTTTTGTTTGACACTACGGAGTAACAGAGCGACGGGGGTGGGTGGGTGGGGGACTTCCACTCCATTGCTTTTCACTGCTGCCAATTGAGAGGGAGTGGAATGCATTTGGCGTCCCCCAGAATTCAGCGCCCAGGTGCACCGCACCCCTTGCACCCCCAGGTAAAGGCTTGTGCAGTAGGACTTTCCCTCCTTCTCCCCCCCCATTGTGCCAACCTGCACCCCTAAAATTGGTACTGGAGACTTCAGGAACAGCAGTGTGCAGGGGGAGAAGGAGAGGGGAAACCATTTTGCCAGGCTGCCAGGCAAGGGGAACAATCCCCTTAGCACGTTGAATTGCTCCCAAGGTGAATACATTAAAAAAAAGTGAGATACAGATAGGAAAATATGTGAATAATAATTTGTTCAACTACAGTGGTGCCTTGGGTTACAGACACTTCAGGTTACCGACTCTGCTAACCCAGAAATAGTACCTCGGGTTAAGAACTTTGCTTCAGGATGAGAACAGAAATCGCGTTGCCTCGGCGGGAGACCCCATTAGCTAAAGTCGTACCTCAGGTTAAGAACAGTTTCAGGTTAAGAACGGACCTCCAGAATGAATTACTGTATTTTTCACTCTATAAGACGCACCAGACCACAAGACGCACCTAGTTTTTGGAGGAAGAAAACAAGAAAAAAAATATTCTGAATCTCAGAAGCCAGAACAGCAAGAGGGATCGCTGCGCAGTGAAAGAAGCAATCCCTCTTGCTGTTCTGGCTTCTGGGATAGTTGCGCAGCCTGCATTCGCTCCATAAGACGCACACACATTTCCCCTTACTTTTTAGGAGGGAAAAAGTGAGTCTTATAGAGCCAAAAATACGGTAAGTTCTTAATCCGAGGTACCACTATACAGTGCAAATTCATAACAATCTGTTGCTGTAGTTTACAGTGGACAGTCTTGTGTTTGAAGTGGACAATTGGGCTGATCTAGCTTAGCAGGCCTTATGATCTTAACTGATAACTGTACGCATTGCAATTTGCTCCAGTTCCAGTGTGCTCTCACCATTGGTTTTTGATGCCATTTGCACATGGCATTGCACCACATCCCGTATCTATCCTGTACTCTCTTGAAAAATGCTGCAGTTTGATGCGTTTCCCTTCAAACCAGCATCAGTCCAATTTGCAGACATAAGCCACATTCACTTTGCGGTTAAGCCGAGGTGTGTGTGAATTCGAGACAGCCACTGCGAATGGGCTGCTGACAGTTTCGTGAATAGGAGTCTGGGTGTGCTCCTGTGCAGGCATGGGGAAAGCAAGCAAGGAATGCACATTGGGTGAAAACATCCCCACCCGGTCTCTGGGGTGTACAGCAGAATGCAAATGCTATTGGAAATGCAGGGGTGTGTGGGCAGGGGAGCTGGAGAATTCACTTCTTTTTAAGCTGCTAATGTATATACTAAAGGTAAAGGTACCCCTGCCCGTACGGGCCAGTCTTGACAGACTCTAGGGTTGTGCGCCCATCTCACTTAAGAGGCCGAGGGCCAGCGCTGTCCGGAGACACTTCTGGGTCACGTGGCCAGCGTGACAAAGCTGCATCTGGCGAGCCAGCACAGCACACGGAAACGCCGTTTACCTTCCCGCCAGTAAGCGGTCCCTATTTATCTACTTGCACCCGGGAGTGCTTTCGAACTGCTAGGTTGGCAGGCGCTGGGACCGAGCAACGGGAGCGCACCCCGCCACGGGGATTTGAACCGCGACCTTTCGATCGGCAAGCCCTAGGCGCTGAGGCTTTTACCCACAGCGCCACCCGCGTCCCAAATGTATATACTACCTACATCATCATCATCATCATCATCATTTATTATTTGTACCCCACCCATCTGGCTGGGTTTCCCCAGCCACTCTGGGCAGCTTCCACAGAGACCAAAAATACACAAAAATGTCACACATTAAAAACTTCCCTGAACAGGGCTGCCTTAAGATGTCTTCTGAATGTCAGGTAGTTGTTTATCACTTTGACATCTGACGGGAGGGCATTCCACAGGGCAGGCGCCACTACCGATAAGGCCCTCTGCGTGGTTCCCTGTAGCTTTGCTTCTTGCATTGAGGGAACCACCAGAAGGCCCTCGGCGCTGGACCTCAGCGTCCGGGCAGAACGATAGGGGTGGAGTCACTCCTTCAGGTATACTGGGCTGAGGCCGTTTAGGCTGTCAGGGCCGGATTTAGGTTTGATGAGGCCCTAAGCTACTGAAGGTAATGGGGTCCTTTATATGTCCAGCTGTCCTTTGTCAACAACAAATTGTCGCTGTTTTTTGTGTTGAGTACAGTCATACCTCTTGTTACATTTGCTTCATGGTACATTTTTTCAGGTTGTGTCCTGTGGCGACCCGGAAGTACCAGAAAGGGTTACTTCTGGGTTTTGCCACTCACACATGCGCAGGCATGCAAAATGACATCACGTGCATGCGCAGAAGTGACGAATCATGACCCACGTGTGCGCAGATACGCAGACGCGGGTTGCGTTCCTTTCAGGTTGCGAACGGGGCTCTGGAATGGATCCTGTTCGCAACCAGAGGTACCTCTGTATATGCTATATGGTAATTTATGGACCTAATAGATATCTAAACCCATTTGCACGTAACAAAATATGTATTTTTTCAAAGTAATTGTTGAACTGAACTACAGTGGTACCTCTACTTACGTGCCCAGGGGCCAGCAAACTTTTTCAGCAGGGGCCCAGTCCACTGTCCCTCAGACCTTGTGGGGGGCCAGACTATATTTTGAAAAAAAAAAATGAACGAATTTCTATGCCCCACAAATAACCCAGAGATGCATTTTGAATAAAAGGACACGTTCTACTCATGTAAAAACACGCTGATTCCCTGACCGTCCGTGGGCCAGATTTAGAAGGCGATTGGGCCAGATCCAGCCACCCGGCCTTAGTTTGCCTACCCATGGCTTAAGCGGACTGCAGACTTGATGGCTGTATGGTCACTGTTTGAAGCTTGAATAGACAGTGTTTTGATAAAGTGGACACACGTTTTTCATTCAGATTGGTGCCTTCTTTTTTGGGATGTGCTGCATTTCTTCTTCCTTGGCATTGCCTAAGTGGCTACACTGATGAAACTACTCCTGAAACTTTCAGGCATTTGTCTGGGAAACCCAGCCATATGTGTGGGGTATTAATAACATGATTCTGATTCTGATTATTGTTTCAACATAGAATTCCCTGGGTTGCCTTGACTTTGGCGAAGAGCTACCTGTCCCCAGAAATATCTCCCCCTCTGTCCAGATGAGACCTTGAATGGAACAGGTGGCACCATCTGGGCCAAGATCTGTGGTCCTTGCTCCAGGAAATGATCTTAAGCTCCAAGGGCTACTGTTCCCGTCTACTCCTTTTCTAAGTTCTGCAAATATTTGCAGGAACACTTTTGCAAATACCTCTGTTCTGCCTGAACCTCTGATGAACAAGTTTGTTTAGCAGGCAGGTGTAAGCAGCACGCAACAAGTAGGTCAAGCCGGGTGGGATGGGCAAGGAGCCTGGCACTGCCCCTTGGAGGAGAGGAGACGGGGCACTATTTTAATGCTTGCCTCAAGGGTCTCTGGGCATCCTTGTCTAACTGTACTGCCGGAAATTGACTGGAAGCTAGCAAACAGTGTGGAGAAGGGGACTTGTTGTCTTGATGATCTGTGTGTAACTTTTCAGGGGACTTTGACTGACCACTGTTGGTATCAGAAATGGATGGTGGGCTACATGGTCTGACCCAGCAAGAGAGTCCCTATAGATGTATTCTATGGAATAAGACATAAATTACTGCTGGTTGTTCAATGTCCTTACTAAAGAATTGAATTCCAGTGACTAATGAAATTAGCATTCTGGAAGCGATCTTACCACAGTGTCCATTCTTTCTTTCTCTCTCTCTCTCCCACCCTAAGACTGAGTATATGAAAAAACTGGTTCTCTGTATTTATGCAGTGGTGTAGCAGGTGGGGGGACCAGGGAGCAGTGGTCCTGGGTACACCTGGTCCAGGCCTTTGGGGCCAGGGTGGTGCCTCCTTCCCCATGTGGCTAATGAAGGGACATCTGTGCATGCCCTACCTTGGGCTGGCCAACGAGGTCGGGCCAGTTTGCCCATCCCTCCATGCAAGCTCTGCACCCACCCTCAGGCTCCCATCCCTACTGCCCAGTTCACTAGGGAGGTGCAATACTTGCTCTGTCCCGGGCACCAGCAACCCATGCTAGGCCACTGTGTTTATGCACTGTGCATTGATGGGCTGGAGTCTGCGGCGACATAATAGACTTCCCTTCCCTCTCCCTGGAAGCCGTTTTTCAATTCTTTAAGAAGGGTATGGGCAGATCCACAACACATATGTAAAACACATGACTTCCCTCAAAGAATCCTGGGAAGTGGAGTTTCCCCTCACAGAGCTACAATTTCAGGCACACTTAAACAAACTACCACAATTGATTGATTGATTGATTGATTTGTTTGTTTATTTTCTTCCACCATGGAATGCAAGGCTGTGTTGATGTGGTTCCCAAACAGCCACCCACCCAGACACGGAACAGACTCAAAACTGCTTAGCTTTAGCAGAATGGTAGCCTCATGTCACCTCATGTGCCTTCAGATTGTGTTACTGCTGCCTCACAATAACAATTTCATATAAAAAACTAAATTAGATGCACTTTGAGGTGTCCTTTAAAATTTAAAATTTTAAAATATGAAAAAGGAGGAGAGCATCCATGAGTTGTCAACTTGCTGAGAAGTGCCTTTTTCTAAAGCACTGCGAAGATCCGGAAATCTGAAACTGCTGCAAGGCTTCTTTTAAAGGTATGGGTCAAGAATGGAGAATGACATTTACTAGGTCTCCTGGCACCCACGTCACTCTGACTTGTAGGGAGGGAGAGGGGGGAGTGCAAGGCGGTGGGGAGGTTGACACGGTGTGAATGCATTGACGGAAGTGCTGAATTGTCTCTGCCTGGACACCTGCACTATGACAAACTCCTGCCTTGTCCTTCCTCCTCTTCTTCCTGGTAAGCCACAGTGAAACCAGTGCTAGGAAGCTGATAAGCACTGCTACTCTTCCCTGCCGGACGCTCCCAAAAATTACCTAACTGTACTACTTGGCTGTTGACAGGAGCAAGCCAGCAGTAAATCACACCGTGCATGTCAGAGTTAACTCTTTATTAGAAAGAACAGGATCTGCACTGACTTGGTGGAGTGGCAGGTCTCGTGAGTGGCAGGTCTAAAGAGCACAGCAACTCATCCCCGATATGTCTTGCCCACATGGATCAGTTGCCATGACTAAAGGTCCCTACCACCCCACAACCATCTATGTCTCTTCCTTCCCAGGCATCGGAGACTGCGCCTGCATGCCTGACTTTGCTCCTCCTGTTTCATGCTCCTCCTGGTTCTGGGATACCAGGTGGGAAGGGAGCTTGTCACAGCGGGAGCCTGACTCATCTCTGCCTCTTGGCCTCCCTCCTCTCCTGCTTCAGCTTCTGCCTCTGATTCTGGCCTTGTCTCTGCCACCAACTCTCACAGCTCACGAAGCCCTGTTGCCTCTTCCCAGTCTTTGCCCTCTGACCACTCATCATTGTCCCACCACCTGTCCTTGGGCACTGAGCCTTTGTCCACTAGGGGTTTCCCAGCTGGATCCTCTCACCATTCCTCTGTGTCCAAACAGACCATGACAGCTGTTGATGCACGATGATAAATCTGCAGCATATACTGCAACAAGAGGCATCAATGTAAGCCAAGGTTGGCACTGGCAGAAAAGGCCACAGCTTACAGCCATCATCATCATGTTCTCTTCTGTAGAGGCTGGTTCTTGCAGGGGATGCTGAATATGCTGTCGGCTTGTTGGGCCTCTAAATCACTCTGTGCCTTAGCACATGCCTGGTTTTGCTGGCTGCAATCTCTGGGTGTGGGTCTGTGATTGATGAATTATTCTGCCCCGGTCACACAGTCAGGGACCAGGAAGCAGCTTCCAATAGGCAGAAATCGCCAGCTCGGTTCTCCATGAGAAAGTCCTGCCCTGGTGGAATCAGTTTTCTTGGCAAACAAAAGGACAACAGGGCTTCCTGATTGCCCTTGACTGACCCAATATTTGAGCAGCAGCAACATCACAAAGAAGGTCCATGGGGAGCAGATCCAGCATTTTCGTTGCTTTCTGTGGCAACTGCTCATTTATATGCCTGGGGCAGGATACCAATTCTGGGCCTGTCCCTGAGAACTGGCACTGTAGCAAGCTAAGGAACCTCATGGGCCTTTCAGGGTTCTGTTTCTGAAATTCAGTGCTTTAACTTCTCCAGGAGTTTTGCTCCTGTTCAGAATCTGCTGTGTAAAACACCTGCTGCTATCCAACACCACATGATTACCGTTTTCTCTTATGTTGGGTGCACGGACAGGGTCCATTAGAAGCTGCAACAGCTCCTGGCCTGCTGCTCTCAGTAAAGGCCCCTCCAGACATCCTTTTCATTGTGAATACATTATAAGGCCTTGTCCACACTTCTGCATGTTCTGTGCCTAGGAAGCACTGGTCTGAGTGGTTCTCCGCTTGACCTGTGCTCATTAAGCATGGCTCTGAGTGGTTTTCTGTTTGTCCCGCTCCTTTTGCAGGAAAAGCCTGCTCTTTAGTTTGCTAAATTGGAGAAAACATCAGAGGGGAGAAAACCTGAATTGCCATTTGCTCTGATGGAGCACAAAAGAGCAGTTTCCCCCCAGGGGAAAAGCAGCGGAACAAGAACAAGAAGAAGTGTGGATATGTTCAGAGAGGCAATAACTTGTGCTCTTGATGCAATCCTATTTTCAATACAGTTTGAAACTGCAAAGGTTTGGGGGCAGACATAACGCCTCATTCCCAGGTGCACCAACTACAGGGGGCTGACGTGTCTCCAGCCCCCTCAATCTTTGTTGGAAACAGGCGAGGCCCCCTCAGTGTTGAGGCTGCCTGGCGCATCGCAGCTTCAGTGGCCAGCTTCCACAGATGACACAATGTCGCATGACGTCACACACCGTGACATGCAATGTTGAGTGACGTCACACTCACACCTTGTGCGCTGGGCCATCACAATCTTGGGGGCAACCTGGTGCCTCTGCTCATTCCCAGTTGCCCTGTATGGCTGCACTACAGTGTAAGAATGCCTCTCCAGATGGCAATAATGAGAGTAATCCTATTGGAGGAACATTGCATAACAACTAATAAAATGGGACGATTTGTGGACTGTTCAGTATAAATCCACCACTAATGTACTATTATTGCAACAGAGACATGTTGCAGAGGTGGCTTTTGTATCGAGTTTCCTTGCACTGAAATGAATGGGGCAGAATAACGTCATGTCCTTTGGGAGTAAGAGTGGCATAGAAACGGAATACCTAATAACTTTTTAAAAAGTATACTTCTGTAAGATGTTGTACCACCTGAAATAACAGTATCAATTTGTCCAGCGGGCCGGGGAGTGAGAGCCTGCTGAGAAACACATTAACCTCTGCATTTTGTGAGAGGAGAGTTCAGACTTTCCTACTTGAAAAGGCAACGGCATGACCACACACTTCACAGTTGCAGCATTCCTAGGCAGGCCTTTGTATTTGCCAAGAGGCCTGGTCTGTGATGAGACTCCACCTACTTTGGATGCAGGCAGGGGACCCTGGACCACTGAGCTCGTGGTTTTTCAAGAGGGAAGCCAGAGCCAAGAATCATTGCTCAGAAGTTGTGCACAGGATTTTGCAAGACTATGGGCTCGTGTTCAAGCTCTTAAAACACAAAACTCACATTGTATTTTCCCATCGGTGTTCTTGGAAAGAAGGTGACACAGGCATTGCTTAATCTTGGTTTTTTTGTGTTTTTTTAAAAGAAAAAAAAATACCAACACAGACATATCAAAAACACAATGTACTGTTAATGGCAATTGCATGAGAAAACGATTAGAATAAATCATATGGATAATATAAATATCTAGTCCATTTAATCAAATCTTCAATATTTTAGCTTATGATGACAAGCAATTAACATTACATTCTGGCAAAGCAATAACGTAGCTATAATGTTAATATCTAGTCTCCCAAAGTTCCATAAAAGGTTGCCAATCCATCATAAATTCCACTTCCTGCTTTCTCCCATCTGTCAGTCTGATTTCACTTAATTCAATCAACAGAAAGGCCTTCATCCCTTCCCCGTAGTTTTGACCTCCCCGGTTTGTTAGCAATAATAAATTTGAGGACATTGCTCAATCTGTATATTTATTTTATTAATTTCTAAAAGCCCTTTTATGTTCCATCAGTAATACTCCATTCTCTATATGTCTCTTCTAATTTATTTTGGGGTGGATGTTCACTCCAGCTTCTTATTGAAGCTGCTCGTTCAAGAGGAGGTTAAGGGGTGATATGATAGCCATGTTCAAATATATAAAAGGATGCCACATAGAGGAGGGAGAAAGATTGTTTTCTGCTGCTCCAGAGAAGCGGACACGGAGCAATGGATCCAAACTACAAGAAAGAAGATTCCACCTAAACATTAGGAAGAACTTCCTGACAGTAAGAGCTGTTCGACAGTGGAATTTGCTGCCAAGGAGTGTGGTGGAGTCTCCTTCTTTGGAGGTCTTTAAGCAGAGGCTTGACAACCATATGTCAGGAGTGCTCTGATGGTGTTTCCTGCTTGGCAGGGGGTTCGACTCGATGGCCCTTGTGGTCTCTTCCAACTCTATGATTCTATGATTCTACGAACTTGCTTTTGAACTCTCACTGGAAGAAGAAGTCAGGAGCTGGGAATTTCAGCCTCATCTTTTGCCTGGCAATAGAGCTAACCCACCTGGTTGCTTGGAAACCCGGATGAGGGACAGGAAGTGAGAAGCTTCTTTCACCAGTTACTGTTTGCAGAGTTCCCATTTAGGGTTTCAGATATCTAGGAACTCCCCAGCAGCACAGAAACCCTCTCAGCTCTCTTTCTCGTGATCCTAACCATTTGAGAAGCGTACACAAACATTAAAAAGAAGCAGCACAGATTTCCACCAAATGGCTCACAAATGCTCCTCTGGCAAATGACACAGAGAGCAGCTATCGCCTATGACAGATTTCTCAATATGTGTCAGTGAGTGCGTGATGTGCATGCTGCTGTCATAACTATAAAAGCGCCGTAATGGTTCGCCCAACAGAGGTCATCATAACAGCGCTTGAAAAGCTGACCAAAATTCAAAACAGCTGCAAATGAGCTGGGCTTGTAGTGAGTGCAAAGTACAAATGGCGTGCAAACCACCCATGATATTTACCCCAGTTTCTTGTCTCTTGAGCAAGGTTCTTTTGCCTTCCATAGCTGACATGAAGGGAGAATTTCAGCAGTTGCAACTTCTCTCATATCGATACCAGCCAAAGATAACCTGCATTTGTCCAAATTCAGCCATGCTGGCAATTATTGGATGTCATATGACCTCAGTGCCATGCAGAATAACAACAACAACAACAACAACAACAACAACAACATTTATATCCCACCCATCTGGCTGGGTTTCCCCAGCCACTCTGGGTGGCTCCCAACAGAATATTAAAAACACAATAAAACATCTAACATAAACAACTTCCCTAAACAGGGCTGCCTTCAGATGTCTTCTAAAAGTCAGATAGTTGTTTATTTCCTTGACATCCTTCCGATTTGAATTGTGCTCATCAAACAAGTCTAGGTCCTGGAGGCCGTCTGGAGAGATTCATATTTAATCCCATTTCCAGCTTCTTGCACAGTGGCGTATAGGAACACTCCCTGAACATTGCCTGCCTGTGCATTGTCGTGCTCCTGTGCAGCTTCAACTCACTGCATGAGATTTGTGCAGGAGAGCGGTCTGCTCACATGCACTAACTTAAAAGGAGAATTGGGTGGGAGCTGTTGTCCCACATGTGTGCGACATCACATAAGCAATGCTTGGTGTGCACCGAGCACCCCAAACAACATGTACTGAGTGTCTCGAGCTTGCGCTCCAGGAAGGTTGCTCCGGTGTTGTTAGTGAAGCAGTTTGGCTTCACCCTTGGTGGCGCACTCCGTTATCTCTTGAGGCAAACGGGTGCCAGCAGCAATAGCTCCCATCGCCCCTAACCACTAGCTATGTTAGCTGGGGTCAACGGGAGTTGGAGTCCAATAGTATCTTAAGGGCCACAGCTTGCCTGCCTGGAGTCCAATAGTATCTTAAGGGCCACAGCTTGCCTGCCTGGATGGAGGATATACAGTCATACCTCTGGTTACAGATGCTTCAGGTTGCGTTTCTTTGGGTTGTGGACCGCTGAAACCCAGAAGTACCGGAATGGGTTACTTCTGGGTTTTGGCAGTCGCGCCTGCGCAGAAGTGCTAAATTGCACTTTGCGCATGCGCAGAAGCGCCAAATCACAACCTGCGTGTGCACAAACGTGCAACTGCGGATTGCGAACGTGCATCCCACACGGATCACGTTCGCAACCCGAGCGTCCGCTGTACAGTCGTACCTTGGATCTCAAATGCCTCGAGAGTCGAACATTTTGGCTCCTGAACACTGCAAACCTGGAAGTGAGTGTTCTGGTTTGCAAACCTTCTTTGGAACCCAAACATCCGAAGCGGCCTCTGCAGCTTGCGATTGACTGCAGGAGCTTCCTGCAGCCAATCGGAAGCTGTGCCTTGGTTTCCGAACGTTTTGGAATTTGAATAGACTTCCGGAATGGATTCCGTTCAACTTCCAAGGTACCACTGTACTTGCATTAGAGATATAAGCAGGCACATTTTTATTTATTTGCACCCCTACCTCTCTTCTAATAACAAGC
Source organism: Podarcis tiliguerta (assembly GCF_965153285.1). Lineage (NCBI taxonomy): Eukaryota > Metazoa > Chordata > Lepidosauria > Squamata > Lacertidae > Podarcis > Podarcis tiliguerta. The sequence goes on from NC_139550.1 coordinate 3,948,037, forward strand.
AAAATTACATGCCCTCCAGCATTTCTCCAATGAAGACAGGGATGTCTTCTGTAATTCTGGGACTGTCCCTGGAACATCAGAACATTTGGAGGGTATGAAATTAAAATATATATGTTCATTAAGGGAACATTTTCTCAGAAAGCAGACTTGAGGTCACAGAAAACCACATAGTATTTTTTTTTTTTAAAAAAGAGCTCAGAATGGCAACACTGCCACCTGCTGAGAATGAGTGAAATTAACAATGGAATTTCATGCAGCCTTTGCATTTTTTCCATTACTTACAAGCAACTTTGAGAATCTTTCATGCTGTTCAATGAGGTGCTTTTAGTGTTGTTGTCTGAAAAAGCTTGTTTTCAGAAGCATGTGGTGCCAAAGACTGTGAACATACCTGCAGCTGATAAGTATATCTTAAAGGTAAAGGTAAAGGGACCCCTCACCATTTGGTCCAGTTGTGGCTGACTCTGGGGTTGCGGCGCTGATCTCGCTTTATTGGCCGAGGGAGCCGGCGTACAGCTTCTGGGTCATGTGGCCAGCATGACTAAGCCACTTCTGGCGAACCAGAGCAGCACACGGAAACGCCGTTTACCTTCCCTCTGGAGTGGTACCTATTTATCTACTTGCACTTTGATGTGCTTTCGAACTGCTAGGTTGGCAGGAGCAGGGACCGAGCAAGGGGAGCTCACCTGTCGCAGGGATTCAAACCGCCAACCTTCTGATCAGTAAGTCCTAGGCTCTGTGGTTTAACCCACAGCACCACCTGCGTCCCAAGTATATTTTAGGCTAGAATAAAAACCTCGTCAGCCTATTTTCTTTATATATGTCTCTGAGATGATCAGTGGCTTGCAAATCAGTGAGTTCCATCTGGGGGAAAAAACCACTTGCATCTTCTGGCACCACTTCAAGTGGATTGTGAAATGTTCTTATTTCTTTCCTATGCATATGGCACAGGTCAGTTCTGTGTCCAGGGCAGCTGTCTACCAGCTCCATCTGGCACGCAGGCTGATGCCCTACCTGCCTGCGAACTGTCTTGCCAGAGTGGTGCCTGCTCTGGTTATCTCCCGCTTGGACTACTGCAATGCGCTCTACATGGGGCTACCTTTGAAGGTGACCCGGAAACTGCAACTAATCCAGAATGTGGCACCTAGACTGGTGACTGGGAGTGGCAGCTGAGACCATATAACACCAGTCCTGAAAAACCTACCTCGGCTCCCAGTACGTTTCTGCGCACAATTCCAAGTGTTGGTGCTGACCTTTAGAGCCCTAAATGGCCTTGGCCCAGTATACCTGAAGGAGCGTTTCCACCCCCATTGTTCAGCCCACACACTGAGGTCCAGCTCCAAGGGCCTTCTGGTGGTTCCCTCACTGCAAGAAGTGAGGTTACAGGGAACCAGGTAAGAGTACCTTCTTGGTAGTGGCACCTGCCCTGTGGAACGCCCTCCCGTCAGATGTCAAGGAAATAAACAACTATCTGACTTTTAGAAGACATCTGAAAGCAGCCCTGTTTTGGGAAGTTTTTAATGTTTGATCTTTTATTGTGTTTTTAATATTCTGTTGGGAGCTGCCCAGAGTGGCTGGGGAAACCCAGCCAGATGGCTGGGTATAAATAATAAATTATTATTATTATTATAAAGGAATCTGTTCTGGAATTCCTTCTGCAATAGTTTTAGTGCCTATTCTTTTCCTTCTCAAATTTTAGTTCATTGCAGTGTGAAAAGTTTGAAAATCTGTCTTCATTAACTTGCTTTACAAAATGTGTAGTTTTGCTTCAAAGGCTTTCAGCTCAGAATACATGTCAGTTTTCATTTCCCCTGAAACCTTATGTCAGGGGTGATTGGTGAGTGCTAGCAGAGATAAGAGTCCGGGAATCCAGCCATATTTACAAGGTTTATTGGTTTCTTCTTGCTATTTACAAAGAGCTCTGAGAGTCAGCCTCCATCATGGTGAGTCAGTTGCAGAGACTGAAGAAGCTTTCGATTTCCGCCAGCAAATCTACTTCCTGAACCCACCCCCTTCCTTCCTCTGTTACGAGAGTGGCTGGGCCCCGGAAGTGGCTCCCCCCTCTCTGATTCATTGCTTCCTGACAACCCTTCGTCACCCTCCTCGTCCGAAGAACTACAGCTACTAAGTAACGGAGGCTTATCTCTGTAAGTCCCCATTCTCTCCTCCTTCTCTGCCTCCAATTCCCTGACATCCACCTCCTCCCCAAAGGCTCCCCTCTCCTCCTCAAGAGAGACGACTGTTCCAGTTTCGCCCATATCAGGGGTCGCGGGAGGGAAACCTAGGAAAATGTCATCCTCATCTTCTGTATCCTCAAAAACATCCCTCCAGCCCTCCAACAAAGCCGCAGTTTCCCAGCGATCCTTGAGATGTCCTTTTTCCTGGCAGTTTCCACCGACTTCTTCTGCCCTCCCCCATCGTCCGATGGTGGGAAACCTCCGAAGTCCTCTTGATCATCCGTCAGCCCAAACTCCTGTTTAAAGAACTTACCCGGGGGTTTTGGTTTGTCGGGAAATAAATCATCGAACTCCTCCACCTGATACTCCTCATAGCTGCAACCTTCCAGAATCCATGTGTTTTCTGAACTGGGCGCCTTCCCAAGCCACTAGATACTCTAGTTGTTCCCCTTTCCAACGAGAGTCCAGTATTTCAGTCACCTCGTTGCATTGCTCCCTTTCCTCTATTTTGGGCGGTGGAACCTCCCCTTCCCCTCTACCCTGTTGGATGCCCCCTTCCCTGTAGGGTGACAGCAGCGACCTGTGGAAGACGGGATGAATCCTCATGCTCTCAGGCAGCCTCAACTTAAATGCCACTGGATTGATCTCTTGTAGGACCTCGAAGGGCCCCACCCATCTGGGTTTGAGTTTCTTGCACCACCTTTCCAGGGCAACCCTTGCATGGACAACCACGCTCTATCCCCAACCCAGATGACCTCCCCTGTTCTCCGATGCTTGTCTGCCTCCCTTTTGTATACTTCTTTGGCCCTTTCCAAGTTCAACTGGAGCTGTTGGTGAATCACCTCCATTTCCTCCACAAACTGTTCCGCGGCAGGCACACTCCACGACTCCTCCCCCCTTCCCGGGAAAGCCCTAGGGTGACACCCATGATTGGCGAAGAAAGGAGTCATCCCTGTGGATACTTTCTCCACATTATTGTAAGCAAACACTGCTAGTGCTAATTTGTCCACCCAGTCATTCTGCCTCTGACTGACATAACACCGCAAATACTGTTGCAAGACAGCATTTGCTCTCTCCGCCTGCCCATTGGTTTCGGGGTGCCTCGCTGTCATTAAGCTCACCTCTACTTGCAGCAAACTCATGAGCTTGCGCCAAAACCGTGAGGTAAATTGGGTGGCTATGTGGAAAGTGATGGTCTCAGAGTGCGTGGAAATCCGCATCCTCATGGGAGGAGTCAACAACCTCAGATATGCAGATGACACAACACTGATGGCAGAAAGTGAGGAGGAATTAAAGAACCTTTTAATGAGGGTGAAAGAGGAGAGCGCAGAATATGGTCTGAAGCTCAACATCAAAAAAACGAAGATTATGGCCACTGGTCCCATCACCTCCTGGCAAATAGAAGGGGAAGAAATGGAGGCAGTGAGAGATTTTACTTTCTGGGGCTCCATGATCAATGCAGATGGGGACAGCAGCCACGAAATTAAAAGACGCCTGCTTCTTGGGAGAAAAGCAATGACAAACCTAGACAGCATCTTAAAAAGCAGAGTCATCACCTTGCCAACAAAGGTCCATATAGTTAAAGCCATGGTTTTCCCAGTAGCAATGTATGGAAGTGAGAGCTGGACCACAAAGAAGGCTGATCACCGAAGAATTGATGCTTTTGAATTATGGTGCTTGAGGAGACTCTTGAGAGTCCCATGGACTGCAAGAAGATCAAATCTCTCCATTCTGAAGGAAATCAGCCCTGAGTGCTCACTGGAAGGACAGATTTTGAAGCTGAGGCTCCAGTACTTTGGCCACCTCATGAGAAGAGAAGACTCCCTGGAAAAGACCCTGATGTTGGGAAAGATGGAGGGCACAAGGAGAAGGGGACGACAGAGGACGAGATGGTTGGATAGTGTTCTCGAAGCTACCAGCATGAGTCTGATCAAACTGCAGGAGGCAGTGGAAGACAGGAGTGCCTGGCGTGCCCTGGTCCATGGGGTCACGAAGAGTCGGACACGACTAAACGACTAAACAACAACAACAAATAATACACTACTACAGAATTAGAGAGCATACCCAACAGAAAGTTCTCCCGTGCAACCCTCCTTGCAACAGCTGGGCACTCTTGTTCAGGAGAACGTCTCCTAAGCTGTGTCCTCAGAGCATGTGGGCACCTGCAAACCCAGGGACAGACAATATTGTACAATATTCTTCTATGCAAACCACTCTGCAGTGGCTGGGCAGTCTTTTCCAGGAGAATTTCTTCTAGGCGGTTCTTAGACAGAAGGTTTTGTATCTGCAAAAGAGGATGACACTTCCATAACGTCTTGATGGCCTTTAAGATGGTGTCTTCATGCAGTTTTTTAGCTGATGTAGAATCCTTACTGATTCCTGTTTTAGTCTGGGATTAATGAAGATCAGGATAATGGCATGGCCAGAGGAACATGCAGCAATCACATTAAAAAAAAATATTTTAACCCAAAGGTCCACAGTGTCCATCCAGGCCAGGACAGCTTCCAAAATTCCCACAAAAAAGTTAGATCCGTAGAGAATGCAGAAAGAAGCCAGAGCTTTGATGGCATTCAGGTGAACTTCTGTGCTGACATCCCTCGCAGTGTTTCGTAGAAGATTTTTGTGCCTCCACAGAGAAGTTAGTAGTAAGATGGATGAGGAGAAAAATATCATGAAGGGAAAGAAATCAGGAACAACATATAGAAGCATGGAATACTTACAAAAGTCAGATGTCTTCATTCCTGAGTCAGTGTTATTGCTTAGAAGTGATTCAATTGTCTTGCATTCAGACATGAGTCTATTGCTCATTATTGCCTTGATGGTGGCGGTGATTGCAGAGAAGACCACTGTCCCCAGAAGCAGCCAAGGCACCAGCCCAGGGAATCTCTGCTTCATTCGCAGGAAGAGAGGGTGAGAGAAGTTGGCAATCTTTACACAGTACAAAACACTGAGCAAAGTGACAAACCAAAGTTCAGTAGTATTAACAAAAAACCACGAGGCATTGTATACAGTGCTTAGGTCCCTATTCAGAAAAATGTCCTTGAAAAAGAGGATAAGAATTGCAACCTGTATCACAACGGCAAGAAATGCAAATCTGAACAAGCTAAGACAACTCAGGATCATGTCAGCTGGGGATAGTTTTCTGCTTCGAAACCAGTCAATGCAGTTCACGATAGCAATAAATCCATTTCCTGCCAATCCTGTGAGGGTCACAACCACCAGAAGAATGAAGCCGAACAATTCAATTAAAGTAGGCATCTTTCTGAGTGTGAAGGAGGATGTCAGCTCTGTTGTAATGTGTAATATTTGCACCATCTGCTGCTGCCACCGCACTTTGTGTATATGTGTTGTGTGGAGCACAATAGCTCTGCCTTCTATCTAGAACAGAAAAGGTTTTAGAGAGCTGAGGAGTTATTTTCATTTGTTGATTCTGTTCAGATGCAAATCAACCCTGGAAGGATTCTATTACTAAATTGATATTGCCTCTTCTGATGTCATGTGTGCAAATTCCACAGACATTTTGATTATTGTATTTGAATCTGGCTTAACAAAGTGATTTATATGTATTTATATATATAGAAAGAGGATTTGTTGATTTTGATTAATCTTTGTCCACCAACATTGCTATTAATCTTATTAATAAATTTGAAAACATATGTCTTTATCAAATGGGTATTTGTTCTAATTAGTTGGGTAATTGAAGTGGGGTGTTAGATAATAAATAATAATAATAATAATATTTTTTATTTATACCCTGCCCTCATCAGCTGAAGCCGGGCTCAGAGCAACTAACAACAGTAAAAGTAATACAGCATTCTAAAATCAATTCATTCTAAAATCAATTCAAAATCAAATTAATGGCAACCATTGGGTTCTGTGAGGATTACCAAAGAAGGGGGTCAGGCTGTGCCTTGGCCAAAGGCCTGGTGGAGCATCTCTGTCTTGCAGGCCCTGCGGAAAGATGTCAAGTCCCGCAGGGCCCTAGTCTCTTGTGACAGTGTTTCACCAGATCAGAGCCACAGCCGAAAAAGCCCTGGCTCTGGGTGAGGCTAGCCTAACCTCCCTGTAGCCTGGGACCTCCAAGATGTTTTTGTCATATCAGGGACATATCAGGAGAGGCGGTCCCGTAGGGCTATTATGCAGACCAATAGATTGGCATTCCATAAAAAGGCAGAAGTTAGAAGAATTAAAAACCAGGAAGCTGATTGTGTACATTCAACGTAATATTTAGTTAACGAAATTAAAGCAGTTTCTACAGGTTTTCTGCTTCTATAGAGAAATTTTGCAACTCAGTCAGATGGGAGGCATATTAAAAATGTTGTTGTTCTTGTTGTTGTCCCCCCAAAAGACTTTTCCCTCCTACTCCCTGCACCTGCTCCCTGACCTGAATTGTGATGTGTCTGTTGCTGTGTGGCACAGCCCGACCACCAGCCTAGGGGGAGATGTCTCAGCTTCTACCTTTCGGCATGGGATTCAAACCACGTTAACGGAAGAGAATGCTAACATGTGGACAGCCAGATTTGGAGCTGTCAGTCTATTGTTCTTTATACAGATCCCTTGCCTGCAGCCTCCTCTTTTCAGAACAATACTTAGACTTTCTGTAGTCATTCTCTGCTACCTACCTTCATAATGTGTACAAATAGATACTTTTATGAAAGTAACATCCAGCATTCCAACTGCTTCAACTCGTTTAGCAGATCCCACTCTTAAAAATCAAAGGAGATAATTAGCTCAACCTCGACCTCAAAACAATATAACTAGGGCAGGAGCGAAGACAGCCAGACTTTCCAAATTCAGGCAGAAGATTTCCACCACAATGGCTTGTCCCCCTACTTTCAGCTTACTCTATGCATTCCCATTTTAATGCTGCTTGCTCTGTCTGAGGTACATACTGTACAGGTGAATTGTGCATTCAAGGAAAGAGAGACAACCATTAAGAAACACCAATATTTCTAAAGCTCTGATTCCTCATACACCTGTCACCTCACAATATTGTGTAAATACTTTGGAGAAACTCAATATGGCTCTCCGAAAGCGAAGCCCAGAATTGTGGAGGAACCCGAATTGCTAAATAATTCTGTTTGCAGTGGATGAATTGTTAAGCAAATAAATACGGTTTCAAAACAAATGAAGACTTCATGGGCATATCCAGCAGGCCATTCTCCTGTGCAAACAAGTCTGCAGTGGTTGGGCAGTCTTGTGCAGGAGAACGTCTCCTAGGTGGTTCTCAGGAAGATAGTTTTGTTCTTGCAAAAGAGGAAGGCACTTCCATAAGATCTTGGTAGCCTTTAAGATGGTGGCTTCATTCAGAATTTTAGCCAATGTAGCAACCTTACGGATTCCTGTTTCAGTTTGGGATTCATGAAGATCAGGATAATGGCATGGCCAGAGGAATATGCAACTATCACATTAAAAGCAATTACATATATCCAAGCACATTTAATGTCCCTCCAGAACGAATGTATCTAAAATCTCAACACAAAAATGAGATATGTAGAGAATGCAGAAAGAAGCCAGAATTTTGATGGCATTCAGGTGAGCTTCTGTGCTAACATCCCTCACACTGTTTTGTTGAAGATTTTTGTGCCTCCATGGAGAAGTTAGCAAAAAGATGGAAGAGAAGAAAAATACCACAAAGGGAAAGAAATTCGGAAGAAAGTAAAAAAGTATAACATACTTATAGGAATGGGATGTTTTCATTCCTGAGTCACTGCCATTGCTTAGAATTGGTGTAAATATATTACATTTAGACATAATGCTACTGCCTGTTAATGCCACAATGGTGGTGATTGCAGAGGAGACCACTGTCCCCAGAAGCAGTCAGGTGAAACAAATTCTGGCTGGCTGGATCAGCGTTGCTTTTCCTGGTTGGTCCTGCTGAGAATCCCAGTTAATGCTAGGATCTGGGTCTGCTGGGGGATAGGTTGCTCCCCCTTGCAATTGGCTGGGTACACGCTGGGCAACTGGTCCCTCAGCACCCCAAGCCCCGGAAAAACTGATTCTCCTGGCTGGCTTGCCAAATTGTTATGAGAGGAAATTCCCTTTAATATAGTCCAATTCCTTTGAGGAATGGAACACTGTGTAGAGTGTGTTACTGGTCGGGAGTAACAGAGACCAAAACAGTAATATTAAAGCAGTGGCGTAGCGTGGGGGGTGCAGGGGGGCCCGGCCGCACCAGGCGCAACATCTGGGGGTAGGGTTAGGGGGCGCAAATCCACGGGTTAGGGGGCGCAAATTACTTGCCTTGCCCCAGGTGCTGACAACCCACGCTACGCCACTGTATTAAAGCAAAGCAGCTAGTAAGCCTGATCTTTATTAAACTGTTGCAACAGGGTGCTCACCCCTCACGCAGGAGGGAGGAGAAATCCAGAACATTGGTATGCAAGCTCTTATACAGACTTTTGAAATTGCCTACCCTGTAGCTCAGAGGGACGCGGGTGGTGCTGGGGGTTAAACCACAGAGCCTAGGACTTGCCAATCAGAAGGTCAGCGGTTCGGAACCCCACCACGGGGTGAGCTCCCGTTGCTCGGTCCCTGCTCCTGCCAACCTAGCAGTTCGAAAGCACGTCAAACTGCAAGTAGATAAATAGGTACTGCTCTGACGGGAAGGTAAACAGCATTTCCGTGCGCTGCTCTGGTTTGCCAGAAGCGGCTTAGTCATGCTGGCCACATGACCCGGAAGCTGTACGCCGGCTCCCTCAGCCAATAAAGCGAGATGAGCGCCGCAACCCCAGAGTCGGTCACGAATGGACCTGATGGTCAGGGGTTCCTTTACCTTTACCTTACCCTGTAGCTCAAGACCACCCCCCAAAACATCATACATACATCACAGAAAGAGGTGGTCCAAAGACAATTGGAAAGCTTTTCCCATTTCCTTCCTCCTTGCAGAGAAATACTTGAGGTCAATTTGGGTGAGTCAAAATGGCCTCAGGATTGTTCTCCTGTACTATTTCCCCCACGTGGTTTATATACTTATGTATGCGTTTGTCTTGCACATTTATGAACATTTATTTTATATATATAAGACCTTCGAATTCCTATAACAGATTCAAACACCAGTGGTGGGAGTGTGCTAGAATTAGAGCTGGGGAAAATGGTAATGTGTACACAGCCTGACTCAAAACTGTTGGGCTTTTGTTTATACAGATCCCTTGCTTGCAGCACCTGCTTTTCTTTTCTTTCTTTTTTTGGATAATATTTTTTATTAGTTTTCAATTACAGTCCAATAATAGCCTCATTATAACAATGCCAAATTTAAAAAAAAGTTGAAAAATACATTTGTTAAGAAACCAGAAGCCTTTCTACTTGGAATAATAGGACTGGAATTGCAACCAAAAGATGTTAGATTGTTTTTGTATGCCACTACAGCGGCAAGACTGCTATTAGCTAAAGATTGGAAATCTCAAGAAATACCAACTGTAGAAGAATGGCAGATGAAGATGTTGGCCTTTTTGGAGCTGGCCACCTGACTGGAAGAATCCACGATCAGAAGGAAAAGGAATACCAAGAAGACTGGAAGAAATTTAAAGATTATTTAGCTAAATACTGCAACATAAGATAATTAGATGTCACTTGAAAGTATCAAAAAGTCTTAGGATTAGAATAAGAATGAATTGTAGAGCATTATGGATTTAGAAAAGAGAAGAAGATAGTAAATTGAAGTAGTAAATTTTATTAGAAAGATGATTTTGGAGAACTGTTACAAGGTGATACAATGAAATTCAGGTAAGGGGGATGTGAGGAAGTCAGTTAACAATGAAAGCGAAATTGGGTTTTAGAAGTAATAAGTTTTCTTTTGTGTGTTTTATAGGTTATATCTGTTATAAATGTGGAAAATAATTTAAAAAATTGGAAAAAAATAATGCCAAATTAGAATACAATTACTAATACCAATAATTCAAATACCAAATGATATAATTTAGGTGGCCTCCCGCATGCTAGAATTGATGGTGTGATGATTTTCTTTATTTCTGCCTTCCAAAATGTTATTAATTTCAATTACCGTATTTTTCGCTCTATAAGACGCACCAGACCACAAGACGCACCGAGTTTTTGGAGGAGGAAAACAAGAAAAAAAAAATCTGAATCTCTGAAGCCAGAACAGCAAGAGGGATTGCTGTGCAGTGAAAGCAGCAATCCCTCTTGGTGTTCTGGCTTCTGGGATAGCTGCGCAGCCTGCATTCACTCCATAAGACGCACACACATTTCCCCTTACTTATTAGGAGGGGAAAAGTGAGTCTTATAGAGCAAAAAATACGGTACATTTCAATCACAATAATAATTCCATATACAGCTACTGCAGTACTGTAATAATAACTTCTATTCATGTTGATACATTACATGATTTATGAAACTACAAGTGAGGCACTCAAACTATATCCTTGTTCTTCCTGTGTGTGACAATTATTCTGTCCGTGATGTTTCTTCCTGTCCTTGTAAAATGTTATGTCTCTCTTTTCCTGGTTGTTGCTGTTCTCCCTCATGCCTGGGGTGGAGCTAATATCCCATTGTTGTTTCAGAAAATTCTCCATTGCTCCGTCCCATGCTTCGTTGTTGTGCAAATATGATAACAGCTGCAAAAATCACACTGTCCCAGTAATGAACCTTATCAGTTCCTTGGCAAGTTTGCAGATTCCTTTCATCCTTCCGTCTGAATGGAGATAACGGAGCAGTTGTACTTTCAATTAAATGAATTCCAAGTCCTTGGAACATTATTCAGTTCATTCCGTAAATAATAAAGGATGGGGAAGAGTCAGCTCAAAGCTTCCATCGTCAACCTCTTGCATCATAGAGCTTCCCCCCTTTTTTTACACACACAGTTCCATTTAATGTTATATTCCACATCTACAATCCAGTTCCATCCCTCCTCACTTGCACATATACAATCTGAACTAGCATTCAAGGGAGGGTTGCTGAATCATAAATGTAGAGAAGAGAACTTCATATAAAGAAGCCGTAGGCTCCCCTCCCCGAACCACCTTTTGTACTGAATGACATCATCTCTCAAGTTCAGACCTTAAAGACCTTGCAGCTGGTTCAGTTCCGCAGTTTATGCTCTCATCTATTTTCGCATTTGCATGTACATTAGTCCAAATTAAGCTCTAATTAACAGGAGAGCCTCTGTTTCTTAAGGACGGTGTAGGAGGGTTAACAGAAGGGAAAGTGCTTTTGCACTCAGTGCCTCTGTGTCTCCCACACTCCATGTTGGAGTGAGAGCTAGGTACCAAGACAAGCCAAGTACCGAGACTTGCCCGTTCCCCCGTCTCTGGTTTTCAGCCATTAAGAGAAAAAAAATCTTCAGAGCTCTGATTAATCATATACCAGCCACCTCACGATGTTGTGTAAATAATGAGGAGGAAGTTAATATGGATATCTGAAAGGAAACACAGAACTAAGAAGGAACCTACATTGGTAGAACTCTTGCTTTTCAGTTTTGACATGATAGTGCATTCATTTATTCAATATTTCATTCAGTATTTTAGCTGATGTAGCATCTTGATTGATTCCTGTTTCAGTTTGGGATTCATGAAGATCAGGATAATGGCATGACCAGAGGAATATGCAGCAATCACATTAAAAAGAATTAAATGCACCCCATTGTTGTTAATGCCCATCCAAAACAAAACTATTGACAAGATTTCCACAAAAACGTTAGTTACGTAGAGAATGGAGAAAGAAGCCAGAGCTTTGATGGCATTCAGGTGAGCTTCTGTGCTGACATCCCTTGCGCTGTTTTGTAACAGATTTTTGTGCCTCCACAGAGAAGTTTGTAATAAAATGGATGAGATCAAAAATATAATGAAAGCAAGGATATTCGGAAAAAAATATAGTAGGCTAAGAAACTTACAGGAATTGGTCGTGTTAACTGCTGAGTCATTGTTATTGTTTAGATGTGATTCAAATGGATTACATTTAGACAAAATGATACTGCCTGTTATTGTCACAGTGGTGGTGATTGCAGAGAAGACCACAGTCCCCAGAAGAAGCCAAGGCACCAGCCCAGGGAATCTCCGCTTCATTTGCAGGAAGAGAGGGTGGGAGAAGTTAGCAATTTTTACACAGTACAAGACACTGAGCCAAGTGGCAAACCAAAGGCTAGGCGTATTAAGATATAGCCACAAGGCATTGTATGCAGTATATACGTTCATTTTCTGAAAGGTGTCCACGAAAAAGACGTTTATTATTGCAATCTGTATCAAAACAGCATGAGATGGAAATCTGAACAAGCCAAGCAAACTCAGGATCATGTCAGCCGGGGATAGTTTTCGGCTTCTATGCCAGTCAATGCAGTTAACGATAGCAATGAATCCATTTCCCACCATTCCTGTGAGGGTTTCAATCACCAGAAGAACGAAGCCAAACAATTCAAATAAGGTAGGCATCTTTCTGAGCCTGAAATAGAAGCGTTTCTTCCAGTGTAATGTGTAATATTAGCGCAGGCTGATGCTGATGCTGCTCTTTATATGACCAGTGGGGAGCAGAATACTTCTGCCTTCTTTCCAGAAAAGAGAAACTTGCAGGGAGGGATGTGAGCTATTTTTATGTGTTGATTCTGTTGAGATGCAAATCACATCTGGAAGATTCCATTACTAAATCTGTATCATATATTCTGCTGTCATTTTTGCAAATTCGACAGTGGTGCTAAATATCATCTTTGTATCTGGCTTGACAAACAGTGATACATGATTCTTTTAGGATTTGTTTATCTTGATTAATGTTTGTTCACCAGTATGGTTATTTTTAATCCATATGTAAACAGAGATTTCTATCAAATGATTTCATAAATTTATTGTGTTTGTGAGGAGCGTGGTTCTAATTGGTCAGAGAAATAAAACAGGGTGTTTAATTGTGCATTCCAATAGAAGATTTTTTTTATAATTGATTCATTGTTTTTGTAGTACTTGCCCCTCTTTAAGCAATCAATGGATTTGACACTCAGGTTTTGACGTCTTAAGGGACTCCCAGCAGAGCTGCCCTCTGTTGCCATTGCTGTTTGCATTGTTCATGGAGGTACTAGGCATCGAACCATACAAAGACGCCTTCTACAGAGGGTGTCACTGTGCAGAATGAGGTACACAAAATGAGTATGTTTGCAGATGACACCCCTTTATCTTTGCAAAATCCAATAACAGCCTTTAGCCACCTAAGCGGCAATTAGAAATGTATCACAGGGTAGCAGGATTGCAAATCAGCTACTCTAAATCTGAGCTCCTGCCTATCAATTTAGAAACACTGCAAGAGGCTGGTTACTAGCTAACTCTCCATTTCCCATAGCGCATGGAGGATTTAAGTAGTTAGGTATAAACCTCACTGCAGGCAAAAGGTAAAGGACCAATGGACAGTTAAGTCCAGTCAAAGGCCACTATGGGGTTGCAGTACTCATCTCACTTTCAGGCAGAAGGAGCCAGCGTTTGTCCACAGACAGCTTTCTGGGTCATGTGGCCAGCAGGACTAAACCACTTCTGGAGCAATGGAACACAGTGATGGAAACCAGAGAACATGGAAATGCCATTTACCTTCTTGCCACAGCGGTATTATTATTATTATTTATTTTGTTTCTATATCCATCCCTGAAGGTCTCAGGGTGGTTCTCATTAAAAACCACTTACATAAAATCAAAACCAAAACCAGATTACTATCTCCCCCCAGGAAGGAGCCAGCATTTAAAAAAGGGCATAGGATGTCAGGTCAGGCAAAGGCCGGGTTGAAGAGGAATGTTTTTGCCTGGCGCCTAAAGATGTATAGTGAAGGAACCAGGCGAACTTCCCTGGGGAGGGCATTCCACAGACGGGGAGCCACTGAAGAGAAGGCCTGTTCTCGTGCTGCCACCATCCTGACCTCTCAAGGCACAAGAAGAAGGGCCTCAGAAGATGACCTCAGGGTCCAGGTAGCTTCATATGGGAAGAGGCGGTCCTTAAAGTATTGCGGTCCTGAACCTAAGGCATTATAGGTCAAAACCAGCACTTTGAATTGGGCCTGGAAACTAATTGGTAGCCAGTGCAGTTGGACCAGGATCGGTGTAATATGCTCAAATCGTCTAGTTCCGGTGAGCAATCTGGCCGCTGATTTCTGCACCAGCTGAAGTTTCCGAACCGTCTTCAGAGGCCGCCCTACGTATAATGTATTGCAGTAATCTAACCTTGAGGTTACCAGAGCATAGGCAACAATAATTAGATGATCCCTGTCCAGATAGGGGTGTAGCTGGGCCACCAGCCGAAGCTGATGGAAGGCACTCTGGGCCACTGAGGCTACCTGGGCCTCAAGTGACAGCAAAGGATCCAGGAGTACGCCTAAGCTACAAACCTGCTCCTTTAGGGGCAGCGTAACCGCATCAAGAGCAGGCGACCTCCCAACCATCCTGTCTGAGGAAACACCCATGAACAGTGCCTCAGTCTTATCTGGATTGAACTTTAGTTTGTTGGCTCTCATCCAGTCCATTACTGAGGCAAGACATTGGTCCTGCACTTCCACCGCCTCACCTGCAGATGTGAAGGAGAAATAGAGCTGAGTGTCATCAGCATACTGCTGATGACATACTTCTAACCTCCGCATAATCCCATCCAGCACTTTCATATAGATGTAAAACAACATGGAGGATAGAATTGAGCCCTGCGGAACCCCATATTGAAGGTACCTATTTATGTACTTGCACTGCTGTTCTTTTGAACTGTTAGGTTGGCAGGAGCTGGCACAGAGCAACGGGAGCTCACCCCGTTGCAGGGATTCGAACCACCACCTTCTAATCAGCAAGCCCAAGGGGCTCAGTGGTTTAGACCACAGTGCCACCCACGTTCCTGCCTCACTGCAGACACGGCTTCCAGTTCTGGCTGCCTTAATGGAGACAGCTCCCATGACAACAGGAGATTGTTGGCGAAGGAAAAAACCAAGGATGATTGAGAGTAATTATCCTTGCAAGTTCCCCCCAGGATGATTGAGGGTAATTATCCTTCACTTGCAGATCGTCTCGATACCTGATTTTCACTCCGATATGGAATGCGGGAGGCAGGGAGGCACTGAGTGCAAAAGCACTTTGCCTGTTGGTAACCCTCCTCCGCCACCATTAAGAAGCAGAGGTTCTTCTGCTCATTAAAAGTTTAATTAGGATAAATGTATAGATGCATGCTGAAATTGAAACAGCTGCAATTGAAATTGCTGAATTGAAACAGCTGCAAGGCTGTTAAGATTTGAATGAGAAGGAAGACTTCATTTGGTGCAAAAGACGGTATGGGGCGGGGGAGCCTAAAAATGGATTCTTTATA
This sequence comes from Podarcis tiliguerta, assembly GCF_965153285.1. Classification (NCBI taxonomy): domain Eukaryota; kingdom Metazoa; phylum Chordata; class Lepidosauria; order Squamata; family Lacertidae; genus Podarcis; species Podarcis tiliguerta. The sequence continues at coordinate 3,963,470 of NC_139550.1, forward strand.
TTTTTTCTATTTACATAACTGACTCAGCAAACCCCCTAGAAGCCAAATTAACATTTTAAAGCAACAACCAGAGTGGGAGGGAACTAGATTATAGATATGGTTTACAAATAATAAAAAAAATGAACTGTGTGTATGGAATATAAAACAAAGAGAATAATTTTAAATGGATGTGGAATTAATAAGCTGGTCTGAGTCAATTATTACTTGGGAGAAGAAAAAGGGGTTGTTATCTTGGATGGCAGGACAAGATGGGAGTTTGGAGACATGGTAAGGCTTTGGCAAGGCTGGACGGACGAAGGAAGAGAAATTGGATACCTGCCAGGACTTTGTCGGGGTGCCAGTTAACTCTTTCCCTAGGCTGATGTATTTATATTGCAATTACAACTGCAAATCAACATCAGATAGAAATGAGATCAAAAGCATCATTTACAACAGCAAAAATGATCAATTGGTTAGGGAGGAGAACAATATTTAACATATCAAGTGCAGGCAAAAGGAGAATCTGTTGGCGGGAAGACAAATGCCCTCTTCATAGCCATGCATGAGTCTATGGAGGTGTGTATAATACACTACTACAGAATTCAACGGCATACCCAGCAGAAAGTTCTTCTGTGCAACCCTCCTTGCGATAGCTGGGCATTTTTGTGCAGGAGAACCTCTCCTAGGTTGTGTCCTCAGAGCATGTGGGCACCTGCAAACCCAGGGACAGACAATCTTGTACAATATTCTCCTATGCAAACCACTCTGCAGTGGTTGGGCAGTCTTGTGCAGGAGAACTTCTTCTAGGCGGTTCTCAGACAGAAGATTTTGTACCTGCAAAAGTGGATGACACTTCCATGATGACTTGATGGCCTTTAAGATTGTGTCTTCATGCAGCTTTTTAGCTGATGTAGAATCCTTACTGATTCCTGTTTTAGTCTGGGATTAATGAAGATCAGGATAATGGCATGGCCAGAGGAATATGCAGCAATCACATTAAAAAAAAATATTGTTACCCAAAGGTCCACAGTGTCCATCCAGGCCAGGACATCATCCAAAATTTCCACAAAAAAGCTAGATACGTAGAGGATGCAGAAAGAAGCTAGAGCTTTGATGGCATTCAGGTGAGCTTCTGTGCTGACATCCCTCGCAGTGTTTCGTAGAAGATTTTTGTGCTTCCACAGAGAAGTTAGTAATAAAATGGATGAGAACAAAAATATCATGAAGGGAAATAAATCTGGAACAACATATAGAAAGATGGAATACTTGCAAAAGTCAGATGTCTTAATTCCTGAGTCAGTGTTATTGCCGAGAAGTGATTCATATGAACTACATTCAGATATGAGTGTAATGTCCATTGTTGCTACAATGGTGGCGAGTGCCGAATAGACCACTGTCCCCAGAAGCAGCCAAGGCACCAGCCCAGGGAATCTCCACTTCATTTGCAGGAAGAGAGAGTGGGAGAAGTTAGCAATTTTTACACAGTACAAAATACTGAGCAAAGCGGCAAAACAAAGTTCAGCAGTATTAACAAATAGCCATGAGGTATTATACGCAATGCTTAGGTCCCTCTTCTGAAAAGTGTCCTCAGAAAAGAGGATAAAAATTGCAGTCTGTATCACAATGGCAAGAAATGCAAATCTGAACAAGCTAAGACAACTCAGGATCATGTCAGCTGGGGATAGTTTTCTGCTTCGAAACCAGTCAATGCAGTTCACGATAGCAATAAATCCATTTCCTGCCAATCCTGTGAGGGTCACAACCACCAGAAGAATGAAGCTGAACAATTCAAATAAAGTAGGCATCTTTCTGAGCGTGAAGGAGGATGTCAGCTCTGTTGTAATGTGTAATATTTGCACCATCTGCTGCCACCACCGCACTTTGTGTATATGTGTTGTGTGGAGCACAATAGCTCTGCCTTTTATCTAGAACAGAAAAGGTTTTAGAGAGCTGAGGAGTTATTTTCATTTGTTGATTCTGTTCAGATGCAAATCAACCCTGGAAGGATTCCATTACTAAATCGATATTGCCTCTTCTGATGTCATGTGTGCAAATTTCATAGACATGCTGATTATCATATTTGAATCTGGCTTCACACACACACACACACACACACACATTGTGCTGATTTTGATTAATCTTTGCCACCAGTATTACTATTATTATTATTAATCAATTTGAAAACATATGTCTTTATCAAATGGGTATTTGTTCTAATTAGCTGGATAATTAAAGTGGGATGTTACATTATGTAGACCAATAGAGTGGTATTCCATAAAAAGGCAGAAGCTAGAAGAATTAAAAACCTCGAAACTGAATGTGTACATTCAACATAATATATGGTTAATGAAATTAAAATACTTTATCCAGGTTTTCTGCTTTTATAGAGAAATCTTGCAACCCAGTCAGATGGGAGGCATATAAAAATTGTTGTTGCAGTTGTTGTTATAATATATTTATACCCTGCCCATCTGGCTGGGTTCCCCCCGCCACTCTGGGCAGCTTCCAACAAAATATTAAAATACAATAGTCCTTCAGATATTAAAAGCTTCCCTAAACAGGGAACAACAATTGTTGTCCAAAATGACTTTCCCCTTCCATTCCATGCAACTGCTCCCTGACCTGAATTGTGATGCGTCTGTTGCAGTGTGGCACAGCCCAGCCACCATCCTTAGGCACCCAATGGCTGGGGGAGATGTCTCAGCCTCTACCTTTGGTCGTGGGATTCAAACCACATTAACCAGAGCGAATGCTAACGTATGGGCAGCCAGATTCGGAACTGTCAGTCTATTGTTCTATATACAAACCCCTTGCCTGCAGTGTCCTCTTTTCAGAACAGTATTGCATGTGAAGACCCCCAGGAGCCACCTCAATAAATAAATTCACACATGACATGGACTTTAGTTTTAGGTTATTGGCATAATTTTAAAGTTTATTGCCACAACTTTATTGATTACAGAAAGTGAGTGGTTTGTTTAGGCATTTGTTCAACTAGGCTGGCAGAGTTGGTGAAGATTTCAACTTCCTCAACCAGAGCACCATCTTTGCACTCCTGAGTTGCCCTGAACCAGGCCCCTATGTGAACTGGCCCTGTGGTCCCAGGCCCATTTCGGGAGGCCAGGAATGGCCTTTCCAAAGCCCCATTAGAAATTCATGGAGGCTTCCTCCTCCTCCTCAGTGCTCAAGGAAGACGAACCTGTGGAAGAAGAGGGGTCTCCATCTCAACACCTCCTGGCACGCTTTTTTAATGCTTCCTCCGGTGATGCTTCCCCACAGTGGAAGGCTGCTTAGAAATCGGCAAACTGTTTTCCTCAGAGGAAGCCAGAGGGGGTGCCTGGACGGAAGATCCAGCCATCGTTTGCAAAGAACTATAAGAGCGTGAGTGGCCCTGGCCCAGCAGAATTCCTAGCCTCCGAAGACCTGGATTGGGGGACAGATACAGGAGGGCAACTCAGACCCCTCATCCCACTGCTGTCTGGGGACATCCAGGCTCCTAAGGCACCCGCATAAAGCGGAAGCACAAGAATATGTGAAAATTGAGACTCATTAAATAGGGCACTGGATGGTGGAAATCCCTCCCCTTCCTCACTGGAATCAGAAGGACCATGGGCCTCAAGGACCATAGATGAGGAAGGCCCTGGGTAGGAATCACCAG